>NC_134151.1:5697500-6947500 GCF_033958435.1 Carettochelys insculpta
CAGACTTCTAAAAGCAGAAATTGTACCAACTGGATGTCTCTGTGTGTAAGGATATCATTATATGAGAGGGATAGAAAAAAAGTCTGTATTTAAATCTTCCCTCATTTCATCTACTGATATCTATCACACTATAATTGAGTTGTATTTCCACATTTACACAAAATATGTACCTATGTTTCCAATTTTTTCAATAGTTTTGTATTGTATGGCATTTTTTCTAAAAGCACTACTTCATAAAATCCTGAGGCTATATGAAACTCTCAACTTTAGTTTTAAAAAAAGACGTTAAAAGCAGTGTAATCTTCCAAGGACAGCACAGATACTCCAGTTTGCCAGAGATTCTCGAATAATAATTTATATTGTGTTTATACAGTCAAATGCCTCTAAAGACATGAATTAATTAACTCTCTCCTCTAATGGTATAGTATTATCCCTATTTTACATATGAGGAAACCAACAGAAAGGAGATCTGAACTGGCCAAGACTATTCTGTGAGTACGTGACAGACCTAGGGTAAGAACCCTGGAGCTCAGAATTCCCAGTCCTTTGCTTTTTCCTTTAGCTAACACCATTTGCACCCTCATTTGATTCATAAGCGTACCCCTATCTGTTAAGAAATATCAACTGAATGATAAAAACACATGGATTTTAGTTTAGGTACTCTGTGATTGAGTGCCTCCATTTAATTTTTAAAGCTAAATTAAAAGTGCTCTTTAACAAAGTCCTGCTGCCATAAAAAGTCATTACTGGCCAACATATGAGATTCCAGAGTATTTCACTATAACATAAAGGTCAGAAACTGCATAGACGTGATTGCTAGTAAATGGTGGCATTTCAACAGTGATGATGGTAAACCAATATACCTTGAAATAGCTTTAGTGCCCGTTATCACAAAACAAATCAGAGAAATACCAATTTGTGTTGGCTAGCTCACCGTAACTCAGACACCTTCCTCTGTATGTTTCAGTCCTCTGGGATGATTCAAACATTTTCAAACTTGGTAGGAAAAGCTGGGCTGCTTTTAAACAAGCCCATAATCTTGTTAGTCTCTCTTTGCATAGGACAACACACATCTACTTAAACAACATTTTCAAAAGGAGACACAAAATGGAAATGAAGAAAGAGGGTCACTTATCCAAGACAGGAGCTGTGGTTCTTCAGGATGTGTTGTCAACATAGATTACCCAAACCACTCAAAGAAGAAAAGAAAAGTTAATGATTTCCCAATCTGTCACAATCAGGCTTTGAAACGATCATTATTGCCCTCCAGAGCCCTTTCAATGCTGCTAAGGACTATATGAACAGTTATTAACAACTGCAAAATATGGACACTGAGATGCAGGCAGAGAAGGTGCCAGATCATGCCAAAGTTCCCAAGAACAATGACAGATAAATAGCTGGAACCAGTCTGGCTCACTAATGTGCTGTTAAATTAGGAATCAGAATAATAAGAGTATGATTGAGAGATTACATGTTAAGGAATGTTTGTGGACTGCTGCATGCATTAATATTTCTTATAACAGCTGTAATCAGTATTTATTTCTTTCTAAAGCTTCACACTAGAACTCATTTGTGCACAGATATGTTTACCTGCTTTAACTTTGCAAATAAAGCTGTTATGTCCTTCTCCTAGGTAATAAAGCTTTAGATTGTTCATTACAGAATTGGCTACAAGCATTGTCTTCAGTACAAGATCTCGAGTGCAGTTGACCTGGGGTAAATGGAGGGGAGTACTCAAAAATACTGTCTGTGACTCTATGTTAAGGCTGTTATAGTGCTTTAGGAATGAACACTTGATAATTAGTTGGTAAAATCTAAGTGCAGAAGTCGTAACCAATTTGGGGGTTGTGCCCTGGCTCTTAGACAGTCTGCCTTAAGATCACTATTCAGAGTCTTGAGCCCTGCAGGATAGTTTGACAGATGCAAATGGAAATCTTGACATAATGAGAGAGTCAAATCTACTTTAACATATATTACTTATGGCAGACTCAGGACCAGGAAGGACACTGAGATCACGTAGTCTGACCTGCTAACATAGGCCATAGAACCAGAACAGAGATTATCTCATCTTCCTTCACAGGAACTGCAGGAGTAGGGGGAGATTACAGTCTCAGGAGGATTCCCACAATTTCTTCATTCTACTAGTGCTTAGTTTTAAACCTTAAATCTGGCCCTGCCCTAGGCCTTCCTGTTTAGTAGCACAGCTTGGGTTGAACCACCCCCAGATGTCAGATTTCTCCTGGCAAGAGTTGACAATCTCCTGGGGGCCTGAATTTTTACTGGGATTCCCAGGTCACCATAAAATGTGTTTGGGACAGCAGTTAGCAAGTGATTTTTTTTTCCTGGACTGCATCTTAAAGTTAGCATCAGTTACGAATGAAGCAGAGTAGGATCCTGTAAGACAGTGTACTTGACGAAAGTAAGGGTTACAAGGCACATGCCAAATGATAAGTGATCAAGGATGAGGTGATTTTAAAAAAGGATGGCAAAAGTTGATTGAGGAATGAAAAAATGGACAGCAGGGCCGCAAGGGGATAGAGGAAAAAGGAGTCAACTGGGCTTAAAGCAACAACTTACCTATCAGTCTCTTTGATCATCAAGAGGAAGTACACAGCAATTAAGTCTAAATTAAATGCATAACTAATCATATTTAGGATGCTTAAAAGTTTTTATCTTTTCCTGAGCTGAATTGTTTTTTATTTTCTTGAATCACTCTCATAAATTTAGTTGAGAACAGTTTGAAATAATATGTGGCAGCACACTAACTGATGTAGCTGAAATAAAATGCAGGAGATGAGTTTATTAGAAATAAGATTTACTTGGAATCATTTTTTCCTTCCCTAAATAAGTGCTTTCTGCAGTCTGTATATCCTGTCCTGACCGTCTCTGTGCACCACAAATCAAATATGTAACTACATTTAAATATCTTTTAACAACAGCCCAGGACACTTAAAAACTAATTCCATCCTAACAACATATCTGTAAGTGCAAATTTAAAAACATCTGTTTTGTTTCTTAAAAAAAGAACAGGATTTTTATGGTCTGTCCTTCAAATAAAGTGGCAGTACAACTTGGTAACTTTTCTTTCAACATTGGGAAAAACATGAGAATCTAAGACAAGGATGTTTCAGTTGTGTGCCTGTTTGGAATTGGAATGACAGGGTAATTTATAAATGTTTTAAAACAGTGCTCAAGGATGAAGTTGTTAAGGACCTATTTATGTTTTGGAATTGCTGGAATACATTCTGGATCCATACAGTTACCCCATACCATTTCCTTTTGTCCATCTTAAATAGGCTGATGAAAGGGAGGCCCATTCTTCGAAGGGCACTGTTCTTTAGTAACCACTCATGACTGTCCAAGAAGGTTCTGCTCAGGTGAACAGCCAGCTGATTCTGAGACCCTGGCAAATGAACTGTGCCAAATATAGGGTTATCTGTGTATCTTTGTTATCTTTGGTATCTGTGTTATCTTTGTGTATCTGTGAATTTGTCTGTCTATGAGTCTCTTTGTTCAAGAATTCCTCCAAAATGGTATGAGCTGGGACCACCAAATTTGGTATGCAGCTTTCTCTGATCATAACTTAATGTAATATAAGGGTTTGGTTGTGCCAGGGAAACAAGATATGCCTAGAATCCAATCGTTTCTCATCCAATGCAAAGGGAGGGTTCTGATAATAGGGACAGTTATACTGAAGAATGATCGCAGGGGACAGCAAGTATGTCAGCCAAAGGGAGCAGCCACTGACTGGGCAGCAAAACCTCTGTGGCACTGGCCAGCCCTGGGAAGCAAGAAGGGTGGCTCCAGTCAGCCTTGGAGAGCAGCTGCCGGCCACACAGTGCAGCTGCCAATAGATGTAAGAACTTCTACTGAGTTGTTAAATTCAATTCTGGACCAGTCTCAACCATTCTTGGTGAGAATAGAATGCGACTGGAGGTCAGACACTGTGATGAATTTTATGGACGTGTTCACAAAGGAGATAGGGACTTGAATTGGAGTTCGGTTCCAAACAAACTTGATTTTTTGGATACTGTTCAGTGCTGATTTCTTCTTGTTCTGGATCAGCCTCAGCAGATCAAAAAGACCCAACTTGAATGGGATGTGACTGAGGACTTGCTTCTCAGACTTTCTTCTTACTAGCTGTCACCCAGGTATGGCAAAACATGACGGGTAGCTGCCACCATCATGCATTTGGTAAAGATTTGTGGAGTGAAGGACATGCCAAAGGGGAGAGCCACTTACTGGCAATGATTGCCAACTAGGACCCTCCAAAACTTCCTTCGGCCCAGAAAGATCAACACATGAAAACAAACGTCTTGGAGATCAAGAGCAGCAAACCAAATGCTGTAATTCAGACCAGCAGGAATAGCAGCCATAACAACCATGCATGACCTGATATATTTAATGTATCTGAGAAAATGTGGAAATTGAGGACAGGTTTCACTCCTCCCTTGGACTTGCAGATTAGGAAGTCTCAGGTGTTTACTCCTCGTCCGGCAAACTGATAAAAGGGATCTCCTTTAGAGCTCCAAGGGCACGCAGAGAACTTCATGAGAACAGTGACTTGTCGGGAGGCCCTTGAGAAGGGATGTAGGAAGGCTGGAGCAGGGAATGAATGGAAATTGAGTGGTGTAACAAAAATGTGTCTTGGGCCCATTTGTCCATGTTTATTATTTTCCAGGCACTGTGGAAGTGGAACAGACTGTCCCCAAACTATTATGATGGGTTTAGGTTGTTTACAACTGGTCTGCTACTCCCGACATGCTAGTTAAATATACTGTCTGTCCTGCCTTGGAGGGTGGATGGGATTCTGAGTAAAACTAGAACCTGGAGACAGCTGGGCTGACAGGCACTGCAGGCCCTGGGGCAAGGTGGAGGAGGACCCAGCCCTGTGCCCCAGAGGGAGTGGGGACGGGGCCTAAGGCAGGCAGCCCTTAGCCCTCAGAGCTGCGTGAAGCAGTGCTGTTGTAGCATTTCAAAGGGGCCCCAAGCTCTGGCTGCCACAGTACCAACTGCCCCCTTTGCCCTCACCTGTTGGTGGCCCTGCCTAAAGACCTCCTTTTGTAAGAGCTATTCTTCCCCTCAAGTAGGCTTGCCCCGGTTGATTAGGCGATCTTGCCTAAGAGATAGTGCCTTGAAGACCAGGAGATGATGGAATTAGGAGTGTCCAAAGCCACTGTGGATTAAGGACATTACATCCCAGTTAATTGGTTAACCAGTTAAATGCTAAGGCAATACACACACCATGCATGCCTGCAAGAAACAAATGACATAAGCAACCCACTTCAGGTCTCCAGGGTCTACGACTACATCTACACTGCTAGCCTTTGTCGAAAGAAGCTTATCTTGGAAGAGATCTTCCGGAAAAACTTCTATTGACAGAGCGTGTGCAGATACCAGAGTGCCATGAAAGAGTGATCCACTCTCCCAACAGAGAGCAGCTAGACAGATGGGATGCTCTTTCGGCAAAAAGGCCACCTGGAACCATGTCAGCCAGGGCTGCAGGTCACCAGTTCCTTCTGAGTGCTGTCACCAGAGCCCTGCAGAGACATGTGCTTAAAGTGTCCTCTCTAAACAGCCATTCCCTTGCTCCTGCTGTGGGCTTACCTTCCTCTCTGAGGGTCAGCAAAGCTCTCGCAGTGCCCACTTTGGATTGCTGTGGCTTGTGCTGCACTTTGTGGCAGCTGCCTTCTTGCTCCTCAGCGAGATCAACCCTGAGCTCATGTATGGGACCATCTCAGCTACACGCTGGCAAATGCACCTCCCAGTGGACACGCGGATCTGGAGGCACCACACCCATTCAGACTGCTGGGACTGGCTGGTCATGGAGCAGTGAGACAACTAGCAGTGGCTCCAAAACTTCTGCATGCGCAAGACCAACTTCTTGGAGCTCTGTGCCTGGTTCATCCCTTCCCTCTGGAGATATGACACTGACCTGTGGCTCACCATCCACGTGGAGAAGTGGGTTGCAATCGCCATCTGGAAGATTGCCAATCTCAACAGCTACCAGTCGGTGGGCATCAGTTTGCATGGGGAAGTCCACCATTGGGGCCCTCCTTATGGAGGTAACACACTCTTGGGCTGCAGTACCCGCATAGGGGAACGGAGTCCTGCTAAAGGAGGACCCTTTGGAAGTGAGGTTGGGAAGTGAGGATTGTGCTGTACTCAGCTCTGCTGCTGGTGAGGGGGTGGTGGTGGGAGGGAGGCAGCCTCATGGGGGGACCAGGAGAGCTTGGGGGGCAATGAGGGGATGGGAAAGGAATCAGCACCTCTCAAGGTCCCAGGCGCTCCCTCCCTCATTCCTTGTCTAGTGCATTCGTTTGCCTCCCTCTGCAGGTTGTGAGGGTCATCAACTCAATCCTGCTGTCAACAACTGTTTTCCCTGCAGTCTAGACACAGCCTACATGTACAACTGAACTCCTTAGTGATGTATCAGACAAATACGCATTATGTGCTGATATTGGCCATAACACTTCATGCTCCTGTTCACTGTTTGTAAATGCATCAAGGCTCAAAGAAATGAAAATAATGGGGCTTTTACCCCACAAAACAAAGAAACATTAACAGAGACCTACCATAAGTGCAAATCATTTTACTAGCTTCTCTGAAGAGAAGAATTCCATTAGGAGATGATACATCAAAATTTAAACGCTGTGACCTAAAAAATAACAGCAAAAATATCACATTGTCACAGTGGGGAAAAAAATCAGTGACGTGCTCATTCCAAAAACAAATAAAAATGGGTGGTACTGTCACAAAAGGGATTACAGAGTTTTAGTGGATCGCAGAAAAAAATGAGTCAAGAATGTGATGCACTTGGGAGTAAAGCTAACATACTTAATGGTATTAACAAGAGTCTTGTATGCAAGACACAGGAGGTAACCATACCACTCAATGCTGGTTAGGCCTCAGTTAGACTACTACTGTGTGCAATACTGGGTGTGACATGTTAGGAAAGATGAGAATAAAGTGTAGAGGGTCCTGAGAAGAGCAAACGTAATGAAAATAGGTTTAGGAAACCAGGCCTATGAGGACAGGTTAACGTATCTGGGTGTGGTTAATTTTGAGAGAAAACCTGATAACAGTTTTCAAATATGTTAAAAGTGGTTCCAAAGAGGACATCAATCTACGTTTCTTGCTCATTGGAGGCAGGACAAGAAGTAATTGACTTAATCCACAGCAATGGAGATTTAGGTTAGATATTAGGTAAAACTTTCTAACTCTGCATGTCCCAGGCCTTAACTGACTCTAGAATTAGTGTGCACTAACGCGTTAAAGTACACTAATGAAGCTTTAGTGCATACTGGCATAGTCTATAAGGATCAATTAATGCTGAACATAGTTGTGAGCTTTTGAAATTACACACCCCTAAATGGGCATTATCCTATCTTGTAGAGAAGAGCCAAATATAAGCCAGATGCAAGAGTGCATCTCATAATGAGCATATACATATGCTTATGCATATACTCAGGCCTGAAAAAGATCAACCTACACGTCAGTTTCATGTCAGCTTGTTCTAGCACACCATCTTCATATGCCAGAGAAAGCCAGGGCGTACTCAGCACGAATACATCTGCAGGGAGAGCAAGCAAAGTTTTCACAAATGCTCTGACCTGGGAAAACCCTTGGGGAAAGTTTGCATTAAGGCAAAATTTTCAAAAGCCCCAAGTGATTTTGAGGATTAAGCCCATTTTTAGAAGTGACTTAGCACTTAGGTTCCTAAATCTAACTGTAAGAAAAAAAACAGTGTGTAAGTCACTTATGAAAACAGGACTAAGTTCTTGTGGTCTACTTCACTTTGGAATGAGAATAGATCAAAGTGCACTAGGGAACTTTCTGTGCATGGTAGCAGGGTCCATGCAGAGAGACAATCAGTCAGTGTCTGGTTAGCATGCTGTAGATTTAAACCTCAAGTTGCTGTGCATTAACTGATCATCTATGCAACCCTTACACTCCTATGCCACTTACGCAAATTTTACCCTTAGGGGCTGTGTCTACATTGAGCTGGAGGTGCTGACAGTTTGATGCAAACAAGCAGTCTCAAAAATGCAAAATGGTGACTTTTGCATATTCACATCTAGTGTGCATATTCATGAGGCTAATTTGCATTTTGCAGCAGAAATCACACAGTGAAGATGTGGTTCTGCTGGCAAAAACCCCCTTTGTCAGTAGCCCCTTATGCCTGATTTTTAGCAGGTATAAGGGACTGCAGACAAAGTGGGTTTTTATGACAGTGTAATTCAGGTTGAACCTCTCTAATTCAGAACTCTCCTGTCTGGCAACATTTGTAATCTGGCATGATTTTGGTTAGCCAGATGACCACTTATCATGGGTGTGGCCAAGTTTCCTGTGGTCCCATAAAGTTTGTTTGTAGCCACCCATCCTGGCTCTCAGTGTTCTGTGCTGTTATTTAGTTGTAATTTATCCCTAAATGTCTTCTAAGAGCCCAGTAAGCAGTGAAAGTGTTGGTAATTTGCTGACAATATTAACCTCCCGTGGTCCAGCAAATTCTCTCATCTGGCATCGGTAAGGTCCTGAGGGTGCCAGATGAGAGAGGTTCAACCTGTACATACTTAGATCCTCTGTTATATATTTTTACCATCACAGCGTATTGTCTAATACATATTAAGACATAAAAGCCCATGCAGAGAAACTCATTCCCATAGGACGTTCTCTAAGGCAAACAATGCAGTAGATGGAGGAAAAGCAAGAATATGGAAAATAGTTTGAAAAGCTGCCCCTTGCATGAGATTTATTGTTCTAGCATCCCTTTGCTTTTGTTTAGTTTTATTAGAGTTCTTAGATGCTCCTTCTTAACTGCTGTATCTCTGAAATAAGCTACTGCACTGTTAAATAGTCTATAGAGTGTGATGTGTCAGGTTACCAGTGACTAAACTTTTTAAAGTATTTTATTACACAGTTACTAGGAGAAAAAGAGGATATAAACCTACACAAACAATAGGTAATGTAACAGCAAGCCAATCCATAAATGCAAAAGACACTGAGAACTGAACTGGGAGATCTGAGGACATTCAGGACTGAAACTCAAGTGACGAGAGCTAATCTACACTACCGTGGAAGATTGACCTGCTAAGGGTCGATATTTCAGGGTTTGATTTCGTGCATGCATGAAATCGAGCTCTCAGGGGGTCAAAGTCAACCCCTGTGCTCTTCATGAGAGGGGAGGAGTAAGAAAGGTCAAAGGGAGAAACCCTGTTAAGACACATAAGTTAGCTGCGCATAGATATGTTGATGTTAGCTATGCAATTGGCATAGCTAAAAATCACACCTCTGCAGTTGACTTCTATGTCTAGTATAGACATAGCCCAACTTTTCTTAGGGGTTTTGTAGAACCAGTGACCTATCAACTCAGGTAAACATTTTTTGTTTTATCTGCGTTTTCTTTTAAAGGTTAACTTGCAAGAGAGAAGTGGAAACTGAGGAAATTACAGATGTCTCTGATGAATGCCTCATCTATACAGGTCTGGGCTGGGGGTTCTCCAGCAGAGAACCATTCAAATCCCTCTCTCCCTTTTGAGGAGTAAGCGGACTTCGAAGTTGCCCTGGCACTTCGAAGTACTGACGGGTGTGCTGCGGCTAGACATGTGCTGGTACTTCAAAGTTTAAAACTTCGGAGTTGCCGCATGTGTGTGTGTGTGTGTGTGTGTGTGTGTGTGTGTGTGTGTGTGTGTGTGTGTGTGTGTGTGTGTGTGTGTGTGTGTGTGTGTGAGAGAGAGAGAGAGAGAGAGAGAGAGAGAGAGAGAGAATTTGCTTAATGAAGTGCTGCCGTGCATTAATAAACTCCCAACACCCTAATTACCAACCTTCCTTTGAAGGAAGGTGATAGCGTGGACACAGCCGCAGTGTTTGAGATATTTCTATACTGCATCTATAACGATTGACTTTGTAATGGGATTATCCCATCTTGTAGAGAAGCCCCAAATACAAGCCATTGTAGCAAAGCAAAACAAGGAAGCTGGTAGAGCTATGGTCTTTCTAGATCTTGTTTCACAGCACAGTGCAAAAAGACATTAGCGAGGAAGTTAAAAAAAAGTGACAGTATCACAGTAATGGGGGTATGATTTAAAATGCAGACAGACCAAAGTTTTGCAAACTACTATTTACCCAATGTTCATTACCTATTTTGAAGAAGCTCCGCCATAAGCTTCAAGATAGGAGTTGTGCATGCTGCTTCACGATACCACAGCTCAACAGCTCTTTGCAGAATAGGAAGGTAAGACGAATATCTTTCACAAAATGAGTTAAAGAATGTAAGTACCAAATTTAATTTTTAAGATTAACTTTACCTGTACCCACGATGCATTGCTAAATTGGTGGTCCAGATACAGAACTATGCCAATTTACCCTAGCTGAGGCTCTAGACTCACACATCCAAGTCTGTCTGTGCCTAGAAGAATAAATTCCTCAGGAACTGAAATACTTATATATAAAATAGGCAAACAATTGAATAAATCATATTTGGAATACATACAAGAGGCATAATTTCAGGCAAAGGAAAGAGTTTGTGCGTGCACAGAAAATTAATTTCTGGGCTCTGTACAATTCCCAGCAGACAAGACGTTCACATAACCCCCCTGCCCAACATCATTGGTATTAACATGCGCCCTGACTAGTAGTCTCTACAGGAAGCGAAGGACCAAACAGGCCATTGAATGGGACTTATTTTCTAAGCCAGAAAGGTGAAAGAAACTACCTTTCCTGTGTATTTTTCAGGCTGAATACAGGTCAGTATGATCAGGAAAGACAGTAAATGATTCTATTATAATTGTGCTGCAAAGACTTCCAGCTGTCTTTTCTGGAGCTGTCCTGGGGGTCTTTTAACTGCCAGGGATTTGGGGAGGAGTTTTGTTTTTTAAATAACACTTACCACAAAACACATTTCACTTTAAATGGGAAAAAAATTAATCAAGCCTTGGATTGCCCTGCCTTGAGTCAATAGGGCCCTTCTGGTAGAGACTAATGTCATCATAGGTGGCACTTTTGATGAATGATATTGATGTCTCTGAGAAGGAAAGCATTGTGGCTAATTTTGTCTGTTTGTCCTAGTACTCTAGAGAGTTTTTGCTGCCATCTGCCTGAGGCTCTGGAGTCATAAGCTGTATATAGCAGAAGAGTCTGATATCAGAGAAACACTTTAAAGAGTTGCCTCTCACCCATTCTAGGAGATCTTTTCATTTTATCAGACCTAACATGGTTGCATCTACTATCATCATTTCTGTAAAAAAAATTAATTGGGATTCAAATCTGACAGCCACCTCGTGTAAATATGTAAGAAATCATAGCCAGATAACCTCCAGGGGTACGTACAATCATTGCCATATCTTCGGCTACTTTCATAAATCTGTCAACGTCACTGTCTTTTTATTGGAAATGCTTCCCAGCCATACCACTCTCACTCAGACACTGTCTAAGGCATTCAAAAGACACCAGCTGACTGCGGGGGATAGGCACGGAAAGTTGGGTGATATTTACATACAGAAGAACCCTACTTCAGGCTTCCACACTGACTTCCAATGGCATCCTTAAGCTGATGGGGATAAGACAGATCCCTGCAGAACCTCATATAAGAGTGTCCTTGGATAAAAACACTACTTCAAGGCTATTCACCGGGCTCTCTCCAGTAGAAAAGATCAAAGTAACTTGACAGCATCCCCACAGTCTGCTCAAAAGGCAAACCTAAGTCAAAGATGTCCATGGCCGTTGACAGGCTCCATATTATCAGCATGGACACTTCATCTTCATGCACGAGTCAGAAAGAAGACCATCACCCAGTCTAACCACAACGTTGTCTGTGGTGTACCCAGAAATTTAAAAGGATCATCCAAATACTCTGAGGGCTGTCCCAGTATAAGCTTTTCATATAATATGAACCATAAATAGAATATTAGATACAGACCGGTTATCAACATCAACCCAGAACCTCCTCATCCACTGAGAATAAGCCAGAGGGCCAGGCCTTAGAATAGGGGTTCTCAAATATGTAAGAGTGTGAGGACCACCTACCCTCCAATTCATGATCACATTGTCGTCCTGTAACAACTACAACAGTTTTCATGGAAAAGTAACAGTAGGAAAACATCCAGTGTGTTTCGGCTGGTCTTTTAATAGAGATTAGCAACTGAAAATGGGGTGGTGAAATAACGTTATTATGTACCCAAACCATGTCTAGGGGCTATTTTGGGCGCCAGTGGTAGAAGTAGCTTTCAATCAGAGTTTCTGAACTTGTGCTGAATAGCTTGTTTTGGGCATGCTAAGCGTCAGTTCAGCTGCACTCACTGCTGAAATTCATTGTGAACAAAAGCCACTTTTGTTAGTATATTCAAAGCTGCTGCAGAGCACTTGTGAAATCTTTGAATTCTTCTAAAACTGTATCAGCCAGCATGCTAGAGACAGATAATTGGGCATTTTGAGCTGGCAACTCCATTATATAAGCAGAGATGTCATAACTCAAAAGTTCAAGTGACCCATTTACATCCATTGGTAGAAACCAGGTTTTACAAAAAAAATGGGGTGAACAAAAACATTTGCCTGGTTTGTTATTTTTTAAAATTCCAGACAAAGCAGTTTGTACTTAAATGCCCATCTTAGGTATCGACATTCTCCACAACCGTGGAAGTTTGTTAATTCATGAAGCGAAACTGACTAGCTGCTTTTCATTGTCCAAAGTGAGTGAAGTGCAAACAGCACAGGAAATTTGGAGTCAGGTCTGTATTGTCTGAATTTGTACAGCACCTAGTACAAGGAAGCACTGGTTTGTGACTAGGACTCCTGCTATGATCAGACAAATAAATAACAACAGTGCAATTTGGAACAGTTTTAGGACACTAATGTACACAAGTGCCCACCATTACAGAAACTATGAATGGAAGGGACTCTAATGGGTGCCCTATGAAAGGCTGAAGACTGGATGCACAGGAAAGGCAGGCAGCTTAAGAGAAAACCCTTGAACTGCCTCTATCCTGGTGGGTACAGGGTTGCAATAACTAGAACTGTTCATCTGATTCTTGTAAATCAGCACTACTGTTATACAATAATTGGAAAATATGACATTATAATACTTTAAAAACTAGAACTGCTTTAAATGGGGAACTCTATTGCTTATGTAGAAAAGTGAATTTTTTTCCTCGACTAATCCTCTTTATATGCTCTTACAAAATTCACCGGCATGTGGAATTATTGTTTTAAGGCTGCAGAAGACAAATATATATTCATTAGAACAGTGGTTTAAAAACAAGTATTTTGGTAATTTGAAACGAAATGTTCCCTTACCTACTTGCAAGCTCCCATAAGGAAGGGGCCTATTCTCAAACAAAACATCAAGATAATAAAGGGGACTGTGTGAATGACTCAGAGAGGAAACCCCAAACACAGATCACCATTTATTTTCATAGAATGATGATACTTCAGCCTTCCTGACTAAACCACTGAGTCAGCCTAACAAGGTAATTTAAGTCTGGCAAGACATTTTCTTACTACAACTTGCTTATTTCACAGGCATTACTAAATTGCTTATTTCACAGCTTACTAAATAATTGATGTCAACTGAAAGGACCAGCTGAAACATTGACCAAGAGGGTACCCAACCAGTTTTAAGAAACACTCATCAAGAGTAACATTGTAGCTGGGTACAGGCTTGATTCTGTACCATCTCCCCACAGACAGATCAAAGTGCTAGATGAAGGCCCTTCAACTTCAACTTGCTTTCACTTTGGACTAATACAGATAATATGCTCACATTTCAACAAACATTGTCTGGAAGCAAATAGCAAAACAAAATATTTTGTCAGGTGATAATCTCTCTTAATAAAAATGGATTCTGATCTTACTATGAATAGGACATACTTTTATAGAAGGTTTCACCTCCTGTTTAGGTCTTTCCTACAAATTACACAAACCACAATTCTGAATAAAAAAAGGCATATAAACTTTCAGAAGCTGTAATACTGGAATCATCATTGACAACTTGACATATCAATATTTCAGGAAAAATAAATGACTTTCATATCCAGGGTATTTATTTATTTATTTTTGTACCATCTACTTATTCATCTTTCATTAATGAAATACTCAAGGAAGATCTCCAATGTTACCATCAGAAACTGCTTAAAATATTTGGAAATATTTTAATAAAGCCTTTTGAGAGATTGAATAATACAACTTTTAAACAGATTTTACTATTATTATAAATATTTGCTCTTCATCCTTTGCCTAGAGGAAAACTATAAATCTTGTTTCAACTGAATGAACACCATTTATCATATTCATTTTCCTGTCAATACAATTATGAAAAGCCTTTGGCCTTTTTCCAAGGAGCCTGATTTCCTACAGAAACTCAATTAGTATAAGCAAGCCTGCTACAAAACAACCCCTATTTGGCAATCTAACACAGTTTTCAGCGTACTGACAATTCACCTCCAAACCATGACCCTAATATCATAATAATCTATGGTAAAATATAGGACACAACAGTTTCCAGATCAAAAACAAAACTGAAAAGATGCAAAAGAATTAATTTCTGCTCATTTTTGCCATCTACTGGACAAAAGTAAAATTCCAGATGCATATTCAAATCAGCAACAAGATAGAGGAAAATCATAAGCTAAAAATGGGACAACTTAAAAAACTAAAGGTTTGATCCTCAGAGGTTCACTATATATGTAACTCTCTTGAAATCAATGGGAAGGGATTAGAATCAAAATATATCCAGCCACCACTAAGATAAAATTGTTGTATTAACCACTGAATTTTCATACCACTGGTTTAAAAATAATGCTTCCAAACAACTAACTTTATTTATCTTGCTAACAATGTCTTAATTATTAAAGCTAAAATGTTATCTTGTTTATTTATACTGCTTATTTGCTTTATTTCTCCAATCTTAGGTAATGAAAATCACCTTTGTCCATCTCATTTTTGTTTATAGTTAGTTTCACTTCAAAGTTTTCAAAGCAGGGGAATATTTGTTTGAAAGCCACAGTTTCTATTAGTCTCAGCAGTGACAATTGTAGCATGCCAACATATACAATTTAAACACTTAAAGGTTATTAATTTATATGCTAAAATGTAAATCAAGGGAAAAAAATCCCAATCCTAATTTTAAAGAAAACAACTCTCTTTTATCTTTGCCCCACAAACGTACCATTGTAATTTACACCCCTTAGGCAAAGTAAATAAGGATAGACATTAGGGCAAAGATAATTTGTGGTAATATTGAGGTCAGTATGAGAAGATCCTGGGCCATAGCAGAAGCTAAATGCATTGAACAGATGCATGAATCTGTCCGTTTGTTTACAGTCACAGGTAACAGGGAAATATTCTGTCTCTGTGTGTACAGAGATGTGAAGAAAAAGAATCAACTGAATGTATAAAATGTGGAGACTAAGAAAAACCTCAGATAAATTAATTCCACTTACTGGGAACATATTAATCTTTTTTACTGTTATGGTCAATTAAAGAGAAGCTGTTTGGCAGTCCAAATTAAAAACAAAACAAAACTCGAGAGCTGTGTCTATACTAGCAAGGTTTTTTTGGAAAAGCCAGGCCTGTTTTGAAAAAACCCGTGGAGCATCTATCCACAAAAATGCACTCTTTTGATCTGAAATTGAAAGAATGCAGCCCTTTTTCTGGCTGCCCTCTTCGTCTCTCAGATGAGGAAGAGCACCTTTTTTTGAAAGATTCTTTTGAAAAAAAAGCATGTGTAGATGCTCTGTGGGCCTTTCTTTCAAAAGAGCAGTCCTTACGGTGCCAGATTTTTCAATCCCTGGCCTGCTCTTGCAAAAGAGCAGAGGCTGTGTGGATGCTGTCTACTGAAAGAATGGATCAATCTTTTAATCTGCTTTTTTGTGTGTGGATGAGATCTTTCAAAAGAAGTTTTTTCGTAAGATCTCTTCGGGAAGAACTTCTTTCAGAGGATCGCTGTAGTGTAGATGCAGCCTAGGGGTTGTTAAAAAGGTTTTAACAAAAATCCCCAAACCTTAATGTTAACAACAGCTTTCAAGGAATTAATAGAAATAATCAGGGAATAATGTGTGGAGTAGACCCAATGGATTCAAAACGAATGACAGTTATGGAGGATAGGTCCATCCATGGTTACTAGCCAACATAGTCAGGTCCACAACCCCATGCTCTGGATGTCCTTAACCCCCTGACTGTCAGAAATTATGTCTCGATCACTTATAATTGCCCTGCTCTCTTCATTCCCTATGAAGCATCTCGGCCTGGCTGCTGATACTGGGCTAGATGGGCCATTCTTCTGACTGAGCTTGGCCAATATTATTTATTTCATGACCCGCCAGGCATGGATTTATCTTTTGCAAAGGAAGTGGAGATTAGCTACCACTATACTGCAATTCCCTCCACTAGCCCAGGTCTCCTCAGTTTGGCATAGGGAGAACACAGGATTGACAAATGAGAATTGTGTAATACAGCCTGAGGCCCCACTTCCTTTCTGCACAGCCCACCACTTTTAAAAAGGATGGGTCCTGGGGTAGCCACAGGCTGGGGAGCCTCTGGCAGTATGGTTCTGTAGGAGCAGCCAGACTGGGGAGAAAGGATCATCATTAGGGCAATGAGGAGATCTGTGCACATTTGACCATTGGATGACTCTGGTCATTCTGCAAAGAGGTAAAAACCTTATGTCACCACCAACAAAATGACCTGAGGAAAACTCAGATGCCATTCATCTCCTACCTCCCTGGTGGCTTCCCTGTAGGAGAGCTCAACCTGGCTCTGTCTGAATTTACACATTTCCCTATGCTAGAAGTTGAACCTCTCTAGTCTGGCACCCTCAGGACCTGACTGGTGCCAGACAAGAAAATTTGCTGGACAATGGGAGGTCAATATTGTCTAGCAGCATTACCAACACTTCCACTGCTTATGGGCTCTTAGAAGACATTTAGGGGTAAATTACAGCTAACTAACAGCACAGAACATTGACAGCCAGGACTGGTGGATGTAAACAAACTTTATGGGACTGCAGGAAACTTGGCCACACCCATGACAAGCAGTTGTCCAGCTAACTAAACTTATGCTGGATAGTGGATGTTGCCGGACAAGAGAGTTCCAGATAAGAGAGGTTCAACCTGTACCTGCAATGCAGATATTGCTGTACTTCCCTTAGGAGTAGAGAAGTTACAGTAGAATTAGAATAGGCCTACACAGCAAAGTTATTTCAAAATAATGGTTGATATATTGAAATAAGTATCTTAGCATTTATACAATGCAACTGCTATTTCAAAATAGCAGTTGGCTTATTTAGAAATCAGTAAACCTCATTCTATGAGGAATAGATATTTCGAAATAGGTGCTGTTAAGACAGGGAATAGAGCCTATTTCTAAAAGCCATAATGTGTCTAATGCCTCTATGGCTGTGTCTACACGTGCCCCAAACTTCGAAATGGCCATGCAAATGGCCATTTCGAAGTTTACTAATGAAGCGCTGAAATGCATATTCAGCGCTTTATTAGCATGCAGGCGGCAGCCGCGCTTCGAAATTGATGATCCTTGCCGCCGCGCGGCGCGTCCAGACGGGGCTCCTTTTCGAAAGGACCCCGCCTACTTCGAAGTCCCCTTATTCCCATGAGCTCATGGGAATAAGGGGACTTCGAAGTAGGCAGCATCCTTTCGAAAAGGAGCCCCGTCTGGACGCGCCGCGCGGCGGCAAGGACCATCAATTTCAAAGCGCGGCTGCCGCCTGCATGCTAATGAAGCGCTGAATATGCATTTCAGCGCTTCATTAGTAAACTTCAAAATGGCCATTTGCATGGCCATTTCGAATTTTGGGGCATGTGTAGACACAGCCTATGTGTGTAGATGTGTGTAGGTACAACTGCATCTGCTCCAATCCCTCAGACAGAGACAAACACCTACAAGACTTATACCAAGCTTTCCTGAAAATACCCACCTACGGAAGTGAAGAAACAGACTGACAGAGCCAGACATGTATCCAGAAGCCACCTGCTACAAGACAGGCCCAATAAGGAAAATAACAAAACACCACTGCGATCACATACAACCCCCCAGTTAAAACCTCTCCAGTGCTACATCCGTGATCTACAATCCATCCTGGACAACAATCCCTCATAGACCTTGGGAGGCAGGCCAGTCCTCGCCTATGACAGCCTGTCAACCTGAAACAAATTCTCACCATCAACTATAGACCTCACCACAGTAACTCTAACTCAGGAACCAATTCCTGCAACAAATCTCCGTGCAAACTCTGCACACACACCTACATGGCAACACCATCACAGGACCTAACCACATTAAGCACACCATCATGGGCTCATTCACCTGCACATCTGATAATGATATATATACCATCATGTGACAGCAATGCCCCTCTGTTATGTACATTGGCCAAACTGGACAGTCTCTACATAAAAGAATAAATGGACACAAATAAGATATCAGGAATGGTAACACACAAAAACCTGTAGGAGAACAATTCAATCTCCCTGGACTCTCAGTTACTGATTTAAAAGTAGCCATCCTGCAACAAAAGAAATTCAAAAACAGACTCCAAAGAGAAACTGCAGAGCTACAATTCATTTGCAAATTTGACACCATCAACCAAGGATTGAACAGAAACTGGGAGTGGCTGGCCAACTACAAAAGCAGTTTCTCCCCTCTTGGTGCTCCCACCTCCACATTAACTGCTGAAAGTGCACCACATACTCCTTGACTGAACTGACCTCGTAATTTCTGGCCTTCCTCTTGACTGAGACTCCTTTTCATGAGCCTGTATAACTAGACCTTCCTAGAATCTCCACTACATGCATTTGACAAAGAGGGTTTTTGCCCATGAAAGCTTATGCTTCAAAATATGTTAATCTGTAAGGTGCCACCGGACTTCTTGTTGTTTATGCAGATACAGACTAACATGGCTACCCCTTTGATATTGGACACTGGGTCACCTCTACTGGAATACCAGGTCCAGTTCTGGTGCCCACTATTTGAAAAGAATATTGATAAACTGGAGAAAGTTCACAGAGGACCCATGAGAATGGTTAAAGGATTACAAGACATGCCCTGTGGAGACAGATTCAAAGATTTCTATCTATTTAGTTTCTCAAAGAGACAGTCAAGGGGTGTCTTGAATACAGTCTGTAAGTATTTACAGTGGGAAGAAATATTGAATAATGAGTTCTTCAATTTAGCAGAGAAAGGTATATTATCCAATGGCTGGAAGTTGAAGCTAGACAAATTCAGACTGAAAATAAGGCATATATTTTTGAGAGTAATTAACCACTGGAACAATTTTATCAATGGAAGACAATTTTTAAAAACAAGATTGAATGTTTTGTGACAATTCTAAGGCTTGTGTTAAACAGGAGGTCAGATGAGCTGATTACAACAGCCCCCTTTCTGGGCCTAGAATCTTAGAATATATGAAGATTGTTCCAGGACACAGAAAATGAAACTTACTGAAAATTAAATTGATAGTACTCTCTCTTTCCTGGCCATGCTGAACAAAGCTTGTTGCTCCATCTTTTACTGTTGAAACTAAATGGAGTTTTCCTTTGATTTGAAACAGAGTTAGGATGAGGCCTCTTACTGTCTTAGGCCTGGATTCCACATGCTGTCTGGGTTTGCACATTACTTGATGGCACACACAGTCCTTCAGAATGGCCTGATCCAACTCCCATGGGATTAAGTCCATTGATTTCACTGGAAGTTGAATCAGATGATAACACAGGTTGAGCCTTCCTACCTTTTATATAACTATATTCCTGACCACTATTCTAGAATGATATTCTAGAACTGAATTCTAGATTCTAGAACTGTTCCTGTCTTCTACAAACAGATTATGAGTGTTAGTAAACTTTCAGCATTTGTCTAAAATTATCTCACTTCAAAGCCCCTTGGTTCTAATAAAGCATCATATGTTATATGCATGTTATTCTTCCCAGAGTAAATAAATATACCACAATCATGCATATTTGATCTAAGCAACACAAATTGTTACATTCATCTATTTGGATAATGAGTTTATTAATATGATTCTGTGATTGATACACTTAAAATATCAAAGACATTCCTGTTGTATTAATAAAATACCAGAGATTATTATTACTGTAGCACAGCAATAAAAAAGTATATCAGTATATTAAAACACACACAGTATACCTGACCATTGCATATTGAGAAAAACTGTAACTCTAGATTACCATTTATTTTTGCCTTATAGCTGTTGTTTTCTCATCATGTGTGTCAAGGTACAGGTTGAACCGCTCTGTTCTGGTGCCCTTGGGACCTGACCATTGCTGAACGAGAGAATTTGCTGAACCACAGGAGGTCAATATTGTCTAGCAGCATTAGCAACACTTTGACTGCATACCGGGCTTTTAGAAGACATTTAGGGGTAAATTACAGCTAAATAATAGCACAGAGCACTAAGAGCCAGGACTGGTGGCTGCAAACAAACTTTGCAGGACCATGGGAAACTTGGCCAAACCCAAGGTAAGTGGACACCTGGTTAATTAAAATCATGCCGGACAATGGATGTTGTTGGACAAGAGAGTGCCAGACTAGAGAGGTTCAACCTGTATTAACTAAAACAATCCCTAAGTGGATACTGATTGGCTAAATGAAAGACTTCATCATACTATATTTAATAGGTACCCCAATATAATACTTCAACAGGAAAATTTGTTACCAGTCTATGATGTCATTTTTTACCAAATGCAGGTACATTGTCTTTCGGGTTCAAGCCCATGCACATTTATGGAAACGTCTCAGGCTTGGGATGGGGAGGGGAACCATTTAGGTATATTTTCTGGGGTATTAGTGTGCTATGACGAAAAGTGACCTCTTTGTGATTTCTCTCCAAATGCTGCCCTCCCAGTTAACTGCACGGTTGCTATTGTGCTGTAATTTTAGCTGATTACACATTAGTTCATTTAGCTTTGTTTCCTCTTCCCCACTGTGCCACACTATTAAACTAATGCGAGGGGCCTGGTATCCCTCTGTGCACAGAGCTGGTATTGTCATAGCGTAATAAGGATACATCCAGTCAAACAGCATGGTGTAGCTGGTCTTTGTGTTCAGTGCAAAGGCAATCCCTCGAAGATCTCTTGCCAGCCCGATCAACATACGCTGTCAGTGGGAAAGAGACACAGTAATTGATTTTCACGTTAGCACAGAGCAGATGGAGTAATAATCAGCCAATAATGACCACATATCTGATTTTGATTCATTCGTTTAAATGTCTCGCTCAAATCTTTCTCTGAAGAAAACCATAGATTCGTTATACCAAAAAGAGTCAGCCCAAGTTTTATGGTAATGCTAACAAAATGCTTAGGGAACATTTTAGGTTACTCAGTATATTGTACCTTTGACTACGGCAAACTAAAACATATGAATGCTGAATATTGAGGTTTAAAAGAGCTTCTTGCATGAATATATAAAAACCAAACTACTACTAATAAAAAAGTTAATTTGAGGTGGCATTATTTTATATAGATACGAAAACTACTAGTAAGGTTATATTGAGACTCTTATTATACTCCATTTTCATTTGATGTGTCCTTTTAAAAATTATTTTCAGATGTCATTCTCCAAGTTGAGACTCAGTCAAGAAGTAGTTGTTTTAAAAATGTTGAGCAAATGCCATTGACCCATTTTTAGTAGATTCTGTGGCAGAAAAAATAAACATTTTCTCACCTCTCTAAAAAAGATTTTTAAAGCTATTTTTGGGTTACAGACATAAATGAAAAGCAGCTGAGGGCTCCCAAGTGGTAATCCTCATAAAGGATTGGTTCTCAGGCAAGTAGCATAAATGTTAAGAATTAATATTTATAAGCGAATGAAAAATTAGTTCCAAACATACAATTCAAGAAATTTCTACTCCATTTAGAATTCCATACTGATTAATGGATTGCTGACCAGCAGACATGTATCAGCCTTAGTTTGGAGTTGTAGATGTAGTTTGTATTTCTGCTCCATTATGAGATACCATATAACTGCAGGGTTTCACTAAACAATTGGAAGCATATAGAGAAACCAATAGGAGGGAATTAATGTATTAATTTAAAAAATTTGTAAAAATATCCAAACAACCTAACTATAAAACTTTCAATGAAGTAGCATTTGTGTGTTAAATATTCATAAGTTCAGAAATGCAAAATATAAGAATCTCATAATAGCTTTAACCCACTCATAAAATGAATGAGATGCAGCAATTACTTGTCATGCTACTGAATGTTACCTTACACAAGGCCTGAATTATACTTTCAGATATGCACACACCAGTCCAATTGACTTCAATGGGAGTTGCAGAGATTTTTCTGTGGGTAAATTGGGTCCTATATGAAATATGGGTAAAGTAATGTTACTATGAGAACCTTATCATTTGGATTTCCTGAATTATGAATGTTCAAATGATCTCAACACATAAGATGCTCAGAACCTTTAATTCTCATAAACGTACAGTGCGGTTACCTCCCAGGAACTGCTCAGCATCATGCAGAACTGGAACCTAAAATGGTAATATGACTATGACGTCCACCTATATTTTGGCATTCAATATGTTTACTCTTCCATGTGGAAAATAAGTGTTTGATAGACATAAAAGAACTTTTCAACAACACTGCACATCTTGGTATTGTACAATCCTAAACTGCAACATCAAAAATGGATAGAGCCACCTCCAACAATGCAAGGGGAAAGCAGAGGATTCAGACAATCTTGGTTTTGCCCACTGTAGCACAGAAAGAAAAGGTCTACAAAGCAAGGCTGACCATTGGGAAGGAAGCTCAAAAGAAAACTAAGGGCCTCTAGAAAGACTTGTACTTCCCTTAAATTTGTTTGAAATAAGGCAAAGATAGAAATTAACTTATGGTCAGACATTTGTGAGACAGGGATTACACATACATACACAACTAACCAGCCAACACCAAAGCACATATTTATTGAGTTAGAAAAGCAGCTGTTCTTTGAAAGACATTTCTTCTGATAAAGCATTTACAGAATATCTGGGTAGAAAGACTTATGGATGCCTGATAAATATGGGCATACCACTCTTTGAAAGTGAAGACACAGGACTCTTCTGCTAGAAGGCCTTGGAACAGCAGGTCTTTTCACATGCCATTTGTAGTTCAGTACTAAAGAACAACTGAGGGATTTGAGAAAAGCCACTGAATTTCTTTGGTTTTAGAATCTACTTTTTGTTATGGTAGGTTTACCTTGGAGTAATTTAAATGCTTTTAAAAACTATTATTATTATTATAAAGCACCACCCACAGCTCTCTTTACTGGTCTTAATATATACTAAAATACTACCCATTCCTAATACGTAAACTAAACTCCATAGTGTGTTATTCACTGGAACTAGATTAGTAGTAATATTGAATACATACACTGATGACAAAAATACTCATGCCATGATACCATAACCAATATTGTATTTAGGTAAAATCCTGGCCCCATTTGAGGGACATTCCCTAAAGATCCTGAACTCACCGCAGCCGACTTTTTAACAGGTGTGGAGGAATTTGGATTAAACTCCTAACACAGTCTAGTTTATTAGCCCATTACGAGTTTTCAAATGACACTAGTGGGTGTAAAAATTGTGAAGAAAATTAGTCAACAACACTACACACTCAGCAGCTTGTGGTCATTTATCCCGAGGGCTCCTACCAGTCTTTGCAAACCTAACAGAAAACTATAAGCAGCACATAAAGGGATCACTTTGTTCACAGCTGAAAAAGCAGTCATATCTGGGTGCAAGGTGACAGCTGTTTAGCAGCACACAGCAACACTAGACAATAGCTTAGAATCAGAAGCAAGGAGTACTGTACCCAAGAGAAGTGGCAGGGGAATTTTAGGTAGTCAGAATGCTGGCTTATAAATCAATTTTCATACTAATGAAATAACTAGCCTGTTTCAAAGTATTTTCCATCCACTACCAAAAAGTGGCAGGTCTACTTTAGAGTAATTTAAATATTTTTTTTAAAATTCTGACATTCTAATTTAAATCTCCCCACCCCCCACCCCATCACTACTTTCTGAATTCCTAAAAGGAAAAGAACTGAACATTTGAATACTAGTAGAGGGGAAAATTTTAAACCAGGATTGTGACTGTCATAGTGTGTGCCAAGTTTCTGACTAATGCAATTTGGAGCAGACAAGATACTACTCACGCCACCCGCCCCACAAAACGGGGTTTATAATGGTAAGCCTGACAGACCCTTAACTACAGTGGCACTACTAGGTGCAGCTATAATATTACCTTCATAATTCTACTATATAATAACAACAAAGAAAAAAAAGGTGAAGGGTCATTGTGCTTTGTCTTTAGAATTAAGATGGCTGTCTTCATCCTTACAGCATACTCTTAATTCTGGAGACACGTCTTAATAACCTCTAAATAGTTCCAACAAAAGAGCCGTGTCAGAGGAATGAGCAGGCCCCAAGGTGTTTCAACTGGAGTGTTTTCATCTGCCTTTATTGCTCTATCCCTCTCCAGAATTAAGGCAATAACCTGTGATAAATTATTCAGGAACTGCTACAGGGATCAAAGCAAAATCATTCTGTTAAAGTGCTGTTTGCAACATTTGGCACTTAGTGTGAAAACTTTTAATGTGTGCAAGCTGAAAATCAAGGATTTTAAATAATTTAACAGTATGGAGTTTTTAGGAAGCAGCTAAAGATAGCTTGTTGCTATTTAACTGCCCTTCTTCAGATACAGTTTTTTCATTCATTCCTATCAAAACTGAGGATGTCAGAACTAAGATAAAAGCACCACTGAGGCTGAGTCTAGCCAGTCAATATATTACTTAACTGGACTGTCAGCATAAATCCAGATATTTTTGAGGGGAAAACTGACAGTAGTTTTAATATTATTACCCCCGCACACACCTTCATTTCACAATGGAAAAAAAACCCATGATAAATACTGAGGTTCTTTCAATTATATTAGATTTCACTGGAAAACAAACCTAAATGTGTGTTTTATATATACGTTTGTTAACTGCAAATGTATTTCAATGAGGAGGAGCTCCCTTGTTGTGATAATTTTTCAACTGCATACTTCAGAAATATAAAAAAACTGCCAGTCAGAAAATCCTAGTAAAAGCCACAAATTAAATGATTTTGGCAGTCTTGGGCCATTTTCATGTTGATATTTTAACAGTGTCATCTCTCTGTGGATTGGAATGCTAAACATTTTATTGAAGAAGAGAACTGAACTGTTTTTTTTTGTTTCCTTTTCTTGCACAATAAAGTACCTGAAAGCACTTCTGCATTTATTATTTATTCATCATGATAGAAAAATAGCTTTAACTTAATAAATTATATTTAAAAGAATTTGGAGCAAAAGTTTTGTTTATGATAAAGCAACAGCTTTAGTTCTTTATCAGTAGCTTAAAGCACCAAGTTTCCTTCATACAAATTAGACAGATGGTGCTTACAGTAGAATTTACTAAAGGTCTGTCACAACAAATGCAGCCAAGCTGCATATTTAATCACTGCAGAACCTTGTCTACCTGCAGCTGCCAACTGCTAATCCAATTTCCCTGATAAATGTGGCAAGAGACACGATCAGCAATAAAGAGCATCTAACTCCATTTTCCTGCAGGGCGTCTTTTGATGAACATTTAGGACGGAAGCAAGGAGAGCACTGTGTGGCCCTGGCTTGTGGCAGCTGCATGCATTCTGAAGACACAGTTCTCAGGTTACTCACTTAATTCTGCCACTATCATTATGTTGCTATTGATCTCAGTAGCTCTTGTCTACACAGCATTACTCTAGATGAAGCTGAATCAGGCAGTTATCATGCATCAAACTTGCTCAAAAGCCTGGAGATTTCCCTTTAATTACTCGTGATTTTATTTGCAAATACCGTTAAACTGTAATCAAGCAGTCACTTTCCAGGGTTGTTAAGAACGTGCTAGTTTAGGGATATATTACTGGAACTCCATTAACATTTCTTCAGCAAACAGTTCTCACAAACAAGACAGGACTGCAACAAAATTGTTTTAAATGCAATACACTCTTCAAATGAGAGAAATGCAATTTCTTACAAAGGGAGGAATTCCAAAAATGATCTCTTAAAACGATTGTTTTAAAATAAAAGGCAAACCCTTTTGGACTATTTCTATTTAACATGAAAAGCAACTTATAAATGAAATACTAGAAATAATGTTAAATACAGAATCTGGGGTACATGGTCTTTTTCACAGTATCCATTGAAGCAATGAGCTGAGTATTCATATTTTCTAAGATGTTCAATCAAAACGGTTGCAAACTATGCATGCTCTGTAAATGTGAGCTCTGTACTAATGAAGACAAAAAATATTTGTCAAACATTTGTAGTGTGTTTAATGACAGTTTACCTTTTCTGGAAAGTAAGGAGAGAAAAGATGGTGATGCACTGTTAAGGTTCCCATCATATTTCAAAATAGCAAATCTGTTTGCTCTTTCTAAAGATTACGTAATGTATCTGAAATGGGTACTCGAGTGCATTGTTAACTGTTTGTTCATTATAGGGAAGGGAAATCTACTTAGTACAACACTATTCTAATGTATTATCATTCCTAATGCTGCAGCTACCATTTAGCATGTCCCTCCTCCCTTAAAATGTACTGTTGTTTTGACACAAACCGCTTGCTACACTTAAGGATTTTACTAATAAAACATAATGTTGTGTTAGATATTATGACTGTTGCCACAGCTGAACTGACTTGTCAAATCAATCCTAATATGGCTCCCACAGGCACATAAAAACCTTATTTAGCTATCAGTTATCCTAATCACTTTGTTCAGTTTAAGGATGCAATACTTCAAGACCGGTTCCTATTTATACATATATGCCCAGCCATTTAATAAAGTCTTGATTTATATATTAAATTCTTGTTTGAAAAAAATACTTTAAAGATACAGACTTTTATCAAGTGTATTAAATCTTTCCAAATCTCCACAAATAAATATGTTAATACACAGGAAGAAAATAAAGAGACATGCACAGAAAGGAGTATTAGACATGAACCAGGCCAAATACCACAGGAGTAAAATCTGTCCCTGTGATTATAAAGATGGCTCAAAAGAGATCACCTTCTTGTCAAACCATTCCCAAAATCTAAATGTACGTATAACAGGCTGACTTTTGTGGGAAATTATCTTCAGGCATTTTATTTCAATATTGTATAGGAAATTACAGAAACATATACATCGCAAAGGTGAAAAAAGTGCAAAATATTTACTTCAAAATTAGTTTATTTTCTGATAAATAACTTCTTTTCCTGTTTCTGAAATAAACCTACCTTTGCCTCCTCTTGTTTAAAACTATTGTTGAATAGCTGAGTTACAGTTTCAAATGCAACTGTAAGGGGCAGCATGAAATTCTCAAACTCATCCTCATCTTCACCTACAGAAAAATAAAATAAATTAAAACAGACAAACAAAGCCAATCACACTCATGCTACCATTCATTAGGGCCCAATTCTACAGTATATTTGAAGATAAAACCTCCACTTATGTCAAATAAAGTTTTGGGCTAAGACAGAAGATCCTGAATGGTGAACTCTTAGATTTAAAATATTTTTACTGAAGCACACTAATTGAATGAATATAAAAAATACAGACAGCAACTGTAGATGACACATGATTTGTGACAAACCAGTGTCTCTCCACATGTTCTGTTTCTTTCTCCTTTTTATATTTCTAGTCTCTCTGCTTCTCTGGTAGTATTTGCTCAGCATCAAGCTATATGATTAACACACACGCACACACACACACACAAAAGAACACTACTGGGGTGCAAAGACAAGGTCTCAAAAGTTTGAAAAGTCACATTTAAGGTTGCCTGTGCAACCTTTATTTGGCACCTATGGATACGCAATGTGATACAATCTTAATTATGTCATCACATACTAGTTTTTTTCCACTGGATGTCTGCATAATTCAATGCACAGAATGGATAGTATTCAGTGTATGAACAGATATTCAATATTTTGTGCTCTCCTCATTTCTCAGCCCTTATTTACTCCACTCTTCAACCCCTGCTCTGATGACAGGATTATTAATTTCCTCATGGTGTTTTCTCTGTTGCTCCTCACTACAGCATCTGAGAGCTTCACAAGCACCTGAGAGGTGACGGTGGTTTTATCTTCATTTTACAAACAGAGAGTTGAGGCATACAGATTAAAGACAAAAGCATTTCTACTAATTGGGGGTATCCACTTTAACCTAGGACAGTAGCATTTATATGTTCAAGTCACATCTGCCACTGACTTCTGTTGTGGCAGTGGGTGCTCAGCTCTGGCGTGAATCAGACTTCCGGGACTCAAGTTGGGGACCCAGAAATCTACTATATATTTTAGAGAGTGTGCCTGTCTGTTTGATCAAGAGCTCCTCCAAAACAAGAAAAGCTGGGACCACCAAATTCAGTGTTCAGCTTTCTCTTATCATAACTTAAAGCAGCCTAATGTGTTGGTTGTCTCAGGAAAAGGGGATGTGCTTGGAACAGGCTTGCTTCTCATAAAACCATACAGATAAGAGACCAAATCACCAAATCAAATAATAGTCCTCAAAACTGGCATAACTGAGCAAACGTTAAAAGAGACTGAATCAAAGATGAGCCATGAAAGTGGAACAAATCTGGAATAGGATTGCTTCTCAATAAACCTTGCAGAACAGACCTAAAACAGAAATCTGGAGTAGTGCTTCATTTTGGCACAGTTAAATCAATGCTTAAGGTTTGAAAACTCTTCTGAAACGGTAAGAGGTAGGACCACCAAAATTGGTATACAGCTTCCTTCTATCATTACTTAAAGCACCCTAAGGTTTGGGATGTGCCTGAAATGCGATTGCTTCTCATAGAACCAAACAGAAAAGAGACAGAATCACAAAATCAAATACAGACCAATAAAAATAAAAGGTCCAAAAAGCAAAAAACCCAAAACCTTAAAAGAGTTAAGGACCCAAGCAATGCCAGGTAAATCTCCCAGGCTATGTCTAGACTAGAGGATTTGTTGGCAAAATGGCCATTTTGTTGACAAAACCTGCAGAGTGTCCAGATTCCCAAGGGTGTTCTGGTGACAGTAAGTTGACAGAATGCAGCACTTTTGTCGACAGCCATACCCTGTTTGCCACGAAGAACACTTGTCAAGAGATCTGTCAACAAAATGCCATTCTGGACATTCCGGGGGGGCTTTCTGTCTACAGAAAAGGCTTCTGGGACACTGCACAACTCTGTCTGCTGTGCTTCTGTGTGGCTGTTTTGCCAGTAAAGAGGCCAGGCAGTCCAGCCACTCTCTGTCGACAGAGTGGACTGCACTTTCAGTCCACTTTGTGGACTGGATGTGATCTGTCGACAGAAATTTCGTCACAAGGTATCTTCTGACAACTTCTGCCAACAAATCCCTATAATCTAGATATAGCCCTAGTGAGTAATACACCATTAGTGATCACTTGTGAAGTCTGCTTTGAGTAACTTGCCTACCATCATACAGGAACTCTATAGGAGAGGTAGAGACAAAATCCATTGTTCCTGAGCAGCATTCAACTGCATTCAACGGGCCCGACAGATAATGGTCAATGGCTCAATATCTGGATGGCGGTCGGTTTCAAGTGGAGTGCCGCAAGGCTCGGTTCTGGGGCCGGTGTTATTCAACATCTTTATTAATGACCTGGATGAGGGACTGGACTGCACCCTCAGCAAGTTTGTGGGTAACACAAAACTAGGGGGAGAGGTAGATACCTTGGAGGGTAGAGAGAGAATCCAGAGTGACCTGCATAAATTGGAGGACTGGGCCAAAAGAAATCTGATGTGGTTCAACAAGGAGAAGTCTACAGTCCTGCACCTGGGGTGGAAGAATACCAAGCACTATTATAGGCTGGGGACCAGCTGGCTCAGCAGCAGTACAATGGAAAGGGACCTAGGGGTTATGGTGGATGAAACACTGGATATGAGTAAACAGTGTGCCCTTGTAGCCAAGAAGTCTAACGGCGTACTAGGGTGCATTAGGAGGAGCATTTTGAGTAGATCTAGAGAAGTAATTATTCCTGTGTATTCAGCACTGGTGAGACCACATCTGGAATACTGTGTCCAGTTTTGGGCCCCCCAGTATAAAAAGGATGTGGATTTGCTGGAGCAGGTTCAGCGTAGGGCAACAAAAATGATTAAGTGGATGGACCACAAGACCTATGAGCATAGGCTGACGGATTTGGGCTTGTTTAATTTACAGAAGAGAAGACTTAGGGGTGATTTAATAACAGCCTTCAACTTCCTGAAGGGGAGCTATAAAGAGAAAGGTGAGAAACTGTTCTCAGTGGTGTCAGATGGCAGAACAAGGAGTAATGGTCTGAAGTTGAAGAGGGAGAGGTGTAGGTTAGATATTAGGAAAAACTACTTCACCAGGAGGGTGGTGAAGCATTCGAATGCGTTGCCTAGAGAGGTGGTGGATTCTCCATCCCTGAGGTTTTTATGTCCCGGCTTGACAAAGTCCTGGTTGGGGTGACTTAGTGGGGGTTAATCCTGCTTAAAGCCGGTGTCTGAACTAGATGACCTCCTGAGGTCTGTTCCAGCCCTATGATTCTGTGATTCTGTATTAACCATGCTTTCATTTCTTATAATTCCCTCCCTCATTCACTATACATCTTCAAACATCTGCAACAAATGAGGCGGTGTCATCCTTTACGATTAAGCCCTGATTCATTCTCAGACCGGGTCTGCACTGTACAGGTAAAAAAAGTATGTGATCATGGAATTAAAGAAAAAAGGATTAAACTTGCACAGATAACCTAAATTCTGACAGAAAGATGTAGTTATTTTGCAACCTTATTAATGTTCTTTTAATAATCTTTCTCTCGCTCTCTGTGTAATTTCCAAGATTTCTTAAAAGCTATATGGAAAAAACCAAATACTACCATGTGGCACCATATTAACACACTGGTGAATTAGTAGCAGGGTAGGATTCTTTATATCTACTCCACAAACCTCTGGCACTTGTACAGAGTAACAGATGCAGCTGTAGGTTGCCATCTTTTTTGTGGACAAGCATTTAAGGGTTATGACACATATACTTTGTCATTGGGACTACCAGATGTTTACTGACAGTAGAGCAGAGAATGATTCAGAAATCTTGCGAATCATTCCATACTTCAGAAGGGATTGTGCTCTAGGGGGAACAGACTCTTCTGATCGTTCGTCCTAATTTTGACTCGTTCTGACTACCCCCTCCAAACTCTCCTTGTCCCAGTCCTGTCTCTTCCCCACCACTAGCTCACTGGATTAGACATACCAGGGGGACTTGGAAATTTACCTGCTTTTGGAGGCGCCTAAGTCCAAAATTTGGGCGTCATTGACATTCACAAAAAGACTGCTCAGATGATGCTTAACCCTATCGGCACTTAACGTCCCTAGACACCTACATCGCCTAAATCCCAAAGGTGCCTGATTTCCTGTCTCTGGGTATATGCACAGCTAAGTCCAGAGACAACTTTGCAACTTGGCACCTAGGTGATGCCTAAGCCCCAGCTGGATTTACAAACAAGATTTTTCACCACGTATGACACCTGTAAGGCACAATCTATAGGTATGCTCAAAGGGGATTAAGAGCACACCAGCTGGATCAGAGTTCCCCCAAAAAACTGAGCTGTTGGAGCAGGTGGTGTGGTCATGGTCCACTTTATAAATACTTAAAATATTTATTTGACTGAAGAGAGTGCAATGCTGCAGAGTCATTTTCAACAATTATATCCCCTCTTGTGAACCTAGCCCCTTGACCCAGTTTCATTTCCTTTGCCTATTTAGTCCTAATCTTCTTGCCCCGCTAGTCCTAGTATCCTACTCTGAGCTCTCTGCCCAAGCCTTACTCTCTACTCCTCAAAAACAGTTGCTCCACCTTCCCAAACTAAATCCCAATTTGCTTGCCCAGTGAGTTTCCATTCTCTTCTGGAAACCCAGGTCATCAGCTGTCTCATTTTCCTTCCATTCTTCATCCCATCCATCTCCAGTTCCAAGTTCATCTCCTTGTCCAGTCACTCTCAGTCCTCCCCTGCCCCCAGCTTCTCATTCCCCCAGGCAACTAGTTCCCAGTCCCAGCCCCACCCTTTCTCAGCTCCCAAATCCAGTCTGCCCTGCCTTGGTTTTTAGTCACAGCTGTCCCACACAACCAGTCCCAGCTTCATATTCCCCCCAAACCGAGTAATGGTTTCCCTTCCTCCAAAGCTATTCCCAGTCTCACCAGAATTCTTGTCTGAATCTACTGTTTCTAACCCTCTTTCTCCCCTCTTCCTCCATCATAGTTAACTGAAGACTATTTGCCCATAGTTAGGTAAAATGTCAGAAAAGAGAAAGAGAAAGGAAAACAGTTTTGGGAGTAACTGACAAATTAATGGAAGAATTAACATACCCCAGCCCCAGAATGTCTTTAGGGGACATTTTACCTATCCTTTCCTTCTTTTGTGGAGGATTTTGGCACATACAAAGCACTGGCTAGTTTCTCTCTTCTACCTGTAATCCTCTCTATTATTACAGTCCTTTTTGCTCTTGGAGCTTGATCCAAAGCCCTTTAAAATCAATGGAAAACCCATAGCTGAAATGAGCTCTTGACCAAGCCATTGGAAAGAGACTGTGAAGTGCGTCCAATGGTTGTATGACAGCTGGGGACCAAAGTAATTTTTTATTGCAATCTAACTGGTTCTTCCACGTGCTGTTAGCATTATTTTGTTTTCAAGGTAACTGTTGTGGAGTAGAAACAATAAATTCCTCAATAACAACAAAAAAAGTCCCCATACATTATCATCGGTCTTCGCAGGGTAGCCACGTTACTCTGTTTATGCAAAAAAAATGGGAACTCCTGTGGCACCTTAAAGACTAACAGGTAAGTTTTCGTGGGTAAAACCCATTTTGTTGCCTCTGATGAAGTAGGTTTTACCACGAAAGCTAATTATATTATGATCCCTATTCATATGATAAAAAATATGAGAGTTAAATGAGGCTTTTTTAAATAGCTGAAAAAGAAAGAAACCATCCCATGAACAAATTATCACTGAAGATTGCTCTTTGCAATGATACAAAACATACTCATATGCATTTAGACATATTTATGGTCTCATTATGCCCTTTTGAAGGTAAAAAGATCCTTCAATGGCACATTTCAGGGGATCTTTCATGCTTTAAAGGAAGAGTACAGCATTTCACAAGCAGGCATTTCACTGAGTAGATCTGGTTGTAGTTCAAATTAGTCGATCGTGTTTTACATATTCTTACCAGGGATTCATTTTGCATTGGTGTAAATAACTACACCGAGTAAAAGGTAGTGAAGAACCAGGCCCAGTGTCTCCAGAAAGTGCTTTTTATAAGTGTATAAAGCCTTTAATAATCCAGAATTGAAAAAACCTGGATTAAAATCTTCTGAGACTTTTGCCTAAAGAAAGTGAATTTAAGTAACAGTTTTCTTGAGCCTATATCTTACCCAAGTGAATATTTAGTTTACTTTAAAAATCTTGGACCATAGACCAATTTAACAAAACGATGCAACTATAAATGTCAAAAATGCCTGTTTTCATTAGAAATACAACCCGGGGCACACACAGAGCATTCACAGTCTAATTACATTCAAGCAAGGTTCAAATTATTGAACAGAAACCAAGTGCCTTTTTGAAGTAAATGCCAATTAAGTACTACTAATTCCTGCTCCCTTCTCCCTAGTTGATTTGGTTTTTCTAACCACTCCAAAGGGAGTGCTTTAAAAACAAGCAATTCCACAATTTTCTATTAAAGGCTAATTTACAATGAATTTTATGCTGAATCCAGAAAAGCGCATTCAATTTCTTAAAACATGCCATTTTACCAATAAACGCCATCTTAATTTTATCTCCACATAAATTATGTTTCAAAGTCAATAAAACACCAAAGTTCCTTAATATATAATTTCTGCATTTAATTTTAGAAAGCCTGAAAGGATGACTAGTATGGTGACCAATTCTCTTGAGACTAAAACTTGTCCATGATGACTTGTTGCTTGTTATAAAGTTTACAGTTCTATAACGTTAAGAATCTTGTAATTTAAGAAGTGGGTATGTCTCTCTCTCATGCTTTCTCACGCACACACACAATATTACTCTTGTATTTGATGTTTCATATCTGTACTCTCAAATATAAAGCAGACTTTTCCCTGTACACTTCTCTAGATGTGTTTCTCTGAAAGGTCACAAACCGACAAGCTAATACACTTTAAATGGGAACCCACAGGATACTGGTCCAACAGGTCCGTAAAGGTCTTCCTCCAGCAAACCCTATTCCTGTCAGGTGTTCTGACTGCTAATGTAGCAAACTCAAGACAATTTCATATTTCTCTTCCTTGTATTATATTACACTTGCCTACAATTGCCAACTGGAATTACATCTTATTCACACAAGACCTCTTTGAAGATACGATTAGCACCACTTGGATGGGCTGGGTCTGCTCACTCTCTGCTCTTCCTGTAGGGAAAGTCACTAAAGCTGCATGTCTGTATGATTTCCACTAGAAACATTATCTCCTGCTTACAACAGTTGTCAGCAATGAATGTGGTTGAACTGGTCCTGAAAACAGTTTAACTGCAAGCACAGACTGCTGCTGAGTTGAGCCACCTCTGCATATACTTTGCTGGGCTAAACCTTTCTGTGGTGGCCTGAACAGTAATTTACATGTCTAATTCCTGTTTTTAACATACCCAAATATTAAAATAACAGATGGTAGGAAAGAAGTGACAGCCCTAAATGCAGAGGTGGCTCAAATGGAACTCATTGGCTGCATCTACGCTACAAAAAGAACTTCGAAGTTACTTACTTCGAAGTAACTTCAAAGCTGAGAGTCTACACACATCCTACTTCGAAGTTATACTCCCAGGAATGGAGTAAGGATTTTGAAGTTGGGCTGCATAACTTCAAAGTAAGGGAAAATGTGTGTAGACTCTCTGGTGGCTACTTCAAAGAAGTTAACTTCGAAGTTAACTTTGAAGTTCATTCCTAGTGCAGACACACCCATTGTGTGCAAAATTACACAAATACATAACTATCTGTTCAACACTCGAGTTCAAATTCCCAGAGTCGAGATTCTTTACAGACTGAAACTTTACATGATGTTCTATAACCATCTGCTAAAGTAAATACTGAAACCAATGTCTTTGGAGTTGTCACTGAAGTCAGTTGAAGGCGAAACTGTTTAGCATGTCACAATATCAGGCTCTTAAATTGTAAATAACTAAAATATACTATCGGAGGGGTAGCCGTGTTAGTCTGGATCTGTAACAGCAATGAGGGGTCCTGTGGCACCTTATAGACTAACAGAAAAGTTATGAGCATGAGCTTTCGTGAGCACAGACTCACTTCATCTGATCTCAGATGAAGCGAGTCTGTGCTCACGAAAGCTCATGCTCAAACTTTTCTGTTAGTCTATAAGGTGCCACAGGACCCTTTGTTGCTGTATAAAATATGCTAAAGGCTCAAAATGGCCTTCCATGCAATAAACTTCTAATCTCACTTGAAGAACTCATACTACTATTACCAAACCTAGCAAATAAAAACAATCATATTTCAAGGACCACAAACCTCAAAAGCTGTCATGAAGAATTTTAAACACCATCTACAACATATGTACTGATCTCATACTCTATTTTAATAGTGTGAGTAACTTCTCATTGAGCAGATGGAAGCTCTGTTACGAAAATTAATATCAAAGTTGCCTGATAAACACCTTAGGTGGACTCTTACCTAGATCTACCATGAGGAGGCGAGTGAGAGCAGTGTAGAACGTTGTTCGGCATCTAAGGTCACTGAGACTGTAATTTTCATTGACTCCCAAAAAAGGAAAGTGTTTACTCTGGCAAAACATAAATGTATTACAAGTTAAAAGGATTTACAAAATTATGAATCCGTCTAAACTATTTGAACATAGTAAGAAACCTTACCGTGTGATTCTGAAGCATGAACTTCACTGCATCTATTTTCACAAGTTTTTTTAAGAGAATATAGGTAAACAGATGTTAAGGAAAGTCTTCATTTCAGTATTATGCTGACATTTGCATATTGCTCGTAACTTAACTTGCATAATTATATAACTGAAAGTATTAAATTATACATTTCAAAGAAAATATGGCATTTTTGAAAACATACAGTACAGAAGAAATAGCATTCTGAACATTAAAAATGATTATCTATTATTAACCAATTATTTTTCACTTCACACATTTATGTTGCAAAACAGCCAGTGAACTAAATGGTTTTTAGCATTAAAGTAAAAGTTTTCAACAATAAATGGTGCTGATTTTCCAAACAGTACCAGCTAGGCAAAATACTGCTGTTTTGTAGCAGCAGCTAGCCAATGGGATTTGCCTTTACTCAGAGAGGTTGCCAATAGGCAACCACATTGGCTAGCTGGTGGGGAACACGGTTGCTTGCAATTACAGAACTTAAATGTGATCTATGATGATTTCTAACTGAACAAGAGACTCATCTGGAGCACTTCAGTCTTTAAAGTTAAAATGTGGTTCTGTCTCATAATACATATGGATCTGAATAAAGTTCAGGAATCATGCTACAGCCTTTAGTTCAATGGGGTTGTTTGGTCCACATGACAAAACAAAACTGTTTGAACTGCCATGTTTGACACTGGGTATCCCAACCTGATAGAAATTACACAGCAAATGGGACCTTAAGTCTTCAGCCTGGTGCCACAGTATTCATCTAAAATGACAGTTATATTGCAGGATGCTCGATAGTGTGCTATTACTTACACTGCATAACACTGTGGATGCTCTTTCCACTCTGAATTTCCAAACATGACTAAAACCCAGAATTAATATTAAGACTGCTCAGACCTTGACCACTATTCTGTGTTCTTGTATCAAAAGCACAGGTTTAAATGCTGAGTGTGAAGACAGAAACATGAGATTTAGAAAGAACTGAAAATATGTAAAGATGTTAATAAAACACAAAGGGACAGAAGTTCAGTGTATATCAGAGCAAGGGGGAATAGATGGCTAATAGTTGAGCTTTGACCTAGTAAATATACCCTTCCCAAAAACATCCCATGTTGGTACTAATCCTTCAAGGATTTTTCCATTAGGGCAGTTTTCTGCCTGCTTTGATGCAGAGAATCTGGCCCTCTATTAATAGTGGGATATTTTTCTTTACTTTTCTTTTAAAAAATATAAGAAACCTATATTAAACAAAAGTGAAAGTTGCAAAACTAAATTAGTGAAGCACCCAGAAGGAAACAAGTGACAAGTTAATGTTGGTTCCATAACTTTTCCCAGCTCTGTCCATGCATATTATTTATGATAAATGATCACATGCAATTTTTCCCCCACAGAATCTTCTTTTCCACAGCATTTCTCCATTCCCTACAGTTGCACTGCATATTCTGAAAGAGACTGTGTCTGTAATATTTTTGGATGGAATGCAGCAAATGAAATATGGGATCACACAATGTACCTTGAAGATAAAAAGAAATAATGAACAGCTTTCTTATTCACTAAGTACTGGTCATCCCTGGTTGTGACTGAGGTGCAGGCCCTGTGGACAAAAGAAAAAAAAAGTAGCATGAGAAAATGTATTTCAAGTGTGTTGTACACACATGTGGGCAGTTGACACTACATGAGCAACCTTAACACCGTCATTTCCTGACGTGAGTGCTTCATTTTGCAAACTTGATGTTCTTGTAATGTACGGTTTTTGTAGGAATGATGAAGTTTAATTTCACACTGATCTAACTATTTTTTAAAATTATACAATTCCTTCAAAGGCTATGGATGGGAATATAGCTGCTTTTGGCAAACCTGCTCACCAGATTATAATGAAACATTTTACATATTTATTTTTGTTCACCTACTGAATCTGGTTAAGAGTTATTTGTTTTCACATTGCTAAGCTACATTTCTCCTGCTTATCAGAGAGATCTTCAGAAGTAACAAATGTGGATAAAGCAGACTTTTGAAAGAGTATTTTGCAACCAATTGCTTTACAAAAACAAGAGTACTATTATAATGATTTTGTTATGGAAAGAGCATGATGATGAAGTTAATAATTAGGAAGAGCTAAACATGCATGAGGGACCACTACAACGGTATGACATAAAGGAACCATTAATGTATTCCATTATGTAAATGAATTCAAAGATATTTCATGAATGATCAGCTAGAAGGGACATAATGATTTATAATTCAAATAACTGAGCTTTAAAATCAAATTGGGCTAATATATTTGTGAATATGCAAACTTGGAATCATTGTTAAAATAATGTAAAACCTGACACCAGCACAAATCATTTGTTGCCTTTTGTTGTTTAAAAAATGTCAATTCTTTTCCTTTTTCATATTATGTAGAATGCTTATTATCATTAAGATTTTTCTTTTTAAATTACAGAATCTTTAGGATTAATAATTTTATGCACAATACACAGAGAAATAATTTTCTAGACACATTAAAACACTCATTAGACATGTTGAGACCATCTTCTACTAAGAAAATTACAGGTATATGGATGATAAATACTGGAAAAGACCTGAAATTATTTTTTTAACATTTCAAATCAATCAAGACACATCCTATACCATATACTGGAAGTGGAGTCACTTGATTTGTTGTCTTAAAAATCGGAGTTTTTTTTCCAAAGTTCTTTTAAATCATTATTAAAAAAAACCAAACCAAACCAAACCAAAACAAAAAACCCCACAGTGTGAAAAGGCCAAAGTTTGCAATGCCAGGAAGTACTTATAAACCACTTCATAGGTTTAGAAATAAAAAGTATTTCAGCATTATTATTAAAAAATCCCTATTGGTGAAGTTTTTTATAGCAAAAAAAATTACATATCTTTAAAAGCCAAAATGACCAGTGAAATTGGGTTGTACATCATTTTCCAGCAAAAAGGAAAAACAGCCTCGACAGGTGTAATTTATCATTTTTCTGATTTAATACCAAAGAAATATATTAAAATAATAAAAAGAATCCTGAAATCCTCAAAATTTGTAGTGATAAATAGCCCTCCCTGTCTTTATTGCATTATGCCTACTAACAGAAATATTGCATGGTGGATTTTGCCAGACAAGGACGATTATTTTCCAATAAAAAGTTGCATATTAAATTCCAGCACAAAAGTGGGTGTCTAATACTTTTGAAATCTTTTATGGTTTGCCAAGGAACACAATTCTAAGCTTAACTAATACAAACACATCACAGTGAAGTGAACCAGCATTAAAGCTATCCGTACTACCCCACTCATTTAAATCAGAGAAGTTACTGTTCTGGGAATGTTTGCTTATATATATTTAGATGTTTATAGTTTGAGTTAATCTTCCTTCTTGATTTTAAAGTCTCATTTACACAGTGATACCTTTCCAATATGCTGATACTTCTGGATACTTTCCTTTAAAGCTCTGCTTTTATAAGGGTTCCTCGGAACATGTAATAAATTACCTTAAGAAAATCTGACCCCTTACAGATTTGCTTTTCAGGACACATACATATACTCTTGTTTAAGCTCCCTGCTCCTGGTAATATAGTATCCAAAGCACACACAGCAAACTCATCCACGTTACTTACAGTAATATCTGAAAACTGTTTAATCATCAACATATTCCTCGGTTACCCTGAAGCCTTAAAACAAATATACATTGTGGCAGTTAACTGCAAACTGTCCCTCCTTTTTTAGGGTTGAGATGGTGAGACACACTCCTGCACATTGGATGGAAAGTGCTTGACCCCAGCTCCTGGGGAGGTGGGGGGAGGAAACAGAGCTGCATCTTAAATTCTTATGTATGTAAACATATAACCTGTTCACTACTATTAACGTATAAAAGGCTCAGTGCTGTTAACAGTAATGTAATGGTGACTACTTCAGCCTACATACATTATCGAGCAACAAAACAGATAATTATGAATTAGGTGGAATATTTTAAACACAATGGCTGTGTCTACACTTGCATTCCTCTTTTGAAAGGTGTGCAAATGAGGGAAATCGAAAATGCAAATGAGGTGCAGATTTACTCTGGTGCCTCATTTGCATATTCTTCTTTTGAAAGAAAATATTTCAAAACAAGAATATGCAAATGAGGAACCAGATATGTAAATCTGCACTGCATTTGCATTTTCGATTTTCCTCATTTGCATGCCTCTTTTGTAAGAGGAATGCAAGTGTACACATAGCCACCAAGCACAGCTGAGGGACAACAAAGCCATTACCCAACAACGCACAACCAAGTCTATGAGTGGGCTGCATGAGTGAGTGGTCCTTCATCATCTCAGTGAATTGCAAGACTGAAATCCAGTTGTGGGCAACCTATTGCCTTCAGGCAGCCCATTGGGGTTTCTCCTGTGGCCCACTCACCTGATCTCTGCCCTCTTCCCCTGCATCTCTCATGCACTGGAGCTCCACCGCCCCATACCTACCTCATTCTCCTCCCCTCATTCAAGCTTTGGGAGGGAGAGAGGAGGAGCTGGGATGGAGCACAAAGCAGCCAATTCACGGCACTCCAGAAGTCGTGAGAGAGAGAGAGAGAAAGAGAGAGAGGGAGAGTAGTAGGTATGTCTGGGGCTCCAGTGCCCCCAATGCATGAGAGGCACAGGAGAAAGGAGCAGTGAGTAGGTGCACTGGCCATAGGTGGAAACCCAATGGCAGCTGGCTGCTCATCACTGTCATTAGCTCTTGTACATTCTTATTCATGCAATGCAATGACCAACACCCGTTTTGTTAAAAACCTTAGATTTCAGCTGTGCCCCATTGTATCTGGTGGTGTTAACAGTAGATGTACATATATTTAACATTTTCCACGTTGGATGATTAATGGTACTCCTAGTAAGTGTGAAGAAACATATACCGCATAATTTTAGTTAAATGAAAAGCACTTATTCAATCTGCTAAACAATGAGGAGCATTTAATACAAGGAAATATATTAATGTTCTGCTGTGTTGACTGGAATTCTAAGGAGAAAATAAAACGATTCAAGGCTGTACTGTCTGGCCTTCTTTTCTTTCAGGTGAAGAGATTAATGTTAGTAGAAAGAAAAGAAAGTAGATTTTTATTTTAAAAATATCACAGGACTTTCCTTACTGAGCATTTCTATCTATTCTGAAGATTTTGTTTTCCATTGCCTGTATCCTCTTCAACATACTGATATGTCAAATATTACTACATACTATTTTTTTTTCTGAAAATGGGTTTTCTTGTCTGACTTGTTGCAAAAAGTAAACATATCACACTCTCTTTTTTGACCCATGACTTAAGTATCAGTCTCAGAAAGTTTGAGTCAAAGCAAAATCTAACCTGAGATGCAGGTGGATGATTAATAAAAAATCAAGATCATGGTAATACAACTAGAACGAATGAAGTCCCTGATTCTACAAGATATTAAAGCCCATGCCTGACTTTCTGGATAGAAGTAGTCACTTGGATTTTAATGGGATTACTCATGCTTAAAGTCAGGTATGGGCTTAAGTATTTTAGTTGAATCAGACCCAAAATGGGTCCAGTCTTGCTCTCTTTAGAGTTAACGACATTCTTGTCTTCTGGAGGATTGTGAATGAGACTAATGATGTTTATGAACTAGTCATTTGCATAATCTTGTGTTGAGAATAAGAAGGGGGGAATCATACAAAATAACTTAAAATGTGCTTTGCATATTAAAAGACCAAACCAATATTTTCATATTTATATTCTCACTGGTATTAAAACAACGTACCATAAGATGAAAATGGCTTTCATATATTAATTTTTACTAAATTATTTTCATTGAATAGGACCCATGATGTATGTAAATAAAAAGGATATCCAACAGAAAGATCATTTAGAAACTGAAGAGTTCTTGAAATCACAGGCTCACATCTTCCCCAGCACTTAAGATTTGTAACACTAGAATAAAGGAGAGAGAGTTTATGATAAATATTTCCCTCTTTGTGAGAGGAGTGAGAGTAAGTACATACCAACACACAATGCTAGAGTACTGTTGTACAAATACAGCTTTCTGGTAATGGAGCATCTGGGTACTTTGTAATTGTTAATAAAAAAAAATCCAAAAGTACACTGATAAAACTATACATAGATACCGATCTCACACTGGAGTTGAAAACAGTACAACATAAAAGAGTTAGGATGTTCTCTTTCAGTACCTGCAAACCCAATATTCAAGTATTAGCCAATACCTCTTAGGCCAAATTACGTCTGTTCTTGGGCGGATGCACTTACCAAAGACATTTAGCTCCCCACTCTACTAGCACACACAGGCATGGGGCTCCAGATGCTATCACTTAAAATGGCCTCTCAGTGTGGTTCTGGGTTGCAAGAAATACACATTTACCTCTTAATCCTTGTAAACTGCTTGGAAGGAGAAAAGTGCTGGGAAAGAGTGTGCTGTCTATGAAGATGCAACAGAGACACTAATGCTGGATTCATTTGCAGAAATTAAAAGAAACCATCAGAGCCTTTCTGAAATATACCTGTTTCACATCAGTACCCACTCTATAGGCTTACTGTTTACAACAAAATATACATCAGTAGGAATTGTTATTTCAATTTTGGGGATGGAGAACCTGAAATAGAGAGCCTTAAATCAGTTTTGCTCATAGGGGTGTGTGAGAGAGCATTTGTTTTTACATGTAAGGAAGTCGTTTTGGACTGCTCCATGTTTGGAAGACAATTATTTGCCTATTTCTATGCTAACGCTGAACCCCACCCGCAAAATTCCTCATCTTAAATGCACAAGTAAGTATTGACTCATTTAACAAAAACCACTATGAATAAATAATGGCTTAACTGCCTTAAAGAAAGAGCCCATCCTAGCAAGTCTGTAATTTACCATTTATTCCTATTATGGGGTGATAGCAAAATGCTCATGCATAATAAATCTTTAACTGATTTTATACACACACACACTACAGAAAGTAAATTAGGCTTATCCAGATCTGACATTCATGCAAAAATCTGAAAAAGCAATTTTTTTAAAAAAGGAGAAATCTATTTCTAAACATTAGCACCCTAAGCTTGAAAATTTAAAGAGAAACTAAGCAAAACAGACCACTTAAAACAAGCTGTTCCACTCCTGTTTGATTACTCTTTTCTTCTAATGTTTCTTCCTATTTTGGCCTAATTATTTTGCTCCATATGCTGCTGCATTTGGACGATGCAAAGTACAGTTGATATATGTAAGAGATTGGTGACATATTGGTGAGCACATATTCCTGGCAATTTCCAATTTCATTTTTGGTTTACGAACAAAACATAACAGGAATGATGGACAATATTAATGAGTAATATACTAAATAACATTAAAAAAGAAATTCAGACTGCCTAGAAGCCCCTTTTAAATATTTTGTGTAATGTAAAAACTGCTTCATTTTTTTGCAGGACCATCATATCAAAGATTCTGATTTTCTTAACGTAATATCTTTAAAACTATTTGTATTATTATTAGGCTCTGTATTTTGAAAATGAATACAAAGACCCTTTTCCTGTATTTTGAAAATGAATACAAAGCAAAAATACATTACCGTATATTTCACAGAGAAACATACAAACATCTTAATTATAAATATTCTGACTAATGCACACTTACTGTGAATGTTTGTCTAATTTGGGTACCATATTAATGAAGAGGGATAACAATGGATGTAAAAGTATTCTTCCATTCAACCTTTCTGAACCACTTAACGTCTTCTGACCCCCTATTCTTCTATTGATCACTCGCACAACTACTTTGTAAGGATGTATTCCCACACCTAGGCCCAGAACCCACACTGCTGCTAGATCTGTCCATGGTACTGACTGCATAATAAGCTTACAGGAAAAAATGGGTAGTAGATACATTTGGTAGCAGTAGTGGAGTGAATACGATACCAAAATAATTGAACACCCCAAGTCACAGAATATAGAGAATTCCAGAGATTGGACCACATGAAATGATTATAGAGAATCAGGAAAGGAAGAAGGATGAGAAAGTGAATGTAGGAAAAAGGAGGCTGAAGAAGAGATATAAGTTTAAGTAGGAAGAGCGTTGCAAGTCTACTTTGGTCACAAGGTGGTGGGTGCCTCTTGAAGTTATCATTGCATGTATCCCTGTTATAACGCTACAAGCTCTGTATTATCGATTGGTACCTTAAATGAAGAAGAGGAGAGTAGACACCTGTATCAGTATTACAAAAATGGAGAGGTGTGCACATAAAATTATGAACTTGAAAGGCTATATGTGCATGTTATACCTTTATATCAATACAAATGCTATTCAAACAGTTAAAAAGTTGAAGATTCTTAACTATGGATGACAAGAACCAAATTTCAAAATAACTGAACACCCCAAGTCACAGAATATAGATCTAAAAGTCTCAGTGACCAATTAAGGCTATTTTTGACACTTTTATACAATATGGGAGTTGTAAAATTCAAAGAGACAAAAACAATTTAATATTTTTGGCTGAAAATTTTGAATACTGGATGCCCAATTCCCATTAAAATGAATGAAAACCAGGTATCCAAATCACCTAAAAGTCTTTGGAAATCTCAGCCACAGTGTGGTATTCGTGTTTCCGTAACAAAGAAGAAATGGGAAATATAGTAGTAACAAGGCTCTACGTGCTCATGCTTTAACTATTTTTTTGCAGGTTATAATCTTTTATAGTCAAGAGCTCCCTGTGGCACACAGACACTGACTGAACAGACACTCTTCATTAGACCTGGGTATTTGCAAGAAGTCAAAAAAAAAAAAAACAGCCACAAAATACCTTCACAAATAAAAACTCTGAGTTTTGGAGGGAGAATCTGCCGGTCCAGGGAGTCCAGGGATTCTGCCCCAAGCGGTCCCACTCCCGAGGCTGCTGCAGCCCCAGCCTCCCTCCCCAGGACTCTGGGCTAGCCCAGAGTCCCCATGGCTGCCCTTGGGCTTCAGACCCCAGGCCCGAGCTGCTGTGGGGCTGCCAGAGGGTCCCTGCCCACCTCACACTGCTGCAGGCAGCCAGAAAACTCAGGCTCCATCCCTTGGCTCAAGAGAGAAGGCTGGGAGCTCCAGCTCCTGTCCCCATTCTGCTGTAGGGCAGGCAGGAGCTCCGGCTCCTTGTGTCTGGGCTGCTGCACAGGTCAGGCACAGGCTCTGCTGCCAAGTCCCTGCACTGCTGCAGGGCACATGGGGGCTCTGGCACCCAGTTCCCGTGCTGCCACAGGGCAAGTGGGGGCTCCAGCGCCCAGTTTCTGCATTGCTGCAGGGCAGGCGGGGGCTCTGGCTCCCGCTCCCCACACTACTGTGGGACAGGCAGGGCTTCAGGCACTGGGCCCAGTCAGGCTGATAGCCACAGCTCTGTCCTTGGCCCGGTTTGTGGATCCTGGCAGGTGGTAGCCTCAACTCGGGACTCTCGTCTTGGAACACTGGACCACAAAAGTTGCCAGATGAGAGAATACCAGATTTGAGACTTACTATGGGACTCTGGTGATATGACAAGCTTTTGTGAACCCAAAGATCAATAATTAACTATCACAAGTATCTGGCATGTTTAAACAACATAGCATTTCCAGGGCTCAGGGGGGTTCACAAACAGTATGTGAACAAATGAATGGGTCTATGCTCAGAACAAATGATTGAAATGAAGAATCTGACACTCTATTTCTTTTCCATGAACAAGTGATGAGTCACAACTGAATATGCACAAGTCTGACTCAGTAAAAGCTGAGAGTAGTTTAGTTTACGTAATTTTGTCACATGAGTATATAAATCTATGAGTTTAGCTATGATATAAGACACATGAAGCCAAAAGAATTATTTTGAGACTAGTAGTAGGCATCCTTCAGTCTGCATAGACTATGGATCGCACCCTTTAAAGTTGCAATTGAGGACTTCATTTACAGTGTCTATTGTGACTATGAAGACCCACACGAGAGTGACAGTCCTTGCTGCATCTCTTGCAGATGTGGTGGGTGTCTGGCAAGTCCTTATTGTGCTTTTTGTACACTCGCTTCTCTGCTAGCTGTCTGATCTTCATCTCGCCCCTCTGAAGGCCCTTGTGTAACCCCTGCCTCCATCTGCTGCGGTCATCTGCTAGTTCTTCCCAGTTGTCCAGCTCGATGTCTACCTCTCTGAGGTCTCTCTTGCAGACATCTTTGTAGCGCAACTGGGGGCATCCGGGAGGTCTTTTGCCAGAGGCTAGCTCACTATACAGGATGTCTTTTGGAATCCTTCCATCATTCATCCTGTGGATGTGGCCAAGCCAGCGGAGTCGATGCTGCCTGTGGAGGGTGTGCATGGTTGGGATTCCAGCTTGCTCGAGGACGGTGGTGTTGGTCACTCTGTCCTTCCATGATATTCCAAGGATGCGCCTGAGGCAGCGCAAGTGGAAGATGTTCAGCCTCTTTTCCTGGCGGGCATACAGGGTCCAAGTCTCGCTGCCAAAAAGGAGGGTGCTGAGGATACAGGCTCGGTAGACTTGCTTTTGGTGTGAGCGTACAGCTTGTTGTTATTCCACACTCTCTTGCTGAGTCTGGATGGAGCTGTGGCCGCTTTTCCGATCCTCCTATTTAGCTCAGTGTCCAATGACAGGGTGTCAGTGACGGTGGACCCGAGGTAAACGAACTCGTGGACGACCTCTAATGTATAGTTGTCAATGCTGATTGATGGGGATTCAGCAACATCCTAACCGAGTATGTTTGTCTTCTTTAGGTTGATGGTAAGCCCAAAGTCCTTGCACGCTTTGGAGAACTGATCCAGCAGTTTTTGAAGCTGGTCTTCTGTGTGAGACACTACAGCAGCATCGTCTGCGAACAGCACGTCTCTGATGAGGACTTCCTGCACCTTAGACTGAGCTTTCAGCCTTGCAAGGTTAAACAGTTTCCCATCAGATCTTGTGTGCAGCAAGATGCCCAATGTTGAAGATCCAAAGGCAAGCTTCAGGAGGAGTGCGAAGAAGATCCCGAACAATGTCGGAGCAAGCACGCATTCTTGTTTGACGCTGCTCCTGATTCTGAAAGCATCCGATAATGCACTGTCATATTGGATGGTTCCTCTCATGTCTTTGCGAAACGACTGGATCATCTTGAGTAACCGTGGAGGACAGCCTATCTTGCGGAGCAGTTTGAACAGACCATCCCGGCTGACCAAGTCAAAGGCCTTGGTCAGGTCGATGAAGGCTATGTAGAGTGGTTTTCTCTGCTCCCTGCACTTCTCCTGCAGCTGCCTTAGAGAGAAGACCATGTCAACGGTAGACCTCTCTGCGCGGAATCCGCACTGCGATTCGGGATACACCCTCTCAGCAATCTTCTGGAGTCTGCCAACGATGACGCGAGCGAACAGTTTACCAGTGACGCTTAGGAGGGAGATTCCACAGTAGTTGTTGCAGTCGCTTCTGTCTCCTTTGTTCTTATACAACATTACAATGTTAGCGTCGCGCATATCCTGTGGAACCTCACCCTCTTTCCAGCACAGGCACAGTACCTCATGTAGGGGTTCCAGGAGTGTGTCCGCAGCACATTTGATTACCTCTGGTGGTATACCATCCTGACCAGGGGCCTTTCCTGCTGCAATGCTGTCGATGGCTCTCTTCAGTTCATCCAGAGTCGGTTCTTGATCCAGTTTGTCCATTACTGGTAGGAGCTCGACGGCATCGAGGGCTGCGTCAACCACAACGTTCTCGCGTGAGTACAGCTCGGAGTAGTGCTCAACCCAGCGCTCCATCTGTTTGGCTTTGTCAGCGATGACTTCACCAGATTTGGATTTCAGAGGTGCCATCTTGTTCTGGGTGGGTCCTAATGCCTTCCTCATACCCTCATACATTCCTCTGAGATTACCAAAGTCAGCACAGGTCTGGATGTTGCTGCATAGCTGGAGACAGGGGTTGTTGGCACAGCGCCTGGCTGTCTGCTGTACTGTTCTTCTGGCCTCTCTAAGTGCTTCCTGGGTACTCTGGCTCGGTGAGCATTTGTACTCCAGCAGTGCAGCGCGCTTCTTTTCAATGACTGGAATCATCTCATCGGAGTTAGCTTCGAACCAGTCATTCGTGTTTCTAGCTCTTCTTCCAAACACCGACAAGGCCGTGTTGTAAACTGTATCCCTCAGATGTTGCCATTTGGATGTCGCATCGGCACCCCCAGGGCCACTGCGCAGATTTTCCTGGAGGGTCTCTCTGAACTTTTCAGCTTTCTCTGAGTTTGCCGTCTTTCTGGCGTCAATGCGGGGCCTTCGAGCAGGTTTAGAGCGGTACAGCTTCTTGGGTCTCAGCTTGAGCTTGGAGCAAACTAGCGAGTGATCTGTATCACAGTCAGCACTATGAAGCTGCGTGTCAGAAGGACGTTTTTGAGGTTATTATGCCTAGTGATGACCACATCTAGCCAAAGTTCACCTGCCTTGCTGGGTGCGTGAGGCTTAAGGTTCCTGAACCTGACAAGTGACTGAAATTTGGGCACCAGGCAAACCAATAAGAAAATCAACAAGAAATGAGAAACATCAACAATTTAAGCTTGCTTGCTGGAATGTGTGGACCATGCTGACCGGCTTGACTGAACATCTTCAGGCCATCAGTGACACCCGAAAGACTGCTGTCATCAACGAGAAACTGAAGAGGCTCAGAGTTGATATCGCTGCACTGCAAGAGACGTGACTCACAGATTCGGGTTCTCTAAAGGAAAAGGACTACACCTTTTTCTGGCAGACTAAAGCCCAAGAAGAACCCAGAGAGCATGGTGTTGGCTTTGCTGTCAGAAACACCCTTCTACAAATGGTTGATTTAGTCATGGGCGGATCAGAAAGACTTCTTCAGATCACGCTCCAAACTTGCTCCGGTCCCGTCCACCTGATCAGCACTTATGCTCCAACCCTGTACGCCACACCAGAAGTAAAAGACAAGTTCTATGATGTGCTTAGTGCTGCTGTAGCACAAATACCTGCTCATGAACGACTGTACATCTTGGGTGACTTCAATGCAAGAGTTGGAGCTGATTGGGCCTCATGGCCTTCCTGCTTAGGACACTTCGGTGTGGGAAAAATGAATGACAATGGACAGCGTCTCCTTGAACTGTGCACGTACCACAATCTGTGCGTCACAAACACATTCTTCCAAACGAAGCCACAGCACAGAGTGTTGTGGAGACACCCACGCTCGAAGCACTGGCATCAACTAGATGTGGTCATTTTGAGACTATGACCTAGATTTTTAAAGTTACTTAGGTATTGCTGCACTCAGCATTGCAATGTCTAATAGATATAGGAGCTTAGATTTCTATGAGACTAATTGTCACTGGGATTTTGGCTCCCCAGGGTTCAACTCTCTCTTGGAAATCAGTTAGGGAATGCAATGCTGAGTGCAGCAAAGCCCCTATACCTTTAAAAATCTGGTACTTACTGTTTTTCAAACAAAGATGAACTTTCTTGGTCACTGGTGTAGATAAGGAAGGACAGTGGAAACTATAAAGGTTTCCTCTTGAAATCTAAGATTCTTGATAGGGCAGATATAAGATTATGGCTTACAATAACAGATTCTTTTCCTGAATGAGTGCCGCATGATTGTGTAAAATAATGTCCCTTAAAAAGTGATGTCCATAAATTCAAAAGGAGACTAGTGAATTCCTTCCCATGGAAGGATAATGGAAGATCTACATTTGGCAATAGGAATTGAGAGAATTACCTGCGATTTACTATCAGAATGTCAACCTCCGTAAATACTTCAATTCTTTAATGAACAGCTACTCAAGATGAACTCTAGTAGAACATTAGGTAGTTCATATAATCAGTGCTATTGGCAAATAGATACATGTAAACCAGCTTGTTTGCTATTAACTTGATTAAACTATTCCTCAACTGATACTATGATACTGATTCTGCAGCAGGAAGTTCATGCTAAAACAATCCAAAAGAGAAATTTAAGACTGTGTGAATGAAGATGACCTAATGTTGATATCATGTGACTTAGACAGTTATGCAGAAAAAGTCTTCAAGATAAGAGAGATGTGGTTCACTTCATTCACAACTAAAGGTCACTTCAGACTTTAAAAAATGCTGCATCCAGCACCAGACACTAAGTTTGTCATAAGAACCAGTATGATATCACAAAAAAGGAGATGTAAGTCCTTTCATTAGTGGAATGCAAAAATTCATTGTCATAAAGCTTCACCACTTGTTTGATCACTGCATATCAGATGATTATATTTGCTTTCCCTATGTTCCTCCCACAGTATTTAAGCGCAGAATATTTCTTCACACTTTCCAAGTGTTGATTATGTCTTTCAAGACTCAGTGCTATAAACTGCTACTATTCCATGATTAGAAGCAAAAGTAGTTCACGATTACAATAGTATTCAATGGTTCTAACATTAGATTACAATGGTAAAGTATTATTTCAACTTCACCAATGTATCTTTCTCACTTTCTTATATGAAAGCCAATGGTTGCCATTTAAGAAGCATTTTCCTTCTGAGTAGCACTATACCACTATGCAAATATTGGCATTTTAATGGTGATCCTGGTGGTATTTATGAAGAACACAGTACTAAAAATATTTACCAGGAATGCTAACATTTTCTGACAGGAAAAAGCAAAATCAATGGGTCTAACTTGTGAAGTAAGTTAATGGCTTTCTAATCTACAGTTCTGGGTTAAGATATTGGCTTGCAAGGGAAAGCGACTATGTCATGTGTCCATAGTACAAAACATGCAGACTATTTGGCAAGGTGGCAGAATTTACTCTGATTAAGCCTAGAAATAAAGCAACTGAAATGCTGCCAGTCAGGACTGATCCATAAGGTTTTATCTGCTGTGTCAGTATATTATGGACTCTAGTTCAGATTTACATTAAGCACACTATTGCTGGTAAGCAGAAAGTTTAATGGATGGGGACATAAAAAGGTGCAAAGAAAACAGATTTTTGTCATTTTACAATAATATTTACTGCTTATTCACCAATTTAATAATGATCCTTTTGTGGTACCAAAATTATCTTCAATACAATCCAACAAGAATTCATAAACAAAAATACTATGAAGAGAAATGAGCAAAATATAGATATCTAAATTAGGATTGCTTTTTATACTGTTTCAGAAATGTTCCGGATGGCATTAAAATGTTAAGTATATACCTGCTTTAGTTTATATTGCTTCTGCAAAGACAGCTGAAAAAATTAAATGCATGTAGTACTTATCCTCTTACTATTAATTGGTTTTCTGCTAGTTGGTCATAGGGTACAGGCCACAAAGTTTTCATCACATTGGTAGTAACCGAAGGAAAGACAGCCAATCAAACTGAAGTATCTATACTTGATACAATGGTCCTTCTTCTGATTTCTAGCTTTACTCCATTTTGAGCTCAAATAATGAAGGTTAGCCTGTCTAATTCCCTAGTCAGTGCTGCTTCCAAAAATCACAAGGGTAAGCGTCTATTCAGGTGGTTTTGGTGCTGGTTGACCAAACCCCTGGAAACACATTCACAGGCAAGGGGAAAACTAACTTGGTTCCTGTGGCTTCTTCTATTCAGTGCAGATCAGAATTCTTAATAGCAGTATATTAAAGTACACTTGTTAGGTAAGAATACAGCGTTCTGAAGCTACAAGCTGCTTGAGTAGGGCAGAAGAAGAGGAATAAATAACCCAAAGTGATCTCGTTCACTAGTTTTCCTAAGAAATGTCTTATCTGGGGAACGTTTCTCTAAGCACAATTCAGTCAGCCATTGCTGCATTAGCTGATGCCTATAGAACTTGGAGAAGTGGTTCCGAACTTTGCTCAGGAAGATGCACTAGCAGGTATAACGTATTTTTATTGTAGCAGGACAGGACAAATCCTCGGCTCTGTTCACCTCCTGGAGACATTTTTTTAAATTATTTATTTATGGAGCCATGAAGATAAGCGAACTCGACATGATCTCTGCCTCAACCACATTACAAATTATCAAGTCAATCAGAGACAGTTTAAAAATAGGCTTGGAAAGATTAGATTTTTATCAGTAAATGTCAATAAACATAGATTTCACTGTACATACACAAACTGACAATATTCTGAGATAATCATAGAAATTTATAGGTAGGTAAAATAAGTAAAATGCAGCTTGTGAACTTTCCAGAGTTTGATTTAAGAATAGTTACTTTGTATATTTTGATATGTGATATTGACAATTTGTGTTAATAAAACTAGTGAACAAGATCACTTTGGGTTATTTATTCCTCCTCTTCTGCCTTACTGGATCAGAAAGCCATACATTTTTGAATCTTAATATCCAATGTCATTAAATATTTATTGTCTTGACTCCACCAATACCTGACCCATTGAATTTCCCAAAACTGTGAACATTTAAATTGAAAAAAAATAAAAAAGCTTACATAAGTTCATGTATCTGTGAAAATTTAAATCAACAAATACTTATAAAATGCTTAAAATATTTTAAAAATATTTAAAACACTGATGATATACATCAAAAGGGTATAAAAATTTGAATTCTGCCAAGCCCATTTATAAACGAGGAGAAGAAGAAAAAGATTCAGTAGGTGAACATGCATGTGTTTTTTTAATTAGAAGAATTATTATGAGTTGCTCTCAAGATACATAGGATAGTTGGCAGATGAAAAGCTCTTCTTCTTTATAACCTCTTCTATGTTGACTCACCAGATTTGCTACTCTGCCACTCTGTGCTTGGGTGCGCAAAGAGTGGGTTGGGAAAACACAAACATCTTGAGGTTCTTGGACCATGAGAAATAAAAATAACAAAAAAGAAAAAGAAAAAAGAAAAATAATGTACAATACAGAATTGTGCAGGCTCCAGAACAAATATTTTTCTGCTCACCCTTCTCCCATTGACCTAGCTCATAGGGTTATTTCAGAGAAACAATAGATTTGATGAGTAGTGTAGTTTTCTTAAAACAAGCTATAATAGCATACTCTGTCTTGGTGAAATTAAACCATTTAGGTCTTGTCTTCACTAGGAAAGTAGGTCATGGTAGAAAATGACCTGGAGAAGTCATGTTAACTTATAGAATGTTAAACTTGTTTGCAGTCATTGTAGAAAAGGACAAGTTGTATTTAGTATTGCATCAACTAATCATGGTTAATAAGGCAGTTACCTCTCTATTATTGGTCTCCTTCAAGATGTGTTGCATATGTCCACTCCCCAATAAGTTTATGCACTTGCCACATGCACTGGTGCTCGAAGTTTTCCCTTAGCAATACCTGGAGAGGACCAGCCCTAGCTATCCCAGGAGTGGCACCTCCAGGGTGCAGTACAAGGGGAACTGCATACTCCCCCCGCCGCATTCAGTTTCTTCTTACTGGAAACTCTGACAGTGGGGGAAGGAGGGTGTGAAGTGAGAAGGACATGAGCAACACATCTCAAAGAACACCAGTTACTAACAGGTAACTTTCTTTTCTTCAAGTGCTTGTTCATGTTCAGCAGTTTGCTTGGCAGAGGGTCAGAGTTCAAAGCCATGTTGACTGCTGAACCCAGCATCATCTCTGGCATGCTGGGTGACAGTATAGTGAGATGTGGACTGAAGAAAACATTGTGGGCTCCTGCAGATTTTGTGGACTTGCACATATGCCAAAAAGGCCGCTGCTGAGGCTTGAGCCCTAATTGAGTGAGTTCAGACAATGTATGGCAAAGGTACCCTGACGAACTCATAACAGGCCTGGATACAGGAGGTGGTCCAGTTAGAAAGACACTGAGCAGATACCAGCTGGCCCTTCATTCTATTGGCTGTGGCCACAAAGAGCTGCAGCGATCTGCGGAAAGACTTCGGGTGCTTCAAGTGGACCACCGTCCAGGACATGGAACAGAAGACTCTTCAGCAGAAGACTGGTAGGAATATGATCTGATTAATTGGAAAAGCAGGTAAGACTTTATGTGACAAGGTCAGGTGCAGCCCCAGCTGGAACTTGTCTGAGGTAAGACGGTGTACGAGAAGGTTCTGAAGTCAGGGATCTGATTTCTGAAACACATCTCAATGAAGTCATTACTACCAGGATTGCCACCTTGCAGGACAGTTGGGACAGAGAGCAAGAACTGAAGGGCTTGAAGGGCTGATCTGTGAACCAAGAGAGAACTAGATTGAGGTCCCATTGTGGGATGGAGTCCCAAATCTGGGAGTAGTCCTCTTGAGGCCCCCACAGGAATCTAACCATTATGTCAAGGGAGAAGGCTATCTTGCCTTGGATTGGCTCTTGAAAGCAGAGATGGCAGCAAGGTACAGATGGATGGAGGAGTGTTCCAGCTTTTGGCTCCTAAGTTACAGCAGGTAGTCAAGAACAGCTGGGACCAGGGTACGACCTGGCAAGAGACCATGCTCCAAAGCCCAAAGGGAGAACTTTGTCCAGTTTTCTTGATAAATTAAGCACACAGACACTTCCTGCTGCCCAGGAGGACCTGCTGGACCTCATCCAAGCAAGTGCACCCATCCTCATTTAAGCACAGAGCTTCCATGCTGAAAGGTGCAGAGACATGAGATTGAGATGCAGAAATGGGGAAGGGATAGCTCAGTGGTTAGAGTTTTGGCTTTGTAAGCCCTGAGTTGTGAGCTCAATCCTTGAGGGAGCATTCCAAGGGCCTTGCACAGGTTAGATTTAAAAAAAAAAAGAAAAAGAAAAAGTCTGTCAGGGATGGCAAGAGGTCCTCCTGTGAGTGTAGGAGACTTGACTCAATGACCTTTCAAGGTTCCTTCCAGCTCTATGCAATGTGGATTTCTCCATATTATCATTAAGTCAACCATGATCCTGAAACAGTAAGTCTGGGTGATTTGTGAAGGGCCAACTTGTGTAGAGGGCTATGCTCAGGAGTATACTGAACTAGTACTAGAGCCACACCAGAGCAATCAGGATCACTCAAGCCTCATCTCATTTGATCTGACATAAGACCCATCTTATGTAACGGAACATCTAAAGCAGGTCTCTGGAGCATGGCAAGAGAAATGCTTCTGAGAGGGAGCCATTTTCCAAGAGGTCCCCCCACCTTCCCAGGAGCAAAACTGCTGAAGTTTTTTTCTTTTGCTCAGTGGTGAATAAGTCCACGAGGGAAAGACCCCCCGCATTTGCAAGACTGTGCTAGCCACATCTGGGTGGAGCGACCACTCATGGTGAGAAGAAAATTCCCTGCTAAGGTGGTCCACCAGAGTGTTGTCAACTCCTGGGGAGATGGGAGACCACACACACTTATTGTGGAATGGACATGAGCAAGCACTTGAAGAAAAACTTAAGGTTTTATTAGGGTGTTTTCCTAGCAATGGCAACACCATATTGAAAACCATTTGTAAGTCTATGTAGATGAATAGAAAGCCAGTTGGGAGAAATATTATCCTTTCCCAGGAGCACAGGAAGACCCTTAGAATCAGTGTTTTCCTGGAAGCCTTCCCATTTTGAACAAGATACTACTACCCTTCCTGAGAAACTCTCTTGGCTCTGTGATGAAGCAGGTCTTTGCCCATGAAAGCTTGTGCTCCAAAATATTTGTTAGTCTATCAGGTGCCACAGGAAGACTTCTTGTTCTCGAAGATACAGACTAACACGGCTACCTCTCTGATATAAGTTTCAGAGGCGTGTCTCAAGAGATACATGGAGTCTTGATATATGCAGAAAGACAGGGCAGACCCTGCAAAAGCCAAAATCTTGGAAGTTTGTCTGGGGCTTGCTAGACAGGAGAAAAAGAAAACCAAAGAGGATGCCTGAGAACAGAAATGAAGGCATCTGATAAGTTTGCAGTTATTCTTTATCTATTTGAACATTGTGATGCCAGGCTGAATTATTTATTCAGGCAAGTATCAAAAAAGAGAGAGTGCTGGAGGTTATAATCTTCCTTTCAGCTGCTTCACAGACCATTGTCTTGCATGGTTTTATCTCTATCTGAATCTATATTTTTAATTTCCTGGCTGTTATCAAGGGAGAGCAAAGTCCTGTGACCTAGCAGGCTCAGGCATAAAAGGATAAATCTGTGTGAAGTATATCTGCATGAAGTATTTACACACACACACACACACACACACACACACACACACACACACACACAGAGGAGGATAAAAATGACCCATGCTAATATTTTCAAGAGTCTCATTGGTCTAGGCTCCTCAACCCCAACTTCAAAAGCAAAGTAGGCATCTAAGAGCTCAGTTCCTGAGGACAGCATTTAGGAATCTAAAGTTTCTTTCTAAGTGGCACCTAAGCTCTTTTAAAAATTTTGTCACTGGTATTTGTTACCTTATTTTCACTGGAGATCACCCCAAGGTTACACTTATACGTATTTTACTAACTGCCACTGTTGGGTTAAAGGAAAAAGGGGAATTAGCTTTCAAGCAAACACCCACACGCTCGGACCCTCCTGCACCCATGCACTTACACAGGCAAACTCTTGTAGGCAAAGAGTTGCATAGAGACAGTAGAGGAAGCCAAGGCATAGTGAATCCACGGTGTCTGTCTGCAGTCATTAATCCAGGGCAGTGAGCTGATCATACGACCCCCTTGTCAGCTTGCTCTCTTGTCAGTGTAGTACTCAGGAGCAGTCAGTACCATCTATCCTGGGAAGAGTGGGAGGGGGCCAGGGCCCTGGGCCTCCTCCTGCTTCCCCAGCCAGCTGAGACTAACTCCTGCAGAGCAGTCATGGCGAAAACTCCCTATAACTCTGCACCTATCTATTTATGTGTTTCAGTCCATAGTTCTGGTCCTGTCCCGTTTCCTCAAGACACTATATGACTATGAATCATCAGCTAACAGCACATGGGACTTTGATCTTCCCCGAAGGAGCCTTTCTTGGATGGGTTCTTTTGCGGGGCTCAGCTCCTATTACTCTCAATGTGCTGCTGGCAGCTAGTCACGCAGAAAAGCTGGCTTCAGGGACTGATTCCACTGCATACACTTTGCTCACTCACACAAAGGAAAGCTCACTTCAGAGAAAGCAATTTCTTTTACAAAGGAACAACCAGGAGTTCTTACAAATGTATGTTATCTATAAACAATTTCTTACTAACTTATAATACTTAACATAGTCCTAGCAGCTGCAACAAAATAAAGCTTACAGAAGATTACAGGACTTACACCTGCATTGTAATGGACTGAGCAGTGGTTTTATACAATGGTATCAAATGTTAAAACTTTTATGAAAACAACTAGATTTAGTCTCATTTAAATTTAGCTGGGGATTTGAAATTTAAGCTTTGATTATAAACATTAAACACATAACAAAAATATAAAATTAGAACTCAAGCACAAACTCACATTTTTGCCATAAATGTTTCTAGAACGTGGTTGTCATCTGCTATTCCTAAGACTTCTGACATTCGGGCATACACCTGAAAATAAACATTTCAACATGTTGTAGACATTTACAAAGTCAAAAATGTTATTTCAAAAATATACTAACTCTTCCATATGCTTTGTATGTAGCCAAAGGGCATAAGCATGAATGTGGGTTATTCCCTCAGTCCATCCGGCCTTGGTTAAATCATGTATATGGATGACTCATAACCTCCAAAGGTAATGCTTCAGGAATCTGGGGGCTAACACATTTTACTCAACCATATTTAACCATATCCTCCCAAACAGAAGTCATAAATACTTAGAATAAACATGCACTTACTCTGTGGTCCAATGAGCAAATCACCTCCTTTCATGGAGATAATGGAGCTTTATAAGCTGTCTCAGTGTGGTGCAGCAAAGAAATACCTTCCACCACTCACTACCCTTGGCAACATCCATGTACATGTCACTCCTGAACCTTAGTTTACATTTGGTAAATTGCTGCATTTTCACTCAGATAATCAGGTTGAAGTAGGTATTCCCCAGGTATCCATTGTGGGCTCTCTCTTCCTTTCCAAGTAACTTGAAAACATTGAGTTGTGCAGTGCTCAATCATGTCTCATTACAGGTCCAGGGCATTGATTAACTCAAATTTTCCTCATATTCTGCCAGCCAGAGGGATCCTTTATTATGATGCATTATCAATAGGCAGGTCAAGTCATATAGAGCTGCACTGTGGTGCACAGTTAGCATTACTGCACACTCTTTACAAACTTTGACGATCATTTTATTTACCATAGAAGTAATTATTTGATGGAATCTGAGAATCTACTAGAATCTAAGATAGAAGGAACAGGTACGTGGCAAAATTCCTCACATTGCTCTATCAGTGCACCTCACAGAATCATAGGATTGTAAGAGACCTCAGAAGGTCTTCTAGTCCAGCCCGCTACTGAAAGCATGTTTAGCTACAGCACTGTTGCTTTTCATTCAAGACCTGGGCCAAACTCAACTCTACTAACCAGTGCACGTCAGTATTCTTATTTTAATCTAAATCCCAAAAGAGAAAGTAGCACTAATTATATGAAATTCTGCTATACTATGTGATCAGGACAAGCATCCACTATGATCCAGGAAGTGATCATCAAAGTCACAACATGCGTAACCTAAGCCACCCAATTATGAAAGGCTGGTGCCATCTAGCTGCCAGTTTTATTTTGAAACATTACTTATCAATCCTTTAAATTGCGATGAATTATAGATATTGAATACTTCTGGTAGGATATCATACTTGTTTATATCCATTTCCACCACTGCCAGTGATGTCATCCCATCTAGTCATTCTTGCCAATATTTAATTCTTTGAGTCATGTTTTCACATGCATCAGATTTTAAATGGGAATGCAATAAAATCAAGACAAAAATCCAGATAGTCAATTTTAATAGGCCTATCATATTATTACAACATCTTTCATGAACTGCACAAACAGAATATCCATTCTTTTAACACTGAAATCCCTTCATATACCTTGAAAAAAGTCATGTTAAATATTTACAGAATTATCATTTACAACATATATATATATAATATTCAAAACACACATTCTGGTATTTTAGCTGCAACTGCTATGCCATTGAAGCAAGATATATTATTATTTTTTTCCCAAATGTTTAACTACTCTATTTTCTACATTTTGTACATCAGATTCTTTCTAAAAAGGTTTGCATTCCTGACTAACATGTTGATATTCAGATGTTTTCCTTCGTGGGACAGGAAATGCCTCACCTGCTGTGTTAGCGTCATGTTCTGTTGTCAAACCAGACCTTCACCACATCAGAGTTTCCCAAATAAAATACTGGAAAAGCAGTCAATGTTGACAAAGAGCAGTGCTTTAATCTGCAATTATCCTTGTAACTCTTACCACTCCTTTTATCATCCATTAGCTTTGATTCCCATTATCCCATCAAGAACTGTGTCAACGCTTTTGTCCCTGAGGATTTCCTTCAACTACTAGAATCTGACAGGCAAGCGTGAGTGCTAAACAGGATCATTACCTCTTAAATCTACTTATCTGATCCACTGAATAGTAAATTGAAAAGCTCATTAACAACAACAATGTGATTTGTTTTCACACGTGACAGGGTCATTTTAAGTCAGTGTATGAATACAGGGCTCATCTTAAATATTACTACAGATTTTGTAAAATGACATAAATCTTCAGCAAATCCGCAAGTAGATAGTGAAGTGCTTAAAACTGATCTTCAATAAACACTAGGTAATACAGATATAAAAAAAGTGTTAGGCAACTTTAATCACAGGTGACACTGCCAGCACCCCCCCCACCCCCCGCCACACACACAGAGATACAAAAATAAAAAACAAAAAAGCAGTCAAGTTGCACTTTAAAGACTAACAAAATAGTTTATTAGGTGAGCTTTCATGGGACAGACCCACTTCTTCAGACCACAGCCAGACCAGAACAGACTCAATATTTAAGGCACAGAGAACCAAAAACAGTAATCAAGGTGGACAAATCAGAAAAAAATTATCAAGGTGAGCAAATCAGAGAGTAGAGGGGCAGGGGGGAGGGGAGAGTCAAGGATTAGATTAAGCCAAGTATGCTCACCTTGATAATTTTTTTTCTGATTTGTCCACCTTGATTACTGTTTTTGGTTCTCTGTGCCTTAAATATTGAGTCTGTTCTGGTCTGGCTATGGTCTGAAGAAGTGGGTCTGTCCCACAAAATCTCACCTAATAAATTATTTTGTTAGTCTTTATTTACAGTGCTACTTGACTGCTTTTTTGTTTTGATAGTATATAGACTAGCACAGCTTTCTCTCTGTTACTAAGATACAAAAATGTAAACAAAAGCAAGTTTTGCTGTGGTCTGACATTTGTCACACACATGCAATTCAATGTTGTGGAGAACGTAATATTGGAGTTACACTTATCAGAGCGGTAGCCTTTTTAATCTGTATCTGCAAAAACAGTTAAGTCCTGTGGCGCATCATAGACTAAGATATTTTGGAGAATAAGCTTTCATGGGCTTTGTCACTACATTTTGGGTTAGCTTTCCTCCTACAATCCGGTAATCTTTTCCTTTTCAGCCAAATATTAAGGTTTAATATATGATATAAGAGGTGTTAGTTAACTACACAGTCTTATTTAGATTTTAGGTTTCTTCTGAAACGACGAAATTTTATACATCTGTAGTAACATTGTTACCAAAACACAAAATATGTTCTTCCATTGAGATATTCCATAGTTTTTGTCTCTGTGGCAACAGACTCCAAACATCGTAAAGTTCCATTTCCTTGGGTTCTGAAAAGTAGCCATTAGTCAGCTATTATGGTTGGACATGTGTCACAAAATTTTAACAACATAGTGGCTATGTCTACACTAGCATTCCTCTTTCGAAAGAGGCATGCGGATGAAGAAAATTGAAAATGCAAATAAGGCACAGATTTACATATCTGGCACCTCATTTGCACATTCTTTCAAAAGAAGAAAAGCAGTCTAGACGCAGGTCTTTTGAAAGTAATCGCCATCTTCAAAAGAATCCTTCTTCCTATCTTTTTTAAGGAAGAAGGGTTCTTTCGAAGATGGGGATTACTTTTGAAAGAGCCACATCTATGCAAATAAGGTGCCAGATACGTAAATCTGTGCCTCATTTGTATTTTCAATTTCCTTCATTTGCATGTTTCTTTTGAAAGAGGAATTCTAGCGCAGATGTAGCCAGTATGAAACATATTCAAGGTGCAGAGTAACACTGCCAGTTGGGCCTCAGGGTCATGTGGCACGAGTCGCTAAAATGCCATTATATTAAACTACTGGGTTAAATGTAGGTGCCATATATGTACTTAGTTAGGTTGAGTCACAGAAGAATTGCATGGTGACACTTCATGAGATACCTGTATCCTAACCCATCTGTGCTGCAAGACGTCACCAATACTGGTGCATTTAGGCCCTGTTATAATGCTTACATTAGTGGCAGGATTCTTGATGAATAGGAAGGAAAATACCAAAGGAAGAATTAGTTTCTTGACATCTTTAGATTTCTGAAGACACTCATTCCTAACCTAGACCAGCCCCAACATCATATGTAGATCCAGAATGGGGTTTATAGACCTGTGCAGTCATATTGCAACATCAACATAGTTCAATTGACCACAGTAAGAAAAGGAAACACCAAGTTTTGAGGTTCCCAATTTAATCCTGGATTTAAGGATTCTGCAAGACGAGCTCATGGGATGAAAATACAGACACTGATAAACTCCTTCATCACCGTGCCTACTGGAGATAGTATAAAGGAATCATTAACTTGGATCAATGTTTCTATCATTTACAAAGTAAGCAAGTGACAGAAAACAGAGTAATCAAGCAACAGAAAAATGGGTATGATTGTGAAGGAAAGGCATATTACCAGTACAGTAAATTGGGTAGTAAATGAATAATATTGTCAGATGGAAGGGAGCATGTGCAAGATGAGGATGTTGTGAACAAATGTCAGAATATGCTTTCATCTGTTCCAATAATACTAATTTAGTACTGAGATGCATACACACAGAAGACAATAGCTAAGCTTGTGAACAAGTGAGGACACAATAATTCATCAGCTGCTCAAATTACATATTGCTACTCTTTTCCCCTACTAATTTGAAGCATATTTGCCACACTGCAAAACAGGGAGGGTGGAAAAGAAAGAGATAATATATACATACATGTGCAGAGGCAAAATCTTATGAAGCAACTTGCTTGAATTTAATTATAGTTTAAGAAAACATAGAGAAATAATATAGCAAGCATTGTAAAAATTAAAGTTTTATTGCTCTATGTTCATGCTATCTTTTGGCCCTGGATATGTTTTGCTCCGTTTTTTGGAACTACCATTATAACTCTGAAGAAGCTAATTATGTCAATCCTTAAATGTGAAACAGATTACAGAACTGGGAGACTCAGAATATGAGTTCCTAAAGGTTGTATGGCTATATAATGACAGTCACAGAAATTCAATAACGGCACTGTATGGAATGTACTCAAAGGCGCCACATGAAACAAATTAAAACAGAGCAATGAATCTCTCACACTGTGCAAATAAGAAAATACAAGAAAATGTTGATTCTATATGTTTCATAAAAGCTGTTCTAATGAATTAAGATTCTGGATAATGAATCTTTAGAAAACTACAGAAAAGTTATTACCCTTAGGCACACAATAAATGGTTAAATGTTATAATTTCCTGAAGCTCTCCAGGCTTTGCTACACAGAACAAATACTAATGTAGAACACAACATTAAAGTATTTTGTCATCGGATACTCAGGGCAAAACCAGGCCTTTACTATTTTTAAGCCAGCTGGGCAGAAGCCGAGTGGCAATAGCTGCAGGCTGAGCCCTGAACCATTATGTTAATGCAGAAGACGTGGGTGGAATGGGATGTAGAACTACTCTGGAAAACCTTTTACTATTTATCCAAAAAGGAGTTGTATGAACCTTCATCAGGCATATGCTGCACACACAGTATTTATCTTTGGGGGCCTCTAGAAAAACTGACCACATCTTCTCAGTGTTTGGTACATTTCCTGAGCTATATGCTGGTTGCTACCTAGCCCTTAGTTTGGCATCTTGCACTTACTATGAAGGTCTGCTGGAGACAGCTCCTCTCCCTACACACCCTATCACTAAGTCACAGGTCAGGAGCTGAGTGCTTAAGATACCTACATGGCATGATCTTTAGAAGCGTCTGAAAAACTGAAAAATGCAAATACTTAAATATAGTTTTAGGTATCTCTAAGACTTCCAAAATTGCCTAAGAGACTTGGAGGCACAGTTCCCAGTAATATCAACAGTAACTGAGCTTCCCAGTCCTCTCTTAATGACTTTGAAAATATGAGCTCCCAGGTTTAAATGGTTAGGCTAACACAAATAAGTGAAAAAGAACATGACACAGAGAGAAAACGGGATAGAGCGGCCAAGTTCCCTACCTAACAGGTCAAGGAACTGACTAGCAGGATAACTGCCATCCAAGATCATAAGGGAAAGGGACTGAGATAATAATTCAAACTTTCCATATTCTTTTTCCTGTATCTGAGCACAAAGAGGAGAACACTGCCCAGGTCCTGACCTATGCCTCAAGAACACCTACAACATGGAAAGGGACATGTCTTAATAAGTGAGATCTCAAGATCACAGGCTCATAGACCCAGCCAACAGAATGGCTGACTAGAGAAGCAAGTCATTTCTTCTTTAGCAGAACTTTAGTTCCTTAACTTAGGAAACTGTACGACACAGGTATGGTGAGTGGGGGTGGAAAAGCAAAATAGGTATTTATTACCAACTTTCAAATACAATCTGTAAGAATGGGGGAGGGGGGTGAGATAACCAGAAATCTTGCGAGCGTCAAAGCATCATGCTCCATTTGTTGCCACCTACCCCCGACTAACAGAGGAGGAATACACTGATAACATGAATATCATGATACATTTGTATACTAGATACACGTTAAGTTTAATATAAACAGTGTAGGGGGATATCCTTTGATTGACATTCTATAAAATAACATTTTAAGATAGTAATTGATGACTATAATACTCAGGGTACTGTGATTGGAACTCAACAATAGCACAAGAAGAAGATGTAGGAACATACCATACAGATATAAGAACATCCCTTTGACTCAATGCCAGCACCAAGAATGCCCACAACATGGGGGGAATGCTGTACCTTAACAGAAATCTCCACATCTTCTGATGATATCAGCACTTAATGCTGCCATCACAGGTTGCTGTTGTTTCACTCTTTTTAACTTATTTGGAGAAACAGGATCCACAGGAAACCATGGTCCCAGGACACCAACGTATAGGAAGTGCTTATATACGTCCCACTTAAGAGAATTTTTCTTTAATGGAAAGAGAGGGTTACTCATCTTGTGCACTAATGAAGGTTCTTTGAGATGGGTGTCCCTATGGGGGCTCCACTTGAGACGTTTACGGTGCCTTGTGCTTTTAGGAGTTTTTAGCAGCAGTGCCCCAAGCTGGCATGTACTTGAAGGTAAGCATCTTATACGTCTGCAAGACGTTATCAGCTGCACATTGCCAACTGCCCCCTGAGTTCCTCCTCTACTGTCCTTAGCTGAGGTAACAACTACAGCAGCTCTCTATTTTCCTCTTCAAATAGTTTGTTTAATAAAGAGTTGCTAGCCCCATTTTTCATCCAAGTTATCTAGCCCCTTTGTTATCATCAAAAAAAAATTCTCTCTTCAAGTTCTCTTCATCAGCTGGTGACCATTGGCATCCATCTGTTTCTTGCTACTCCTAAGGTGCACATCCCCCACAATCCACCCCCCCCCCCCGACAAAAGGGAAGATAGAAGAATGCCAGGCTCACCAGGCATTCACCAGACAGGCATTGATCCAAAGCAAAGGGGAGGAGGGACGTCATGCAATACCCAAAGGGACATCCATCGCGAAGAACCTCAGTTATTGCACAAGATGAGTAACTGCTCTTCTTCTTCTTCAAGAAGTGCCCATGTGGGTGCTTCACTTAAGGTGACTTTTGGAGCAGTAGCATTTTGTTGGACATGGGGTTTTGGTGTTACACTGTCTCTAATGCTCAGAATGGACTGGCTGAATTTAGTGGCCTGCACTGAGTACTGGTCTATAACATAGTGCTTGGTAAACATATGGATGGATGTCCAGGTAGCAGCTTTCCACATGTCCTACAGTGGGACCTTATTAAGAAAGGCGCACAATGCTGCGTGTGCTCTTGTAGAGTACAAGCAAACAATGCTCAGGGTTGACAGCTTGTTCAGTTCACAGCAAAGTTTTATGCATCATGAGATCCATTTGAATAACCTTGGTTTGGACACTGGTTGCTCCTTTCATCTCTCCTTAGTGAAGATGAAGAGTCATGGTTATCTTCTTAAAGTCTTTGTCCTTTGCAGGTAGAAAACTAGCACTCAATGGACATCAAAAGTACAAAGAACTGTCTGCCTGGCATCTGAGTGTGGTTGCAGGCAGAACGCTGATATGTAGATTTGTTAGTTGAGGTGAAAAGGAGAGACTACCTTTGGTAAGAATTTGGCCTCATGATTACTTTGTCCTTTTTGAAAATCCTAAATGGTGGGTTGCTAGTGGTTCAAATGGTTTTTGTATGTACTGCCATGTTTACAGTTCCACATGCATGTGGTTTGCTGTATAGGCGGGTAAAATATTATTTAACCTTCTCATAAATTTCATGATAGGATGAGTGAACACTGAATGTCCCTGTATTACATCATGCTTTGCAGATACTGCTATTAAGTGTACCCTTAGGGACGTGTTCACAAGATCCTGATGATTAAGGTGCACTATGTAATCAAGAGCAACGAAGGGTCCTGTGGCACCTTATAGACTAACAGAAAAGTTTAGAGCATGAGCTTTCGTGAGTTAACTCACTTCTTCAGATGCATCTGAAGAAGTGAGTTAACTCACGAAAGCTCATGCTCTAAACTTTTCTGTTAGTCTATAAGGTGCCACAGGACCCTTCGTTGCTCTACAGATCCAGACTAACACGGCTACCCCTCTGATACTATGTAATCAAGAAGTGCTGATAATTGTACCGAGGGTGGGGATGATGCATGATTTATACACAGTGTTTGAAATCTATGTCATTTTTGGTCATATGCCTTTCTGGTGCTAAGTTTGTGGCTACTAATGAGGATTGATTGTACTTCTCTTGAACATTGCAGTTCCAGGGTGGTTAACCTTGAAGGAGCCATGCTCAGATGTGCCGGAGCTCGAGGTATAGGTGAAGTGTCTTGTCCTTGTCCTGAGTCAACAAGTGAGCAGTCTATGGGAGATGTTGGGGTGGACCTAAGGACTTCTGCTTGAGATATGGATATCAGGCTTGTATGGGCCATGCAGGAGCCATTAGGATGACTCAAGCTTTGTCCTGCCTTATTTTGTTTACCACTCTGTGCAATATGGGAATCAGGGGAAAGGTGTAGTGGAATGTCCCATACGATTGTGAATGCATTGTCCAGGGAATTCTTGCCTGGGCCTTTAGGCCATGGTCAGTCGCAATGGGAAGACTTGGTATTGGAAGTGTTGTTTGATATTGAATCAGAGAAATCTCCTGAGTGCCGGATGAGTTGAGACATGAAAACAGGCATCCCCCCTCCTTTCCTTAATAATGAGATTATGGTTGTTGGTGTGACCACCTTAAAGTGTTCATAACATGTTTAGATCTCAGATCCTCAACTTTTCTTCTGGGGAAGGAAGTGTCTTGAATAGAACTCTTCCTCCACCCCATCCTCCCCATTGCACCTAGATGAATTAGGTGTTGTACCTCTTTTTCTAGGAGCACTTTGTATGAAGGGGCCCTGCAAAAGGACAGGGAACAGAGTTTGGTAGGGAGTATAGAGAGGAAAGGGATGGGGAATCCCCTGGTTATCATTTCCAGTATCCGCCTATCTGATGTGATGGTGAGCTGTGCTGGGTGCTATGGGAGGAAGTGATGGTTGAAGCACTGAAAAGCAGAGGCTGTTTGGAGAGGTGTCAAACCACTGGTCAAGGTTTCAAAACGACTGTCACAATGTTGAGGGCTGAGGGGAATGTGTCTTGGGACAGGCATCTTTGTGGCTGGCTCGGTATCCTTCATTGGTTGTAGGGCCTCTGGGCCAGAGGATATGGAGAGGATCTAAATTTTTGGTTGTAGAACCTCTTTTGCCTCTTCTTGGGTTGTGGTAAATACCTGAGTAGAATTTTAAAGTGGCAGACAAATCTTTCAGTGGGTGGAGAGAGGCATATTTTGAGCTTGCAAAAAGCTTTTCAATCCCAAATGGTAAATCCTCTACCCTGTTCTAATAAATAAATAAGTAAAAATGAATAAACAATTGGAGATACACATCTCCTAGAACTGGAAGGGACTTTGGGAGGTCATCTAGTCCAGTCCCTGCCCTCTCAGCAGGACCAAGCACCATCCCTGACATCTATTTGCCCCAATTCCTCAATGGCCTCCTCAAGGATTGAGCTCACAACCCTGAGTTTAGCAAGCTAATGCTCAAACCACTGAGCTATTCCTCCCCGTCAAAATTTTTAAATTCCGGCACTCCCTGCTCTGTGCCTTCTTCCTCATGCTGCTCCAGGAGTGGCACTGGCAAAACCACCACCTATCTCTCTCTGTTTAGGAAATCCTGAGAGATGTAACTAGGAGGCTTGACACGTTACGGCTACGTCTACACGTGCCCCAAACTTCGAAATGGCCACGCAAATGGCCATTTCGAAGTTTACTAATGAAGTGCTGAAATGCATATTCAGCGCTTCATTAGCATGCGGGCTGCCGCGGTGCTTCAAAATTGACGCACCTTGCCACCGTGCGGCGCGTCCAGATGGGGCTCCTTTTCGAAAGGACCCTGCCTACTTCGAAGTCCCCTTATTCCCATGAGCTCATGGAGATCTGTTTGGGCAATGAGGGACCCCACTACACGTGTAGCCTTGAACTGGTCTGCCTGCGTTCTCGGGCAATCTGCCAATTAAGGATGTTAAACCTTCAAATGTGTTCAGTGTGTCCTTGGAGAGAAGACAGGAACAGCTCACAATTCTGAACTGCAGGAGGGCAGATAAGTATGCCTTTCACCCTCAAATAAATCCAGTATTTTCCACTCCTTGTTATATGGGGTGGACTTAAACTGGATCCGTTTGCCTCTGTGATGTACTACATCCACAACCAATGAATTGGGTGTGAGGTGGGTAAACAAGAATACTGTGTCTTTCACCAGGACATAGTACTTCATATCAGTTTTCTTTGATGTAGGGGGTAAGGCAGCAAGGTGTCTCCCATATTATTTTGGCCAGGTCCAGGATTGCCCTGTTAATGGGTAGAGCTATCTTGTTGGCAGGTAGGGCATGGAGGATGACTATGAGTTTGTGATGGGACTCTGGCAACTTCACAGATTATATCACTAGTGAATCTGTCACCCTTTTGACCAGGTCCTGCAAAGATCTGAAATCATCAGCCACAGTGGGGGGGGCGGGGCATTAATGTTCTCTCTGGTGAGGATGAGGACATTTGTGATTGTAGCCCGGTATTCTGTCGCTGGAGATCATCTAAGTCTTTCTCCTCTTGCTTCACATACTGGGAATGGATCGAGGATACTCTGACCAAATACAACAACAGTCACTAGGTTAAAGGTATTTTGGATGGTCAATTTACAAGATGTACCCAGGGGCCTTCAAACATTCATGTTATTGAAGATAATTAAATTTTCAATTTATTTATTCTGCTAGAAATTTAATTGATCTATTAGGCTTCTGTTTAGCCAAGCACTTAAGCACATGCTTAACACTAAGCATCTGCTTAAATTCATCCCCTATTAAGTAAACTACTTAAAATATATTTAAACTGTAAATCACACTTTGTGTTAATTTTTAAATTGCATTCTCTCATTCTGTCTTCCATTCCCCATCTGTTTACGTATGTGTATTTTGGTGAACAGTTGATCAAGTATTAGTGGTTCTCATCAAAACGTCTGTTAATTTCAGAACCATACCTCTCTACCCTTCTTGCCTAAATTCATAGGCTTTCAGTGTTACCCATGTCGCAGCAGTTTCCAGGAGGTGATCAGCACTAGATCAGAGATTCAAACTTCATATGCAGCCAGGTATTGAATAGGAAACCCAAATACTGCTTTGGTATCTTTTAATGGTTGAGTTTAACCAATATTCTATGGACATAGCAAATGTTACTTCAGTGAGAAAGCTACAAAAGGGAAAGAGCGATACATAGACAAAACTAGTGATCTTAAGGGGTTACACTCCTACTTGAAGCTATAGCTATAAAAAAAGGATGGTAAAATAAATTCTACTGTAAATACTTTATTTTACCTAGATCAATGTACACTCAGAACTGTGCTAAACAAGTTTTTAAATACATTGCATGCCTATCTAAGTATATTTTAAGATTTTGTCCGATAAATATAAATAATAAATATCATTTAAATGATAAAGATATATTCCTAAGACATGTTCAACATGTGCAATTCCTATTGATCTCAATAATAGGCTGTAGGTGCTAAGCACTTTTTAGCATCAAACCCTAAGTATTTGAACCTTATCAATAATGCTTGTTTTAAAAAGATTTGTATTTAAGTTGTGTATCTCACTGCCTTTTGTACATTTATCCCAAGGCATTAGGAGTGGTGTTACAGTCCCCATAGCTAATACTAGCAATTTGAACAACACTCTTTGGCAAGCCAGAAATAAGATAATTGTTCAACATAGGCTGGCTCTTCTGAAATACTGGAAGCATTGCCTGTAATTATAGACATCTGTCATTGCTAGCCACTCAGTAGTAACCCTGACATCAATATACAACTATAACACTAAACTGCCTGCAGGCATAGCAATGGAGGCCAGATACGAGAGGCGGGCAATCATCTGCTTCATCCAAACTATCTGTCAAAGGTTTCTAACCACAAATAGCTCTTACATTTTGTATCCTTAGGATAATGTGTTGATTTATTTTAGATCCTCTAATATTTACAATCTAGGCCATCTCCTAAAAAAAAAAGAAACCAACCTTATGGCTAATGGAGGCAGTTACTGTTCAAAATCATCATGAAAGGTCATAGCTCACTACTCAATGTTAACTGTTGATGGCTGTTTGTAACATGCATCTTTGTATAAACTTTTTTTAAACTGCATGCAATTATTTTCAACTGCTATGCACACTAGTAAATACTGTCTCATTAGCTAATATTTTCAAACTGATATAGAGAAATATTTACATTTTAAATCTGTGTGTCATTGGCTCAGCTGTACAAGTAAGACAGTGTTCTTGGCTACAACAAATAAATAGAAAACACACAACTTTCTATGCAGAATTATCCTACAGTACTTCTGTGTAAAAGTAATTAACATTCAAGATGTACAAGTAGTTTGTGAGCCTAAGATACTTCTTTCATTTTTTGGGAGGAGACTGAATTAGGCTCTTGATCACAAAATAATGTTTACTGAAATTTACAGGTAGCTGTAAAAAAAAAAAATTCACATTTTTAAAAAAAACAAACTGAAGATCACATTGAATCCTTGTAACAACTTTTTTCTCTTTATCTTAATTTAAAATCATTCTCAGAAAGGAGCAAAAAAAAGACTAAAGGTTTAAACTAATTAAGAACTAGCGTTCTTATAATTATCATAATTTGTTATTAACAAAAAAATCGAGATTTCCTAGTAAGATCAAAACAGCCTGTGCTGAAGAGAAACTATTAATTACTAGACAGACAGTTAGCTTACAAGTGAGCTGCATTTTAAAAACCTCCTTTAAAATACAATCGCTAAATGCCTTACAGTGTTGTAATGTGAGACAGGTTCAAATCTTATTACTTCACTGAAATTAAAACCTAAGTTTTAATACTGTTCAAGTCGAACAATGATTCCACACTTTATTGCTTTTGAAATCCCTTGATGATCATAGGAAAAAATGCCCCCGAGAAAAAAAGAGACTGTTTTCGATAAACAGAAAATACAGTTTGCACTCTTAGCCTCTTTGTCATCACAAAAAAAGGATTTAATGCCAATTCTTTAAAAAAAGACTTTTTTTTTCACAAAATGTGCACCTTGTGTGCCATTTGTTAAATCAGTTCACTTTCTTTTATTTATTACTGCAGTGCGGCAAGGCAATAAAGCAGGTACTGATAGCTAATAAATTACATGCCTTTTAAAACAATTCTCCAGCTACAAAAACTTGTAACTACAAAGGTTTACATTTACATGGTACACCATGTGAAATACCTGCATTTATGTCCTATTAGCCACGCTGATAAAATCTGACCCTTTACCAGGCAGCTGAGGGTAAAATAGGAGTTACGAATATGATTAAACAACATACACAAAAGTAATGTTTTTGTTCAGGGTTTTCCTAAAAAGTATACAATTGAATATAATATTTAGCAGATGGTTTGGCGAAGTAATTTATGTGGAAAGAAGTTAAATGAAATGTATTTTCAAAGATGCACTTCAAACCATCCTGATAAAAATGGAACATTAGTTTTCAATTATATTCCTCAAAACAAGTAGTAATTTATTGTTAAAACTATACCTTTTCCAGTGCCTTTTCATTAATCATCACACGTATTTATATCACATGTAGACAAAAAATACAGTATTCCTATTTTTAATCAATTATATTTATAGATCACTAAGCAAGCACACTTTGGGTGAAAACAGATTTTGAAATACATGAAATGGAATCATATTTCATTATCTGTGTACTTTCCACATGAATCTATTAAATTCATTAAGCTGCTCTGAGATAACGTTCTGTCCTATTACAAGCAGTATAAGCAATTACATCTAAGCTATGTACAAACTGCTATACACTCTAGCTTCTGTTATTTTTGTGCTATCTTATTTTTTGGTCAATGTTCTCAGCTATTTTTATCCATTTGTTCTTTACTATGTGATTGTCTTTTAAATCATTAAGTTAAGCAAGAAATTCTTTTAAACTATTACGATGATGACTATATACTTTAAGTATTACCGTGTTATTAATTTCCTCCATTTCCTGCTATTTTTATAACATTAGTGGCTTCAATATTGCTCTGTCCATGTAACTTTTTCCTGTGTAATGTTTCTAAAATATCAATTCATTTTTAATTATGTATAAAGAATAATCTTATCCACCTTCCCCCCAAAATAAAACCACATATACTTGCAGTATTCCTGCTCAATTTCTTTTGTGTATCTACAGCATACTAATTAATTCCTTCCAAATATGTATTTCCAACCTCCCAATTAAAGTATTTAATAGGGATGTTATGGGGCAGATCCTTTAGTCTGATTAAGCTGTGCTTTGTGGAAACTGGACTGGCGTAGGAAGCTTTCAGACTCCCTTTACCTGGGGTCACCACTCTGTAGAATATATGAGGGCTTCTGTGAGTAGCGTGCAGTATTTCTTTACATGTCCTATATGTGCTCAGCACTCCAAGATACAAATATAAAGGCAAACTATTCTCCAGATGAGCTGGACATTTAGGGAACTGAAAAAAGAAGTCATAACTACTATTAAAACCCAGAGAAGGAACTAAACAAACCAAAAATGTGGGGTGTCTACCATAACTTAAAATACAATTTGGGGAGGGTCATGAAATAGATGTGACATTAACAAGGGATGTAAGTGAAGAGAGAGTGGTAGCATGGCATACTTGGGCTAGGTGCTCATTTCATGGAAAGGTGGATGCCAGGCAGGCAGACGGAGAAGGGAATCCATGGAGATATCTGTCTTTTCTCCAATAACACCAACCTCAAAGACAGAATTAAAAATTACATGAATTGATATGGAGTTGTGTTGGCTTTGAAGGCAAATAAAGGATGAAATTGAGGCCCTGATCAAGTCCACGAGGTTGTTGCTATTGAAGGAGCGAGGATTTCACCCAAAAAGTTTAAACTGAGGAAGCCAGTGTGGAGATAAGGTAAGGAAAGTGATACGGTCTGATCTAAGGATGATTAAGATAGTTGACAACTGCATTTTAGAAGGGTTAAAGGGGAATTATATGACTATCAAGCATCGATTACAATCAGATATTAACCAATCTAGACATTTTAGCCATAAAACATAACCCTATCTGTAGGGGGCATACAACTCCTGAGGTGAGTAGAGTATGGTTGAAGAAAAAAATCCATCCCAGTGGCTCAATCAGACAGATTCCAGATTATAAATTTATCACTATTTACACAGGTTACCAAAGTACTTCAGCCTCTTACTGCAGGATCATCTAGCATGGTTTCCCAAACTGGGGGGGCATGCTCCTCTAAGGGGGTATGAAGAAATTCAAGTAGGGGTGCAAGGCGACCCAGCCCCCCCACATAATTTCCCCCACCTGAAGAAAGCGTTGGCCTCTGCTTCCAGCTCTCAGCCCCTACCATTTTACTTGGGTGACTTGGAGCAGCTGCTATAAAAAGGAGGCAGCTGACAAAGACCCATGTGGAGCTAGCTGCTTTCTGCAAATGAGAGTGAGTGTGGGTTGGGGGCAAGGAGGCAGCGGCTATGGTTAGATGGGGGGCTGGGGGTTCCTGGCTTTGTAGGAGGGAAGGGGATGGGCTTGGGTGGGTGGCTTGCGGGGCTCAGGCATTCAGCCAGCTTGCGGGACTTGTAGGGTTCAGGCGGCTGGCTCCAGCAGTGTGGGGCTTGTGTGGCTCGGGCTGATGGGTGGGTGGGTAGCCCTGGAAGCACAGGGCTCAGGCAGCTCGGGGTGGCAGGTGGGCGGCTTGGCCTGGCAGCGTGGGGCTTGGGCGGGCAGTTTGGGCAGCTGGCCTGCGGGTAGGTTGAGTGATTGGTGGGTGGGAGGCTGGTCCCAGCAGTGCAGGGCTCAGGCGGCCAGCAGGCAGGTGGACAGCAGGCTCCGGTGGCGTGGGGCTCGGGTGGACAGGTCTGGCCATGCAGGTCTCAGGTGGGTGGGCAGCTGGCATGGGCAGCTCTGGAGGCTGGCATGGGGCTCAGGCAGCTGGCCAGCTAGGGCTGCACCAGGCAACCATAAGGAGGCAAGAAAAATTATTTGTGCTTATTTTTAATTTTAAGTAACATTTTTATGTCAAGCTTTTGTGTTTATTTTAAATTACAAATTTAATTTTTTGTTAAAGGGGGTTTGGATGATGGTAAAGAAGAGGTTGGGGGGACGGGAGAGTTTCTCAAAAGAGGGGCATGATGCCAAACAGTTTGGGAACCACTGATCTAGAGTAAATGGCAACAGCTGCCAGAGGTATGTGGAGTGAGGTATGAGCTAAATTCTCTTGGTTACATGTAGAGAGGCATGGACTACTGCCAGTGTTGAGAATGAGGGAAATTATACAGCAAACAGAAGACCAACATTTGATCAAATCACATTAGACTGAATGTTTGTAGGCTCGCTACTCAGAAATAGGAGCACTGAGGTATTGTTTACATTAGTTTTCTCTTGTTTATGGAAAATTTTAAAAAAACATTTTAAACCCAAATTTTGCTAATACAGTTATGTGCTGGTTGATTGGCAGGAAACACAATCTTATTAAAGCCATTTTTATTACAAGACAGGGAGTGAAAAGATACAACTACACAGCTGGCAAATAGGGAAAGCAAGAGATACAACACTTACTATTTCTGGGCAAAAGTGCTGCACACTTATTTTCATAAGGGAAGACAGAGCTGCTCACCTGTGGTACAATTCTTTCTTGCAGTTACTTCATAATACTTGCCTAGCTCCCTGCCCAGACAGAAGTCAGCCAGACTTCCACTTTAAGAACGCAAAGTAAAACAAAAAACAAAACACTAAATGGCATGGTTACCAGATGTTTCTGACACAAAATACATAAGCTAGCCAATTCCCAGGTAAGACTAACCAGCACATTTATTTAAATGTGCTGGCACAAGTATGGGGTGGCTCATTGCTGCTCTCATTTACATTAGTGCAAATCTGGAGCAACACCACTGACTAAAATGGAGATTTATACAGGTGTAAGGAGAGCAGAAATTGGTGCTCTTTGTATAAGTTTTCAGAGTTCTGAGGGCTCAGCAAGCAAATCATCAGTATGTCTATCTAAGACTAAGACTGTGTCTACACTATGAGATAAATTCAGATTTAAGGCAGTTAGCTCGATGTTACCAGGTGACTGTATTCACTGAAAATACCCTTAGCTCAATTTAGGGTGCACCAATCTTCAGATTACAAAATTGCAGTTACCTGACGGGTATAGTGTAAAGCTCGAAGTCAGAAGTTCGATTAAAGGCCAGTGTGGAAGCACCACATCCTAAAATTGAATTTATTAGCCTCTAGAGGTGTCCCCTTATCTATCCCACGAAGCTGTGCTGCTGCACCTGGCTCCCAGCTCCCCGCTACTAGCGGGAGCTGGGAAACTGATCAGGCTGTTGCACTCCTGTTGCAGGAGCCACGCAGTCTGTGGCTGGGGGGCTGGAGCTGCTCACAGGGCCAGACACCCACCCACAGGCACCTGTGCCACAGCACCCTCAGCCAGCGGACTCCTGCAGCTTTTTCACCAGAGCCAGTGAGTAGCAGAAGTTTGCTTGCTTGTTTGTTTTTTTAAGAGAGTTTTTTTAGGAGGAGCAGGAATGTTTCTGGGTGTTTTTTTTCAGGGGGGTTGTTTTCAGGAGGTTTTTTTGGGGGGGAAGTTGGGGTGGGGTTGGGGGAGCCTATGGGGAGGGGGAGTAAACCCTCACATTTCAGGGACTATGGGGAAGAAGGGACAGCCCTATTAGTCAATTAAATGGAGGGCATACGGTATTAGCAGAGCCAGGAAATTGACCAGGGCTGCTGCTCCTGGCTCAGAACGCTGGGCTGAGGGAACTATGGGTTAGTTCCCACAATGCACTGCAGCAACAGTTGATGTTTGGTGATTTCAATGTGGAAGCCATGTGTCAAATTTGTTGGGAGCCTGTGGGAAATAAGGATACTCGAAATTGAATTTAGAAAAACAGCACTATAAAATCAGTTTTAATAAATTCAAATTTATCTTGTAATGTAGACGTAGCTTCAGATTAAATTGACATGGCTGTGTTCAGAATTTCCTTTTTTTCTGTCTCAGGTTTTTAAAGCTTCATTATTATTTCTCCTTTACAGCAACATACTGAGATTCTAGTTGCAATGTCATCAGATTACTCTCTTTGACCAGTTAGGACCCTCCTTCTCCCTGTGAAGTAAGTAGAAGCCCTCTTCTCTTTAATTTCAATGGAAGGAGGACTTGCATGTGACTCATTACCATTTGCCCACTTTGTGTCATACACAGAACCAAAGAGAGATGCCATCAAGGACAAAACATGCACTTTTAATTGTTTTTTAAGATGTTACATTAGAAGACTTCTTTTACTCTAACAGACATTTAGAGTAGAATTAAAACCTGATACAAACAGTCTGTACACTCATTATACTGACAAAGCTAAATGTTATCTTTCTAAATATATTGAGAAAGTGTTTGTGCATGAGTTTACAGATATTCGGTATACCACAAGCCCAGTAAAGTGATCATTTTGGAAATAAATGATGTAACAGCAAGAATCAATCCAAGGGAAATGACCCATCCAGACCTTTCAGGAACAGTTTAACGTACTAAGAGATGTAGACTTGTGTCTCAGATTAAGTCAAGTAGGCAGCATCTAGTCATTTCCTATGGAGAGTTAAGCCATACATACAGCATGTGCATATTCCTTCCTAAGTGCTTGCATCTTTAGCTGTGCAGCCACTACATCTACATTTTGAGTGTCCTTTTCTACATGATGTAATCAGTTTGTAATATGATTGATAATAATGACTTTCAATAATATATGGGGCGTATTTTTAGTATGTTGTGCTGACTTCTCAAACCAACAAGAAGGATTTGATTATATATGGTAAACACATAATCTAATATTGTCAAATATAAGAATATTCTGTGTATGAACTATTAATATTCTAAAACATGAGGAAATCTTCACCAAACCAGCACTGCATTTTTTTAAATAAAGTATGTGGACAAAATGCAAGAGAATGATAATAAAGCAGAGTGTGCCATTACTTTTGAGAACTCACTCAGAAGATGTCCCACAGTATTTCAGTTACATAAAACATTTTCTGCGCATCCTGTCTTCAGATATGAGGGTATTTATAGGGTACCTAAAACAGATCTAGAAATTAAATATTCATTCCAACTCTCTTTAGTACTGTATTATGCAATGTTTGTGAAATGCCTTCTGCTGAACAGTCTTTTACATTCAATATCTTGTTAAAGTCACACAAATCATTTAATACTTATACCAACATTAAAAATGGTTCCGATGTAGTGTTCCCAAAAGGCTGCTTTCTCCATAGATCTATGTGGAGTAACAACTCATCACTAGTAAGACTGCTCTGGAAAAATAACAGATCAAACCCTCCTTATGTCCTTCCTATCTTAAATTCTTTTGAACCAGCCTGGATTATTCCATAGACTATGTCAGTCAGTATAGAACCTGGTGCCACCTGTTATACAGCTGAAATAAATGGCATTTCTTCATGTTCTGGCGGACTGGCAAGTTATAGAAGAATGAAGCATCTCTCCTACAAATGATATTTTAGAGATGCATACTAAACTCCACAAGGAAGAGTGCAAGGTTAAAATATTATGTAATTATTACATAACAACAGTGTCACACCAGTTCAACCTATAAATTTAGTCCATTTTATTCCATACATATACTAGACCACAGTATGCAGGAAAAGTCTGCGTAGCTTAATAAAAACAACATAACATTCGGTTGATGAGAGTACTTTTACAAAGAGATGATGAACATAGAGAATAATCCAAACTGTGTGCATTCTGTAACATTATTTATAGGTTGTAGAAAATGGTTATGTATAACTTAACTTATGTAATCATCACTGTTAACCATGCTATTGCTCTGGTAGTTGTACAGTCAACTAATCATTTACTTCTGATTGGTTAGGCATGTAAAGATGAGTCTTAAGTATGCCTTATACCCTCCTCTAATCCACTTATGTAAATAAATTATCTCACCTGCACTAACTAACCTTAAGGTTTCCAAAAGAAATGGGACAGACTGAGACACTCCGGGGAAAGAACTTGCCTGTCCTTTTACTTTGTTTTTCTAAAGAGTTTTCATATCAGAAAATATTTATTTCCTAGTTTAAACATTTAGCTCCTTTTACAGAAGCTCCAAGAACATCAACACATGACGATTCAAGCTACTTCAGTGCTAAGGTTATCATAACTAGTACAAAACAAAGGAAACAAAAACCTAATTATTGCCAAATAAGATAAAAGTCCTGATGGTTCTTACAGAAACTCATGATATTCTGAGGGACAATTTATTTCACCTTAGAATTTGTTCTAATTCTTGACGCTGTGATATCCCGAGGAAATTGAGTAGCCTCAGAACAGTTCTGAAAAGAAGTCAAAGATAGGCATTGAGGTGTTTATCTAAATCATCTCAAAACATTTCATTGAGTTCCACAAGAAGGCTGTTTATTCCAAATTACATAGAGACACTCATGATTCCCAAACTAATGATCATAATATCTAGTGCACTGAGGACAGTCACAGAACATTTTCCCAGGAGAAAGGAATTGCTTTTGTGGGACACAAAAGATTCTTCCAAATTTCAGATTTTATAAGACAGTCTTGACTCCAAACATTTTTAGTTTGGGGATTAGTTTTAGCTCGAGCTAATGTGGAATGCTTGGTTACAAATGAATTTACAGTGCTTGCTCTGTGGAAGCAAGCACATTGATTAGATTAGATTCTGGTCCCTGATATATATATTTTCAGACCCCCACCAATCCCCCCTCAAAAAAAATTGTCAGTATGGAGTTACGGCTGAGAATATTTCAGTAACTGAGGGTAAACATATTACAGGGATGTTGAAATTATCTCCAAATCAAGCATTATAAAGCCAGTATGCTCTGTTAAGATTATACGGATGCTTTAGCAAGGCACTGATCAAAGCTCCAAAGGTTTACTCATCTGGGGCAGAGAACATGAAGCATTTCTAATGACCTGAAGATAAGTAATAGTAACCTTGAAATATTATTTATTTTAATTTTAAAGGCCTGATTCACTAGCACATAATAGCAGCCAGAACGCACTAGCAGGCAAAATGGAACAAACAAGCAGTCATGTAGCACTTAAAAGACCTGAGGAAGTGGGTCTGCCCCACAAAAGGTCATCACCTAACAAGTTATTTTGTTAGTCTTTAAAGTGCTACATGACTGCTGGTTGTTTTGTTAGAATACAGACTAACACAGCTACCTCTCTGTTACTAGGTAGAACAGCGTTACAGAAGCTCTGTATGACCAGAACAGCATGAAGCAGCTAACATGCTCTGAATCGGGCCTTTAATTTACAATGAATTTATTGGTGTAAGGAGCTGCACGACTGAGACTGGCATTGTGGGAAGGAAGGGTAGGTAGAGCCCAATCCTCATCTGTGCTTTAAGGGCCCCCCATATTCTGCTGCCTCAGCCCCGCCATATTCACTGAGCAGTAGCGCTGAGACTTAATACTGATGCCCAAACTAGTCAGCAGCCACTGAATCTTTAAAACTGATGCCAGGTGGGTCAGTTAATCCTCCCGTAAGAACTCCTGATGCATGTTCAGTCTCTGTTATATTAGTCCTACAATCAACAGAATGTTTGCACGTAAATTGGCTATTGAGAAAGCATGACAATTTGTTGAAGTATCTCTGATGTCATAGCAGCCCTAGCTGAGAGTTACCCAACCCTGTCCATAGCCTACATAATAATAATATTAAGAACTGCTAATATTTTAGCTTAATTATCACCTATTTGCTTCAAATATAGTCTGCTCACAAGATTTAAAATAATTATTACTTAGATGGGGAGTTCTGTGTTACTTTTTCTTTATGCAACAAAGAAAACAAGAAATAACCACATCAGCAAAATTTGTGCCTCTCAACTGTGTGTACTAACTACACAGAACATACAATGCCTATCAACTACTGCAGGTGAAAACTTGCCTTAGGACTATATTGATACTGATGGCATTTTTGACGGGAGTAAGGCAGGGTGTCTGGCCAGCCTGTTGTCTTCCCATGCATCCTGGCTCTTTCACAAGAAGAAAAATCTCTCTTCTGACTAGTTCTACTAGCTCCTCACAGTTGGGGAGATTTTAAATACTGTACAAGCCACAGCAAGCACCACTAGAGGGCTCACAGACTGGTTAAAGGAATACTACCCAAAGCTGAAACATTGCAGAAAGTCTGTAACAGCCCCTTAGTCCACTAATTTTATAATTAATATAGTTCTTGAGATATGGAGTAAGTCCAGATATGTGAAGATAGGGAAAATGTAAAATACACTATTACTGTTTATAAAAATATATAAACTATTTAGGGCCTCATCCGTATGAGGTAATAGAAAAAACAAGGAGTGAGTACAAATAGGTCAACTGATCACTAAAGAAAATAAGATGAAAACATTTAATTATGTAGACAAGTGACACGATCTCAAAAAGTATTTAATTTAAAAAAGTTAACCACTAATTTTCTACATTTTAGACAAAAAACAATACTAGTTGATCTTGACAATAGATGCTGTCTGACTCAAAAATCAACTAAATAAAAATTAAGACTAAGTGTGAGAACAAAATTAACTATCTATGGCAGATGAATCCTCCATTGCACCTGTCCTCCACTGTGCAAAAGAACATCAGCCTGCCACTGATTATTTCTTTTTGACATGATTTATCACCTACTATTCTTTAAACTTGATAAAGCAAATTAATCTTTGATTGCAGAAGCCACTGGAGGTTGTCATTAGTCATGTAGTTTGGTGAGGTTGCATGTGTTTCATTTACCAGTCACAGAGAAATGAAAGCCCAGCAGCCATCACTGGTCGGTTCAACTGCTTTCCTGATCCACCCAAGAGAAATAACAGAATTCAGTACATGGGATTTTAAACAACTGCTCCAAAAGACCCACACAAATGACAGTTATTATTGCATTAAAAATGTACAAGAACTTCAAGTTACATTTGTAAAAAGAAAACAAAAGTGATTAATGGATAGCAGCTCTATTTGGTTAACAGTTTTCAACCTGACAATTCATTTACATTTTATTCTTCTAACAAATATTTACAACCTAAAATAAAGTGAGCATTCCATTTTTATTCCAGCTTTTGACTACACTCCAGTCCCCTACCTACACTCCAACACATCCAAGGTCCTTTCCACTTGTGCCCACATATATCCCTATTCATCTTTACAGTTGTGTTCAATCCCTCATGCCTCTCCAAAGGCTCATTCTGCCAACACTCCCACAACCCCACTAACCCACTATGGCTCCCAGCCACCCCAGCCTCCCCTGTAGCTGGCGAGTGAAGGGGACAGGCTGGCAAGCACTGCAACACAGAAGTTGCTGACAGATCTGAGCAGTTCAACTGGCTAATTGTCAGGTAGCTCAGAAAATTATTCTGCATAAAGGGAAATCTCGTGTACTTTAGTTTTAAAATTTCAAAAGTGACCTAATATCTGTGATGTTCTCAAAGTGGTCATCTGTATGCATGATGAGACCAAGTGAGAGGGAAGACACAATGTGAGTATGCAGCTTAGAGGTCTGAGCGCTGCGTTTATTTAGCTATAGAAACTCAAATAAATGTAAATAGTTGAGCAACATTTGAAAGAGGGAGCATTTGGAAATCGTTTCTCTGAAAAAATCATTTTTCAAAACCAAATTATTCATCTGAAACATGCATTGCTTGTCTGAACTACTTTTCAACTATACCTTGATATAAAAAAATCCAAAGTAGTAATAATTGTGCAGTAATAGTAACTGGATAATTGTCTGATCATGTCATCTAATTCTATCTTGCATTATGAAAGGAAATTAGTAAAGTAATCTTCTGAAAATTGCTAGATCCCCGAGATTTCTCTTGCATGCCCCTAAGAGTATGCATGACACTGGTTGAGAAACATAGTCCTAACGTAATCTGAGGTCTTGAAACAAGTGCCATTCATCCTTTCCAGACTACTGTACCATTTTCAGGAGCCAGATTTGTTTTGCATACCACCAAGTTACACCTCACTTAAAGACTACTTACAAAAACATGCAAAAATATCACAGAGGACTACGACTGGAAACTTGCTGACTTTCTATCATCTTATTATCAAATAAATGAATTGAAATAGAAATATTGTACTTTACATATGAAGCAGCAAAAACAACTCCCTGTCTGAATGAACTTTTAGATGGCACTGGCTTTACTACTGGTATTTTTTATGTAGTCTGTTGTAAAACAAGGCAAATATTTAGATGAGTTGATGTACCCCCTGTAAGATCTCAGTGTACCCGTCCCTGGGTACATGCACCACTTGTTAAGAAACACTGGCTTAAGATGCCTAAAATACTAAAGCCAGGTAATCCAATACTGTATATTTATGACTATTATTCTGTGTTTATATTTTATTATTGCAACGTTGTCAGCGGGAATAGGATCAAAAGTTATTTCCTCATGCTCCAGCTCCTGCTGTACAGGTAGATAAGGTTTCTAAATTGCACAAGGGAAGTTCAGTTTGCTACTTGCCTCTGATTTTTTTTAAGTTGCAGCATACCTTAATGTGCAAATATTAACATCAAAACTAAGCTTTTCCATTAGGGATGGGGTCTTGTGTTATAGGAGCAAACAGTAGTAAAGCAATGAGAACAACACATTTATAGAAAAAGGAAAGCACTTTCTGGGCTTGTCTAAACTAGCTCCCTACTTCAAAGGGAGCATGGTAAGTACGTGTGGGGAGTTTATTAATAAAGTGCTATGGTGCACATGCAACACTTCATTGAGCAAATTCCCCCACCTGCAGCAACTTCGAAGTTTTAAACTTTGAAGTGCCGGCTCATGTCTAGCTGCGGCTCACCCGCTGGTACTTCGAAGTACCCGGGATACTTGAGGAGTAAAGGGATGGACTTTGAAGGACCCCGGGCACTTTGAAGTACCAGCAGGTGAGGCGCGGCTAGATGCAAGCCGGCACTTCGAAGTTGCCAAGGGGCGCATTTGCTTAATGAAGTGCTGCATATCCACCACAGCACTTTATTAATAAACTCCCAACATGTACTTACCATGTTCCCTTCGAAGTAGGGAACTGGTGTAGACAAGCCCTCAGTATCCTAAGGCTACATTTACATTACAGCAATCTCTCAACAGAACTTCCTGTCGGAAGAGATCTTTCAGCAAAACTTCTGTCGACAGATCACATCCACACACAAAAGCACACTGAAAGAGCAATCCTCTCTGTCAACAGAGAGCAGCCAGACTGTCCAGCCTCTCTCTCATCAGAACAGCCAACTGGAAGCTCAGCAAACAGGGCTTCCCAGTGAACTTGAAGCCTTGTCCGTCGACAGAGGGCTCGCTGGAGTATCCACACGGCTTTTTTTGTTGACAGAAACTGTCCACAAAGGCGTTATTCCTCATCAGCGACAGACAGAATACTGTTGATGGAAGTGTCAAGTTTTGTCAACAGACTGTTGACAAAATGCATTTCATGTGTAGATGCTCCACGAGTTTTGTTGACAAAACCCCAGTTTTTTCGACAACACTCTCTAATGTTGACATAGCCAAAGCACAAAAGGATTGCAAATCACATCTCTCTTTTCAGACAGCCAAGAGAACAAACTATAGAGGAACACACACCTGATTAGGAGTTATCAGTAGTAACTTCCAATAAGAAAGATGCACCTTAAACATAGCCTCTACATAGTGGCTAGACATTTTTTTTCTACTGTAGTTGCACAGATAATTGTATGTTTATTTAACAAACGAATACTAGCAGAATAACTTATTATTGATATATAAATATACACTTACTGCTTGGGCTCCACTGAGAAACTATAAATTTCACCTATTGAACATTAGCAAAAAATTACATGTGTTTATCATCTGGATTATTCTCAGATTAATAGAGATAAATGACAAAACATAATCAGCAGCAGCTCCACAACTTAATCATTGCATCTGAGCTATAGGAAGCACTTAATTACTCTCATTTACTAGGTGCAATCTAATGAGAAGGCATTAGCCAAATGAAAAGAATGCAGTACAAACAAACAAAATAGTTATACCATCATTAAAAAGAAACTCTGACAGTGCAGGTGACAGCATATGCAGGATAAATTACCATAATGTCCTAAATGCTGAGCTGTCAGCATGCTAATGCAGTGATCAGATACCCTGGGAATCTCAGCACTATAGCTGTCAGAAACCGCTATCATAAATCACCTCTCTCTACTGTATGGCTCATTATCACAGCTTTCTTATACATGTTTTTCAGAACACTTCCATGTGGATAAGAAACGAACACTCATTCCTATAAGAGCAACTGTTTACTCTCACACATACATGTTTTTCAGCACATTTGAGTACAGATATGAAAGGGACACACATTCTTAGAGAAGAGACTTTTTACTCGAGCACATTATCTATATATAACCTTTGCCTTTAAATGGAGGTTGATTTCACAATAATGAACTAAAATGTCTTACTCCAAGTTGACTCTTTGCTTTCAACAAATAAAATCCATTACAATACAATGCAGAAACAGCAGATTTCCCCAATACAAAATCACAATGGTTTTGTGTATATTAAGCTTGTCTCTCAAATGAATATCATTATTTGGACGTGCTTAAGTCATTAGAAACTATAAAAGCATATACCATAGGGATCAAAATCACAACAATGTGCAACATACCATATAGCCCAGCAATAGCAGAATGTATGAGAGTGCAAAGCCACAGTAATGTAAACACAGTTGCAGCAAGTCACACCAATATTAGGGGCCGTCCACTGGTATAAAGAGTCTGTGTACAAGACGTTAGGAGAAAAGCTATATCTATAGTAAGTATTCATGAATTCCTGCACGTACGTGCCGACAATGCTGATTTGGAAAAGAATGAACTCATTTTTCTTGCAAAATTTCATGTTTTCACTGAGAATTCAGTCATTTCAACGGAAGTAAAAGACGTGTGCCTACTACCCTTCCAGCTACAACTATCTATACCTTTCATTTGTTAGTAGGTCTGCACTTAGGTCCTGACTCATCAAGGCACTTAAAAACATGCCTAACTTTCATCATTGGCCTAGTCCTGCTGAAGTTATCTTGTGAGCTGAAGCTGTTCACAGAATTGCCATGAGAGAGTAGCCTTTTAAAACTGCCCCAACATTCAACAGGAAGGTGAAACTGTGCAACACTATTTGATAGGAGAGGGGATTCCCACCTGCAAAAGTAAAAATTTGCAGGTAGGAGTATATGACTTCAATAGATTCTCCCTTTCCTTCAAAGGTGAAGTAGGTGTGTGGAGGGTTGGTGCAATACATCCACTGGCCTTACGATCCTCAATTATGTAAACAGTTTGAGATTCTGAGAGCTGTGTTCTCTAGCTGGAAGACTGACTTGCAGGAAGGATGGAAACTATTGAGGTAGTGTCTGAAGAAGCAGCAGAGTTGGATATTGCCAGGTCCTGATGGTAGCTCTAGATTAAGTGACCTCAGCACAGCCATTCCTAAACTAAGCAGAGAACTTTTGGTCTTTTTATACATGATCCTGGCCAGCAAGCAGCAGCAGGTGTAGAGTTGGAAAACCTTATGGCCCTGCTGTTCAACTTCTTCTACTTCCCTAATACCACTTAAGGAACCTAAGACAAAGGAACATTTCTATTAATCTAAAATCATTTCTTTGATGGGAGTTTATCTCCACTTGAACTAACTCCCAATGTCAAAAGCTTTGTCCTTTATTCTCTAACATTTTTAAAGAAACTTGAGCTTGTGTTTGGTTGTTGTTTCCTGAGCTAAACATGACCCTCTACATAATCAATTAGACTCTTGCAAGAGAAATTTTACAAACAGAAGTCTAGCTTTCTCTTGACTTTTGTACAACAAATCTTTAAGAGAAAAAAGTAATTGTAAAATGTTCATCTCATTATTTTTGTCAACAAGCAATTTTCATAAGTGGTTTTAGCCTTTCTATAAAGAATGTCATTTTACTGGTTTTTAAAATTTGAATGGCTTTGTTGGTGAATTTACTATTTCAATGAAAATCCATACAATATCTGTATGATCACAGTCCAAAAACTCAAAAGTATCTGCAGGGGGAAAGCAAAGAGAGGAAGGGAATACAAAGGATGGTGAAACATCATCCCAAAACCCTTCTAAAATCACACGTGCAGAAAACAAGTCTCTCTCATCTTATCGACTCTACATTCCTTAGGCCAGGGATTGTCATTTACTATTTGTTTGTGCAGCACCAAGCACATCATCACCCCATCCCTCTCAAGAGTGACTAGCTTTATAAATATTAAAGTAACACAAATACATTATATTAATACTAATAAAACAGATACATTTTCTGAAATGTTGGAAATTATTTCTTGACTCAATGTTACAAATATTAAATACTGTCAATGGTTTTGTGGAAAAAGTCCACATTTATTAAGTACTTACAGGCACAGATTTCTTCTACTTTACAGAGGCTCAAAAAGGGCTTTGTTACCCATTGTGACCTTACACATTTGCTACAGCAAGCAAAACAAGCATTTATTACACTCCCGAACCTGTGAAGTTTCAGACACCCATATGTGATCCGATTCCAATTTCTTATGTAGAAGAATGTTAACAGTGGTCTACTCAGTGACTGAGCAATGCTCAAGTAGGGCCACAAACAGGTACAGTGGGTTTGAAAGAAAAATAAAAAACTGATCTAAAGCATGCAACCATAAATCATTCTTAGAATGTGGGAAGAAATGACCTTATGGATGACAAGTATCAGAGAGGTAGCCAAGTTAGTTTGTATCTTCAAAAACAACAAGAAGTCCTGTGGCACCTTATAGACTAACAGATATTGTGGAGCATACGCTTTCATTGGCAAAGAGCTGCTTTGTCAGACCATGCATCTGATTAAGTGAGTCTCTGCCCACGAAACCTTATGCTCCAAAATATCTGTTAGTCTACAAGGTACCACAGGAATCCCTGCTGACCTACAGATGTGTCTGCAGTGCTTCAGGGAGAGATGTATCCAGCTTGGGTCCACTGACCTATTGAAGTTGGGCTTGTGCTAGCACTCTAAAAACAGCTATCTAGATGTTGCTTTGAGATCACGTCTCAGGCTGGAGTTTGGTCTCAAACTCACACCAGTCCCATGCTCCAGAGCCCAACCACAACATCTGAACAGCTATTTTAGAGCATGAGTGCAAGTCTCATTAACTTGAGACTGGACCAGGCTGGGAGGCTCACTCCCACATGCACTGTAGTCCCTGGCCTAACAGTATGAAACAGTTGCCTAATACAAAGGAATCCAAATAAAAAGGAAGAACATTTTTAAAATAGAGTTTGAGGCCATGTCGACACTGGCACAAAACTTTGAAATGGCCACACAAATGGCCAAATCGAAGATTACTAATGAGGTGCTGAAATGCATATTCAGCGCCTCATACCATGCCACCAGCCACGGCTCTTCGAAATTGCCGCTTTTCGCTCCCGTGCCGCTCGTCCATCCAGGGGTCCTTTTCAAAAGGACTCCGCCAACTTTGAAATCCCCTTATTCCTATTAGCTCATAGGAATAAGGGTATTTTGAAGTTGGTGGGGTCCTTCTGAAAAGGACCTTTGTCTGGTCAAGCTGTGTGGGAGTGAAAAGCGGCAATTTTGAAGAGCCGCGGCTGGCAGCATGCTAATGAGACACTGAATATGTATTTCAGCGCCTCATTAGTAATCTTTGATTTGGCAATTTGCATGGCCATTTTGAAGTTCTGTGCCAGTGTAGAAATAGCCTTAGAGTTTAGAAGAATAGAAGATGTACCACCCTTTCCAGACCTTGTCAAATTTGGTTTGTAACTGCACTAAAGCTGAGCATTGGTCAGGTGGGATGACATTCAAATTTTGTTCTATTTGGTCATCTTTGATCACCACTTTATGAAACAGTTCTATAGGTTTCCCCACGGACATTTCTCATAAATGTAGCAGAGTTACCAATCTTTCACACTGTTGGGTCATCAGTAGTCAAATAACGAGAAGTCCTGTGGCACCCTGTAGATTAGCAGATTTCACCAGATGTCTTTGTCACAAAAGCTTATGCTCCAATAAATCTGTTAGTCTATAAGGTGCCACAGGACTTCTCACTGTTTTTGTGAACACACACTAACATGGCTACCCCTCTGATACAGTAGTCACTACAAATTCAAGCAAGAAAAAATGAATAGCATAATGTAAGCTTAAAAAAGTTTGTTCATCTCTGGAAGATGAATGTGGAAGATAAAAATTATTGTGTTTAGCTACTAAAACATGAACGAGTTAAAACTCTTCTCAAAGAAATAACATTTATTACTTTTCACAGAAGACAGAATCTAGTAATTCTATGTTTATTTGTTTAAATAGGTTTTAAAAATCAAATTTTCAGTACTGTACTAACAAGAGAAAAGAGCCAGTCAGAATTATTAGAGCGCATGCTAAGAATCTTCTATATATTATGGACATGTAATAGGATTTTTTTCTCTATCATAAGATATTGCAGAGGTGGACAAAGGAATTACTGTCTATATTCATAGAATCATAATGATAAAATATTCTTTAAGATGGAAATACTTCTATATCTGTATAACTATAGTGACAGCAGAAAGCAACTTAAGAAAAAGAAGATAGTCCTTGACTGGTAGTATTATTCAATTTTGTGATGTATAAAGTATGTATAAAGTATGGGGATGTAAAAAGTTGTTTTCAAAGCACTCTGTACTCAATGACCATAAAAATAAAATCAAAGAGTTGTATCATTTGCTTAAGAAAAATGTTAAACATTTTACTAGCTCTTTTGAATACTATCATTAAGTAACTGTAATGCTTTCCCTTTTAGTACTACAGGAATGTAGTTTATAATGCTTTTAAAATGATATTAAAATACTATTTAATTCAGTATTTATTTTGAAATCACAACAAAGTGAAATTTCAAATACCGGCTCCAATTTTACACATATAATTTATCAACAATCAAATGTTTCTGCAATGTCAAATAGAAGATTTGTATTAAAACTGAAAATTCAAATGTATTCCAAACAACCCTATGCCTAATTCTCACCTACCATGACGTAGATTTCTCTACACAGAACACTATTTCTTTACTCTTTATTCATAGCAAATATATTTGTACGGCTTACTTATGGCAGGTACAGCATTCCCTGTCACCATCAGCATTTAATGTGCTGTAATCCAGTGATGCTAAATATGAGAGCTTGGTATTTAGTTTTACTTCTATTTATCACAGGAGAAATTACCAATATATTTGTTACTTTCTAAAAAGCTGAGTAAATTATTACCTCCATCCCTTGACCATAAACCCACTTTGGCCAACTATCAATCGAGTGTGAGTGTAATTGATAAGCTAAGCTGATTTTACATTCTGTTACCAATCCAGGTTCAAAAGGTTAATTATGGCCTGGCCACAGGCTCATCCGGAAACATGAAACTGATCGCTATATGCCTATCTAATGAAGATGTACTGCATGTATTATAGGCACCACTGACAAATGAATGGGACCTCTACCATCAATGTAACAAGCATTAACATTCAGTCTGTCAGTTTAATGGCAGCTTCATAGTTTACATTCCTGCTACTCTAAGTCAGTGAATATATAAAACTGTTACTTTTTCAGACAGCCAGCACTTCAGTTTTTTCTATTAAATCCATGAAACAATAATTGTAAGTCAATGCAAAATGGCTTACCTATTTGTACCCAACAGGAGGAGGGTGCAATAATGGGCTACTTTAGCCATTCCCTTTTGTAATCCTGAATTTGAACACGCATCAAAACAATCAGTGTAGATAATGAAAATATATACAAACAGTATAAGGTTCTTAAAAATTCTTGTATGTTTTTTCTTACATACGGTTGTTCTCCCATACATATAGTTATTCTCCCTCATAATGTACCATTTATCAAAATGGCCCTGTATGCCTCAGGAGTTAAGCCACAATTGAAAAGTTTAGTGATTTCAACCTAGGAAACCAGTTGAATCTGTCTCTCAAATATATAAAAGCATCTCCCTATAGTTATGGCTGTGATGATGAAATGGTAGAAGGAAGTGGAAGCACATCTACATCTACATGATCACTCTAAGTTTGCCACATTTGGTACTATTGTGTTAGTAGCTTCCAGATGATACACTATCATCAGAAATAGGTTGATTAGGCATTGTTAAAATTTTCTCCAGTTGGGCAGTGAGGGTGGGGGGTGTCCCTCCTCTCTCACACTCCACTGTCTTCGCATATACAAACAGTGACACCACTGAAAGTATGTTTCTTTTGATTTTTAAAAATTAAATGACACCTCTCTTACCATTGAATAATCATCTTACAGAATTACACCTGTTTCCAGTCCACAACTAACTGCATCCTCTACCCTGTTAAACATTACACCAATCCCTTGATTTCTGAACATAATTCGTTTCATGAAAACTGTTTGTAAGGTGAAAATTCAAAAATCAACAATGAAATTCCCATTAACATCCATTTGAAAAATTTTGATGGGTTCCCAGCTCCGAGAAAAATCAATCAGTATTTTTCACACATTACAATACTACACAATCATAAAAATAAGAACTGCATTACTTTATTACTTTTTATGACATTTATTACCACTAGTTAGTTCTCAAGATAATGGTGAAGAAGGTTGTGGTGATGAGAGTTACCATGGGATCCTCTGTGTCGTCGTCAGAAGACATCTCCATAGTGACTTCAACCTCCTTAATTGCAGTTTTATCTTCAGGTTTCGAGGTTGACGGTTGAGGATCATCTGACAGGGCTGAGGATTTAGGCATAGGTGATGAAGTTGAGGGTTGAAAAAATGAGAGAACTGAAGTTTGTACTGCAGCCCTCTTTTTTCCCTGGGTTTTCGTGAGCCAGAAGATTGACCAGACTAGGAGGGCTAGTCAGTTTCCTGGTTCCCAAAGTGGCAGGTAGCTGGGAACTAGGGGGCAGCCTAGTTCCTGTCTCCCTACTGCTTGCGGGAACTGGGAAAGTGATCAACTGGTCCCTGCCACTCCGGGGACCAGGAAACCGCTCTTGCCAGGGATGGCAGCCTGACTCATGGCTGCTGCCCAACAGGAGCAGTTTCCTGTCAGCAGTGGCAGCCATGAGTCAGGCTGCCATCCCTGACAGATGTGGGGGAAAAACCCTGACACTGGGGAGTCCTCCCAGAAGGGGAGCCAGGCCCCCTCCCGGTCGTAGGCCGAGCTGCAGGACCTCCTCTCCCTCTGGAAGAATGAGGAGATACCGCATCAAACGGGGTCCAGCACTGCAATGCTGTGGCATTTGAGCGACTGGGGACAGTGTGGGGCCGCTACGGGGCTGTCTGCTGGTGCCACTAGGGCAGGGAGGAGGTGGCAGGGGACACTACCCACACCGTAGCCCTGCAGGAATGACTAGCGATGCAGCAGCAGGCCTGGGAGCAGGTGGCGGCCAATCTGGATGTCCTGACTCAGGCTGTGACCAGCCACCAAGCCCGGCTGATGCCCCATTATGAGCCCCTCCCTCACCAACCCCACTAGCCCCTGGCCCTCAGCCACCCTCCTGCCTGCCCACCTCCAACCACCCCCCGTCACCCTTCCCCCAACCTCCCCCACCCCCCTAGAAGGCCTCCCCCCCCACAAGCCCAACCTCTTGGCCCTGGTCCCCACCCACCCCTCCCCAGCTGGCTTCATGCAGCTGGCCTGCATGTTGCGGGCCAGAGACAGCCAAGAGGAGGCCACACCCCCTGCTCCTCCCATGCCAACTCTGTCTAGGCTGCGGGGGCTGTGCCCCTACCTCCCCATGCTCCAGACCTGGCCCAGCCCCAACGAGGTCCCCGGACATGGGGGATAGAGGAGGGTGAAGGGGATTCTGGTGATCAACCTCCGTCAAGGGAGGTTTCAGCCCTCCTGAGGCTCACAGGCTGTCCACCCGAGGCCACAACATCCCTGTACATAGTTCACCCCAACCCCGCATGTGCAGTTCCCCCAACTGCCTGTATATAGTTCCCTCACGTAGCCAGAGGAACAGGAGAGGGACAACTCTGTACAGAGCAAGTAAACCATTTATTGTTCTGTTTAACCCTGTACCCCCTGTGCATATGTGGGAGTGGTTGGGGGGGCATGCCTGGGGGTGTGTGTGCAGGGTGGTGGGGTCACTGCAGTCTCCAGGTGACGGCCTGCTGAAGGGCCTCCCGTACCTGCACCCCATTCTGCTGAGCCTGGTGGCACAGGGCTGCTCATAACTGTGCACTGCCTTGGCAGCCCACTCCTGCACAAACGACTCGTGTTTTGCCTCCACGAGGTTGTGCAGGGTGCAGCAGGCCCCAGCCACCAGTGGGACATGGTGGAGGCCTACCTCCAGCCTAGTAAGGAGGCATCTGAACCACCCCTGCAAGCAGCCGAATACCTGCTCGACTGTATTGCAGGCCCCGTTGAGCCACTCATTAAAAACATTCTGGGTAGGCTGTGTGTGTCCTGTATATGGCCTCATGAGCCAGGCCTGCAGGGGATAGGCTGTGTTCACCACAATGCAGGGTGGTATCGTGGTGTCCCCGACAGGGAGCTCCTGCTGGGGGATGAAGGTCCCCTCAGCCATCTGGCAGCCCAGCCCCAAGTTGCGGAACACCCTGGCCTCATGGGTGCAGCCCGACCATCCCACATAGATGTCCTGGAACCATCCACTGGTGTCCATGAGCGCCTGCAGGACCACAGAGTGGTGGCCCTTTTGATTCACATAGGACACGCCGCTGTGCTCCAGGGCCTGGATGGCAATGTGTGCACCATCGAGCACCCTGAAGCAGTTCGGGAACCCCAACTCATCAAAGCCCTGGCTGGCATCATCCTGATTCAGGACGCAGATCAGCTGCCGTGGGAGGACCTTGTTGATGGCCCAGAAGACTTGAAGGTTGTAGGGATGAACACGCTTGTGAGCATGGGATGGGGTGCAGAGTGCCTGCCTGGCCCTGTTCTATGTAGGGCAGACCTCCCTGGGGCACCTGCCCCCTGCATACTGCCCGTCCCCATCCCTGTTCCCTCCCCGATCCCCGGCAGGGGCCACTCCCCCCCATTCCTGACAGTGCCCCTTGCTGGGGTGCCCCCTAACCCCTGCCATGTGACCCAGACATGGCTTATCTCATTGAGGACAGCCCTGACAGTGGCTCTGCCCACCCCAAATTGGTGGCCGACGGACAGGTGACTGTCTAGGGTGGCCAGCTTCCAGAGGGTGATTGCCACTCTTTTCTGGACTGGAAGTGCTGGCCTCACGTGGGTGTTGTGGTGGAGGGCTGGGCAAGCCAATGGCACAACTGCAGGAACATCCTCTTGGTCATCTTGAAGTGTTGTAGTCACCTGTCATCGCACGAGTCTTCCAGCACCAGCCAGTCCCACCAGTTGCTGCTTGTGGGGAAGCTCCACAAGCAGTGGATGACCCAGGGGACTGGGTTGGGGTGTCGCACCCTGAGGGCAGCTTCCAGGATGATGACTACCAGGGTGGCTACCTGGAGCTGCTGGAGCACTGCAGCCACCACCACGGCCAGTGTGCCAGCTGTAGCCTCAATCGGGAAAGGACTGATCAGGGTCCATGGGAACCCAGGATTCCTCCTCCACTCGCTCACGTCTGCATGCCTAGGGACAGCTAGCCGGCCCTCAGCACGTGCAGGCTGAGGCTCTGGGGGGGGTGGGGGGATGTTCCTTTAAAGGGGCAGCAGGTGATGGCTCCAGAAGGGCTCATCCGCCATGCGACCTGCAGTGTTTCCTGGCCCTGTACTTTCAAAAGGTTGCCCTGGGACATGTAGACACTCTTTCAAAAATGTGGGAAAGCCTTTCAAATGGGCAGGCTGGACTTTCGCTCCCAATTTGCCAGCGTGGACGCTCCTTTTCGAAAGGACAGGAGTTTCAACATTTAGCTGCGAAAGCTGTCCTTTTGAAAGGGAGCTGTAGTGTAGATGCAGCCACTGTGAACGCAAGACAGGAAGAATAACCTTACTGCATGTTAACTGGCTGAGGTCAGCATCTGGTTTCTTGGAAAAGGTGTTTGCTCCCCAAGAGCTAGAAAGCCAGGGAGTGACTCATACTAGGACTGCTGAATTTAGACAAGACATGACTGAGGGGGAACTATCATAAAAGTCTAGAGACTAATAAACAGTGTAGAGAAAGTGAACAGAAAACTCTTATTTACCCCTCTGCATAATACAAGAGCTTGGAGTTATCCCATGAAATTAAGAGGTGCAGATTTAAAATAAACATGACGAAGGCCTTCTTTGTTCAGCGGACAGTCAACCTGTGCAACCAGGGGATGTTGCCAAAAGTAAAACTGAACTAAAAAAAAAATAAGTTCACAGAGGACATGTCCAGCTAAGGCTATTTGCCAAGATGGTCAAGAACACAGCCCCATGCACAGAATGCCCCCAAACCTTCGCCTGTAATAAGAGGGGACTGGACAACAGGGGATGGGTCACTTGATAAATGCTTTGTTCTATTCATTCTCTTGAGAGCATCTGGAAACAGTGGAAGACAGCATGTGGGGCTAGATGGACAACTGATCTGACCCAGTATGGGCTTATTAAATAATTATTATAGTAAGTATTACGATGTGGGTGGACAACGGGTTGCAAGACCATATTCAAAGAGCACTTATCAACGGTTTGCTGTCAATTTTGAAGGGTGTATCTAATGGAGTCCCAGAGAAGCGAGTCCTGAAGCCAGTACTATTCCACACTTCAATCAAGGGTTTGGATAACGCAGTGGAGAAATCTGTGAATGGCACCAAGCAGAGAGGGATTGCAAGTTCAGGATTAGACATTCAGCAGTATCTATCAACTGAAGAACTGCTCTGAAATGAATACAAATGACCTTTTAAGGAAAAAATAAAATCCATAATTGAAAAAGAGGAGATTGCTAGCTGAGTAGTAATACCAGTAGAAGGGATCTGGGGTTATGACAGATCATGGCTACAGCAAACAAGGTAATTCAGTTCTGAAAAAAGTATCATTCTGGGGTTTAACATAAGAATCAAATGTACACCCTGCAGGTAATTACTTGCTCTACTCTGCACCGTTGGAATACAGTAAGCCCTCCATTTAAAGGACTTTGGAAATAATGGACACTAAGACAGCCCTTCCCCCGCAACCCCACATAAATGCCAGCAACTCACCAGAGCTGCCGGAGCCAGAGCCAGCACTGGAGCCACCAGGGATGGAAGAGCCACTGGAGTGGCTGGGGCCAGAGCAACCACAGTTGCACCAGAGCCACCAGGACCATCAGGGATGGATGAGCCACCGAAACAGCTGAGGCCACCACCATGGCTGGGGCCAGAGGAGCCTGTGGTGCTGAAGGAACCACCAGAGTGGCCATGTGTGGGGGTGCTATGGTATAGCTCTCCTCCCTTAGCCCTGCATGCATGAAGCTTGTCAACAACTAGTTGCCGTTGCCTACAGTGGTGAGCAGCAGCCGCAGTATCAGAGGCTGTTGCCCACTGGCAGGCTGGAGGTGCCACAGTGCTGAGCACTATGAGAGCCATGGGAGGTGGAAGGAGCCAGGCCGGTCTGCAGCTCCTCTCCCAGTAATTGGGAGAGACAGATGGAGGTGTGAAGGGAAGAATGAGACAGGAGTGAAAGGAAGGAGGGGCAGAGGACAAGAGTGAGTGATGGCCGGGGAAGGTCAGAGCATCCTCATACAGTGTAACCATTCAGATTTAACAGACTTTTGGCATTAACAGACACCCCTTCCCCCATTAGTCCATTCAAATGAGAATTTACTGTACTGCGTCCAAGTCTGGGCACTGCACTTCAGGAAAGATGTAGTCAGACTGGAGAGAGTCCAGAGGAGAGCAAGGAAAATGACAGAGGTTTTGAAATGCTGACCTAGGAAGAAAGGTAAAAAAAAAATTCTTGGAAAAAGAAGACTAAGGGAAGACCTGACAACAGTCTGATCTTATCTTATATAAAGAGGACAGTGACAGAGAATGGATATCAGTAACTCTCAAAACTGAAAAATTATTTTAGCAGATCACGATAAATTTGAAGGCTACTCTTGGTATGTAACTTATAAAGCAATTCTGTTGACATCTGTTACATATGATAACATTATCGTAAATTAACAAATGCTAAAGAAGCAGGAATAGGCAAGGCATCTAGAGTGAAGTTCTGGCCAGTGATGTTATGGGGAGTTCTGCAATGGACTTCAATGGGATCAGGCTTTCACCCTATTTTTAATTCTTAATTTTTAATGAAGATTCATAAAACCTGTTTACTTGTAACAGCATCTGAAGGAGCACTTGAGGGCAAAATATGAGACCAGAATTTAGCTAATGATTTTTTAAAACACATTAATAATTTAGAAAAGTTAAAAGTTTTATGTATGCAAATCACAATAGCAGGCACAATAGCATACTCCATGAGCGAGTATGAAGAAATGACCCACCTAAATGCCCTTGGGATACTGCTTTCTATCTTCAGAATTCTGGACTCTACTATGAACAATGGCAAAAATTATCTAAGGTATCACAACATGCTTCAACAAGGAGACAGATAAGTTGCAAGAGTGAACAAAACTACAAATCTGGCAGGTTTGCAGTTTATTGTTAGTACAACTAATGGTTAGTTGACCCATATTGTGTTCTATATTCCAAAGTAAAATTACGTAAGAGTAAAAATGAAAGAATAAAAAAAACTCTGTTTTGATGTTAATTTAGTGTCCGTAGTTATGCACAAATCAAGACTAAGGATAAAGGTAGAATACTCTGAAAGTTTAAAAAATAATTTTCAAAGTTCTTAGCTTCATAGCTGTCACTACGAATGATGTTGAAATAATTTAGAGTAATTTTTTCCCTCTCTTTCCACTTAGGATATGGAAGTAAAATAGTTACAAACTGCATCAAAAAGCCATCTCCTCCTAGCAGATGCTTCTGCTACTCCTAGGCTATGTCTACACTAGCCCATAACTTTGAAATGGCCATGCAAATGGCCATTTTGAAGTTTACTAATGAAGCGCTGAAATACATATTCAGTGTCTCATTAGCATGCCGGCAGCCACGGCACTTCGAAATTGCCGTGGCTCGCCAATGCGCAGCTTGTCCAGGCAGGGCTCCTTTTCGAAAGGACCCCAGCAACTTCAAAACTCCCTTATTCCTATCTGCTGTTAAGAATAAGAGGATTTCGAAGTTGCCGGGGTCCTTTCAAAAAGGAGCCCCATCTGGATGAGACACACAGCAGCGAGCCACGACAATTTTGAAGTGCCGTGGCTCCCAGCATGCTAATGAGGCACTGAATATGTATTTCAGCACTTCATTCGTAAACTTTGAAATGGTCATTTGCATGGCCATTTCAAAGTTTTGGGCTAGTGTAGACACAGCCCTAGTCTTGCTACTGTTTTGGGTTATTTACTTGGTCCACAATGTTCATTTAAAGTTCTCCACAAAACAGAGACAGGTGAAAATTTCTTCAAAGATTGTAAACAGAGGTGTAGTCTTTTCAGCTGGACTTAATCTTGGTTCTGACATCCCTTCGTTCTGTCACCTGACACAAGCCACAAAAGTTCTATTTCAGTTTCCTCATAAGTAATACGAATAACACCCCCTCTTAATGGAGGTATTGCAATGATGAGCTCATGTTTATTAAGTTCACTAAGATGAAGGGCTCTTTTCCAAAAGCACGGAGTGTTGGCTTAAGGTTGTTCTCAGTGACGTCAACGTGTGCTTTATCAGCAACGTCAATGGGAGCAGAATTAGACCAAATGATGAGTATTTAACGTCCATGCCCTTCCCCAACATATATAAATACTTATTAATATTTAGACAATATTTACATGTATTACTATGTTTTCACATGTAGGCTACATCTACATTAGGGGAAAACTTCTAAATGGCTATGCTAATGGCCAAATCGGAGAATACTAATGAGACACTGAAATGAATATTCAGGGCCTCATTAGCATGCTGCCAGCTGCAGCACTTTGAAAGTGCCGTGTTTTGCTCATGCGCAGCTCATCTACATGGAGGTGCTTCTCAACAGGACCCTGCAAACGTAAAAATCCCCTTATTCCTCTCCCCTTACTCTTATTCCTATTACTCTGAATAAAGTGAAGTAGATTTAATTTGTGATTTGTAGACAACCTTTTACATTAGCAATGATAACTTCAGCTACTTAGCAACTCAGCTGATAGGAATAAGGGGATTTCGACATTTGCAGGGTCCTTTCGAAAAGGAACCCCATGTAGATAAGCCACACACGAGCGAAACACGGTACTTTTGAAGTGCCATGGCCAGCAGCATGCTAATGAGGCACTGAATATTCATTTCAGTGCCTCATTAGTATTCTCCAATGTGGCCATTAACATGGCCATTTCAAAGTTTTCCCCTATTGTTGACACAGCCATAGAATAAAAAAAACTCATAACAAAAATAAGTCACTATTATCATTCTCAAAACCTAGTTAGCAAAACAAGGACAGGAAGCTTTTTCTATATGCTGTCTACAAGAATGAAATTCGTACAAGGTGCTGAGCATTCTGGTGCCAGTCCTGCAAAGCACTTACATATAATTTGAAGCATATATGTTGTCCGATAGATTTCAACAGGATTACACTGTGCTTGAACTTAAGCACATGCATAAGTGATTGCTGCATCAGAGCAAAAGTACTCAGCACCTTGTGAAATTGATATCCTAATCTGATTCAGTTATATTATAATTTTGCTGGTGTGCAGTACAAAGGACAATGGAAAGCTAAAAGCAAAAGAGAGAGAGTCAGGCTGCTTTACAAAGAACAAGGAAGAATTGCTTCAAATGTTGCTCACCACCTTGTATTCGATACAACTAATCAATTGAGATAAACTACTGAAAATATTCCATCAGCTTGTATGTAATAACTCCAGTTTAATAATCATTGAACACAGATGTAGCCAGAGCACTATGCCCTTAAATCAAAGATCACTTTATATCAGGAGGTCTTAAGGGACGATTTTATCTACAAGCATATGTGGCACACTAAGGTATTAGCATAAAACTATAGTTGCTACAGTTATCATTTCTAATGTAAGAGGTTGTCTACAAATCACAAATTAAATCCCCTTCACTTTATTCAGAGTAAATGGCTGCATAAGTATGCACACAAATTAACTGAAAGCTTGAAAGTCAAGTTCTCAATTACTATTTAACAGCAACTTTAGTATATTTGAAAATAATTTACTATATACTTAGCTATTTTAAAATGGAATCCAATATTATATAATATAAAACAAATAGCAGAACCTATGATTGATGATCATATAAATGTATGAATGCTTGGGTCTGAATAGAGCTGTTTGTGGATATATTACTAACTACTGTAGCATCCCAGTGTCTAATAAATCATTCATGAAAAGCAAAATCATACAATATGTTGTGCACAAGCTCAAAACCCGTATCACTGCTAAAATATTTCTGATTCAATGACTCTAAAGCAGTTTTTAGCCTTGGTTACAATAGAAGTTGAGAACTGTCACTTAAGTAAAGCCATATCTACTGACATGAGTAAAACATGGGTAACAATCAGGAAAAATTAGAAACAGTGACCATTTCAATGACAGAATTAACTACACAAATTTATTAGTTTAAACCCCATGAACCAAGTATACAGTTATTTTGCTGGCCTATACAGAACAATAATTAGCAATATGATGAAGTATGGCCACATCTCTTTATGAACAAAAGTGCAAAACACCTTTTGCATTATCATAGACAGTCATATACAACATCATCATAATAATGATAAAGAGTGTTCTATGCAGAGTGTTCTATTTGCAGCAGTGATTCATTGTGCTAAGGGGGAAAAAATGCTGACACTTTGAGAAGATATTTTCCCGTAAAAGGTTGAAGTCCTTAAGCAGCAAAAAACACCAACGTCCATCATCTTTAAACCCTATTGATTTCTGGTGAAGATTTAAAAGGCTGTTTACTTATTTCCCAACATTTCTGTCAGAGCTGTAACAGTTCTCTTCCCACTGAATAAACCTCTCATGATCCTCTTGGTGATTAAGGTCAGACAAAATGTCAAACTCCTAATGCTAAGTGCTTTCACATTAAAAATTAATACTAAATCACCAAGTAAAATCCAAACAAGAAGTCAGACATGTAAACAGTACACAATAAGGATAATACTGACCATTACAAAAAAGAGCCGTAATGCATACATGAAAAAACATTTGGCAACAGGTAAGAGCACATCCTTCCACTTTTGCATTCTCCCAACCCTTTCTTATATTAGAGTTATTGTACCATGCTTGACACAATCTTTTTAAAAAATGCTTTTTCCATTAAACCTTAAAGTCGCTTATTGTCTAATCCTGAATGCCATTTACTAGCTGACTGCACTATTACAAGGAATGTTGGTTTTATTTAGGCTTGGACGGATTAGATTTTTACCAATAAAATATTGGTACATGTTGATTCCACAGTACACACATGAAAAAAAGACAAAAAAAAAAACCCAATTCCATCAAAAATTACAGGTAGAAAAGTTAAACAAAAAATGCTGCCTGAGAACTGTAGAGTTGGATTTAAGACTATTTACTTTGTAAATTTTGACATGTGATAATGCTAATTTGTATCTGAATGATATTAAAGCCTTCACTTTTTTGAATCTCTATGACTAGTGATAATTAAATAATTATTTGTCTGACCCCCCGCATCTGTGGAAAAGATTTCCAACAACTGAGAAAATTAAAAATTGATAAAATAGAATGGCATAAAATAATCCATATCATTTGTCAAAATTGTAAAAATTGAATTGTGCCAAACCTAATTTCATTTTTAGTCTCTAAATATCAAATCTAGAAAGCAATTACTTCCATAGATATTTCATTCTGTGAAGGAACCAACAGGATTAAACACAAATATAAGGGAAATATGAAGGCATTCAATAAGAAGCAAAGAAATATCCTACCGTTCACATAATACTTAAGTCTAGAAATTGTTGCATCCCTGGCCATATGCTTGTACATAATATTAGTGTAAAATGTCTGGTTGTATTTTGAGAAAGAGCAGGAAGCAGATACATTGTACAGCCAAACTTCCATGATGACTGGAGTCTTGTAAAGGTGGAATAAACTAACTGTGCAAGCAAATCTCGTGCAAACGTGGCTGTGCAAGTGCCTGTTTTGTACATGTAAGCACCCCATGGAAGTATAATTTAGGGAGCACATTTGATCCACAGTTTGTAAAATTAATGACAGACTACTGTAACATAAGACAAAAACAATATATTCACTAAAGGTGGAGGGGTGGGGGAAGAGAGAGAAGAGAACAAATTCATATTCAATAGGAAATAAATAGAAAAAAATCTTCTTTCCTCTATTCCCCTGTAATGACATAGGGATAAGGGGGTCTATTCTTGTTTTGTATGGGTCTAACATAGAGATAAGGGGTCTTGTAACTTTCTGAGCACCCATTAAGCGTTTAAAAATGGCGTAACACCAAGTCTTTTTCTCTTTCTTCCTTTCCAACTTGTAAAAAAAAAAAAAAAATTTGCTTGCTTAGTTTACAGGTATTTGCGTCTATGTTTCTGTGGGTGTGTGCAGATTTGTGCACATCAGCGCACAGACTTAGCTCTCCCTCAAGAATTTTTGAGATACAAGTTTTGCATTTAGCTCTGCATATGGCTATTTGTGTGTTAATTCTCACTTTTGCTAGCATGGTATAGGCTAAACCTTTAAGTTAAGCTGGGCTCAGCATTACCCCGGAGTGACAGCAGTTACTCTCCAGCATCTCTTGGCAGCTGGCAAACTAAGAGCTGCAGTGCGGCTTAATCAGAAACAGACACCAAATAATCACACATGGTGTGAAGAGGTGAAGGTAGGCACTGAAACAGAGCTGAGAACTCAGTAAAGGCAAGATGATCCTAGAGAGAGAAATAAGAGAGACCTACTCTCTGGGAAGAGCCTGATGAAGATTGGCTGAGACCCCCCCCAAAAAAGAGAGCAGAATAGGCTCCTGTGGAGAAGCCATGAGTTAGGCCCTAAAGGAAGAGGACAGAAGAGAGGCTCAGAAGCTTAAGAGAAGATGGAAAGCTGTTGGAAAAACCTAGGGAAGGGAGGCAGTAGGAGAATCCTTCTGAAGGAGCAACAGATGGCTTTGGTGGAGCCAAAAAGGGCCAGGTACAGAGGGACTATCAGTATGGAGTATCTGAGTTTGGACCGGGGCCCTTAGTTCACCATGAAGACTTGGGCCACAGGTGACCTGGGAAGGGAGTCCACAGAAAGGACCATTTGTGACTTACTTCAGGACTGAACAAGTAGTGACCACTGCGAGCTTAGGAGGCAAAATCTCCAAGAGGAACATATATGAACACACAGGGGCACCCCAGAGTTAATGATGTCTACAATAGAAGTACCATAATCTAGGACACCTCCTGAAAGATCTCTGCTAGTGCATTTGCAAACTCCCACTAGTTAACAGTTTCAATGTGTTGGTGGTTCGTACTAGAGTAGGCAGAGGTGATTTTCAAGAAGTTTACCTCAACCTCATGCAAAATTTTAAATATCAGGAAAGAGTCACACATATGTATTCAACGTAGAGCTGCTATAGTCTAGAACACTGTGGCTAGTAGCTCACAGTGATTTGTGGAGTTAAGCACGCAGGTGTCTGCATTTTGTACCAACCAAAACTATTTCAGAGCACATGCCTTCATTTCTAGACAGGTATGGATGCAGTAAGGATGGCGTTTAATCTTCTGAACACACACACATGAAAATATATACCATAAAACTGAAAAGAACTTTGTATGTGTTGTAAACTGCTAAGAAAGAGAAACTTTTTGGAAAAAAACCTATGGATAGAGCTGTCTAGAAAAATAATCATATTTTGTGAAAAACTGACATTGTTTTCAATTCAATGTGGAACAAAAATGTTTTTTTTGTTCAAAAATTTTCATGACAGACCCACTCTGTTGTAGCCAATATTCTGGTGGTTATTGCACTCACCTGAGGATGATTCAGAACTAGGGCTTGAACCTGGGTCTCTCATATCAGCAGTCTGTATAGTCAGTTTCTCCCTCTCTGGACCAATGCATGTTTTAATTTATGTAAAGTGGACTCTACAGCTCAGCAATTAGGGAATTCACTTGGGGTGTGAAACACTTGAGTTAAAGCCATTAATCTGGATCTGGTGCAGAAACTTGAACCTGGGTTTCCCATGCCTCAGGTGAGTGCCCAAACCACTTTGTTATCTAATCTGGTCCCTCCTGCTTTCCACGCCTCAAAATTCCATCCTCGACTTGAAAAATCTTCCTGACAAAAGTCTCATTGACTCTGAAACATTTTGCTGTTTAAAAATCCCTGCTCAGGAATACTTTTGAACTGTATTTTATAGTAATCACAAAAATCAACACCACTGCACTCACAAAACACCAGTCAAGGATCTCAAATATTTTTAAAAACTGAAGTGAGTATCTCTCAAGTAGAAGGCCTGTCAGCTCCATTTTACTGTTCAGCTCAGAAACAATTCAAGCAACTAGTCCAACTTCTCCAAGGAACCAGGAACAGAACTGAGATCATTTGACTCTCAGGGCTCATACTGTAAATATAGAAACCTTTACTCTGTGCAAGCTTATTAGAAAAAGACTGATTTTGTGAACAGAAATATCAGAACTTAAAAAAAAAAATCACAACATTCAATTAAGTATAGAGACCAAATCAAAAGACAAAAGGACAAGTTTGCAGAGAAATCTTCATTGGCAAAACTTGTATAGGTTTCAACTCCCTTGCTAGGCACTGCTGAGACCTGAGAAGTCACAACCAAGGAAATTTGCTGGACAAAGGGAGGTCCCCGGCCTTCAGCCCCGCAGCCTGCTGCCAGCTCCATGCCTTGCTGGACACCAACCTCTGCTCCTCACCCCCCCGCCCCATCTCCAGTCACAGCAGTCTGCTTACCTCTGGCCAGGCCCCTGCTGGGGTTGTTGGCACCAGCCACTGTCCCAGCCATGTGGAGATGAGCTCCAGTCCTGACTGAGCTGCTTGGCTGAACTCACATGGCCAGATGTCCCCATCTGGAATCCACTCATCAGTTGCATTATGAAGACTAAAATGACTACTCCTCTGAAACTTGTAACCACAGAACATCTATTTTGTTATTGTTGTTTTTAGCAATTCAGAAAACTTTTACAAATGGCTGTCCATGCACCTGTCTGAGGCAACAAAACAGATTTTTTGCAATAGTTGTATAGGAGGGATAGGAATTTTCCTACCCAACATTTTAACAGCTAACAATGCTAAAGGAATAGTTCATTCACCACCTGTTAAAAAGGTAACGTGTGCTGAATTTACTGTCTGGATGAGATAGTACATTACCCTGCCTCAAAAACCCTTCAGACACAGTGAGATCCAAATAGCAACTATTCTTGTCTAATTAGTTACTGGCTGGTTATTCTTTTGATTCAAAATAACTAAGTACATAATTATGATTTTTAATGTGCATAGGGAATTATGCACCCTTTTATTTTAAGTTAAGTTGGAGATGTACATCTCCTAGAACTGGAAGGGACTGTGGGAGGTCATCTAGTCAAGTCCCTTGCCCTTTTGGCAGGGCCAAGCACCATCCCTAGCATCTATTTGTCCCAATCCCTAAATGGCCTCCTCAAGGACTGAACTCACAACCCTGAGTTTAGCAGACTAATGCTCAAACCACTGAGCTATACCTTGCCCCCAGGACCTGACCCTGAGAGACATTAGTTATCCTCAACGCCCACTGTGTCCGATTATGTGGACTTCAAATAAGCTGAAAATTTCACTTAACTCCCTGCGCACACACACTATAACAGTGGTGTCCAACGTGTTCACAACTCGCCACATGTGACAAACAGGACACCATGTTGTAGAAAACATGGCTCTCGAGCCACATGCAGCTCTTGGAGCCTTTAAATGTGGCTCCTCCTGAGCATTTTCCCTAACTACGCTCATTATGCTTGTAACAATTTTATCTTATAGATACCATTAATTCTGTTAAAAGACTGCTTTCTGTCTTGCAGTGTAAATCCTATAGTATTTCTTAAAACAAATATAAGACAGATTTTCAATCCTGATACTAGAAGTTAATGCTTCAGGAAAAAAACTTGAATTTTTAATCCACTTGAAAGTTTTAGCAGCACTTTACGATATGCACTTATTTGCTATTAAATAAAACTACTATCTTTCATTGACTCATAAAAACACTTACAAAAGAGAAAGAATCCTTCATTATTTCACAACCATGGGACATATATTTGTTTACAAATGCTTTCTTTCATAGAATGATATTGAGATTACCTAGTGAAAATTGGCACACTGAAATTCCTATATTTTAAAAGATATACACGTTAGTTAGTACATACTACACTCAATCCTGCATGGTGCTAAGGGCCGGTCATGATTCTGTAAACCATTTAAGCACATCTTTAACTTCTGAAGACTAGAAGGGGCTTAAATTCCATTAATGGCTTAGTTCAACAGGGATGGTCTGCTTGGTCAGCACCTCATTAAATTATTCTGAAAACATTTCTATCAATAGTATGTTTTGCAAAAACCTTACTTTAGGCTCAAAAGTTACTTGTAACTAAACTAGTTGATTTAAAGAATTTTATTACCTATCAACCTGGCTCTTAAGGAAATAAATTGATTATGTAAAGGTTCTTTTAAAGTACTCTGTTTAATCACAATATATTTTTAAAGAAAACATATTACCATTTTTAGTCTTCATTTTCTTATACCAAATATACGCTTACAAGTCCCTCTTCATATGTATACACTGTGTAACAGAAATGTTCTACTTAGCACAGAAGGGTCCATTAGAAACATTACAAACCTGTTCAAATTGTTTAAGTTATATATTATAATTAGTTTGGCAGAGCTAATACAAATCACATTTACAGACCAACATTAATAAAATTGAAGTACCAGTTAAATATCCAAAATAATTAAAGAAATCATTTTTAGCCTGGCATAATTAGCTAATTCACTTTACAAGCATTTATTAAAATGAAATCACATGTTATTATTCCATAGGTAGTTACACAATAGTGTTTATACAGGAAAAATATAATAAACCAAACTCTTTGTATCCAGCACTCCACAATTAAAATGAAGACTCCCTAAGTAATATCAATCTAGGATAGACTAATTAAGTTTAGTTTGATAACCATTCATTTCTTCTATTGCCTCTGAGCAAATTGTTTATTAGAGAAAGTTATTTTACACAAATCAAATCAAACTGGGTAAACCATTATATTTGAGAGAAACCTTAGCCATCAGTCAATTAATCCATCATTTTCTCCAGACACTTTTGTTTAACGAGCAGATCACATTATCAACAATTTAGATATCATATGATTCAATTATGACAGAAAATTTATTGACAGTTTCTCTAATACTTTTATTATGAGTAAATATGGAATTTTCTCCATCTTACATGAGCAAAGCAGATGCAAACATATTGTAAGTCTAAACACCCAATACCAATGATTAATACTCCACAAAAGAAACTTTCTTAAAAATGTACTTTATGGCAAATATATTAACTAGTAGTTTTTGGCTGAATGTGTAAACAGATGATAATATATGTACTGACCTATTAGCCAAAAACCGAGGACAATGTGTTAATTCACATGAAGAGATTCAATGTATATAAAAACAATAGTTTATGTAGTACAATACCATACCAAAAATGGTGAGACCATATGATAAAAGAATAGTTGCAACACCTCTCCACAGTTCTGTGAAATTCTGAAAACGAGGCTTGTTTAATGGCTTCCCAAAACTTAATGCGAAGCTATTCCTTCTTATGCCTCACGTCTAATTAAAAAATACAATTTTGTGGAACATATAATTGCAGCTGTCTTAAATTCAAGAAAAATTGCTGCCTAACAAAGTTTGCTCCCAGATGGCACGCTCCAGATCTACTGACAGAAGTTTCTCTTTGAAAAAAAAAAAAATGATACTGAATCTCTGACAATTGTGCTAGCCTCATGATTGCACTCAAGGCTCAAAGACTAGAGGGCAATGGGGAAGCTCCAGTGAAACTAATGTCCATTACGGAGGTAATAGAATTACATAATACCCTATACAATAGCACATCACCATCTTCAGAGTATTCTGCCTGGGGGAAAAAAAGGTGTTTTTATAACGAGGGTGAACTGTAACTGGATTTATAATTGCAAAAGAGAATACTACAACTGTATACTACAGAGTTAAATAAAACATCCATATAATGAGGACAAAGTATACACTTAATGCATGAAAGTATCTGAACTGTAAAAACTGCTCAACAGTAAATACAAAGAAGCCTTCAGCTGAACATCAGATATATGCTGTACTGTGAAGTCTTTCTAGGTCAACCATATTTTAATCATCACAACTATGTTCTTGCAAATGGCTGTATCACAATAATAATTTTATATGAAACTTCTACTTTGCAGATTCTGTATTATTCTAGTGTTTGTAACCATTCTCGTTAGCTGGAATCCCTCAAGCAGCGTATACTCCATTCTCATTAAGAAATGGAAGTCTAAGGAAGAAGGGCGATGAAAAGAAAGACCTCATCCCAGTTGGAGTGGGATACTGCTGAGTAAATGTTTCTTGGTTTAACCTACATTTTATGTACATTTATCAAAAAATGATACTGGACAGCCTAAGCATCTCATATCAAGATGGTGTTTTTTTATTTTTTTTATACAAAATAAGCAAGCTCTTTTCCAGGCACTGTGCTGAGAGTGATTTCATATCAATGAACAGCAATAATAGTATATACTGCAGCACAAGACTCCATCAACAGTCATAAATAAGTCCAGAAGCTACCATAGGCTGACATGTGAAATACCACAGGTTGGTTGGTTGGTTTGTTTTTTAATGTTCTAGGCAACAGTTTGTCAGAGTATGTAAGCATGTGACTAACTTCAAGCAAATGCACTGTCCCGCTTAAGTCAATGAAACTACATGTTCAACCTCACAAAAACTGGGAGTCTCTGGTCTGGCAACCTCCACAGTCTGGGAGAACCACGGATGTTTATGGACCAGAGTCTCATGGAGGGTTGGTAACTGGGAGCCCAGCCTGGCCCAGACAGTTGTCAAGGGATCATGTGGCTGAGCTCCTGGCTGGGCCAGCAGCAGGGGGACTAGCATTCCTGCTGGAGCGGATGTCCAGGAGGCAAGGACCCCAGTGGGGTAGCAGGCTGGTAGGGCTGGCGGGGCAGCAGCTTGTAGCCCTGCTGTGGCCCAGATCCTACCTGAGCTAGTGGAAGGGGGCAGGGCCGGGGGTGGGGTAGTGAGAGAAGAAGGGAGAAGCCAGCTGGGAGGCTTGCAGCCAAGCCAGGACGTGAGCCGGGGGCCAGAACTGACCGTCCCTGGTCCAGCAAACTCTCTTGTTCATGATCAGTCAGGTCCTGAGGGTGTGGGCCCAGGAAGGTATAACCTGTACCTAACATTATGTATATGAGTATTTACAAAAGTACCTTGTTGAATCAAGGCCCAAATATGCTGTATGGAAAACTGAAGTCTTAGGCTAGGAGATAAATTTTAGATATGCAAGTCCAGCTACAAGAATTGCGTTACTGGAGTCAACTTAACCTACAATCAATTTTTGCCACCATCTACACAGTAGGGTCAACTGGAGAAACTCTCCTGTCAACTTCCCTTACTCCTTGCAACTGCCAGGAGAACCAGGGTCGACCGTTGTGCCATGACAGTTCAATTTAGTGCTAAATTAAACATGGGAAGATTAACCATCAGCACGTTGATCTTCCTATAAGTGCAGGCATCCCCCTTTGTGATGATTGTGTTGTAACAGCCTGTCAAGGATGATTGTTCCAAACAAAACACTTTGTACTCTTTCAAGATAATCATTTCAGTCCAATTTAGAACCACAGAAGATTAGGGCTGGAAGAGCCCTCAGGTGGTCATCTAGTCCAACCCCTGGCCCTAAGCAGGACCAACCCCAACTAAATCATTCCAGTCAAGACTCTGCCATGTTTGGCCTGTAAAACCTCTAAGGATGGAAATTCCACCATTTTGTTAGGCAACCAATTCCAGTGCTTCACAACACTCTTAATGAAACAGTTTCTTAATAACCAACTAAACCTCTCCCCACTGCAACTTGAGACCTGCAACTTCTTGCTCTGTCATCTAACACCACTGAGACTATCCTAGCACCATCCTCTCTCGAACCCACTTAAGGTAGTTGAAGGCTGCTACCAAATCCCCTGCCCGCCCTCAGCCCTCTCTTCTGCAGATTAAATAAGACCCATTCGCTCATCCTCTCCTCATAGGTCATGTCCCCAGCCCACTGATCATTTTTGTTGCCCTCTCTAGATTCTCTCCAATTTGACCACAGTGGGGGAAATTGGATGTAATATTCCATATATGGCCTCACCAGTGCTGAATATCAGAGATCAGTCAGTTCCCTTGATCTGCTAACAATGCTCCTACTAATGTAGCCCAATGTGCCATTAGCCTTCTTGGAAACAAGGGCACACAGTAGGTTCGTATCCAGTTTCTCATCCACTGTAATCTCCAAATCCTTTTTACAGAACTTCTGTTTACGCAGTCTGTCCCCCCAGCCTGCAGCAGTGCACGGGATTCTTCTGGATTAAGCTTAGGACTCTGCACTTGTCCTCTTTGAACCTCAGACTTCTTTTTGGCCCATCCTCCAATTTGTTTAGGTCACTCTGGACCCTGTCTCTACCCAACAGCATGTCTACCCGTCCCCCCAGCTTAGTCTCATCCACAAACTTAGTGCAATCCATCCAATCACTAAAGACATTGAAAAAAAACCCAGCCTGAGGACCAAATACTGGAGCACTCCACATGATACCAGCTGATGACTAGACATGGAGCTGCTGAACCCAATGATCTACCACCTTTCTATCCACTTCAAAGTCCATTCATCCAAGCCATAGTACTTTAACGTACTGGTTACAATATTGTGGGAGACCTACAAAAGCTAAGCTAAAGTCAAGGAATATCAAGTCCACTGTTTTTCCCATGTCCGTACAGCCAGTTACCTCATCATAAAAGGAGATTAGGTTGGTTAGGAGTGATTTGCTCGTTGAATCCATGTTGACTGTTCATGATCAATTTCTTCTCCTTCAAGTGTTTCTAAATGAATTCCTTGAGGAACTACTGTATAATTTTTCCAAGGACTGAGGTAAGGTGGACTGATCTGCAGTTCCCCAGATGCTCCTTCTTCCCTTTTTAAACGATGGGAGCTACATTTGCCTTTGTCCGATCATCCAGGACCTCTCCTGACTGCCACAAGTTTTCAAAGACAATGGCTTTGCAATCATATCAGCCAACTCTCTCAGCACCCTTGGATACTTTGGTCCCATGGAACTTGTGCGTATTCAGAAATCTTTGCTTGAAAAACTTATTGAAAATACAAAGGTAAATGTGAAACGTGAATATATATTAAAAGTTAAAGCCTTTGTTCAGATTAACTCACAACAAAGAACAGTTACTTAGTCTTCAGTGTTCATTTTTCTTGGAGGCCTGTTATTCACATAGATTCCAATTCTGAAAATTTGTGATAACCTTATTGAAAAGATTAATGTGCAGTCTAACCTTTCTCTTATGCCTACGAAACACAGCGTAATCTGGGCCAGCTATTGGGCCCAAATTTCCCCTGCCCTTTAAACTGATATAAAGATAACTAAAAAGGAAGCCTCCAGAGAGAGATGGTAGAATAGACTGCTATGTTTTCAAAAAGATGCAGTGTCCTGTTAAAACAGCTAAGATTATGTTGCAATCCCAAAGAAGAGGCCCCTGAATTTGGGAAAAGATATGAATGAGACCCTCTGGGAAATGTGCAACCATAGAAGAGGAGAATATTGTGTGACCCTTTACAAGTGGATGATGTACTGGTATTGCTGTTAAATGTACCCATATGCATCTGATAGGTAACTCCATGTTTTATGGTTAGCAAATAGCCTTGAACATGAGGGACTAGGTCTTTTAAGGGAGACATAACACTGTGCTGCCCAAATACAGTTAGCTGCACAGCTGAGACTAGTGGAGTCTTTTCTGTTATGACCCAAAATGTTCTGGACCACGTGAACAGTTGTTTGGTTGTTTGTTTCTTTAAATGGAAGTGACTAGCCATTGTCCACAGCCACATGCAATGATACTGAGTTCAGAACTGTTTGTTCTTCAAGATCATTTCAGATAAGACAAGTGATGTGATCAGGAGCTGAGCTGGCATGTTTGTTAAGTCTGAATACCAGAAATGTCTGGTCATTATTAGTGAATCCTCTTTTTTCCTCATAATCCTTAATAGTAACAAGAATGGAGGATAAGAGTACATTATCCCCAAGCTCCATGAAATGAGGAAAGCATCTAACATGGATTCTAGTCTCAGACCCATAGCAAAAAGTCCTATTTTAGGACACTCCTATTTGTAGAAGGCACACTGCAAGACTGAGACCCTGACAGTCCATGCAATCATTTCAAAATTGCCTACCGATCTGCCTTGCAGAGGTTCTGTAAGCTTGATTCATGTAGTGACACTGAGGTGATATGGTGACTAATACAACAGCTCCAGATGCGAATCACCTTAGTTAAGAGGATGAACGTCCTCCTCGTCTGCTAGCATAAAAAGCTGTGTTATCGGTCATTACCTGAATCCTCAGTCTGAGCAGCATGAGAAAAAATACCACTCACATGAAAAACAGATCTGAGTTCCAATATATTTATGTAGCAATTCATCTTTGTTGGAGTTTAGAAGTCTTAGACCTAAATGTGATCTAGGTGAGCTCTCCATTTGAATGTAAAGACATCTGTCACTAGTCTCTTACTCCTTCGCATACACAGAGAGGGCTTTACATCAATCAAACAATCAGAGGACTTCTAGTGGATCTAAGAATCTTGTGATGTTTGTTGGGTGCATACACAGGTTTTTATTATACATTCATGAATCCCAGGTGATGCCTGGCACTGGTCTGACACAAGGCAGACAACCATATGACACAGGAGTCTCAGGCATACACTTTTTTGTGAGTGAGCCTGCAGATAGTTGATGAGATCTACCATGATCTGGAATCCATCCCTGTGGTACCAGAAAATATCTTCCTCATGTGAAATGTAACAGAGCCCTTATGAGAGCTATTCTCCAGGTCATTAATAGTGTTGAATTTACTCTGTTGATCTTGCAGCCCAGTGTGGAGAAAAGATATAGAATTAGGTGAATGGAACTCTTCTCTCTGTTATAATGAACCTTCTTATATGTGCCAGCCACTGAAGTACATGCATAGCTGGATTCCTTATCTCATCCAGTGAGCTGTCACAATTGCTAAACACTTAGTAAAAACTATTGGCATCATTGAAAGACCAAAAGACAACGGCTGCATATTGGCAAAACAGAACAACTCAGATTCCAAGTGGGAGTATTTCCTGTGCACCCCATGAATTTATATGGAAAAGCACAATTTCTTGCTGCCACCACAGACATGGTGCATAGTAAAGGAAGAAGAGGCAAAGAGGGGCTCCTTTTTTGGAACTGCTGCTTTTTTTCTTCGTAGCTCCATTGATTTCTGCACGTTATAATGTTAAGTAGAGAGCTTCTAAATTATAAAATTTTAAAACCTGGCCAGGTTTCTCCTCGGGGTTGGGTATATACTCCTAGCAAGTGAAGCATGGCTCTAGAATCTTTTAAGAGAATACACAGCTTAATTTCTACACATATTCAATTAATCTTGTTTACCATTCCTGAAGCTGAAGCACACGGTAGTGAGGTTAGCCACTGAACATTCTGCCATGTCCAGAAAAATCAAAGTTAAGGTTTAGGAATGTTTGAGTTATCAAAAGTCCTTCACTTGCAATAGATTTTGCTTCCTCTGTATGTTCTGCAGGGAGCTTCTTCAAAATTGTGACACTTCGGCAAAACTAGGCACAACATATTTTGAGAAAAATGCATGTTAATTTAAAATATACATGGGTAAAACTTGATGATGCATAAATCTGCATGACAAATACACCTGACTTTTTTCACTCTCTTGGTGTCGTTCTCCATTGCCCCGATGTCTGGTTCTTTCGTTTACTGTTATGTTGCCAGTGAACCAGGAGCAGGCGTGTGTAAAGATATTCCAGACTTTTAGAGGGAACCTGACAGACAATGCCAATTTACCTTTTTTAGAGCTGAGTGCCAAGGATGCCAGGATTTGCCACCATTTTTTTTTGATGATTCCAACAGCTCTTTGTGGATGGGCATCAACAGGTTGCTGGATACGGAGGAGTGTGAAAAGCAGTAGATTTTTTGTTTTGTTTTGCAGTACTCATATCTATAGGTTACTGAAATATGTGTCATGAAATGTAAAATTCTTGGAACATTTTAAAATCATCCAACTGTAAAGGAGTCTGGGCACCAGTTACACATCTGGCGAAGAAAAGTACATAGAATCATAGAATACTAGGACTGGAAGGGACCTCGAGAGGCCATTGAGTCCAGCCCCCTGCCCTCATGGCAGGACCAAGTACTGTCTAAACCATCCCTGACAGACATTTATCTAACCTGTTCTTAAATATCTACAGAGATGGAGATTCCACAACCTCCCTAGGCAATTTATTCTAGTGTTTGAACTTTTTCCTAATGTCCAACCTAAACCTCCCTTACCGAAGTTTAAATCCATTGCCTCTTGTTCTATCCTCAGAGGCCAAGAAGAAGTTTTCTCCCTCCTCCTTATGACACCCTTTTAGATACTTGAAAACCGCTATCATGTCCCACCTCAGTCTTCTCTTTTCCAAACCAAACAAGCCCAATTCTTTCAGCTTTTCTTCATAGGTCATGTTCTCTAGACCTTTAATCATTCTTGTTGCTCTTTTCTGGACCTTCTCTAATTTCTCCACATCTTTCTTGAATTGGGGTGCCCAGAACTGGACACAATACTCCAGCTGAGGCCTAACCAGCGCAGAGTAGAGCAGAAGAATGACTTCTTGTGTCTTGTTCACAACACTCCTGTTAATGTATCCCAGAATCATGTTAGCTTTTTTTGCAACAGCATCGCACTGTTGACTCATATTTAGGTTGTGGTCCACTATAACCCCTACATCCCTTTCTGCTGTAGTCTTTTCTAGACAGTCTCTTCCCATTCTGTATGTGTGACACTGATTGTTCCTTCCCAGGTGGAGCACTTTGCATTTGTCCTTATTCATCCTTCATCCTTATTCACCGCTTCATCCTGTTTACCTCAGACTATTTCTCCAATTTATCCAGATCATTTTGAATTATGACCCTGTCTTCCAAAGCAGTTGCAACCCCTCCCAGCTTGGTATCATCTGCAAACTTAAGAAGTGTACTTTCTATGCCAATATCTAAACCATTGATGAAGATATTGAACCAAACCAATCCTAAAACAGACCCCTGCGGAACCCCGCTTGTTATACTTTTCCAGCAGGATTGAGAACCATTAACAACTACTCTCTGGGTACGGTTATCCAGCCTGTTATACACCCACTTTATAGTCGCCTCATCTAAGTTGTATTTGCCTAGTTTATTGATAAGAATATCACGTGAGACAGTATCAAATGCTTTAGTAAAGTCTAAGTATACTACATCCACCGCTTCTCCCCTATCCACAAGGCTCATTATCCTATCAAAGAAAGCTACCAGATTGGTCTGACATGATTTGTTCTTTACAAATCCATGCTGGCTGTTCCCTATCACCTTACCACCTTCCAAGTGCTTGCAGATATTTCTTTAATTACCTGCTTCATAATCTTTCCTGGCACTGAAGTTAAGCTGACTGGCCTGTAGTTTCCTGGGTTATTTTTATTTCCCTTTTTATAGACGGGAACTATATTTGCCCTTTTCCAGTCTTCTGGAATCTATCCTGTCTCCCATGATTTTCCAAAAATGATAGCTAAAGGCTCAGATATCTCCTCTATCAGCTCCTTGAGTATTCTAGGATGCATTTCATCAGGCCCTGGTGACTTGCAGACATCTAATTTTTCTAAGTGATTTTTAACTTGTTCTTTTTGTATTTCAAACTTCTAACCCTACCCCTTTCCCACTAGCATTCACTATCTTAAGCATTCATTCATCAGACTTCTCAGTGAAGACCGAAACAAAGAAGTCATTAAGGATCTCTGCCATTTCCAAGTTCCCCATTACTGTTTCTCCCTCCTCACTGAGCAATGGCCCTACCCTGTCCCTGGTCTTCCTCTTGTTTCTAATGTATTTATAAAAAGCCTTCTTGTTTCCCTTTATGCCTGTAGCTAGTTTGAGCTCATTTTGTGCCTTAGCCTTTCTAACTTTGCTCCTGCATTCTTGTGTTTGCCTATATTCATCCTTTGTAATTTGTCCTTGTTTCCTTTTTTCAATATGATTCCTTTTTTATTTTGAGATCATGCAAGATCTCTTGGCTAAGCCAAGGTGGACTTTTGCCATATTTTCTATCTTTCCTACGCAGGCAGATAGCTTGCTTTTGAGCCCTTAATAATGTCCCTTTGAAAAACTGCCAACTCTCCTCAGCTGTTTTTCCCCTCAGTTTTGCTTCCCATGGGACCTTACCTACCAGCTCTCCGAGCTTACCAAAATCTGCCCTCCTGAAATCCAGTATTTCTATTTTGCTGTTTTCCCTTCTACCCTTCCTTAGAATTGTGAACTCTCTGATTTCATGATCACCTTCACCCAAGCTGCCTTCCACTTTCAAATTCTCAACCAATTCCTCCCTGTTAAAATCAAATCTAGAACAGCTTCCCCCCAGTAGCTTTTTCAACCTTTTGGAATAAAAAATGGTCTCTAATGCAGTCCAAGAACTTATTGGATAGTCTGTGTCCCGCTGTATTAGTTTCCCAACATATATCTGGATAGTTGACGTCCCCCATCACCACCAAATCCTGGGCCCTGCATGACTTGGTTAGTTGTTTTAAAAAAAGCTTCATCCACCTCTTCCACCTGGGTAGGTGGCCTGTAGCAGGTCCCTAGGAGGACATCACCGTTGTTTTTTACCCCTCTTAGTCTAACACAGAGACTCTCAACATGTTCATCTCCTATGTCCATCTCCACCTCAGTCTGTGTGTATATTTTTAATATATAAGGCAACACCTTCCCCCTTTCATCTGTCTATCCTTCCTAAGCAACCTGTACCCTTCAATACCAACATACCAATCATGTGTATTACCCCACCAAGTTTCTGTGATGCCAACAATGTCATAGTTGTATTTATTTATTAGCATTTCCAGTTCTTCCCACTTATTACCCATACTGCTCGCATTTGTATATAGGCATCTAAGATATTGATTTGATCTTGCCCCCCCGTTTTGCCCTGACCCTCTTTTTACTCTGACATTGTAGCCCATGCTCCTTCCCATTTCTGACCCATCTCCCAGGTCTCCATGTTCTGCACTTACCTGTGGGCTTTGCTCCCCATCCCCGTCGAACTTACATAATTCTTTAAATCAAATACTCCTCTGTTGCCAGAAGATGTTAGTCCTGCACAGGACCTGAGATGACCACCTGCGGCTGCTTGGACAGTATGACAAAGTTTCTATGAGGGGTGGGAAAACGGAAGAGCCAGTTTTCATAGTGAGTTGCATACCTCAAAAAGCCTGGTAGGGACCAGACTGCACATGACAGGCAAAAGGCAATAAAGGAGGATATCAAGGTGAGTATTGCCCTTCCAGAATATTCCTAAAGGTGATATAAATGCAAACAAGGTGAATGGCAGCAGTACCAGTAATCAATACCAAGATAAGCAGCTGAGGACAGCAGTGATGATTCAGGTTGTGCAGGTGCTGAAAGTTACTCAGTACCAAGAGTAATTTCAGCACCAATGAATCTGCTGTCAGAAACATCTTCACTGCAGGAATCAGCACTGGAATTAGTGGCACCATGTGTGCCAATATAAGTGCTAAGATGGTCAGTATTGAGTGAAGCATGGAGTGCTATATCGGAATGTATCATGTGTATTTGGGGACTGGATTTTTCCAAGGCACCAGTGAGACCCAAACTGGGTTGTGAATATCCTCCAAATCTGACAGCGAAGCATTGATAATTACTCTGAGTAAGTTCTTTCAGAGTTTTGCAGTCATCTTATAGTAATTTCATCTAGACCACATTTCACAGACTTACTGAGAACATCCTTGTGGCCACATTTCACAGACTTACTGAGAGCATCCTTGTGGGAGGTGTCAAAAGCCTTATTAAAAATGAAGCCCCCAAGTCCACTTCAATAGTAGCCTCATCAAAGAGAAAAATTTGGTTGGTTTGGCATGATATTATTCTTGACAAATGCACGCTGGCTATTCCTTATAACTATATCATTCCCCACGTTTTTTAGGCTGATTAATAATTTGTTCTAGTTTCTTTCATGATATCAGAGGTAAGCTGACCAGCCTATAATTCCAGGGTCGTCTTTGTTCCCTTTTATTAAGGCAGTTAATATATTTGCCCTTCTCCAGGGCTCTAGGACTTCACCCACCTTCAATGAGATTTCATATGCAATCACCAACTGCTCTACAAATGCTTCAGCTACGTCCTTAAGTGCTGTCAAGACACTGGGACACAGGCAGTCCTATCTAGTGCCTGGAGCAGAAGACAAGCCCAACACTCAGAGCAGCAGTTGGTAGCCAGAAGCTTGGATTCAGACCAAGAGTCAGTGGTCTTATGATAGAGCCAAGGTCAGAGCTGAAGCTTGAGGTCAGGAACTGGAGCCAACACTCAATTAAGTTAACTGCAGCGAGACAAGTCATAAGCAAAGCTGGGACCAAGACTGTGCAGGGATAGACACAAGGACACACACAAGCTACTGGACCTCTGAGTGAATGCTCGAAGCAGGTAGTGCTTGCAAGTGATGGTCTTAAGAGCAGGTCTGCTGATTCTCTCAGCCCACCAGGCAGTTTGGCCATGCAGGTGGTTCAGCTAAGGACTGGCTATGCCCATTAGACTGCCTGAGTAGCAGAGAATCTGTAAGCCCTTATTCTTAGCAGTACTTTGGATGAAGTTTACTGATGTTAGTACGTTAGGGAGTAAAGGTACATCGAAGTGCCCGTGGCTATGCAGCATGCTGGCACTTTGTATTTTAACACTTCCAAGTTGCCACTGGGAGAATTAGCCTAACGAAGTGCTGCACATTCATCACAGCACTTCATTAGTATTCTTCGATCAGGCTGATTACCATGCTCCCTTCAAAGGGAGCAAGTGTAGACATAGCCCTTTTATTATTAAATGTAGACACCTCTTTTATTATTTTATGTCCCATGATAGGTATAACTAACTTTGTGCTTTCGCCTTCCTAATTTTGTCCCTACACGATTGTGCTATTCCTTTGCACTCTTGGCAATTTTTACATGTTTACACTTTTTGTGGGATTTCTTTTTGATTTTGGGGTCATTCAAGAGATCCCAATGAATTCATATGGTCTTCTTACTATTCTTCCTATGCTATTCCCTGCCAAAGTAACTCTTCCTAAATCATTTTTCTGGACAAGTATACACACACATATCTGCAATTATGAGCTGTGCACCCAGGCATATGTCTTTTTAAACTCCTAAAAAAAATTCACCCCTACAACATAATGGCTCTGAAGTGGTGGCCTTTGATTACATCACAGTTATAAAACATGGCTCTCTTAGCCAGCAATGGAATCTGTATTATTTGTTATATTATTGAAAGACCATATAAACTCAGGAAGAAGGGTCCAGCAATTGAACTACTCTAGTGGGGTAGTACTCTCTACCTCCTTTGCTAATGGCAAAAGAAGGTTGAACTTGAAATATCACTTTGAAGATTCCCCAGTTCTGATTTTTATTGTAATGAATATCAGGTTAGCCAGAAGTTATGACAAATTCAGTGTCTGCTTTTAATTTATAGTGGAGTTAAACAGCTTAATTACATGCCCTTGGAATTTAAATGAAGTGGGAATTTATAGTACACATGCCCATATGAACTTGATGATCATGAAACTTGTGGGCTGCCACCACTGAAAGCAGAAGGCCTAGTAAGCCTCAGAAAAGGCACCTGAGGATGATGGCTGTGTAAGATTATTATGAGCACAGAGGCATAGCTTGGCCCTAGCACAATATCCTTAATAAAGATCCCTTTGACTTGCTGGTAAAGTTAGCCTAAATCTCCAAAGTAAAGTATCAAATTAATCCTAAAATTATCTAATCTGTATTTCTCTGGTATTTGCTGTGTTTTAATCTCAAAGTTAAACACATACAGACAAAATATGTAGGAAGATTCTGATCCAGTTTTTCATTTTGTTGTTCACTTTGTTGTGAACAAGATGCGAGAAGACATTCTTCCGCTCTACTCTGCGCTGGTTAGGCCTAAATTGGAGTATTGTGTCCAGTTCTAGGTGCCGTATTTCAAGAAAGACGTGGAGAAATTGGAAAGGGTCCAGAAAAGAACAACAAGAATGATCAAAGGTCTAGAGAACATGACCTACGAAGACAGGCTGAAAGAATTGGGCTTGTTTAGTTTGGAAAAAAAGAATATTGAGGGGGGGACATGACTGCGGTTTTCAGGTATCTAAAAGGGTATCATAAGGAGGAGGGAGAAAAACTTGTTCTTGGCCTCTGAAGATAAAACAAGAAGCAATGGGCTTAAACTGCAGCAAGGGAGGTTTAGGTTGGACATTAGGAAAAAGTTCCTAACTGTTGGGATGGTCAAAGACTGGAATAAATTGCCTAGGGAGGCTGTGGAATCTCCATCTCTGGAGACATTTAAGAGGTTAGATAAATGTCTATCAGGGATGGTCTAGACAGTACTTGGGCCTGCCACAAGGGCAGGGGGCTGGACTCAACGACCTCTCAAGGCCCCTTCCAGTCCTAGCATTCTATGATTCTAAAATATATTTCTTGGTTAAAACTTGGAGTATATTTGGAATATATAAACACAAGCCAAGAAAACTGAATTAGAGTACATATATACAGAAAAAACACTGGGGCCACTGTGGCAGGAGATGCTGGTATGGCTGGGGCCACAGGCACCTGAGGAACCACGCGGCAGGGGTGATGAGGGCTGTGGTGGGGCAGGGGAGCTCTCCTCCCTCAGCTCCGTGTGTGTGGAGCATGGCAGTGCCTGGCCACCACTGCCTGCAATGGTACAGAGCAGCAGCTGCAGCGTCGAAGGTTGCTGCCTGCTGGCAGGCTAGGGGCAGCGACATTCTACCCTCTTGCGGGTGGCTCGGAGGCAGGGGCTGGAGGAGCTGAAGCGCTGAGAGCTGCAGGAGGTAGAAGGAGCCAGGCCAGCATTCAACTCTTCTCCTGGTAATTGAGAGAGGGAGATGGAGGTTTGAGGGGAACAATGTGGCAGGAGGGGCCAAGGGAAGGCGGGGCAGAGGACAGGAGTGAGTGATGGGCTGGGAAGGACAGTGCATCATCATACAGTATAACGATTCAGATTTAATGGACTTTTGGCATTGATGGACACCCCTTACCACCTATGTCAGTTAAATTGAGGGTTTACTATAATTCTTCAAGATCCTGGCTGAGCTCACAACTACTTGAGTGACTTAGCTATCACCAGTCTTCTCACTGGTCTACAACATAATATCCCCTTACATAAACAGACATGTGAACACTTGTGATTTCAAGTTTATCGTACTGTGGATTCCACTTATCAGTAATCCAGATATTAACTACAAGCTGTCAACAGCAATATTTTGCTGATAACGCATCCCATCCCTTGACTTTAATGTTAATGGCATTTGGATATTGGTAATACCATGTAGCTCATCGTAACATTTTTTGGAAGAAAGGCTCCACCTGGAGGCAGGTTTACAAGGCTGCAGCTCGCAGAGGAAGTGCTGAGATTTGCCCAGCACCACCTGCAGGCAGGGCTGAAGGCAGAACTGGATCTGCCATATCTGGCTGAATGGAGGCCAGAAAACCTGCCTGAGCCTGGTTCCCAGTCCATCCCAGTCATTTATTTTAGGGCTGCAGTCTGGCAAACCTGCCTGTGCGCAGGATATGCACGTGAAAGAAAGTGGCTGCAGGCTAGGAACAGTAGTTGAGGTACAGAAGGCATGTGAGATGCATTGTAAAATCCCATTTAATTGGTTAACAGGTTAAACATTAGGTTTAATTGGTTAACTGAGTAAGTGGGGGGATGGCTAGGGAGGCTTCCTCCCCAGCTGTTGCTCCCCCAGGGCTGTTGCAGATGGAACTACTCCTGCCAGGCTGGAGGACCCTTGCCCACAGCAGACATGTGGGGTTTGAGCAATCCCCTGCCCATGGCAGGCTGGGGTAGGGCAGGGGGCTGCTCCAGAGCATACTGGTTAAACTTTAACATCCCTAAGCTGCATAGTACCTTCCCCTGCATTCTCTGGACTGAGCCATGCTGCTGGACTGCACACAGAGAAAGTCGTCCTGGGACATGCTGAGCCCTGAGTCCTGGAGAGTGCAGAGAGAGGTACCATCAAGTTCCATGGGCCCTCAGCACTCCTGCTCCCCCTGGAAAGCCCTGGCCTCCTGATGTGGCCCTTGTCCTTGCTGCTGCCTGGCCTACTGGTAGGTTTGCACACCCCAGTGCTTGCTGCTCCGTCTCAAATTTCCCTGGCTGCTCCCTCACAAACCTGCCTTCCATTTATGCTGGCAACTGAGAGGCTGCTAATAAGTGGAATCAATTATAGCTGTCTCTCATCATACATACGATTGTAAGCTCCTGGAAGAAGGGTCACATTTTTGTTGTGGCCCTGATTCAGGAAAACCACCCTTTTCAGAGAACATACTTAAGCACATGTTTAAGTACCTTCCTGAACGGTGGCTCATATAAAAGTATACAGTTACTAGCATAATAGAGCTACAGTTATTAACATGAGCATCTAGGCACTACTGAATCATATCCATAATTGATGATAATCATAATAACCTGGAATCATTTCAGAAGCACCAAATGTTTCCATTACTTGTCAGCCAAATAATGCCTGCTTAGTCTAGTCAAAGTTAATCCAGTTATGTTCTATCTCAAAATCTGCACATTAAAAACCGTAATGTTATTTTAAATGATTCTGCTCCAACATTGGAGAGGTCCTAACTTTTCTTAATGAGATGCAACACAAATGGAACATTTACAATACAAAGAGAGGGCTGAAAGGTAAGAAGTTCAATGTGTACAGGCAAGAGTCTTTAAACTTCACATGTGCATACAATTCTTGACGCTGCTAGCAAGTGAAAGAGAATTTAATATTCTCCTCCTACTTTCCCATTTGCCAACATCCCAGTTCCACCAAACACCCAGCACACATGTCTGTCTCTACTCAAGACAGATATAGAACTGGAATAGGAGGAACAGATTGAAACTATGGGTTAAAAGCCCTTTCTACTTATTTTTAAGAAAACTGAATTTACTCACAAAAATTAAAATAAAATTTGATTTTCTTTTCCCAGGGAAGTAACAAAGAACCCACTTTTAAGTGCCCTTCCTCGTTTGCATTGTTGACCTTTACTTCTGTCAAAGACAGCTGATTTAATTCCCACCAAGATCCCAACAGGATTTATCTATCTGTTGGAACCAAAACAAAATTTTTCAATTCCAATGACTGCTGCTTGTCCTACCTCTGTCTGCTTGGAGAACTTCCGCATCACTTATTACCTCAACTGGCATTGGATGATTTAGCCTATTTTTCTGTAAATATCCCCTTGCCAACAGAATGCAAATACAGTTGTCATTACAGGTTCAGTACCTCTAGTATTTAGTATACTCCTCCATCATTACCACAATGAAGATGAACATTCCAATTTTCTGTGAGTTGTCAACTTCTTAATTTGAACATTGCAGCATACAGTCTTTAGGCTTTAAAGCTTGCAATTAAAAATAAATAAGGCCTATTTGACATATGAAGAGCATGATTTATGAAAAAAGCAAACAATAATCTGATCATAACAAATTCATTTGACCTTTCAAATAAACATTACAAATGTAAGAACATTCAGATTCTGTATTGCTGCCAAGTTTGTTTTCCTCATAAGTTTGTCCATATTATACAGTAATCCTTTGTTATTACCAGCACAATAATACATAGTATATGGTATACCTATCATTGTCTTGTCTTTATTTAGTTTACAGGGAGCAAACAATTTGAGAATACGGTAATAAAGCCTCAATCACAGTAATGATGTACGATGGGCTGTAATTTCTCTGTGCTAATGGGTTACAAACAGTATTACAATGATGACGGGAATCTCAGTGATTCATTACATGACTGCAGTAATATACAAATATCTTAATATGGATCATTATTAACTTATGCACACACTAACAGCCTCTATATATTTCTATATACGTATATAGATATAAAATTAATATGTCTTTCTATATAAAAGTTCACACAGCACAAAACATTTTGTGTTGAGTTCTCTAAATCAATATTTAAAGTTGGAATCACTGCATTGAACTGGTTCTTTGAAAAGAAAGCCATTGATTTTAATCTGCTTCAAGCAATCAATTACTCCCTGTCCTCTTTATTCCAAACTGTAATGAAAACTAAACTGCGTTGTCTTGAAAACTAAATGTGAAGATGATCATAAACAGAATTTAAACTCCATGGATTATTCATATCTACCCATTTAGATTTGCCATTTCCATTATGAGTACATTTGCCATGAGCATTTAATGGACATCTAAAAGGGAATTCATTAAAGCAGGAGCTGTTGGCAGCACTTATGGGCTTCAGACTGCTTTATGTTTGCCTTTAATAGCTTACTATTATAAAAGTGATATATTGTGTTCATCCCATTAGTAGTTTGCAGAAAGGTCTGTAAGACATAACAAATCCTTTTGAGTATTGGAAGAATCAAAACTAAATCACATGATTTTTTTTCCCAAGCATGTTACTATTCCAACGTTGTACCATTTTAGGTCATCTGCATTTTGATGATGTGAGCCAAATAAAAATTTAGCTCCCATAATAGGTATGCTGTTTTTACTAACTGTATTAAAAAATTACAAGGTTTCAGGTACACAACTCTCTTAAAATATGCCAAAACTCTTAAGAGGTAAATAAGGTTTAAAAATGAAAAATATTTTCCTCAACTCTCCACTAATTTGGAGCCAAAGAGTGGGCTGGTTTGTAAGGAAGCTTAATTTACACTCCCTCCATTGTCACCAGAGTGTGGAACACAGTGAATCTTCTTACTTTTTAAGAGCATTTGTGCTGTAACTCAGATTTGAAAAAAATTCACCATAAATGAAATTTATAATTCATTAGGCTCTGCTTGGCAAAAGAATTTCTCCTCACTGCAGGAGTTTGGGCACAGCCTCTCTTCTAACCAAGTAGCTGCCATTGGCACTGGCCATTTGAAAGGCTGGCCCCGATTCCATACTGACTTACATTTAATTGTTATAAGTCATTCAAATGGAAAGCATGTCCACACAAGGGGGTTGTACCAATTTAACTAAATCATTTTTGAAAGCAGTGTAGTTAGATAAGGGCTTTGTCTGCATGAGAAAATAGTTCTCATCTGTACTTCAAGTGGGAAACAGGCGGAAAATAGGCAACTTCTTTTCTAAGCAGAAGATGTGGACGCAATAATTGCCATGGAATGCGGCATTTATCACTTATCTGGCAGGTACAAAACATTGCATTCCAAAGGAATTACCATAGTGGATCTTGCATATAATTAACTGAAGGTACACTCTTATCAGAGACAGGTAGCACACTAGAGTTAAGGTCTACAGAAGCAATTAGGGACTTTCACTGTTCTTCAGTAAAATACATGAATTTCCAATAATGTTTACTGTAATTTTAAGGATAAAAATAAGTTTTCCTCTAAAACAAAATAGATATTGATATAAATGTATCTATATTAGCATGCAAATATGCACAGAAATAGACACATGCTCACAAGTTTAAGGAAAATTTGACAAGACTTTTGGAAAATATGAACATATAGTTATGTTAGATTAGGAGACTGGTAGTTCCTAGATCAGGTTGTGTTAGAATTATGAAGCGTTTCAGTTCTGTTAAGCTATCTCAATTGAGCTATTAGGAATGCAAAAATACGCCCTTTTAGCCATCAAAAAAAAAAAAGCCTATGGGGTCAGAATCAGAGCAAGGTCTGTTACCCAAATATTGAGTGCTTCTATAGAACACATGCTCTTGGTAGCATTCCTTGTATATCTCCAGCTGGAAATTTAATTGAACATTTGTCAACAGTACGAAAGAGGACGAAATAGCTGCATACTTTACTGCTAGAATTTTGGAGTTTCCATGTTTCATCATAGATTATCTATTCAACTTACTTCCAATAACTGGACTGCAAATCATCTTAAACTGGCCCCACTTACAACTTTTTTCTAACGCACTTGTCACTCTATCATCCTCAGCATACAGTACATCAACTAAATCAAAGAAAGCAGCGTGATCATGTTATATCTGATGGCCTCAGATACACAGAAAGGTGTCAAAGCATGTTATATAGCCATATTCAAGAGATACGACATTCTCATGGGCTTAGCTTTACAAAAAATGCTTGCCTCCATAAGAAAGAAGAGAAAGCAGCCTAAACTGGAGGAAGTTAGTTTGAAAATGGGGACGTCTTTCTGCATTCCTGTACCTTAACCTGTCCTAATCACAAACAAATGTCAAAATGGCACAGCTCTCTTGGCTGGAGAAACACTATACAGTAAATCAAGTTGCATGTGGCTCAGGTTAGCGCAACTGCTGCCCGAGAGCAGCAGGAAACTGCTCCAGTCAGGGGTGGCAGCTGTAAGTGAGACTGCCATCTCTGACAGTAACTGAGAAACTGCTCGTATCAGGGGCAGCAGCCTGACTCTTGCCACCCCTAACAGGAACAGTTTCCCAGTCTCCAAAGTGGCAGGGAGCTGGGAATCAGGTGGCAACCCTGGCTCTCGGTTCACCTCTGCTTGCAGAACTGGGAAACTGCAGGGCAGCAGCCCTGGTTAGTCTCCTGGCTCCAAGGAGCAGAGGGGAGCCAGAAGCCAGGCTGTCCCTCATTCCCAGCTCCCCTCCACTGGCTGGAGCCAGAAAACTCACCAACGCTGCTGCCCTGCTCAGCTTCCCCTCTCTGCAAGCGGAGGCCATCAAAACTCAAATATATAAATTTGGCTGAGAAAGCACCACGAGTTCTTCACATCACTCAAAGACAACCAATGTAGTAGGTTGAAAAATGCAAAGACCTGATATTTGGTATAGGGTGAAACAATTAAAAATTGTCCCCTAATCCACCTGTCTGCCCTCACACAGATTGTGGCTCCGTTACCCCTCCCTTTCAGAAGGGGCATGTAAATGGTTGGGATCAGAACTGTTTAATGATGTGCTGATACTGGGAATAAGGGAATTTCAAAGTCTGGGGTTTATTTCGAGGAGTCTGTGTCTATACGGCCAGTTTGCATTTCAAAAGCAGCACTTCTGAAGTGTGACTGACTGCCATTATGCTAATGGAGAGCTGAATATTCATATCAGCACCTCATTAAACGGTTCTGATCATTCACATGCCCCTTCTGAAAGGGAGGAGTAGTGGAGCCACAGCCACACTGCTGCCAAAATACTGTTTTAATACCAACTATCTCTGAAAATGTCATGCTAATTAGACTTAACCACCCTGGACTTTTCATAAGTCTGAAAGTATGCCAATTTCTGCCTGGTCTCTTTCATTCATATTTTGTAGAGGTGCATAATACTCATCTAACAATCTCCAAACTAAGAACTCCAAGGCAGTGACATAGGGTGTTTTTGAGTATTCAACTGAGGTTCCTTGCAAAGATCACACTTGAGTTCCATGTTTATAAACAAACCATTCCTTAAGTATCTTATTTCTACCTCCAAAGCACCCAATCAAAGTTTTGCTTGCTAATACAGTAGAACCCCAAGATTTGTGCACTCAACTTGCCTGTATCTCAGGTTAATGCAACTTTGAATGACAGGGAGCTGGCACCTGGCCCTGGCTGCCAGGCACCAGCTCCCTGCCACTCAGAGTAGTGGGGAAACTGACCAGCTGCTGTGCTTTTCAGTTTCCTGGATCCTGTCAGAGGTGGCAGCCCAGAGCCTGACTCTTGGCTGCGACCCCTGACAGGAGCAGGGAAACTGACCAGCACAGCAGATCCAGGCTCTCGGCTGCTTGCCACTCACAGGAGACAGGACACTGACCAGCACTGATGTGCTCGTGAGTTTCTTGGCTTCTGTCAGCGCAGGGGAGTTGAGAGCCAACAGATATATCCCACTAGTGTTTTGAAGGAAGTTGCTCTTAGTCAAAAGTTTGCACAGATTACTTAGCTGGGGATGCTCATTATTTCTGAATGCTCTCAAATTTACCATTCAAATATGGTAATAGCAATAGTGATGGACAGATGGTGAGCTCTACTTGTACATTAATAGGCCAATGCAGTAAGTACAGTCATCGGAAAACATCTACCAAGCTGACAAGAGAGAAGATATTTATGGCAATCTAGTGCTCAGCTGAATAGTCGAGGAGTGCCTCCTGGTCACAGTGATCATCATGCTGGTCAAATACAAATAAGAGCATTCTGTACTGAAAAAAGAAACCTGCATGCATTTTTACTGTACTTGGTACTCGCTAGCAGAATTAAACCTTTCTGACACATTGGCTACACGATAGATACAGAATGACACTTTGAGCTGCAGTTAGCCCCGGGCTCTTCCTCTTACTCACTGACATACTGAGCTCCATCGGAATACTCATTGGTTACCCAACAGTTTCATTGCTCAGTCCTCTGGGGAAAGCAAATATTCCATTATTTTTTCAGTGTCCTAAACCAGTTCTTGTGACATAACTTGTGATAAAAATAGAAATTATTGGTGGAAGAAGGTTGTCTATTCACTTGCCAGTTGCTAAAAAATTAAATAGGAAAATTTAAGCATCTTGGAATATAGTTGAAGGACTATATGTGATTCTATGATAAGTGACCAATATAAAGATTAAAATACTTAAAAAACAAACAAACATTAGCTTAATCAGAACCATTGCTGACCTTATTATAGCAATTTAAAAGTGGTGCTTCATGAAAGCATTTGGACCCAGAGGCAGAAAGGTGTTCCTCTACACCTTACCACAGTTAAAAGGTCTCTCAATTCTGTGGATTGTCATGCCAGACATTTAACTTAAGTAGACAATAAGGATTGCAAAGAATCCAGAACTGTGTACCTTTAAATGGGCTGAATGATAAACATAAAAATAATTAAAGGAGAACAACAGAGCCCTTAAAGTCTTCTTGAAAACAGCTTAAGTATGTAGGTCACTACTGCTGGACCTGGCTTTGGACATGTCCCACTCAATCTTCTTTATCCAACTAGAGAAACTAAGTTGTTGATAGCCCAACACAAAAGTAGTGTGGAAATTTCTGAAAATCTTGGCTGAGCCATGTATTAACAAGGGGACATACAGAGTTGTGTGTGCTGCATGACCTTTTTCATTTAATTAGAGAACTGGAAACTTCACATATAGTTGCATACACAAGTAATGATTGTCCAACATGTCTTGATTAGGAGGAAAAAGGAAATGCAGGGGATGGCACTTTACTCACTTCAGAGGAGGAGCCTCCCCACAGATGGGTCTGAACTAGCTTTTTCTGGAGGAACCACCTCTAAGGGTCAGAAGAGTAGTCACTTTCCATGCCCATTCAATTCTTTGATTGTCTGTCAGATGGTGTCAGTAAGGGAGCTGAGTTATTGCCAGGTATAATACTTTCTCTCACAAGCATATCTGTCCACCGGCAACTATACTAAGTCCACAAACAAATTTCACTAGCTATTTGACTAAAATGAGTTGTCATTATTGACCTATGTAGGACTTGCTCAGATAACAGAAGTATAACCCATGACATTCCCAAGAGTCACTGAGTACCCTATAAGCTTCTTTTTATTTGACAGATGCACTGTTAATATGTTATTTTGTATTTTTTACCTCTTTCTCTGAGCTACGCAGATAGATGATTGCCTTGTCTTCAACCCAAATAGGGATGAATAAACAAAATCACGCATTTTTTTTTAAGAGGAAGAGATTTAAAAACAACTCCATTTTTTAGTGGTGTTTTAGTGGTGTTTTTTTAATTTTTTTTTTTTGGTTGTCACCCCCAATATCCTTCTGGAAACACTTTTGTCAATTTCATTTTCTGCCTGGGTGAAACTGACAATAGCCTTACAGCCTCTCTAGCAGCCAGGTAAGAAGGAACCTCTCTGCCTCTCCTTGCCATCTATGCGGCTGAAGAGGTTGGGAGCTTAGACACTCAGCCTTCTCCACAGACAAAAGGACAGAGTCCAGCTACTCAGCCTTCCCATTTCCCCACCAACTATTGGAGCCCAAAAGTCTGAGTTATCTCCCATACAGACTCCCTGCAAGCCTCAGTGACAGCCTCTTCAGTCTCAGAGCTTGGAGGGGAGGTGGGAGGGAAAGACAAGGAGGCTGAATGCCTGGGGTTTCTGCCTTGCAGACCCTAGTGTGCAGAATGCGGGTGGGGTGGTGAAGGAGCAGGAGAGCAGACAGTCTGTGCAGCTGGTCTTTCTAACTCTCCATGTAATAGAACTGGAGGAGAGACAGAGCACCAGAGTCAGACCTTGGCAGCCCTCCTGGAAAGCTCTTATCATTTGTGCTTTAAGAGTCTTCCAGGTGGGAGGGGGTGAGAGGACTCATTTTAGTTTTCCCCATGGAAAACCAATTTTTTTTTTTTGCCAAAGCAAAAATCTTCCTATAGAACATTGTAGTTTTGCAAAAAGGACATTTTTTTCACCAGATAATCATTCAGATGAAAAATTTCTAACCAGCTCTATTAAAGAGGCTTTGTTTTAAGAATCCTAACAACATACAAAGCATCCTTGATCCCAGGCCAATATAGAGTACCAATGAACAAATATGTTACAGTACAGCAAATATAAGAGTCCAACATGAATAAGCTTTAAATAGTTAATAAGTTAGGGAAAGGAAGACTATTTGGCTATTAGGAAGATTTAGTAAGGAAGCTGCCCCTGGTTACTATAAATGTTTTCAGTACACTTATGCTCAAAATACAAAGTAGAGCACTGCAAGATGAACCCAGTACAACATGTATCTCCTAACAGATGTTTTGCTTGACAGTTTCAATTCCTGAGATGAGTACATGAATTAATGAATGATATTCAATGTCTAGTGAAACAAAATATTTAATTCCTTTTGTTCAAATTCTCAAGTTCTTAAAGTTAACTTGAATTTTTGCCTTGCTGTTGCAATGCATTAAGGAGTTAAAGACCGACCTAGATGTGTATTTTTTTTTTAAAAGAGCTACACAAAATATACAAGAAGCAGAGAAGCAGACCACATTTTTCAATTTGTCTGTGTAACACTATATACACATTACACTACTCATTAACCACTTAACCTAGTTTAGAAGTTGTAACACCTGGATTTACATAAAATAAGAGCAAGAGAGACATCTCCCCTTGATTACAGCAAGAGCAGAATACAGCCCAAGCTGGTGACATCTTATAACAACATACACTTAACTCTCAATCTAACCACGCATTTAGAATATGATTTGCAGAGAATCCTTTTTCTTATTCCTTTCTGAGTAACGTATCACAGATCTTCAAATGGTTGACCATAGTAAATGCCTTGCAACACAATAATCATTGTAACAGAGCATGCTCATAGCTTTTTCTGACATACTGTGCCACTGATTTATGAGCACTTGGCTTTATACACAACACCTCTTCACACTATAAGATTAATTTGTTTGGGGCAATTGCTATTAAAAATACTAAGCTTTCGCAAATCACAAATTATAATCATATTCAAATAACAATAATATATTTGTCAAGCACTTAAGAAGTCAATCATTCTGAATGGATGCAGTATTACTTTTAAAGTCTGCAACTGATGGCATCAATTCTGAATCGTTTAAATATTAGTTTACAAATATTGCTTATAGCTTAATAGCATCATAGATGTAGCTTCACAAAGATATTGGCTCTAGACAGTAATTATATCCTCAGCCTAATGTTGTGGTTAATGGACATACACATTTCAATGATAATTGCAATGCCTGAACATGATAATGTGCCTTTATTAGCAGCTACAAAATAAAGCTGAGTTACAGCCAGTTGCAGAACAGAACTAGGATAATTATTTATTTTTAAGATTGTTTGATATTTTAACAGAAAAAAGTGTTCTTTTAATAGCACAGACCTTTATAGAAAAAATATTTTGATAATAAATATAAGATTAGATACTAAATTATATAAATGTTCATGCAGGTAGGATCTTTGGTGAAAAAATTGGACTGAATGTTCACTGAACCACATAACGTAGAGATAAATGAATTTCTAAGATTCATACATTATATAGAGAGACTTTTGAAATTTTATATATATAAAATCACACACACACACACACACACACACACAGAGCATCCACACTAGCAAGTTCTTTTGAAAGATTTTTCGAAAGAAGGGGCTCTTTTGCAAGGTCCCACGGAGCATCTACACACAAAAAGGGTTATTTCAAAAGCAAATCGAAAGAATGCATGGTCTTTCCATATTGCTCTTCATTTCCCGTTTTCAGGAAGAGTGCTCCCTTTAGAAAGCTTTTTTCCAAAGAAAATGTGTGTAGATACTCTGCAGCCCCTTTCTTTCCCGAAAGAATAGTCCTCATGGGGCCTGATTTTTTGATTCCTGGCCCGTTCTTGTGAAACAGTGGGGGCTGTGTGGACACAGATCGCTCTTTTGATTTGCATTTTTGTGTGCACACACTCTTTCAAAAGAAGTTCTTTCAGCAGGGATCTTCCAGAAGGGCTTCTTTCAAAAGATCTCTGTAGTGTAGACATAGGCCGAGAGAGAGAGAGCGCACACATATGTTAAGGTTGCAATGTCAAAAACTCAAAAGTTAGGAAATATTAAAATTAAGGATGCCCATTCAATATTAATTTGATCCCCATTGTACTCATGCATTTTGGTGAAGTCTTTAATTACATAATGTCATATTATTTCCCTCTCCCAACCCAGAGGACAACTACTATCCCAGTACATGATCTGGATGGTGCTGAAGGGATGAATTCTACTCGTGTAGTGAATGCACCTGTTAGTCTCTGGTATCTTGCCTGAGTTGCTGCAGAAGTTGAAAGATGTGTAGTGATGAGATGGAAAACTGCACCAAGAATGTTCTTGTAGTTAAGGAAATGGATTTTATTCCTGCATCTGCCACCATAGATTTTCAATGTCCAATGAAATAGAATTACTAACTAAATATTTGATCAAGATCTACAAGAGATTTACAGAGGGCATACTAGAATAGCTTATAAATTCACAAGATTTGTAACATTTTGCACAAAAGGTTCAACATTAAAATGGTAACAAATGAACACAAAGTGAAAACCTTGCCTTAAGCTCATTATTTTGATGTATCTTGATAACTCCTTCTATTGTTTTAGCAAAGAATGCAGGGTCCAAGTGCAAGAAACATGCTGCTAAAACTTCTGCTGAACAAGTACTACAGGTTGAACCTCCCAAAACTGGTATTCTCTGGTCAGGCAATCCCTGGACCAGAGAGCCCCGTGTTGACCACCTGACCTATTCAGTCCTTCCTAATGGTCAACTCAGCAGGTAAGTTCTCCTTACCTGATTCCATAGGTGCTGGAACGAAGTGTGGGGGGGGAGGGTGCTGCAGCACCCTCTGGCTTGAAGTGGTTTCCATTACATCTAGGGTATACAGTTTGGTTCAACAGCTCTCAGTACCTACCCCCTCCCCCAGTTTGTTCCAGAACCCATGGCTGATTCTGATGTTAAGAAAATACTTTGCTGAAGTCATCTCTCTCTCACTGTTAGGTGGGAGACTTTCCAGTGAGTTCATGACCTTTGGACCAAGCACTTTAAGGACAACATTCTGTTGCTGTGTATAGTTTAGTAGCCAAGCAAACACTAAGCCAAGATCTGTCCCTGTGACATAAACAATTGATGGTCTTCAATGTAACTTCTTCCACATTATCACTACACATTAGTACAAATTAGAAAAAAAAAAACTTTATTTTATCAGTAATTTCATTCCCTATGATCATCAACTAACAACAACAGGTTATACCATATTTTCCAACACAAGTGGTTTAATAGCCAGAAGATTTGTAAATGATAGCTTACTTTTGATAAGAAAGTCCTTGCTTATCTCAGTTTTATCTATATAAAAAGAAGCTATTACTGCCTCCTTTTGTTTTTTGAAGCTTAAATCATTCTATCCCCCCTACTCAGATGTATTACGGAGGTAAGTTGTACCCAGTTCTCATTACAATGCTTCCTTAACAAATTCTACATGTGAAACTCAAATGAGAGGCATTTCATGCAATCTGAAAAATATTCACTTCAATTAAAAATAATTGATGCATGGTGAAATAATTCTTCCCAAAGCTGCTGTAAAATCTTCAAAAAATAAAGCTACTTAATAATTTTCATCTCCTACAGGCTACAGAGAAGCATTATTGCATATTAAAAATTGGAGTGCTGTTTTCCCAGAGGTAAAAGAAAGTTATTAAAACAACCTATTTATTGTTGTTATAACTATCCATTTGAGCTACACAAAAAGTAACAATTTCAGTACATTAAAAGAAAAAGCTAATTAAGGCATAATTAGTATTTTCTGTATTTTGATAATTAGGGGTTAGTTGGCTATTCCTTTTCAAGTTTCTATTTGATGCACCCCAACAATACTTTTAATGAACAACTAACACTATTGAATCCCTGATGGCTGAGGAGTTTAGTGACCACTACTACATTACTTCCATTTATCACTGCCTCTTTACCTATAAATTAAACTAGCCCTGTAGCTATGTTGATCTACTTTATATCAATTTCTTCATCCATATCAGCTGAATATGTATGGCGTTAACCTCATTTACTAGTTGGGAAAAGCTGAATTAAAATGAGATCTAATTTCTAGTGCACAGCACAATTTCAAAACTGCCTGCTAATTTCCACCACCTGTCAGCACGGCAATCCTTTACTTTCTTGTAATGAAATAATACAGTATATATATATTTTACAGCTCAGAAAAACGGTCATCACTCAATCATGTTACGATTCACAAGACACTAAGGCCCCGATCCTGATATGCAGTTTGCACAGACCAATGACTGCATCCACAAAGAGCCCCAGTGAAGTCAATGGGATTCCACATAGGGATCCTACCATGTTTAATACTTTACAGAATCAGAGACAAAAATAGCCACATTTTGTAAATGTATTTGTTGTTGTTACCAGCTCTAATGTTATCGTGTCTGCACAAAAGACAATGAATTCAGTGAAGGGATAGCAACGTAAGGCAATGTAACGCAGACATTCTGCATTAGAGAATGACCTTGGCTCTAAATTTAAAAAAATGCTTAAACAATGTCAGAATTCCCTTTTACTTTTACTGAACGTATGTACTTTTAGTATATGCAATTATAATTGCCAATACTGAAAATTATCCTCAAAACCCAACATATTTTGTTCCTTTCTTCGCCTACAATATTGTCTAGTTCTAACTCTTCTAATTATTGTTTATTATGAAGCAGTCCTGTTTCTCAAAAACTCATAATTTACCTTTACAAGTTAAAAAAGACTGGAAAAAAACATTGTACCATGAATGTAGTTCCAGATATTATTTAATAGCTTGACTTTTATACTGATTCACAAGTCAAGTAGATGGAATGTGGTTGTATAATACATAATATATAGCAAAAGATCCTTTTCCCCCACCAAAATAAATAATTCATTAAACCAGTTCACAATCATGTCCCAGTCTCAGAATAACTTCTGCTGTGGATAACTGGAATACAGTAATCTCTCCCATTTGCCCTTTTACCACCCAAATGAGAATACTGGGCCAGATTGCCTGGACTGCTCAGCTGGGACAAATGGAGTAAGACTATCTACCTCCCCAGCTGGGCATTAGAGCTTGCTCTTAACACTAGAATTCTCTACCATTTCACCACTCTATTTTAGGGACTCCGGCAGAAAGAAGCATGGTGTCAGAACATCTTGCATGCCAGTATTCCTAAAGTAGCGTTTAGTCCTTTGGAATTACTGCCATTTGGTGTAGATTAGAACAGCCCCACAACTGCTCTAACCTACACTGGAGTTAGGGCAGAGCCTAGGAAAGTCAATCAATTCCCATCACAGTCTCAGACTAAGGCAAGAATCTGATACATTGGATTTCAAATTTGAAACTTTTATTTTGAAATGGTTCATAATGGAATGTGGAACTAAAAACGTTTTGCTTTTCAAATACTTTTAAAGTTGTCAGATATATATTTGCTAAACCTGATCATTTGGATTGGAGGTAAAACCTCACTCTCCTAAAACATATGCACAAATAGGTAGACAAACTCATTGAAGTTACTTAACCCAGTTCTGGTTTCCTCCTAAAATTTGTAAAGTTCATAGCCCGCAAGTCATCTGCAATCAGATTAATGGAACTGGTTTCTGGGCCACAGGGCCAAGACGTGCAACTCACTGGTACCAAGACACTCCCAGCATAAACACACCAATCATCATGATGACCATTCTTGATTCTAGCAGGCCTAATCTGTGATGGAGCTCTGTTAAGTGCCCAATCAAATCAAAAACATTTGCTCTTACTAACACTGCTCCTACAAGGTTGTCCTCATCCTGAGGTGTAAATGGACTCAATTCTGTCCCTAAGTGCTTCAGAAATTGCAGCAGAATGACCCAATCCTAAAAATATAAACGAACATTAAACCCTATTAAATAGCACCATATGCTGTACAAAGGCAAGATGACAAATCCATACAGAAGGCAGACATAACTCTTAATCTGTGACTATGTGGGGTGGGGGAAGGAAGCGGGAAAAGGGAAGAAAACTAAAAAGACAGATGCCACAAAGCAATGCAAATGATGGACACTATTAGAGCCCTAACTCTAAACTCCTTCAGCACCCCAACATTTGGAATGTAATTTATTTTTAAATACATATTAGATTATAAAGTATGTATGTAAACCCACAAGAACTATTCCACTTTTCAATCTAGTACACCCTAGTACCATGCTCAAAACACAAAATCACAGAAACTATAAAGGAGCTGTGGGGAAAAAGGAATCTTTTGATTTAAAAAAAATGCATAGTAGGCCCAAGCATGTTGTGGGGCAGATTTTGATCTTAGTCTGTATGTAAGTATGTTTTTAACTTCATATGCTAAAAACACAGCAACTCATTTTATAAAAGGAAAAGAATGTACTTCACTTTTTTATAATTTTACTATATACTTTAAATGTATGAGCACATTGTTAGTATTAATTATAACTGCTATTTCTCTGCGATTAGAATATGCATACAACACCAAGTTGACCTGGTAAAGCTTTATCAGAGCTATTGAGCTTAGCATTTTAACAACTGAGTTGTGCTCCCATTACTTGTTATCCAGAAAAACTAACTATCTAATGTGCTATACAGATTTACTCATTTTAATTGCTCTTATCTGGGCCCTTGTCAATTTGTCCACATCCTTCTTGAAATGTGGTGCCCAGAACTGGACATGGTACTCCAACTGAAGCCTAACAAGGGCAGAGTAAACCGGAAGACTGATGTCTCATGTCTTGCTCACAATGCAGCTGTTAATTCATCCCAGTGCTGTACCCAGAGGCACTGAGACCTCATACTAGGGTGAGTGAAGTCTCTGCTCTACAGCCTTCATTGAGAAGCAGCTGGCCTTTAGTTCATGCAGTAGAGCACAGGACTTTAGCCCTTAAGATTGCAGGTTCAATCCCTCGTGTCAGCAACCCAGTTCTGCTGACGTTACACCAGGATGATAATTTTTGCAATGGTATCACGCTGTTCACTCAAATGTAGCGTGTGGTCCACTATAATCCCTATATCTCTTCCTGCGGTACCCCTTCCCAGACATTCAATTCCCATTTTGTACTCATGAACTTAACTGTTCCTTCCTAAGTGGAGTTCTTTGCATTTGTCCTTATTTACACTTCATCTTATTTACCTCAGACCATTTCTCCAGTTTGCCTAGATCTTTTTAAATTATGATCCCATTCTCCAAAGCACTTCGAACTCTTCCAAATATGGTATCATCTGCAAATTTCATAAGCTAGTAAGCTCTCTATACTATTATTGAAAGGGCTGATGAAGAAGTGGTCACAAAACTGACTCCTGCAGAAACCCACTTGTTATGCTCTTCCAGCATGACAAACCCTTTAATAAGCACTCCGTGAGAATGGTTATCCAACCAGTTATGCACCTACATTATGGTAGGGTTACCATATTTGAACTTTTAAAAATGAGGACACCCCCGAGAGGGAGTATTTCTGTATCAGTATCTACCAACTCACATTGTATTAATTATATTAATAATATAATATTATAGAACATTCTCTCTCTATGTATTTTTGACTGCCATAGGAGGTTTCAGATAAAAATTTTTAATGTAGCTCCACATTTATAATCAACAAGTCAAAAGAAACTTTGCTGCACTACACTAAATGTAGAACAAGTCTTGTTAGATTACTCAATTTTCTCTGTTCACTGTTTGTGTGTATAAATGTAAGATCAAATTTAAGAATGTTCATATAAACAAATTTCAAACCGTACATCAACATGGCTGAAATATGCAGACTATCCATTATCTGTTCTGTAAATAAGACTCTCGACAACTATCTTGAATATTTATAGAAATAGATATTAACTAAGCCCATTGATATAACACTGTATTTCTGCTTTCAAGAGTAAATCTTTCTATTGCGTATTTGTAGATACCTGCCAGCAATACGCAGTACCAGAGGATTTACAACTGCGAGGATAGAATGCCATCTGCTGCTACCAAGGCCGCTACAGCAGGAAATAAAACAATAAAAGGATATCACATGTTCTGCTTTTATTCTTCTCATATATTTGTAAAATATTAAAGTTCATGATTTGTTTTTTTAAAAACCACCAACTTCAACAGGGCTCTACACACAGGATTGAACATGCATGGGGCAAATTGCAAGAACTGATACACAATTTCTGTCAACAACAACAAAAAAAAAAAAAATCGGGACAAACCAACATGCAGACTGGACCCACACATATAGGTCTCCTCTGACTTTAGCTATGTCTAGATTGCAGGGATTTGTTGACAGAAGCTTTTGTCAGAAGAAAATTTCTGTCAACAGATTGCGGTCAAACTGCCAAGCTGATGGCAAGAGCGATCCACTCTTTCAAGAGGGAGGCCAGACTGCTTGGCCACTCTATCAGCAAAATGGCCAACTGGAAGCCTAGCAGACAGGGCTGCCCAGTGTTTCAGAAACCATATCTGTTAACAGATCATTTCCACCGAGCACCCAGACAGACAGCAAGAACCACACACAACAAGTAGAATTAGAACATCAATACATTTATTTACCCCCTGACAAAATCAGATATTAATCATTCTGATCAACTTGACACAATCTTTCTTCTCCTGAATTTCACTCACTTGAAGTTTTGTCAGATTCAAGCAGGAGCAGAATCTGTTACTGTAATATTATAAAGCAATGCATCACATTTGAAAAACACACATTAGCTTTGGTAACACTTACATTTCTATGAAAAAAGTAATTCAGCATAGTATTAATCTTTAGTCATAAAAAAAATCAAAGGAAGGAGCTATTCAATAACCCTAAAGTATGATTCAAACTAAATGGGGATAAAAGAATTCTGTGGTTTGGGACTGTTCACCATAAAGACTAGGTACAAACACTCGATAAGTAAAAACAAAATCTTAGTCACTGTCAAAATACTTGCTAAAGATTTGCTTGGGGCTCAAACAAAATTCCTTCAATCTTTCTCAAGATCAATTGATCTTGTCTTACTGATGCTTTCTTTATAACATCTATATTATGACTGTCCCCTACAGTTAAGGTGAATTAACTGCTCCTTCTTCCAAGAATGCATCTTACTTTTTTTCCTCTTCCCTATTTAAAATGCAGAAAAGCCAAGTAATGTGAGAAATACAGTGGAAACTGCATAAATGAAGAACTGTCAAAAGAAAAGAACTATTAAAAGAATAAATCTTGTGTACCCAGCTGTGAAATATAACACAATATAGCAGAACCCACTTAAATGTTTGAAATAAAAAATTGAAATGCAAAGAAGCCTAAAACTTAAACGAATACAACTGTTAAAGAATTAACTCTCTGCATGCCAAACCTTAACATATGCACAGTGGTAACTCTTCTCAGACAATCAAAAAATAAATTAAATATCTATAAAATGATCATCTATTAGATAATGTTCTCAGTTTTCATTCTAGCATGTATTTTTACACCTACAATTAATATATATTTATAAGCCATTTATTACACAGATTTCATCATTTTAATACACAAGCCTTGTTTGCTGAAAAGACTTACCTTTGAGGTACGCTGAAGCTGGTCCCCCACATATGTCTTACGGAACTGATCCAAAAACCAGAGAATCGCAAGTTCTACTTTTTCATTACTCGATCGTGGTAACTGGGTATCCATCAAGGATATCAGCTGAAAAACTCTTAATGACAAGGGAAAAAAAACAACAAACAATCAATCTCAGGAGGAATTTTCAAAGACACAAATGATATTCTAACAGCTAATTTCCTGTGGTCCATCGTACATTACTTATTTGCCTAAAGTAGTGTTTGCTGCTTTTCTCCCTTGCATTTTCTTCTTTTATGAATTACTGAAGTGAAATGACCACTACTCACAGCTGCATATCAGCACCATGCTTCTTGCTAAACTAGGCTGTGTCACTTGAAATACATTTATATACTTTTGTCAACTTGCAAAATGCTCTTTTTCTTAGTATCATTTATATATTGAAAACATTAATTACGACAGCGAAGGAGCATCAGGAGTCAAAATGCAAATGTAAGGTAAATATACTTTCAGGGTAAAAAATTCTTTGTCTTTAATGGAAAATGATGAAAAACCTTCTATATAACAAACAATATTGTTTATGTAGTGTGTGATATATTTTCTGTCTCACTCTTATCCCATTCTTTACTACATAGGAGTCTCCATGAAAATTGTCTTTGGGACTGATCCTCAGCTGAGGTAGTGCATAACTGTGTTGATTTCAAAAGAGCTACATTCATTTACACTAATTGAAAATCTAGGTCTTTATCTCTAAAGTGCAACAACTTCTGCTTCTCATATTCATTCTTCTTCTTCTGTTCATAAATAACTCCTAAGTACTAATTCTGACAATTAATTTGACTGCTGTGAAAATTAGTGATTTATTTCTTCTAATTCTGATATGTGCAATATTTGGATTAGAAGCGAGAAAGTGTGTGTTTTAAAGTAACTCTTAAATTTAATAATAGAGTAGAACATCAATAATAATGAAGGCAGTTTAGCGAAGCCTTACATGAGGATGTCAATACAGTCATCATTACCTAATTGTAAGTAAGTCCCTTTTTCAAATGTGTTGGGTGTGATGCCAGGGCAAGCGGGACCCCTATGTTACTACAGAAAACACATCATCATCCATAATAGCCTCTCCCCAGACAATAAACTTAAAACCCAACAGACCAGTTAAGGTCATATTTTTAAAAGTTGCCTCAAATTTTGAGCATTTAACTTCAAATGTCTACTGCCTAATTTTCAGAGGTACTGAGCACCTGCAGTTGACACTGAATTGCCTATTTGCTAACTCATGTGATTAAAATGAAGGAAGCAATGCAGAAAATGGACAAACGATAAAACCAACGATTAGCAAAACCTCCATTTTAAAGCTTTAAAGCTATGCACATCATAAATAGCTACCTTTTTAAGTCTACGTACAGTCACCAATGGTGGGTGCAAGTGCTCAGCCCACAATCATCCAAAGATGGACACACAAAAACTGGGACACTGAAAAGGAGGTCACTTTTGAAATTCTAGCCCTAAGTGACTTACTACCTGATCACTCACATCAGCATGAAAATAGCGTATCCTGAGATCTAGACCCATGCCACCGTATTGAAAGATGAAAGAGAATGGTTACTATTTGCTCTAATTCATACAAATTTGAGTACAGTCCTTGAATTTGTCACAGATGTTAACACATCCAACAACTGGGGCAAGATACCAATAGATATTTAAAAAAAAAAAAAAAAAGACATACAACCCCTGTTGCAGTTTGTTTTAACGATATACTTACCGACAGGACAATTCTCCATCTATGGCATCATGTTCATCTGTGCTGGTATAAGTTAATCTTCCTCCGACAACAGTCCCAACAAGATATACCAACCATGCCAGACGCCCTAACAGAAAAAAGAAAGAATAACCGTGGAATAAATATATAAATAGGAACTGAAGAAAACAGTAGACCAGACTTGGTCAGTACCCGCTCTCTGACAATACCTCTCAATCATTACCAATTGCAAGACACCCACCTACAATACTATTACAGAATAGAGCATGGAGGAGCTCCACCTGGACTATCCAATTTATTATGGGCCTGCATAAGCTATCCGTAGGATTTGTCAACTATTCTAGCTAGTTCAAGCTGTAATGTGCTTTTCATTTTAAGCAAACAAGGTACTTACACAACTCGGTTTTAATTTTCCACTCCATCTGAATGTTCTCAAATCTGGTCTCTAACTACAAAACGTACTATTTTTGTTTTTGTTTTATGTAAAGTTAGTTCAGGCTAGGACAAAATTATTATTTTTCCTAACATTTCACCGCCAACATATTTCACCTTAGTCTAGAAACTCAAATCTGTTTTAGTACTGCAAGTTTTCAAAGGGTGTGGAGTTTATTTGGGAGTGATTCTCAACTTTTTTTTTTATTAACTTGAGGTGTTTTATGAGCTTGCTACAGGATTCATGAGCTTCTTCAGGTTTAGCAACATTTGTGAATTCCTCAGGAGCTGTCTTCATAGTTTGTTACCTCTCATTTAAATAAGGAATTAAAACACTTCAGAGTCACTCTTGGTAGTTTCTAAGTTTTCTAGTTCTGAGCCAATGAAATTAGATGTTCTGCAAACACAGGCAAAGCCTATATGCTTTTAAAGAGTTAAATATTTCCTGTTCCAGAAAATGTATAGCTTTACATCATGTAATTTTCAAAGGTCCATGAGCAGCACCATCAGACCTGAAAAGTTTTGAAGATGCAGTTTATCCATTAAAATCCCTGGAAACCCATTCTGCCAATCTTGTAAACTATATGGTTGCCACTTCAAAGACTAGTTAGGTTGCACTTACAGATTCTGTACAAAAGAAAATGATAGCCTGAGAAAATGGCCTAGTGGAGGTCTCAGCTATCTAATGAATTCTTAAGTGTCATCAACATCTCTCCAAAACTGTACATTTTTTTATGAATGTTCCTTTGTGCCTTAGAAGTAAACATTAGCATATATACCACTAAACTTTATCTGGTGGTGATATCAAATTATATTGCAAAAGGTTTCCAAGACACTTGAAATACAAATCAGAATGTTCTATTATAAACACCTAGGTTATTTTTGTGATTCCGTCACAGGCTGATTAGGTACTCACTGAGCAATATACAGGAGGTACTAGGCAAAATTCTAGTTGGACATACTGTAGGTCAGAGTAATAGCCACTTTTGGCCTCAAAATCTGAGAGACTTGCTGTGGCTGTTGAAACATTTCAGTTAAAAAGAAGAACTATTAACTTATTAAGGCGCTTACCCATAGCCAATGTCAAAAAATATATAATCCACAACAATATTCCCTAGATTCTAAATAATCTGCTTTTTAAAAAGCTATGAAGTACCATACACTGACCAACTATGTTGTATGTAATTACACAAAACATTAGTGAATCAAGGAAGGAGGTGTCTATTAAATCACCTACGGAGATAACTGTGTTCCAAAGACTGTGAAATATTTGCTGAACTCATCACTGATGTCATGGGGTTAATGCACAGCCAGAGAAAGATGATTATAAAACCATACTAGTACAAAGAAAGCAGCAAAAAAAAATTCAGATGCTTGCCAAATGGCCAAACAATGCAGCGAAAAAAATTATTTACCAGTTTCTAAAGATTGTGAGGGCAAAATATTGGAGAGACATCTCCTAGAACTGGAAGGGACTTCAGGAGGTCATCTAGTCCAGTCCCCTGCCCTCTTGGCAGGACCAAGCACCATCCCTGACATCTATTTGCCCTAATCCCTAAGTGGCCCCCTTGGGGATTGAAGTCACAACCCTGGGTTTAGCAGGCCGTATGCACTGGATGAGAACCCCTCTCTAGAAAGGCAGCATGACCAGCTCTTTGAACATTAGACCAGCTGTTTGAACAAGAAACACCTTAGCAATAACCTTAGCTTCTTTTTGGCTCTGTATGTCTACACTGCAATGGACACCTGCAGTTGGCCTGTGCCAACTGACTCAGACTCATGCAGTGGTACTGAAAGTAGAGGAGCTGGGTGTGCTGCCGCTTGAAGTAGTAATATCAATCCAGATACATGGCTTCCATCAGAGGCACTCCATTATAAACATTTTTCCAGCACCCTTGGGTTCAAGTCCTGTTTAATTGAGGTGTAGTTGTTCAGGACTCAGAGTCCTAGAGCCTAGGTTCCAGTCCAAATATCTACACTGCAGCTGCAAGGCTTTAACTGCAGGTTAGCCATACCCTAAGTGAAACATTAGGCAAGCTGCTTATGCAAAAATGTTCAGATATGAACTCTCATTTTGGGTGCCTGATACACCACCAGCCTAATTTTCTTATGTGCTACACACTGCTAACGTAAACGAATGCTTCAGTTGATCAGCAATTCTGGGTGAAAAAAATCAGATATTTGGCAACTCAATTTGCTCATGCAAGAACTGAAGCAACTATAATTACTGAATACTTTTGCATATTTGGCCTCAATTTTTCTTTGTCTCATTTTACTCTTTTAAAAAAAAAAGAGAATACCTACATATTTCTCAGCAGTGTTTGAGAATTGATCAGTTAATGCTTACATTTGACCATAAATATTCTAATATATTTATTATTTGTTACTATTAGAAAGGGTTCCAAACAGCTGAGACCGTTCCAGTAATTTATGAGATTTGTGGGTCACAAAAGGCCTCTCCAAAAATAAATACACATGGATACATGAAAGACTCCAATGCCAAATAAAACAATAACAAAAATATTCCACAATTACATAACAAACAGTGGCCAATTTAAAATGGTGCAGGGAGCACCCATCTTAAAAGCAGCAATACCAAAAGAGTACATAGCTGAAACAACCAAATCACTAGTAGGTTATCCATTGCTTGAAAGGTTAAAGCCATCGAATAAAGAGTGGCCTTCTCAAAAGACTGCAACAGACAGAAACTGCATGGGTCAAACAGCAGAGCCACTATTTTGAACAAAAGACCCTTGTCAACAACTTGAATTAAAGTATACAGATATTTATTCTGACATTTATGGAAGTAGTTCAGATACAAACAAAAGCTATTTTTCTGACGATAAGTTCTCTTATTTCTCATTTGTGGAAAACAGGAGCTGAACACAGAACCAGTTTACCATTACAGTTTTGGTCTTCTCTACTTCCACAATAAGAAATTTGCTCTTGCAGCTGCTTAACTACATTTTTTCTTTGGCAAAATAATTATTACTGTAATAATCTGTAATTATGGTTTATAACAGCAATAATCCCCAAGAAATCGGTCATTACCATAGATCACAAGTAATCGTTAACTACTGTTAATGACCCATTTCTTGGGGATTATTGTTTTAGTAAACCATGACCGCATCACCATCAATACAGAGAGCAAGACAATATAATAAAATGAGATCTTAATATAGTATTAACTTATTTTGTATCATTAAAAGCCATTAAACATCTAAACTGATGTATAACTAGGGACATAACAGTTATTGTTCAGCATGAACAGAAGTGGTTAGTTTGCAAAGAAACTGAGTTTTTCTCTGAGGAACAATACCAACTTAAACTGCACAAAACTTTCTCTTATGCTCAAGTTTTGACCTATAGTACCTTCCTGAGTTACTGTAACAGACCATTTTCCTTTGACTCTAAGCACAAAAGAATCCAACAACAGCAGTGAAGTATACACTGCAGCTGGACTATGGAAAACTGCCATTCAGTGCAAGTTTGCTAATGCACTACAGATGGAAAGTGACAGATACACAGAGTGAAGGGAAGTTAGAGAAACAGTCAAACCATACACATGACATAAGCTAAAACAATAAAATGGCTCTTCACATTGAATGCCACATTTTCAGGATGTCAATAAAAAGCAGCAATGTGAATGGAAATATCCATCCCAAAATACTACAGCTGTGTCTCCACGTGAGTGCCCTTTCGAAAGGGCCAAAATCAAAGTTCGGTGGTTGAAATAGCGGCCTGTCAAAAGGGAGCACCCGCTGCCATTTTTCGGATTGGCACTTCGATCCGCTCTTTCAAAGTGCTGTTGAGGTTTTTCGAAAGACAGCGTCCACACAGCTCCAAGCACTCTTTTGAAAGAAGGAAAGCAGGAAACGCTGCAGATGGGCTCCCATGGCCGACAAGCCCTTCTGGGGCCGCAGCCAGCCACCTCCTTTAAAGGGCCCCTCCCATTGCCCTCCCCTCCGCACGCGCCAAGTGCTGCCCGGCCTTTCCCAGCCTGGCAGAGCACACTCATACCCACTGTGGAAACCCAGCGACAGCTCCTGCAGGAGGACGCCCTCATCATGGATACCCTGATGGCAGTGCTGTGCACCATCACCCCAGCTGCACCCAATCTCATCGGGTGGCTGGGCGGTCCCCCCAGGGCCACAGGGCTCCCGCCCCCCCCACCCCCCGGGTGCCCTGACACCTCTGGACCCACCCCAGCAGCACCAACTGGTGGGACTGTGTGGTGCTAGGGGAGTGGGGCGAGGAATAGTGGCTGCGGAACTTCCACATGTCGAGGCAGACCTTCAATGAGATCTGCCACTGGCTCACCTCCACACTCCGGCACCAGGACACCTGCATGCAGCCAGCCTTCACCCTGGAGAAAAGGGTCACGATTGCCATCTGGAATCTGGCCACCCTGGACTCCTACCGCTCCATGGGACAGCAGTGCAGGGTGGGCATGGCCACTGTCAGGGCTGGACTTATGGAGGTAAGGTGGGGCCAGGGAAACTCTCCACTGCAAGGGTCCAGATGGGGCAGAGGCATACGGCCACCACGCCCGCACAAGAGCACGTCCCCGCCTCCCCACCCCTGAAGGTCATCAGAGCCATCAACACGCTGCTGCTCCATAGGGTCGTCCACGCGGGGGATCTGGACAACACCGTCGCTGGCTTTCAGGACCTGGGCTTTCCGAACTGCATCAGCGCTTTGGATGGCATGCACATCCCCATCCGTGCCCCACCACACAGCGCCGGCCACTACATCAACTGAAAGGGCTACCATTCAGTGGTGCTCCAGGCCCTGATGGATGTGAGGGGCTGGTTCATCGAACTTGACATGGGCTGGGCCAGCCGCACCCATGATGCCCGGGTCTTCCGGAACTCTGGCCGCTGTCAGCGCATGGGGGCCGGCACCTTAGTACCCCAGAAGGAGATCCCAGTGGCGGAGGATGTGACCATGCTGCTCTGCATGGTGGCAGATGCAGCATAGCCCCTGCAGCTGTGACTCACGAGGCCATACACTGGACACCTCGACCCCAGCCAGGAGGCATTCAATCAGTGCCTCAACCACACCTGCAACGTGGTGGAGCGGGCCTTCAGGCGCCTAAAGGGGCATTGGAGATGGCTCCTCACGTGGCTGGAGGTCAGAATTCTCAACGTGCCCCAGGTGGTGGGCGCCTGTTGAGTCCGCCACAATGTCGTGGAGGGAAAGGGGGACACCTATGTCCCTGGGGGAGGCAGGGGGGCCCTCCGGCCGGTGCCACCTTTGAGCAGCCGGGGCGCAGCCCCCATCCGCTAGGCCCACCAGGATGGCCACCGCATCTGGGAGGCCCTCAGGCAGACCTTTGCCAATGGCCACCTCTGACCTGCATGCACCACCCCACGCACATCTGCCACCCCCACCCCCACCGCACCTGCACATCCACCACCCACCGTCCCCCTGAGGAGCACAGCACGGAGTGGTGAACAATAAAAGAAATGTTTATCTAACTATTTTTGTTGGTAACTATGTACAGGGGGGAACTTAACTTGGAGGGGGGCGGGGTGAACCTAACTTAGAAGGGGGCAAGGCGCTCATTCCAGGGAAGGGGTGGTGGGCTGTGAGCCCCGTAGGCCCCTGGAGCCCGTGCCTCCCTGGGTGTGGGGTCCCCAGCGGGGAGGAGAGGGTGCGTGCAGCACCAACAGGTATTGCTGGTGAGTGGGCCTGGTGGGGGCAGAGGGTGCAGGCTCAGCAGGGGGCTGCTGGGAGGGCCAGGAGGTGGGCAAGTGTGACCATATGGTCCCAAAGGGTGTGGCCAATGCCCTCCAGGGTGGTCAGCAGCCTCTCCCAGGCTGTCCTCCTCCAGTCCATGTCCACCTGGGCGAGCTGCAGGTGTTGCTTGGCCAGGCGCTGGGATGTGGGTCCTCTGGCCACAGCCCCGACAGCGTGCTGCCTGGTGTGGCATTTGGGCACCTCCGAGGGCTGCAGGTAGGCTCTCAGGGACGAGGGACGGCACAGGGCTCTCCTGGCCCATGGATGGTGCGGCTGTGTGGAGAGGAGGAGAGCATGTTAGTAATGTGCCCTGGATGGAGGGGACCAGGCTGTGGCCCACCCGCCCAAACCCCCCACATGGGGCCCCTGCACCCCCCTAAAGTACACCGACCCGCCAGGGGCACTGACCTACTCCCCATGGGGTGGGCCTCCCAGCCTCGGGGTGCATTCAGGGGTCTCTCCTGCAAATGACCCTTCCCGGCCTGCGGTGTGCGGGCCCCAGGCACTGTCTGGCACTGACCAGCCACCACTCCTGTGTGGCTTGTGGCGCTGTCCACTGAGGGCAGGTGCTAGGCATCGCTGGAGCGCCACTGCGGGGTGCCGCATCCCACATGGGGGGTGGCCTGTGTGCAGCCCGGGACCACCAGTCCTGTGTGCAGGCAACTAGCCATTGCGTCGCCCCCACCCTGTGCAGCAGGTGTGCGCCCCTCCATGTACGTACCAGAAGATCCCTTGGTGACGTCCGGGGATGTCTGGCTCCCAGTCACCTGGCTGGAGGAGCGGGAGGGAATAACGATGGCGAGTTCTCCCTCCTCACTCGACCACTCGGTGGTCCCCTCGCCCTCCTGGGTCCCCAGTCCAGGCTGCTCCTCCTCCTCCTCCTCCTCCTCTGGCTGCAGCTTCTCGCCAGAGGTGTCCTGGAACGCCGGGGGTGGGGAGCTCTCCTGGGGCCCCAGGATGCCCCAGAGCTCCCTGCAGAAGGGGTATGTCGCTAGAGCTGCCCCGGAGCACCCGGCCTGGTCCCTGGCCTGAGCATAGCCTTGGCGCAGCTCTTACCTTGGAGCGTACTTGCTCCGCGATATGCTCCGGGTGGCCCCTGGTGTGGAGGTCCTCCACCAGGTGGCCGAAGGCAGAGGCATTGAGCTGCTTGACCCCCATGTGGCGCAGGACCTCCTCGTCCTTCCAGAGACCAAGGAGGTCACGCAGTTCCATCCATGAGGGGGCCCCCCTTTTTTTTCCTCCCCCTGGGAGTTCTGGGAGCCCTGCGGGGGCTCGGGGGGTGGGAGCCGTTGGGCTCGTGGGGCGGGGGGCTGGCTGCTGGCGCTAGAGCGTGCAGCTGGAGCACATGGGGAGACTGCTCCTAGCACGCTGTCAGCTTCCTGCCACGGGTTTTCTGCATGCATGTGCCTTTAAGGCAGCCGAACGCAGGGACCACAGAGCCCCGCTGCTGCCGGCTGAAGCGGCCCGTGCTCCAGCTGACTGGCGCCATGGTAGACCTGTATTTCGAAAGAGCCGTCTGTGGAGCATCTACATGTGTAGTCTTTCAATTTACTATTTCAAAAGGGAGCAATCTTCCTGATATGGGATCAGGGTTCGGATTTTGAAGTCTGCGCCCTGTTCTTTTGATTTTCTTTCGAAAGACGGGTTTACACGTGTGGACGCTCCTCCTGCTCTTTCGAAAAAGGGCCACTTCTTTCGAATTTTTGTGCATGTGTAGACTCAGCTTAGATCTGTGAAAGGGGGAAAAGATACAATAACTGTTAAGAAAACTACACTACGAAAGAGTTCGTTTGGTCAAGATAGTGCACGGTTAAGTTAAACATGGCTAAGATAGAAATAATTAATCTGTGAAACAAAATTGAATAAGGATGCAGAATATTGAACCATTTACATATATGAGCTCTTCATACCTAAGTGCTTTTCTAATACTAGTAATTAATCATCACAAAACATTGAGAGGGAAGTATATATAGGACTTGTCCACACTACCACCCTCCTTCGAAGGAAGTATGGTAATTAGGGTGTTGGGAGTTTACTAATGAAGTGCTGTGCTGCATATGCAGAACTTCATTAAGCAAATTCTCCCCCGCAACAACTTTGAAGTTTTAAACTTTGAAGTACTGGCTCGCGTCTAGCCACGGCGCACCCGCCAGTACTTCGAAGTGCCGGGGCAACTTCCAAGTCCCTTTACTCCTCAAAAAGGGTAAAATGTTGAGGAGTAAAGGGACTTCAAAGTTGCTCCGGCACTTCAAAGTACTGGCAGGTGAGCCACAGCTAGACGTGAGCCGGTACTTCGAAGTTTAAAACTTTGAAGTTGCTGCGGGGGTGGAATTTGCTTAATGAAGTGCTGCATATGCCGCACAGCACTTCAGTAATAAACTCCCAACACCCCACTTAACATCCTTCCTTCGAAGGAGGGTGGTAGTGTAGACAAGCCCATGGTGCATTTATTTTACAGGTAGGGCAGCCAAATCAGAGTAGACTTATTTTTTCAAAAGTGGCTGTCAAGTTTAGGTCCCTCAGTTTTCATGTATCCAACTGGAGACATGCATAGCCTGGTCTTCAGATGAGATGAGGTCTCACAGCTATCATCGTCTTCTAATTGAAGTGTGGATGTTCACCATCTCTGAAATGCAGGGCATTAGGTTCTAAAACTGGGAACCCAAAAACTTAGGCACTCCAGTCTGGGAGGAGCTTTGGAAAACTTGGCCCAAACTGACTTAAGCAAAGTAGAAGCAGGATTAGAACTCCAGAGTTCCAGGTTTCCAGACACTTGACCATACTTTCCTCTCATACACAGATGGGTAATTTTACACCATTCCAAGTCTACATAACAGAACAATGCAATCTCAACTCATAAACAAAATAAATACTGACCTTCTTGGACTGTGATTTCTAGTGGATTCCTACTGGATGAGTGCAATAGCTTTTGGTAGTTTTGTGCATTTTGGTCAAACAACTGTACAAGAAGTGCACAGGTCTTTTCATATTCACACCTGCTGACTGTGCAGAGTTGCTCTAGCTGCTGAAATACAGTAGCTGTATCATCCAGAGGATCTTCCAAACCATCTCTGCAACACACACAGAAGAGGAGTTACTTACAAGTAACTCTTGTTCTTTAAAGGTTTGCATCTGTGCATTCATACCTGTGGTAACTAACATGTCAAGTGTCAAGCTTTATCCATAGGGTTGCCACCTCTCCCAGACCAAAATCCGTATCTGCAAATGGTGTTTGGGCCATCTGGTCAGGCAACTTGACACCATAAGCTACAGGACTGTATAACAAAGCTATGTCCTCTGGGCAGTACAGTAGCATTCTCAAGCTGGAATGTCACCATTGGCTTAATCTGTTCCCTCTTACTAGCCTACAGAGTCTGCAAGTATAAAGAACTCAGAGACAAAGTGGAAATGCAGGTGGACAATTGCAATGCACAGAAGTAAATGACGGAAGAACAATGGTTACTAGTAAATCTCATTTTCTTCTTCAACGGCCTGTATGAATTTCCACTTATAAGAGAGTAGTAAATAGTGATCCCATTAAAGGATGGTAGACAGGTCTTTCTAGGCAAAAATGGTCTCTGACAACATCTTACAGAACCAAGCATTAGAGCATAATGCCAAATCCTACAAAAAACGCTTAAAGGATAAGTAGAACCCCACGTTGCTGCTTTGTTAGTCTCTACAATAGCAGTTTCAGAGAGCTATGGAGCACCTTTGTCTCTAGCAGAATACATCTTTAAGTCAAGAGGGAGTGTTGATTTCATTTATAAGTAACAAAGCTCAACAGGACCTCCCTGCATAGGCTGGGATCTGAGGAACAAAACAGGAAGTGAGAGATGAGAAGATGAAAATTTGACAACATCATAGCTAGAAAACTGGGGTGAGTTCTCAAAATGGCCTCTTTACATAACATTACAATGGTTGAAGAGGCCATAAATAAAAATAATTCCATTTCTCCCTTGAGAAAAAAAGAGGTCAGGGGACAACGGAGGCTGAAACATCAGTTCCCTGGTGGGCCGATACTGACAAGGCCTATTTGCGTTAGCAGCATGATGGCTCTGTCCTCTCTGATTTTCCTTATAACTGTTGAATATCAAGAGCATGGGAAAGGAGTCTATGTGAGGACTGCTCCTATTCAGCAACAAAGCATCACATGAAGATTTCTTATCTCGATGAGCACTGGTGCAGTGAATGACACTTTTGGCAGAAATAAATCGATCTGAAGGAGGAGGATATCAGCGCCTGGTTTAGGGACCATTCATTTTGGTTGTTTCCAGCTGAGGCCGTCTGCCTGTATGTTCTGCTCACCAGCTGTTAGATGTAGAGCTAGTGAGTATCACAAGACCAACATCAAAACAGGTAAGCAGTCTCCACAGCAGAGAAGCCTCCACAGAGGAGGCAACGAACAATGTCTTTTTTTCCATTCACAGACCAGAATGCTTTCTCCTCTTTTCCTTTCTCTTAACAAAAATGCACGAAAACCTGACTCTCAATAGTGATGTTGACCAATTCTTACTGGAAGGACACCAAAGAAATTTTTGGTGCCAACAGAGATTGCAGTGTCAGAACAGCCCATCTGAATGGAACATGAAGCACTCAACCGCGGTAGGCTGGGGGCTCAGCCTCTGTAACCATTTGCTTGAAGAAGGAGAACTTGAGGCCTGACAAGACAGGGTCACTGAAGCAAGGGTAGCAAAATTTACCTCAGATCTTTTTACGAAGACCTTGGCAAAGAGGCAGACGTCAAAACTCCCAAAGGAATGATAGGATACTCCAAGGACTGTAGTATTAACACTGTTCCTCCTCATCTGAGAAGAGACTGTGCCGCAAACTGTCCCCCGGGAGACTAAGAGCCTGTCCGTCCCAGGCATCGTAGGCATCAAAGACACATCTGTCTCTGTAACAATGGCTGAGCAGGTGGCAGTTTTTCAATCCCATTCAGAACTCAGCACCTCGCTACGTGATAATCCAAGGCAATGACCCCAGTTATTCTAACTTTTAATATGACGGACTGAACTCCCTGTAAAAGCATAGGCTAACATGCTCACAGACCTAAGAAGTAGTTCCACTTAGGTCTTGCATCAAAGGAATTGAGATGACTAGGGTAGTGCTCTGCTTCGTGCAGACTCACACGACGACAGCATCCTAGGATGAAAGCACTACTGCGCCCACAGGAGACAAAAGCTTTTATACAGTTTCACAGCTTAATGCACAAAGGCCTCCAAAGAAGGGCTAAATATTTTCTGGCATGCAAAACACTGTTTTATCTTTGGTTGTTTTATCTGAAGTGACTGTATAGTAAATTAGTCTAAAATATAAGAGAGATTTTGGTTACAAAATGTCAAGTTAGTAAATAAAAATGACTAGTTGGGACAACAGCATACATCTATATAGCAAATAAGGGTAGTGCTCACTTAAACATCTACTGCAAAGCAAAAATAATATGGACTCAACACAGATTTGCATTTCATTAACCAAGCTATCATGGCGTTTAGCACAGAAATAAGTTAAACAACCCTTTTATTCAACAATTTTAAGTTCAGTTATTCTCTGAAAAGTGACTACAGAAAAGGTATAATGGTGTTCCAGTTTTTGCCTGTGTCAGTTACTTTTGGACAGAATAATTTCAGTTTATAAATTAAAGGTTTTTCTTGCAAATCAAGCTGGCTTCCTCCCAGTTCAGACATCAACAACATGAGAGATTCTGCAAATGGAACTTAGCAATTCTGTTGATGATCTCTGAATTGGAATAGAATGCAGCTCAGTCTCTCCTAGCTGTATTGGGCCTGTGGAGAAGAGAGGAATAAATATATTTTTAAAAATAAGCACCTCATAGCTTATTTTTGTACTAAAATAAGCAACTACAACTTTGAATACAACAGGGAGCAGATGTGGTGAGTAAAAAGAGGTGTCTTTACAGACATTTTTCAGAGAAGAACCACGCTAAAAAAAATAATTATGCTACCTCATCTAGTGCTACTTTCTCCCAGCCTTTCAATATGAGGTGGAATTCATTGTTTGCCTTCCTTTGTGATGTACTGAGAGAAGCTCCTGCTCTGAAGGTATACATTTCAGAAGAAGCCCAGTATAAAAAAATATTGTAACTGCCTCAGAACATATTATAAAATAAGGGAACCCTGAAAAAAAAAAAAAAAAAAAGCAACTTCATTTTTGCTTTTAAGACACTGGACCAGATTCTGATCTCACAATAGTGAGAAACTGGAGTGACTGGCGTGAGACTCAAGGCCATGAAGTTGTGCTTTTGTTTTAAAATCAATACAACACAAAGAACACTATGCCAGCTAATCAGTGCTCTAAAATTGCCAAGGTCTATTCATACTGAAAAAGGTTTACCTTATAACTATAGGAACTGACTCCAGCCTAGAAGTAATGTATGCTTTTGTGATCTCTGGTGCATATGTATCTAAGAGGTGCGGTTCTGTTGATTTCACAAAAGGTACCGATGCTACCATTCTCTGCCACAGAGTTAGCAGGTAGTGAACGCTGTTTGGAGCAAACTCCCAATGCTACAAAGAAACATGTAATTTCAATTAGAGCACATCTTATCTCAGTGTGAAAATTTAAAGCCACACAACTCTTATCTTTATGACTAGTGTTACTTATATTGAGGAAATGCTCCAATATTCCAGTTGGAATCGAGGCCCCGCTGAACTATACTAAACTAGGGTGGCCAAACAGCAGCTCAAGAGCAGCATCCAGCTCTTTTACAGGTACAGCACAGCTCCTGCAGTCTCCCACAATTCTCTGCTTACCAAACTGGGAGGGGTGTCAGGAGCTTCACACAGAGACAACTGCTGAGAGTGGGAGGCACAAGTTAAAGGTTCCCCCACAACACCTGGAGTCACATATTCCTCTTGCCCTCAGGAAGTGTGTGAAGAGGCAGCAGCAAAAGCTCAGAGTTGCAGGAAGGGAACAGTGTGTTAGCTCCTCTGCCTCTCATTAGCGCCACAGCTCCCAACTCGTTGTCTCCAGCAGCTTCCCAGCAAGGGGAGGGTGCGCTGGCATTATGTGACCGAGTGGGTCCAACAAACCCTGGCAAAAATCCATAGGAGGGGAGAAATGTCTGGCTACTGCCTGGCAGAGATAGGGCCCACAAGGTGTACCTGCCAGGCTTGGGGCCTCAACAGGCCTGGAGCTCAATCCCCAAAACCCCTCTCCCTGCAGGACTGGGCATGTGAGACCCAGGAAATGCCCCCCACAAGCTCTTGAACTTCTGGAGGTTGTTACATGTAATTCGCTGTGCCAGATATTTCAGCACAAACACATAGGAAGATGCACGCCCAGGGCTGAAGTTTACAGAGTTATGCTATGGGCAAACTTGGAACACAGTTTTATTTTACTTGAAAATGTACTAACTGAATACAAACCCAACTCCAAATAAAAATGAAAACAAAACAAAAAAGGAAAAGCAGCAACAACAAAACAAATCCCACATCCATCAAGGACTTAAGGCTGTATATATCCTTACCTGTAGGCTAGTAATAGTGAAATTGGCTATCAATCTGATAACCTCTGAGTAATCCTTCACCATTACTAGTTCACCCAACTGGTAGTTTGTCTTTAGACGAGCCAAAAACCGACAGAACTCATGGTAATTACCTGGATCAGATAAACCCTAAAATTACACAAGAAACAAAGATCACCAGACTAATCTAATATGCTCACAGCAACTGCAGGCAGGGCCTCCTTGGCCGACAGAATACAGAAAAACTTCACGTGCACGTACATTACTTGGAAGATGAGAGGGAGGAAGAAGAGGACAGAGTTCCCTGGAGTTAAAGCAGGTACAGGAAGTACCTGTTAGAGGCTGGACTCGATGATCTCTGTCCTATGATTCTATGAAGTGTCTGGACCAGGAATGGTCACTCATTCACCACATGCAGCAGATTATTTACACCCATGTATTCCAGAAAGAATTCTCTTGATCTTTCTCACAATCCCTGATTAGCAGCACCCATCTTCCCATTTGTGCAATTAGAGCTGAACCAAGGTTTATTATTAGCTGTGGACTTGTGCTAGCCCCATTTTTGTATGGTGTTGGGAAGTAATTTTTTCTTCATTGCCAGACTGTCTGGGGCAGAGTGAGATCTTCTAGCCTTCCCCACCCCTAGGCAAGTCAGCTGATGAGATAGGAGAGGTGGTTAGGTCAAGATGTCCCAACTAAATAAACAGCAAGTGTGAGAGGTATTCAGTGCAAGTACTCAGAGTGAATTAACAGGAGTTGAAAGTGAATTTAGGGAGAGACATTCTCTAAAGGAAGCCGGACAAAGGGAGGTTGGGGCTTCTAATGTCTGGTATAGCAGGAAGATAATCACCATGCTTTTTCAGGCCCTTTTAACATTCACAATAGGGGAAGGGGTCCCAGCAATAGGCTCAGTGAGACCAGGCTAGGAAGGAGAAAGGCTGATGGCAGCTCTCCCAAGTAAGCAGAAACAGTTACGGAAAGAATGATGACCAGCGCTGTATGATTTATTGCCAGGTATTTCCATATACAGTATGCTGTGTATCTAAAAGGTGCATCATAATAAACCACATCCATTGTCTCTTGTCTTTACTCCTCCATGCGCTAGACAATGAGAAAACATCTCTTCAAACGTGGTTAATTTAACAGATGACAGAGTGCAGCTACGTGACTGCCATGGAGGTCACCGATTCTGTTACTTTCGCTGATCTCTGTGGCTTCAAGAGCAGCTGGTGAAGCTGGCTCCAGGGCTGCCCAAGCAGACCCAGATCAGCTGCACTAGCTGCAGCTGGGGCAGTTTGGGTCTGGGAAGGTGCTCAGGGCTATGGCAGGAGATTGGGGGCATGGGATGATGCTTAAATCAAGGGGCTTCCTGGAAGTGGCCAACATGTCCATGCAGCTTCTAAGGGGAAGGAATGCTGGGGGCCCCCTCTGCATGCTGCTGCTGCCAGCAGCACCCACTGGATGCAGTTCCTAGCCAAATTATTCTCAGCTATGCAGCCAGAATTTGTGGTGGGGGCAGCATGTGGAAGAACTCCCTTGGCTTTCACTCCCCCTATAAGATGCAGGGACTTGCCAGCCACTTCTGTGGAGCTATGCATAGCCAGGTAAGAAGTCCACAAGCCTGGCCAATCCTCCCTCCCTACAGCATCAGCAGGGGTACCAAGCTAAACACTGCTGCTGAGTTCCAGCACCAGCAGGGGTCTCGGGCTGCATGCCATCACCCGACCTCCTGCCAGCACCTTTGGCAACTCCCCTTCCTGGTGCCCCCAGACTGACCACCCCACAGAGCACCCACGGGCCCCCAGCCCAAATTTGTGTTACAGTACAAGTCATGGACAAGCTATGAGCTGTGAACTGTTATTTACTGCCCATGATCTGTGTATAATTTTACTAAAAACGTCCATGACTAAAACATAGCTTAAGTCATGAGCAATGAAGAGAGGTAACAGAGTTGTGACAAGGCACAGAAATTTATAAATAAGTTTAACACTTGCAAAGAATTAAAAAAAACAAATACCTGAGGATTTTCAAGGATTCTTTTCACTCCTTTGATTAGATTACCAAGATACTTGGCACGTTCTGGATTGCTAAATAAAGATCTTCTTGCAGAAGCAAACTGAACTAAACAGGAAAGTGCCTAAAAAAATTGTAAAATTAAAAAAGGAAATAGTGGGAAGGATTCTTACAAGGGTTGTTGTATCACTTGTTTTTCAGACTGCTTGACACATCCCACGATAAGACCATTTTTTCCACTTATATTAACTGCCAAAGAAAATGTTACTCACCCTATGCATTAACTGAGGTTTTTTTGAGATGTGTCCCCCTATGGATTCTCCAATATAGGTGCAGCAGCATCCCTTGGGCCTGAGATCAAGAGATCTTTGATAGCAGTGCCCACTGACCACACATATGCTCTTCCCTGTCTCATGCTATGAGTGGCATCTATATAGATTAATGTGCAGTCTAATCACCCTCAGTTCTCTCTCTACTACTGGACTTATCTTTGGGAAGCAAAACAGGCATTGGAGTGCTTCTTTGAGTAGTGTCCTTATGTGTGCTACTTTGTAGGTAACTGTGAAGTAGTGCTCAGAGATGGAGGGCTAGGGATTTGTAATGGTGTCCAGTAAGGAGGAAAGGATGGTGCACCTTAATAGGGCATATCATGCTGCATCATGGACAACTGCACAGTGTTGACCACAAGTGTCCACAGATGTGCAGGTGGCTATTTTGCAAATGTCAGTAATTGGGACATTGTTGAGAAAGGCAACTGAGGTGGACAGCGAGCTAGAGGAATGTGGCTAAATTCCAGGTGGAGGTAGCTGGTTATGCAGTTGACAACAAATGCGTATGCACTGTATGATTCACTTGGAAAGACAACGTTTAGATACCCACGTTGGTCATTCGGAAGCTGAGGAGTGGTGATTGTCTGAAAGATTTAGCTTTACCAAAGTAAAAGGTTACTGCTCACCTAACACCTAAGGGCCGTGCCTACACTAGCGCAAATCTTCAAAATGGCCATGCAAATGGCCATTTCACAGATTACTAATATGGCGCTGAAATGCATATTCGATGCCTCATTAGCATGCCGCCAGCCGTGGCTCTTCGAAATTGCAGCGTTTCGCTGCTGCACGGCTCGTCCAGACGGGGTCCTTTTTGAAAGGACCCCAGGAACTTCAAATTCCCCTTATATCCCCTATCGAATATTTGTATGGCCATTTTGAAGATTTGTGCTAGTGTAGATGTAGCCAAGGAAAGTAGCATCACTTTTTGTCAGTTGGTATGTGACTTTAGGAACAGGGAAGGTGGACAAATTGGCTCAAATGGAAGGAGGCTGGTAACTTGAGTAGGAATTTTGAATGTGTGTATAAGATGACCTTGTCCTTATGAAAAACTGCATATGGGGATATTCTACGAGAGACCCCATTTTTTCTACTCATCAGATCAACACAATGGCTATAAGAAATCACATTGCCATGGACTCAAACAGTGGTCCGGTGATGGTGCAAAAGGATGTTAGGATCCCAAACTTGGGTGGGATGTCATAAGTGACATTCAAAAGGCCTTGAAGGAATCTCTTCATGAGCAGGTAGGTGAATATGAAAACAGCTTTTATCTTGGGGTAGAATGCTAGGATGGTGGCCCAGTGCATATATATGGAACTTGTAGATATGCCTGATCTTTAAAATCCTAGAATATAATCAAGAATAAGTGATCACAGGGCATTTAATCAGTGAGGCATGATTGAGTATGTATTAGGTTTAGAATTTTTCTGATTTTTGGAGATGAACATGATAAGTCATGTCATGCCCGCTACTGCTAGATGAGAGAACCTGTTCTATTGCCTCTGAATAAGTCATCGCTGAATTCTGAAGCCATGAACAGGCCGTGCCTTCAGATGAACAAGACACAGATTTGGATGGAAAATTCAGCCTGCATCCTGTGAGAGGCAGCGTGGAATCAATTGCATGGTGATTAGCGAACACACTACCATGCATAAAAGGTAAAAATACCAATTTTGTCATAGTTATGTTGAGCCTATGAAGACGATTTGGGCTCATTCCACCTGTATTTTGCAGAGTACCTTGAACAAGAAGGGAAAAGGTGGGCAGAAAGACACAGTGTGGTAAGAGCATCCCCTGTAATGAGAAAGCCATCTTCCAGAGACCCATGGCTTAGACCTGTCCATGAGCATAACTGAAGGCATTTGTCATTCTCTAGTGTGGAAGAGAAATGTATGTAGTGAAATCCGCAGCAGATGAATATGTACTGAAGGACTCTTGGTATCTAGTTCCCAGTTATGCTCTTGCGAGAAGCGTCTGCTCAGGGAGTGTGCCTCAATGCGGCCAAAATATCAATGTTGTTGTAGATACACTAATTCCACAATTTCAGTGCTTCTAAGCATAGTGTGCGGCACCTCAGTCTGCCTTGTCCGTTCATGTATAACAACATGTTAGCAATATTGTCTGTCCCATCTTTGATCAATGGTAACAAATGTCAGCATGGGTCCTGAATCACTCACAGCTCTAGAAAACTGATGTGGTGTCCCACTTTTTCTGAACCACGTGGGTCTGAAGGAGTACTCCCTACTGATTTGGAAGGCATCAGTTGATAGAATTGGGGAAAGTGCTGGCTGGAGAAAAAGGACGCCCATACAGATGTTCGGGATTGTGCCCATCAGTGCAGTGAGTCCTTGATCTTGACAGGCATAGAGAGGAGTTTATGAAGACTGTCTGTGAGGTGCTTACACTGTGAGTAGCCACACTTGGAGACTATGCATATGTAACTTTGCACGTTTTACCACAAACATGGCCACTACCAAAGGGCTGAGCAGTTGGAGGAATTGTTTTGAAAGCTCTTTTGCTGTGCTTCTTGGTCCCAACAAACAGTATGTCAGCCAGTGATTATTTCAGTGTGAGACTGCCTTCATCGAGACAGCAGATGCACAGTGAGTGACCATTGCTTATGAGTAAGGCTTACCCACAGGAGAGATACTTCTTGAAGTAGGATGATCCCAGCGTAGTCCTGAAGGGGGGAGCTCCCAATCAGGGAGGACAGGAAACAGGAAAGTATAAGATAATGGGGAGGAAAGAGTTACAAAAATTTTTAACTTCTGAATAGGGGGAAAAAGAAAAAAAAAAAATCATGAAAACAGAAAAAACCTACTGAAATAAGGTGCATTAAAGAGCATGCTCCAAAAATAGATCTGGATTCTGTCTTACACCAAAAGTGGCTGAGAATAAACTAAGGGCAGTTGGACTGTACAGGGCTATACATAGACCGCAACCCTGATATAAGAAGAGGAGAAGCACGTGTGAGGCCCAGCAGGCACTGGTACCTAAGATCTCTGATCCAAGATGCAGGTGGAGCTACTGCTCTTACAGTAGAGCATCCACAGGGATGCTACTCAGAGAACGAACAAACTGTTTGACTAAAATTTGTCATGTTGGTTGTCTGCCTGAGGTGATATTTTTTTTTGGTAAGTTTCAGCAAAAAGAATTCAGCTGTGTCCAAGTAACAGGCTAAGTAAAGGGAGACAGGTGAGATTGAGACTTGAAGAAGGGATGTAGGAGGGACAGAAACTGTGACTGGCAGTGAATGGTGGGAAGGCTGTGACTGGATTAGGCAGTAGATTAGGAGATGATGGTAAGGAGACACCTCAAAAAACACTGGTTGCTCTGAATGAGAGATGACAGTCCTGGAGATAAAATAGTGCATCATCATGATTAGAGACTATGTCAAAATGCATATACATTAAAGGTCCAATTAAGGGTGTAGAGGCAGCCTGAATTCTGGCATTTCCTAACTTCTGAGGGCTTGACTTTGTAACCTTAATCATATTCTTAATACATTTTATATTTATATTGTATCAGGTGGAAAAATCACGACCAAGAGGTTACCGAAGACATTAAACAAGCATAATTTCACATCTCCATTTACAACGGAGGGCCCAAATTATATGCAAGTGGTACTAACCATATTAGTGGAGATAGACAGGGAGTAAACATTTAACTTGCATGTTTGATAAATGTACGAAGTCAAAAGGCATTTTTGTTTTAGTAATTATTATAATGTAAGTCACTCAGCTTTACTTACCAACTGAGACAGTACTGGTGGAAGGGAATGATACAAATCGAAAAACAGATCCAAGGTCTCCGGTTCTAGGAAGACTAATGGAAAAAAAGATCTTTTTTAATCACTGTTTCTCAATGGAATTGTTTTTTATTTTTCATAAAAATGCTACAACGAAGGCACAGTTCTGATTAAAGAAAAAAATAATATAATTGTACTAATAACGCTTATAAAATCTTGTAATAATTCAGCACAATTAACCTATTTTATATGCCAAAAGAAAAAAAAATAACTATACAAGTCATGCAACACGTTTGATACAGTACTTGTAATTATAAAATTATCTCAGATCTCATCCTATAAAGGTATGCCAAGTACTGGGACCAACAGCTGAGCCAGAATGCTTGTCACTTAAATTGTGCCTAACCCGTAGATTAGAATGGCCTGGAGGGTGGATTAACCAGCTAATTGGTCCTTTAAAACAGAGGGCAGTTGAAAGCACAAGGAGGAGTTCAGGCTATGTCAGAGCCAAGGAGTCAGAAACAAAAAGGATCTCTGGTGGGGAGACACCTCTTTCCTCTCTCTTCCTTGGCAGAGGACTGAGGAGAATCTGATGATATATAAATGATATGTATGGCCTGGTAGGACTGAATGTAAACAAACCATACGGCGGTGTTTAAAAACTAAAAGTCTCTAAATAGTCTGTGTAGACAGAGCAGAAGAAGTGAAGAGACTTTGCTCTGTCACATATGGATACCCAGGAACATGATTCTATAAATGACCTATACCATATACACACAGAGTTTACTGCAGCTCCTCAAGACAGTCGGATACTTTGGTGATGGATCTGACACAAGAACCTACAGAGAACAGTTTGAATTGCACATTGCTGTGTGGTATGGTACATTGTTTCTTTTCTTTCTGTTTCTGTTATAGATAGGCATTAGAAACAAAATAGCCATGAGATTTGCTTTTTAATATATTAGCAAACAGAACTACCGTATAAGAAAATATCTTAGATAATTATCTAATTATAAGTACTGTATCAACACTAACAGATAACACATTTCACTATGGCTGGGTCTACATTTGCCCCCAACTTCAACAAGGACATGTTAATAAGGGCGATGGGAGATTATTAATGAAGTTCTATGGTGAATATGCAGCACTTCATAACGCTAATTCTCCCCTGCAGCAACTTCCAAGTGCCAAACTTCAAAGTGCCAGAATGCATAACCGCGCTACTTCAAAGTGCCTTTACTCCTCAAAATTTTGGGGAGTAAAGGTACTTCGAAGTAGCGCAGGCACTTCGAAGGGCCCGAGGCTACACGCAAACCAGCACTTCGAAGTTACCGTGGGGGAGAATTAGCCTAATGAAGTGCTGCATATTCACCGCAGCACTTTATTAGTAATCTCCCATCGCCCTGATTAAAGTGCCCCCTTCGAAGTTGGGGGCAAGTGTAGACAAGCCCTACATGTAGAATGCACTTTACCGTTAACTGTTTTCTTACTTGTTCTCCAGTTTGTTGGGATCTGTACAGTGCATAGATCATCTGCAGATTCATCTGCTGAATTGCCAATGAAGTCAAAGTTAAGACAGTTGAGGACAAGTTTCAAGAGATGCATTGCTAAACTTTGTTGTTGTTGATCCTGAAGGTTTAAAGGTTTTGCCAATAACTGTATTTAAGAAATTAAGATATTTAATTAAGTTGTTTGCATAGAACAGATGATGTAATTTGAAAACAGAAAATGTGGTTCAAAATCTTTAGAACAGTCAGTACAAAAAGAAATTGCAATTTTTAAAACAAATTTTAATCTGTAAAGATTTTTGCCCTTAATGTGTAAAGTAAATTAGGTATTTATTCCTGTAAGACATGGTTCTCTTCTCTCTAAAAATGGCAATTAAAGCAATCCATTTTCCTGCAATATTAGTGTATGCATTGTGTATCTCCAAGATGCAGACCTCATCTTTAAAGTGTGGATATACTTCAAAAAATGTATATAAATTTTACAGTTAGTGTTCCATACTCATTTCCCCTCATTTACTCCAGAACAAATATTTCTTCACTTTACAATTCAAAATCTCCAGAAACTCCTTAGGGATATGAAAACCAGAATGGGTTTTTTTGGTTTTACATCATCATCAGCAATAAAGAGCCTGCAATCGGAATTTAGCTAACAGTTTGGGGCTATATAAGATCAGAATAGAATACAATTCACTGTCCCTCAGCTGCTTTGCTAGTCCAACAGACCCAAGAGTAAACACTCTGATGTGACCTGGAAGCTTAAATGGAGCATACATTCTGAGTAAGATTACAGTTTTACACTGGCCCTTCTCTAACTACAGCCATTACCATAACATATAATTACAAAGAAAAAAACCACAACCACTAATTAAACAACTGTCCATGACAATAAACATATAGTATAAAAGGTACTACACTTGATCTTAGCCACAAAGGCCAAGAGTGAGTTTCAAGATTCAAACATTAGTCACTATAGTTCCTGAAGGTTTGGAAATTGTTCTCTTATGCTATGGCCACGCAGCCAAGTTATGTCGACAACACAGCTGTGATTTCGAAATAACTTTGCTGTCGTCTACATGACGCACACACTTATTCAAAAGAAATTTGAAATAGTGGGTGCATTATTTCAAAACCAGTAAGCCTCATTACAGGAGGAACAGCATCTATTCGAAATTACTATTAGGTACTGTTAAGACACAGGATAATGCTTATTTCAAAATAATTAGTTTATAATTAAGTGCTATTCCAAAATACATTATAGCCGAGTCTACACACAAGCACCCTTTCGAAAGGGCGAAAATCAATGTTCAGCAGTTGAAATAGTGGCCTTCAAAAGGGAGCAACCGCATGCCAATAGCGGATTGACAGGTCGATCCGTCCTTTCGAAGTGCTGCTGCGGTCTTTCGAAAGAGAGCGTCCACACAGCTTCAAGCTCTCCTCTGAAAGAGGGGAGGCAGGAAACACAGCGGACAGGGTCCCACGGCCAACAAGCCCTTCCAGGGCCGCAGCCAGCCACGCCCTTAAAGGGCCCCTCCCGCCACCCTCCACTCCCCACAAGCTGAGTGCTGCCCAGCTGTTCCCAGCATGGCACAGCCCACTCGTGTTCCAAGATGGAGGCTCAGCAGCAGCTCCTGCAGGAGGACACCCTCATTCTCGAGACCCTGCTGTCAATGCTCTGCACCATTGCTGCAGCTGCACCCAATCAGGAGGCTGGATGGTCCCCCTGGGGCTGTGGCGCCCCCCCATCCAGGGCACCACCAGGGATTTCCCCTGCCCCCACCCCCCCAAGTGCCCCGCTGCCTCTGGACCAACCCAGCAGCACGGAGTCGTGGAAGAGCTTGGTGCTGGGAGAATGGGACAAGGAAAGGTGGCTGAATAACTCCTGCATGTTGAGGCAGACCTTTGAGGAGATCTGCCACTGGTTCGTGTCCTGCTGCTAGAGTGCAGACACCTGCATATGGCCTGCTCTCATCCTAGAGAAATCGGTCACGATTGCCATCTGGAAATGGGCCATCCTGGACTCCTACCGCTCCATGGGACAACAGTTCAGGGTGGGCAAGGCCACTGTCAGGGCCGTAGTTATGGAGGTACAGCAGGGCAGGGTCACATGTCTCCCATGGTTGGGTGGAGGGGCCAGGGCGAGAGGAACCCCCAGCTGCACGGGACAGGACAGGAGGGGGAAGACAGTCCACCACACCTGCACTAGAGTACACGTCTACCTCTCCCTCATGCAGCTCAGAGCCATCAACGTGATGCTGCTGCACAGGGTTGTCTGCCTGAGGGATCTGGATATCACCATTGCAGGCTTCCAGGATCTGGGCTTCACCATCTGCTTCAGTGTTTTGGATGGTGCACACATCCCCATCCGCGTCCTGCCACACACCGCCAGCCAGTACATCAACAGGAAAGGCTACCATTCAGTGGTGCTCCAGGCCACAGTGGATGCCAGGGGCTGGTTCACAGACATCTACATGGGCCGAGCTGGCAACACGCATGATGCCTGGGTCTGCCAGAACTCTGGGCTCTGCCAGCGCATTCCTCCCCGAGCGGAAGATCCCGGTGGGGGAGGACGTCACCATGCCACTCTGCATGGTGGCAGATGCAGCATACCTCCTCCATCTGTGGCTCACGTGGCCGTACATGGGACACCTTGAGCCCACCTGGGAAGTGTTCAACCAGCGCATCAACCATGCCCTCAACCTTGTGGAGCAGGTCTTCGTGTGCCTTAAGAGGCGGTGGAGGTACTTCGACACGCGGTTGGAGGTCAGGGTCCTCAACGTGCCCCAGGTGGTGGGCTCCTGTTGCATCCTCCCCAATGTTGTGGAAGAGAAAGGGGCTGCCTAAGTTCTTGGGGGGACCATGCAGCCAGCGCTGGCTATGAGCAGCTGGGCACCGCCCTCATCCACCAGGCCCACCAGGATGGCCACCGTATTAGGGAGGCCCTCAGGCAGGCCTTTGTGGATGACCACCTGTGACCTGCACCTGCACCCACCCCCCACGCACATCCACCACCTGCCGTCTCTGCCACCATCAGCCCTGCTGCCACCCCCTCCAGCACCGCACCCACACATCCACCACCCACCATCCCTCCCTCAAGAACTCATCACAAGGAAGCGCATGGTAAACAAACATTTATCAAGAATGGGATAGTATATTAAACTAAGTACAGGTTGCGGGGGGGGGATGTGGTGTGGAGGGGGGGTTGGGGGAGCACCTAACCTGGAGGGGAGCAGGGGGCTCATTCCAGGGCTGGAGTGGTGGGCCATGAGCCCTGTCAGCCCCTGGATCCCCTGCCTCCCCAGATGTGGGTTCCGCATCAGGGAGGGGAGGGTGCAGGAAGCACCTGCAGGTAAGGCCAGCGTGGTGGGAGTTGGGTGGCTCAGCAGGGGCGGTGGAAGCAGGCTCAGCGAGGAGAGCTGCCCGGGGGGAGACAGGAGGCGGGCAACGCTGGCCACATGCTCCTGGAGCATCTAGCCAATGCCCTCCAGGGTGTGCAGCCGTCTCTCCCACACCACACTCCACCACTCCAACTCGGCCTCATGCTGGCCAGCTGCATCCTCCTTGGCCCGACACTAGGCCCTCCAGCTGTGGCCCCAACGGCACATGGTACGGGGTGGTGCTTGGCCACCTCCAACATCCACTGGGTGGCTCTTGGGGACCAGCGATGGCGCTGGACTCTCCTGGCCCACACATGTTACAGCTATATGCCGAGTGGGGACAGCATGTCAGTAGTGTACCATGGCTGAAGAGAGGTCTGGTCGGGGGCCACCCCTCCAAGGACACCCATGGCCCCGCCCCCCCCACAGGGCACCTGCCTCTCCCCCAAAGCACCCTCCCCATGGGGTGCCAACCCACCCCCCCCATGGGCTGGGCATCCCATCTGATGGTGATGCATCTGGGGGCCTCTCACACGGGTGGGCCTTCCCTGCCTGCAGTGCACAGTCCCTTGGTGCTGTGCAGCAATGACTGGCCACCACCCTTTTGTTTGCGGCTTGTGGCGCTGTCCACTGGGGGTGGGTGCTGGGTATGGCTGATGGGCCACCATGGGGTGTTGCATACCATGACGGGCTGATGTGTGCAGCCTGGGTCCACTGGTCCTGTGTGTGGCCAGCTGGCCGATGCATCACCCCCACCTTATAGAGGGGGTGCGTGCCCTGCCATCTACATACCAGAGGGTCCCTCGGTGACGTCCAGGGATACCCAGCTCCCGGTTGTCCAGCTGGACAAGCAGGTGGGGATGTGGATGGTGAGGTCTCCCTCCTCGTCAACCACTCCATGGTGCCCTTGGCCTCCTGGGTACCTGGTCCAGCTGCTCCTCCTCCTCCAGCTGTGGCTCACTGGCCAATGTGTCCAGGAGTGCCAGGGGTGGGGAGCTGTCCTGGGGCCCCAGGATGCCCCAGAGCTCTCAGAAGTAGGGGCAGGTGGCTGGGGCTGCCCCGGAGCGGCCAGCCTGATCCCTGGCCCAGGTGTAGCCCTGCTGCAGCTCCTTCATCTTGGAATGTACCTGTTCTGCAGTACACTCCAGGTGACCCCTGGTGAGGATGCCCTGAGCCAGGTGCCCAAAGGCTGCGGCATTTCGCTGCCCGACACCCATCTCTTGGGGGGAGGACCACCTCTTCTTTCCAGAGGCCCAGGAGGTCCTACAGCAACCACTCCATCCAGGAGGGGGCCCTTTTTTTCTCCCCCACCCCACACCCAGAACCCTGGGAGCCCTGCAGGGGGTCGAAGAGGGGGCCATGGGGCTCATGTGGGGGCTGGCTACTGGCCATGGTCTTGGCACTCAGAGCGTAGGGCTGGTGCATGTGCGGGAGATGCTCCAAGCATGCTCTCAGCTTCCTGCCACAGGGTTCGTGCGTGCATACAGCTTTAAGGCAGCCGGACGCAAGGATCATAGAGCCCTGCTGCTGCCAGCTGGAGCGGCCCCACGGCGAACCCCTCTTTCGAAAAAGCAGCATGTGGAGTGTCTACATGTGTACTCATTCAATTTAGTTTTTCAAAAGGGGACGATCTTCCTGATATGGGGTCAGAGTTCAGATTTTCATGTCTGCACTCTGTTCCATCGATTTTCTTTCGAAAGACAGTGTTGTGCGTGTAGACCCTCTTCCCATTCTGTTGGAAGAGGGCCACTTATTTCGAAGTTTCATGCACTTGTACACCCAGCTTTTGTGTGTTGCAGCCCTATTTCAAAATAGCTATTTTGGAATAACTATTCCAGAATATCTTATTTTGAAATAGGGCTGCTGTGTAGACATAGCCTTAGAGAGTTAGTTTTCTGGCTTAAACAATGAACAAAATGCAGCCCCTTCTTACTCTTTCATCTGCCCCCCGTTTATATTCAGAGCCATATCTGTTGATTTAGTGACTAAAAGCTTTGACTCTGGGAGACAGAGCTGGAATCTATTTTGTGTCATCAGCAGAATTGTAAACCAAGTTGTAATTGTTTAATCTTCGTCACTGGTGATGATACATGAGCTGTAAGTACCCAGCTTGGAAAACAAAAGCTTACTCTATTTTATTTTTATTTTCCAATTACACTTGTTACTCTGCTAAGCTTTTATGCGAGTGTTTACGTTTTATGGGTAGAAATTAGACCAGTGGTTTGATAAAATGTTAGCTTACTGTGCAACTTAGTAAGTTAGTAAATGCTATCCCTATTACTAAGTTTCCTGAAGAGAAGTTGGCATTATACAGTTGTTTTAATTACTATATGCCAACTACTACCCAGAAAGGTGACTGGGGCTGAACACATGACTTTTTAATGCTTGACAGTATTGATTTAACGTCAGTTCAGTGGTGCTTGAAGGCAATTAGGCTACAGAATGCTTAGTGGGGCATATGTCGAGAGAGAACCTTAATATTGCATTGTACCCATTTGCAAGAGATTTGTACCCTCTGTGAAGGAGTTCTAGATATCTCTGAACCTAATATTTCTTTTAGATGGTACAGAACTTTTCTGTGAACGCGCATGCGCCTCACTGATTTAAAAAATTCAGTGAATATGGGCTTTATAGTCACCTTCAACAGTCCAAAGATTATACCTTCAGCCCCAGTCATTGTTGCCATCATCTACTTTCCAAGGGTTGTGGCCAAGAATTAAAAAAAACCCGTGTGCGCCAAAGTTCGGCTCCTGAGTCCAAATTTCAGCACCCAAATAAATCATTTGATTATCTCAAGTTTTAAGCAATCAGCAGCAGCCAAAGAAAGCACCAACGGAGAGGGAATCAAGTGTTGTTTTTAACAGATTACTCTCAGATGCCAACAGAGTGCAGCAGCTTCCTGTGCACAATTAAGGTCTCGAGCAGCAGCAAAGATGAAGGAAAGAGCAAGATCCAGTTTTGGTGTCCCTTAATCCTACCTGGGCCTGAGACACTTAGGCTACTGAAAACTGCTCCTCAGCACTTGCAGCCAAACTAGAGTGCCAACTTTAGCTATCTTTACAAGAAGCCAAATACCATTGCCCCACTCCCACTCACTCCAGCCCCGCCTCCCTCCATCAGCTGGTGCAGTGGCTTGGAGTGTGGAAAGATGTATGAGCTCCAGCTGGGGCTCTGGTGTGGCTGGGAATGAGGGATGCAGAAGGGGTCTCCTGGCTTGGGCCAAGAGGTCAGGTTGTGGGAAGGGGTATGGGTTCCAGGAGGGAATTTGAGTGTAGAAGGGCATTCTGACCCAAGGCAGCAGGTTCAGGATGTGCATTCCAGAGGGCAGTACCTGCTGGTGGTGCAAAGGGGCTAATGTAGGCTCCTTAATAAAGACAAATGCAAAGTGCTCCACTCAGGAAGGAACAATCAATCAGTTTCACACATTCAGAATGGGAAGTGACTGTCTAGGAAGGAGTATGGCAGAAAGGGATCTAGGGGTTATAGTGGACCACAAGTTAAATATGAGTCAACAGTGTGATGCTGTTGCAAAAGAAGCAAACATGATTCTGGGATGCTTTAACAGGTGTGTTGTGAACAAGACACGAGAAGTCATTCTTCCGCTCTACTCTGCGCTGATTAGGCCTCAGCTGGAGTATTGTGTCCAGTTCTGGGTGCCGCATTTCAAGAAAGATGTGGAGAAATTGGAAAGGGTCCAGAAAAGAGCAACAAGAATGATCGAAGGTCTAGAGAACATGACCTATGAAGACAAGCTGAAAGAACTGGGCTTGTTTAGTTTGGAAAAAAAAAAAAAAAAGACTGAGAGGAAGACATGATAGTGGTTTTCAGGTATCTAAAAGGGTGTCATAAGGAGGAGGGAGAAAACTTGTTCTTGGCCTCTGAGGATAGAGCAAGAAGCAATGGGCTTAAACTGCAGCAAGGGAGATTTAGGCTGGACCTTCGGAAAAAGTTCCCAACTGTCAGGGTGGTCAAATAGTGGAATAAATTGCCTAGGGAGGTTGCAGAATCTCCATCTCTGGAGCTATTAAAGAACAGGTTAGGTAAATGTCTATCAGGGATGGTCTAGACAGTATTTGGTCCTGCCATGAGGGCAGGGCGCTGGACTCAATGACCTCTCAAGGTTCCTTCCAGTCCTAGTATTCTATGATTCTCTGCCCTGGTTCTTCAATGTTCGCAGAAGTGGCAAGTGGCAGCTCTGTACGGTGCACACTGCCCGTGCCTTTGCAGCTGCCCCTGGGAGGTGGCACTGGCCACATGCAGAGCTTTCCTCACTGCCCCTCCACCTAAAAATGCTGGATGCTTCTGGGAGCTGCACAAAGCCACAGGAGGCAGGAGCCTGCCTTAACCCTGCTACACTGCCAACTGGACTTTTAACAGCCTGGTCAGCAACGCTGACTGGAGCCACCAGGGTCCCTTTTCAAGCAGACATTCCAGCTGAAAAATCATGAAGGGGCTGAGCTCTAAACTACCTCGGAGTGCCACAGAAGCTGACAGGGCTAGCAAAAGAGGCAGAAATCCATTAGACCAAGCTGCTCTGCCATATCAACAGGATTTTTTTTATTTATTTATTTTTAATAGCACCAAGGTACAAGGTGAAGCTAAATTAGGGAAACATTGTAGGGCACATGCTGCCTACTCTGGAAGACAGCACATAAATGAAAAAGCACAGACTAACTGAACAGGCATTCAAATTCAAAAATTCTAACAGTTGCTTGTGCCTGTTCAAATTTGATGTAAGGAAACACTTATCTTAGACGGTCGTTGTCTACTCAGAGGAACATCTACCATAAATTTAAAGAAACAAAAACATAAGAGCCTGGCTCTGAAGGCATTTTAAGACTAGCTTTAATTATAAAAAACAGTCTTACCTCCTTTAGAAGAGAGCACGCCAACATCAAAATATCTTTTAAAGATGTGTCACGAAATGAGGTAGCTATTTTACGATGTTTTGCAGAAGGTCTTGAATAATCAACCTAAAAAAATAAGGCCACAAGAATTTAAAAAATAAAATCTTTCTTCCTTAAGGACTAGTGAAAGGACACTTCTGGCACAAGAGTCATTAGTCGGTACAGATGAAGACTGTAGTTTGGTACCAAGCCCAGGCCCCTTGATATCTCTCACCAACACTCACTGACTGTGCTTAACTATCCATTGCTGTTCTTAGTCTATTTTTAACTATATTACCATATTATTGTTCTATGTCCTGCTCATGATGGGGACCTACTGGGTCTATAGCAACACTATGAACAAGCAAAACCAAGCAAAGAAATATTCAGCAACTACTCTGCAAAGCACCACTTAGGAATCTCATGTGAAACTGCCCATGCACTCCTGAGCTCTGTAAGAGAGGGAGGGACTGGCTGCACTTGGACTGTTCCTGTTTTACTGCTGTTATCAACTCAGGTCACCAAATCATTTTCCCTTTGCTTCGATTTTGGAGGATCTGCTTTTCTCTGAGCAATACTCTCCATTTCTAGCTTGATCCCTACTCTCCATCCCTAACCACGAACACTATGATCCACATTCACTCACCAGGGTAATTCTTCCTTGAACATCATGTACAAAACACACAAAGAGCAAACTCTGAGATTGGTAATGCGATGAAGGGTATGTCTACAGTGTAATTGGAGAAGTGACTGCAGCTCACACAGGCATACCTATGGTAGCTTTAATCTAGTTTGCACAACTAAAAAACAGTGACAACATGGCAGCCTGTATGATATGGGCTAGCAACATATGCACCCAATATTTTGAGTGAGCTTGTACAACTGAAGCTTGTATTGATGCGCCTTTGCTGCTACATACATATTTTGGCAGTGTTTTTCTCATTCCTGTCTCCTGCAGCTGATGGGCAAACCTACTTTCAGGTCATGTCCATTCTTTGAGAAGCCTTAGTTCCCTAAACACCTCAGATATGAAAACAAAAGAATCCTCTGTCGAACTCCTGTTTTTTAATACCACTTCTACAGTGTGCAAGGCCACTGACATATTGCTTTAGCAGCATTACATTTATCTCTTGCAAAAGGGAAAAATTACACACACTTACTAGGTTCATTTCCTGAGTCAGTTCTGAAAGGATCATCACTCCTATGATATAATGGTCCACAGTCGCCTACAGAACAAAAACAGATAAATTCCCTAATCTATACATCTAAAATGTTACACTTTATATTTCTAATATTAGCAGAAACAGGTCGGGGGAACTTACATTTTTCGCCTGAGATTTTTTTAAAGCTGTCTACAAGATTTAGATGTCCAATTCTCATTAAAACTAGTATGAATTGCAAGTCCAAATCCCCGATGGGACTTACAAAATCTCATCATAAAACATTAAAAGTTAAGCATATTATTGTAATATATATAATCAGTTTAGAAATACATGTTCTGAACACCTACTTTAGAGGAACTTCACTATTAAAACACTTCTCTAAGGTTAATTCAATCCTTTATCCTTCCAAGGTAGCTATAATAATTCCAAATAGTTTAGATCAGAGGTTAAAAAAAACCTGTTGTGGGTGGATTAAAGGTCAGATTGCATTTTTTCAGAAGAGTACAGATGTTCACTCGGAGCTGGTTAAACATTTCCTGTTACACTGGCAAGCAACATGCTGGTTTTGGTGTACCATACTCCACCCTGCAGGCGTCTACATGTTAGTAGTGGAGCATATCAGAGCTCCCTTCACTGGGCCATTATAAGGCACTTAATAGTAAAACATGCTTCTCAGGAGACGGTCCCTGATAGTGTTCCCTGTAAACTAAGCACTTGGGCGGCCACCCAGTAGAGATTTAGTGCTGTTGAGCCGATTGGCAGAGTGCCCACAGTCACTCAGAGCAGGCAGCATGTGTTGCTATTGACGTACACATCTGCATATGCCTCAGTGCACATAACAAAATGTATTCCACACATTGGTCCCTGATGATGGAATTAATTTCCTTCTTTTTTTGCTTGACAATCCAGTTTTGTCAATCTTCTCAACACACTGCAATGCGCACATACAGCAAAAGCTCTGTTAACCAGCATGTTGGGGACAAGTGGAGGGGCACTGATTAACTGAAAGTTATACTTTACCAATGGAATAACAATTTTCGAAGAATTAGAGTACCATAAAAAAATAGCATAGATTTACTTACCAATCCAGTAGTAGTGCTGCACTGTAGAATGGCTGGTTTCTTGAAACACTTGTGTTTTCTATACAGTAGGTTATCTTATGACACTACATATTACTATGGGCAGCACATGGTGTACTCCCAGATTACTAAAACAAACATAACACTAAAACTATACTGAATGTGATTTAATCTTCCTTTGACGATTCAGTGACATCTGGATCTTACAGTGCCTCAGGGTCATCATTATCAACATCAACATCAATTAAAATTGTAGACGTAGAAGATATAGGCATAATGATGCTATGACACTCCCTGGAAGCTGCTTTTTTGAATAAATCCCAGATTTCAGTTTGCTTCCTTGTCTTCTGACTCACTGGCATAAAAGTAGAGGGCAGAAATTGCAATCGTATAACATGGTAGAAGGAGGGATAGCTCAGTGGTTTGAGCATTGGCCTGCTAAACCCAGGGCTGTGAGCTCAATCCTTGAGGAGGCCCTTTTAGGGATTGGGGCAAATAAGATGTCAGGGTTGATGCTTGGTCCTGCCAAGAGGGCAGGGGACTGGACTAGATGACCTCCTGAGGTCCCTTCCAGCTCTAGGAGATGTGTGATGGGCAGTGTACCAGTCCCAGAAGATTGTACTGGGAGGTACTGGAAAATGTCAGTTAATTGAGCTTTCAGGTTAACTGGGCACCAAACAACAGAGAAGCAAGGCTCCTTCAAGGTCACTGTTCTAATTTAGTCGTCTAGACTTATTTGTATATGGTTTAAATGTGCATTTTTCATGTGACACTCTTGATATTGGTCTTGTGGCACTCTATGGCTTTGGTTTGTTTGTGGTTCAGTTTTTGTTCAAACTAAAAAGTATGCCAGTACAAAAAAAAAAAAAAAAAACACAATCACGGAGCATATTATATAAAGAGATCTTGAATTGTAACCTGAACAACTTAAAGTGCATCTTTCATATCAGAACACCAAAGCAAGTTGCAAATATTTATTACGTCACACAAGCCCCAGGTGATAAGAAAACAAACATTTTACAGATGGGAAGAACTAAACCTTAACCTTGCCTTAGTTTTTATGGAGAGTGATTGGAAGACCTGAGACTAGGAGTCCCAAGTCCTAACCGCCTTCTCTGCATGCTAAGTTACACTCTAATTCAAACTGGTCCAAATTTATACATGAATGCTAAGATGCACATACCTAAGAATGCTATTTGCTAATTATCAACATATACTATTACGGCTTAAGCTTTTTATGTTTGCTTCCCCCCATTTCAATAGTAAATTCAATTCACCAGTAGATTTGTAGTTTCATTTTCTCCTCTACAAGAATTTTTAATTTAATGAAAGAAATCTCTTAAGTAGCAAAGTTTAGTATTTAAGCACCCATTATTAGTGAACTATGCAACAGAGTCACACTGCAATCATTTTAATAATAAATGTAAAATCCAATTACATTTATAAAAATAACTACAAAAAAGCAACAATATACAGTCCTAGAGTGGTTTCATGAATATTATGCCCCACATTTTGTCATTCCCAATTTAGCTAAACAATTTCACTAAACACATTATAATAAAATTATTTAAAAAGAGAGGAACAGCTTAACTTCTGTGCCAGGAAAGGTAATGGAACAGGTAGTTAAGGAAGTCATCTGCAAGCACTTGGAAGGTAGTAAAGTGATAAGGAACAGCCAGCATGGTTTTGTAAAAAACAAATCATGTCAAACCAACCTGATAGCTTTTTTTGACACGATAACGAGACTCGTAGATAAGGGAGAAGCAGTGGATGTGGTATACCTAGACTTTAGTAAAGCATTTGATATGGTCTAGCATAATATTCTTATCGACAAACTAGGCAAGTCCAACTTAAATGGGGCTGCAATAAGGTGGGTGCATAACTGGCTGGCTAATTGTACCCAGAGAGTAGTTATTGGTGCTCAATCCTGCTGGAAAAGCATAACAAGTGGGGTTCCACAGGGGTCTGTTTTGGGACCAGTTGTGTTCAATATCTTCATTAATGATTTGGATATTGGCATAGAAAGTACACTTATTAAGTTTGCAGATGATACCAAGCTGGGAGGGGTTGCAACTACCTTGGAGGATAGGGTCAAAATTCAGAATGATCTAGATAAATTGGAGAAATGATCTGAAGTAAACAGGATGAAGATAAATGTAAGGTGCTGCACTTAGGAAGGAATAATCTGTTTCACACATACAGAATGGGAAAAGACTGTCTAGGAAGGAGTACAGCAGAAAGGGATCTAGGGGTTTTAGTAGATCACAAGTTAAATACGAGTCAACAGTGTGATGCTGTTGCAAAAAAAGCAAACATGATTCTGGGATGCATTAGCAGGTGTGTTGTGAACAAGACACGAGAAATCATTCTACCGCTCTACTCTGCGCTGGTTAGGCCTCAGCTGGAATATTGTGTCCAGTTCTGGGCACCCCAATTCAAGAAAGATGTGGAGAAATTAGAGAAGGTCCAGAGAAGAGCAACTAGAATGATAAAAGGTCTGGAGAACATGACTTATGAAGAAAGGCTGAAAGAATTGGGCTTGTTTAGCTTGGAAAAAAGAAGATTGAGGGGGGACATGATAGCGGTTTTCAGATATCTTAAAGGGTGTCATAAGGAGGAGGGAGAAAACTTGTTCTTCTTGGCCTCTGAGGAGAGAACAAGAGGCAATGGACTTAAGCTGCAGCAAGGGAAGTTTAGGTTGGACATTAGGAAAAAGTTCCTAACTGTCAGGGTGGTCAAGTACTGGAATAAGTTGCCAAGGGAGGTTGTGGAATCTCCCTCGCTGGAGATATTTAAGAACAGATTAGATAGATGTCTATCAGGGATGGTGTAGATAGTGGTCGGTCCTGCCATCGGGGCAGGGGACTGGACTCGATGGCCTCTCGAGGCCCCTTCCGGTCCTAGTGTTCTATGATTCTAACAAATGAAGCATAAATCTGACACTCAGTGGCAGACAGCACAACTGAAGCTGTCGCACATATTATGTTATTTGTCAAATAGCCAGAAACCACCACCACAAACTGTATGTACTACCACTCCTTAAGGAAATAAATGTAAAACTATCTAGACAAATCCACTAAAAACATTTCACTGAAATAAATCCTGGAAAGAAAATAAACACCATTGCCCCATTCCATATATGCATTTTGACACTAATTTCCTTACACACCAAGTTTTAAGGTTACTGGTGGATATGTTTAGATATTGACAGAAAAAACAACATAAGAACGTATCTGTGCTACTTGCCAATAAAAATCTCTACACCACCTTTGGTTTGAAGATGACAGGCCACAACTTTATTGAACCGCGTAAATCCAGCCCTTAGAAGGAATTAACCAAAACACTTACCCAGTAGCCTTGAGTCCTTATCCAACTACCTGTGTACTGCAACCCCTTCCATCTTAAGTCCCCACTTAGCCTTCCTTCCATGTACAAAGTCAAGTTTATCTTTGATGGCGCACTGTTTCAACACCCCACGCAACCAACACAAATTTAGTCTTATTTCCAAAACACAACTTCAGTCTTTCAGATAAGTTCCTCTGACTGCTCATAAGGATTCCCACTGAGGGAACAGCAACCTAAACATGCCCTCAATCTTTTACTACTGCTTCTGGCAACCTTTCCCAAGTGATCTTGGCAGATCATTGTGTTTCAATCAGGAAAGAATTTCCTCATATAGCAGCGTAAAGGCTTTCACCTTTCTCTGAGAACTAGACAAGTTTCACCCAACATGTTTTTATACTGGCCCCTGCCACCTGGCTCTACCTACTCTAGGACATACTGGGTCTAATCAGATGCCTTGTGCTAGGACCAACCAAGCCAAAGATCAGTGAAAAGCAAGATGTCCCCATGTACTGGAGGGGAAAGTGAATGACTTTCCCTTATATGCCCATTTCTATTTAACTAAGAGCCCAGTTACTATGATATAGTGTTTAAACTCAAGTCATGATACAAGGAATGACCATAACACCATCCCCACAACAGTGAGCCAACTACTCACATTCAGTGCTCAAGTGACATATCCCTTAACTGTGACTGAGACAGAATATATTCAAACTCACACTCGTTTTTAAGCAATTGGCTCTGCATTTTAGTTCAGGCAGGAAAAGATTTTAATGTCCTTGTGAAGGAGAAGGAATGCTGACCACATCATTATCAAAACCACTTCATGTGTGCACAAAATAACAGATTATCTGTGGAGTACAGTAAAAAGAAATCTTTATACATGCCTTTGCAGTTAAGGTACTATCCTAGAGCATTCCTGTTAATAAGCAACATGGATATAGCAGATGTTATTATAATGGAACATTGGAAAGATTTTAATGGCAGCCACTCTATCAAATATGTAAAAAAAATTGTTTTTGGATTGATCATCTACAACCAGTATTTGGAAAAGTGTACTGGACCTGCATAACATTTGTACTGCTCCTACAACTGAACACTGCACAATTTTAGCAGACAATATTGCAACTATCACCAATAAGTTATTGTTTCATTCCATTTAAAGGATGAGACTCCCATTTTTCAGAGGGTCCTGTATACTCAGGTCTATTTTTGAGATAATAGTTGATAAAACCCTATGAGAATTCAAGTGAAAAATATAAAGATGGTAACCAGAATAGCACAACTTAAAGTCTTCTAATTCATAGTCTGCCCAAGGGAGAAAAATGTTTTATGTCTTTGGAATAGTGGGGAATAGAATAAAGCATTTATTTCTAGCCCTGGCAGTTTGATAAAACTAAACCTGAAAGTTGTAGCAGGCCTGATCTGGTCCTTCAACCTACGCAGTTTTTCTGGAATTGGTCCCTGCCTTTCTAATCCGTGTACAGAAACACTCTCTGGGTGACACAGTAAGCTATTCATTAAGTGAGAAGAAAGATAAATGTATTGCAAGAAAATGTAATTTTTTTAAAAGTTGCATGATTTTTCTTACCTGTAAAAATTTTTTTACATCAGCAATAATTTCTCTGAAGATGAGCTGGTCTTTTTGAACCTCAAACCATCCTAATTTTGTAATCTTAGCAATGACTTGAACAAGAGCCTGGATGACAAAAGGAGCCAGTTTGGGTTGAGAGGCTACATAGTTCAGAATGTAATTCCCTGTAAAGAAATATTCTTAGTCAGCATTTCAATTATTTTCGAATATGCACTTGAGCCATTACATCAGAAATGTGGGAATCTAGACCATGTGATGTAATCAGTTTGGTTTTTTATGCATAAGAAACTATTTCTTATACAACTAAGTTATGGAAAAATATATTGGATCTATTTGCACCAAAATATATAACTACCATTCTAACATACATTTGACAATAGTCTGTGAATATTAAGAATGAGGACTGGTTAACGCATTTAATCATTCATTCTGCCCCACCTGCGTGCATCAATTATTCTGCCACAAATGCAACAGCAGCTTTCCCTGCATTTCCTCATGAAATGCAAGAAATTAGCAACAGTGTTCTCAGGTATATGCTTGTAACCATTGCTTTCAGTTCTATCTAGGTATATTCCCTAGGCCAGAAAACTTTTCAGCTATGTTTCTCTCTACCAAGAGAGAAGCTCCCTGGGGGATGGCCAGAAAGGATATTTCTATTTTGTAGAATTGTAGGATAATTATCATATGCAAAAGTTCATTTTTACGTGAGAACAACAACATAAAGATTGAATTTAGTAATCAAGAAAGATGGATTCATAACCTGGTGGATTCAAGTCCTCTCTTCACAGGACAGGTATAACCCTAACCGAAGTAGTGCAGACTTCCCTAGATTTCCCCAGTAATGGGCCTCAATATTAATTTCGAATGCTTTCTTCTAGGAGAGAGGTCAGCAACCAAAATAGCAAGAAGAGCCATATTTTCAAATTTCGTTAAACAAAAACACAGTACTTCAAGGGTCGCAATGCATGAATGTCCTTAACAAATAATGTTAAGCCATACTTTTTGTAACTCCTATTTTGAAAACAGCACACACACGATATATAATACAATACATGTTTACTGCAGAACATTTACAAACTTTTTACATATTCTATTTCCTCACACTTTACATGTTTGTTTGTTCCACTGTCTTCCTGACTTTCATTCATGAACCTTCTTTCTCTCTTTGGAGGATGCTAGGGGGAGTTATCCAACATTTTGGGATCACACACCCTTTGCTATTTAGATATGAGTTGTTCATTTTTGGGCTTTTGGACATACACCATTTATCGAAAATAATCTGGAGGGTTTTGTGGGGTGGGGGTTGTTTTCTTTTTACTTTGCAATTACAGCATTGGGGGGCCACAAAAATGTCTTTAAAGAGACGCACGTTGCAGATCCCTGCTCTAGGGACTAGGAGACTCTATGTACATTCAATTATAGGCCTCTCTCATGAAACATTTTTCTAAAACATTTTACAACCTCTTGCAAAATACCTAAACCTTGTTTGAAGCGCTCTAAAAAGTTTCTGTGTTCTTCTCATCCCTGGTCTAAACAACATTTGTCAATTTTGACAACTCAAATATATATCAAATATTTCTGATTATTTAATGATTAATTATTCAAAGCTCAGTCCTGCTCAGATATACACCATGGTAGGCAATACACAGACTACACAGGGTGTGGCGGTGGGGGAAATTTACTTGCTGCCCCCACCCTCAGTAAAATCTCTTTGCCCAGAAACCAGCCAATAGGAGCTGAGAGACTTTGCTGGGAGGGGGCAGTGCATCACAGTGTTCAGTTCCCATTAGCCGGTTTCCAGCCAATAGGAGCTGAGAAATTTTGCTTGGGCAGGGGCACCCTGCAAAGTTTTCCTCCCCATCCGTCCCCCAGGCACATGGAGCCATATGCAAGAGCCAGTGGGCTGGGGCTACTGGAGAGTGCTGCTGGCCAGGAGGTGCTTAAGCAAGCAACTTCTGGCCAGAGCCCACTTCTAGAACTGCACCTCAACTCTGTCTCACACCCTGCACCTGCTCCTACATCCATCTCCCAGGCTAGAATCCTCTCCTGCACCTATACCCCCTTCCAGACCCTGCATCCTAATCCCCTGCCCCAGGTTATTGCCCAAACCCTCTGCATGCTCATGACACCCTGCCCCAGGTCTCAACTCCCTCAGACACTGCAACGCTCCTACATCCCTCCCCTAAGCCAGAATCCTCTCCTGCACCCATAACCCTTTCCAGTCCCTGAATCCCAATACTGTGCCCTAGGTTACAACCCTCTTCTTCACCCAACCTCCATCCCAGACCCCAAAGCTCCTCTACAGAAAAGTGCAGCCCTTGGCCACTTACCAAATTCTTGGACTGCCTCCCCCACCACAAATTATTGCCCAGCCTGATGCACTCATGAATAGCCCCAATGAAGTTAAACATGTGTAAGTTAATGCAGGATCCAAAATTTGAAGTGAACTCTGCCCTGACTTGCTTGTCACAACTTCCAAAATCTAATTAGAAAGGGGAAAAAAAAATTTAGTGATATGTAAATGTAAGATCGTAGTGGGTATACAAATAATACCGCACTTTCACTAATCTTCACTACACTCTTGTGAGATAAGTAAGGATGGCAACTATTATTATATTCATTTTACAGGTGGGGAAACTGGCTGACTGCCTACTAAAATTCTCTTATTTTAGACAGGGAAGACGGGTATGTTTGCATCCACAGCCAGTGAGTTCATCAAATAAGGAGCTGACAGGAGCAGAAAATGAGTTCCATCATGAGAGACCCCTGCATAAAAGTAAGGGACAGGAGAAAATGGCCCTGTGTTTGCGCTCTTTCACACCAATTTAGTCAGGTTCTCCCCCTTTCATTCAATAAAGCACAGAAAGGACTTAACTTAGTTTACAGGTCCCAGCAGGAGCTTAGTGCTCTGGCAACCAGAAAATCCAGATATTTCTGGGTTTGAAAGTGAGGAAATTTGATTTGGAAGTTAACAGAAAATAAAAAAATGCAGTGTCAGGTTTAAGGTAATTCTCCGACTGTAACTGCACTTTAAAAATAATAACACAAATTGACAAAAGTAGGGCAGAATGGAGTATTCACTGACTAGGTACTATGATGATATGAACATTTAGAATATGTGGATGCTTTTTTTATATTCTTGTAATAAAGATAATACAAGTTACTTACGGATGTCAATCCTTTGTTCAATGGGTAAAGGAGTTGTTCTGCTTACAAGTTTGGAAAGGCATGTTGCTGCTAGAAGCTGAGCATAAGACGTCTAGAGAAAAAACAATATTTTATTTAAACAAAGGTTCTGACAAAGGAAAGCAGAAAGAGCAATGGGATGTCAAACAATGATATGGCTATATACTTGCTACACTGAAAATTAAACATAAATACAGCATAGGCATATTAAAAATCACTACAAATAAATATGCCCCCTCCCTCATTGGACTTACAGATGCAGCGCCACCACGGCCTGGAGGAGCTGCCACCTCTTCCCTCACAGCCGCCACGTGCTCCTCCCACCCAGGGTGGGGCGCATATGCAGACAGATGGCACTCGCATACACATCCCACTTCTGGTGAGAGGAGAGTGTGGCGGTGCTTCCAAGCGACGGTGGTGGCTCTTGCTGCTGCACACGGCAGAGCCCACAGCCACAGCATGGCCCTTGCTGCCACACACAGTGGGGCCCCCAGCCACAGCAGGACCCTTGCTACCACATGCAGCAGGACCCTTGTAGCTGCAATGGGGCCTGTGACCATGGCAAGGTCACCACCAGTAATGGAGTCCCCACCATAGCAGAGCCCCCAGCAACAGCAGCAGGCTTGGTGGTTCCTCCTGTAGCGGTGAGTAGCAGACACTTTTTTTTGGAGGGGTGAGGGCTGGGGGAGCCTGGCTGGGGTGGGTCACAGTAAACTCCGATTTACTGGTCGTCCAGGTTTAACTGACACCCTTATCCCCCATCAGTCCATTAAATTGGAGGTTTACTGTAACTGACTTGCTAAAGGTCACAAAGAAAGTCACTCACAGACTTGGAAATGAAAAACAGGTGCCCTTACTACAACACTTAAATCACAAGACCGTTGTTCAGTGAACAATGCCACAGACAAGAATGAGGCCCTCACGTAAATAATCCTTATTTCGGAGTATGGATTACAGGATCAGACCCAGTGCGTGATACTGACTTTGAATATTTTATTTTTTTCCATGATTGGGGAACTCATTTGCAACATCTATTGCAATAACCAAACTGTATTATATAATCAAACAGAATTTACAACTTCTTAAGCATCCATTAACATGATAGATTTGTCACTTTCTTCCAAAGCATTACCACCGATGTCAATGATTTCCAGATAATGAGTGAGTCTTAGGCACTTCATTTGAAAGCACAGTCTTTCCAAAACACAGTAATGATTATAAAGGCGTGAGAATGACTGTTTACTCAGGGTTCCTCCCCCCACTACCTTTTAAACAAAATATTTGTATTGAAAATATCAGTACAATATATTCAATTCCTAAAGGTAAACTGAAACACAGGCTGGGCTGAATCACGTGCCTCTGTGTGTGTGTCTTCATTGTGCTGCCCCACCCCAAGCTGTGGGCAGAACCCAGGACTCCTGATCCCTATCCCCCCCCATATACCCGGCTCGCCTGACGCACCCCAAAATTTCTGGGTCCCAGCTCTCTTCCATGCCCCTCCATCTAAGTGAAACACCCAGGAGTCCTGACTGCCTCCCACTTCAGACCCCCTGTACCTGACTCTCCTCCCCCCATGGAAAGTTGGGGGAGGGATAACTCAGTGGTTTGTGCATTAGCCTGCTAAACCAAAAGTTAGGAGCTCAATCCTTGAGGCGGCCATTTAGGAATCTGGAGCAAATTGATTAAAAAAGTCTGTCAGGAATGGCAATACATCCTGCTGTGAATGCAGGGGATTGGACTTTTTGACCTCTGAAGGTCCATTCCAGCTCTATGAGATAGGTATATCTCCATAAATAATGCCAAGAGAGTGGTATAAACTAAACGAACAGAAAAATGTAATTTAAAGCTTTTCACACCGTTCTTACCCCATGCCATTGTGACTTGGAGGTGCAATAAAAGTATTAGAGCAAATCATATTGAGGTGCAATACTGACCAATGGGTGGCATAAAGCCCCTTAAGTTTGAGGGTCCCACCTTTTGCAAGTATTAGATCAACACTTCACATTTACTCTTTTTCCCATAGTTATGTCTTCCCCATTTCTGGCCATGTTTCCTAATGCTGTCAAGTCCCACAAAGCTCCTCCTCTAATACCAATTTATGTGTTGATAGCCAAGCAGGAATTTTATTTATGAAGGAAAAACTCAATTTGTTACAAGTGATGAGCATCTGATATGTACGGCATTTATTTACACTGATACTACCCAGACTTTTATTTTGGGCCTTCACCAGCTGACAAATATAAGCTTATGTTGTCAAATTATACTCTTCTCCCAGGTACTTACTGTTCCTTGTTCTAATAGAAGTTGACACTGGCTGAGACATTCAGGGCTGTCAATAAGCTCCAAGAGCACCTTCTCTGCTTGCATCCGCTGTGCTAGATCGGTCCCCTCATAGAGCTGATTACATAGTACTTCTAGCTCTACCAAACTCTGTTAAGAAAGAACAATACTGAAGCCTCTGAACAGGCCTTTTACCTATGCCAGGATTCTTTAAGATTCACAAACTGGCCATTTACAGTCACTGACATACATCCAGTACAGTAGTATGGCATGCTACCTATGATCAGGGTGAAGACCCTGTGGCTTCCTTCCATCTCAATTCCTACTGTGTAATTCATTGAACTCAATGAAACAGCAACAAACATAACAAAGGTGAATATACCAGAAAGAACAGTTTGACAAAAATTACTCAGTCAATATTTATTTATGCTCCCACATTATTATTATTGCACGTATTTAAAAGCCCTTCCCTTACAACCCACTTCTTTCTACCTGAATTTGTAATTCTGTCCTAATTCTAGGTTTACATCAAGAATTTTTGCTATGGAATTTATATCTACATTTCCTTGCATTCTTCTTCTGAAAGATAGTTTATGAACATAAATATCAATGAGGTCACCAACAAACACTCTGAAGCAGTGGTGTCCAATACGCTCCCCGTTCGCCACATGTGGCAAACAGTGCAGTGCAGCGTGGCTCACAAGAGCCACACACGTGGGGTGCTCCTCCATGCATGCGCCCTACCACATGGTGGGACAAGTGAGTGGCGGCAGCAGTGGAGGCAGCTCCTCCAGTCCCAGTGGGCTCCAGCCATGTTCTGGGACAGCTTCCATGAGTAATCGGTGGGTGGGTGGGAGGGGACGACGCCTGCGCATCTGGTGAAGACACAGCAAAAAAATCGATCTCTCCAGGGTCAGCAGTTGACCCCTGTAATCCACATTATTGCATGGAGTATGGTAGGTTGACATAGGAATATAGAAGCTAGGTCTTCACTAGGGAAATAAGTCAATTCTAGCTACTCTAATGCCCCAGCTAGAACTCTGTATCTGAAATTGACTCTGCTCCCTAATATAGACTTAGCCTTAGTGCTATTCAGTCTGCATGATGAGCTTAAGAGGAGCCATTTATCACCAGTTTCAAATAGATCTTATTCCATCAGGATTGTAACAATTCCTATTTTAAGATTCTACTTCCTGACTTTGATTGCCCATCAATAATATTATCCTTCAGAAATGTGTCTCCAAATAAACAATTTTATTAAAACCCTTAACCATCTCAACACATGAACTATCCAAACAAATGATGCACTGAAACAAATAAATAAATAAATAAAAATGAGCCCACTTTTCTTTTCGGCACAGCCAATTTGGATGGCTTTAGAAGACAGTTAAGGGGGTTATATTCCCTGGGAAAGTACAAACTTTCAGGAGGGTTTTATTTGCTAATCAATAGCTTTATCTTGCAGAAAGTAACATACATGATTCTTATATAAAAAGAAATAAACCCTAAGAGTTCAAGATGCAGACAATTAAGTATGCTTCCAAACAAAAGCTTGCATACATAAACAAATACTCCAGACCAAAAAAAAAACCCTTCTAGCTAACTATTTCTACTAAAACTGTGCCTTCAGCATTTGTAGAAATGTTGCCCTGGGTCAACCTCTGATGGCAAAAACCCATGAGAAGACATCAAGAGAAAACATATCCCTAGAATTCTATTAATAAAGTTTAATCTGGGCAAATACAGGGCCACGCTGTACCATTCTTAGGATATGTCCACACTTAAAGCCTTACGGCAGTGCAGCAGCAGCGCTTTAGGGTAGGCCTGATCTACACTAGGGAACAAAGTCGATCCTAGACACGCAATTCTAGCTATGCCATCAACATAGCTGGAATCGACATATCAGGATTGACTTTGTTCCCTAGTGTAGATTGGGTTCTTCCAGCTGGCACCAACATCCCTTATTCCACCCAATAGCGTGGAGTACCAGGGTCGATGGCTGAGCCCAGAGAGATTGATTTTGCCGCTTCTTCACAGATGCGGCAAAATCCAACCTCGGAGGATCAATTGCGGTGCATCGAAAGCACAGTAAGTATAGACAATACCCATAGGGCAATAGGAGACATTTTTCTGTCAGCATAGGTAAACCACCACCCTCAGGGGTTTCCTCTTCTGCTCTCCTATTGCTGTCTGCACCAGGCATTAGGTCAGCAAAGATCTCTCTCTCAGGTGGGTGGATTTTTCATGCTACTCAAAGATGTACCTAACCGTTGTAAGCTCCTAGTGCAGAACAGCCCTTACTCATGCTAAGATAACCTATTTCTCATCTACACCTACTGAAATCACCAGGACAGTTCAAAGAGTAAAATGATATTTCATTTTACAACATAAATAGCTTTAGAAGTATTCCTCATTTTAAGTACAGGAAATTCCAAGGTACCGATTATAGCGCTAAAATTAAAATGGTGTTTAAGCATGTGTATCCTGATCATTTAGCCACAGAAAACAAAGTCATATCCTCACAGCACCAGCAACTATTTGAAATTTTCTAGACACCTGGAAGCCTGAGAGCAACTGAAGAAGCTAGTTCAATTTGTTTAGGAAGAACTCAAATAAAACAAACATTCACCCTCCAAGCTACTGTTTGTGCCACACTTTTGAATATTAATTATAAGATCATTGTACTATACTAGCTGTTTTAAAGAGCCTCAGGGGGGAAAAACAAGCCAATCTACTAATACAGCTGCTAGCACAAATGAGGCAAACTTAATGTTTCATAAGCTCCAGAGTATTTTGTCCATGAGTAAGTGGGTGCTTGTTATTTATCACCATTTTTCAAAGGCAACAGATTCCAGCAAGTATTTTTTTTAAACTAAAATAGTAATCATGGCTGCAGAGCATGCAAAGAGAGTGATCACAGAATTTGAAAACGTAAACCAGCTGCCAGTGACCCTTCCCTTCTGTAAATGCAACCTTCCAGGGGCAGAATTTTCAGCAAATCAGATAATTTAACATACCTATAATAAGGGCAGGTATTAGAAAAATAGGCACAGAGTTCAAGAGAAATCTTGGAGAGAACACGGCTAAGAGGAATTACAGAGGTTAGGCCAGTAGGCTCAGATGCTCGGAGGCATTTAGATGCCTAAATCCCAATGATTTCAACGACTGTTGGGCACTTAGCAAATCTTTGAGAATCTTTAAGAAAGTGGACTTTGGTCTCTACATACCCATAAAGGCTACAATTACACTACAGCAATCAGTTGAGAGAAGTTACTGTTGGAAGAGATTGCCCAACACAATTTATGTCAACAGAGCACAGCCACACACAAAAGGCCAAATGGAAGAGTGCTTCACTCTGTCGACAGAGCAGCCAGACTGCCCAGCTGCTCTCTTAACAAAACCCGCATCCAGCAGCACAGCAGACAGGGCTACCCACTGTCCCGAATGCCCTGTCTGTAGAGAGAAGGCCCCACCAGAGCATCCACACTGCTTTTTTGTTGACAGAACCTGTCAAAAAGAGGCACTCTTCCTCATCTGTCAGAGACAGGTTGCCGGTAGTTAAGTGCTGACTTTTGTGGACATACTGTTGACTAAATGCATTTTGCGTGTGCACGTTCCACCAGCTTCGTCAACAAAACCGGGGTTTTGTTGACAAACCTTGCTAGTTTAGCTGTAGCCATAGTGTGTCTCCTTCTTGATACTCTCTAATGGCTAGTACCAAAACACTTTATGCCTCTTCACTATCTGGAAAGTTAGTACAGAGACTAATCAACAAAGGGGAAGAAGAAAGGGGCAAAATACAGGACAGAACAATTAAATGTTTGTTCTCCTAATTCAATGGGACATTTTCTCTGGCAAAAAGCCTGTGACAGGGAAGTTTTCATTTCTGGTTGCCAAGATAACTTTCAGAATAGGTGCAGTGCAGTTCTGTCTTCCTTAATCTGCACACCAATAGTTCATATCTTTCCAAGTATGAGCAATGAGAAATTGACAAGACTAATTAGTTTCTCTTGTGTTATTCTGGCCCTAGGAAAAATTTAAAATGAAAATGGCACCATTCCTGTCACTTTACTGCTGTTTGGAAAAGCTGGACTCAGCAGAGGTAGACCATGCAGCTCCTCATATGAAGGAGATCCCAACTTTTTAGTCTGATTTTTTTTTCCAAGATGTCAAATTTTCTGCAGAAGAGAAATTCCAGTTCCTGCCCAGTTCCGCCCCTGCTCCCTGTATCAGTGTTTGTCACCCATGCCTATACACAGGCTAGCTTGTTACCTCCACTAGTAGGGTCCTCCTACTCTCCCCCACCAATGCAAAAAACAAAAACAAAAACAAAAAACATGCCTCTGTCCCAGCATCTTTCTGCAGCCTGCCAGACACTCTCCCCCCAGCAGCCCCCAGACCCTACAACCCGCCATGGCTCCCCCCAAACTCACACTGGCAAGTCCTTCAGAACCCCCCACTCCGACCCCAGTAGCCTCCCCCAAAACCTGCTCTAGCACCCTTCCCCCACACAGCCTGGCAAGCCCTTCAGCACCCCACTCCCCACATCCCACTCTGGCACCCCGCCCCCCCCCCAGGACCGACAGTGACACCCCCTCCCCCACTCACGCTGGCCCCTTCCGGGATCCGCTCCCCGCACGACCCACACTGGCCCCCTCCCGCTCCCCACGCCGTCTCCGCGGCCACCCCCGCGCGCCACACCAGCCCCAACCGCCAGCCCGGCTCCCAGCACCTCCCGCCCGGCTCGGCCCGCGGCGCGCTGACCTGAACGTGCCGCGCCATCTTCCCGAGCGGCACGGGGAGCCTGGCGGAGGGGGGCCGGGCCCGGCCCGGGCCAGGGGGCAACGCGAGGCGGGGCGAGGCTGGCCGGGGAGGGGTAATGCAGCGCAGACCGGGGGGCGGGGCGATACCGGGAATGGGTGGAAGGGCGCGAGCCGAAGGAGGGGAGCAGTGAGAAGGGGCGGGGCAGCGGAAAGGGGGAGGGGCAATGCAGGGGGAGGAGCAGTAGGAGGGAGGAAGCCGTGTGGAGCTTTGGTGGTGGGGGGCGGTGCAGGTCAGGGAGAGGGGCAGTGTGAGGGAGGGAAGCAGTATGGAACTTTGGTGGTAGTGGGGCAATGCAGTGCAGTGTAAGTGCAGTGCAGCGGGAGGGGCAGCTTTAGGGAGATGCAGTGAGGAGCTTTGGTGGTGGGGGGGCAGTGCATTGCAGGGGAGGGGGAAGGAGGGATGCAGTGCGGAGCTTTGGTGGTGGGGGCAATGCACTGCAGGGGGAGAGGAGGCATAGAATGGGAGGAATGCAGTGGTGGTGGGAGGGAGGGAGGGAGGCGGGCTGGGAGCCAAGGTGAAAGAGGGGGTACAGTGTTGAACCTGGATGGCAAGGGTGGTGCAGGGGGAGGGGCGCTAGAGGAGAATGGGGGATGCACTATTGAGCTGGGGGAAATTAGGAAGGCGGGGGATGTCAGAGAGTATGCAGGGCTCAAGTGGGCAGAGGGGAGTGCATAGCCAGCAGAGGGCAGAGAGAGCCACGCAGTAGATAGTCATGGGCTGGGTGGGGGGAATCAAGCAGCTGAGGGAGCTGTCGCAGCGAGGAGGGTGAAGCATACTGCAGGCAAGAAGCAGTTAGTGCTAATAAAGTGAAACGCACAAGTCTGAATATTCTCTATACCAAAACAGCTCCTAATAAGGTGGTATGTGGGCCTGGCTGCCTGAAACTGGACGGAAAATGGGGAAAAAATGCTACAGAGTTCCTTGTTCTCACCCAGCTGAAGTCAGTGATTAACATCTCCAAAATCAGATTAGAGTGTCTGAAATTGGGCCCTCAAAATCAAAGGCCAAGTTAAAAAATTTTAGCTTCAGACCAGATTTCCTCACTGCCATGCACACACCTCACCAAAATCACCACACTTCTTTATTGCATGGAAGAGCAGTAGTACCTGTATGACTGTAAGCAACGGCAAAAGAAAAAGTCGCAAAACATGCAAAATGGCACAGAAGCAGGGCATAGAGATACATGCAAGGAGAAGGGGACAGGGCAGAGCTGGTTTTTTTACTCTGTACACCTGCCACAGTAAGGGTGCAGGTCCCTTTACTAATGCTCCTACAGGCTGCAGTGATAAAAATTGTAACAATAATCATAGTAATAAAAATCTCAAAGGGAAAACAGAGGTTGGAGACCAACAAACTTCTCCATTATCGAATTATCAAGAATGGAAACTAGAAAGAAAGTTTCAGGGATTTTTTAAAAACGGCCAGTTGCTTAACTATAGTGTGGAGGTGATGTGTTTCTTCTGGCTATGGCTCTGCTGCAGCGCAGTAATGAGTTGGACTAACTGCTAAAAGAAACTTCCAAGTGGCAACTATAAGAGTAAAAACATTTTGCTGAAAGACCTTGGGCCTACTCAGCCCAAGTGTTAAGTTTGGGATGTGTAAGAAGCTTAAAAAGCAATGAACTAGTCTGGGAATGCAGGGAATTTTGGCTGTGAAATAATTGAACACTCCTGTGCAGAAATCAGGTTACTTCTGCCCAGTGTCAAGAGCGAGGCCTGAGAACACTCATATGCCAAAACCTGCACACATCAGCCATTCTCTGCTTAAGCCCTGCCCCTTTCTTGTACTGTGCACTTGTTCTTCATCACATGTGCTCCACACACAGGCTCTTCTCAGGCGTGCTTGTTGTGTACCCAATGTGCCTCCTGCAGTGCAAAGCTTTTTAAAGAAGCAAGAAAATGAGTTGTAACGATTTAAGAACTGAGCATTTGGTAAAGGGTCAAGTGGGGGAGTGTTGGCAGCCTCAGGTAGACATGGCCAAGTCAGGGCTTTGGCCTAGAGTGAGTCCCTTAGACTGAGCACTAAGGAGAGAGGCAGTGTGCAGCTTGGGTACATTAAATATGAGTCCACTTACAAATGCAGTTTCAGGAGCTTTACAGGCATTGATCTCATTGATTGGTGGTAGCCAGGCCTGCTGACAGGGCTGGGCAAAAGGGACAAGTGCACAGGGGCCCAGAACTCCCAGCCACCACCACTGCCGCAGTAGCAGCAGCTGGGAGCTCTGGGGCCCTTTGAAATGCCATGGGAGTTGCTTCTGAGAGCTGGGAGGGAGGCCCAAATGCCTTGCTCCAGGAGGTACTAATGGCTGACTGCCTGTGGCCCGCCCCTTCTGCCTGAGGCTCCGCCCCTTCCAGGGGTGTGATGCCATGCCCTCCCACACCTTGCCTCCGAGCCCACGGTGGCTGCTGGTGTCACTAGTGGCTGCACTACTCAGGAGCAAGTCTTTAGCTGTGGTTTGGAGAGAAGTGCTGAGTATGATACTCTTCCCTAACTGTGGAGGGGAGGCCACACATTGTAACTGCCTGCATCAGTTCAGAGGGCTGTTCCATCAGTGGCTCTCCTTTCAGCAAGCGCTCTGGGCAAGTGTCTCATGGTACTCGCCACCACTTGCCCCAGATATTGCAGGAGGCCACTGTACCAGTGCATAATGCCTCGCATTTTTTGCAAGCACTGTAAGTAGAACATATACCTCATTATTAACATTGACTACTCTGAGAACTGACCAACACTCTAGTTCCCTGCCACTATCTGCATGTTGTAATGCCTGTACTTGGAAATATTTTGATCAAGCTGTGAGCTGGCCAGAGGCTGTGTCATATCTTCCTGGGATGTGGTAATCCATGTGGAGGTCACCTCAGAAACCAGCAGAACTAGCTCCTGTACATGTGATAGCAACAACTTAAACCAATTCAGTAGATGAGAGAGAAAACTGAAGTGAACTGGAAGTCCAAAGCCCAAAGGAGATAGAGCAAGAAAGGAGCAGAGCTCAGAAGTGTCTGTATCTCAGTTCTGAAGTTGTTCCACTGGACTACAGGGGCTAAGTTTAGTGGCAAAAAAAATCATAAATACCTTTACTGTTATTAGATTTGTAATATTTTAAGAGCTCCTCTTAATCAAGTGAGTTACAGTGGAATTATTTAAGTGTATTTTAATGTCTTTCACTGTACATTATTAATCCCTTGGTTTTATTCAGTTTTGCATTACACATAATTATTTGTCTGTTACAGTCCTCCTTCATGCTTATTAGCAGGTTAAGATATTTGCACACAGTGAGGTAGCAATATTGTAATAATGGAACTGATTCAGAAAATAACCACACATTCAATAACAGCAACGAAGGGTCCTGTGGCACCTTATAGACTAACAGAAAAGTTTTGAGCATGAGCTTTCGTGAACATAGACTCACTTCATCAGACGCTGGTCTTGGAAATCTGCAGGGCCAGGTATAAATAAGCCAGAGCAAGGGTGGGGATAACAAGGTTAGCTCAGTCAGCAAGGGTGAGGCTTACTACCAGCAGTTGATCTGGAGGTGTGAACACCAGGGGAGGGGAAGCGCTTTTGTATTTAGCCAGCCATTCACAGTCTTTGTTTAAGCCTGAGCTGAGGACATTGAATTTGCAGATGAATTGTAGCTCAGAAATTATTCAATTTGATTCATAGGCATAATGTTAAGATAAGCACCAGCAACCATATGAAGGCTGAATGGCTTGCTCCAGAGACAGGCAATACATGCAGAGCTGGAACAAACTTAAAGGTCTGAGAATTTGTATCCTGGAACACAGAGAATTTAACAACAGATTAGAGTGAGAAATTTGTGAGTTCGAGTACGTATTCAAATTTGACACATTAACACGTGGTATGATCAGAGACGTTAACTACTCCACCCACTACAAGGACTGTTTCCCTTCCTTTGATGCTTGTAATTATCTCAGACAGGACAATTACCATCCCCCCACCTCTCACTCACCCCATTCTTTCAGTTCTATTTGATGTGTCAGTTTTTATTGAACTTTTTTGTTGGTCCTCTGCACTTATAAATGTCAGTCTGTACTGGAAATGAAATTGATCTGATGAAGTGGGTCTGTCCCACGAAAGCTCATCACTGAATAAATCATTGTGTTAGTCTTTAAAGTGCTACATTTCTGCTGCTTTGGTTTGTCAAACTTAAAGCTGTTAAGTTTCTTAGGCTGGGAAAGATTGAGAGTATTAGACAGTGATAACATTGTTCGACTGTGGAGCTCATGTCAATTTTGTGTACTTTCTAGTATCAGCTGAAGTGGCTGCATGTCTTCATTGCACTGCAGATCCAATCTCCATGGGCAGGAAGCACAAATGTTTTATGACCAAAAAAAAAAAAAAAAGTGAAACTCCAGGGATTTAAAATGAAGGCTAACCCAGACGGAAAGTGTGCGTACATTTTTAAACTCTAAGTGAAACTACCCCCTAACAACATAGGAAACCCAGAGAGAACATAGCAGGGCACTGGTAAACCATGGCTCAGATCTTTTTTGGATTTTTGCCTGCCATCAAAAATAGGGTATAAAGAATGAAATCCCTGGTTAGCTTCAAAGTCTATGTCTACACTACGAGATAAATTCAAATTTAAGGCAGGTAGCCGATATTAAAATGTCACTGTCTTCACTGTAAATATTATTAGTTCAAATTAGGAAGCACTAATATTGATATTTTAATATCGTCAGAACTGGCTGGGTGTAGTGTTAAATTCAAATTTAAAGTTTCGAGAAAAGGCCAGTGTGGAAGTGCCATGTCTTAAAATTGAATTTATTAGCCTCCAAAAGTGTCCTGTATGTATCCCATAAAGCTATGCAGTTACCCATCAGATATGGCCGCTTCCTTCTCCAGTGCTCTCCAGGTGCACAGGAAGGAGGTCAAAGGAAGACTGTGAATCTGAATTTGAATTCAACAGCACCCAGGCCTGGAAATATAAAGGCTGCCCATAATGAAAATTTTTTTTTACCCATTGCATTGCACCGGTAGCCATCTCCTTCAATCATGAACACTCAGGGTAGTGATCTGCCTAGTAGTTCTCAGGGTTGCAAGAGAGCTCCAGCATGGAGCCATCAGAGATTCTGGATCTTCTTGCAGTTTGGGAAGAGGAATCAGTGGTGAGCAGACTTCAGGTGTCCAAGAGAAACATGAACATGTATGAAAAGATCTTGCCAATGATAATTGCCAGAGGCTCCTCCTGGGAGTCTATGCAATGCCAGGTGAAAGTGAAAGAGCTCCAGTCCAGGAAGCCAACCAGTGGTCCAGGTAATCTCCACAGACCTGCCACTATTATGAACAGCTGCAAGTGCTTCCTGTGGGGAACCCCACCGAGATGCCCATTCTTCATTCGGACAGTTGTGATCTACCAATGCCTGCAAAACCATGCAAAAGTACCCCTTTCTGTTTATATATTCAGAGGCCAGGTGGCCTGGGGCCATGATGGTGATGTGCATGCCATCTATTGCCCCCTGGCACTTAGGAAACCCCTGGCCAGCAAAAGCAGCCACCATGGCCTGTACATCTCCCAGGGTCACTGTCTGCCTGAGGAGAAGCTGACAAATTGCATTGGCTACTGCATCACCACAGTCCCCATTGTAGATCTGCTCACCCCAAACTGATTTGCCACTGACCAGTAGCTCTCTGGTGTTCCAAACTTCCAGACAGCAATTGTCCCTTGCTTCTGAACTGTTAAAAGCCAGCCTCATTCTTGTGTTGCTGTGCTTCTGGGCAGGGGCCAGCACATCACAAAGTTCCATAAAAGTGGACTTGTGCATGTGAAAGTTCTGCAGTCACTGCTCTTCATTCCAGGACTTCAAAAAGATGTGGTCCCAACTAGCGCATGCCAGTCTCACAAGTCCAAAACCACCACTCTACTGTCAGCAATGCATTCAGGGCAGCCAGAAGTTGGGAGTTCTTGAACCACACTAGAAAGATTTCCTCTTCAAAAACTTCATCATCATCATCATCATCATTCTCATCCATCATCACCCATTTAATTGAAAGAAAAATTGCAGGACAGTCCGTGAAGTTGCCGTAACCATGTGTGCAGCGACTTGAAGCATTTGAGGATCCACAATTGCTCTAGTGCTGTGGTGAAGAATACGGCACGATCTCCTGTTAGTTTTTGCGCAGTTACTGGGTGCTCTGAATTCTGGGACAGTGCTTTGCATTCTGGGACAGTGATTTCAAACACCCACAAACACCACAAGAGGCAACCGGGTCTAAGGCACTGTGGGTTAGGCACCCACAATGCATTGCTCACGCAGTTGAACTTGATAAGGCAATGGGGACCTGGTAACTCAACACGGAGAAATGGAAGGTCGAATTTACAGAAAGTTTATGGACATTTAAATTCAAATTCATAAGAATGAAGTTAAAAATCAAATTTATTAAAACTTGAATTTATCTCATAGTGTAGACGTAGCCTTAGAAAGAACACACTAGTAAAAAGTTTTTATGCCTTTTACCAGTAGGGGCTGGCGCACCACAGAGAAAAATGATCGGGTGCTCAGCACTCACTGGCAGAAAATCTCTTACTGCCTTCCTTGGGAGCAGGACTGGGAATTAAGACTGAATGCTTCCCTAGGTCTCACTTAGACTTCTTTGTGGTTTTAATGTGCTATTTGCAGCTCTGGTGTGTGCCTCTTTTTACCCTGTATTACATGGCACCATCCTGCTGAATTTATTGGTACTGGATTATTTGAATATACCTCCTGATAAGGACAAATCCTACACTGAATGTATTTTTTGTGTTTATGCATATTGTTTCCCACTCAAAACAGACTGAATCTGCGGCATCCTTTCGAAAGATCTGATTTTTAGAACATAAGAAATGATCAGCTTGCTAAGTGACCTCTTTTTTGAAAGACTTCACATTCTTATTGAGCAATATTTCCACTAAAAGAAATAAGAATTTCAGGGCAATAAATAGCACAGTAATATAGTGATTAAACTGCACCAAATATACCCGTTTTCAAGCAAAATACATTTAATTTAGAAAACTACCCTTTGGAAATGTTTTCTCTTTGATGGTGGTCACAAAGAATCCAGCCAAATTATCTGGTTTGCATACAGCTGTGAAGTTCAGATACAGCTCTAGTATGATATATGTGTTTCTCCTCCAGCTGTCATTCTCTTTCTGTTTTTCATTTTGCATTAACAGCAGGATACCATAAAGAATTCTAGTGTGTCTCCACAGATAATGTTTTGAAGATAATATCTTTTGGTCCCCTGTGTTGATATGTACTTTGCCACAATGAAATGATTTGCTTTGGTAATCTGAATTCAGTTCTCTTGTTTGTAGTAAACAGTAAACAAACAAACAAACACACAAACAAATCCCCTGGAACTCCATGTCTGTGAATTGAGAATTTTCAATAGTAATAGATTACTTTTTAGAAATTAGCATAATTTCCCAATGAAGTTTCTTTTTAAATTAATAAACATTTTGCTAATATACAAAAATGTAAGTTGTTTGGCATATTGGTAGAGAGTCAATAAAGTCACTGGTTAACTGAAAGCCAACTCTTAGAGCTAAATCAACGGATCTTTTCAATAACATCCTTATGTGAATCTCCTGTCTAAATTAATGACATCCTAGGAAATCAAAAACAAAAAAACAACAACCCCAAATACTTCTTTTGCTCTCTGGATGAAGATCACTAGTGCCTCATACCGAGCAGGCTCCATATCCAGCCTAAGATTTTGTTGCAAATCTACAGAAAATTTAACTTTCCAATGAATATAGCAGAAAAGTCAACATCCCATGAGTAAAGATGTTCAAACTTCGCTGGACATACAGTTAGAACACCCAAATTTATTTTATAGATATGCTAATTGCAAAAGCAAACAAACAAACCCTAAATAAATGTAAAGTCATGGCACCATTTTCAGTGCATGCGTTTAAACTTTCCTAGCATTAACTTGGATGACTAGAGACTAATCGTCACTATTTCTAGCATTTGTTATACATACGCAAACTTAGTATAAGAAATACCAAGGGAGGATTGTAGGTACAAAAGCCAAGACTTTAAAGACCGGGTGCCTAGAGTTTGGTTCACAGAAAAGGTGAGTGTTGGAGCCCACTGAATTTTGTCCACCAACCAAGGTGAAGTTGGACTTCAATGTGTCTGAAGGGCATGAATAGACATCGGAACAGCCACTCCTCCTAATTCTGCATTAACTTGTAGAATTCCTCACCTAAAACAATGCTGTTTGAAACATAAGTGATGATCCAGCCCTTATGCTTGTCCTCCAGGATGGAGGGGAAAAAATAGGGGGTTCACATGAATATATTATGCTGTCTGTTTCTTTGGGTGCCCAGGCAGACCTGGCTTTCCCTCACTGTTCCTGGGGTCTCAGATCACTTCTGTGAAGTGGTAAATATCTGCCCCAACTAGGAAAATAACTTATGAGACCTGCTGTTTATATGCAGTGGGATAGGTATAGTTGTTTTTGCACTCAGCCTAAAAATGGGCCTAAAATGGGGGAGGGGGCGACAATTCACTTTTGGCTGAGACTCACCATGGAAGCTATGAGAGCAGAAAAGGAAAATCTTACTGAAAGTTATGAATAAATATAAAAGGGGTTTGAACTAAAGTGTTTTGCAGTCATAACTTACTTGTGTTTTCTGTCATGTGAAGGCTCTCAACATCTACATGAGCAATGCAGAAAGAAGATCAGGCACGTAAGGCAAAGAATTCCTTCAGTTCTGAACTGATTGTGTTAATTGAGTCTTAATATTCTAAATTCTGAATTCACCATTTCATTAAATTAAAATGGAGGTGATCTTTTCTGGAATACTTTATAGGTGGGTCCAAGAGTTGTATTTAATAGTCTGATAGCCTATGGTCTAGTTGACTATGATTAGCGATATGTAATACAGTACTCTTTGGCCAAGTGACTAAGCACACCCTGCAAATTCCAGAAGAGTGGTCTATAAACTGTGGGAACTCTTTACAGCACAGCTCACACAAGTAACTACCACTGAAAGGGAAACATATCAGACCCTTAATATATTTAGACTACTATAGGAACTTATTTCAGCTTTCAGAGTCTCCAGATTCAGATTCTTCCCCCTCTTCATATTCAGTGTGGTCATAATAGTCTCCATAATCTGTTGTGTAGTTTGTGATTCTGTTGACCGCAGAAATCTGAAATGTAGAGGCTGCTCCTGCACAGCAAAACATAAGAAGTCTCCACATTAAAAAGAACATACACAAAGCAATAACTAAAAGGAAAGATAAGACTTTCAAATTCTATAATGAGTTAAACATACTTGTGCCAGCAAGATCTGAAGGAATGCTTACACCTAGAGGGACCCTAGGGTGTCTGTGTGTAAATACAGCTTGCTCCTTTGCTAAGATTTGCTAGACATTCAGCAGGTGAAGTGGCATTTTGCTCATTATAATCAACTTAATTTGTGGTCCAACACCAGCTACGTTTGTATTAAATGCAGAAATAGCTAAAATATGGTTACCAATATTTGTAATTTTGTGGGAATACAGAAGAATTGGAGTATGCTAAATTGTTTTAATGGCAAGAGCTCACAATTACCAGAAAGAACCTTGCTAATTAGGGGCTCGACTTTTACCAGGTAATGAAAGTAGACCTTATGAAAAAAAGTTTATTATGGTTAGGAAGTTGTATAACTTATGTTACTTGATATAGTTTGACCTTTTCTCCATGCTTGTGTCCAAAAAACACAACAAACTAGGTATTCTTAAGAAGATCTTTGTTATGTTAATTGTTCTGGAGTCTGGTTTTTTTATCTTTCTTGCTAAGAATTGAAATCAATGAGGCTACATCTGCACTAGCTCCTTCTTTTTAGAAGGGGAATGGTAATGAGCAAGTTGGGAAGATGCTAATGAGGTGCTTCCATGAATATGCAGTGCTTCATTAGCATAATGGTAGCTGCACACAATTTGGGAGCTTTTGACTTGCGTGCTACCCATGTAGACAGGGGCTTTTTGAATGGACCCCCTGGACTTTGAAAGCCCTTCTTCCTATTTGGTTTCAGGAAGAAGGGTCTTTTGAAGTCTGGAGGGTCCTTTTGAAAGGCCTCCGTCTACAGGGGCGGCGTGTGATTTTAAAGCAGCACTTTCGAATCATGCACGGCTATCATTACGCTAATGAGGTGCTGCATGTTTGTGGCAGCACCTCTTTACCATCTTCCCAACTCGCTCATTACCATGCCCCTTCCAAAAGGAGGGGGCCAGTGTAGTTGCAGCCTGGGAGTTGAAGTCACTTGAGGCAGATGGGAAGAAGTCACAGAGTGGATGGTGACTGACAGCCAGCAGGCTGGTGGCAGAGAGATGTGACAAGTGGCCAGCAGGGTGGTGGCAGAGAGGTGCAGCAACTAGGGCGTCAGAGAGCAGTGGACAGGCGGCTGGTGAGTGACCAGCAGAATGAGTAAGATGCATTTTTACTACGCAATACCCAGGACAGAGGCAGCTCTGAAGGAATGCTTCCTTTACAACCTTTTGCGTTCCCTGCATGCTCTCTTGTCCTCATGCTCTGTTTGCATCTCCGACAGCAAAGTTCTCCTCCATGCATTTAATTGTACCCTCTCAATGCAGGCAGACTGCATTTGCTCATTAAACACATCATCCTCATTACGCTTTTTTTGCCTTTGGATCTGTGAAAGCTAAGAAGCTGGAGGAGCCAGGAGAGTGGGCAACAGACTAACTGTCGAACCGGCTTTAATAAAAAAAGTGAAGGGCAGACTTTAGAGGAGATACATTTAGAATGCAGAAAAAGTCCCATTTTGGTGACCGGATTGGTAAGAAACATTATCGGGCATATGCTCTTTTGCTCCCACTTTGAAAGCATATGCAACACAGTGTCTGCAAACTGCAGCTCCCATGGCTAGGCATTAGTCTATGCTTGCAAAGTGGGGTGAGGAAGGTGCATTTACAAGGGGCCAGACCAGTGGGCAAGTGGCTGGTTGTGGTGGTAGGACAGGGGCTTCTGCCAGGGGAAGGGAGACCAGTTGTGGAAGCAGGGCAGTGGCTCATGTGGTCACTGTGTGTTCACTCCCCTACCTTCCCACAGTAGCTGGCCAGGCAAGTGGGGCCAGGGATGCCAGCAAAAGCTCACATGATCACCAAACCATGCTTTGTTGGGGCTGAGCGAACAAAGATGTACTGACTCAAAGGTGAACTGCATCAGTTCCATAGCTTTTCTTGCTTCATCCAGGTTGCCATGCGTAATATCCGCCTTCTCCGAATCATGGAGAATGATAATGAATGGATGCTGACTGAATGTGGCCTGAAACCTGGACCTTATGTTGCAATGGTTTTGTGCTGCAATGCTGCCAGATCATTTCCTGCTGGCTTGGCATGGGAAGGTGTCCTACTATGGAGGATGGAATAAGGAACGTCCCCCCCGAAACCTTGGGAGAAGGAGGAAAAAGTACCTATATGCAGGGAGGATTCCTGCTCTGTCTCCAGCCACATTAACAAACTGTCCTGGGGAGCCCCTGCTGTGTAGGCAGAGTGGTCACCACAGATAACACTATCAGCTTAACCCACTTGTATAATGATTAAAAAGATGAACTCACTACAAGTGCCCTCCCCACTAGCAGAGGCCAGCAGCAATATGCCCTGGGAGGAGGAGACTGGCTCCAAAGTGAATAAAAGGTCCTGGCTGACAGTGAGACTGAATACTCCACTCATCTGCAGAGCGTTCTCATCCTCCTCATCATTAACAATGTGCTCCTCATTGTTGCCCAAAGAGTAATGTGGGAGGTATCCCTGGACATATTTGGGACACTGTTTGGGTCCCTCCTTACAATGCTATGCAGCTGCTTGTAGAAGTGGCATGGTTGGAGCTCTGACCCAGACCATCCATTTGCCTCCTTTGTCTTCTGGCACACCTGCCTAAGCTCCTTTATTTTCACATGGCACTGGCGGGTGTCCCCGGTGTATCCTTTTTCCACCATGCCCTGTGTGAGTTTTGGTATGGATATCAGCATGTTTTCTGCTGCCTTGTGGGTCTGCCTGCACATATTCCTCTCCTCCAGTAGTCAGATCTTCTGCATGCTCCATGCTGGAGCCCATTTGCAGCACTGGGCATTCATGGTCAGGCATGCTGCTGAGGTGTGCTGCTGTGCTCGCCATGCTAGCCAAATAGAATGTGAAATTCAGATTTTCCCAGGGTTTTTCTTGTGTACCTGGGAGTGCAGCAGAGCTGAAAGTGCTAGTTAAAGGGGTCACACTGGGGCTGTCTGGGACATCTTCTAGAGTCCAACAATGTCGAGTTTCACAGCATTGTGTCTGCACTACCCTAAAGTTGACCATGCAAGGTCAAACCATTGCTCCTCTCATCAGGTAGGAGTGCAGAAATTGACTTTAGAAGATCATGAAGTTGTCGGAATGAGCTTGGTGGTGTGGCCTTATTATTTAGAAAATCAACTTCATGTAGCTATGTTCAACCTGAACTCATAGTGTAGACCAGACCTTAGGTTGCTGGACTTAACCTGAGAGGAAAAGAACACTCTCCAACCTACTTGGGGTGGAATTTGTACACATGATTTATGTTTATGAACCCTATTTTCAGTGTTTTCTCAAATTAATGCCAAGTTAATTCCCCATTACCTCTCATGGTATGTCTTGGCTATACAGAAGATTGACCTGCTCAGGGTCAATCTCCTGGAGTTCCATTTTGCATGCCTAGTAGGGACATGTGAAATTGACCTATTGGGCTGAGAGTCAACCACTGTACTCCTCATTCTCATGAGGAGTAAAGAAGTTCAACAGGACAGTTTCTCCTTCTGTGACAATGGCCAGGTCAGGCGATTGTAGATAAGTTGATTCTAGCTATGCAATTACCATAGCTAAAACTGCATATCTACAAATCAACTTTAATGTGTAGTGTGGGGCTACCCTTGAAGAAGCTCAGGAATGGTGTGTGATTTTCCCAGGTTACTGGCTCAAGCCAGTTCTTTGATGGATGAATGAAAAAGAACCCCTAGATATTGAACCCCGCCCTGGCTGCTCCTGGCTCCAGCTGGCAGAAGGGTTATGCTTGTTAATGGGTTGGTAAGTTCTGTTTTGGAGAGAAAGAAGCAATATCTGATGGCTTGCTTCTGTATCATTGAAGTCAATAGGAGTTTTGAACACCTCTGCCTTTTTCCTTCTAGTCAAGTGTTGAAAACACCTATTTTAACTTTATTTCAGACACACGTAAACCATGAATTTGATCCTGCAAGTGCTCTGCACATGAAATTATCATTGTAGGACCAAGGCCATTGTTTCATAAAGAGAAGAGGCCCACACCAAGAGGGAAATATGAACAATGTAATCTGCTCCTGTCTATGCAATGCAAGTGCAATTCTCCATAAAGTCAAAAAGAGGCTAGCTTGCAGGCCTGTGTCCATTTGAAAATAAACAGTAAAAGTTATTTCATGTATCTCTCTGCTCACTCCTCTCAAAAGCAATTCCTAATTTTGCACCAAGTAAATGATTAAACAAAATTGTTGAAGCTGTAAGAACTTCTCAGGGCTACATGCAGCCATGGTTCAGGTATGGAATTCTACCTGAAGTCAAAGAGCGGCTGTGTAAAATACTGCAGAATAAGGTGTGGCTTGTGAACTTTACAGCTGTGATCCACAAGGTCATTAAGGTGGAAAAGGTGAAAATTGTAGTAAACTGACTCATGCTATTAACCAGATTGTCTTTTTTCAGTTTTTACTGCACCTCATATTTGCTTTTCACCAAAAATACCTACAGCTGATCCTCTCTGAAGGGATTTAGGATGGAGTGTGACACTACTCAGTCTTCAAGGGTGGGCATCCATTAGGTCATTCACATCCCTCATTTGGGCATTCACCGTAGCACCAAAGGGCCAATCTCTGCTGGTTGAAGTCTGTGGGAACTGAGGATGCTCAGCCCCTGACAGAGCCACACCTTTAGATAGGTAATTGCCTGTTTTATGAGCCTTAGCATCAACGTGAATGCCAGCACAGAGGATTTGCATTTCCAGATGAGGCAGAGGCATTTGAAACCTGGCCTCGAGCTGTTGAAACCAACTGCTGAAAACCAAAAGTGAAAGCACTTTACCATCAATGACTTTGAGTCTTGCAGATGCCTGTGCAATGCCATACTTGTTTTTTGCTTGGCAGATGTAGATGCCTTCATCTGATTTCTTGATTCCTTGAATTTGCAGCCAGCCTGTCACGCCGTACTTCTGAGGCCCACCTCTCACCTGAGAGAAGCCAGACACATCATCAAAATGTAGCAGACATGGGAGAAGAGGCCACTTTTCAGAAAGGTATCTACCTGGATTACCTTGTTTCACTTGGTAACCTTGTCTGATGTTCAGCCTGAACAGTGCAGGCAAAGGGCCTCTCAGCCCAAGTTCAGGCAAAATCTTTTCACCTTTCAAATTCAGGGCTCCTCATATACTGTAAACACTCCACTTTAAAGGCCTTTTCGCTGGCAGAGGCTGCAGTCACTTCATCTTCCAGGCCAGAGAGCTCTTATTCTTGTTTTCCTAGCCATGCAGGGAGGTGCAGGAACTCCTTCCTCACCATAGGTTACACCCCGCTTACATACACACTTGGGTTAGTTTTAATAGACACTTTAATCTTGACAACAGCTATTTTACTGCTAATGGTCAGAAAACCGGATCCTTTCAGTTCTCATGTAGGCAAAAATCACAAAGCAGTTAAAGGGAGTTTTGCCTGGAGTGAAGTGCAGGACTGTGAGAGGAGCCTTTACAGAGAGCGAACACAGTGCAGCAGTCAGGGTTTAGCACTTTCTCTACATATGCTAAACTGTCTCATCAAGCATTTCTGAAAGCAAAATTCTCTCAGTTCTCAGGCATCATTGTGCTGCAGCACCCCCTGCTGGCAAGCTACTTCTTGCATTAATGCTGGTTTTGTACTGTAATAGTGTTGTGTCCTGTTATTGATGTTCATAGAATTACAAAAACTTGGAGCTGGAAGGGACTTTGAGAAGTCATTGAGCTCAGGCCCCGATGCTGAGGCCGGGCTAAGTAAACCTAGACCATCCCTGACAGGTGGCTGTCCTACCTGTTCTTAAAAACCTCCAGTGGTGAGGATTCCACAACCTCTATTCCAGATGTAACTGTCCTTGTCATAAGAAAGTTTTCTCTTCTATTCAACTTATATCAATCTGGCTGTAGATTAAGCCTGTTACTCTAACCCACACGCCTATTGCCTATGGTTCACTGTCTCATGTAGTAGCACTTAGACACCACCTACCCAGAGAAAGAACAAATCTCCTCTACAGCCTTAGCTGAGAAGCAGGTAGCTTTTCACTCCAACTCTAGAGGTTTCTGTACTAAGCTCCAGAGGTCCCAGGTTCAAGCTCATGTGTGGACAGCTACAATACCTTTTTGTTCTATGTACAGGGGACTCCAAGAGCAATTGATACCAACCCCTTTACAACAGCGATTAAAGTATTTAAAGACTTGTCAGATCCTCACTCTGTCTCCTTTTCTTAAGACTAAGCACATCCAGTTTTTACTCTTTCTTCTTAGGTCAGGTTTTCTTAACCTTTTATCATATGCAGATAAATTAGTCTAAGTAGTGAAGCAATAGGAGACCTGAACTCAGCCTCTGTCTTGCTCCCACAGAAGTTGGGCCAATATGGGTAGGTCTACAAAGCAAAGTTATTTCAAAATAACAGCCATTATTTCAAAATAACTTTGCTGGAATCTCCACAACCCAACCACTACCTCAAAATAATTTCAAAGTAGGAGTTGGCTCATTTTAAAATAGTTAAACCTCATTCCCTCGTGAAATAGCGCCTGTTTTGAAATAGGGGCTAGGTACACAGGGAACAGAGCCTATTTTGAAATAAGCCATAGTGTGTCCAATGGCTCCATTTCAAAATAGGTTCTATTATGTGTAGAGATGTTCAATTCTGAAATAGCTGAGGGCAATTCTGAAATGCATTTTATGTGTAGTAGCATTATTTCAAAATAAGCTAGTCTGGAAAATCTCTTCCAGAATATCTTATTTTGAAATAATACCGCTGTGTAGACATACCCTAAAAGATGTTATCTCATCCTCCTTGTGTCTCCAACAGAAGAAAAACAGTAAAAACAAGGGAGTGTCTTAACCCTTCATCCCCTCCTCTCAGCTCAGTAGTATGATCTGTGGAATAAGCATAATCTACCTGGATTGAGATGTGGGCATCGTCTCCTGGCAGAAACATTTTATCCCCTTTTTTCTTCCACTGAAGGTGTGGCAGAGGATAGGCGGACGCCTCACAGCCAAAGATGATGTCATTACCCATGAAATTCTGAGCATCCTGAGGTGGCACAGAAATAACAGGACCTGCAAGGAGCCAATGTGAAAAGATCCTGATTGATAAGCCTGGTAAAACATAACTGCCTTTTGCATTGAGAAAACGTCAAACAATATTGTCACACACTCTGGAGAGGCTCAGGGCTGCCTTGATACAGACCGTCAAGAAACAGAGTGAATACCCCACACTGGTTAAGCTGGACTATGTGGTAGGTGGTCACTTACATCAACTATTACAACAATATTCAGGTTACTCCCAGCTCCAAAGGGCCAGTTACTTACCTGTAGCCAGTTGTACCTCAGATCTCAACCCGAAGATGATGCCCATAGCCAATTCTGTAATAAACTTACTACAGATTTATTAACTAAGAAAACAAATAAGGGTTTTTTTGACAAGGTTAAATAACACACAGAGGTAACACACACAAATGAGCATTAGTCATGACTTTCCAAAGACAATAGAAATGTCCCTCATAGTCTGACTCTGTCTTTTGGAGGTAACTCGTGCAAAACAGCTGGGGGGCAGGAGGAGGGAGGCGGGGGAGCTTTTGCTTAGTGATTCTTGACCCCTCTCAGAGATCTTCTCTCCTCTTCATGCCTGTTAGGAAGGCAACCAACAAAGTCATTGACATTTTGAGGTCTTATAATGGTTCATTTGGTTTCAAAGGCACCCTTGTTTGCAGGACCACATTTTATACTAATTAAGGGTTCTTTCTGGTTTGGATGTTATATAGTTAATGACGTTTACAGTGCAAACACTTATACTAGGCTACAGGGGCTGTAAATGAGAACAATATACGCAGAATCCTACAAGCTATTCATAAGGTTTAAGCACCAAACATCTTCTTACAACTCTAATATTTGTCTTAACAATGATAACACACAAGTAAGACAGACTTTTCTTCAGCTACACATTGTTCAGTGAGGCCTGGGACCTTGACCTGAGCTGCACCTCATCTGCCAGTGTCACAAATAAAAATATTAAAATATAATTTATAAAAAACCTTCACAGTCCTCTTTTGTACAAGAGTTTGAAAAACCAGTTTTTGAAAAAGGTGGTTCTTTCTTGGTCTTCACACCCCACAAGCAATGTGAGTAAGCACATGGCCCTATTGGATCCCAAATAAATATTTATTAGATATTCTTAAACACATTCACCCTAGTTGCATACGTTCTGCTGCTGTGGTTGGTTAATGGTGGCTTCTAAACTACAGAACTCAATGACCACAGTTAAAGGACATGCATGAGAAGTGGGCAAGGGAAGGCACTGTGTTCCCAAAAAGACCAGGGTGGCCCTGCCCACCACACTCCAGCATGCTGGGACCGCAGCCTTCAACTACCCGAAGGAGGATTACAAAGAGGATGGTGAGGGGCTGTTTTCTGTGGAGACAGAATGAGGAACAATGGTCTCAAGTTACAGGGGGAGAGGTCAAGGTTGGATATTAGGAAAGACCATTTCACCAGGAGGGTGGTGAAGCCCTGCAATATATTACCTAGAGACGGGGTAGAATCTCTAGCCCTAGAGGTTTTTAAGTCCCAGCTTGACAAAACCCTGACTGGGATGATTTAGTTATGGTTGATCCTACTTTTAGCAGGGAGTTGGACTTGATGATCTCCTGTGGTCGCTTCCAACCTTTGATTCTATCATCCCAGGGCCAAGCGATAGGATTGGGGCTGTGCAGCTGACTGGCTACTCCTGGGGCTAGGGCAAGGGGAAAGCTAGGGCTGCCCAGTGCTCTGGGAGCTGGGAAGGATGGGAAGGAGACAGAAGCTGGAACAGTGTGGCTGCCTGGTTCTGGTGCTGGGGGATGGGAGGGGAGCACCATAATGCAGGGAACTGGGGCCAGTGGCTATAATGGGGCTGGACTCTGGTGGGCCTGGAGGGGGCAGGTGAGGCTTGCCTCCATACACCAACCATCCACGTTAACAGACTATGTAAAGGCATATTGTTCCTACACACTGCCAAGGTTATAGCCTTCTCTGCCTGTATGCAAAAGTGAAGGAGGTGCTGAAATGATGGCAAGACACATGACTTCTGATAAACTTCACAACTGCCAATTAGTTTGTAAAATATGGGTCCTCCTGCATTACTTCTAAATGAAAATACACCCTTCACAAGATTGGTCCCCCAACTTTAGTTCAAAGTTACCTTTGGCCAGATCTATCCTAGACATGAAAGTCGATCCTAGAAATGACAATTGCATAGCTGGAAGAGATGTGTCTAGGATCAACTTACCTGGCTGTCCTCACAGAGGGAGGTCAATGCAAGAAACTCTCCCATTAACCACCCTTATTCATCCCTATTAGCTGTGCAAAATTGTAGTGCTGAAGATTGACCCTAACCCGGTTGATCTCCTGGTTTACTATAGACATACCCTTATTTTTTCACTAGCTTTTCACACATTGGGCTAAAAGAAAGAAAGAAAGAGGTTTACGTTAACCACAAGAGGGACCCCCTTCCAGTTTTTGAGTACAACAAGAAAGTAAACAGCTAAAGGATAAGGGTCAGGCTGAATGTACTACACAAATACATTTACTGAATGTGCAATATGCTTGCAGGCATGTTGCATGTATTAAACGTACAATATTATTCCTTACACCAACAAGAAGAGAAGACAAATCAATATGGCCATTGTTATCATAAGTAGCTTAATTTTGGGCCACTTATTTGCATTTTCCCATTTTTTTTGTCCACAACTAATGCAGTCAAACATGTTTCCTATCCCTTTTTGTTTCTTTCTTTAAAATAGCTTTTATTCTCTGAGACACTGAGTCCAGTTTGAGTTAAACTCTTTCATTGTATGTGGAAGCGTTGATAAATAAACACATTTTTGCCTGTGATATTTCAATCAATGTATTTCTGCCCAATGAATGTTTCAGCTGCTGGAAATGTCACAGCAAGGCTTCAGATTTCTAAATGACAACTTCAATACATGCCATCATGTATAATTAATCTAGTTGGGGCAGAGAACATCAAATGCAGACCAAGTTAAATTATGCACTGTAGATTAAAGTATGCAGCAACATTATCTCCTTTGTTGTTCATGTATTGCTTGTTAAACCATCATGGTTTTGTTCTAAACTCAAATTTTTAAAGATGGCTATGGTATTTGAACATCTAATTCACATCTGATTGGATTTGCATTACTTATTCAAATCCTTTAGGACTGAGATGTCTGTGTTCACATAACTGTGCCTTTTCTCTTAACACGTATACTGTGTTCTAATCAGGGGTCAGCAACCCTCGGCACATGTGCTGCTCTTGGCAAGTGAGCTGATTTTCATCGGCATGTGAAGCGGGAGTTCAGCCCTGCCCTCCTCCCTCATTCAGGTGGAGCTTACTCAAAGTCAGGCCAGCTGTGGATTAACAAAAGACAGGGTAGTTCTTCCAACCACCACTGGAACAGTAAAGGTCTGCATCCTAATTTATTTATTAATGACGCTGTTGTAAGTAGGACTATTAGAAACTTTAAAAAGAATCATCAGCACTTGGTCCACACGTAGAGGTCAAAAGGTCAAATTTTGACACCCTGCCTCTGAAAGGTTGCTGACCCCCTTCTAGATTTTCCAGAAGGACCCATCTGACAAGCAGTGTACCTGTCTCACTTGTTTCTAGATTGGCACCTTCTTGAAGACTGCAGTCCCACCTCCCCTTCCACCAGCAGCGTAAGGTGTGAAATATCCTGGTTATGCTTCGGAAGAGAAGCTTTAAATAAGCAGAAGGGGTAGGGAGGTTGGAGTTTGCAGTGGGTCCATGCCAGAGGGAGGTGTTCTGGGGGATTAAGTGTGGGAGTTCTTCTGTGGGCTGGGGAATGACCACAGTGGGTATTTCTATCCTTCACTCAAGGGCCAGATTAATAAGGAGGCTTTAGGGCCTCTGAGCCTCTCATGCACCCTTAGCTCCCTCTTAGACCCTGCATCCTCCCAACCCTCAGCTCCCTCCTAGGCCCCACACCCCAACCCTGAGCCCCTCCCATACTCTAGCTCCCTTGGAGAATCCACATTCAACCCTTAGCTCCCTCCAAGACCCCACTCACCAACCCTGAGTCCCCTCCTGCACCCCAACTCCTGACTGGACCCTGAAACCCCAACATCATGCCCTGAGCCCCCTGGCATACTGCAAACTCTTTGGTCAACCCATTGTCCCCAGAACCTGCACCCCATTCAGAGCCCCCCACAGCTACTCTCTTGCCTCAACCTGCAGCCCCTTCCAGCATGCTCAACTCCTCACTCTTGGCCCCACCACAGAGCTCAAGAAAGCACCCTGCCCTCCAATCTAATAGCCCTGGGTCCTCAGAACAGTTAATCCAGCTCTGCCTGCATCATAAACCAGAGTTCAGACACAGGTTTGGGGCCAAGCCCTTTTACAGCCAGACAGAAATCATTCTGACTGGGGCACTTTGGTGGTGCTGAATCACATCTGGAGCTCACTGGGACTCAGGCCCAATCCCTCTCATTTTGCCATGTGGAATCAGCCCAAGCACCAGACCCAAGTCAGAAAGTCTGCCCAGTGCAGTATGGGCACGTCAGCATGGCTGTGAGACCTCCAGGTTTACAATGGAGTGTGGATATTCAGGTTTGGGTGTTCAGTGCAGTGTAGACGTACCCAATGAGTCCACCACATGGAGGAAGCTACTTGTGTCAAACTCTGCTTGGGCTAAAACAGTGGCAAAAGGCTGGTAACCCAGGCTCTCAGCTGGCATTGTGAGGGCATGGATTCCCCCCTCAAGTCCCTACACAGTTCACCACAGAAAGCCATTTACTAGTAGAATGACTTCAGCAGAGGCGTATGCTTATGGCAAGACAGGAAGATCATTCACCACTGTCAGACAGAATGCAGCAAAGCTCCCAGGCTTCCAGATTGACCTATGGAGCATTAGCTTCCAAAAAGCATTTTTCCCCAGCCGCCTCCCTTGTAGCCACTGTCCTAAGTGCCTGTGCCCAGGGATGGGGAAGATGATCCAAATTCTCCATGGGCCAAGTCGATGCATTCAATCCTAGTGGTACAGTCCAAAATTTACACTGATGGCTAATGATCTGGGGTCCCTCTATTTGTGGATGCCCAACCCAAGACATCTCAAAGGGGCCAGATTCAGAGGGTGGGCGAGTACTCACAATCCTTAACAACAAGAAGCACCAGATGAAGTGGGTCTTTGCCCATGAAAGTTTATGCTCCAAAATATCTGTTAGTTTATAAGGTGCCATAGGACTTCATGTTGGTTTTGAAGATACAGACTAACTTGGCTACCCCTCTGATACTTGTCATAATCATTAGCTGCTTTTGAAAATCTTGTGCATGAATTTTACCCTGTTGCATATTTGTCACCTTTCACTGTCACCGCAAATGTGGGAAAAATAGCTGTAAGCCCCAGAACTGGTGAAAAATGTGTAGAAATAATTTTCTAAATGATATTATAAAGTTTTTTTTTCCATCCAACATCAAACTCAAACTGAAGGATGGTACTTTGGCAGCAACAAAATAGTGTGTTGCTCTGTGCTGTACGACATTCATGTTCACAGCTCTGCATCTGCTTGTAACACAATGCAGACAAGCAGTATGTCTATACTAACCATAAGATCGCCGTGCTGCGGTCAGTCTTCTGGAGCTTGATTTTGCTGTGTCTGTTATGATACAGCAAAATGGATCTCTCTGGGCTTGGCGCTCGTCCCTGGTACTCCACGTGGAGTACCAGGGTCGAGCGCCAAGCCCAGAGAGATCCATTTTGCTGTATCGTAACAGACACAGCAAACTCATCACCCAAATCATTACGGCTATCACGTGGAGTAAGGGACATTGGCAAGAGCCTGGAGAGCCCGATCTACACTAGGGCAGAAAGTCAATTCTGATACATCAGTTCTAGCTACAATAATGGGAGTGCTGATATGCTGCCTTTGTTCACACCAGCGTGGAAGCAGCTGAAAATGACCATGCTAAAGAACAAAAGGTGACGAAGTGGGTCTTTGCCCATACATTTCTATTAGTCTATAAGGTGCCACAGGACCCCTCGTTGCTTTCAAAGCCACAAAGATTCTCTTTAAAGTGACTAGTTCCAAGCATACAACGCTGTGAGTGGCGGCAGAGGAACTTTCCGAGGGTCTGAATGAACTTTTACCCCTGGAGGAGCTCTGCCATGCCAGGAGTGGAGGATGATCAGGAGAGCTCCCAGAAGGTGTTGCCAGAGAAGGATCATTGCATGCTCCTCACTCCACTGTTTGGTAAATTGCAAGCGAACATCAACTAAAGCCACAGATGTATATGAGGCTACTTTCAAGCAACACTTTTAAGCTATGTAAAACAATTGATAAGAGATGGTGCACCATTATATTTTTCAACAGCATATGTATCGGTGTGTGTATATATTTACCTGTGAACGCTACATATAATCTCACATAAACTGCAAACATGTATGCAGGTTGAAATTTCATATAGACAGCCCTTTACGTGTGCATTCTGATTCCTTCTTTTGTCTAGCTACAAAGATGTGTGTGCAACTTGGACCTCTCTCTCTCTCTCTCCATATTGTGCATTAGGCCACTCAGAAATCCTCTCTGTAAGATGGTGATCCTAATTCCTGAAGGATGAATCTTATTAAAATCAGACTGTAGAAACAGCCAGTGTTCAGGTAACTACACTAAGCACTTCTTTATCTCCCCGCACCCCCATCCCACCATGCAATATAATTGCATCCGATCATTTGTTTCTTACCTACGCAAATAAAATGTAGCCAAAGGTGTATTTAGTTTAAAGCCTTAACACACTGAAATGAGGTTCATAATTTTATATAATCAACATGAATACAAATTCCTTTAGGGAAATTATTCCAGTTCTAATATGGGGATTTGTAATCTTCAGTTGGTATTTAAATCTTTTAAAAGCCATTAAGTTATATTATTTTCAACTCTTATACCAAGAAAAGAACTTCTAAAAAGTGATTTCCAAAGCCTATTCTGTTCTGTTCTATTCCAATTCATTTATTGCACCACCATATTTTCTGATACTTTCCTTGCTACCACCCCTGTTATTTCAGATCAGGCATTAAATAATAATAATTCAAAAGATTTTTTACCTCTGTTACACTTTTTGCTCAGCTACTCTGAATGCCACACTTAATAGTGACTTTGTGACATTAATCCCACTATGGTCATATATAACTTTACATGTAACTTATACAAATTTACATTCCACATTTTCAGAAATTACCTACTTTGTAGATCTATTGCTTATTAATGACCACGTGATATAAAATCCACTGTGGTAACATACAAGCTAGCAACATGCAAGATTAAACACCAGCTGGTGAACTATTTGTTTAAATCCCGAAGAAGTAACAGAGTAATTATAATGATGCTGAAGTGCTATTTGCTGTGACTATGCTGAAACGTTAAAAGCTATTTCTAGAAATTAGCATCAGAGTGTCTCCTTTATTTATCTGCTTTAGCGAACGCTTTACTTGGTATACACACTTTACTTGGTGTACATTACCTGATTCACATGGTCCTTTGTGTTTCATGCTGATATTTCTTCTCTTCTCAGAATAAGCCTCATTGAATTGGCAGACGTTCTCATAGGTCTTGCCTTCAGAGCCACAGACACTTTCCTGGGATTTGCAGACACATTGTGGCTCAGGGATTTCCCCAAACTTGGTTTCATGGGCATCCAGCCTGCACTCCAAGTTCCTCCCACATTGCCCATAGAAATGATTGACCTTGTCTAAATCACAGATCTGCCCTTCCACATTCCCACATTCAGAACAGCAGCCACACCGATCTAACACAGTCCCGGCTTGACAGTGCGCAGGCTTGGAGCAAAGTTCCAAATTGCATTTTCCACAGCTATCTCCTTCCCATAGCAATCTCAACCAACTCCTATAGTACAAGGTAGGGAAACTCTGAAAAACTTGTACCAGGGCTACCAGCACTAAAATAACCTCCAAGAGCTTCATCTTGAGAATGCAATGAACTAGAAGCAAAACTCTTTGGAGTAAAGCCAGGAATGGGGAAAAACAGCAAGAGTGGGAGAGACAGAACGTCACACGCCTTTTTTGTTTTTGGTATATAGATTTACTGTGGAGGCTTTAAAAAGATGTTAGCATTAGATTGCTGATCTGGAACTGATAAATCAAAATGCATACATACCTACAGGCTTTTCTCTAGTGCCGTTTGGAAGCAGATCTTGCATACATATGAAAACACAGACACACTTCCCATCTGAGCTGAAGGGTTTGGTCAGCATCTCCATGAGCCAAATTTGCAGAGTTGCTTTATAGAAAAGCATGAGATTGTAGCTTCTGTAGGAAGAGGTATAGAATAAACTGATGAAAAAGCGGAGAAGCGCATGCGTATGTGCTTCTATTTCATTTTTTTTCTCACTCCCTTAACAGTATTAGTCACAAAGAACTAAATGTGGGTGGAAATCAATGTCTAACACAAAACAGGTTGAAACTCTCTAGTCCGGCATTCTCTTGTCTGACAATACCCATAACCCAGCATGATTTTAGTTTGCTGGATGACCACTTATCATGGTTGTGGACAAGTTTCCCACGGTCCAATGAAGTTTGTTTACAGCCACCAATCCTGGCTCTCAGTATTCTGGGCTATTTAGTTATCATTTACCCTAAATGTTTTCTAAGAACCCAGTTAGCAGTGGAAATGTTGGTTATGTGCTAGACAGTACTGATCTTCGACTGGTGCCATATTAAAGAGGATCCATCTGTATTATCATGTAAAGCAGAATAGAGCCGTTTAACACCTCAGCTTAACATAATACTGCTGCCTGATGAAAAGGCAGGAAATGAATAAAAACGAGATTTCCTAGACAATTCAATCAAAGAAATTTCTCTGCAGGGAGAATATGATTTTGCCATTATCCTGGTGGAAGGAGCATTGATATTACTGGTAGCAGGACACAATGGGTTCTATGGGAGGCATGCACAATCTTTGCTGTTATCAATAGGTTCCTTGAAGCTCTAGTTGTCACCCTTTCTGCAGGAACCTGATAGCCTTCTGCTCACTCTTGTCCAGAACCAGTGTGCAAAGGCCTGTATGATACCAGCTGGTTTAATGAGCACCGCAGCTGGGAACGGCTACTCCCAGAAGTGCTAAGGTGCTGGTCTCTCAGCCCCACAGAGCTACATAGAGAGCTTAAAGCTCAGAAGAAAATGCTAAGCGTTGCAGTAGCAGGTATTCAGTGGGTGCCCAAGCTCGTGAAATCTGCTTTCCCTGGAGCACGTATTGCATTGGAATGTCTTCCTTCAAGATAGCACATGATCTGGTGTCTATTCCCTTCACCACATGCACAATTCTGGAACTTTCTCCTTCACGTGATTTGCCAAATCCCGTTTGGTGAGTCTCTGGAAAAATCTGCCTGTGAAGAAAGGGCTTTGCTTGACATTTCGTCAGAAAATCAAAGGCTTTTAACTTGGGGTCCTGCTACAATCCATTCATCTCTAGTTGGTTATGCTGTGGTAGCATGGACTGGGGTCTCAGCAATACAGGTGAGCACAAGTTCTACATCAATATTGGCAACACTCTGGACATCATCAGGAAAGCCAGTGTACTCCTTGATTTTGTTGAGCTGCTTTCTGTTCCTCTGGTAGGTCCAACTGTGCAGGGTGGGGTGGTATATGAATTTGGTCCAGATGAACTAGCTATTGCCGTTTATTAGGCAAATTCTCTCCAAAATGTAGTCATTTCCCACTTGCAGTGGGGTAGTGGCTGGGTATCCATGTCATTGTACTACTGCTCTGGTTTGCTGCCTTATTACTCTTTGGTAACTACTTGAGCCTTAAAGGCCCTTGCACCAGAAACTTGTTAAAAAATGGTACTGAGATTTTTGTTCCTTCTGGGGAGCAGAATTCAGCTCTGAGATTGTGGGTGGCCCTTGCATAAGCAAGTGAAGACATGGTGCAGGAAGGGCTCCTCACATCTTCTCTTCCCTGCCCCTAGACACAATCTGGCCCTTAAATTGAGAATCATCCTTTCATACTGGAAGCTCAGTTTCCTGGCAAAGCCAACAGAGGGGCTGGCACACTGCTGGTTGGGGTAAGCACAGATGGGGGGAAAACTATGGGTACCATTAAATGTTCTTGGAGGAACTGCTGGCTGGAAGCCAGGGCTGTATGGGCAGCTTTGCATGCACACACACACGCCAATCTTCCTTTGAAGAAGCATAATTTATGAATCTCCTCATTAGTGCTATAACACGGGGAAGGATAAGTTAATTCTACAGTAACATGATTATTAAATCCATTAGTCAAAGGCAGGGGATCCATAATTAACTTATTCTCCAGCATCAAGTAAATGATTCTACTGCGTGCTGTAAGGAAGCAATTGTTCGCTGATACGCAAAATACAGTGGGGCTATTAGACTATAAAGCTCTAATCTTATAATTAAATTATAAATTTTACATATTTTAATAATCCAGCCTATATATTTTAATTGTTTTCTTTGTAAGATTAAAAAGAGGTGCCACCAGTTCGCTCATTTGCCTTACAGCTATCTACCGAGGACAGTTGTCTGTCACCTAGACAGTCTTTTCCCCTTGGGTTTTTGATCTGTGGGTCGGACATGTCTCTGACTGTGGGGGATCAGCATGGATTTGTTGCTGTTTCGTGCTTCAACTTCTGCTTCATTATTGATGACCATAGGCATTCAAAATCTTTACCAATGAGGAGGCCCATGGCACCTTAAAGACCAATAGATTTATTTGGGCATAAGCTTTTGGGGGTCAAAACTGTAAAGACCAGTCCCGTCTCTTGATTTCCTACTGGAAATTACTTGCATTATTTTCAGCTTGAAGAAAATGAGGATGCTCCTGGGTTTTTCCATAGACTTTTAACAGAACTATGGTGAATTATTAATTCCGAAGCAAGCTAGTGAGGTGGAAATTCTTTGACGCTCACATTATCTGGCTTTTCTTTGGAGGCTGCCTTTGACCACTGAACTGCCTTGAATGAAGTGCACTCATCCCAGAAAAGCCCAGGCATTATTCCTTGGGGCAGCCTTTGTGTTCTTGCTGGAGCCCTAAATAACTCTTAGTCCTTTCACTTTGAACTCACAATCATATGGCTCCAGAGAGTCAGAGGACTCAAGCAAGTACAGTCATTCCGCAGTTGGTGCCAAAGGGAGAGCTGGTTTTCTTGTCACTCCTTGGCCCTCTCTTGGGAGCAGGAGTAACAGCCAAGTTGTAGATGTACCACACAGGCTCTAGTATGTCTGCTTGGAATGGTCCTCTGCTACCTTATGCACTTGCAGTTCTGTTCTTGCTCTAAACTCTTGCATAGCATCACTGTTGAACAATTACTTTGCTTCATCCTAGGCAGGAGATGGGAGAAATGATTCTGTCTGGGTGCCTTTCGAAGGCCTTGGATAGGAGAGTTGACAGAGTATTACAATCTGGCATTCAGGTGGTTCTGGAATGCATCAGAACTTGCAAAGTTGTGATAGGGGGCTGCCATGGACTAGCACAGACTTGACTGAGCTGCCCCTCCGGGAAGAAAAGCAGGAAAGAGGTAGGTTGTGTGTGGGTGTGCTTATGGGCACAGGGATGGAGGGAAGCGGGGAAACATAAGCTGATAGATGAATATTCTAATGCCTAGATGACGGCCAGGTGGAAGTGTCGGCATAGGGCAGGAATCTAAGGGTATGTCTACACAGCAACTAGACACCTGTGACTCAGGCTTGCAGGCTTGGGCTGTGGGGCTGTCTGATTGTACTGGATTTCCAAGCTGGGACTGAGATCTGAGCTCTGGGACCTTCCCACCTTGCAAGGTCCCTGAGCCTGGGCTCCACCCAAGCCTGGAAGTCTACACTGCAATGAAACAGACCAACAGCCAGTGTCCCTGTGAGTCCAAATTGGCTAGCATGGACTAGCCCAGAGCTTGTCTGTGTAGTGGGTTTGGATCTGGAAATTAGTAATAATTTGGGCTCGTGTCCTAATCAGTTTGACAAGTTCTAGTTATTAATCATAAGTCAGAGAGTCCCCCACCATCCTCAATATTCCAATGTTAGTGAAGGGAAATGTTTGGAATATGGGCATGCATATTCAAGCACCGCTCTATTGGTGTGGTCATCTGAGGCCAGATTTAAAAGCTGTTTGACTTCTAGACAGATTTTCAATGGTGCCTTGGCCCATGCCTTTGTAAATCTGCCCAAACACCTTGAAAAACTGTCCCATGGTTCAATCAGCTCATTTGCCATGAAGAATGCAGTATCCATTCTCAGTGCTTCATGGCCATGGGTGAAGATCAAAGGGGTTCTGGGTGGTGGTGGGGATTTAGCCACCCTTGACATTTAGTGATTGATTTACGAAGGAAAGAAAATACCAGAGCTCAGAACAGACACCCTTTTATCTCACTCATAAGAACATAAGAACATAAGAATGGCCATACTGGGTCAGACCAAAGGTCCATCCAGCCCAGCATCCCATCTGCCGACGGTGGCCAATGCCAGGTGCCCCAGAGAAGGAGAACAGAAGACAATGATCAAGTGATTTATCTCCTGCCATCCATCTCCTGCCCTTGTTATGAAGGCTGGGGCACCATAGTTTATCCCTGGCTAATAGCCATTTATGGACCTAACCTGCAAAAATTTATCAAGCTCTTTTTTAAACCCTAATAGAGTCCTGGCCTTCACAGCCTCCTCGGGCAAGGAGTTCCACAGGTTGACTGTGCGCTGTGTGAAGAAAAATTTCCTTTTATTAGTTTTGAACCTACTACCCATCAATTTCATTTGGTGTCCCCTAGTTCTTGTATTATGGGAAAAGGTACATAATTTTTCTATATTCACTTTCTCCACACCATTCATGATTTTATATACCTCTATCATATCGCTCCTCAATCGCCTCTTTTCCAAACTGAAAAGTCCCAGTCTCTCTAGCCTCTCCCCATATGGGACCCATTCCAAGCCCCTAATCATCTTAGTCGCCCTTTTCTGAACCTTTTCTAATGCCAATATATCTTTTTTGAGGTGAGGAGACCACATCTGCACGCAGTACTCAAGATGTGGGCGTACCATAGTTTTATATAGGGGAAGTATGATATCTTTTGTCTTATTATCGATCCCTGTTAAAAATGGGCAAATGTAGTCATGGTATGAGGTGAAGATTAAAGAAATAGTCAACATATATAATTTAACTCCATCCCCTTATTACCAAGGACTAGAGTGCTGGCTCCTGGCACCATGGTAAGGACCTTTAGCCCAACAGAGAACAGGATGCAGGGTGCATATTCCTAAAATCTGAGGGGCTGATACGATGGCCACCAAGAGGAGATCAGATCTCTGGGTACATCTTCACTGACACCCTCCTTCCTTCCCGCCTTTCCATGGCAGCCAGTTTAAGAGCCCAGGTTGATGTTATGGAGCTACAAATACAAATGTGCACATCCTTACTCAGGCTGGAGCCTGGCAAGCCAGGAGCATTTCAGTTCCTGGGCTGCAACCCAAGCAGCAATATCTACACAGCTGTATTTTGCCATGTAGCACAAGCTCCGCAACCCCAGCCAGCTGACTCTGCAACTCACTGCCACTGGGTTTTTGTGTTGTTTCTGAAATGTTGATGTACCCACCGAAGTGAAGAGGGGATAACTCTGCTATCGTCACTGTCCTCAGGCTGCCAGCACCCCTGAAATTGCTATAATGTGCAAAACAAAACACTTCCCAGAGTGATTTAAAGAGAAGGAGCTCTGTCGGTTTGCAGGCACTGTACATTTGGCAGGCCTGACAGGGTATTTAGACCTGTCCAGCTTATATAACAGCAGCTGATATAAAGTGACTGCCTAGTTGGATATTTATGACAGGTTTCATTTCAAATAAAATATTATCGCCTCTAGCAGTGCTAAGGCCTAGACCTATTCTGACTGGGATGCTAAATCTTTAGGCTAGTATCAGAGGGGTAGCCGTGTTAGTCTGGATCTGTAGCAGCAACGAAGGGTCCTGTGGCACCTTATAGACTAACAGAAAAGTTTAGAGCATGAGCTTTCGTGAGTTAACTCACTTCTTCAGATGCTGGTCTTTAGGCTATTGTAACTATAACTACAGTGGCTGTTTGGGCTATCCAGCGTACCCAGAGATGTTAATCTTTTCCATAGCAATGAAAACTTTACTATAAGAGTCTCATTACCAGAAACTATGTGTCCCTAAAAACATGCAACAAGCAGGCCAGGTATACAAAGGAGAGCTTTGAGGACTTCTCTTTAGCCCCAATTTGTCTCTGTCCTACATAGTAAATAAAGCAAGCACTGACTGCTGTTACAGGAGGGTACAAAAGTTGCTGAACAGGCTCTGTATTGCAGCAACAGCTTGAAGCCAGCACTGTTTTCAGGCAAAACTTGCTCTGCTTAGTCCCTTATATCTTCATAAACTTTAGATCTGCTGATCCTGCTTTTGTCTCTTGCATGCAAACTTACTCATTGAGTAGGTGCAACTCCCACTTGTCTCAGGGGGTGAGATCCTGTATCCAGGCCCTCATTGCCTTGAGTGCTTTAGGAGGAAAGCATTATGTATTACTTATTAGTCTTTTACTCATTCAGCCCGTTGATCCAAGCAGAGAGGATGGCGCTGAGACGTGACCTATGATTAGACCCTGGAGGGGGAAAATATTTTGCTGGACTGCTTTTTACACCCTGAAAGTTAGTGGATTTCTTTGTTTTTCTCTGTAACATGGGTATAAGGCTCAATTGTTCTTGGATTCGCATTAATTCCCACTTTCTAGGAACTGACTAGATAATGATTCATCATAGCAATTGGCTGAACAATGGTCTCTTAGAACCAAACTAGAGGCAGATGTTCTCTCAGAGCCAGAAGGGGCAGGGTCTCAGGTGGAAGGGCAGGGCATTGGACAGAAGGGGGGCTGGGGCAGCCAGCCTTCAGCATTGCCTGGACCACACGGCACACCCCTCCCCGCACAACAGCCCTCAGAGGCTGTCGGAAAGTGCAACGCAGGGCTCTGAAGAGCACCACCTGCTGCTCTGGTGTCAATTCTAAGGGGACCAGGGCTCCAGCTGCCGCCCACACTTCTACTGTGATGGCAGCGGTGGCCGGAGTCCCAGGCCCTTTAGAATCACCAGGCCCTGGGGCAAATGCCCCTGCTTGTCTCTCCTACATTGGCAGTCCTGACATCAACCAGGCGGGGCACCTGCTGTGTTGGGCACTATACAAACACATAATGAACCCCTTGCACCAAAGTGCTCGTGCAACTGGTTGGATAATACATAATGTTTTATGCACAATTTTTGGCTTTATGAGGAATACATAATATCAGTTTAGTTTAATCCAAGACATAACACTCCCTTTAGGATAAGGATTCCTGCGTGGCTCTGGTTCTGCCTTGCTGACCGTTATTCAGGCATTTACTTATTAAAACACAGAGCTATTTCATTTGCATTCTGATACAGTCATTTCACTGAGATAGTTCTGTTTCTTATGATTACTCAGTGGCAAGTAGGTTTTTTTTTCAATCCTTTACCTTGGTGCTCTGTGTTTTATGGGCACCTAATAAAAGACCGATACAAGAAATAAATGCTGGAACTCAAACCTCAGAGAAAGTGACTATGAATCCAAACTATATGACGGTAAATTCCTCAGGGTGAAGCCCTGGTTGCACTGAAACCAGCAGTACCAAGATTTTACCCACAGTGCTTTTAGTTTAGTTAGTTTCCTGTTTAAGTTGGCAGCACGAATGACCTCTGTCTGTGTCCAAGAGGGTGTACTTCAGACTGATTTTTTTTTTTTGGCCAAGACTAATGAAACTTTTTAAAATAAAAAGCATCTGATCAGCCTGCAGCAAGAGCAGAGATAGATACTACACCACAATTTTTTCTTAGGCAGTAAAAGCAACGGGGCTTTTACATAGGACACCAGATTGAATGTGGTACATAAGACAATTTCAGTTAATACTTCTAAAAGTGTCTGAGCTTTTACCCTGCTCGCTCTGCACACAGCTTGTGTTGATGTAATTACATCAGCTGGGGATATGATTTTTTTAAACCAATATTTTGGTATAAGGAGGAATAAAAGAGCAAAATTTGTCCAATAAATAATTGAAGACAAACTGAGCCCCTATCTCTAGTGAACCTGCCCATTAGCTTGCCTCAGTACTGACCACAGGCTGTGCACTACAATAGTTACTGGTTTTGCTTTCCACCAGCAAACAGAAATATTATTCTATGTTAGCATTTGGAGGACAGGATCAAAAAAAAAAAAGAAACTTTTGCCACTCAAACAGCACCAGGATAATCATGTTTTCTTTACGTGGTTTTATGGCTTTCTACATGCTGTCATGTTTAGTACAGTAGGCAAATATGGGATATTCTGTTACCAGTTCAGTGGGAGTGTATCTGACCATTTCTTTTGCCTGTTAAAAATGCATAAGATTCCTTGCTGCAGATGGTAATGTTTACACATGCAAAATTTATTTTTGAGGTAATAATATAAGCCAGATGCGTGGCAATAAGATCCATCATCTGAGATCTTTCATATCAGAAGCAATTAAAAAAAAAAAAGTCTTTCTCTGAGTTCAAACTTCAGAGTTCAAGCTGCACCAGGAGTGCCTGATACTGCGGCTACGTCTACACGTGCCCCAAACTTCGAAATGGCCATGCAAATGGCCATTTCGAAGTTTACTAATGAAGTTTACTAATGAGCTCATGGGAATAAGGGGACTTCGAAGTAGGCGGGGTCCTTTTGAAAAGGAGCCCCGTCTGGACGAGACACGCGGTGGCGAGCTGCGTCAATTTTGAAGCGCTGCTGCCGCCCGCATGCTAATGAAGCACTGAATATGCATTTCAGCGCTTCATTAGTAAACTTCGAAATGACCATTTGCGTGGCCATTTTGAAGTTTGGGGCACGTGTAGATGTAGCCATGCTGACTCAAGGGTGAAGCAGGCTGAAAAAGAACAAATGAGAAGAATCCAAAAATCAAGCCTAGCCCACAGGTTGAAGGGGTGTCAGAAAAATTCCCAGGCTCTATTCTCCTCTCTATTTTGCCATGACCCATCCTTTACAATAGTGGAAGAGATACCATTAATTTAAAAATCTAACCATATTGCCTCTTGGCCTGCATGCCCCTTCATATGGTTTATCACATTGTCCTATATTTAATATACTTTTGTCTCCCTGATGCTTTGTGAAAAACTCTCAAACAAATTTAGAGTGGTGGCTTCAAGCATTCAAATCCAACAAGAGCCTCAAAGTCCTGAGATTACCTTTCAGGAGATTTAAAACAAAGTACATATTAGACTGGGTTTTCTCCCTTCTGTAGTTTTTTTTTAAAGCCTTTATAGTTTCAAGCATTTCTCCACAAAAATGACACAATGAAAAAAATACAATAACAGTTTCCCTTTTTTTGTTCTACCTTTACAGTTAACGTTTCCAAGCATTCCTCCATCACCACCAGCGGGATAAACCTACATTTTTTAACAACTAAAAACTGATATTCTCATGTAATCACAGGAATCCAGAAGCTGGGTATTTAAGAAAAGCACAACATATCACAGAGACCTGTGATACCATCATGAGAGATGTAGACACTAACTGTGTATCGTCAGTGCCTTTCTTTCCCCCTACATATTTGAAGCTCCTGTAAAATACAGTCTGAAAATAGAGACCAACAGTCAGAAGCAGCATTCAGGGTTACTCAGAACAATAGGAAGCATGTGAGTTTCAGCCAGGTAAGTGGGGTTTCACAGAATCATAGGGCTGGAAGGGACCTCAGGAGGTCATCTAGTCCAGCCCCCTGCTTCAAGCAGGATCAACCCCAAGTCATCCCAGCCAGGACCTTGCCCAGCCGGGAATTAAAAACCTCGAGGGATGGAGAATCCACCACCTCTCTAGGCAACACGTTTCAGTGCTTCACCACCCTCCTTGTGATGTAGTTTTTCCTAATATCCAACCTGCTCCTCTCCTTCTGTAACTTCAGACCATTGCTCCTTGATCTGCCATCTGACACCACTGAGAACAATTTCTCTCTATCCTCTTTAGAGCTCCCCTTCAGGAAGTTGAAGGCTGCTATTAAATCACCCCTCAGTCTTCTCTTCTGTAAACTAAACAAGCGCAAATCCCTCAGCCTATCCTCATAGGTCTTGTGGTCCATCCCCTTAATCATTTTTATTGCCCTCCACTGAACCTGCTCCAGCAAATCCACATCCTTTTTATACTGGGGGGCCCAAAACTGGACACAGTATTCCAGATGTGGCCTCACCAGTGCAGAATAGAGGGGAATAACTACTTCTCTAGATTTGCTCAAAATGCTCCTCCTAAGGCACCTTAGTATGCCGTTAGCCTTCTTGGCTACAAGGGCACACTGTTTACTCATATCCAGCCTTTCATCCACCATAACCCCTCGGTCCCTTTCCATCATACTGCTGCTGAGCCAGTCAGTCCCCAGTCTATAACAATGCTTGGTATTCTTCCACCTCAGGTGCAGGACTCTACACTTCTCCTTGTTGAACCGCATCAGATTTCTTTTGGCCCAGTCCTCCAATTTATGCAGGTCACTCTGGATTCTCTCTACCCTCTACCATATCTACCTCTCCCACTAGTTTTGTGTGATCTGCAAACTTGCTGAGGGTGCAATCCAGTCCCTCATCCAGGTTATTAATAAAGATGTTGAATAACACCGGCCCCAGAACCAAGCCTTGTGGCACTCCACTTGAAACTGACCACCATCCAGCTATTGAGCCATTGACCACTACCCATTGAGCCTGACCATCAAGCCAGCTTTCTATCCATTTTATAGTCCAAGGACCCAATCCATATTTCCTTAAATTATGAACAAGCATGTTGTGGGAGACCGTATCAAAAGCTTTGCTGAAGTCAAGGTATATCACATCTACTGACTTCCCCATGTCCACAGAGCCTGTTACCTCATCATAGAAGCTAATCAGATTGGTCAGGCAGGACTTGCCCCTGGTGAATCCATGTTGCTTACTTTTGATCACTTTCCCATCTTCCAGGTGCTCCAAAATGGATTCCTTGAGGATTCCCTTCATTATTTTCCCAGGGATTGAGGTAAGGCTGACTGGTCTACAGTTCTCTGGGTTATCCTTCTTTCCTTTTTTAAAGATGGGCACTATGTTGCCTTTTTCCAGTTATCCAGTATCTCCCCTGATTTCCAAGAGTCTTCGAAGATAGTGGCCAAAACTTTCAGCAGTGAACTCTGCTAATTCCCTCAGTACTCTCGGGTGTATTAAATCCAGACCCATGAATTTGTGTACATCTAGTTTTTCTAGATAGCTCAGAACTTGTTCCTTCCCTACAGATGGCTGCCCTCCACCTTCCCATACTGCATTGTCTGGGACTCTCATATGGAAGTTGACTTTGTCCGTGAAGACTGAGGCAAAAAAAACATTGAGCACTTCAGCTTTTCCTACATCATCTGTCACTAGGTTACCTTGCTCATCCAGTAACAGCCCCACACCTTCTCTGGTAACCCATTTATTGTTAACATGCCTCTAGAAACCCTGCTTGTTACTCTGCACATCCATTGCCAGCTGCAGTTCCAATTGTGCTTTCAGTTTCCTGATTACGCCCTGGCTTTCCCCAGCCGTATATTTATACTCCTCCTTAGTCAACTGTCCACGTTTCCATTTCTTGTATGCGTCCTTTTTGAGTTTAAGATGACTAAGGATTTCCCTGTTAAGCCAAGCTGGTTGCTTACCATGTTTGCATTTCTTACTATGCAGTGGGATGGTTTGTTCCTGTGCCTTCAGGAAGACTTCTTTAAAATACTGCCAGTTCTCTTGAACTCATTTCCCCATGATCCTGCTCATCAGTTCTCTCAGGGAGTTGAAGTGTGCTCTTTTGAAATCAAGGGTCTGTTTGCTACTGCTCACCTTTCTTCCTTTTGTCCGGATACTGAAATCTATGATTTCATTGTCGCTGCAGCCCAGGTTTCCTCCCACTTCTATTTCTCCTACTAGTTCTTCCCTGTTTGTGAGCAGCAGGTCAAGTTGTGCACAGCCCCAGTCAGTCCCTGCAGCACTTGTACCAAGAAGTTATCCCCAGCACTCTCCAAAAGCTTCCTGGATTGTCTGTGTGCTGATGTATTGGTCTCCCAACAAATGTCCAGATGATTAAAGTCTCCCATGAGAACCAGGGCCTGTCATTGGAAGCTTCACTTAACTGCCTGAGGAAAGCCTCATCTATCTCATCTCCCTGATCTGGCAGTCTACAGCAGTAACCAGCTACAACATCACCTCTGTTACTTCCACCTCTAAGCTTAACCCAAAGACACTCAACTGGATTTTCTCCCTCCTTATACTGGAGCTCTGAGCAATCACACTGCTCCCTCACACAGAGCACAACTCCTCCTCCTTTTCTCCCGTCTGTCCTTCCTAAACAGTTTACAACCTTCCATGACCGTGCTCCAGTTATGCGAATCGTCCCACCAAGTCTCCCTTATTCCAACCACCTCATACTTCTTTGACTGTGCCAGGGCCTCTAATTCTTCCTGTTTGTTCCCCAGGCTTCTGGCATTAGCGTACAAGCATCTTAGAGAAGTGGCTGATTGGCCCACTTTCCCCTCTTCTCCCAGTTCCCTCCTCCTTCCCCACTCTCAGGGCTTGTGTCACCTTCCCCCAATGAACCTAGTTTAAAGCCCTCCTCACTAGGTTTGCAAGCCTGCCTGCAAAGATGCTCTTTCCTCTCTTCATGAGGTGGATCCCATCTCTTCCCAGCAATCCCTGTTCACGAAAAAGAATCCCATGGTCAAAGAAATCAAATCCTTCTCTGCTACACCACATACGCAATCACGCATTTACCTGTGTGATTCGACAATCCCTACATGGACCCCTTCCTTCCACAGGAAGGATAGATGAGAACACCACTTGTGCACAGTATTCCTCGATCCTCCTTGCTAGGGTTACGTAATCCCCCGTGATTTCTTCAAAGTTGCTCTTAGCTGTATCGTTGGTTCCTACATGGAGAAGTAGGAAGGGGTAATAGTCAACAGGTTTAACAATTTTTGGTAGGGACTCTGTAATATCCTGGATTCTGGCTCCAGGCAAGCAGCAAACTTGCCGGGATTCTAGGTCCAGATGGCAGACGGATGACTCCATCCCTCTGAGGTTTGATTGGGGTTTAATTGATTACCAACCCCAAATATAACCAGGACAGAGGCCAGGTCTTTTCCAGCTAGAATTTGTTAGTCAGAAACTGTCTTCTGCTCCACCTATGTCAAAACTGACCCTTTGAGGTAAAGCACAGATGGTTTTGCTTCCTTGTGTACATTGCTTGTCTTTGATCAGGACATGGCAGTGAGCAAAGACAGACAGTAGGGGTGGATTGAAATGTCAGGTTGCAGTTTTACTAAATTCATGCCAGGGAGAGGCAGTATTTTCCCCCTCTCCCCATACCAGGCATTAGAATGGGTCCAGTCAGGCTTCTATCATAGCCCATAACTGATAGTTGGCTTTCTGTTGCCTAATCTAGGATTCAGCTCATTCTGCTGAATCCTCTCATGCTCTGTTCACAAAGGGAAGAGCAAGTACCAGAGAAGGACATTGGTCCAAGAAGACTTCAGGTCTCCCTTTTCTCTTAGGCCAGCCCCAGCTGTTTCATTGCAGGGCTTTGAGACAATGGACACTCAGAAATTAAAATAGGCTTACTTTGTATTAATTCACTACAGCTCCAAATCCCACAATGAGCTCTGCAGATGCTAACCTCAGTGGAGCTCATCCTACATGGCGATTAACATCCTGTGACAGGGTGCTGTGCTCACTACTGGTAGCACCTCCTCCTGGCTGCCCTGGGAAGAGCTCTGCATAGGCAATGCCCTTTCCTGCAGTTGCGTGCTGTCACTCTCTCAGCCCAGGCCCCACACTTGTTCCAGGAACCAGGGACCAGGTCATGAAGTGATACCTCCTTCTGGGGTTGGAAAGTCTCTTCCGACCAACAGGGTCAGGGAGTCTTCCTGTTTACTCCTGTGCTGGTGCCACTTCCCAGTGGCTGGCAAGCCCTGCTGTGTTCCAGCTCAGGGGCCCTCAAGTAAGCAGTCAAGTTCCATCATAGTTCTTCCTGCATTTCCCTGGGCCCTTTCCTACCCTTTCCTCTCCTTATCTGAGTTTGCCAGCCTCACAACTCCTTGCTCCCAGAGATCAATGGTAACCTAGTTGCCTCCGCAGCCCCAACACAGCTCCCTCTCCCACCATGAGTAACCACAGCCATGTTTTCGTGAAGCTTCCTTCTGCCGTGTGTTCCCCAGCTTTTTGAAAGCCACCCCTGTTCCTGAACAGGTGAATTACTTCTAATTATGGTTGTTCTCTCTGCTGTCATTCTCCCATCTTTCTGCCTAATAGGTCAACTGGCCTCTGGCCTACTTCAAGCCCTTCAGAGTAAGTTTGGAGAGGATAACCCATCAGACTGAAAGTGGATATGCTCATTTGAGATGTCAGTAACATTAAGGTCCTTTTATGTGTGCATATGGATGAGCACTTGTGTGTGACTGAGAGGGATTGGTTATACAGGCTGAACCTCTCTCGTTCAGCACTCTCTCATCTGGCACCATCTGTAATACAGCTAGATTTTAGTTAGTTGGATGAGCCCTTATCATAGGTATAGCCAAGTTTCCTGTGGTTCTATGAAGTTCATTTACAGCCACCAGTCTTGGCTCTGTGTTCTGTGCTGTTATTTAGTTGTAATTTACCTCTCAATGTTTTCTAAGAGCACAGTAAGCAGTGGAAGTGTTGGTAATGCTGCTAGACAATATAAACCTCCCGTGGGCTGGCAAATTCTCTTGTTCAGCAACAGTCAGGTCTGAAGAATGCCAGACTAGAGAGGTTCAACCTGTAAAAGCCTGGCTGCTCCTCACGCTTGTTTCTTTCAAGTCCCTCTAATTCTTTGTATCCATGTAATCCTTAATCCCTTCCAGATAGTAGATTTGGCTAAATGCTTAAATTTACGTTAAGGAAGTTCCATTCCTTTCTGCTACCATTGCTTTCTGAAATATGCATATTTACTAGGGAGGGCAACATACCACACCAAGGTGAATATAAGTGCACATTTTGTTTTCATCATTTAAATTTGATTGCATTTCAATTTCCACAAACAAGCCTTCCAACAAATGAGTTTATTGGGACAGAATGTTTATGGAGGGACCCATCTGAGAAAAGCACTCAAAAATGTGCTTAGGTGCTTTTGTAAATCAAGGGCAGAAACATCAAGATTTATGCTGATTCTGCAGAGTAGCCGTACAAGCATCCATAAGGATCATCAATTCCATCAATTGGTGTTTCTCCTATTAACGGGGCCGGGGTGCGGGAGGGGAAAACCCCATACCAGGTGACTTGTGTCAAATCAAAGCGGATCAAATTTCACCTATTCAGTACTCCTAACTAGTTGCTTACGAACAAGACCAAGAGTTATTCTATGATTCAGCAAATAATATCGAATACTGCATAAATCTGAGGAAATTGCACCCTGCTTGCAGGCAATTCACAAAGAGAAACAAATTAAATTGTGTGGAAATTCCCGCCCCCACCCCCCGTACCAGCATTTACAAATATCAGAACTGTACAATGCATAAAAATGAAAATAAATTGTCCCCAGAAGACCCAAGAAGCAGCTTTTGGTACAGCCCAATGAGAGAAAAGTCCACAGAACACATTGTGGGAATTTGGTGGTTCCATATGCTCTGCACAGCAGAACCAAAGAACGCAGTTTTCCTGGACCAGGTTGCTAAGTAGCATGTTATATGGCAACTACTACAGTGGGAGGGCACATTCAGTGACAATGCCCAGGTGCAATATAACATGATATGTACATTGAAAAATGGAAAATTATTTGTACATTTCTTCAGAGAACGATCCCTGAGATGATTCATGAGTAGCTGGCTGCCAAAATTTGAACTTTCCGCCGTGGTTGGTTGGGCAGCTAACCCATCTGGTATTATTTGCTGATTGGAGTCCCGATCCAGGAGAGCACTGAGGTATGCAAGAAATTCCATTGATCATGCAAAGAATTCAAATGGCGGGCATCAGAGGCTGGAAGCAAAGTATAAAGTGCTCTGTGGAATCAGGACCCAGGATGATTTATGGAACTAGCTAAGGCAGCAAGAGTTATGAATTTCACAGGCAAAAATGCAGTTCTGAAAGAGCTTTTGGTAAAAAATGTTTTGATCTAAAAATGTCTTTTTGTAAACAAATATTCAGATGGTGTTGGCAGGTGCATAGGAAAGGGTTGTGAATGCTGGATGATTGAAATTCACTTTCATGAAACCAATTTTTATTCCATGGCTTTTCCTGAGCCATCTTGCACCCTGACCTGGTGAGAACTGGGACATTTATGCCACGAAAAAGCTCCTTGTATACCATGCACTGGTTATTCCAGCACTACTATAAGCTTGCGACACCTGGGCTACACTAATCTGCTCAGAGGAATAAGGGGACTTCGAAGTAGCTGGGGTCCTTTCGAAAAGGAGCCCCATCTGGACGAGCCGTGTGGCGGCAAGCCACGTCAATTTTGAAGTGCTGCAGCCGCCCGCATGCTAATGAGGCGCTGAATATGTATTTCAGCACTTCATTAGTAAACTTCGAAATGGCCATTTGCATGGCAATTTTGAAGTTTTTGGCTAGTGTAGACACAGCCCTGGACAACATACAAGCGCCCTTTGAATGCACTTGAACACTATCATCAATGCTGCCACTGGAGAATCCTAAATATCTCTTGGGGAGATAGATGCATGAACACTAGCATTGTGGAAGAGTAGAACACGACCAGCATTGAAGCCATTATCATTCACCAATAACTTCGTTGGACTGATCATGTGGTTCAGAAGTCTGATCAGCACCTCCCAAAACAGATTCTGTTTTCCAAGTTCAAGGAAGGATGGAAGAACATTGGGGGCTAGAGGAAGCAATTTAAGGACAGAAGCACTAAATGGAACTCCGGATAATCAACCATGGCATGATCCATCTTCCTGGTAGTGAAGACGTACCCTATGTCACAATGGGCATGAGCCAGCTGCTCACAAGTGACACTGTCTATTCCTCATGGTGGTTGTGTGAACAATACAGTCTGGTCACTAGTGTAATTGATAGAGCTACAAAAATTAGTCTGCACACTTGGGGCAGATCCACAGCTAGTGTAAACTGGTGTAACTCCACCAAAATCAGTGGTACCATACTGATTTACACTATCAAAGACAAATCCTTCATTGTCCTAGACCTGTGCTGGTGCAGGTGTGTTGGGATGAGTCAGAGGTGGCTTTATGTCACCTTTATATCCCCTTCTCTTAAATCCTGAGCCTAGCTGGAGGCTGGTTTGACCTCAGCCTAATGGATCAGCACCAGGGCTACTCTAGTTGCACCTAGCTGAGGCCAGAGTTAAGGTTTTGTTTTACAGTGTGTTCTTGAGGAGCTGGAGGAGTATATTGTACTATTGCACATGCTGAAGGCGTATGTGAGTTATTTATAAAGGGCTGGAGTCTTTCATTTACAGCAGTTGTGCAAGTTAAGGTACACTGACGTAGGACTGTGCACTTAAAGTGAAGCAAGTGCTTAAGAGTTTTGCTGAATTGGGACCTCCAGGAATTAGCTACTCAGCAAACTCCTTTGCTAGAATGTGCGCAGAAAGTTAATGCAATGGGAATGCAAAGACAGCTGGGTACGTTTTTGCTTGTAAGGGATTGTGTAGGTAGCTGTTTCTCTGATCCAACCACAACTGGTTTTTAAAAGATAATTTTTCTCTGTGGGATATATGTGTATTGCACTATTTGGTATGTATATGGTATATGCTATATAACAATGTTTCTCAACCTGTTTTATAAAGTATCCCTTTGTAAAAAAAAATTATATAAGTTCCCCCAAGACTTACGCGCACCACTAGTTGTGAAATGTCGTCCTAAATTTAATCTGTCTTGAAACAAATACCATTCAACCTTTGCAGATGACTGTACCCTTTTCAGGAGTCAGATTTGTTTTGCATACCAGCAAGTTACACCTCACTTCAAGACTACTTACAAAAACATGCAAAAATATCACAGACAACTACTGAAAACTTGCTGACTTTCTACCATCTTATTATTAAATAAATTATTGCTAATTGACCTATTAGTTTGGGCTGATTTTACTATTTTTTTAATGTAGCCTTGTAAAACTAGGCAAATATTTAGATGAATTGATGTACTCCCTAGAGGACCTCGGTGTATCCTGAAAGGCACATGTACCCCTGGCTGATAAACACTGCTATATAATGTGGAACCAAACTAGTAAAACAGAGAATGGATTGTGTTGGAAATATTTAAAAATATTTGGCTCTTTTGATAATTTGGGGGCATGGGAGAGGTACTTCATCTCTCAGAGAACGGCAACACAAATTATGAGCCTCTTAAAAGGGAGTGGTAGCAGAAACAGCATTTCAGCTCAGCCATGGGAGATTCTAACCACTTCCACTCTAAGGCTACAGTAACACTAGCGAGTTTTGCTGGCAAAACCCTGGTTTTGTCAACAAAACTCATGGAGTGTGCACACACAAAATGGGATTTGTCGACAGTATCTGAACAAAACACAGCACTTTTGCCGGCAGTGTTCTGCCTCAAAGCTTTGAGGCAGAATACAGCTGTTGACAGATTCTTTCAACAAAACAGCTGTGTGGATGCTCTGGGGGAGGCCTTTTCTCAACAAACAGGGCCTCCAGAACAACAGGCAGCCCTGTCTGCTGTGCTTCTGGGTACTTGTTTTGCTGAGAGCAGCCGGGCAGTCTGGCCACTCTGTCGACACTGGACTGCTCCTCCAATCTGCAGTTGTCTGCATTCTGTCAACAGAAGTTTTGTCAGGAAATCTCTTCCAACAGTGACTTCTGTCAACAGAGTGCTGCAGTGGAACTGCAGCCTAACAGTGGCAGTTCCCTTTGTTAAGCGTTTGAAGTTCAGAACAGAAGAGACAACAGCAATTTAGTTGGGTTTAAAGGAAGCAACGGATGCAAAAAGAAAGAGATGATCTTTTTTTTTTTTAAATAGAGGATCTCCCCAGAGCTTTGATTTTATATTTCAAACATTCACTTTATTACATTTCATGGAATAGAGTTTAAATGCCACTATGTACAAGCCTACATTTAATTATTGGAATTTTGTTTATTCACTTGCCATTGTCATTTGGCACCCAATTTTTTTGCTGGTGCTGCGCTTACTGCAAGGAATGATTTATGAATATATGTTTTGGATCCTTCATGATGCACTGTCGCGAAACGGTTCAATACAAAGTTATTAAAGTAAGAAATCCATAAAGTTTCATGTGCTTGGCCCACCTTCTATAACTAACTCCAGCAAGAAACGTAGCTCCTTTTAGTCAATCATATACCAAGCACTCATAACTTGCCTAACTTTAACACAAATATGCCTGCCAATAGGTCATCTCTCAGGCAAAACTGAAGATAACAGTAGTTTTGTAGAAGGAACTTCCCATTGATGCTTTTCGTAACGTAATGAAAGTTGCAAATACCAAAAGAAAAAAAAAAGTGAGCCTTATAAATCTGTATAAGAGACCTCCTTTAAAATCAGGAAATTAAACCATCCTCTCTAGCCTAAAGGTACACAATACCAAACAGCATTTGGCTCCCAAAGGCTGTTTTGAAGAGTGGGTGAGGGGCACACACACATTTATCTCACTTCTAGAACAAAGCAGTCAGTAATGCTGATTTTGGAATGAACAAAATACAGCTGACAAACATAATTACCTCCTGAGCCCTGCTTTGAATGTGTCTTTCCAGAGAAGCTTAACGTTGCCGTACACTTAAACAGTAATATCCTACCTTAGCTTTGCATTTATTTGTGAAAGCAGCTTTGTGCCTTACCAAAGTTGCCCGGATAAAGACCCTCAAGACTACATTATTGCTGAGGAGGGAGGCCTAAAGAATTATGCTGAGATTTTCATTCTTAAACAACCAATTGACCTGGGCGGTGCTACTCCTTTCCCATGTCCAGAAGGTGCATTACACGGTGCTGCTGACTACAAATATTGCTTGTGGTGTCCAGCACTCTGCCAAATGTCATCTCTCACCTCTTCCCAGCTCAGTAAGACGAGGGGGCAAAGGGTAAAGGGCTTAGTGGTAGAACATGGAGCTGGAGAGCCGGTGCGATTTCAATTTATCTGTGTTTGAGTAGAGACACAGTCAGGGATGTTCAGCAGCTTGTGTGCAATGTGAACTCAGCCCAGGCAGCGGACTACATGATAAAATGCATCAGTTCACTTTACTCTCTCGTTGGCATCTGAGCAGAGGCACCCAGGCCAGAGGTGGACCAAACAGACTGTGCTAAGCCACGGCGTGTAGACATTCTCTCACTGCCTTAGAGTCAGGCCTCGGCTGGGCAGCTCACACAGCTGCTATCTGTGCTGTGCCTGAACAGAGGGTAAGGTTAGGGGACTTTCAGTTCTGGCTGCTTGTGTCATCATCTCAGCACAATGGGATCTACCTGGACTTCTCCACTTCCCTTCTATTGACCCTCTGACCTGATTCCCATCCCTGTCCCTTTTTTTGATTTGTCACAAGCAATCAGCTGACCCTGCTTTCTTTTGTTAAGCCCCTCCCCTCTTCTGTGGTTTGCTTTCAGAGAATGTCTGTGCTACATTGCCGCTAGAAGTGTTCCCCCTAGCCTACCCAGGAAGGCTTGTGCTAGCTCTGCTAGAGTTGCATGCTAAACAGTGCAGCATGGATACTGTGACATGGATAGCCACTCGAATCCAACCACACCACACCCATGTGTCTACATTTCACAGACAGCCCAAGCCTCTGCTCCTACCACAGCACTAGTTTTAAGTACAGCAGCTCAAGCAAAGCTAGTGGGAGTCTCTCTACCTGGTCAGTGAGGGTTATCCTTAGCTGCCCTGTGGCCATGCCCTCAAAGGCTCTCTTGTCCAAGCATGGCGGAGTCTCAGGAGTCCTCACCCTCAGCATAGAGGATTTAGGGAGTCAGCCTTGCAGGGCAGACTTAGCCCTTTCTGTGGTGATACGTCTCCAATCAGCCCCACAGGATGAGCCACACCACTCAGGAGTCCTTGGCTCCATGGGTCTTAGTCACCCATGCACCCAGGGTCACTCAGGCCACAGTTGTTCCCTTTCAGGGGTGCTCCACTAAGGAGGGCCCCTACTACAAACATTGCAAACATAACAGAACCCAAGAGAATATTTATTTTTTTAGGTGAAGTCTGTGGCACTGAAGGAGGACAAGGTACACTCTGCACACCCCTACTCAGCATGTGTGTGACTGACAGTTACGTACTTCCAGCTCAGCCTGAGCCTGCTGCTCCCTTCACGCAGGCTCTAGCCCAGCACAGAGCTCCCGGTGTGGTCATGAGGGCAGTGATGTTGCCACAGAGCCAGCTAAGCACCCTTCTTGCACACAGGAAGGGTAAAATCTGGGAGAGGTGGGTCCCCTCTGCACCATTCTCAGGGCACAATCAAATTCCTAATCACTGATTGAAGGCAATGCCCAGACTGTAGCAGAATTAATATCATCTTCCTTTAAAACAACAACAACAAAGACAGCTAGAACCAGAGGATTAAAAATATTCAAGTCACTTCTGACCAGGACTAGCATCACAAGCAAAAAAATCTGATCAAAATGAGCTATTCCCAAGATATGTCCAACCTGGCAGAGGCTGCGTAGCTCTGGCCATTGTGTGAAATGGGGGAATTTATAGATTTCCTTAGCCCAATTCCCAGACCAAAGTACCTGGGAAATAGGACTGTTTTTTTGAGTAGAGCATTCAAGAGGGACTCAGCTCAGTGATAATGCCTGGTTAACATTCGGCTTCTGCATACCTGGAATGATTTTCCTGTACAACGTTTTAATCTGCAGTTGTATATTTATTTCACAGTTTCTTGCCTTTGACCACTGATGACATATGTGGATGGAAAGCCTATATAATTAGGAATGTTGCTCCACTTGACCTGCCTTTTCCAGCAAATGCACAATGCAAACACAAAAGCATAAATCTGTTCTCTGATACAACAGTATTATACCACTACTCATGTTGAATAGTAACAAAGAGGAAGCCGTGATAGTCTATAAACTATCATATCAAAACAAAAAGCAGTCAAGTAGCATATTTTGCTAGTCTTTAAAGTGCTACTTGACTGCTTTTTGTTTTGATACCACTACTCAGTATTTATGCCAGTGTAACCACGTGGAACTTACCCCATTATCATCACCCACTTCGCTTTCTGATTTTATTATAAAAAATTACATACAACTTCAAAACAGTCCCAAGAAAATTAGCTACAGAGTCAGTGATGTGTCATGCCATAAAACATGAATGAGAGAGGAAGATGCTGTGTTGTTAGGCACACAAATGCAAGAGTATAGGAGTTCAAGAGGGATCTCAATAAGTCTCCAGGCATGGAGAAAGTTAGTGGAACATTTTTTTTAAGACACGGAGAGAGAAATTGTACTGAGATTAAACACTTGCATGATTCACTGGTTGAGCTGTTGGGTTTTTATGTAAGAAGAGAAACTATTGCCAATGTCAAGGGGACAAAATCATGGATCAGATCCCACCAAAATAATACTTTAAATTTGGGTTCCTCTCCTCAGTCCTCTTTTGCATTTTGAGCCTTTCCACGTCGTGTTTTCAAGCTTGTCTCTGTAACTAGGAGGGCTGGAAACTGAGTAATTATTAAAATGATCAATTAAAAATGATTTTCAAAAGGAGTGGAAAATGGCCTTTACAGTAGCCCTCCCCAGTCATATGTGGGCAGTGTACTTTTCACATGGATGTCCTGTTGTATGAAGGACACGTTTTTGTCCCTCAAATGGGATCACATGGATGTCCTGTTGTATGAAGGACACGTTTTTGTCCCTCAAATGGGATCAGCGTGTGTGTGTGTGTGTGTGTGTGTGTGTGTGTGTGTGTGTGTGTGTGTGAGAGAGAGAGAGAGAGAGAGAGAGAGAGAGAGAGAAAAATTCTGCCTTTTTCTATATGTTAAAACAGAAAAATGCTTGCCCAGAAGCTGGCACACATAATATTTGGAGTGCAATGTTAGAGGCAAGCTCTCCGATTTATTTGCCTACCCCTCCAATTTGTCAAGAGGTAATAAAAGCTGTAGCCATATTGCCATTGCGAATAAATAGCATTTTATGGACAGAAAAGTGGCTGAATCACAGCTACGCTCTGGCCCTCATGTGTTAAAAGTAACTGAAGATAAGGAGTAGGATAAAAATGCTGGTTAGAGAGCAATCATAAGGGTTCACTGGCTGTATTCCAGGTCCCCAGTGTTCTGAGAATTGCAGTTTCTTCTGTGAGCTATAGAAGATTTGACTTTCTTTCTAGGGGAATTATAATGTTGCAAGATTAGCTCAGTGAGTTTTCTATTCAGTAAGGAGCATTAAGGAATAACATCTCACCTGAATCCAAGCTCTTCTGAAGAGGGAGAATGAAGAAGGGTCATTGTCTAAAAATACAGATAATAAGCCCAGTAAAATACATTGACCAGCATGAAAAACAGAGGAAAAAGTAACTTTGAGTAATGGTTAACATTGCTGGGATTCTGAACTTTGAAACAGTTGAGGATCCTGTGCATTTTGTTTCTCAAGATGGACCTCATTTTGTCAGGGGTTGTCCTGGTTAGGTCATGATAATCAATATAATTGCTGGAAATCTCAACGCTGGCAAAACTTATTTTCTGCCTATAACTGCTGATGGAGCTACTGAGGATGTCTGTGATGTTGATGTCTTCTCTTTCTTTGGTAGGCTCCTAGGACACAAAAGGGCACAATTAGTTTTAGGTGATGTGAATTGGATGCACATATAATGCTCTGGGTAAGTGTCTCATAGCCTCCTCTACTGGCTGCTCCATACAAAAGATAAAAGAGCATGCAGCTCTCAGCTAAGGGAGTTGTTCCTTTAGCTTACGTGGTAGAGCCCTGGGCATTGGACGGTCTATCACTGTTGACAGCCCATAATGCTGAGGTTGTTCATGCAAAACAAACATTCTTCTGGATCACAGAAGCATTTCCTGAAGGATGAAGGTATTCCCTTTGGAGGTCTCCAGCCCAACCCTGCTTAGTTTATAAGATCAGCTAGGCGCACAGTGCAGCACTGCACATCAGTAAGAAAGAAAAGCCCCTGAAAGTTTCATGTTGCAGCATGAAATTCTCCACTTTGGTCATGGTGGTCTCTGCACTAATGAAATGCTTTGGTGTGGCACAGTTACGAGCCAAATTTTGCCATCAGCCAACAAGAAAGATTCTCATGGATATTAGCATGTATCTAGAAAATCAATGCACACCATGAGCTCTGTTAGCATTCTGGAGCTAGCTGAACAGTGCTAGCTTGTGCCAGATACTAGCATCAGGGTAATGGGCTAGTGCTGTGTGAGACTGTGGGTGTTGTAAATACCATTGCTTTATAGGTGCAGGAACAAGAGAGAGACACTCATGCACTTTTCTTCATCCTCCAGCAGGAAGACAGTTCTTCTGGCTCACCTTTCATGGGATAGCCCATTAATAAGCACCAACCACGGCTTGCTCAATGTAACCTTGCTCACTAAGGCAGCTCTATACTCACCTTTCGAGGCTCTTCAGCTGCACATTTGTGTGATGAGCTGTAGTGAGCAATTGCATATTCCACCAGGGCACCAAAAATGAAACTGAAACAGATGCCAAGATATACATCAATGGCTTTTATGAAGCAGTTGGTTTTAGAGAGGGAAGTCTGTGAGCCAATCATCAGAGTTGTCATCAAGAGCACCGTTGTTACTCCTGCGAGGCGGAGAAGGACATATCTTCAAAAGCAATGGGACAGCAGTTCACCCACAGTTCTGGGAACTGAGAGCCCAGTTCTCTTATCCATTGGTTAGTCCTTTTAACAAGGCCTGGGGGTGAAACACTACTAAGCCTATTGCCTTACAACTCTGGTAGCACTTCATACCAACTGGTATGGAGGAAGCAGAGTATTCAGCCTCCCCACCCAGGAAATTCTGTGGAAATAGAAACTCTCTCCCCTGGGATGCTGGATTGCAAAAAGTGCCTCTCTAGGGGAGGTGCAGAACCTAAGTGGTGTAACTTCCTGCAATGTTAATCTAGCTGCAGATCCCATGGTAGATGGAGGGGAGCCTGAACTGGAGAACAGGTGAACCTCATGTCCTGAATTGCACTGGAACTCTGGCCATGGAGAGCCCTGGCTGGGGTGGGGATATTATTCCAACTAGAACATACTCCTCCACTCTCCATGCACCAAATCTGGCTCTCCTCCACATGCCAAAACAAAAGTGTGACCTGCTCCTTTGGATTGACCATTCGCCATTCACATGCTTCCCTGAGAAAAGCTGGCATTTAGCAGCACTTCAGAAAAACGCTGCCCACTTACTTGTGCCTGCCCCAAGACACCTCCCCTCCAGTACAGCTCACCGATGCAGGTTCTTGCAGGAACCGAATCCAGGGTGATCCAAAGAGAAACCCAGGACAAGATGACGAGCAGAGTGGAAGGAACAAATGTCTCCGGAATGAAGTACAGGATATTTCTCCGCAGCTCAAAGTGCAGGATCAGTCGCGGGTGGTTGCCTGTTAGGAAAAACAAGGACACATGCCACACAAGCAAAGTTTCCAGGGACAATTTGCTGTCTTCAAGCACATCACAGGCCAGCTCCTCAACTCATGCGCACAGCTCTATTGAAGCCACTGGAGTCACATAGGCTATATGAGCAGAGGGCCTGTCCCATCTTGTCTTTTTATTCATTTCGTATTTCCTAAACAAGCCAATGTACAATGAAGTTAACTATCAGTGTGTGGCAAGCAAGAGATATTTAACATAAATAGGCAGCCCCCTAAGGACTCCCCAGCTTCTTATTTACAAGCGATATTCCACACTGTTGCATAACAAAGCCATGAGATGGGCCGAGGCCTTTATTTCATCTCCAACAGGCAGCAGACAGTACTTTTCCCCAAGGAAGCATTTTAAAGGTCCTCTGTCAGGTTAAAATTCTGATCCACTGAAGTAAGTGAAAGTCCTTCCATTCAACACAGTGAGCTATGGGTCAAGGCCAGAAATAGCACTCAGCTCTGTTAACACCACAGGAAGTTTTAATTCTCACCGATTTATTGCTATTTAGTGACTGCTTGCATCACTCTCCACTTGGGCAATGAATCAGATTAACTCACTTCATGTCAACGTCAAGTCAATTTCGCTATCGATTTGTCATTTCAGCTGGCACAGGGCTGCAGTGCTTGAGTTGCAAACACCAGGTGGTGATGGTTAGTGGGGCTTCAGACCCTTTACTCTCTGTGTGGAAAAAAAAATCCAATGGAAGGAACCATTTGTATTCATTTTGTCCTTTGGTAAAGCTTACTCCTCATACAACCTGTACTGAAGGCCAAACCTGACCAGACAATGTCTCCAAGAGACCAGAACATGAGCCTTGCCTTATTCTTCTCTCTAGTCCAGCTCTTCAGCCAATATAACTTGGCACAGCTACATGGACTTCACTAGAGCCCCTCACCTTTACGTCAGGTGAGGATCTGTCCCATAATGTCTTTCAGGCAGGATTCATCTACTACAAACATTCCTACCTCTATGTGTGCTTCTAAGGGATTGTATCCACTGTTATAAATTTTTTTTTCAGACTTTTTTTTTTTCTGGAAAAAAACCCCTTGCGTCCACATTGCAAAGCTTGTTATTCTGGAATAATGGGGAATTTAACTCAAAATAGTAACTCCACTGAAATGAATGACTTTCATTGACTCCCCACCATTAATTTCTAAATTGACTCAGAGTGTACTAAGCAGAGGTAATTACAACTTAATTGGCCTCCAGGGAGGCATGACATCATTGCACTTATTTTGAAAGTGGGCTTTCTAGTGTGAATGCTCAATTTTGAAATGCTCTTGCAGTGTGAATGCTCTTTTCAGAACTTACTTTGAGTTTAGAACGTTGAAATAAGTTATTTCTGAAAAACCCTGCAGTGTAGACATAGCCTTAGTTTACCATTGCAAACAGTAACGGTGGTGACTGGTTAGCCTCATAGCTTACGAACAGCCCCCTGAAAACTGATCACAGGTTTCTATTTTGTAAGATGGCAGCTGGTAGGAATTTTACCATAATGTTTCAGTTTTCAACCTTGGAAGGACAACCAGAAAAAGGGAATTTTTTGAGCCACTACAATTGGATGTAACACTGTGTTCTCACTGCAGCTCTCTTCTGTGTACCACAATGCTGCTGTGGCATGTCTGTAAAGGTATGGTTAAATACAATATACGATACAGCCACTAAAAGTCTGTATGTGCTGTAGAGGGTCCCAGAGAGGATGTAATCTCTAGTAAGGGATTCAAGAACTGGAATGAAGTTGTATAGAAACTCGTCTGTTTGCCTGCAGCTCTTTTCTAAAATGAACACCCCTTGTTTAAGACAGATTGCATTGCCGTATATCTTGACAAGGCCAGTATATAGCTTGTCATGAAACTGGATGTTCAAAACCTTTGATCCTTTGCTGCTGGGCCTCCATACCAAGTCCTGGTTCTTTCTGAAAATCTAATCACCCCAGGAAGCTTGCTCCAGGTCCTCCTATTGTCTCGTTTTAAACCAGCTGGTAATGAGAAATACATTCCCATTGCATTGATACAGAAGAGTCCTTTGGAAACAAATTAATATTAAATAAGTTAGTTTTGATCCCAGTTACACAAACTGTTTCCTGGAATGCTCAGTGCAATGTTTATAGTTTGTAGACACAGAAAACACACTCTAGGTTTTTCCAACATAATAAAAATACATCAAGTAGATTTCAGCACATGAGAAATTCATTTGTCCCATGACTGTTACAGAACATCTTGGATGGGACTAATGATACCTACTTTCTTTCATGAAGTATGTTGAGTTTTACTGTTGAGAAGTGCAATGCAAGTGCTAGATAATATTTTTATTTATCACCCATTGCTGTAGAAGCAAATTTATTGCCTTGTTTCTATTTGGGAGAAGGAACAGTTAATGATCTCACTGTTCAGTGCTGTTTGGCCTGAAAGACATTGCCACATATAATGGAAGGAGAAAAATGATACATGCTTGTGAGGGGCACACAATCTCCTAACTTTACCTGTTTCCTGCTGGGATCCTGTGACAAGAGTGTGATAATGTTCCACAGTGTACTGAGAGAGACGCAGCTTTTCAAGGCCATGAACTGAATTGTTTCCCCTAAACCAAGTGAACACTATGTCGTTTCCATCATGGCCCCCTTCAGAGAAAATAAAATAGGGTATTAGTGTAATGAACTGCCTAGTGCATGTGTGGTGTACTGCCCTCTACTGGATAGAGGCAGCAATACTCAGCTACCGCACGACAACCAATGGGATTCCCACTTAACTGCAAGTTTTGTTTTGTTGTATAATTATGTTAAAAGTTTGGTGAAAATGGCTATTCCTAAATCAGCAGTAGGTGTATTCTGATGGATCAAATTTAGAATGATGATAGATTGTATGGGCTTTATTCTTCAGTGCCTGGTGCCCCTCAGCTCAAGATGGGTGTAAAACTGACAGTGTTGTAAATTAAAGTGGAGAATTCTGATCCAGTAGCTTTTTACACCCATATTGCCTTGTGGCAAAGGATAACATGTAAGCCACTGAAGAGCTGACTCCTATTTTATAACATTTGCAAACAGTATTTTATTTAAAATATGCTAACATTTAAAAACAGCACCCCTCCCGCTTTGCTCTAATTTGATTGCAAGTGGTGGTCTTAGTGAGAAACTGAAATTAACCATCCTGAGGCCTAATTACTTCAGCTGTAGAGGATGAAAATGATGAAAGAAATACAACCCTCACCCCCCACCCTTCACCCTGTCCTAGAATCAAGTCTAGAATCAAATCCAAGATACTTTTGGAACACAGTTACTTTAGGATCTGAATCTTTTCTCTGTCAGCATTCTATCTGAGATCAGAATGCAAAGTGTTAAACTGTTACAAATTCCGGAAGCAGAAGAGTTAGAAATCTAAGGAGCACGAGTTTTTTAGCCAAATGATCCACCCATGTATGCACACTTCAGAGATGCTTTGACAAGCCTCTAAACATCTAGGAACGCATCAGTCCAAAAATGGACAATTCAAATACTGAAACTAATTGTTCAGGGCTGTCATTGATTTGGAAGAAAAGCTCCCTACTGAAAACAGTGGGCCAAGATGGGATCTTCATCTGTGTAAGTCATCATAGTTCTGCTGGCTTCAGCCAAGCTACCCCCACCTACGCCAGTGGAGGATCTGGAAGTATAAGGGACAGTATAACATGACCCTGAATTAAAGTGCGTGATCTTTCCAATAACCTGGCATTGCTATTCACTCACCAAAGAGCAACCCGGCTCAGGAACAGTCATTCATTTAGTGAACAAACCCATTAATCTCATTAGTTTGAATCTTCAATGAAATGTCAATCTGAACAATGACGAATGACACTAATAGGCCAATAGTCAGCAGTTCACACCTTGCAGGAAAACAATCACACTTCCAACTGTATTGTTTATCTCATTGTGTTTTCTATTAGACACAAATTACTGGAGCATTCATCTGACATACTCCTAAATTATATGCACAGGTTCTGAATCCCTCCATACAATCCTAATCATATGACTCTTCAAAGTTTCTGGAGAGTTTTGCAATCATAGCTATTGTGATTAATTAGGGAAGCTTTAGAATAAATGACAGGTTGTTAATTCATCTAGCGTATATTTAAACAGCATTCATCCCAGGCATTTATCCTAAGGAAATCTCCAGTTGGCAATATGCCTGCAATTTCACTGGAATTAGACAGTCAGCATGACGTAAGACCCAATTACTTTTTTAAAAAAAGTCTGAAGGCAGCTACACTTTAAAAGAAGAGGTCAATCATTATTATTTCAGGTGCTATTCTTTGTAATAAAGTTAATCGCAGTGAACTAATAGGATTTTAATATGAAAATAATATGCGTTTCCATAGGAGCTCCATTCTGGAAGCTGTCAAGTCAAACCTGGCCTTTAAATAGTGAAATTTCAGGCATTTCTTTTTGTGACTTGAAATGGGAGATTGGCTGCTATATCGCTCAGGGGATTCGCAAGGATGTAGATAATAAAAGCTCCATTGTTATTGATGAACATATGTGTGATGGGGAGAACATCTCACTTCAAGTGGAGCAGAGGGCAGGGACCTTGCTGCACAGCTGAATTTATCAAACAGGAAGGGAAGGAGATGAGATCTCAGGTTACTCGCTTTGAGGCAGGGAGTTGTGAGTCCTGTGTGGGTACCCCAGCTTAAGTGTGCCTGAAAACTGGGCTTCCACTGTAGTCTGAGTGGGAGCTCAGCCCTTTTGTCCCTGCAGAAGAATTTCAGCGAGACTGACTCTCTTTTCACTGAGTTTTTGAAAGTACTGCATCCTATGGGGCTCTTCCCTGGGAGCACCTGTTTCTGGACATGCAGGCCATTGAGAAGGAAATCTGCCTACAGATAGATGGAATGGCAGGGCCGTCAGCTGGCCTCTTCTTAGCCTCTGGAGTGGAGCTCTCCTCTCTTGAAAGCCACGGTGTACTGGTGAAAGCCCCAGGGTTCTCTCCATGTTGGGTATATGCATGGTCTGCTATTCATAAATGACCAGCATTGCAAAATCCTAATCCTGAAGTTTGAGTAACCCAGAGCATCACTTATTGACTGTCACTGATCCTGCAGGTGCCCTGCAGCCAGGAGCCCCACTGTGGGTCACTCAGGGGTTCTGTGCACAGAGGGCTTGCAGGAGTGGGTTCCATGCTCACCGTTATTTATGTTACTGAAACAAAGGGCACAGATGGGAAACATAAGAACAGCCATACTGTGTCAGACCAAAGGCCCACCTAGCCCACTATCCTGTCTTCCAACAGTGGCCAATGCCAGACATCCCAGAGGGAGTGAACAGAACAGGTAATCTTCTAAGTCGTGGTCTTCACATCATCATCTGGCAAGTTATCATTGTGCCTTCCTCTGCTAGCACCAGCTCTAGTTTTGACTTGCCAATTTCACAGGTGAAACATACTTCCTGCAGCCAGTTCTTTATCCTTGTGAAAACCTCCTTCTGTTTTGAAAATAACATAACTCACTTAGCAGAGGTAAAAGATGCTGGACTGAGGACCCTATGCTCTGTTCATTCTCAGGTAAGCAGTGAAAGCAACAGTGCAAACCATACCATCAAAGGTACAAATTAATTCAGATTTTGTGCTCCTTTTTCGTAGAGTATGGACATGTCTATTAGCACCCAGAGTGGGATCATCATAACTCATTGCATTTGCTTGCTTGCATTTGCTCAGCAATGAAACCAGCAGAGCCAAATTCTGCCTTAGCCACAATCCAGTCCATCCTACTTACTTTCTAATTTTCATGCATGTGTATGTCTGATCTGTGCAAGTTTACGGTCTGATGTACACATGCACTGAAATTGCTGTATATGCAAACCTATACACAAATACACATCTGATTTGCAAATGTGAATGGGATGCAACATGGTTCACTGAGAGCACTCTTTCAAAAATTTGGGCCCTATTATCCACCAATTGTCCCAAAGTCATATAATCACAGAATTATAGAACACTAGAACTGGAAGGGATCTCAAGAGGTCATCGAATCCTGTTCCCTGCCCTCTCAGCAGAACCAAATACCATGACCATCCCCAACAGGTGTCTGTCTAACCTGCTCTTAAATATCTCCAGCAGTAGAGATTCTACAACCTCCCTAGGTAATTTATTCCAGTGTTTAACCACGCTGACAGTTAGGAAGTTTTTCCTAACATCTTATCTAAACTGCCCTTGCTGCAGTTTAAGCCCATTGCTCCTTGTCCAATCCTCAGAGGCCAAGGAGAACAATTTTTTCCCCTCCTCCTTGTAACCCTCTTTGAGGTACTTGGAAAATGTTATCATGTCCCCTCTAAGACTTCTCTTTTCTAAGCAAAACAAGCCCAGTTCTTTCAGTCTTCCCTCATAGCTCATGTTCTCTAGACCTTTAATCATTCTTGTTGCTGTTCTCTGGACCTTCTCCAATTTCTCCACATCTTTCTTGAAATGCGGTGCTCAGAACTGGACTCAGTACTCCAGATGAGTGAAAGAGTGAGACTTCTTGTGTCTTTCTCTCAACACTCCTAATGCATCCCAGAATCATGTTGGTTTTTTTTTTTTTTTGGCAACAGCATCACACAGTTGACTCATATTTAGCTTGTGGTCCCCTATGATCCCTAAATCCCTTTCTGCATTACTCCTTCCAAGACAGTCGCTTCCCATTCTATATGTATGAAGCTAATTGGTCCTTCCTAGGTGGAGCACTTTGCATTTGTCCTTGTTAAACTTCATCCGGTTTACCTCAGACCATTTCTGTAGTTTGTCCAGATCATTTTGAATTGTGATCCTAACCTTCAAAGCAGTTGCAACCCCTCCCAGTTTGGTATCATCTCCAAACTTAGTAAGTGTACTCTGTATGCCAATATCTAAATTGTCGATGAACCTATTGAACAGAACCAGTCCGAAAAAAGATACCTGTGGAACCCCACTTGTTATGCCCTTCCAGCATGACTGCGAACTATTAATAACTACTCTCTGAGAACAGTTATCCAGTCAGTAATGCACCCATCTTATAGTGGCCCCATCTAAGTTGTATTTGCTTAGTTTATTGATAAGAAGATCATGCAAGACCGTGTCAAATGCCTTACTAAAGTCTGGGTATACCACATCCACCACTTCTCCCTTATCCACAAGACTTGTTATCCTGTCAAAAAAAGCTATCAGAGTGGTCTGGTGTGACTTGTTCTTTACAAATCCATGCTGGACACCCACTGCACCACTGTAGTCCTGTTTAGTCTGGCCCTAATGAAGGAGTGTACTCAAGTGGAGCTGATTTTATTGGAAGATACATGTTGAACCTCTCTAATTCATCAACTTTGAGACCTGACTAGTGCTGGATGAGAGAATTCACTGGACCACGGGAAGTCAATATAGTCTAGCAGCGTTACCAACACTTCCATTGTTTGTTGGGCTCACAGAAACATTTAGGGGGTAAATTAAAGCTAAAGAACAGCACAGAACACTGAGAGCCAGGACTAGTGGCTGGAAACAAACTTATGGGACCGTGGGAAACTTGACCAAACCCATGAGAGTCATCCAGCTAACTAAAATCATGCTGGATTACAGATGTTGGCAGATGAGAGAGTTTTATATTCAAGAGGTTCAACCTGAACTATTATATACCTCTGTGTGAAAGACAGGCCTGTTGGCTGTTTGGGGAAAGGTAGTATTTATTACCAATCTGATTCCTGTAAAGAGCACATGGGGACCAGTAGGACAGTGAACTTATACATGCTGGAATGTCAATGATATGCATTTGAAGAATTAAATTGAATTTTCTTCTTGATAAATTTCTGTATTTGCAGAAAAATAAAAGCACATTTCACACTGCTCTGGCTGAAACAAGAGACGGACAGCTACATATAAACAAAGAGAGCCAAAATAAGCCTGGCAAATATTCTTAGGCATCTGTAGAATGTTATACTTACAGCTTTCCAGCTGCAGTTTACACATCCATTTGTCTAAGGGATATTTTGACAGGTCCATGTTACATGCAACAGTGGTAGTGATTCTACAGGGAGAAAAAGCGTTCAGAGGCCATGCAACAAAGACACGCAGCAGGATGGCACTATTTTTCATAGCAAACTAGAGAACCTGAAGATTTTTACATAGTTCTGACTTCTGAAATCAATGCATTACTACCAGCAAAAAAGTTGCATTCTAAGCTACAAATTCTGAGCTCTGGTACACTATAAGTCAGTGGAGGTAGGATGACTGAAGATTAACACTGGTGCAAGAGAGAGCAAAGTTTGGCTCTATGACAACAGGAAATTTATGAGTAAATAACACAAGTGGTTATAACTGAAGAGCCATATGAAGAGCCATATGATACCTACAGATCACCATGGTATTGATAAAGCAAGCAGCCAGCTAAGCCATCTACTCTTCTACTAAATTGTTGTGCATTTTGTTACCTCTGCTTCTCACTTTCCTTCAGCCCATTTTGTCTTACCCACTTGCCATCTCCTGTCTGTCACTTAAACTATAAGCTCCTTGGCCAGGGCCTGTGTTTTGTGTTAATGCTCTTTACAGTACCTAGCATTGGGAGAGGGGAGGGTGACCGTTCCTTGACTGAAGTTCCTAGGGACTAATGCAATACAAATCTCTCTCTCTCTCGCTAAATGTTTCCTCTGTCGGGGAGAGGTCAGAGTGGCAGCTGGGGAGGCTCCAACCAGGCTGGGTTTGCCATGCAGATCCCTGACCAGGCTGTGGCTGGCTGTGCAGCTTTCCTGGGAAAAGAGGTGGGGTTGGCAAACATAGTGAGCAGGGGGTGCAGCCCCCTAGTATTACTTGATAATAACTGTACTGTAACTGCAGTGAAGGAGCAATTCAATTATGCTGAGATCCAAAAAGTACTATCAAAAATTTGTTAACCCTGATGGCCACACCAGCTGGAATACATTCTGCCCCAGTGTGGTTTTAGCAATCTTCTCTTCAACACCACCAGCACGCAACTCACCTTAATGCATACAAGACAGTGCCATTGGAGAACAATCTTATAAGGCAATTCCCCACAGTAACATCATGCAGGAAAGACCGTTCATATTCCATGATATATGTATCTGGCACCCAGAGTAGTTCCACTAGACGAGCATCCAGAGTGAAGTTTGTGTTACCATGAAAAACCAGGCGGGGGTCCAGCCAGCGCTGCCACAAGAGTATTGTCGCAGTGTAGTTCTGGAGGAAAGTGGCAGGTGTGAGAAGAGAAGCAGCAAGAATGTTTATGATGTACTGTTGTCACTCTACTTTTTCAAACACTTAGGCTTGGCCTACACTTGGCAGGTAAGTTGATGGCAGATACGCAATTCTAGCTACGGCAACTGTGTAGCTAGAATTGACTTATCTGCTTTTGACTTACCCGGCCATCCTCACTAAAGAAGGTTGATGGGAGAGTTCCGCCTGTCAATGTCCCTTACTCATCCTAACAGCAAGGAGGACAGGGGTCAACTGCTGACCCCTGACAGGTTGATTTCGCATGTCTCCACCAGGCACGCAAAATTGAACCCTGGGAACTTGACCCTGAGTGGGTCCATCTTCTGGGTAATGTAGCCTTAATAAGGAAGCTGACGTGTAGTCTTCACCATCTGTATATATGTCTTCGTCCCTTTCTCCTATGCTATCATAGCCAGACCGCTGGATGTCCTTCCTGAAGGTTACAGCCAGAACATTAAACGTCGGACATATAACACACCACAACTCAGCTCAGAATGCACATGACAAAGCTGGCAGACTTGAACTGTAAACTCAATTTCCTGTGTTTGCTTGAGGTTTTTCATTTATTCAGACCCATTTAATAATCATACTTTGTCTTATACACACTGAACATCTCTAGTCTGTTACCCTTGGGACCTTAACTGGTGCCAGATGAGAGAGAGTTTGCTGAACCACAAGTCAATATTGTCTAGCATTATTGCCAACACTTCCACTGCTTACTGGGCTCTTAAAAACATTTTGGATGGGTCTACATTAGATAGTTTTGTTGAGAGATTTGCCTCAAAAGTATTAGCCCTCAAAAATTTGAGGCATAAGAACCTGGTCGACATAGTATTGTCGACAGAAGTGCAGTGTGGACAATTCTGTTGACAGAGAAGACTTCTGGTTGCTGGGCAGCCCTCTTTGAGGAGCTGCCATTCTACTTTCTGTCACCAGAAGGCAGTGCAGTCTGGCAGCTCTCTGTCGACAGAGCACTTTGTCTGTAGATGCAATCTGTTGACAGAGGTTGTGTTGAGATTTCTCTATCGACAGTAATCTGTCGACAGGTGCTTCTACTGTCAACATAGCCTTAGGGGTAAATTGCAGCTAAATAACAAACACAGAGTACTGAGTGTTAGACTGGTGGCTGTAAACAAACTTTAGGGACAGTGGAAAACTTGGTCAGACCCATGAAGAGTGTACATATGGCTGACTAAAATCATGCTGCATCAACAATATTGCCAGACCAGAGAGTGTCAGACTAGAGAGGTTCAACACGCACGGCACTTTTCACTCCTAAACCTTAAAGTCCTTTAAGTAAGTAAGCAAGTATTAGCATATTACAATCTCCACCTGGAAAACAGAAGCAGAGGGGTTGACTGGGTTACTTAAGTCCCTACGTCAATTACATATAAAATAGCTTCCAGTATTGCAAATACATATATAGATATATCTTACCAATACATGAATGCAATACCTATATGATAATCACATAGAGGGAGAGCCAGTGAGCAAATACAACTACACTGGTTTTTCACCAGAGCTAAGAGTCCAAGAACATAGGCTTATGTACATTTTTTTAAACCATTCACTCTATCGAAAGTTCCTCATTTGTTTAAGCCAGGGAAGGTGCTTTTGCAAGGGGAGGAAAGATTATGCACAGTACTCAGTGGTTATGAGAAGAACAATACAGTTCTGAGTGATGGAGATAAGCAGGATCACAAGTGAGACATGTCATAGGTCTGACAGAGTGTTTGTTTCCTCCATTCACTCCTGGGGGCTATACTTGGGGGTGGGGGATTGTGCTTAGAAGAGAGGTGTTTTGGAGGCAACATGCTGAAGAAATTAACATGCAATTTAAGGATAATACTATAGGAAGTGGGTCAAAGCTTGTCTTGTTGCTCTTCTCTGTTAGTTGGTACTAAACTGCAGGGCCCACTGCAGGGACTAGGGAATGCTCTGAGGCTAAAGTTTTACGCAGGAAAGTCAAAAACCAAGTTCTTGACCAACTATGGTTATTAAAGATCTCACAGCACATTTTGCCAGAGTAGGGGTGTCAGTTCTGGTCAACTGGTCATACTCCAGCTTAGTTATGATCTCCAGCCTGCCTAAAATCCCCCCAGGAGTTTGAAGTGGATGAAGTATTGTTATGTTGTCCTGGAGACAAAAGAATAAGGGTACTCAATTGTAATGGATGCAAAGGCAATTCTTCACTGAGGTCCCTGCACATGAAGGAGGATTTTTTGGCAATTTTTGGCTCTCTAGTTTGCAAATGAATTAAATGTAGCTTTCACAACTGTGTTGTGTTACTGCTTTATGCAGCTACCATGCTCCCACCCTCATATGGATGAATTTCAGTGGCGGGTGAATCGATCCCCTTAAGTTCAATAAATCGTCTGTAATATCCTTTTCTATGGAAGGTGCTAAATAAATGATGTTATCTTCACTCTTCAGATTTGATTCTCAGACTGGTGTGTGTGTGTGCGTGAGTGTGTCTGTGTGTGTGTCTATGAAGTAAGAAGCATTCCATGACTTGAGTGATTGAAATAATGCACTGTTAAAAGTTTCAATGCAGTGAATTATTAATACTGGTGATGAAGGGGAAAACCTTTGGGTCATTTCAATTATTTATCTAGCCATAGAGTATGTCTCTATAATGTTCTCCTTGATGCAAGGGGAATTTAGGTGACATGGGGAGGAAATATATGCCATGGAAAGGGGATGTCTCACAAGTGATGGAATAACAGACTGAAAAAAAATGCCCTCTCTTTGGCGAAGGATTCCCTTTATACGTCTCCTTGGAGTGATGGTCTTCCAAGCCCTTTGAAGCCAGGGGTTCTCCTCAGCTTTAATCCAATATCCTCCCCCAGAATCATAAGGCTATAGAGGAGGTCTGGAGGTGGCCCCTGGAGCAACGTGCAGTGCCATCTCTCAGCCTGAAAGAAGGGAACCTGCAGGGGAACAGAAGAGGAGGGGAAAACCTACAACATCTGCAGCCCACAGCTAATCTCTTCCACTATGAACAGCAACTTTCTGTGCCACTGTTTTTGGTGCCCAGCTTCAGAACCATCCAAAGGGACCAACTTTCAGGACATCTTGAGCTTCTTCCTTCTGCCAGTCAGCCCCTGTGAGCTGTGTCTACCTAATTCAGTCCTTATAGCTGTTCAACTGTATCATCAGAAAGCTTCTTAAGCATGAATGGATTTCATTCTCAAGTGCTATTATCCCCATTTTACAGAAGAGCAGCTGAGGCACAGGGAGACCAAAGTTGGATCATCAGAGGGTTTGAGCCACCTAATTCCCACCAAAAAAGGAGTTAGATGTATAAATCCCCTTGAAGATCTGATCCCAGGTCACAGGATGCGTGTGGCTGAGTTGGGAACCATGACACTGAGCTCTGAAGCACAGAGGCACCCATTATCATCTGTCACTTCTGTATACACTGATCATGGTCTCCAACTCTGACATCCCAAACTAGGAGCCCTCTCCAAAGTGGCAGAACCCCTTTTTCCTCACTTTGGCTATGTCTACACGTGCAGCCAACATCGAAATAGCTTATTTCAATGTTGCGACATCGAAATAGTCTATTTCGATGAATAACGTCTACACGTCCTCCAGGGCCGGCAACGTCGATGTTCAACTTCGACGTTGCTCAGCCCAACATCGAAATAGGCGCAGTGAGGGAACGTCTACACGTCAAAGTAGCACACATCGAAATAGGGATGCCAGGCACAGCTGCAGACAGGGTCACAGGGCGGACTCAACAGCCAGCTGCTCCCTTAAAGGGCCCCTCCCAGACACAGTTGCACTAAACAACACAAGATACACAGAGCTGACAACTGGTTGCAGACCCTGTGCCTGCAGCATAGATCCCCAGCTGCCGCAGAAGCAGCCAGAAGCCCTGGGCTAAGGGCTGCTTCCCACGGTGACCATAGAGCCCCGCAGGGGCTGGAGAGAGAGCATCTCTCAACCCCCCAGCTGATGGCCGCCATGGAGGACCCAGAAATTTCGACGTTGCGGGACGCGGATCGTCTACACGGTCCCTACTTCGATGTTGAACGTCGAAGTAGGGCGCTATTCCTATCTCCTCATGAGGTTAGCGACTTCGACGTCTCGCCGCCTAACGTCGAAGTTGGTGCCGCTACTTCGAAGTAGCATGCACGTGTAGACGCAGCTTATGTGACAGACTGTGTCACTCACCATGTCACTCTCAGATATACTTGAGATACTTGCAATGTCCAAGCTCAAGGCTACTTGAACAGGTTTCTCTAGGGAGAGAAAGAGAGGCTTAGATTAGAGTCAAGCAAGGGGAGAATGCAACACCATATTTCTGTGGAGTAAGCAGAATAAATAGATACTCAGAATTGAGTGTGGAATTTTCAATGCACTCAATCAAGCATCACACATAGGTAGTCTTGCCAAAATTCAATGTTTATTTTTTAAGTTTGTAGTAAGTTACTTAAATTTTAACAGTAGTTGGGGACCTACAAGGAGGTTAGACAATTATTTGACAACAGTAGACAAAGATTCACAAAGTTTAAGTTTTGCAGCGATTAAAAACACAAAAGGTTACCATCCCATGTCAAAATACACAAAGTAAATAGCCTTAAATCAAACTGCAATAAGTTCTCAAACAGCACTTGTCTTACTTTGATTATCTGCTCATTTGGAAAATTCTTGATGGAAATAAAGGTTTAACCTCTCATCCGGCATCCTCAGGACCTGACTGCTGCTGACCAAGAGAATTTGCTGGACCACGGGAGGTCAATATTGTCTAGCACATTACCGAAACTTCCACTGCTTACTGGGCTCTTAGAAGACATTTAGTGGTAAATGACAGCTAAAGAACAGCACAGAACACTGAGAGCCAAGACTGGTGGCTGTAAACAAGTTTTATGGGACCAGGGGAAATGTGGCTACACCCATGGTAAGTGGTCGTCTGGCTAACTAAAATCATGTCAAATTATAGATGTTGCTGGATAAGAGTGTTTTGGATTAGAGAGTTTCAACCTGCACTTTTTCACCAGTTTATACATTTATGGTGGAATCAACACTTACTTATAAAATCTAATCTTTCCATATATATGGGGTTTTTGCCTATTGCTACCAGTGGCCAACAAACTAGATTATATTTCAGGGAGCTAGCTGAGTGGAATCTCACGCTCAAAATTGTTTTGCCTGGGTGGCCAACAGCAGCACTTCTTTCACTGGAGGAATCAGCAGACAGAAATGGTAATGTGCGGCTCTCGTGGCCATCCAAGTAAGAAATATTTCTGTTGCAATCAGCCACAGGAATCAAGGGCTATAGATGGCGTGGCTTATGTATTGATAGGAATCTTTAGCTCTTATAAAAATACTTTCCATGGCTCTATTTCAGAGCCCTCTGTAGAGGTGGAGAACAATTATTATCCCCATTTCTGAGATAAGAAAACTGAGAGTTGGATCCCATTAAGCAACCTGCCCAATGAGTCAGAACCAGAAGCAGGAACGGAACTGAGGCACTGGGGTCCTAGTTATGTTCTGTCCACTGAACCACACAGCCTCTTCCTGATGCAAGGCAGCGTCCCAAGCCTTATTCTTCCTCTGCAGCCTGTTCTGGAAGTTAGCAGGGTGGGACTTTGTTCCCTACAGTCCTTTTTACTCAGGGATTTATAAGTGATTCAGGTGTCACCCTTTGTGAGTCCCATCAACTGCGTGGACTCTCACTTGAGCAGCAGCACTAACTGAAAGCAAGCACTTGGTTCAAAGCTGTATCAGGTCCATCCATAAGTGTTGCAATTACACTTCCTGGTTCAAGTGTAAAGAGACCCGATCTGGGGACCCTCTTACCTGTCCCTGCACAAAGTCTAATCTCACTTTCCCAGATGCTGAGTTCACCCCAAGAACCTGCCGACTGGGTTCAAAGCAGGGCACTGGAACAGTTTGCATTGTAGGCATGCTGAGAGTTACTGAACCGAACGGCAAACCCCGTGGACGATGAAAGCCAATGCAAGCTGGGGGTGTGCGGCAGCATTTCCAGCATCGGTAGTGCCAGTGCCAATGGATCAAAGGACATGCTTTAATGTGAATGAGTGTGTGTCCAGTGAACTGTAGCACAGGGCCAGATAGAGCACCTGCTCTCTGTGCCACTGTCCCCTATCCCCTGTCCCCCCGTTGCCTTGCCCACAAGAAAATGCTATGTAAGATAACATTATCTTTCTGTGTTGTTCCTCCAGAGGCACAGCACAGTGAACCACCTGATTCTCCTGCCCCCAGGGTGTTGGGACAGCAGCCAGTGGGTGTCACTGCTGTACAGCAAGGATAAATTGTGGTGCCACTGGGGTCAGGAAGGTTTGTGGGATTGGAAAGTTAGAGCCTGATGTTTCTGTAGAAGTGGCATAAAACAGTCCACGTAGTTGAAAAACGAAGTCAGAATTTGTGGATTTCATGTCCTCCATGCAGGCATTTCTCAAGTCAGGCCATGGGTCTACTGGGTATTTCCCCTTCAAACTGAAATTTAGTTAGCACATTTCAGTACATATGGGGCAAAATGCTCCTCAGCATGCAGGACCCCGCCCCCAGAGCAACAAAGGGCGAGCCCCTTGTGAAGTTCACCTCAGTGCCCATGAAGTGAAACTTTGAAAGAACAGCAGTTAGCTAGAAAGGAAGTAAATTGTCAGCCAATAGAACAAATGACTAAATGGAGGCGGAGTATCCTCTTTCACCAGCCGTTTCACACTCAATTTTACATTGCAGGAACCACAGATTTTGGTAGATAGAGCTGCCACCTCTTTGTAGCACAGAAGCTAGGACTCACCACAAGAGGGCAGCTCCGCCCTAGGAAATGTCAGATGACATCATTGTAAGGCCCTGACACTATGTACATTGAACAGACTGGGCAAAACCTTCACCAAAGAATAAATGGACACAGAGTAAACATCAAAAAACTCAATACACATAAGCTGGTTAGTGAACACTTCAACGGAGCTGGCCATTCTGTTAAAGAGACGAGAATTTGTGTCCTGGAACATAGAGAATTTAACAACAGATCAGAGCGAGAGATTTGTGCGTTAGAGTACATATTCAAATTCAACACATTAACATGTGCTATGAACAGAGACATCAACTACCTCACGCATTACAAGGACTATTTCCCTTCCTTTGATGCCTGTAATTATCTCAGACAGGACAATTAACATCCCCCCACCCCTCACTCTCACCCCCTTCCTTCAATCCTATTTGATTCATCAGTTTTTATTGCAATTTTTTTCTTTTTTTTTTTTTTTTTGGTCCTCTGTCCTTATAAATGTCAGTCTGTATTGGAAATGAAAGTGATCTGAAGACGTGGGTCTGCCCCACGAAAGCTTATAATCAAATACATCATCTTGTTAGTCTTTAAAGTGCTACATTTCTGCTGCTTTGTATTATTGTAAAGCAATTTATTTTTTTTGCCTCTTTTTATTGTAATATGGGTGACCAGGAGGATGATCAAACCCTGTCAGTACAGTAACAAAGAAATAGCACAGTAACTTCATAGAAGATTTTCTTCATAACCCACAGATCACAAAATTTCATATGCAGTTACCAATATGCCGTGCCCAGTGGCTTAGATGGGAGATATGCATGCTTAAGGGAAGGCAGAAATAAGCCCTAGGACCAGAGAGACCTGATCTTGATTGGTGCTGAGCATCCATACATCCTACTGTAGTCAACAGGATTTGCAGGTGCTCATCACATTTCAGAATCAAGCCCTAAAGATCAGCGCAATCAACATGTGCACTTTTTCTTCCAAATGATTTATTTGAAACTATGGCTACGTCTACACTAGCACAAATCTTCGAAATGGCCATTTCAGAGATTACTAATGAGGTGCTGAAATGCATATTCAGCGCCTCATTAGCATGCCGCTGGCCACAGCTTTTCAGAATTGCCGCTTTTCACTGCCATGTGGCTCATCCAGACGGGAGTCCTTTTCGAAAGGACCCCGCCAACTTCGAAATCCCCTTATAGGAGTAACATCCTTTTAGGAATAAGGGGATTTTGAAGTTGGTGGGGTCCTTTCGAAAAGGACCCGTGTCTGGATGAGCCGTGCGGCAGTGATATGTGCCAATTTCAAAGAGCCGCAGCTGGTGGCATGCTAATGAGGTCCTGAATATGCATTTCAGCACCTCATTAGTAATCTTCGAAATGGCCCTTTGCATGGCCATTTTGAAGATTTGGGCTAGTGTAGACACGGCCTCCATATCTTGCCAGCTGAATAGTAACAGAGAGGTAAACGTTTTAGTCTGCGTTCTAACAAAACAAACCAGCAGCCATGTAGCACTTTAAAGACTTACAAAATAATTTATTAGGTGATGAGCTTTCGTGGGACAGACCCATTTCTTCAGATCAATAGCTTTTCAAGTACAGACTGACAGTTATACAGCACAGTTAGAACTGAAGCCACCCACCTTCTGCCAGCCAGTTAGATTTAACAAGGTTTTTTATACATATTTGCTGAATAAGAATGCAAGTTGAAAAAGTAATTTTCAAAAGCCCCTCAGTGATTTAGGAACAAGTTCCCATTTTCAAAAGTGATAGCCACTTAGGAATCAGAGCCCGGACAATTTTTACCTAACGTGATATGGATGCATTACACTTGTGCTGATATTGATTTGCATGCATTTAAACCTCTCATATGTTATAACCATCTGCTCTCCTATGGGACCAATTTCAATGGAGAGCTGGTGTCTTTCCACAGTACCGGACATAGTGGCCATTACTCCATGTAGCTCCACTATTGTAGAAATTTATCACCATAGGGGGAAGATGAAGAGAGAGAAGCTAAAAAGTGTAGACAAAGTCAATGTACACCAGCTGCATTACATGACATAGGGGCTGTAAGCTGGCGGCAGGAGGGTTCCAAACACTGAGGCAGCTGTCCTTTCACAAGCCTTAAGGCAAAGCCTTGGCACAGGCTGTTTAGGGTTTAGTGTACATGGCTCCACAGTGCAAAAAAAAGTCCCCAGAGGCTGGAACTAAACCAGAAGGGAGTTATCAGTGAGCAATGCTGGAGTTTGAGATACTAGGCTTTGGTTATTTGCAGCCACCATGACACTTATACAAATCTGATGCCCACTAACAACCACCTGCACACAAAGCATGGCTGCAACACAGCAGAATTCAGCCTAAGGTATTCAGTTCGACAGGTGTCGGAACTTTCTACGCTTCCTGTTCTTTATTGCACAGACCAACATGCTGCAAGGGAGTGAGTCTCGCCTTCAGCTGTGCACATGCAGCCCTGCCAAAGAAACCGAATTGGAGGTGGAGCAGAGGGTGGATTTGGGGCCAAGTGGCTAATTTAACAGGGACCAATAAGCTGGCGCTTGCTAAAGCAAACCCATTAAAACCTTACTCCCTCCACGCACACATTAGTCATTATCCAGCCCCTTCATTAGACAGTGAACTGTTTGGCTGACATACCACCGAAGTACGGCCTGAGATATTTATTGTAGCCCTCTGTGAGGTTCTCAAATCCAGGGAGGGATACCATGTCACTGCTCTGCATCTCCAATTTATGGCCCAGCGTGCACTTCCTAAAAGACACAAATGCATATCCCTAGGCATGGCGGGGACACTGGCAGCATCTGGTGTACAGCTGCCGTCCCGTTCCTTGCATGTTTCCCAGCAGAAACTGTGTAAAACACTTCATCAAAGCCAGCAGCTTTGAGTCTTCTGTTTAATTTGCGTGGGGATTGGGGACGGTGGGCAATCAGTGTGTGACTAGATTAAGCAGCGAGCAGTGCTGGGGCACCTTTGAGACTAACAATTTTATTAGGTCGTGAGCTTTCGTGGGTAAAACCCACTTCCTCAGATGAATGGAGTGGAAAAACTGAATCCAGGGTTTATATAGTTGTGGGGGGGGAGGGTGGGAAGGGGGCAGGAAAAAAAAAGGTTATCTGTAACTAGCAGGGCCAGTTAATGAAGCAATTACATAGGATGTATCTCATTCTTCCAAATATCAAAAGGTGAGAAAATCGCCCTTGTAGTGCATAAGATAGTTAAGATCTCTGTTCAGGCCTAGGTTAAACTTGTAAATGAATTCCAATTTAGGTGTCTCCCTCTCTAATCTTGTGGTAAAATCCTTTCATAGAAGAATTTTAATTAAATTACATAAAACAGATGATCCAAAGTTTGGGGTTTTCTAGTGGAGGGATATGACAGTCTGGGGAAGATGCTTCTATGCAGAAAAAGTCACATGATGACAGCTGGATTTTACTTATGACTTCCTGGAGGGTTACCTACGCAGGTTCTTGTATTACTGCCTGTCGCCAATGTAGCTGTGCGCTTTCCACAGTTATGAGGCAGCAAAGTCCAAAGCACCTAGACGAATTCAGTTGGACTGAAAGGAAGAGAGTTGCTGGGAGTTGACAGAGATCTCATAAGTTTCCTGGAAAGTCCTGAGTGAGCAGGGGTTGGTGAGACCAGTGGATGAGGTCCAGCCCCAGATAAAAGATGTTGAGAAAACAGGAAAACAGACCCTCTAGGGGGAGGGGCTGTGCCCAGGTTGGAGCGAGGGTGAAAGAAGTAAACTTTGGAGAACAGGCCTAAACCTGAAAGTAGGGTGACAGTTACAGGTTTTGAGTCCTGGTCCTGCTCCTTCAGTGGCTACTTCCCAGTTTCCTAATAATGCAGATTAGTTCCCAATCTCGCTGCAGCCACCTCCTCTGGCTTGGCTGCAGTTTCTTAAACCAAGTGGTGCTGATCAGCCAATCAGCTGCGGCTGGAGGGGAAACTACTCTGTCTCTTAACCCCTTAATGGGCGGGACAGAATCAGGCTTATATACCCCTCCCACACCTTTAAAAACATCATACAACACCCAGCTACAAGCAGTGTGCTGCTCCCCCAAAGACAAGTGCCAGAGACTCGTTCCATGAAGTCACTAATGAGTTCCTGTTGCTATGGTTTTTACATAAAAGGTGATCAGTTACCACCCTGGTAAGTGGCAGCGTAAAGCCTTTATATAAATAGAAGACAATACTGAAGAAGAGTCAAGCAATGAATTTGTGTCATCTACTGGTCTGTTTTACAAGATTGGGCTCTCCATAGCTATTTTAGCCACCCAGTGAGGACTGGATTAATTACGTGCCTGAGGCTTGGTCTACACTAGATCTTACAAGTATCAGAGAGGTGGCCGTGTGAGTCTGTAGCTTCGAGAACAACAAGAAGTCCTGTGGCACCTTATAGACTAACAGATATTTTGGAGTATAAGCTTTTGTGGGCAAAGACCCGCTTCATCTCATGCATCTGATGAAGTGGATCTTTGCCCACAAAAGCTTACGCTCCACAATACCTGTTAGTCTGCAAGATGCCACAGGACTAGATCTTACAGTTGACTGCAGATACACAATTCAATTATGTAGCTAGAATCGATGTATCTGCAGTCGAATGTCAGGTCTGTCTTCACAGAGTGATGTTGATGGGAGCATTTCACCTGTCAACCTCCCTTACTCCTCATGAGAGCAGGAGTACAGGGGGTTGACTGTGCGCCCGAGAGATCGATTTTGCATGTCTTTACCAGATGCGTGAAATCGAAATCCAGGACATGGACCCTTTGACGCGGTAAGTGTAGACACCTGAGCTATGGTCAGCAGCCCTGCTGCCTCCCTTGATCTGCCCCCCTGCCTTTGCTCAGGCATAAGTAGGCTGTTCCACTCCAGCAAACGCTGGTGGAGCCAGATATGTGGCAGCAATTTGACTGATGATGTGGGGCATGATGTGGGGCACAGAGCAATACTCACAGTGATCTAACACAGGGTTAGGTGGCCAACAAACGGAGGAGATTTGGAAGTCTGTAAAACTGTGCAATACACAACATATGATATTTCCTCATTACAAAGCCAGTTTGGTACTCGATTTAAAACGGCCCCTGCCCCCAGTATAAAATCCATCTGTGAATACATCCATCTCCCCACCCTCCCCATATGCTGTAGCTCAGGCCATCAGCTCCTCATTGGTGTCAGTGATCTCCAGGAAATGCCTTGCTCCTCACTTATTATTTACCAGCAGTCCTGCAATGTTCATGTCTCTGCAGCTAGTGCCATCAGGACTGGGAGGCATCCTAATTTTTGCCTCTGACTGAACTGGGTTGGTGCAGCAGGTGACAGCTGAATCTCAATATTCATAGCCTGAGCCAAAGCTTTTCCAAGGGAACAAAATCAAGCCACTGTCTTCGGCTTGGGGCTTATGTGGCTGATGATCAGAAGAGGGTCTGAGCACTCATATGCAAAGTCAAACCTTTCCTCACTCCAGGCGAGTTTAGATGCAGAGTTTGGGGTCAGACCTATCTCTGCCAGCTGTGCAAAAATTAGACAGTAATCCTGACCTAGTGGTCTTTGGAGAAGATCTCACTAATGAATGTGAAGGCCCTCAGACACTGAGGTGACAGGGGCCAGCTAAAGTACCTAGCTCGAATGACAGAGAGGGGTCATGTTCTAACAGTGTAATTACCCAGTGGAACCAAGCCCTGTGTGTTCACTTGCAGCTGCACAAAATGAGTGAAAAAAAATTTGCCAGCAATGGAAACAAATGGCTACATCTGAGATGAAGGTGTTTATTCTGGTGTAAATGGAAAAACAAGGACCAAGAAAGTGCATGATCTTCCCACTGCCAGTACCATAATGACACTGAGGGCTATGCAGTGTGAAACTCAGAAGACTGGGTATTTGAGATTTCTGTAATTTTTTTTTTACTTTGGTTCTCATGGACATGGGTTTTACAGCCCTGGAATTTCATTGCACCTTTCTGGCCTGAAAGAACCCACAGAACCTAAAGCAGAGCTCAGATCTTCTCCACGTTGTGTTATTTCAGGACCGAGCTATGACTGGATTCAAGCTTCCTCAGAGCTGGGCATGGGTTCACTCAATTAAACTCAAAACTAGAGGAATTTCATGGGGTTCTAGATCCTCTAATGGAAGTTACACAAGGCTGTAATCTACTGAGGGCCTCACTGGGGTTTAGGTAGAGGACAGCACCTCCCTACTGAGGCATTGAACCTCAGGGAATTGTGTCTCTTACACTAGCCGTTGGGATGGCACAATCAGCTCTCCCTCATGCATCCAACTCTCTTTGGGAGGAAAGGGAGGGTTGGAGTTGGAACCATGGCCCATTTTGCTTCTAACCCCCAGCATTTAAAGCAATTACATTTCAGATGAGATCCTTGTCAGGACACTTACCTTTGAGTTGGAAGAAAAAGCCACACACAGCTGAGGACAAAATATCTTCAGTACATTTCTGGAGTTGGTTTCAGTGCCAGCTGTGATACTTGTACTGATCATCTGTGAAGCAGAAAGCAACAGCATGCAATTTACTGCAGTTGAAGAAAGATGGGTGCAGACACAGACACAGACACAGACACAGTCCCTGGGAAGTGGATGGTAGAACAAAAGTTAAACCTCTGAGGATAAGACAAGAAGCAATTGGCTTAGACTGCAGCAAGGGAGATTTAGGTTGAATTTTAGGAAAAACTTCCTGTCAAGATGGTTAAACACTGGAATAAATTGCCCAGGTAGGTCGTTGACTCTCCATCACTGGAGATATTTAAGAGCATGTTAGATAGACATCTATCAGGCATGATCTAGATGATGCTTGGTCCTGCCATGAGGGCAGGGGACTGGACTCAATGACCTCTCGAGGTCCTTTTCAGTTCTAGTGTTCTATGATTCCTTTTATAATCTGAACATCAGGGCCTGATCCAGCAAGGTGTTTAGTGCTCTCAACAAACACTGAGTCCAGAATCTGTTCTCTCTTTCCCTTCTGACGTTCTGTACTGATGCTCATAACCATGACATCTCAGTAATGCCTTCCACATAAAATAGACTCTCAGGTCCCAAGCTGGCTTCATGGAGGCTCTGGATTTGATACCATTTCTTCCACAGAAAACGTGGATGGGGGCTGAGTTTTTAGTTTTAGAGGGAAGGATTGATGTGAGTGGCACTCTGCCGATAGTGGAAAAGCTTTAGACAACATTGAAAAGACTTCCAAAAGGGATCTGACGTGGATTCATCTGCTCTCTCTAAACCATGAGCATGTAAACACATCTGAGTATATGAATGCTTTCATGCAGATCTTGGCAAGGAAATATCTGTCCTTGATGGTCTGTGTTCTGCACTGAGTTACATTAAGTCTGGAATATCTCTATGTGAGTCAGTAGAGTTGCTCTGGAGTTAGGCCAGTGAAAGCCCCCAAGAACAGAGTTTAACTCAGGGGGTTTTCTCGTTACAGCCTGAAATTCACATCCAAACTTCAGACCCAGCCCTTTCTACGTTTGCAGTTAGATCCATGATCCAGCTGTGGCTCAAACACTGCAGTACAGTCCTCCCCATTGGTTCTGCTCTGGTGGTACAAGGAGCTGGACTCAGACCATAACTCACCAGCAGAGAACTCCCTGGGCAAAGGAGTATTCCCAGTTGAGGCAAAGTCAGCAGAGCTGATTCTTGTACCACTTGCTCAATCTGCCAAACAGAGGGCTCATACAGAGAGAGGAGTCACGCATCAGGGCAGCGCATGGGCATGACCAAGTTCTGTTTTACATGCTGAGGCTTCAGTGGCGTAGCCTCTCTGTGGAACACTATTCCAGTGGCCTGAATCATGCGGAGCCCAGGCTGTGAAAATCAGAGAGCTGTAACCAGCTCCTCCCTCTGCCTTTGCTGAGCTGAGCTCAGGTCCAAGAGAGAATCTAGCCCACTGTGAGTGAGCCCAAGTCCTGACTTGGGACTAGCTTGGAAAGGTTGAGAGTTTGCCCTGGATGAGGGAGTACAGTAGGGCTGTTCAAGTGTAATGCTACTAGAGCTTGGTGGTCAGTGGGCAGGATTGAATCTGAGGACTCCGGAGCTCAATGCTTGAGTCAAAAGCCACAAGGCATTTAGCTAAGGCTGTAACAGACCCATTAATCTCTGAGTGGTCTCTGTGACGGAAGGGGACAGAACACCAGGCACAGGAGGTGTATGGGTTACGTACTTCCCCTAGCTGAGGAAGGGCATCCCTGAGCTCCAGCTGATAACCCAGATGACCCTTCATTTGTAACAATGATAGACTCTGGTCATCAGTGGGCAGGACAGAAGTTGGCGCCTGGTGCATGAGCCCCTACTGAATGAGCTAAAAGCCACAAGGCCCTTAGCTAAAGCTGTCGAAGACTCAACCTCTAAGGGGTCTTGGTGCCACTAGTCAGGACAGAGCACCACCTCCAGGGGACAGGAGCGTTACACAAGCTTTCAGCAAGGAGAGCGAACCACCCAATGAGACTTCTCTCTGAGGAAGTGATGCCAGCAGTAGCCATCTTGTCACCCTGTTGCTAGGCAGCGGCAGTTGCGCATGTGATTAAAAAGCAAGCCTTGGAATAATTAGAATAAAGCATAATCAAAAATATAGGCTGCATGTGCTGCCAGCAGCTGATTTTAAATGAAGAGTAGAGAAGTGAGTTTTGATGAGAGATAAAAGTTCTCAGCCTGGGGGAGAATGGCCTATCACCTTAATATCTCACTATTTGTTTCAAGGGCAGATCTGAGACAGACTTTTTCAAGTCCTAATCTACCTGCTGAAGTACTGGATGGGATCAGCATATAGGAAGCAAGGGAAGAGGTTTGCTGTGCTTTTCTCATGGCATGTCTGTTACCAGCTCGCATTTTCAGCTAGGCACTAAAATGAACCAAAGGCATCATATCAGGAGAGTTAAGTGCAACACAAATGGGGTATGAATGGAGCATTTCCCAAAATTAAGTACTGTCAGATATCACCAGTTCTCTGTGTAAAATCTGACATCCTGATAAAGTGGTTGCATTTCTATTGCCTCTCATCCAATTTGGCACACATGCACTTTCCAGATTTTACCAGCAGCACACCAGTGAAACACAACCACATGGGAGAGGAATTATTTTCCCAGCTCAAAGTAACTCTGCACAATACGTTAGGCTGGCAAGTGAAGAACAGTGTCCAGTTGAAATTACAGGGGTCTCTCAGGGAGGAAGTGGGCTAGAGCATTAGGATTCACACAACTCCCCTCCTGACAAGTACCCTGAGATGTTAAATAGACCAGAATGCTGAAGTCAGGGCCGTGTTTTATCATCTCATCTGAAAGACAGTCTCCTCATCCGAGCAGTACTCAGAGATACTGGGAGAACATCATCACCTGCTACGTTATCAGGATCATTTTCTACAATGCACATATACTCCTGCTAGCAGCCTCCCATCAAAACTGTGGCCTCGCCTAGGTTCGTTTAGCAGACACAAACTGCTGATGTCACAGTTTGAAGCATAGATATTATCGTGAGAATGAAACTATGTCTAATTCATTTTGCCTTGGGGATAAGCCATTTTTTTTATTTTCAACAAGAGAAAGGGCATGCTAGTGACACTACGACCCCCCCAACCCCCCTATTCCTCTTAGTTGTATGATTATGACATAATTATTATGCATTTTGTACAAAATATGTCTTGGCAGATGTCTGTTGAAAAGATTGGTTTGCTGAATATGATTATGCTCATTGTATTCATGTATCATTTTTGTATCTGAAGTTAGACTATCAACTAGATAATCTATAGCTTAAATGTGCATACAATGGAAACACCTGTGGCTAGCCCTTCAGTTACAACAGTGAAGAAGTTAAACAGCGCCCACAGCCCATCAGCAAAGAAAATGGACCATGGAAGACATTAGCATTCTTGTAAACCTTTCAGCCAGCCTATAGATAATGCCCACTATTACTCAGCAGGGGCCTCTGACCAGATCACATGACACTGAATTCTATTTTCATATGTGCATTTTTCCATAAACTTGACTTGGAACAAAGGGTTTCTCTCAGGTGAAAACACTACTAAGGTCGGGAGTAACCATCACCTTTTGGTCTTCACTCTCCCAACCCTACAACTGAGAGAGGCGCGGAAAGAAAAAGGACATGGAAAAAAGGGGAAAAGAAGCCCAAGCTGCTTAAAAATCTGCAAGCCTGTCTGGATCATCAGTCAGAATGAGAAATTGCAAATTCTAATCCTATCTAAACTTTCAATAGATTTAGTTTGTGGTTTTGTTTAATTGTTTGGTAATCTGCTTTTGTTAGTTTGTTGTTGCTTATAATCACTTACTATCTCTCTTTTGTAGTCACTAAACCATATTTTGCTTTATCTAAGCTAGTGTGCCTTTGGGTGACTTGTCTGAGGAAAAAAAAACTTAGCTTGGTTATCACAGGTTTGTTGCATATTCTTCTCACATTGGGGACCAGGCAACCTTTATTAATGTGCTTACGCTGTACAGTTCCCTGTGCAGTGTAAAATGGTCTTCTACTCTAGTGGGGGCAGGTTTATACTCCAGTGTGGAGATTGAGAAGAGGTGGGGATATCTGGGAATTTGTATGGTCTCAAGTGGCTAGGTAAACCTCTCAGGTAACTCAGTTGGATATGCAGTGCCACCTGCTGTCATGTTGAGTGCTAGCAGCGCTTGGGGAGGCTGGCTGCATGTCTAACCAAGGAAGCAAAGCATGCATCTGATGAAGCGGGTCTTGGCCCACGAAAGCTTATGCTCCAAAATATCTGTTAGTCTATAAGCTGCCACAAGACTTCTTGTTGTTCTCGAAGCTACAGACTAACATGGCTACCTCTCTGATACAAGGAAGCAATTTGCACAGGATGAGCCTACCTGGATGGTTAGATGGGAGCAGTGGTTCCTACTTGTAGGGTGCGAGAAGATTTTGTAACGGTCTCATGAGAGCAGTCCGACCCCTCTGTGAACCCTCAGCGAATCCTATGACAACACCTGCAAAACAAAGCACGCTTGCCAACACTTCAAGGCTACGCTGGCAGTAGGCCACAAGAGATAGTGATAAGGAATGCATAGGCAATTTTAGGTAATCTTATGTTAATGAGTTGAGCTTTATCAGCTAGTGTTAGGAGGCCTGTTACAGAGCCTTTCCCAGAGCGAAGCTCCGACGCGTTGGGTTTTCCCCCACTGGTGACTGCAGCGTCTCCGGGGCTCCCATCGTGGGTGTCGTGCGCTTTCAATAAACCAAATATAGCACTCGCCTTCTGGGTGCCGCCTCCTTTCTGGGGAACCCGAGCCTGGTTGGTTACACTACTGCTCAGAGACTGCATCCCAGTGGTGATAAAAAATTCACCAAGTTTCAGAGCCTATGCTTTGAACACAAAAGGCATGGGTTGGAATGTCACTGAACGTTACCACCCTGAGGTCCTTGTATTCTCTTCCTAACATCACACTTAGAAGAGCTTTCTAAGAAAATGACACCCGATCCCTTTATAATCCTTGAAAACTGAATAATGAGCTAGTGCAACCACATACAACGAGCTAAGTTCTAACGTGAGGCTCATTTTCATTTTAGGGCTTCATTAGCTCATTCTTCTACAACTAGTTTGGAGTCAAGGCATCAGATCTGAGCTCCATTGTCCTACACGTGGGCTATCATTGACACCAGTGCAAATCTGGATGTGGGAGCATTTTATACTCTGTTCTGGTGCAAATAACAAAATAGCTGGAAAGGCTGTGGAGAATCAGGCCCTTCTTATCTAAACTGTCTGAAAACCTGTCTCTTTCCTAAAATAAAAATAAAAAAAATAACGTGACATTGCAAATTTAAATAAAGCGTATTTATTTACTATCTGGGGTTCATGCATTCTGAGGTCTTGTTAAATTACTGGGAGGTTTTTGACTTGAAAGTTGATACGAACTTTATTTCAATGGTAGTTAAAAGCCTAAATTATTTGAATGACCTGGGCCTCAGCCCTTTTGTCATCCTGTTCCCATCTGTAAAATGAGATTTATACCATATTCCTACCTCACAGGACAGAAGAGAGTAGAAATACATTAAAGACTGTGAAGCACTCAGGAGTAATGAGTACTATATAAGTACCGAAGATAGCCAGATAGTACTATACTAGTATAAAAGTTAGCACTTCTTAGAATCAAACACAGTCAGAGTGTAACCATCCTCTCTCCCCACATTTAACTTTTTTCAGAAAAATGAGATAGTTAAATTTGAAAAACAACAGAAAACATTTACCAGATTTCTTTCTTACTAGCCGTTTTTTCAGTGACATTTCTCTCAGGTCACATCATCTTCACAATGGTGTGAGTGTACTACTACAGAGAATGAATTTCCAAATATGGTTAAAAATAGTAAAAGAAACAATTTCATTGGAAGTCAGTTGAACTCCATATATGATGCCATTACCAATTCAGTCAAATGTGGACTATAATGGCAAAATGGCTTTCAGTGGATATCTGAAAATAGTGGTCCAAAATGTATTGGTGTAAGGCAGGGGTGAGCAGAGTGGGGGGGCAGGCCCCCTCGGGGGGCATGAAATTTAGTAAAGTGGGCGCAGCACAATCAGCTGCTGGGTCTCAGCCTCATCCATCCCATTAAACATGTTGAACTATGTTACTGATTTTATATATGTGTATTCACATTTATATAGTGATTAATAAAGTTCTTACATTCTACAAACTTATTTTCTTACATATGCCAAAAGGGTGTTTTTTTTTTCCATATGAACACATGCGAAATTTCCCTCTGTTTGGATGACGTTAGACAGGCTGGGGAGAGGAGGGCCCTGCTAATTGCGGGGATGAAAAGTGGAGCCCTATGTAAAAAGTTTGCTCACCCTGGTGGAAGTAATTCTATAAAGTTGAACCAGTTTACAGCAGGGAAAAAAAATCTAGCGCAGAGATGTTGCAACTTGAGTTTACTAACTGAGAACAGTGTCAGGTCAGTCAAGCTTCTAGGTAACTGATTACTGAAGAATTACTGGGACAAAATGATTTCATAGCAGCTCTCCCTTGATATAACAGGGATTGAACGATATCATAATCCTAAATCACCTTCACGTTAAATAAGCAAAAAAACTTGATGGAATTAGACACAATGTCTGTAATGAAAATCTCTGAAGGAGGAGAACAGCTCACAGAACAAAGTGCATTACTATTTTAGGCTCCATTCAAATGAGCCTGCTTCTGATGTCAGCGAATGTTTAGGGTATAACTTCATTGATTTCACTGGAGGGTTTTTATTATTATTATTATTTTTTATTTGCACCAGCCTGGCTAAAATGAGCTTGATGCACTTTAGCTATCATTTACTCTTGACCCCAGATATAAAGGGAATGCCAAAACCAATGCTTTGAGTAATACAGTAGTTGAGTATAAACCGCGAGAAGTCCTGTGGCACTTCATAGACTTAACAGATTTATTGGAGCATAAGCTTTCATGGACAAAGACCCACAGGACCTGTTGTTTTTGAGGATAACAGGGCTACCCCTCTGATACTAGTTAAGTACAAGAATCCCAACAGGCCAATAAAAACACATGCTTTTCTGCTTATAGATTCCAAGAGCTATAAACAAAGATTACAAATTACAATCTTTGCCTAGTCTATTTTACTGCAGTATTTGGTGCAATATATTTTTGTTTCTATTAGTCAAGAATTTTAGTTGATTTCAAGAAAAAAAATTAGACATGGAGTAATTTTGATTTTTCTCACACTGTCAGCAAAATATAATTAATGAAATATTGGTACATAAATTCACTGCAGAGAAATTGTTTGCAACTCCAGAAGTTATGCATCAGACTATATTGCTTAGTCTTTCATGCTTATGCTGAAGATTCTGGGAACTTAATAATTCACTCCTTAAAAAATACATATCTTCCCTGTGGATTGTTGGGTTACACAAATTGCAAGTGTTGAGGAAAAACACCTGGGGCCAGAATCCCAGGTGGTATAAATCTACATAGCTTTACTGCAGTTAATGAAATGATGCTTATTTATATTAGGTGAGGATCTGGTCCAATATGTAAATTTATAGTAACACAGCCTGTGCTGCTTCACCCCAGGTAAGTAATACAGTAGCCTTATTTCAAGAGGATGATACACACAGAAAGAAAATAAAAATCCTGTTTATTTTAATAAAAAAATTGACTCCGCAGTATATTTCGTAACTCAGCTAGACACTAAAAACACGAACTAAACAGATACTGTTTCTATTACAACCAGTGGGAACAGCAGCTTTGGCAGTTCCCTGGGCAAGGCGGTAAGGGACCTGCTCTGTGCTCCTGGAAGGAGCGGGGCTTCAGGCAGAAGGGGTGGGGCTCCAGCTAGGCAGCCCTCAGCGCTGCCTGGAGAGCAGTACTGACAGCAGCAGCCTGGACTCCAAGCTCTTTCGTATAGACAGGATCCAGGGTGGCTGTCCCCTGTTGGCAGGCCTGTTGTAAAACTTTGCAGCACAGCCCACTGCCTGAAGGGCTAGCAATAGATTCTCTGGGGCCGAGGGTAGAAAGCTGAAGCCCACATCCCACCATGCAGGGCTGAAATGGAAATCTGAACAGCTTGGCTTTGCGGGGACCCTTTTCGCATGGGACTCCAGGCCATTGCCATGCTCACAAATCCTTAACGTCCACCCTGACTGCCTGCTAAGCCTTACCTGTCCACTTTAAGTAGTCTCCAACAGTGTGGACAGAAAAGGGGCTGAAAACGCCACCCAAACACTGCCCAGTGAGTACAGCAAAATGGTACCTGCTCAGTAATGACTCTGTCACATGAATGATGGGAACACCACCACTACCGGGCGACAGCGTATTCCAGTCTAATGCTTAATTTCAGTCCTAATCTTGGAGCGGATATTTACACATCTATAATATCCAGCAAGTCAGTGGGAATTTGAACTGGGATTATCAGACTGTCTTGTTCTAAACCAGGAATCTCCACTGGTAGCTCTGTTGCTTACACTGGTGTCATCCCATTTGCATGGAAGTCACAGGGGAGAGTTTGGTTGGAGTGGGACAGAACCAAGCATTGGAGGAAAGTGGATTAATTGGACATCTAGCAATGGCACAGCTAAAACAAATGGTGACCTGAGAACTGTTACCATTTTGTTTGAGTGCTGTAGAGCTGACCTATGTACTGCATGAAATGAAGAGTCTTGTTACAGCCTGATCCAGCCTATTTCCCAAGCGAAAGCTCGGCAAGGTGCTGTTGCCATCAGGTTGCTTGCAGCATCAGTGGCTGCCACTAGAATTTTCAAAAGGTATAAATCCAGCCAGAGGCACAAATGGCCATTTGGAGTCCTGGGTGTCTTAATCTGCAGCAGCCTAGCCCCCAGCCTTCAGCCATTTTTAGAACCAAATTTGAACAGGTTTTTCTTTGAAGTGTGAGGCCAACCTTTTTCATTTCCAGGTTACTGCTACTGGGTGCTGCCCTGGGCATGGTTAAAATAGCTGGAAGTCTCACCAGGAAGCCTATTTCTGTGAGATTTCCACGCTGAATGTGAAGGAGTTTGGATTCATATTAATGTCATGGGTGAATAATTTTTTATATGCACCCAGGCATGGGCAGATGCACACCACTTTCAGGGTGAGTGTCCATGGCGTCCATTGCCCATCTGCATGACAATGGTCCTTGGTACAACTAGACTGATAGCTGCTTGCTTTCCTCATCATTCTGTCCCATCAAACACTCTGGGATGAGATTTTTGCCCACCTCTCTGTGTTTACCTCTTGGCATGGTAAAGAAACAATCTGAGAATTGTGAAGAGACTTCCTCTGGGTGTGCATGTCCCCTTCACTCACATACAGAGCTCCTACGCACAGACACAGTCAGGTAGACCAGGAGCAACTGTGCACGTGAGGAGAAGTAGCAGCAGCACAGATGAGGAATTCCCAGTGCGCTGCTGGCAAAGGTGCATGCACTCTGGGGTAGGATTGTGGTGCTAGTACCGAGTGAGAACTAGTTTCACTGGGCTAGAGACCAATGTTTTTGTATGCATTTTGTTTTCATTGGGTTCAAAAAGGCTTGCTGACAAAATCATGAACAATGATGAGTGACTGCATGGCACGCTCAGGAATCCTGGACAATACTCATGTGAACCTTCTTCCTTGTTAAAAGACAGTTTCAGTTGAAGTGATAGTCATTACATACTGTGACAAATTACCTTTAAATTCCAGAAATAATTGGCACCATTGAGGTGAATTGAGGCTGCTGTGTGGGGAAGTTTCAGAGTACTTACCCACTCTGAACCTCAGCCAAGATCACCAAGGTCTTCAACTTCACGCTCGAGCCGATATACTTTGAGCAGCCCAAATGCCCATTGAGCTCAGTGGGAGTACAAGGACTGCATGTTTAAAACAAAGACAAACAATCACGGCAAGGCATTCATGTACGTTGCTACCCAATTTTAACCACCTCCCAATAGCAACAATGAATAGCTTAAAATATAACACCGAATTCTGATTTCATTTGCACTAGTGTAGCATCACTGGTAAACTGTTCGCTCACGTCATCCTTGGCAGACTCCAGAAGATTGCTGAGAGGGTGTACCCCGAATCGCAGTGCGGATTCCATGCGGAGAGGTCTACCGTTGACATGGTCTTCTCTCTAAGGCAGCTGCAGGAGAAGTGCAGGGAGCAGACAAAGCCACTCTACATAGCCTTCATCAACTTGACCAAGGCTTTTGACTTGGTCAGCAGGGATGGTCTGTTCAAACTGCTCCACAAGATAGGCTGTCCTCCACGGTTACTCAAGATGATCCAGTCGTTCCACGAAAACATGAGAGGAACCATCCAATATGACGGCGCATTATCGGATGCTTTCAGAATCGGGAGCAGGGTCACACAAGGATGCGTGCTTGCTCCGACATTGTTCGGGATCTTCTTCGCACTCCTTCTGAAGCATGCCTTTGGATCTTCAACAGAGGGCATCTCGCTGCACACAAGATCTGATGGGAAACTGTTTAACCTTGCAAGGCTGAGAGCTAAGACTAAGGTGCGAGAAGTCCTCATCAGAGACATGCTGTTCACAGACGATGCTGCTGTAGTGTCTCACACAGAAGACCAGCTTCAAAAACTGCTGGATCGGTTCTCCAAAGTGTGCAAGGACTTTGAGCTTACCATCAGCCTAAAGAAGACAAATGTACTTGGTCAAGATGTTGCTGAATCCCCATCAATCAGCATTGACAACTATACGTTAGAGGTTGTCCACGAGTTCGTTTACCTTGGGTCCACCATCACTGACACCCTGTCGTTGGACACTGAGCTAAATAGGAGGATCGGAAAAGCGGCCACAACTCTGTCCAGACTCAGCAAGAGAGTGTGGAATAACAACAAGCTGTACACTCACACCAAAATGCAAGTCTACAGAGCCTGCATCCTCAGCACCCTCCTTTATGGCAGCGAGACTTGGACCCTGTATGCCCGCCAGGAAAAGAGGCTGAACGTCTTCCACTTGCGCTGCCTCAGGCACATCCTTGGAATATCATGGAAGGACAGAGTTACCAACACAGCCGTCCTCGAGCAAGCTGGAATCCCAACCATGCACACCCTCCTCAGGCAGCATCGGCTCCGCTGGCTTGGCCACGTCCACAGGATGAACGATGGAAGGATTCCAAAAGACATCCTGTATGGTGAGCTAGCCTCTGGCAAAAGACCTCCCGGACGCCCCCAGTTGCGTTACAAAGATGTCTGCAAGAGAGACCTCAGAGAGGTAGACATCGAGCTGGACAACTGGGAAGAACTAGCAGACGACCGCGGCAGATGGAGGCAGGGGTTACACAAGGGCCTTCAGAAGGGTGAGTTGAAGATCAGACAGCTAGCAGAGGAGAAGCGAGCGCACAGAAAGCACAATAAGGACTTGCCAGACACCCACTACATCTGCAAGAGATGCAGCAAGGACTGTCACTCTCGTGTGGGTCTTTATAGTCACAATAGACGCTGTAAATGAAGTCTTAAACTGAAACTTTAAAGGGCACGATCCATAGTCTGTGCAGACTGAAGGATGCCTACTAGTGTAGTGACTGATGCACAAATTCACACCACTGACCTCAAAGGGAAGAATCATGCCCACCGTTTAAATGTACTAGAACTCTGTCATTTGCTACATGAGTGAAAGATTCCACAGTGGTCTGATGACATTACACTCGATTAAAGACAGTGCAAAGGAAATTAAAACCAGGCCTTTCATGTTGAAGGGGAGAAATGCTTCCACACCCAAAGCCCTGATCCTTCACATTATCTAGTGAAAGTGGAAACCTGAGCCTGCGCAGAGCCCCGTTGAAGTTCTAAGGGGCTTTAACAGGCATATGGATGTTCCTGGAGCGCACAGGATTGAGTGCTTAAGTACAGGCAACCAGACAAAGGAAAACATAAAATGAGGCTTTTCAAGATTTACTTACATGTAGTAAATTCTTCCTCCAAACTGTCAAGCTTTGCTCCTGGTCAGGCAGTTAATTCTGGCTATTTGAGCAAACTGCGTGTGTGCGTGTTCTAATCTCTCTCTCCTTTGGATTTTGAGACTCTGCTTCTAATGTAAACTTGTGCGGAGTCATCTGTTGCATGAAGGAATCTTGTCAGCTCACTGCTGTCTGAGCTTGGCCAACATAGTGCGACTGCTACAGAGCAGAGCCGTCATTCATTAACTGAATCTGTCCCTTCACCAGTCCACTGTAGGCAGGGATCCAGCAGCCTACACCTCACCTTCCCTCCTCTAACAGGCACTCAGATTGCAGGCAAAGCTTTATACCACCCCCACCCCCCCAGGCCTCTTCCTGTAACCCTGTACTCATGATACCTCCCACCTCAGAAGTTCTCTTTGGATTGTGAGTGCACAGGCCTGAGTCAATGTTATTCTGCTCATATCACTTAAATGATTCCTTTTGCCTTATGCAAGTTTAACTCTTCCTCAGGGCGTGAAATGAGGCCACTCTAGTGTTGGTCATACTGTATAAAGAACAGGATAGCAACCATAATGACAATAGTGTAATACCAGTTTGTAAATCAAAGGCACAGACTTACTTACAATACTTTGTCCAGTTCTGGTCATACCAACTCGGAATAAGCACAACAGATATAGGAGGGGTTTCAGAAATAGATGATAAAAGAGATTTGTACCTAGGGAAAGATCTCCATAGAAGAAGAGTAGAATGGGGCAGCGTGAAAAAGTTCCTAACTGTCAGGGTGATCAAACAGTGGAATAAATCGCCAAGGGAGGTTGTGGAATCTCCATTGCTGGAGATATTTAAGAACAGGTTAGATAGATGTCTATCAGGGATGGTTTAGACGGTACTTGGTCCTGCCATTAGGGCAGGGGGCTTGACTCGATGGCCTCTCGAGGTCCCTTCCAGTCCTAGTATTCTATGATTCTATGACTCACCACCACAATGCTTCCTGCTGACTGTCCTGTGAATCGGTCCTCCCAACAATCCACCTTCCTCTAGAGGTGTCTCATCCACTGTCACTTCTGCTTCTCCTTGGGGACCCATGTTGCTCTATGGTTTGCAGCATCTTCTTCTGGGCCTCACTTGGTTCTTTCCTTCCTTCTGCAGGACTGACAGTCCTGAATCCAACTACTTCCCTGGGTGGTAAGCTGCAGTCGCCCCTGTAGCATTCTCTCCATTGGCAAGCTGAAATTCAAACACTGACCAAGCCCCTCAGTGGCAAGCGGGGGAAAAGAGCACCTTCCTGGCTCTTTATCTCATGGCCTCAGGCAGGGGCTCCCTGTTGCTCTCCTGACTCTGCCCAGCACTTCTGTATCTAAGGTACTCCTCTAAGGCAGCCAAACCATCTCCCTTGTACTATAGGAAGATACCACTCATGCTCTGTTAAGCAGCCCTTCTTATATAGCCCCCTGATCCTGACTGGCTACTGCAATAAACCTTCTTCTTATTGGCCCTATACAAGCCCTCCTCCAATTGGTTGGGTTTTGCACAGCCTCATTTAAGGGCTGCTTTAATCTGCTATCTACCTGTGGGGGGCAGCTGCCTCATCATAAACCGGTTGAGAAGATTGGGATTGTTTAGCTTAGGGAAGAAAGGAATAATAAGAGGGCACAATAGATACAAAATAATGAATGGTATAGACTTGTGTTTCTCTTCTCATGATGCAAGAACAAAGGGACAGTTGATACAATTGAATATCAACTATTTCAGAGCAAACGGGATGCTTTTGAAAACCACACAGAACTCCATTATTCTCTGGAATTCACTGCCACAATGTATCACTGATGCTAAGAACTAAGAAAAGATTCAAAAGAGGGTGAGAGATACTGAGCATACCCAAAATAGCATGAAATAGAGTTGATTTTTGAAAGAGATTTTAAACCCTCCCACTGCAGGGCATAAACCAGGCTTTGCCTGACGGGGAATAAGGACACAACTTCCCTTTTGGACACGTTGTTCCAGACCTGCCCATGATAGACTTTTTTGTACCTGCCCATGAAACATCAATGACCAGCAACTCTCAGCATGAGAATATTGGACCTTGTCATGGGATGGTCAATTCACTGCAGAAGTGTCTCCTGGTGGTCATGCCCAGGGATCCACTCCACCGGTCCAATGCTGATTGTTCATGCTGAGGGTTCACTCTGTCTTGCAGGACTCGATTGTTCTCTCTTTGTGGCTGTGCCCTCTGGCCAAGTCATTGTAATTTCCTCTTCCGGGTGTTGGGGAGGGCAGCACTGCATTCCCAAAGCCCCTTGGAGCTCACTGTTCTCTTTGTCTTTCCTTGCCCCTGAATGCTGCTGCTTTCCCCAGTGGCTGGCAGGGGAATCCAGACCTATACTACATGCTGCTTTCCAGTCAAGGGACCCTAAACCAAGCCTTCAAGGGCTGCACAATCCTACTGTATCCCTGGGCCACTTCCTACTTTGCCTTCTGTCACCCTGAGAGCCACTGCAGCCTCACTCTGTTGCCCCTTTTTACCTCATCTTGTGGGCTCCACATAGACCTCTCCTGTTTCCAGCCAGCTGAGCTTCATCTCCAGTTAGTCCAAGCTCCTCCTTCAAATGCAACCTATGTAATTAGTTGGATCACCCATCCAACTTATGTTGGCAGGCCATTGGTGGGTTGTGCACTGTATCACAGGCACAGAAATCACTGGCGCTCTCCATTCTGTTTCTGCTCTGGTGCCCTTCTCCATTCCCTAGGATCCCACCAATGCCCTTCCATTGTCAGGAGACACAGGAATAGCACCCTGAGGTTTGGGACCAGGAAGGGGAGGATGCAGGGGTTTGATTGGCTGCTTTCTGTGTCTTTGGTGCTATGGAGCCCCTCCAGTACTGAAGAGGTGTCTGTCTTGAGCAGCCCAACAGCCCTGGTGAAACGCTTGATCTCTCGGGAGAAGGTGGTAGAGACTAACACATAAAAGATGAGATGGTGGAGTGACAGCTCCAGTGCTGTCAGGGCGCCCAGCAATGCACAAATCTATGAAAGCTCAGGTGATGCCCCAAAAAGCACAGGTCAGACATGAGCATTCATTCTGTTTGGACAGGGAGCTCAATTTCTGCCTGGCAGTGCCTCCCTGCGCCTGGAAGTAAGCGGTTGTGCAAACAAGCCTTTATATGACTAAGTAGTGCCTGAAAGCCTCTCTAGGCTCTTGTTTATAAATGTCATTATTTATACATTAGGGCTGCACACCCTTCCAAGCCTACTGTCATTGTACTCACTAATGATGAAATAATCATGATCCTTCATGCCAATGGGATGTTCATGCGTGTAGGGATATTGATCACAAAGTGGTGGAGATGAAAGCTGCCAGGAGCAGAATTTAGCTGTTAGTAAATCTACCATTTTTAAACATATGCAAAATGCATTAAGAGACATAACTAATTCTATCTTCTTGAAGCCAATAGGACTATCTGTGATGGCAAGCACTGCATTGCAGCCAGGCTCCCCACAGTAGGTCTCCTTGACCCTAGCCTGGGTCCCTGCCATTCCAGGGCTGCTGGGTGGGCTCCCTGCCACCAGCAGCGCTCTGTTCTGGCCTGCCAGACAGACTAGCTCTGGGCAGCTGGGGATCTCAGGTCCAGGCACTCTCTGGTCCAACAATAGTGCCCAAGATGAGTTTCAATTTGTACTTCAATTGTAAGCTCTCTGGAGCTAGCTTTTTGTTCTGAGTTTACACAGTGTCTAACACAGGGATCCTGGGCTCTGATTAGGGCTCCTGCTGCTACAGCAAAATGTATAAAAAATGCAGGTTGAACTTCTTTAATCTGGAACTTTCTCATCTGGCAACACCCATAATCCAGCATGATTTTAGTTAGCCAGACAACCATTTATCATGTCTATGGCCAACTTTTCTGTGGTCCCATAAACTTTGTTTACAGCCACGAGTCCTGGTTCTCAGAGTTCTGTGCTGTTATTTAGCTGTAATTTACCTCTAAATGTCACCGAAGAGCCCAGTAAGCAATGGAAGTGTTGGTAATGCCGCTAGACAATATTGACTTCCTGCGATCTGGCAAATTCTCTTGTCCGGCACTGGTCAGGTCCCAAGAGTGCTGGACAAGAGATCCAACTTGCATAGTAATTCTCAGTACTCCTATTACCATGCCAAATAATATACAGATCAGAGTAACTTCTCATCTTTGTGCATGCCACCAAATGACACAGCCATGCCGGCTTACAAAACAAATAAAGTAAACAGTAAGGCTATGGCTACACTAGCACAATCTGTCAACAGATATCTCCTCACAAAACTTCTGTTAACAGATCCGGGGCAGACTACAAAGCAGATCGAAAGACTGTCTGGCCGTTCTATCGTCAAAATGGCCATCTAGAAGCACAACAGACAGGATGGCCCAGTTTACCGGAAGTCTTGCCTGTCTATAGAAGCCTCCTGTTCCCAGATCTCAGTCGACAGAGGCGTTCTACCTCATGGGGGAGCAGCAAAGCACTGTTGACTTAAGAGCAGTGTCCTGTCGATTTACGGTCAACAGAACACATTGGAAATGTGGACGCTCCATGGAATTTGTTGACAAAATACCAGTTTTGTCAACAAAATTCTCTAGTGTAGACATAGATTAATAGTTTGTACTCTCTTTCTTTTGGGTACCTTAAAGTATCTTAGAAGGAGGGTAGACATAATTCCTAGATAAGGGGTTGGGAAATTCAGCCATAGGGAGATTAAGTTATTTGCTTCCCAATGGTAATCAATAAAGTTCTAAACCTCCCCTAACATTAAGAAACCTTCAGCGTATGTGACAACATCTCCATGCTCAACTCAGTATGTCATTTTGTCACAACTAAAGCCTTTGAAAATTGAGACAAAAACAAGGCTATCCACGAAATCCTTTGGATAGCTGGTGAATTCTTCTGAATTAAATTCTGCCCTCATTTCACTCCAAGCATAGAGCTCCTGGACAATCGGCAATCTTGCAAACCCACATGTTAGGGCCACTCCATTTCATTTACACCCATCCCCCCAGTAATTGTGGGAAGCATTAAAAAAAAGGAAAAACCAAAACCTTTCTTCCCATCACTCAAGATCATGATACAGTCTTTAGGCTACAGAGTACTAGTCATATTGAAGGTGATATTTCACAGGACTGATCATCAGTAACTTCTAACTCACCCCCTTAAAAACATAGATCAATTGACAGAGTATTATAATCCCTTAAAATATTAATGTCCTATCAGGGAGAAGATTTCATTGGGCCTAGAGTCTCTTCCATTATTAGAAATTATGCCCTAGACTTAAATAAATTAGCTCAATAAATGACTTAGCATGAATACAAATTACTGCTCAGGGATTGCAACCAAAGTGACTTATATCTCTCCTCTAAGAAAGATGAGATGCTTAAATTTGAATAAAAAAAGGAAGGTCTAACTGTCTTCATAGGCCTTTTGTTTTAAGCAGGCACTTTTTTATTGTTTAATAAGCGAATTCTTTCTTAAAAAAGTCTTAGGAAGGGGAAAGGAGTGATTGCATTATCTCTAAGCATGCTGCATGGTCCCAAATCAGCAAAGCCTGTAAGCATATGCTTAGTTTTAACAGAAGTCTGTGGAGCTCAAGCGTGTCCTTAAGTGCTTTTCTGTAATAATACCTGCTAGAGGGATTAGCTGGCTCAGGGAACTAATAACTCTACAGAGACCTTTTAATCCATAAGTCATTGGTTCAACTCCATCTCAAGTGAGTAACAGCTGAAGTCATTACAATCAGATGGCGGTTCAGTGACTTGGATATTCATGAACTTTAAATCCCAAACGGATGATTAGATTATCTAGTCTGACTACCCCCAGAACGCAGCCATAGAATTTCACCCAGTTATCCCCGGCTTGAGGCCAGTAACTTGTCTTTGCTAAAATGTATCTTCCAGAAAGGCCTCCATGCTGGAGAGTCTGCCATTTCCCCTTTCAGTGCTCAGAGGTGGTCTCGACCTACTTCTTCCTGACAAGTTGAATTGTAGTCCAGGGGAGGCTTGCACTGCTTCTGCCCTCGTCATATTGATTTGGTGGATGAGTGAGAGAATTGAGGATGATCCTGCTCTCTGTTAGAGCAGCAGAATTCCACTGAACACAGAACTTGTTGAATGGGGTCCCACTGTGTAGCGTTCCCACAAACACAGGCAGCTCTTTTGATGCTGCTGTAACGGTGATGAATTTCGCTCCACCTTCTTACAGCACAAATGTAATAGTCAGTTACAGCAGGCTCAGCTATGGATAAACAGGCCAACATAACTACTATGCTAAGACAAACAAAAAGAGAAATAGCTGTACAATAAACAGAGAAAGAAGAACAGATGGCAGCCGTCTTAGCTAGTCACCCCTTTACACTGCTGCACCTTTAATGACAGCGAAGAAGCGTCCTGCGTAGTATTACACTGAGACACACCATCATGCATTGACATTTTTCTCCATCCCCACATCCTGCCTGTGGGTTTCAAGGGCACCAAGCTAGATGGCCATTGCCGGATCTTACTACTGACAACCATTCGCCAGGTATGTTCTCAGAGTTAAAGGCACGCCATGGAACAGTAACATATGGAGAGTCTGCAATCTCCCCCTTAGTGACACTTACTACTAACCTGGACTCACATTGTCTAACTTCGGCCAAGAAGACTTTAGAGTGTAAGTAATAGAGGGATTTTTCTAACGTCTGTTGAAGTCACTAGGAGTTCAGTGATGGACCAGCTACAGAATACTCAGCACTACAACAAGCCTAGACTGTCCTCCAACAAGCCTCCAACCAGCCACGTACTGGTTGCTTCAACCTTTACAGTTAATAAAGTTGCAGGCTTAGCAGGTGTTTGCAATTTTAACTACATATCAAACGTGTGCCTGCTCGTTAATCATTTCAAGCCTCCTGTCAAAACATTTGCCCTCATCATTTTGATGAATTGACTTCAGTGATGCAAAAGCAGCTGCTGTCATGTTCCTTTAGAGTTCTGTTTCACACCAAACAGCCCTGACTCAAATTCATGCACAATTTTACTGTTGTGTTTGTCTTTTGCAGGTGACTAATACCAAACTTGGGGCAGAAATGAATGTCAAACAACAGTGTGCCAATACTAGGGCTTACCGGGAAATTGGTTTACCCACTCCATTTTTAGGGTTGCACCTTGCCTATGCACAGAAGTTGTACGAATTTAACAAAAGAAATTTAGAAACTGATTCAGTTAGGGTGGTACAACTCCCTGTGTGGATGCTCTTAAACCAATTTCTAACCTGCTTTAATTAAATCAATATAATTTTTATGTATACAAAACCTAGCTGAGAATATCAGGAAAATAAATGGATGTCTCTGGCTTCTCTCCTACTCCAGATGGTAAATGGATGAAATTTTGATTTTTGATAATCAAAGCAATATTGTTTTCTCCACTAAAGCTCTGTGAGAACTCTACATCAATGATCACTTTTACAGTATCACGATCACAAAGGTTCTTTCAAAAGGCTCTTTGTGTTCTAATGCCCACTTTTTTCTATGTATCAAAATATTGACTTCTAAAATGCAAGCTCTCTTGTGATGATACAATGCAGGGTAGAGAAATCACCCTGCAATTCCATTTATTCCCTCTGACAATGTCAGGGATGTTTAGGAAGGAGATCCTGATGGGGGATCACTTTAACTGTTTTATTGCAGATGGGATGAAGTTCCATTCAAGACTGGCCCCAAGATAGAGGCTCAGAAGGAAAACAGTGATGGAGCAAGGAGCTTCCCTTAAGTCTTTTTTAGTTGTTGTTTTTTTCTTAACACAGACAGCTATACAGACATTGATCCATGATGAGGGTGCTAAGCGCTGTGGGAATAAGCAAAGATCAGGAGAACCTGCTCCTACATTGCCAGGAGTTCTGCTGTCCTGTGTGCTTCCCTACGGTGCTCATCAGCATTGCATCTAGGCGCCTCCCAGCAAATAATGGCTGTACCTTTGTAGCAGCCTTGTGAGACAGCTGTATTACTACTCCCCTTTACTGAGGAGGAATAGAGGCCTGGCAAGGGCAAAGTGAAAGACTCCAACACATTTTCTGTAGACAGATTTGACTTGCCCAAGGACACACATCAATCTGCAGTAGAGCCAGCAGGTGATGCCAGATCTCTCAAGGCCTAATACAGCGCTATACCTACCAGGTCATCCTTCTTCTCTGGATACCCTGCACGGGGGCTCATATCACTTCCATCCTAATCCACTGTGCAGTAATCAGGGATGGGCAGCAGCTGGGAGGGGTGATAAGCCTCGGTCACCTTTCGGTCTCCTCCTCTCTGCTGCAAATAAGAGAGAGGTCTGAGAGGGAAGCAAAAGGTAACTAGAAGCCAATATAGAATTCTGACTGCGAAGACCTGCAGCAGGGAGCCTTCTGGTTGGCCTGACACCAATTTCACAGGACAAAATGAGGCTGTGATGGCAACATGTTCTTCATTCACTTCCCTCATCCCTTACCTTGTGGTGGCTTCCTAGCCAGCTCCCTCTCATCCTCTATCCAAACAGTACCACAGCCTCCTTTTGGCTAGTTCTGGTCCTTCCCTTGCAGCCTTCTGGAAATACAGTCTCTGAGGTGATTCTGGGGTAGCACAGAAGGAGGAGGAGGATATGTGCAGGAAGGGGTAGCACTAACATATTTGGGGTCAAAAAAGATCTCAATTAACAGAACAGAAGGCTTAATGCACAGTTACTAAAGGGAATAATAGAGAAATAGGTATTCTGAAAAAGGAGTTTAGGAAATTGTGTACAGTAGGTTGGTTCAGATTTCTCTTCTTGCAAAGGATTTAAAAATGGAGCCAGGTGTTATCAGTTCCCATCTAGCATTACAGCATCTTTGCAGTTTCAGCTTTGGCTTGTGAAAGAAGAATTAACGGTCAGACCAGACTGTGCTGATAAAATCAGTCAGCTTCCACAACATATATTTTTTGCAGGTACACTTTGTGCCAGGCAAATACTCTGGCTCCCAGAATGGCAACAATTCCCACTCTTTCTTGCCATGAACAGCAGTGAAACTCAAACAGTTACCTATAGATATTGTGTTTGATTCTTTTGTTTTGCCTGGGACAATATACAAATAAATCCCAGCACAGACAACTGAACACCGGCTATGTCTACACTAGCCCCAAACTTCGAAATGGCCATGCAAATGGACATTTCGAAGTTTACTAATAAGTGCTGAAATACATATTCAGAGCCTCATTAGCATGCGGGAAGCTGCAGCACTTCCGTGCGGCTCGTCCAGACTGGGCTCCTTTTCTAGAGGACCCCGCCTACTTTGAAGTCCCCTTATTCCCATCTGCTCATAGGAATAAGGGGACTTCGAAGTAGGCGGGGTCCTTTCGAAAAGGAGCCCCGTCTGGACGAGCTGCGCGGCAGTGAGTCACGTCAATTTTGAAGTGCCGCGGCTGCCCGCGTGCTAATGAGGCACTGAATATGTATTTCAGCGCTTCATTAGTTAACTTCGAAATGGCCATTTGCATGGCAATTTTGAAGTTTTTGGCTGGTGTAGACACGGCCACCGAGAGGTGAAACTTGGATAATGACACAATCACACTGGAATTTCAGAGCTCAGTGAAAATAAGCACTGAATTGTATTGAATTAAATAACCATTACCTTTTGTGAAGTGGGTTCATTTTAGGAATGAACACATTAAGAAAATAAGACCATACCGCAATCTCAAATGAGACCCTCTCAAGCCAGATTGTAAAGTGTTTGGTCAAAGACTGAGCTTTTGTGCTATGTGAGAACAATATTTGGGGTTCCTAGAAATATATAATGAATTTGAAACCTTTTTTTTTTAGGCTTGCATAAACATAGGGGCACACCGCTTCCTCCACAATGTCTTTTGCTGATGTTAATATGTGATCTGAACCGATCTGGACGTGCCTGGTTCTCACACGGTCTGGTTCCTGTCATCAAATCACCCACATTCTGGACCTTTCTGCATGCAACCCCCATTCAGCCAACCACCACTGGGTCACAGGCCTTCCATGCCCACACAATTCTCCTTCACCCAATGACCACTAGACCACATGGCCCTTTTGTGCTCAAGCAATCCTCCTTTTCTCCCAGCTGCTCCAGTCCAAGCAGCCCTGTGCCCACACAGTTCCCCCTCAGCTGCTTTCTTGTCAGGTTGGCCGAAGACCCACAACCCAGCGTCTGTGGTAAGTGAACCAATCTTCTCTGCGGTTTCATTTGAGAGCCATCAAATAGTAAAACGGCCTCCATGACATTGAAACACTCTGTAGACTGCAGGAGCAAGCAGTACAGAGCCACTCATGGCTGGTTGAGGGAGAGCTCACAAAGTCCAGATGCTGGTTCTAGGGAAATGAGAGAGAAAAATAGCTTCTGTCTACTCTTTGTGACCATATGCTGTAGACTCAGCTGATCCAGGAGCTAGAACTAATACTATGAAATCAAACGCAACCATCCTGTCCTACTTGAAGCAAAAAAGCGAAAAATGGTTCTGAACGTTTGCAGCCCTTCCAATGTGTCTCCAGGTCACACAGGCTACAGCTACATGAAAGAGTTTTTCTGACAAAACTGGGCTTTTGTCAAAAAGCCTCACAGAGCGTCAACAAGCAAAATGTGCATTGTTAACAGATTGTCGACAAAACCCTGGCACATCCGCTGGCAGCATTGTATCTCTTCGTTTTCAGGTATAACACCTTTGGCAACAGTTTCCTGTCGACTAAAAAGCCCTGTAAATGCTCAGGGGGCGCTCTGATGACAGACAGGGCTTCCAGTTTGACGAGCTTCTAATTGGCTGTTCTGTTGAGAGAGTGGCTTTTGTGCATGGCCATGATCTGTCGACAGAAATTTTGCTGGAAGAGCTCTCCCAACCATCACTTCTGTTGACAGATGCTTTCCATGTAGACGTAGCCACAGAGAATCAGTGGAAAGACAAAGTCAGGTTCAGATCTCCTGACTAGTTATTTTGTGGTATATCAGACAGGAACCACGGGACTATGGTTAGACTGGAGTTTAGGGGGTCTGGTGTGTGTTTCCAATTCTGCTACAGACTCCCTGAGTGACTTTGAGAAAGTTACTGATTTTCTCTTTTTCTTGTGAAAAATTAACAATTTGTTGCATTCCTGTGGTCTTTAGAGATGATGCAATGATAAATTTACCTCCACCCTGAATAACTGCCCTTCCCATTGCGAACTTGTGTCTTAGTTAATTTTTTTTAACTCAAACCCAGCCACTGTATCTTGCTATGCCTTTCTCTGATAGCTTAAAGATCTCCCTAATATCAGGTCTCCTCTACTTTTATAAATTGCATTAAGACCTACAGCTGAAATGTTTTCCTATTAGGCCATATTTATGGGTACTGTATAAAAGTTTGAATTATGGCTCACAAAGGTGACACCTGAGCACCAATCACAATGAAAAGCCCATCTAGTTTGTCTTGTATTTTTTAAAAACTGTTAACATACTCTGATATTTTAAGAACTTGTGAAACAAATGGAGCATGGAAAACAGAGGTTCTCCAGGCTGGCTTAATGCTGGTCCCCTTGAATACAATGAAACTGCAGTTAGCGCAACACTGAGTGCCAAAAGAGTACATTCTCTAGGATGGCGACTGTGGCTGCTTGTCTGTGAAGCACATTGCATATCCTGATTGTTCTGTTAATAATCTGTGACCACAATGATGGGGAATGCACATCACAGGTATCCGGTCTTTACATATATTTATTCCTTAAGGGTACAATTCACCCCAGGCACAAGGCTAGATCAAGGCCTACACACCACATAAGCTGGTGTGCAGAGTCGAATGCTTTAACATTTTTGGCACTTGACTATACTCTTACATGCAGGATAAATCTTGAAAGTTGGAACAAAGCTGTTTGATTTATATCAGGTGTGGTTTTACTGCTCCACTTGAAATGTCATTTAATTATTTCCCTGGTGACCATAATAATTACAACCTGAAGGGATTCTTTTATCAGTCTGCACATCAGCACTGAATGTTCATGGCCAGATGCATAAGGGATTTTCTAATTACATTTTTGTTAATAAAGAAAACACATTTTAAAAACAACAACAATGGGTCAGTACAACCTGTTGCTTGACATAAGAATAAAGCACATGTAACCTGGGAGACCACTGATAAGAGAGAGTGAAGTCTGTGCTCTGCAGCCTTGGCTGCCGGCCAGCTGGGTTTTAGCTGGTGTAGCAGAGCACCTATCTTTAACTGCCAAGACCTAAGGCTCAACCCCTCTGGCCCACAACCAGGTCTGTCTGCCTTACACACAGAACGTTGACAATGAATTGGTTAATCAGTATTAGAAAAATAATGCCCCACTGCCATCTCTAATCAATGCATTATAGTTACTTAATCTGAGCTTCAAATCTTAAAGTGTATGCAACTTTCCCATTAGAGTTCCTTAACTTATGTTACACATGAGTATGGAAATGAATGTATCTATGCTGATTTGCACAAGATAAATGTGGCCATTTATTCATTGGAAATCCTTACATATCTTTAGTCCTTCAGGGTACAATTCACCCCAAGCGGAAGGCTAGCTGAAGGCCTACACACCACAGGAGCTGGTTTGCACTGTTAATTATGAACATACGCATTGTGTCAGCCCTCTTCAGTGGGATGGATCTCACCTAGAATGAGAGGGAGGTAAACGTTTATTGGCACTGGACGTTTTTTAGGCTCTGCCCTACAGACCAGCATGAGATAAGTTGAATTGTAGCAAATATTCAGCTCTCAATCCCCTATCTCTTTTTAAAACAAATTAAATGGAGTAAGGACTAGAGCCCCCTGTGAAAAATTTTGACTTTGGGGAGAAATGCAAATACCAAATTTTTAATTTTGGAATCCTGCTATGATGCTTTATGGGAGTTGAATCTGTGTGCCTCATGCTCTGGCTGCCCTCTATAATCCACATTCACTGGTTGGACTACACGTACCATTATGCATGACACATTGTGCATTAGGCTTCCCTGGCCTTTATTATTTTTTTTTTAATTTTTTTTAATGTGTTATGGAAGGCGTGCTCCAGCTGGGCCCTCTATTTAATGGACTTTGAGCTTTAATGGACACCTTGTCAGCCCCATTAGTCTGTTACATTGAGGATTTACTGTATTATTGTCACTTGCCTTTCCAATATGCCTTATGTTACTATACTACAGGCTGAACCTCTCTAATTCGGAACTCTCTCATCCAGCAATATTTGTAATTGGGCATGATTTTAATTAGTTGGTTGACTATTTATCATGCATGTGGCTATGTTTCCTGTGGTTCCATTTGGTTTACAGTCACCAGTCCTGGGGCTGCGTATTGCATGCTGTTACGATGTTTAGCTGTAATTTACCCCTAAATGTCTTCTAAGGGCTGAGTAAGCAGTGGAGGAGTTGTTAATGTGCTAGACAATCCTGACATTCCTTTATTGTGTTGTCTGGCAAATTCTATCATCCAGCACCAGTCAGGTCCTGAGGCTGCTGGACTAGAGTGGGTCAACCTGTATACCGACTTTACATATAAGGATATTTTCATTGAGCTGTCTTGGAAGATGCCACATCTTTTCCTGGAGTCATTATAGATAATTCAGAATATCTCATGCATTCAGGCAGTTTAAATTGCTCCTCTCTATCTGCATGGCTTTGCATTTGTTTTTGAATTTGCTTTCGTCATAACGTTGCAAAGATTCTTAGGCCTGTTAAATCTTTCCGCAGCTTCACACAATCTTCCCTAACACACTAATCTCAGTCACTTTGTGTGCTCGGTAAATGTTTTCCCCTCACTGGCTGGTAACTCTGTAATAAACAAAAGACACAGTTGCAATTTGTTTTCTGGCTGCTGTGCTTTTAGATGCATAGGAATCCCCTTTAATCATCAGGGGCAGCAGCCAGTTTGCATCTTGGTTGGATGCAGAATGCTGCAGAACGAGTCAGTCTGTCTTACCTTCTCACATGAAGAGGTAGGAGCAGAGCAGTTTTGCTAAGGTGAAATGAAGGTGGTCTAGATAGAAAATGTATGTTAGTCTAACCTGCGTATGGACAGTAAATGATATTCTCATCCCCTGGAGCTTTCTTTAAGAGGAAGGATGTACCTAAGGTCCTGATATCCTGTGCTTGCATTAGAAATCCCGCAGCACTCCTAGCAAGTGTCTAGTTTAATTCTAGTCTCTGTAATTAACCACAGTCTGCCAGCATGACAGGTTCCTAATTTCTACTGCTTTCACTTCTTGCCTTGACGCGTAGCGTGGAATTGCAGTGCTGTAGCGGCAGTGTTTTGCTCTCGAGGCGGTTGCATTTTGCTGGCAGGTAAAAAGCTCCTCGAATATATTTTTCTGATCACTGCTGCAATTCTGAAAATGGTAACATGTGCTTGTGTAGCGCATTTCAGCTGAGGTGCTCAAAACACATTATAAATGTCAACCTCAAACCTCCGGGTGGTGCGTGAACATATTTACAAATGAGTAAAGAAAGACACTGATAAGTTCAGTGTCTTGCCTAAGGCTATTCAGTGGGTCATATATTGGGCCTGAGTCCTGCAAATGTTTATACTTGCAGAAAATCCTGGTGGAGTTAATAAAACCTCTTCCATATTTAAAGTTGCTCATTTGCATAACTGTTTGCAGACTCAGGGGCCCTTTGGTGGAAAGGCTCCTCCTCAGCTGGTATCAACAGCAGAGTTTAGGTCTTGTGCCTCAGTGAGTACCTGAGGAATGACCATTCCTCAAGTCATACTGACAGATAGTGATCCATGCTGCAGTCCCACTCTGCCCTTGTCCCACCCATCTTTTCCATGCTCCAAAGCAATTGCTCCAATGATTTTGGCCTAAAATCATTGACTTGGGCATGCACTTGTGGTCATGCTCAACTTTCCATGCATGCACTTTTAAAAAGGTAGGGAATACTGCATGGTGGACTGGTGGTCTGGATGTTTTGCCAGCAGCAGCCTTTCTGGGTGTAGTTATAATCCAAACTTCAGCTTAAGCCATCTCTGCTAAGTCAGGAGTTGCTCTTAATGTTCAGATCTTTGATTTACCCCAGCTGAGAATCTGCCTACTGCAGGTTGGTCCTCTTTGTATGTTATAAAATCTATTTAACTGTTGTCTACTGGCTGGCAAAGCGTTCCTGGATTTTACTCTTGGTTCTGCCACTGAACTGCTCTGTGACCTTGCTTCCCTAATATCTGCTAACAACACATGGCTAATAGAAATACGCTCAAACTGCCACCCTGCAGCCAAACATGCCAACCCTTTTAAGTAGAGTTGCCAAAGTCCCCTCTACCTCCCAGATGCTACTGCAGCCATGCCAGGAGATTTTTGGCCACTAAAGGGAGTGGGACTAAGGCAGGCTCTGCATGGTGCCAATGGGACCTGTGGGGATGGTGCCTGCAAGGAGGGGCAGTGTTCAGACCTCTGTGCCCTCCCCCGGGGCTGTAGGGATGTGCTGGCTAATTCTGGGAGTGATGGGGGTGAGGGCAGGCAGGGAGCCTGCCTTAGCCCTGCTGTGCTGCAGACTGGGAGCTGCGTGACGTAAGCACCACTTGGTTGGAGTCTGCACCCCTCATCTTCCCCTGCACCTCAGCCCTGTACCCAGCCTTCTCCTGTACCCAAATTACACCCCCTCCTGCACTCCAATGCCCTACCCGAGCCCTGTGTGGTCTCCTGCACCCAAACTCCCTCCCAGGACTGTCACCTCTCACGCACCAACCCCCTGCCACAGCCTGATGAAAGTGAATGGATGAGGGCGAGTGGAGGGAGAGAGCTGGGGTTAGGGGCTTAGAGAAGGGGGAGGGGTAAGGGAAGAGGCAAGAGTGTTTGGGTTTGTGTGATTAGGTACTTGGCAACCCTGCATATGTGAGTGACTGCAAAACTGGACCTGGCTTTGAAGCTTCCCTAAGGCCTCTAGGTAATCATGGGGGGAGGGGACAGAAATCCCCTCTCCAAACATCAGGAGAGATGACATTGAGTTCTTAATTTTGCACTTTGAGCCCATCACAAATTGATGAGGTCAGTCTTGCCACTACCCTGCAGCGCAGGCTGGCGTTACAGTCCCCTATGTGACAGCCCAGAACACAGATGCTCAGAGAAGGGAAATGAATTGCTGAAGGTTGGCGGGGACAGTGGCAGAGGGAAGAGACTCCAGCCTCCCTGACTCTGAGCCCTATGATTCAACCACTGAAGTCTTGTTTACGAAATGACCAACATTCTCAATAAAGGAAGACCCAGTGTCATCAAGCACAGATCATTTGTTCTGGACAACACAACATTTAACCTCTGGGCACACGCACACAGTCAAATGTTGACCTACTGCACAAATAATAATGGCTTTGGTGGAGTAGGACCCTAGCTCCTGGGGCAGATTTCTCCCCCCCCCATCCCCGACAACACAACACACGCGTCACATGTGGCAGGGACATTTCTGACAATAGTTAACAAGATGCTGAAACAGCTCCCCCCCGACTGTTCATCCTGTGCTGCAGGGAAGTGTAAAGACTATGGGATTTAGTCAGTGGAAGCTGGCTCTCAGATCAACCTCTAAGCTCTGCTTTAGTACAAATAATAATGCACACGCTTCAGCTCTAATCAGTCTCCCAACATCTGTGCGTTCCTTTGTCTTACCTTTTCTGTTACTGGAGCTGGGGCCACTCAGGCAGAGCAATTCACCTATGTGGAGCAACTGCCAGGCTCAGGACCTGTGTTAAAAAATAAAAGCAGAAAGGGTCTGCTCTGGTATGGGAGTGTGGAGAGAGGAGCCCAGGCAGCCTTGTCCCATTCCCTTTGAGCCTCTGAGCAAGGTGCCAGGGGCATCTTGGTGCTTATGTTCCCATCTTGCAAGGAGTGGGACACTTCAGTGCTGACTTTGGTGGTAGAAATGCTATTGCATGCAGAGAGGCCGCGTTCTCCCCTTCCACACTGCCCCAGCAGAGGGTGTATACACGGCTCCCTATGAAAAGGCTTTCCAGAAGCTGCGTATCTTCACAGTAGCTTCAGTGCTTCTTAGCACACCTGGCCCAATTCAGATTCTACACTGGTGCATAGCCCTTGCCCTCAGGGACATCTGGGCCAGTGACAGAAGGCCAGACCTTAAGTTGGTGTCAATGATCAAATCTCTTTTGCACTTGCACATGAGGAACCAGGCCTATCTCCAGTGAAATCGAAGGACCTAGGACAAATGAGACCTGTTGATGCTCTGGTCCCCGTTGTGTAGCTGCTGTGAACAGACAAGCCACTTCAACCTCACTGAGGTGCCTAGTCTGGCTCAGGCAGTCTAATTCCGACAACCTGGCGAATCACAAGTAGGGTACATGCAAGAGGCACAAATATGCACATGCAGGTCTACATGGCGTATTAGCGCTGTCACTAAAAACAGCTTTGTAACTTTCATTCCAGCTTGGCACCTTTGGGTGACTGAAAAACCTCAGTTCCCAGCTTTTAGATGTCACTAAAGGGTGGGAACAGCACAATGGCAAGCACTATCAATATGATCAAACTTTAGCTGCTGAGAGGCTGTATAGAGTTGAGTTAGGCATAGCAGTATAACTTTGAAGCACTAACACCCCTTAGGACAGTAGACTGGCACACAGTAGTTCTGCATTAGAGCACTGACCTTGCCACTGACCCTCTTTGTAACCTTGGGCCTCTCCCTTAATCTTCTCATGCCGCTACTTCCTAACTACAAAAATGCACATTAAAGCAGGCGTTTGCTAGTGCTTGTTAGCACTAAGGTTTGAAAACATTTTCACTTAGAAAGTGTAGTTTTCAACCACTGTAGAACACCTGTTTTACAAAATAATTGGGATTGATGAATTCTTGGAACCAAGGTGTTTATATAGTAAAACATCTGAAAATCACAGGCAATGAAGTGTGTACATTGCAATATGGTTCACTAGAGTACTTTCTTCTTGTTCCTCGTTCTGCTGCAAAGCTATTTCCAATGCATGTGCAGAGGTGTTGATGTGCTCTTCATCAACATTGATGTGGTTGTATATTATGTTTTCATCAGGAAACATGGTTTGCAGAAATGGGTGTTTGTAAGGTTTGTGTTAATAACAACTGAGGTCTTTATTGTACTCCTAAATCTTAGGTACCTTCAGTTTGGGGGAGGCAGGCTAAAAATGCTCATGCTTACCCATGCCCCAAAGTGAGAGGGGTTTTGTGCAAAAACTATTTATGTGTTTGTAAGTGAAGGGGGAAAAAAAAACAAACCAAACCTCCCTCCCCCATTATACAAATTCTTGCTGTGTTGCTTTTTTTGCTATAGCCAAAGCAGAAATGATCTGAAAGTGGTTACATGGATTGTAAGTAATTGTGGTGCTCATTTGATTAAAGAACTGTGTGAGAGTCATGCCTCACACAATGTGGCCTACCATTATACTGCTTTATTGTTTCATTACCTACAGGCCCTGTTTGCCACCATGGCCATGTTGAGGTAGGCACTTTATGGCAGATATTAAAAGACAATCCCTGGCTTAAAGCTCTTACAATTTAAACAGATATGAGGAAAGTGGGAGGAGAACCAGATGTTTGCCCAGGGTCACCCAGAAAGTCAATGACCGAGCTGAGCTAAGACCCCAAGGCCTTTGACTTCCAGTGAAGAATTCTACCCTCTAGAACAGTAAGAATAAATCCAGCAAGGTGTGCACAGTTCCTGAGGATATGTCGGCTGAGAATAGAATGGCTTGTCTGGCTCATGATACCTGGCTCAGGCTCAAAGTGATAAATCAGGGGAGGAAACGAGACTCATTTCATTCCATGAAGTGAATTAAGATGCCCCGTAGTTTGGATATATGATCAGGACAGTAGGGGTCCCATCTTCAATCACCCCAAATCAGCTCACCTATTTAGCAGGTGCACAGAGCAAGCCATGAAAACAGATTCCGAGCACAGAGGCTCAGAACCTGACAAGGTTTGTGCCGGAGTGGGAGAAAGGCAGGCTGAAACGCGAGCATTTCCAGCATATGGGTGTGCATTTGGGTAGGCCTGAACCCCAGGCTGGAACAGTTAGCCGTGCCCCTGTCCACCATAGCCTGTTCATGGATTCACAGACTCCAACGCTAGAAGGTACCCTGGTGATCACCTAATCTGACTTCCTGTACCACACAGACCACAGAACGTCACCCCAATGATTTTGAGTGCAGCTCTCTTAGGGGGAAAAAAATCTGGATTTGATTTAAAAGTCCAGGCAGAGAGAATCTCCATGCCCATAGCTGTGATCAAGCACTAGAAACATGGACAAAGACAACTTGCCTCCTTTCTGATAGCAGATCTGGATTACAGTGCTTGGCAGCTATTAAGATGAGCTTGATCTATGGATTAAGTAGGGGATTCAGTGCCAAGTATTTCAATGACCTCATTATCAAATGTTACCACCAGAACTGGCACCCTAGATTCCACTTGTGGTGCTTCTGTACACCGGTGTTTCCCAATATTTGGCCACAGAGCCCCCTTACATTGAATGAGTTTTGTGGACCCCCCATTCCCAGGCTCTTCCCCATTCAGGCCCCAAACCCTCCCTGCATCTCCAGGCTTAGCCAACCACAGCCTCCAAATTTGCCACCCTGTCCCCAAGCTTTTACTTCCCCATTCCAGGCTTAACTCCTCTGAGCCCAAAACCCACCCCACCACCATCCCCAGGGTTAACCTTCCTCAGCCCTGAATTGGACCCTGGCACTAAACCATCCATGGTGCTGGCTGGGAAGCTTACACCAGGTGGCCATGTGCACCCAGAAGAAGGAAGGCTGGTGTGGAGGTGTTCCACTGGCGGGGGTTAGCTGAGCCATGACCGCTGGAGGGGGTGTAGCCATTAGGGTAGTGGGGCAATGGAGGGGCTGTCTGTGGCTCCCTGCCCTGTTGCTGCTGAAACAATGGAACTAAGTCCAGTTGGTTTAATGGCCAGATCCCTCCCGCTGCCCAGCTGCCCAGTAAACCAATTACATTGAGTTCTACTGTTTCGGTGGTGGCAGGACAGGGCGCCACACAGGAGTCAGCTGTTGCAATGGAATTTTCTCACAGAACCCTTATTTTCACTTCACAGAACCCCACGGCTCCAGGGAACACCATTTGGGAAACACGGCCATACACTAACTGCAGCAGAAGTCAGTGAGCCCTGCATATGGTGCCAGAGGTGAAGAAAGGAACAGATTTTTTTTCCTGCATTGCAGCTTTTACCTGCTCCGAGTCTGGGTGTATCTGAATTTTAGATACATTCAGTAATAACTTAAAGGGTATGTTAGTAGAAATTATATGGTGTGATGATTTATTTAAAATTGTTGCTCAAAACCAGGCGTGCTAAATTTGTTTAAACATATGCTTGTGAACCACGATTTGAGTTAGCTCTACAAGCTGCTTGGCACTACTCACTGAGCAATCAGACCAATGCCAGCAGCATAAAACTGTTTGTTGGATAGTCAGTGAAGTTCTAGTGACATCTAGTGTTCCAAATGAAAACTGTGCACTCATATGGAGTATATAGTATATGCGAATTTAAAACACCAGTATTGATGATATTGTATAACTCCGTAGATAGTCATACTATTCACCACTTGAAGAAACATGGCGTGAACAACATAAGTACGAGTTCTCTGGGTTAAAAATAAGTTCGCATCACCATATTTTACTCCCTCCACAGGAAATTCATTTTACAAAAATCAGACCTGTTTATTTAGCCAGAGAGGGAGCCTGAGCTTTGTAGACAGGATGGAAGAATCTCTTTGCAGTAGTAACTAATAATGTGTCGGTATTTAAAAGGAAAAAATATGACAACCTTGGAACTGTTTGCTAGCCTGCTGTCTGTCCTCAGCAAAATCACGAAAAGGCTGCTAGGAGGCACAAATCAGCAAAGGATTAAAAGATGTTAGAATGTTTAATGCCAGTCAATATCATATGACCTGTCAACCAAATGTGATGTCTTTTTTTCATCAATGGGATCAAAAGGCTGGTTAGTAAAGATAACTGTATTGCTGTAATTTACATGGAATTTTGTCACGCATTTGGTTAGTCCTGCATGTCTTTCTGCTGTAAAAATATCAGTAGTGCGCAAAGTCTAAGTGTAACCCATATTAAATGGGTGAAATCTGATAAACTGATAGCTGACAAAAAGCAATGTAAGTGGGGAGCTGGCATGGAACAGGGTGGGGGTGGGCGGGGTCCCACAGGGCTCCATTTTTATTCCAATCCTCCTCAATATTTTGCTCAATGAACTGGAAGAAAAATACACAGTCATCAGTGGGAAAATTTGTTGACACAAAAATCCATGCAGCAACAAGCAGTGGGGGAGCTCAGTTATATGGGCTGACTGGTTTGCTTGGGAAAGTGATATGCTCACCTTCAACATGCATTGAAGTTCACACATCTAGGAACATGGAATGTGCATCCTACTTCTAAGACTGAGGGTTGTGGAGAGACTGTATCCTGGAAAGCAACAGCTCTGAAAACATTTCTGGCAGATAAATGATTGAACGTGAGCACCTGGTGTGATGCTGAAGCTAAGCAAAAGAGTGTAGGCAATGTGTGAGGGGTGCATGGGAGCCATGTGTTTCCCTGCCCCGGCCCGTGTCACTCTCCTTGCTTTCACTGCTGTCAATGCTGCATGGGAGCAGCCCCTCACTCACCTCCTCTGCAGTGGTGCAGCCTGAAAGCACGACTCCTAGATCAGGCTGCTTTGGGTAGGTGGTGGTGGGGACCCATGCTCATCCCTGCCAGAAGCAGCACAGTGCTTCTGAAGGAAGAAGCAGACAGCGTGGGGCCTGGGCAGTGCAGGGGCACTTGGCCATTGCAGCCTCTAGTATCTCCACACCAGTCGCCTCTGCAGGAGAATGTGTTCTCAGAGGTATCAGGATGGGAATACAAAGCCAGGCCGGGGAGGTGACTGGATGCTAGAGACACCACTACTGAACTGCTGTGTCCAGTGACTCTTCGTAATACCTAGGAGGTGCACTGCTCCCTTATGGTCCTGCCAAAATTTTAATTGTTAAATGGGGTGCCCCCACTTGCCCCCTGCTCCCTTGGGTGGCCTTCCTTACACCCGGTGGAGTCCACACTTCAAAAAGGCTACGGAACCGTGGAAGAGGATTCAGAACAGAGGTACAAGAGTGATTTGAGGGTTGGAATAAGGTGAGAGGCTCAATTGATTTACTTTACTCAAGAGCAAATGACGAGGTGACTTGATCAGGGTCTATAAGTAACAGCACAATGAGATCCACTAGTTCAGAGCTGAACCTAGATAAATTTAGACTGGAAATAAGCTGCACATTTTAACAGTCAGTGTAATTAACCATTGGAACAATTTACCTGGTGATATGGTGACTTCTCGATCCTTTGAGGTCCATGACTCAGGATGGACTGTCTTCCTAGAGGAAGCAGAAATTGCTGGGTGAGGTATGTTGACATTTATTGTGGAAAAAGTCAGACTAGATTATCACAGTGGGCTATCTAGACATAATCTACAGCTTGAATTTCTTGTCTGGCATTCTCTCATCCACTAACATACATTAGCTGCTTAGCATGGGTGTGGCCAAGTTTCTTGTGGTGCCATAAGGTTTGTTTCCAGCCACCAGTCCTGGATGTCAGTGTTCTGTGCTGTTGTGTGGCTGTAATTTACCCCACAAAAGTCTTCTAAGAGCCCAGTAAGCAATGGACGTGTTGGTAATGTGCTAGCCAATATTTACTTCCCATGGTCCGGCTAATTCTCGCATTTGGCACTGGTCAAGTCCCAAGGCCCAGCCTAGAGAGGTTAAAGTTGTAGTTATCCTAAGCTCATGTGCCCTGACCCTCCTAAGCAGAACATGCACCTGATAACATTTTAGGTAGATTGTACTCATGCTGGCGAAGCAAGGCCAAATTCATAGCAAATAATTCCCTGAGCCTGGGAAGGGATGTCCAAAGGCTGATGCTCATAAAAGAAATAGTCTTGGAACCTCTACAGAATGCAGTAATCGAGGGATGGATCTGAAGTGCTTCAGCCAGGGAGTCATCAGCGCAGCCAGTGATGTGGGTGGAAGCTTTTGGACACTTTTGCTTTAGTCTCTTCATGGTGCTCCGTGGCACCTGGGCTGCTCCACAATAAGGATTAGAGCAGTATCCAGACAGCTATAATTTTACACCAACAAGCAAGAGTCCGAAGGGACTATTCTGCCAGTCAGGAACTCCTGCAATCATGTCCCCTGCACTGGGTATAGGAGATTATGTTTGTTTCACTCTGTACAAGTGGGAGAGAATTAACATATAAGAGACTATAGTCTTGGCATAAACTTGTAATTATTTCTAGTACAAATGGCATGAAAAGCACATCTCAGTTGTGTCCTTTACATAGGTCAATCACAATTGTTTATTCCCTATTTTTCTTTTTGCTAAAGAAAGATGACAGCTGCTATCAAGTATTTTATTTTAAGAAATGCTAAGAATGCATCAAAAGTGCAGGTGACTGGTTGTTTTTCTGTTAGGTAGTCTATTATTTTTATAGACCTGCTGAGAACGCCACCAGATCCTGATACCATGTGGCATCCCTGGGGTATTTTACCCTGGATTGGGGTGGCTAGTGCAACTTCCTCAAAATGAGCCTTGTATTGTTCTATTTTGAGGTTCATTGCAACAATGCATATTTTAAGGTTAACCACTTCAATGTGATGGGACTGTGTTGTTTGGCTGCTGGGCCTATTTTACCCCCTATTTGCCCAAGAGCTCCAAGAAATATGTGGTAAGAAATAAAAAAGCTACAATCAGATTAAAAGAATGGCTGGAGGCCTTGTCTTTCAGGTGACCAAGCCAGCTAAGGAAGAGTGAAGCCTCAGGATCCTGAGACAGATGACGACAGAGGAAGGCAATCAGGACATTTCTACCAGCTTTGCCCAGGCTCTCAGTATGGTTGGTCTTGATTACAGCCAGCAACTGTTGCCAGGCCTTTGACTACTGCGTAAGTCCAAAGCAGTGGTGGGCAACGTGTCCCACTGAGGTTCCACAGGAGGCCAGTAACTCAGTTCCTGTCCCTCTTCCCCACACATCTTTTAAGCACCAGGGCACAGAAGCCCTGCACTTTCTGCTCCACCTCTCCTGCCCAGCACTTCCAGGGTGCCACAAATCTGCTGATTCGTGCATCTTCCCTGTTCCTTCCAGGGCTTTAATGCCACAAATCAGCTGTTTGCAGCTGTGTAGGCTCTGGGCGAGATGAGAAGACGCAGTAAGTGTGGGGCTCCGGGGCCACACTGTGTGAGAGGTGCATGGGGCAAGGGAGCAATGAGGGGGTTCAAGAGTCACAGGTAAAACCCTAGTGGGCCATGGACTTCACGTTGCCCATGAAGCCAACTAACACACTCACTGATCGAGTTTGCCCACTGTTTGACCAGAGACCAAGTAAGCTGGAGAGTTCAAAACCATTTTTATCTTAAGTGCCTTTTTTGTTGTAGTTTTACTTTTGGTTTCTATTAACTGGAAGACATTCCTGTGCTGATTATTTTAGCGTATAAGCATGTGTCTGAGTATATTTGTCTCTGCAAAAAACCTTCTCAGGGTGGCACAAAAGCATAATCTGCTACATAAATCTTGCCCCAGCCTCTGCCTTCAGCTGGATGAAGGTATGTGTTTTGTCAGTGTCCAAATGAAATTGCCAGTTGTGAACTGAGAGAAAGTTGTGACACTTCTGCTTGTCAACGCCTCTTAGTTATGGCTGTAGCTCTGTTGCGGGTGACAGGGAAAGGCAACATTAGCTACCACTGAATGAAACTTAACTAAGACACCTTCATTGGCCTTGAGACTGTGGCCGAGATATAAACCATTTCTTATCAGCCCTCTATTTACCCACCTAATTGTTGATGTCATTGCCCTGGATAAAAAGGGTGCTCTGTAACTGAGCAATCACCTACTTACTCCCTGTATATTCTGTTTTAGGAATTATCAGGATTTGCTGGGTTAATTTGATGCTTCACTTGAACTGATGACTTTAATATGGAAAGACAACCTCACCTGCTGAGAGTCTCTGGAGAGGATTTGCCTCCACAGGCCCAGCCTGCTTTTCTTCCTGTGAACTGGGCTCAGTTTCTGCCCTGCCAGAATCAGGCTTGCTTTCTACCTGGCCAACATCAGGCTTCGAAAAAAAAAAGCCTGGCTTTCTGGAATGAGGATTCCAGAGACTGCTGTAATTATGGAGTCTATTGGCCCTAATGAATGCATTGTGCATATGCAAGTGTTTTCAGAGCAGTTTAATTTGACTTAATTTACTTTAATGCCCCCGTGTAGACAAGCCCTTAATTGCAGTATTGCTGTTAATTTGTTTGACATGACTTTGACCTCAATTTGATTCTAGTTTAACCCTTGGTAAAAGTATTTAGTGTTTTTTGTCTTAGTGAGAGGATTTGTTGATTTTATTTTTAGTAATATTTATATCAAAGCATAATTTTTCTTTCCAGAAGCAATCCAAGATGGAACCATTGAAAAGCTTTCTCCACAGCAACCGAGTCACCTAGTTAGCATCTCTAAGTTACCCCTATGACGTTCACACAAAGATTGCTCCATGCAAAGACATACGTGGCTCCACTGTGGTTTAGTTTTGCTTTCCAACTTCAGAGTGGCACAAAAGGAGCTGAATGGTGCAGAACCAGGCTCATTGGGTAGGGGAAAGTGGTAAAAAGGCTAAAACTGAGGAAATGAAGTAATTTACGATGACAGTGATCTCCAGGGGACCATGTTAGCTTCACAAAGCTATAGAAACTCTTAGCATGATGACTAAATAGCCCTACATGTGGGCTAGGTGCATTTTGGCCAGATGTAGCCCAAGGACTGTTACTGGAGGACGTCAGTGGTAAACGCTGAACTGGGAGCTTAGATGCTGGTTGTACCTATTAGCTCAAAGCCCAGGTTGAGTTTCCCATTCCATTAGTGTCTAATCTAGGGAGCCACCATCTTGGGGCAAAGGGTATGCTCCGTGGACAGTTCCCTGCCAGAACCTCAACAATTTCACCCCCAGGAGGTTGTTGTGGGTGTCAAGAATAAGCTACCAACAGCCCTCATGCCTATCTTGTGACACATCCAGCAATCCAGCCACTCGGCTTTGGCCTTCCCATCATGCCTGGGTAAAGCTCAATGGCTGCCAAACCTATGTTGCAGCCATCAGGTGAGCTGCTAATGACTAAGTGGGGTTTTGGTGATTCCTCCTTTGCTGCTGTGGCCAGTTAGAAGAAGTAGGCCTCATACTGGCAGACAGCACCCATCCAGCAAGGACTTCCTGGTTCCCTCATGGTCTCGCACAACACCCTTCCCTCAGCTACTGTAGTCACGTAGATGAACGTTTGATTTGACTGTCAATATAGATGCATTCACTCTCTTTCTGTCTGTGCCTAATTCTTATTCTCCTTACCAGACTCTTTGTCAGGGCCAAATGTATTGTAGACTACTTTACTGGATTATGCAGCCAATTCAGGACAAGGGCAGGCAATGATTTCTATTTGCTTCTTGAAGAAGTGGAATTGTGTGTACAGAAACCCTGACTGGGCCTGCTCCTGTTATAAAAACACCTCCCCTTTGGCTCAGCCGTCTGTTCTCATAGGGTGCAGTCCCACTGTAGTCACTCTCTCACTAAAGCAAAGTTACTGTTTATTCCAAGGCCAACTGTGCACATCTTCTCCTGTGGCTGAACCTGCCTCGGCCTCAAGCTATTGCTCCTTTTTTGCAGCAACAGATTTCATAACAAATTTCCTCAACAGGCTTTGCGGAGGGGCATGTAAACATGTGGTTTTTGTTTGGATGCAGGTAGGCTGAGAGCAGAATAACCCTGATATTATGGCCTAAGCAGGAAGAGCTGATGAATGTGATACAAGACATATCTGCTAAATTCATTGGGGGCTGCTGTTTGACTGAACACCATTGTAGAAAGACATCATGGCCACGTAACTGTATGGTGCTAACTCCATTTTGCCTTGCCATTGCTACAGCCAGACGTCAAGTCAAAATGACTTCCATGGTCATGAAAAGTGCGGAATTGCCCCCACGTCCTTCGAAAGCCAAGATGAGACAGAAGTCATGCAGCCTAAGTGCAATGTTCTCCACAGTGGTTGGACACAATGCCTCATCCCACCTCTTGTGGACAAGACATTCCTATGTTCTTTATGTCCTCTAATGCCTGCCTTAGTCTATGGAGAACTGGCCCAAGAAGGGTGCCAATCACAGTGGTGCAGACACCGATCTTCAACTGGAATTAGGCTGATAGCATACTTCCCACGTAGCAAACATTACTGTCAGATTTCTGCAAGCATTCATAGGATCTCTTTGCCCTTTGCACGTTTGTGTGTGGTTTAGGCCCTACAGGCTGTAGCTTAGTAAAATAGTATAATACATAATTTTGTGTGCATTTATCTAAATGTCAGAATGGCTGTTTTCAAACTACAGCTAAAAATGCTTAGCCCAAGAAATCAGTTCTGCTTAGACAGAGGTTTTATGCATTTTCTTGATGTTATTTCAATGCCAAATAGCATTATTTCACTATAGCCAAAATAGTGAAGGAAGACTTAACATACCAACACTTTCACCAACTTTTACTGAGTGTATTTTGAGTGATGTACCCGAACGTCTCATATTTAGTTGGGGATAAGAGTTTCAGAGGTATGTGCCTATGTTAAGTATGCATACGTGCAGATACATATTCTACTCAAAGTGCCAGTTCAGCGGTACCATTTGGCACATAGTCTGGTATGTATGTTGGGAACAGGGATCAATATTTTAAAAACCTGGTCCAGGATTTTTAACCTGACAGTGTCCCTTCAACAACTGAGCACTCCCCAGGCTACAACAAGACCTGCTCTTGTGCATCTTTTATTTTCATTATTAAACTCAAAATCTTTAAAACTGTTCAACAAAATATCATACAAATTGTCATTGGCTAATAGCATTTGTGAAGCGATGCATTGCTGCTCCTTCAAAATGGCTTCAGTTTGCACAATTTATATTATTTGCCCATATTTCCTTAAGTCTATCGTGGTACTTGCATGATGAAGAAAAAAGTTACACTGCTGCACGGGCATCAAAAGAGTTTTTAGGCTGACACAATGGTGGTGTGTTGTTCAGGATGTGCCAGTGATGCCAATATTCTGCCTAAAACATTCAAACACTGCCATTTTGCTTATGAGATCAGTATTGTCATGGTTCACATTACTCATGATTACTCACAACATTGCAATGCTTTCAAAGTAACAGGAAAACTAACACCCAAAGTAGCAGACACGTTACATTTTATGCATCATTATTGACATTATTTTCAATTGATTTGTTGCCTAATATACATCTTACGCTCTTTAAAAGTGCTGGCATGGTTATGTAGATTAACTAACAACTTAAGCCAGACAAATCATCTGGAGAAACAGTCACAATTTTGAGAAACGGCGGTCAGCTCACAGCACTGATGGATATTCTAACTAAGAAGCCAGCACAGTAACTGCCTCCTGCATACAAGTTTTATGATGGGATGAGCTCAGTCACAGTACGCTTTATTTAAGAAGCTGTGGCAGTAAGCGTTGGCCATTATTATTGAAAACCCCATTTATGAATCATGGGAGGGTTTGCAAGTTTACAAACTAACACTCATGGAGAATTTAAAACCAAAAGGCTTTTTCCAAGCACAAAACTCTCACAGTTACTGGATCTTTTTCATCCATGCATGCGTTACACTGAGTTTATAGAGCGAAGGCTACTTGTGCATCAATGCAACGTTGCCAGCCAAATTATGTGATCAGATCCAATATACAATGGACAATTCACGGTTTCTTAAAGAAAGAAACTTTGTCACCATTTTGATTTACATCTAGCACTAGTCAATAAGGGGGAAAGGTCTTCTGTCACTGTCTACAGTAGACGTGAAGATACAGCTGCCAGATGTGCTGGCCCTGCTGTTCTAGGTATCAGTAAGAATACTTGCAGCTGAAGTATCAATGCAAGGTGAAACATCATCACACTGACATAGGGGGCCAATCCTGTACCACTAAAGTCAAAGCAAATTATACCATCGATTTCAGCAACAGGATAATTAGTGCCTTGTCACTCTATGGTCACTGTACAGTCCATAGTTAATGGCAATAGCAAACCACAGGAACTTTGGCACCTGAAAAAAAGGAACTAAAGCAGCACTGTCACTAACACAGGCCTCAGTTCAACAATCCTGAATGATGCCATCTGGAGTCCATGGGATTTCTCACATTCTTAGGTGCTTAAAGTTGATTGTGTTGCTGAATGGAGGCCAGACTCAACAGAAGGTAATTCAACACACTGGAATGTTCGGACATAGTACACCTTGTACAGCAGCGATACTGTACACAGATTAACAAACCTACACATTACAGAGTATCTGCAGCCAACAAAACAAGCCACATCATCATTACAGCAGTTCTGAAAGTGTACGCTGAGAAAATATCAGAGGACAAACTCATCACTGATGTATCTCTACTGTACTCAATTGTGTTACCCAATACATTAATTTGGCTCTAGGTACTGGGGTGTGGCACAGATACTGCGATTAGTGGGGTCTGAAAACTGAATATTTATCAAAGCTACTGGTCTAAGAGAAGACGGTGCTTAACATGCACCCCTTTGAGTTGGCTGATGTTGAGCCCACTTCTCCCGAAAACACTTTGGGTGTCTGTAACTGACAACTTTCATAAATAATCTAATTTTTGTGTGCAGTGTTGTTATGGCCACATTGGTCACCAGAGATTAGCAAGACTAAGTGGGTGAGGCTGAACTGAAAGTGAACTCTGGGGATGGTGGTCTCTCTCACCAAACAGAAGTTGGTCCCATAAAAGTTAGTACCTCCCTCACCTTACCTCCCAGTATCACTTCCAGTGCTTATATCACTTCCACTAGTAATCTTATTTTGTTGTCTACACCTTTAAATTTCTAGGTGTCCATGGGCTGCATCTGCCATATTGTAAGCAGAGTTGATACAGCATGTTACAGAACATACACACTCTCTCACTTAGCCACTTTTTCCCTCTTAAAATGAAATTAATAATTCAAACCAAAAACGTGGAGTTGATCTTTGTATAAATAACTTGGCCTCACATTAAATCTAAGCTTCTGTACCTGAGGGGGGAATTGAAGGAAAAATTAAGAGGCAATGGGATACAATTTCTGATTTACACCACTAAATGGAAGAACCCTAGCACAGATGGACTATGCTACCTTCACAAATTGCCCCTTGCAAAGCACAGCACAACTGCTGGAAGTTGCCATAGCCTGCATCTTCCATAGGCATAAGCTCATCAGTGGTGAGAGGCAGCCAGAAAAGCAAAGGAAGGCGCCAGGTCTGCCCACACTAAAACCTTCCTTCCTTCAATAGAGCTGTTATCTTCAACGGGGCTACTCATATGAGTAGAACTAAGTGCCTGTGTAAGCACATGCCAGGATGTGTTACAGGGACATTTTCTGTGGTGGTGCAAACACAGCAACACAGAGGTATCATCAAATCATCAAGCAATTGATGTGTGGAGCAATGTGCTTTATAAAACACAGGCCTATAGAAACAAGTTGTTCCTTATGTTTTGCATATAAGGAAAAGTTTCCACTTATGGAATATTTGAAATATATTTGCAAAGCTGAGTGGATATTTATAATACAGTCTCTCATACAATAAAAATAGAGGTGTTTCCTGTAGGGAAAGCTGATGGCAACCCTGGACTATGGGAAGTTCTCTTTTTATCCCTTGTTCCCTTTGCCTTCCTGTAACAGCTGTACCTGTGCAATCAGATTTCCTGGTGCCCTGTGTAAATACATTTACTTGATTTTGGGCCTTCTTCTGGACTTCTCAGTACCAAGACCTATTTTGCCATCCTATATTTGGGCAGATGCATCCTCTTAACCCCCAGCCAAGAGGGGTCTCAAAAGAGGAATTTAAAAGCTCAAATAAATCTGGAAATTGGGAAATACCTTGCTTTAAGCCAAAGTAAAGGTCCAAATGATGCCTCTGTTAAGGGCATTCCAAATCATACAGAACGGACAGAGGTTCTTGAGGCAGGGAGCACTCAGAGACCCTCTTTGTAGCTGGAAACATGGGCGATGGAGTGCAGGGAGGGAGGTAAAAGCACACCCCTGCAGTTCTAATATGTTAAAATCACCTTGTCCAATGTTACTCAATAGGACTCACTTGGTAGCACAGAAATTGTGCACAGAAAAGTGTATTCTGCTCCTCTTTAATGTATATTGGTTCAATGTGGCTCTGGTTGGTATATATTAGAATCAACTCCATGAAATTCAATGGAGCGACACCAGTGTATGTGACAGAAAAATCAGGAATGTAGAGTAACGTGGGATACAGTTTTTAAGTGGGATATAGCTTTTAAGTGCCCTCCATTTAACCTAGTAGATAAATCTGGTGTGAGTGTTCAACATCTAAACAGAGACCTCCTGGTAGATTAGGTTTCTTCCCAAGCAAAATAAAGAGGACATTTATACAACATGTCATCTGATGACGGGATGGACTGAGCTTCCGCTCACAATAGACGTCACAGCAAGCTATTGACATGGCGCTACCATAAATGATCAAATTTGCTAGATTAAAAGCAGCAGAACTTGTGACGAGCAAACAGAATGTTGTACATTATTCATTAAACGTCAAGCAGCAGGTCTTGCTCATCAGGTTTTATTAAAACATTAGCATGCCTCCAAAATGAAATAACTTCCATTCAGTGTCTCTTGGGGAGGAGAGATGGGAGTTTGATGCATTCGGAAACGCAGCTCAGCCAGAGATGTCTTACACAATCCTTGTTCACGCAGCACAGCGGAGTTGTAAAAAGCCTTCGGCCAGAAAGAAGGTTTTCATTCCATACAAAGTCTCTATGCTGCATTCCAGGTGCTGTTACATGACGTTCTCAAAGAGCTGTAAGGACCTCATAATATTGTCATCCTGGAAGCAATGAGGAAAAACCACACAGTTAAGAGAGGTATTGCAAAGCCGTGTTCTTACAGTGTTCTGTGATAGATCAGGAACTTGAAGCACAGCCAAGACCAAAAAGTCGTTGCTGCAGGATGGGGTGGCTATAGTTCGATAGCACCATTCTTCCCAGAGGAGCCTGAAATGCTTAGAAGCATGGGTGGTGGGTAATAGCAGCAAGGGAAGGCATTGCCTTACCAAAAAGACTGGGGTGGCCCCACCCGCCACACTGGATGACTGGAAAGGCCGAAGTTTTGACTATGGTGAGGCTTTCTGGCTGTTCAGTTGGGAAGGCTGAGGCTGCAGTGCAGGTGCCTAGCTGCTCCTGGGGCCGTGGTTTTGGGGCAGGGGCAGGGGGAAGTGATGTCTACCCAGGGCTTACTGGGAGGGCAGGACTGGGGCTAGCAGCCACAATAGTGGCTGGGGGCTGGTAAGCATGGAAGGGGTGGGCTTGCTTCCTCAAGCCTGGCCTCCACCCACTGTCCATGAGCTTAGGCTCCGATTCAGCACAGCACTTGGGCACTTTAGGCAGCTTGCAGTGTCTCTCTGTAAGACTTACGCATGTGATTGAAGTTAAGCACACATTTAAATTCTTGGCTGAATAATGAGAGACGTCAGCCCTTTACGGAAACAGGGCCTGTTCTGAGCCCTGTGTGGACCGACTCTAAGCCTGCATGGAGCCCCACTGACTTTGAACTCTAAGATGGGCACTTCCTTTACACACAGGAACTGTCCAGTGTCTCACTTCTGACAACAATGAGAAAGCTGCATTCAAGGATCACTAAGTTCCCCCCTTTCCTCAAACAAACTTCTGGGTTAAAATACACAATGAAGTCTTAACCCCCCCTTGATTTGTACCTCCTGAATCCAAATGACACAATAATGGGGAAAACTTGATTAACAAAGCTTCTCTTGAGGCAAGTGGCAAATTTTCTTTGGAGCTTGATGTTTGCTATACCCAAAGGTGGGTTAAATGAGAAAGCTTTGTATTTCCACCTGTCTCTAAACCTGAGACTTTGGTTTGACCTAAGATCCACTACGAACTAGCTGGTCTGCAAGGCAACTTACCAGTGACCTCAGCCTCGTCAGCAGCCATTACAAATGACTGAAGGAAAGGCTTATGGGGAGGTAGTAGGACAGGAAGACTCATTCCCTTCCCTCTTTCCCCTCTCTAACAGTAGAGGAACTTTTGCTTCTCAAACAGACTTCTATCTCATCCCCAAACCTTTCTTTGAACACCTAGGGAAGTTTGAAAGTGAATTGAGGTTTCTCCCTTGTTCTCCATGGATCAGATAGAGCCCTTCCATCCTACCACTCTCATGTCAAATAGTGTTAGTATCACCTGTGTTTAGACAAGGGAAACAGGTTTTATCAGTCCGTGGTAACGTGACATATGTTTAGTGCAGAGGTGTGGGATTTTCTCTCTTCTGCCTTTAGGAGGCATCTCTTAATTGTTCTTTCAGCTTAGGGCAGGTTTAGAAAAGAGAGGCTGCATATTCCCAATTAAGAGAATTAGCTTTTGCTGTTAAATGTGAAACAGTTATAACTCTGTGTGATTTGAATGATGGACGTTATAGCTGCATAATGTCTAGACACACCAAGAGCAAAGTCTCAGTCCATGAGATGCTGTACAGAGACGACGTAGAAGGCTGGCCCTGCCTCAAAGAGCCTGACAACTAAACAGCCAGCACGACCACACAGGGCGTGTGGAAGGAAATATCTTCCTAATTTTACGGGTGGGGAACACACAGAGGCCATTTTATCTTTAAAAAATGTTTGCCGAGCCCAACAACTTTAATTGCAAATGTTGTTAGGCTCCGCGAACATTTTTTAAAGGTAAACTAGAACTTCCTGAGCTACCTGTTTTTATTTTTATTTAAAAACACACAGGCCAATTAAGTGACTCGCCCACTGTCACACAGGGAGTCTGCAGCAGAGGCTGGAATTTAGTGCCCATCTCCCAAATCCTACTTCACTGATTTACCCACAAGATCATCTTTCCTCTTTGAGCAACAGGAGGCCTGACTGATACAAGTCAGGATGGGCAACTGCTGCAGCTGACAGTCTCATAGAATCGTTCATGCCTGCACAGAGGTTTTCAGTAAGTAGCCTAGAGAAGTTACTCGGCATTACTGACCATGGGACAGACTCAGTAAAAATTCCACATGGTCTCTGCAGCATGGTTTTGTGCATCAACAGGACAGAATTCTTACTGAGCCTGGCCCAGAATAAACAGCTCCATTAGTCCCACGTAAACATGGACTTTGTTTTCCCCATCTGATCTCTCACTAGCAAACATCCATGCATGTATCCGCACTGGGCTCAGCATAGCCAGAGAGCAGTTCCTCTGTGTTATCCAGCCAGACCACGCTAACCCATCTCTTTTCCATTTTAGAGCCCTTCAAAACCAGCTCTGCAAAGGGTGACAGTCTTAAAGCCCAACATCTAAAGGTTCAGAAGATGCCAAACATTCTTCCCCCATTTCATATCCACCACTTAAACATGCTCAGTCTGACTTAGTAGCTGTCTCCCCTCCATTTGCACAGGTATAAATGGCTGCACAGGGTGCAATTCAGTGGAGAATCAGGCCCCTATTTTTAGGGTAACCACTACTCCAATTCCCCCAGACAGAGCCTACCATTAACAGACTGGATCATGGCTAAGGTCCACATTCAGTAGCCAGTCCATCCAGTCTCTAACAGTGGCCAGATGATTCAGAGGCAGGTATAAGAACCCCATGAGAAGGCATACAGTCTGAGATAGCCTCCTCCTCCCATACGTCCCATTCTGATCTCTAATAGCTGGAGCTGGATTTAAACCCTGAAGTGTGAAGCTTCATTGCCCTACCGAAATTTCTGTCATCACTGATAATAAGAACCCTGAATATGCTTGATGATATTCACTTAAATATCTAATCTCTTTCAATCTTATTAAGTTCTTGGTGTCAATGGCAGCCACAGTTTAATTACAAGTTGTCGGAAAATGTATTTTCATTTATTGATTTTTAATTTCCCATCAGTTAATTTATTTCAATGGCCCTCACTCATGTATTTTGAAGCAGGGACAACAGAAGCACCCAACCTACTTCTCTAGATTGCTGATTATGCTATACACCTTTAGTGTGCACTTCTCATTTGTCTCCTTTTTAAGGAAAGTGATGCCAATCCTTTCAGTCTCTCTACAGGAGAGAGTTTTCCCAGGTCTACAGTCATTCTTGCTGCTCTCTTCTGAACTATTTGCAGTTATGAAACGTCTTTCTACAGATGAGGTGACCTGAACAGTACACAGGATTCCAGTTGAGACCACACATTGATTTACGTAAAGACATTGATTTTGGTATTCTTTGCTATCCCATTCCTTATACATCCTTACATAATCTTTGTTTTTTTCATCACAGCCGACACTGAACAGAAGATTTCATAGTGCAGAAAGTTCAAACACCCAGGTTCCTTTCCTGAGTTGTTACACCTTACAGATATCTAAATTAACAATAAGAATAGTTTAATGTTTTCCCTCTAAGGGGCAAGATTTTATCTGCCATCATTCTGCCATTCACCTGTCTTGTTTAGGTCTCTGAAATTCTTCATAGACATCTTTGGTCCTGATTAACTTAGCATTTAAAAAAATCTAAAAGACAAGTGAAGCTTTTTAAATTCTCACATTGATACTCATATAAATCTTCCCCCAGGGCTAGATCTGTAACCTAGTAACTATAAGTCAAGTCAACCACCAGTAAGAAGGATTAGCACCTCACTAATACAAAAGATGGAGAACTAAGCAATGATGAAAAAAATTAAGGAAGCGGCCAAAACACAAGCAAGGAAACAGAAGGGATCAAGAATAAAGCAACCAAAATAAACAGGTGGTGCATTAGTCATCTAATAATGAGGGTTGAGTTCCATAATCCTGAACACAGCTGGATAAATTTTTCCTCTGAAAATTTTCTCAAAAAATGCAGATTTGGATGACTGAAACATTCTGTAAATCTGCCCAGTTGTTTTGATTGAAAATTCCCTTTTCCTCCCCTCTGCAAAAAATACCTGAAAAAAACTGAAACGTTTTGATTAGAGAATGAAAATTAGTTTCTAGGGAAAGCTTGATGCTTAGTAAATGATAATTAATGCTGTCTTAAGCTCTCTAAAATGCACACACTTTCATTGCATTGATTAGGTTCTGGAAACCTCCCTGACCAAACAGTCACACAGTTAATTAGAGTCCAAGAAAACAGACGTTGGGCTAATTGCATGTTCATGTTGATGCTGATCTTTGTGTAGGCACTAAAAATAACCGTAAATAATTATCACTGCCAGTTTAATTTATGGAATTTGCCAAAGATATTCATTTTGGAAAAAAACATTTTATAGCACCTGTTTTTAGCACTTGACTTTAAACATCAATGAGTTTTATGAGTCAGTGTTGTAACCAAGACCATTTTATGAACATGTTATGCTTCTGGACACCTCAGACAAGGTGGTAGTCCCTGTAAACATTATTGAGAAAAACAAACCCACATTTTCTGTTTTTTGAGAGGCTGACTTTGTCTCTCTACATAAATTAAAGTCTCTGTGAGTTTTGTACAGTAACAAGGACTCAGGAATTCACTTAGGAAAATAAAAACACTGGCCATCAACACTAGAAATAAACAGGATATATTCAGTGATCAGTATGGCCCAAATTCATGAATCTTCAAAGCACTCCCTCATCCTTAAGGAGATTCACAGCTCAGAACCCAGAGCTGAATTTTACAGATGGCTTGAATATCCAGCAGAATGAAATATGGGATCCTGAGCACCCATAGACTTGGAAGGGTCTGAAATCCAGAGTGGGTGTGAACATTGTGGCATCTGACCATCTTCTCTACTTTCACAACAACAATAGGATTGTCCATACCTCCTGACATGATTCAATAAACTCATCTAAAGTTACGACACCATCTTTGTTTTTATCCATTTTCTGCAAAACAAACCAAAAAGAAATATTTTTAATTTGCATAAGACAGATATTTCTGCAAATGTAGCATGTCATTTTACTACTTGGATAAAACTGCATGCAATACCTTCTGCACTTAGGGGCTACCACTGAAATTCTGAAGGGGTGAATGTCATTGCTCAGGTTTTCCTGATAGCTAAGAGCCAAGAGGAATACATTAGAAATCAGCTAAGTACCTGGAAGAAAACTTCTACGTGCAGCCTTGGAGCATCTTCCTTGAGAACAGGATATGTGTACTTTCCCATCATATCATAAATTGCCTTTACTATATCCATCATTTCCTGGAGAGTCACATGCAAAAACACGACAGGGAAATTATTACAAACAAGCAGCACATTATCATTTTATTCTGAATAAGGCACAACGCTTCACTTTCTTTCTAATGTTAAGGAAGGTACAGCCTTAAGTTTCACTGTTGGCATTTCTAGTATAGTTCCAGACAGCACAAACCTCTGTTGGTGTACACAGGGAAGTCATCATACATATGTCACTCTGCAAATGGATCTGTCTTACTCTGCTATCAAGCTGCAAAAGCTCCTGTGAAACCACTATAAATCTCCCCAGTTTCACACCACCAGATATTGCTGGAGAGCTCTGCAGGAAATGCCATCTCTGGCCTATGACTATTCAGTTTACAAGTGTTCCCACTCAGTGTGCAATGGTTACAGCTAGTGTTCAGTCTCAAAGCCTGTGCTCGGTCCTCAGCCATATTACAATGACACAGTGATAATTTGGCACAACTTCCTTGGGGTCAATCAGTCCCATGTGAAGACTGTGGCCATCCAGTTACTGGGAAAAGTCACCTCTGGCACTCAATAGAACTTGTGGCTTTTTGACTTATTAATTCTGTTTCTTATGGTGATGACTAAGGACCAACCAAGAATGGTGCTACATTGTTCTAGAAACTCTACAGAGTAGTAATCACTCCTGTCCCAAACATCTTACAACCCTTCTCAGGTGCCTCAATGTGCTAAGCAATTTTGTTACACCATAAATGAAGAGAGTGTTTTAGAGACTATAAACCAAGACAAAATTCATATTGGAAGGAGCTCAAAAGTGATTGCAGGCCAGCCAAGACATGGGATGACAGCACAATAAAGGGAGATTGAGGACAGACAGTGGGTGCGCACACTACACAGAATAAGAAATTAGCTCTTGATAGACTTTCAGAACCTAGTGCCAAATATGGGCCTTCCTGAATTCTTTTGCATGCTCAGATTTGATCTCACTTGCATATATGACTTTATACACCCATGGTGTCCAAGACATTTGCTACTTGCCACATGTAGCGAATAGGACACTGTGTTGTGGAGAACGCATGCATACCTAACTCATAAGAAATAATAATTTTTCCAGTTTGTCACACGTGATCAAGACAGTTACTCTTGGACAGCAGATCACTCCCAGTCATGCCGGGGGATGGCTGTTACAAGCCGTGCCATGCTTCTCTTTGCTGCAATGAGTTGTGTTGCTGCACTTACGTCTGTGATTATTATGTCACAGTTTTGTGCAAATTCAAAGGCCAGAAGGTATTTATTTTTCTACTATTATTTAATAAAATTTTGTATACTATAATGTGGCAAATATGGAAAGATGACAACCCCAAATGTGGTGAGCTTTGAATTCCTATTTGATGCTGCTGTTATACACCATCTGGACATATTAAGGTGAACATATTCCAAAGCAGAGCTTCCCAGAGGCAAAAGGAGCAAGGACTAGGTGTTCAGCAATGCTATTCACTCTTGGACTGCAGATCTCTATCTGATCTGAGAGTGACAGTTTTGGCAGGATACCAGTTAAACCACGGTTCTTCAATGGTATGATCATGAACTTGCATTTAGCTGCGAGAGTCACACAGAAGTTCAACGTGCCATCCGGAGGACATTGAGCAGGTGCACGGGGCATATCTGAGGACTGGTACCAAATGAATTAACTAGTTGTTCTTCACTCCTGCAGGGGGAAGCTGGGATAATGAAAAATTCTACATACACAGCACTTTGGCAGTCAGGGAAGGAAGAGCTTTACATGGAATAGTTTGCTGCAACTGGAGCTGAAGAACAGGCTGGTGGTGGAATCTTGTGCCTTTATATTTTCGTTTCTACTAGCATACTTATAGCTTTCTGTTACAACCCGCATTCCTAAAGCCTGAGAATAAAGTGCTTGGATGAAGCTCTTCTGAGCTGGGGAAAGGAGTTTTCTTTGCTTCTGAACTATAAGATGTGACAAATCTTCTGTCATAAAGATTTGATTAAAGAGAAAGTTCAGGTTACTTTGAGGAAAATGATCAAGATTAACCTTGGGGTACTCTTCTGCATCTATAACTTAGATGTACAAATGCAAAAGTAATCAAAAAATTGGGTGGCAACTGAACTGCAAAAACTTCCAAACCACACACAGTCAGAAAGAAGCAAAAGGTTGGAAGGAGGACTTTTATTGTGAAGTAGATGCCACCATTTCCATCTACTTTTGTGCTCATCATGTATTTGTTTGATCATCCTACACTGAAAATGAGATTGTGCAAACAGCGTGCAGAAGCATCCCATCCCATTCGTTTTGGTCTTTATCTCCATAAACCCAGCAGCACTGCAGTAAAGCCATTCCATTATTTGCTCACTTAACTTTCATTGACAGAGGTGCGCAGAACTAATTTTCGACCATCTTCTTTTGCTGACGGGAAACAATTTGACAAGACCCTTGCCCTTGGTGTGAACAGGCGTGAATAACTAGTTCAGTTTCTACTTTCATAATTAACATTAGAAAATAATTAGAAAACAGAGATTATCATCTGTGCTATAATAACTGCATAATTCTGCTATGGAGCTATCATCTGATGATCTTTGAACCCACTGAAATATTGCTTTGTCTTCCTGTGTTCTAATTACATGGCCCTGTTTACTGAAAAACTTAACCAGAGGGATCAAACCTTCAACAAGACCTCATCCATGCATAAAGCTAACATGGGTAGGGTTGACAACAAGGGAGGAATTGGAGGAGAGGGATTATGATATTTTTTTAAATCTGAGATTTGTAAGACTTCTTGTGGATAGGAGCCTGGATAAAATGGCACTTAGTCTTTTGAAACCTGCATTTGCATAGCATAGAGCAGTCTGGAGACTGGGATTTCCAAAGGGGACTAAATTAGGTAGGTGCCCAAGTCCTCTCTGACAGTCACTCACAGTTGGGTGCCTGTTGGCTCCTCTGAAAGCCCCAGACTAAATGTAATGTTAATTCATGCCCTCAGTCTGCCTGCACCACAGTGGACAAAAGATTTTCCTTTGGCCAAGGTAGGACAAGGAGTATGGGGGTTTGTTCTCTCTTTGGCTCCCAAGAACAGTGTTAGTCTTAACTGCACTACTGACTAACTCCATTCTGCCACGTGACACTTCTGTCAGGCTAGAGCTATTTGAAACAGGCGGCTCTCACTTGTGTGTTCGTTGATTATTTCTATAAGTATCTCACATCACTAACCTCTTCCCTGGGTCAACTTAATGGCTTCCTCTGCATCTCTTCCCTTCCCAGTTCCCTAGTGCCAAATATTTGAAAATTCAAAGATGTCAAAATCTTAAGTTAGACATTAAGAGCACGAATTTGCCACCCTTACATTGAGTAGTACGATATTCTGGAGTCTGTCCAACTGAAAATCAAGTTGATGCAGTAATGTGCAACTCACTCTGGGTAAAATGTGCCATACCTTGGCTTTATTTGATTAAGTCCCACAAACATCTGGAGAAGTATGCATTGTCACACATGAGTGACAGCAGACATCAAGACCCTATATGTCACCTTCCTTTTGGGGGAGGAATCAGTAATGTAGAACCTTGGTATATTTTTCATGTAACTTTATTTTATTTGCATGCTATAGAAATTCTGGAAGTCAGGCATTGAGGTGTAGTCGTAGCCCTTGAAAAAGGTGTTACCCTGCATGTTAAGAACATAAGAACAGCCATAGTGGGTCAGACCAAAGGTCCCTCCAGCCCAGTATCCCATCTTCCAACAGAGGCCAATGTCTAACGCCCCAGAGGGAGTGAATAGAATAGGTAATCATCAATGTGATTCCCCACTTGTCAACCATTTCCAGCCTCTCATGAACAGAGGTGAGGGACACCATCCCTACCCATCCTGGCTAATAGCCATTGATGGACCTAACCTCCATGGATTTTATCTAGCTCTTTTTTGAACCCTGTTAAAGTCCTGGTCTTCACAACATATTCTGGCAAAGAGTTCTATAAGGCCTACTGTGCAGTGTGTGAAGAAAAACATCCTTTTGTTAGTTTTAAACCTGCTACCCATTCATTTCATTTGGTGACACCCCAGCCCCCCCCGCAGTCCTTATGTTATGCTGTTTGTTAGAGTGCCTGTTCCAGGACAGGTATCTATAAATAAAGTAAGTTACGCTAAAAATATGCCAAGATCTATGTTACTGATTCTTCCTCCAACAGAAAGGTGAGACAAGAACAGACATGCCTGTTGCTTCCCACAAAGATACTCTAGCAGGAGAAAGAAACCTCAAGACCAAGACTAAAAGCTGACTTGCACAAAGCAAAAAAACGAAAGATTTTGAGAAATGTGATGGCAGCTGCCAAAACAATATCAGCCTCCATCTTCAAAGAAAGAAACTGAAGAAAAGAAAAATTGCGAGACAGATGTTACCAGCCAGCTTTCTGAGTTTTTTACCTGTAGGCTTTTGTGTAAATTAACGTAACCAGGTGAGATGAAGTGGGTAATTTTGCATTGTTTTACATGAATGGTGCGTGTGTCCCACTGTGTGCATACCTCAGTTTCCCTGTGGGCTGCCTGTTTAACAACATGGTGAGGGAAGGTTTGTTGCTGAGTACCAGATATGACTTTGCCTAGCAGCTGAGACCCCCCAGACACTAGCCTGGAGATATGGGGGACCTTAGTGACTGGTGACCATGTGACAGGGAAACCCTGCCTGGCTTACAAGGCAGCTAGTTCCGGCCAGTGGGAGGACAATGGGCTGAGGAGAGAGGACTCTGTTGATCTGACCAACCGGTTCTAGGGAGAGGAGAACAAAGGGCAGTGAAGAGAAGGCCCCAGGGACCTGTTTAGTTGGGATGGAAGACAAAAAGGACAGGGGAGGATCTATTGGAGCTGGTGATGTCAGATACTTGGCTGGAAGGATATAGGATATAGTAGCCAGACTGGGAGATGAGAAAAGGCAGAGCTCACCTGGACACAGGAGAGACTGAGACATACTGTGATGAAGGAGACCAGGCCTGAGAGCCCTGAAAGTTCCTAAGATGTGTTCAAACACTCAATAAACCCTCCTGTTTTACACTGGCTGAGAGTCTCCCTAGTCTAGAGAACAGGATTGCATTATACCCTATGGGGGTGGATGCTCAAAAGGCCAAGAGACAGTGGACTCCCTGAGGGGGCCCATGGCAAGAGCACAGGCTGAAGGCTCAGAGAGACACACTTCTACGAGGCAGAGGGGTTTAACCCCTGGAAGAGAGTGGACTCCTGAGAAAGGCTGCCACAATGAAGGGGGTTCCCCCCAGAGGCCATACGGAGCCAAAGGTGGGAATGACCCATGAGTCCTGGGTGGCTAATCATTTGATTGTGTCCACCCATTCAGATAAATCAACATCTTAGTGACATTATTTCTGTCTATATTTTCTAGAGGTAAAAAGATTTATTAAGGCTCTTTATAAAACTGCAATCTACCTTGACTTACCCATAGTTATCCAGGAAGCTTAAAGTGGTGATACGAATTAAACTCAGTTCTGTTGACTTTGATTCATGTGGTTTAAGCATTAAATCACCCATCATCAAGTCTGCATGGATATTACGCTGCCACTGTTCACTGCACATTCCTGGACACTATTTTGCTGCAGATCTAGTAAATCGTTCAGGGGTCAAGTTTGTGGGAGAGAAGGCACTGTGTTTTTGAAGAACTGGACAACCACTCAGCTTTGTAGCTAACACCAGAAATGCTCATGGAGTTAAAGGCATTAGCACAGTCACTTTCATACCAGTAATTAGATACTCATCCCAAGAGTTACCTTTGTGAATCAATAGATACCTTTAGGAATGCAGAATTTGCTCCTAGCTAACGAATTTTTTTTGGCACATCATAATACAGGAGAAATTTAGGCTCTACAGCTGCATGGTACAAAGCAACCATGCGCGTTTCCTAGAATACCAACAGAAAGAATCGCTCATGCCCATTGCTTACGGGCACTTCATTAGCTGCGTGAAACCTGAATTATGCTGTGCGACATAAGCCATTCATTTCTTTTAGAAAGTAATCAGACGTCAGTGCCATAATGTCTTACCTCCTTGTTTATGAAACCATCTTTATTTATGTCATACAGATTAAATGTCCATCTTAGCTTTTCGTGAACTGTTCCTCTCAATAAAATTGACAGTGCCATCACAAAATCCTGGTTCAACAGAGAAGAAATGTCATTTTAAGACTTTTAAAAATAGCACAGCTTTACAGAGAATATTGCTACACCCTTTAGCCCAACCTTACACTAACGTTGCATCTACACTACAAAAATAACTTCAAAGTTGCTTACTTCAAAATACAACTTCGAAGTTGAGTGTCTACACACACCCTACTTCGAAGTTAAGCTTCAAAATAGGGCACTACTCCATTCCTGGGAATGGAGTAAGGACTTTGAAGTTTGGCTCCCTACTTCGAAATTAACTTCAAAGTAAAGGAAAATGTGTGTACACTCTCTGCTGCCTACTTTGAAGTAGTGCCTAATTTCAAAGTTAGTTTCTAGTGTAGTCACACCCTAAATGTACAAGGGTGCTGTCCTCCCTCCCACACTCCAGTAGCGGCTGGGCCTGAAGGAGGTTGATCATACTGCTATGGACCCATACTAATGATCTAGAGTTTCTAGGTTCAACAGCCACTGGAAATGACCAACCCAACAGCAGCATCTCATAATAAACCTCACTCCTTGCTCACAGGGTGGAATAAGGATTTGCTGAGCTTTAGGAAAAGCTCAATAATGGGACAAACTCATAAGCAGTGGAAAGGTCTATCATTAATAGCTAAGTGTGTACATTTACATCTTTAGAAACATCTAATTCCTACTGGACATGCTCAGAGGATAACTCAGGTATTAGCATGATTTTGCCATGTGATTAATTTGGTACTTAATATTACATAGTCCACCTAATTTCAACAAAGCTGTTGCCACGGGGAACCACTCTGTTCACATGGTACCTTTCTTACCCCCCACCCAATAGATGGAACACCTCATCTCTGCTCCCTTCTAGAACACACTAATATTCTTGGTTGAACAGTAGAGCAGTATGGCTTTGTTCTGGGACTCACAATGACCTTGTTCCAAACACCTAAGTCCTTCCTGCTTAGATCTGCTACTTCACACTCATGTGCCACAAACCCTTTAATACACAGAAGGCTGAATGTTGATAGACTTTTGTTGCCAGAGCACCAGAGTGGCTTTTGGTTAATAAATGGATGGTTTCTTCTTCAGTAGGGAGGGGCCTGAAGATGGCTACTCAATTAGTTATACAAGCAAGTTTACTTTTATGAAAGGAATCCTGAGGACAATAGACCTAATTCTAACCTACATCTATATGTTCAGCAGTAGCCTTAGCTACCATAGAAATCATTAGCATCTTAGTCCCTTCCATCCATGTTAGTGATGTCTACAACACTGCATCTCTTTTCCTCTCTCCATCTCCCTCCATCTCATGCACTAACTCTGCTGTTGCATTTCTCCATTCTTCTCCCTCTACACCCTTGACCACTAACTTTTCCTGTGGTGATGATATCACTCTGGTGGTGGTGGCTGAAACATGAAATCCTTAGATGAAGAAAATATGTAATATCACTGACAGATAGTATCTGGTTGAATTTTATCTGAAGACTAACAATTTTGCCAGAAAATACTAATAGTTCAGAGTGAAGGGAAAATGTCGAAGATAAAAAAAAATCACTTGACTGTTAGAGAAAGATGACCAAAATATGATGTGAGTTAATTACCTCAAACTTAACCGATCCATTCTGTGCAGTGTCAAATGCATTGAAAAGATAATGAGCATACATACTAGCATCTGAAAAAAAAAAGGCATTGATTATCTTGAAGCTTATTATGCACACACTTTCACTAATGATTACCAGCAACATTAATGGCCTTATTTTGTTTCAGTAACCGGTAAGGATTCTTTGGAAATTGTTTCTGTAAACTGGTATCAAGGAGTGAAGAATTACAACTCAAGGCTCATTAAGAGTTCTCAGAAAAAACTCTTGAAATACACAAGAGTTTATCAACATGGCAATGATCTACATTTTGAGGCTGGGAAAATAAGCAAAGAAGAATCACTGTCTGCAGATGAAGGAAAATTAAGCCCATGGAGCAATTCAAGCATGGAAACAAAGAGAGAATTCAGCTCATACCTTCTCTTCACACCCATCTCTTTTCTACATATAACATGCACTGGAGATATTCTAGACTTGAAATACTCAAAGACTATATCAAATAGCAATACTTTGGTGATAGCCTTCACTAGTATATGGCTAGAAAGGCATTATAAAAACAAGACTATTCCACCAGCTCATGGTTTGTTGGGCAGTCCACATAACCTACTCACTCTAGGTCCTTTTAAAAAACCTTTCACTATCTAAGTTGATTGTTCACGGAACTAGTAAACATTGTTAACAGAGCCCATTCTGCCTCACAACAGAAGAGGTGGTTGGCTAGAAAGGAAAAAGAGATGTCTGAAGTCTGATTTTGGCTCTTTACTGTGTGTTTTGACATCAGTCACATGAGTTCCATTTAAAGCAATAACGACTGAAGAGATGAAGAGATTTTATTGAGATATTGATCAGATATCCCAGAGGACTTGCATGGAGTCTGTGCTTCAGGGACTGATTCAGACAGAAGAAGCTAGTGAAAAGGCTACAATCTCCTATTTTTCTTTAACACCAGAGCACTTCAGAAGCACCAGATATACCTGAATTATAGATCCATCACTCTCAGAACAATCAGCTGAAATATTTTACCATCCCTTTGAACCTTAACCATTGCTAAAGATGGTTTTAGAAGTCTTTGCATGTAAAGCAAGAACTCTCTCGTAGGCCAGATAAAGGACAGATTTTAAATACCAGAAACCATAACACTATGAAGAACAATGAAACAGATGTATGACATTATGACCTCCATTCACTTGTGCTCTACTTTGACAGGTGACTTGTATTTCCCTCCAGAATTCCTGCAGTCCACTTATAAGAGACGAAACCATATTGAATGAAAAATTTGTTACATTTTTTAAAGCAACACTCAGTTACTACCATTCCTATGGGTAAAACAAGTAAGAGTGCAATACAAAACTAGCTGCTGCATCTTTAAGCTAAAAGTTGTATAAGTAAATACCTCTGTATCGGAAAAAAAAAAAAGAATGATCAGTAGTGTACCCCTATGAAAAGATATTATAGAATGTTAAACGAAGAAAAAAAAGAAATTGTTTCAATGACATATAGCGTACATCAAGAAATACTAGACAACTTGTGCTGTTTGACAGAAGGCAAAAGGTATATATGAAGTCTTGTGAAGAGTGGGCACTTTTTGTGTTAAGTAACAGTGAGAACAGTTGTGATAAAGTCACCAAAAAGAGAAACATTTATAATTTAAATAAGTTTTATTACACCCAGCACATACAATATCATATGTAAAGAGATGTAAAAAATAAGAAACCTGAAATATCGTACCATGTGGGATTGTGAAATCTCGCATACACACAAACGCACATGTATGCATGTGCGGACATACACACGCACGTGCGCGCACACACACACAGAAAAAATATGGACAATATCAAAACACAAGTTTAACCCTAATGCTGTGTTACTGACATGTGTAAAAGAATCTTCCCAGGTGTAAGTCTGCAATGAACAATCGATTAAAACCATAATAGAGAGCTTGTGTCTACTGCATTAGAAGGAACACATGATGGAACAGATTTCCACATGCCACCTCCAAGACACAGAAACTGTAAGTCAGTAACACCATTCCCTGATGGAGGACTTCAGAGGAATATTACAGGACAGCAGTACCAGCTGGGGCCCAAACAGGAAGAGTAGAAATCTAAGAAATTTCCTGGACATTTCCCACAATTCTACTGAACACCATCTGTGGCAGAGATTGGAGATGGGGTAGACACCCTTGTGGAAAGGGGAATGGTTTGGGGCTGGATTTCAGTGGGCCAAAGGAGTGAGGGGCAGGCCTTACCAGACCAGATGTTGAGCCACAAAGTTGAATTGTTGGCCGAGGCTTTATCTTCACCATCTCCTCACCACGTGCCAGGTCCCCCCATCTGCGCCCCCACCCCGATGGCTGGGCTGGACCCTTCCCTCTGGGCTGACACCCAAGACTGAACTAGCCCAGTCATGCTGCATTGAACAAAACACCCTAGCCCCACCTCTTCCCCAAGACTTCCCCCCATCACTACATTCCACCTCCCTTAGTGGCCTGCTCTCCTCCATCCTCATTGTCACTGGGCTGGGGCATGAGGCTGGGGCTAGAAGGGGGTTCAGGCTACAGGTGCAGCAGGAAGCTCTGGGCTGGCCCAGGTAATTGGGGTGTGGGAGGTGATGAGGGCTCCAGCTATGAGTATGGGGCTGGGGGTAAAGGAGGGTGTTTTAGTCTAGGGTGTGGGGACAAGGGATTTGGAAAGCTGCAGACTGAGGCAAGGTGTTGAGGTGCAGGAGGGGGGTGAGGGCACTGGGGTTGAGCCAGAGATGAGGGGTCCAGGGTAGCAATGGGGCTCTGGGCTGTGGCAGGGGGTTGGTTTGCAGGTAGGTCTGGGCTGGGAGTGAAGGGTGGACCCAGGTATGAGGGGTCTGAAATGTAACAGAAGGCTTCAAGTCTGGGGAGAGGCTCAAGCCTGGGTGCAGGAGGGGGGTACAGGCCCTGGGCTAGGGGTGTGGGCTTTGGGGTGGGGCTGGGATCAGGAGTCTGGGATGCAGGAGGAGACTCTGGATTGCACAGGTGGGGGTGCTCAGCGGTAGGGCATGGGGTTGGGGCTCAGGTTTACCTTGGCTGACACCCAGTCAGCACTCTAAGGCAGGCTGTTTACCTGTGCTGGGGCACTGTGCTGTGCCCTGGAAACAGGCAGCAGGCCCAGCTCCTAGGTGGTGGGGTGGGGCGGCGCAGGAGGCTCCACGTGCATCATGTTCTGTGTTCCCACCCACAATCACTGCCCTCTCAGCTCCTGTTAACCAGAAAATGGCCAATGGGTGTATGGAGCTGGTGCTCAGGGTGGTGAGGGCAGTGTGTGGAGGTGGACCAGCTGGCCACTTCCAGAGCACAGTGTGGTGAACCAGGATTAGTAAGGAATAGGCGGCCTCTGCTCTGTAGCACAACTGGCCCAACTTTTAGTGGCTACACTAAAAGTTGCCAGCATCCCTTTTCAACTGGGTGGTCTGGTCGAAAACAGGACTTCTGATTCCCTAGGTGATACAGCAGCTGCAAGGCAGAGCAACAAAGAAACTCAGGTGTCCTGTCTCCCAGTCAAATGGTCTCACCACTGGACCAGTGTACATCTTAAAAATGTGATGAGGGTTGAGCCTTCATAATGAGCTCTAGCGCAGGCATTTCTGTGCAACAGGTATTCTAGAAGGTCTATACGTATTTTCTTACTCATTTGTACTTTTATATTAAAAAACTCAGCAAACCTTAAACATCAATTCAAAGCTGTAGTATGTGCTAGCTGAAAGTTTTTCTGTTAGCTGGCAATGATGAACGTTGAGACACTTTCCAATAAGTCTGACAGAAACAAAGCACTCTGCTCACCTCCATGTGGAAAAAACTGTGCATAGATCTGTTTGAATGTCTCTTCATTAACAACCCCACTAGGACATTCCTGTACGAAAAACCAAGAAAAAAAAACTGTAAAGATTCATTTGCAAAATGTGACATGCCCAAAGAGCAATTACATTCCTGTCTCTGTAGCCTACTGCATGCATGGTATGAGCAGCTGAAGAAATTAACAGATTTAAGACTAGAATTGTCTAGTTATCATAAGCTTGGGTCACAATATATAACACCCCTCCCCCCCAAAAATCCCAACAAATAAAAAAACCCACAAACCACCAAAATCCACAGTTCAATCCCCATTTTTTAAGGAAAACCTGGAAAGTTGACTCCTGCCTTTTGCAACATAAGGTCTTCCTTTACCAAGGAATATTCCATACTCTTCATCTGCACTATCCTACTGAAACATTAACTCATTAACCTTCAATGGAACCCTGATGGTAAACAATCTCAGTCTCACAAGGGTTGATAGTAAGTGCTATTAAATACTTATAAATAGTAACTACTATTAGCCCCAGGAAGGTTAAGTAATATTCTCCTAAGGCTACTTCATTAAGAATCTTTCTATTGACTACTGTGGGGTCTCACCCACAGTGATATTGCCAGATGAAAAACAAGTGGTTCTGACTTCTAGTTTGCCTTCAGGTCACAGCTCCTCTAACTTCTACTTCAGGTTGTTGTTTTCTAATATGGGTCACAGTGCTCCATGGACTGACCTAAGCCGGAAATTTATGGGGGTTCCCAGGTTTTACAACAACTGAATTGTAGAAAGAAATATTTGGCCTACCTACTCAGTACTACTGAGCTATGTCCCAATAATATTACCTTTTCACTACAGCATCTCAGCACTGGTCACTGAAACTTTAAGCATGAAAAACTCTAAGCATGGTTCTGGGATTGGATACATACTCCAACTTGAGACAAACTTGCAAACCTGGACTAAGTTTTGAGATAATTTATAGGCTGCAGGGCTTCTGGGTGCCCTCTTAAAGAAAAACTATGCAGAAAATAAAAGGAAAGTTTCCAGCTTTTTTGGGTTTAAAGACACCTTTCACTCCTATTTCGTAGCCTCCTTTAAGTCAATGCACTGCTATTCCGTCTCCTCTGCAGAAAGATCTTCCCTTTTCAATATAATGGATGGTGAATTTCAAAGCCTACTTCTGGCCATTACAGTCTGACCCTTTTAAAGAAGCTTGTTTAAAAAAAGCTCACTCAGCTTGTGGCCCAATAAAATGCTCGAGAATTCAAGTATAGCACTATTCATGTTAACGGGCAATGGAGTCAGCAACTCTTTGCATTTTGAAGTGAAATGTATTGCATTTTTAGCCAATTAAATTACTGCTTAAGTATTCAGTGTGATTCAGTGGCATTTTGCAAGATGATTCGGCGATTCAAAGTTCCCAGATATTTCAAAGGTTCTTTGATTCATGTTCCAGCCCACAATTTTGGCAACTCAACCAACTTTGAAATGATACACTCATGCCAAATTAGGACTGGGTAATAATTAGAGACGTAGGATCAAATCCTTTTTAATTGGAATCACAAAAAGTTGGAAGGGATATTCAGGTCCATGATTTACTTTGAATTCTTTAGCTGTCTTTAAAGAACAGGAAGTTCTTTCAGGTAACATTCTTCCTCAATGCACAGAATGTGAAGGACAGAAAACACACAAAAAGAAGAATTTTAAGTGCTCTCATTTGCTGATGTTGTCAGCTGACAGTGTGCATGTATAAACCAAAGAGAAGAGGGCATCTGAACAAGTGGACTGAACTAACCATCTCAACCATCTCAAATCACCTTACCATGTAGATATTGTCAAAGGGGAGAAAGGAGGAGATTTGTATTGAATGTTGTCAGTGGACAGAGACAAATCATACACAAGCTCACACTCCTTGTCTACTGACAAGCTCCCAGTCTGAGACCATCTTCCTCCTATACAGGAAGAACTCTAAATCTAGCCTATCCACTGTCTGGATGTCAGTAATTGTAGAGAGATTTAAATGAAATAAAAAAGAAACCAGCCTTCCAATGACCTTGAATTAATATTTCATTGTGTCTCCATGTCCTGACATTTGTCCTCTCTACACTCTACCACGAGGCCCACAAAACTCAACCCTCAAACTCAGCAAGAGATCTCCTCCTTTCAGGTGTTGAATACCCTGAAACAGTGAGTTCAGCACCTTAGAGAATTAAGCTTCTACTGCAGTCTACCATAACAACCTTGAACTTTTTAATATGTTGTTAACCCACCCCTTCTACTAGTTACCATGGTATTCTGCAAGAGCAGTCCAAAATTATTATCTAATAATGCCATACAGTCTTTGGGACTTGCTGTGTATTTTAATTAGGGATAACCATGTGTTTAGATCTAACATGAATGGACAATGCAAGTATAGTTCATACTTAAAAAGGAACTCCATGACCTGAGTTTTCCAGATTCACCTTCAAATGCAGACGTTCTAAAAGCTTTGCCACTGGGCCTTAAATCAGGTAGAGAGATGACTAAGCCACAGTATGTGTAAGTGCCAGGTTTTTTGGGGTAGGGGGCTGAGCATACCAATGGATGTGTGACTATGCCACAAACAGCACTGAGCTCTGCAGGCTCAATACATTATAGATTTATCCTCATGTTTTAGTCAAAAATTTGCCTGCCATTATTTTCATGCAGCATCTCCTTGAGCAAATACCATTTTAAGACAGCTTAAAAATGTAGGTACTGATCAGTTGTCCCTCAATCTTTCATAATTTTAAGTGCTTCTGTGAAGAGTCCTTTAACCTCTTCCTTTTCCATGACAAATTAACAAGACCTGCTTGAAAAAAGCCCCATCCTACCACTAGCCCTGTCTGTGACTGAAGTGTCACTGTGAAAGACTGAAAAGACCAATCCATAGCTAGAAACCACAGCTCTTGGTGTTTACTTTGTCAACACTGCTGCGTGAAGCAGCTCCTGCTGTGACAGCAGTTCTGGACTGCATACATGAGTACACTTTCTGAATTTCCACAGGATTATTTTTGCTTCTGATGCTCCATCTGGACGCTGTGTGCGGCTTTGACTCAAACCTTGAGGAATGCTTCAGAAAGGCACGACTGCCACTGATCTCCCAGTTGCAGTTTTCTGAGATGCATATGCTAGTTCCAATTCATTTGTACTTAATTGATCATAGTTTTGTTTAGGACAGCCAAATAATGCTCAAGAGACCTCATTAGTGCTTCAGTATGATTTAACCAAGCTGACTCAAAAGACGGAGCTCTTGTGAAACAAAGCAGGTATGCCCCATGCTCAGTTTAAATTCCACAGTGGGCAGCGGCAGTTTACCTACTTGAGCATGTTTTCAGCACTTTGGCTCAGACTGAAAGGAATGGGTACTCCAGATGTTCTGTTAAATCTGGTGCATGGTGTTCACTTTGCTACTGGTGTGAGACTACATCGGGGTTCACGAATTGTGCCACATTTCTACAGAACCTGTGCTGTGCAGCAAGGATTTAGTTGTGTCCTCTCACTATTGTGCTGACTCTCAACTGGATATTAGGACTTGCCACTCCATCCTTCTAGGGTAGTCCGAGCAGCATTCACTGACCAAGACTATGCCAAAGATGCTGCTTTGCATGTGGAGAAGTCATATCCCTTCTGACACACCCTTCAAGATCTGCAAGACACCACCTCCACAGTGGTATTGACTAGCTCACAGCAGAAGATCAAGGTCTGGACTCTTGGAGCTGGTCATCAGGAGCCCTACTGTATGTGAGGTTCAAGTACCACAGCGAATGCTGATGAGCTCCTCTGCAAGCAGAGCTCAAACTGTTACAGCAAACTGGACTTTCTTTGATGAACCCCTTGGATATGAGTGTCTTACTTATGGGTATAGAAGCATCTTTCCACAGAGACAAAGCTCAGGATCCATCAAATCCATGTACCACATATATTGCTGTAGGGTCAGAAGCTCGGACCCATTCACACACAGATTTGAGGTGGATACAGACATTCCATATATGGGTGGTCAATGCCAAATATGGTGGCCAGCTAGCAAGTGTGAAAAATCAGGACAGGGTGAAGGGGTCTAACAGGCACTTACATAAGGAAAAAACAACCCAAATAATGGGGCTGTCCCTACAAAACTGGGGCATCTGATCACCCTAGTGCAAATCCTGAGCATGAAATGGTTTGACTTTGTGCAAAGTTCAGTCTCAGAGATCTGACCTGCCTCCTGTTCAAAAGTGGCACTGCAGGCTGTTCAGACATGTCTCTGGGACCCAGGCCTGCTGATGGTAGGAGGACAAAGGGGGACAGTTGCACTCAGGCCCAGAGCTCCCAGCCACCACTACTGTGACAGCAGCTGAAGCCCTAGGACTTTGAACTGTTGCCAGAGTGCTGCTCCATGTGGCTCCGAGAGCTAGTGAGGTGGGTTGCACCACAGTACTGGTGGCACTAAAGGTTAACTGCCCTTGGCCCTGCCCCTTCCAGGACCTTGCCTCAGGGCCTGCAGCAAGCTATAAAAACGCTCCAGTACACAGCTGTCCATTGACACACAAAGCAGTGCACACTGGTGCCACGCAGAGGGCAGCCCAAGAGATTCACAGATTTGTGGAGCTGAGCCAGATTTGGGAGCTTCAGTGCTCAAAGCCTGGTGTGATGTCATCAGCTGTGGTCCTGCAGCTGGTACAAAGGCCTTCCAGAGGTTATACACCTTTGACTGTATGATCCTTTGGACAGTTTCTTAGCAGTATTAATGCACAGTTCTTTTCAGTCTAGTAAGGCGTCACAATACTGTTTGTAGGACTTAATGCTGCAATTTTTAAGACAAAATCTTACCCAATCACTTAATTTTTATCAGAACACCACCTCTTTTATTTCTGCCCTGTTCTGATATAATCTCAGGAGTTGCCTGACTCGATAGAGGAATGAGAGAATTAACCTCTAGTGGCTTTTCATTAAGGTACTGAAACTAAATGCACATTTTGCAGAAGCCCACTAGCTACTGAACATAAATAATACCATAGGGCATGGTGTGCAAATCTAGCATCTCTTCCTGCTTTTGAAATGTTAAACCACTACAGAGAACATGAGGAGAACTGTTAGAGCAGTCACTACTCTTTCTTGCTGTTTGAATAAGAACTTACCTGACCAATCACTTTCAAGGACAGTCAACTGATGTTAAATGATGACTAGCAAGTGCTTAGAGTGGATAAAAAGACAAAAATACCCTCGGCATTTTTAAAAGGAAGTGTGCACTGTGAATAGATACATACCATTGGAGAGCTAAGAAACCTACGCTTCACCTGGAAAATACTTGGAATACATCTCAGTTTTCCAAACGTGAGAACAATAGATACATATTGTATTTGCATTGTATCTTTCAGTACAGCTTTGCAATTTTGGGTAGAATTTGTAAAATCTCAGATTTTGTGGCCTTTCCCTTGGCTTCTAGGGATTATTGCAAGCATTATGTTTTGCTGGGACACCAGATGTTAGTTTCAGTCTTCAACATCAATATTCTTCAGTGGACAGTGAAGCATTACTTTGACCTCAAATCAGATCTATTAACCAATACTACTGCAACTGCACTGTCATTCACACTGAATGGAAGACTAGAACAATTTGGAACAGGATTGGTTTTATGAATGAGGATTCTGTAATTTTGTTTTTGGCCCATTCGACATTCAAGGAAATATTGTTTGGAATTACCAACTGGTTTCCCTAACTACATGGAACCCTCACAATCAGTAGATTTAAAAGGCCAAGCTATTTTAGATTCATACAACAAACCTCCAAAGAAATAAGACTTCAAAAGCATTCCTGAAGGACTTTGTTTCCCTTCAAGGAGCTCCTACTACTTGGAGCCCTATGTTTCCCTTTATGCAGGCTGCTGATTCCCGTTACAGACTCAGAAGTAAATTCAACACAACTGAGCCACATCAGTGGCCTACAGTTTAATCTTTCCCCTAGTTTATACACACTTTTAAGGCTGGCTAAGTGGCAGGTTGTAAACAGACTACTCTGAACATGAGAAAGACAAGGTGGGTGAGGTAATATCTTTTATTGGATCAATGTCTGTTGGTGAAACAGACAAGCTTTTGAGCTACACAGAGCTTCTCTACAGGTCTGGGAGAGGTACTCAGAGCGGATGTGCAATTAAAAACCTCTGGCTGGTCCTGACATAGGTTGGGACTGCAGGGCTGTTTTATTACAATGCAGACTTTGGGTCTGGGCTGCAGCCTAAACTCTAGGACCTCCTATCTGGCAGGGTCCTAGGACTAAGGCTTCAACCCAAGCCTGGAAGCCTACACTGCAATTAAATAGCCGTTACTGCATGCCCTGCAAGCCTATGTTGGCGAGCATAGGCCAGCCCTGGCTGTCTAACTGCAGTGTAGACATGTCCAAAATGTCACAGCCATAGGTACTAAATTCTCCTCTCCCTAAGGGGGTGCTCAACCCCAACTGTGACCTCACCCTGCACCCAGTTCCACTCCTTCCCTCAAACGCTGTCTCAGCTCTTCAGGTTCAGATTAGAGCAGCCTCCAGGATGTTCTAATCTGGACTCAGAACCAAGCCAGGTCTCAGTGAGGGTCAGAACTGACTCACTGATAGTTCTCCACTCTCATTTATTTCACCTAGTTTAAATTGGACGTAGCACGTTATCAGGCCCATTTTATGCACTTGTACCATGTGCATCGTCATAACTACTCAGTACCATCATGGAAATTAAGCAGGCCTCCTACAGTCAGCCAAGAAAAGGGAATAAGCATAAGCAATATATGGAAAAGTGACCATCTAGTCACATGGGATTCGACTCTCCAGATGGCATTGTAACACCACCACAAAAACCAGATGGCTGAAAGCTATAGGAAACTGGGGAACAGCTGAGGCACTCTGCCTGCTGTGTACAATTTCCCATCCCATCGTAATGATGATTTATTGCAAAACTCTAAAGCCGTCCTTTTGTTGTGACTGAAATGCACATATTAAAACTTCATGCACCCCGACTGCTTAGCACAAGAAAAGCACAGCATTAATATTGCTTTGTCCCAGCAGTCTGGAGCAGTACAAGATGATGGTAGCAATGTGAATTAACAGTGATGCTGAACTTAGAAAATAGTCTATGTTATTGATTATACAGACTTGCAAACCATTATTCTTGCCCAGAGTGGTTTGCTTCTCCCTGTTACAAAAACAACAGCACAATCAATCTCTAAACATAGGAGTGGCAGGGGCCAAGAATCAGATGCGTTGAAAGAGCTGCTGTGCTGAAATTTGCAGCACCTGTCTATTTTACTGTGCATGTGCCTGAATCACTCGCTCACACTGAGGAACAGTCAGATTCGGAAAAGTTGAACAAAAGGGGGTTTTTCAGCCAAAATAACAAGGTATATCAGGGACCATAGAGGTTTACAACAAATCCGGGTCAGCTGTGACAGCCCAGGGAAAAGTGCTTTGTAATTGATTTAGAATTAAGTAAAACATACATTAATGGGGAAAAAATGACAGATAAATTGAAGGCAAAGCTTCATTCTTGGCTTACTCAGCTGAGTAGGGAAATAAGGGCTTTCCTTACATCTTGTCACTCAGAATTTGGGTCTATGGTAGAGTCCCATTCGTCTCCAGTGTTGCCTGTAAGATGAGTGCCTGGGTGGCTACCGAAAAGAGATTCAGGTGGCGCCCAGCTGATTAGCAGAGCATGTGGGCAGCATGTATTTGGTGCATGTCCACACATCCCCTAGCACACATAAGATTTATTCCACCCATAGATAAAAAAATTGGAGGGAACACTGATCTTTTCCCTGCGCCTCGTGCAGCAAATGGGCAGGAACTGGTGTTGTTTGGGCCGCACCCACCCTATATGTTCTGTCCAGCTCAGGGGAGTGCGTGGTGGAAGTGAGCCGCATCCTCTGAAGTGCTGTGATGAGGCATCCCTTACTCAGTGAGCATCGTGCTGCTCGGGGTAATTCACTTGAGTGGAGCAGAATTCATAAGTGGGAATACAGTCTGGCAAGTGGGCTGTGGACAGAGGATGCCACCCACAAGAAATGTTCTGTGCTTGTAGGGGAGGGTTAGGTTCTTCTTCAAAAAGCTAGGCAGCTTAAGAGTCTGATTCCACAAACCCTTGGTGGCAGTGGAGCAGCTCTTGACTCCTCTTGGATAGCAAGTATCTAAACAGTGATACTCAGACTGAGGTTTGCAAGGTGCAAGTGCCTCTTTTGTGGCTCTCCTGCAGCTCTTTGCAACACATGACAATAGAACACTGTGATTTGAACTGACTGAGAACATTAACCATACAGGATGGTTTCACTCTCTTATTAACCAACTGTTGCTCATAAAATACTTGGTCAGCCATTTTGCTGTAAGAATGATGCATATAGGCATAATAAATAATTCCCATCTTATTGTGCATATGAATATATATAAACTGCTGTATATGAAACAACAAATTCATACTACTGTGGCTCTTTTGGGCAATATTGATCAGTAATTTGTACTACTTTGAACTGAGTATAACTGATGCACAAGACTGGGCTTAGGTGCACAGAGCTTCCAGGGCCAGCAGCCAGGGCTTGTAAAATGTAGACTTTCCACAGGCCAGGCCAGTTAGTAGATATTACTGACACTGAGCCAGATGTTCCACTCAAATCAATTACAATGGGCTGGATGCAAGTTACCACAGCATTTGGCCCAAGGTGTATATGCTGCATGCGAAATTTATGAAGGGATACAATGTGTTCTTTGTGAACTCACTTAAACAAAAAAGAAACCCCAATAATTCAACCCAACCCTGTCCCATCAAATCAACATGTTAAGAAGGTAATTAATCATGTACAGGTAGAAAAGCAGGAAATCAATTACATACAAAAGACATTTACTCTCTGTGTAGGGCAAATATATGGTAAAACACTGTGAAAGGAGTTGAGAAACATTAATGAAAACATATGATCAGTGCAGAGTAAAATTTACTGTGTATTGTAAGGAACAAATCTGTTTGGAAGAGACATCTGATGTACTTCACTATAAGTGAATCCGATTGCTTTTGGAATCAAAATCGTAGAGACAACATGGGACTTTGTGGGCACGTATGTGGGGAAGGAAGGGCAGAGAGAACAGGAATGGGGCAGAGTGTGTGAGCAATCATCTTTTATATGAAAGCAAACAATAGTTGTGTTCAAATGATTGAATATTTGTTAGAAGTCCAAATGGCTTCATACCAACCATGGCTTATAACCATCTGCAATACCTCCTGCTGGCATGCTTATAAGTGTCTATGAAACAAACTACTCTTGTATGTAATGTGCTAACAGCATTTACTATTTATTAGCCATTCATATGTGGAAACTTAGTATGAAATATGACGGCCAAGAGATGAATACATTTCTGGTTTAAGGCTTCTGGGGATCTGCTACAATTCCAGCCACTGGTGTAATTTGACCTATCAACATTATAGTTTTAAAACGGTACATTTCTGATTTGCACTAGTAGATCTCACCTCTGACAGTTTTGAGACAAATGTAAGTGGTGCAAATAGTGCTAAATCATATGAACCATGGAATACTAGACCTGGAAGGGACCTCAAGAGGTCATCAAGTCCAGTTCTCTGCCCTCCTGGCAGGATGAAGTACCATCTATCGTATCACTGTTAGATATTTATCCAACCTGTTCTTAAATGTCTCCAGTGATGGAGATTCTACAATCATCCTTAGCAATTTATTCCGATAATTAACCACTCTGACAGCTAGGAAATTTTTCCTACTGTCCAATCTAAACTTCTCTCGCTGCAATTGAAGGGGTGCATGAGCTCTGTAGATAGCTGGGATCTGGGTGTAGACAAAGTTTTCTTCACGGAGTTGGTTGGAATATTTAAAACAAAAAGAAAAAACAGTTCAGAGTATTCATTTGAATTTAAAAGATAATTTTTCGTAGACCTGCACATCTTGTTTTTACTGTCTGAGAACACTCCAGAGTTTTCCTCCAGTTAACACTTGTTGAAAGGGATTATCAAGATCACATGTTATCAAGACCACATGTGCAATCTCTTAACACTGAACATGGTATCTGTAATGAGACAGAAAGGTGTTTGACACAGCAGAGGATGGGGGAGTTGCCTGACATCTCCCACTCCCTCTATTTGACCTATACAAGAGAAATTTTTGATACTACTTAAATATTTAATACTGTAATGTGTTCGGATATGGCATTCAAGCATATGTAGCAACTAACCAATAGAGCATGGTTTTTAATAATCAAGAACCAACTACTTCTAGAAAACTTTGTGATCGATCTGAAAAATTAAAAAAAAAATCAGAAAAAAGAGTGTGTGGTAATTTCAACCTACAGGTGCAGCTAAGGAAATTGTTAATATTTGGGAGATAGGGCAAGCCAGCTATGTTCATTGAATTTGGATCCTGCGCAGCACAAGGACGGTGGAGACATACACTCAAGCCAATTCATTGCAATGCTTTGGTTCTTACATTTTTAAATCCTCTGTAAAGCACTTGAAGTTCCCTCTTTGTGAAATTGGTTTGTGCTTCAAGCTGCTCCAATCCTTCTGGCCGATAGCACACTGTGGTCATTTCTAACTCATCTTCAATTTTATCTAAAGAAAAGACACAGAAATTTTACTTTGGTTCCTATCTTTGCTATATTAAAGTGATGGACAGATCAAATAACTGGAATATTGATGAACTTTAAAAACAAAATAGGAAAAAAACCTAATGACGTTTCTCTGTACAATTGGTTTCAATTCACTAAAAGCAAAATTAAAACCAAGGAGTAGAGTAATACCCAAACAGTAAATATGTAGTAGTGTCCTGCTACTGACATGAAGAAGAGGACAAGTAGCTTATCAGAGGTCCACTAAAGAATGGTGGCAGTTACATGTTAAAACACCCTGACAGAAATAATCTTTCTAGGGTGCTAGTCTTAAAGAAGAGCATGCAAGGATGAGTGGTAAGTGACAGAAGAGGTGCTTACATATATTATACAAATGTATGTTACATTGGGTGGAAATAGAAGGAAACTTTCTCTCTTTTTTGTACATTATCAAAAGAACGTGAAGTGTTGAGGACCACATTAATCCCAGGTGTAATTCAGGTTACGTCCAATAGAGCTACATCCAAGAGGAATTTGGTCTTATGCCTATATGGCCTTTTAGGGGAAGTAAGTAAGCCATGAAGTAGGGTTACTTTATCTGAACTTTCAAAACAGAGGACATTCCTGAGAGGGAGGGTATCTGTATCAGCATCTACCAACTCACACTGTATTTATGTACTATATACACCATAACGCATTAATGTTGGTAGGAACTTTCTGTGTTTTCCTCTTTCTCCAATTAACTGAGTATTCACACTGCATGGATCAACCCCAACCTGAAGACTGACAATTATATCACGTCTGTGTCATGACACAATATGTATAATTAAAAGCTAAGTACTTCTCCCCAGCACACCAATACCACCCCCACAATGTATCTTTCGCCAAAGAAATTTCAAGCTGGTCACCACTATTCTTCCAATTGTGATACTCATGTTGTGGGATTGTGCGGTTAATTAAGATAAATACCTCTGAACATAATTGCAAAATTTGCTTAATGGGGATTTTTAGCACTCAGCTTCGGATAGTTGCAACACTACAGCAGAGGGAAACACCTTGTCTAAAGGATACTAAATGACTGAAATGGAATAAAGGCAAAGGGAACCAGTAATAAGGTTAGTTGAACTGAGAAACAGCATATTTGATTAGTGATCTAGATGAGAGGCTGTGAACAGAGAGCAATGGTCTGCAGAAGTGGAAATGGTGTGGGAGAGAGAGGAGTTGGAACCATTAGCAGAGCAATCATGGAGTCCTGAAAAGGAGAAGAATGAAGAGACACCCCTGAAGACGAGAGTCTGGAAGAAAGAGAAACTGTTAGAAGAAAAGGGCACTGGAGAAGCAAGTGAAAATGACAGGCTGTGAGATGAGAAGACAGACAGGTGTCTTTGAAAACAGGAGGGGTGGGGAAGCAGTCCTACGACGAAAGGGTGAAACAGCAGAGAAGGAGAGAGAAAAAGAAACAGTGTGGTGGAGAAAAAGGTTTTAGAGTGGAAAGGAGAAGATAAATGGGAAAGAGAAAGAAGTAGTATCAGTCATGAAGGGATCCAAACTAGAGAGACTCACCATTAGGCTGAACGTCATTTTTCATGAGAAAAAGGATAATTTGCCCTGAAATAAATTAACAACTTCCCCCTTTCAATCTGCCCAAACGTTTCCAAGTTCTCTCCTGCCCTGTACAATTGGCCAACTTGTACCTGTCATAGCTGGTTGTGTCCCCCCGGACCCAAGTTCCATTATTTTAATAAGCTTTGCAGCACAAAGACAGTATTTAAGATTAAGCATTGCTCAGTCGGTGTCCCCCATCCCCCACTAAGCTCACTCTCTCGGAACTTATCTCCTTCAGTATTGCTCATCTTCCGCACATCATTCTGTGCCCTCTCAGGGTAAACACTCCCACTAGAATCTCCTATTGGTTTGATTGAATTTGAGGTATTTATAAAAGAGTGTCAATCACTGTAATATCTAGATGTAAAAGTGGGCTGGATGATAAGCATGTCAAAGAATCTGACTCTATTTTTGCCCAATGAAAGTTTGGCAAATTAAACTTGATCTTTTAAAAAATAGTATTTCCTGCATAGCCCAGATCTGGCATGTCTTACTCAGTGACTGTGCTCCTGTTGCATGTAGTGTCTGAATTCAGACTCTTTGATTTAAATGAGAGCTGCAGGTATTTTCTATCTGGGCCTCTCACCTATGGAATTTGCTTCTTCCACCTTGGTTCTCCAGAGCCTGCTTTAGAGCGACAAAAAGGACAGAACCTGGAATACTTATGGATCAATGCACAAATCACAAGATGGGGTGTCAGTAGGAGTGGGCTATAGACCACTAGATCAGACAAGGGACCAGGATGAGCTACTTTATAAACAGCTATAATGTGTTTCGGAAAAATTGCATTATCACGGTGGATTTAAATCTGGGGACATATGCTGGAGGTATCATACTACCACAGGTAAAATATCCTTGGAATTTTGTAACAGCTTTGGAAAACTTCTGGTATAGAGCGTTATCTAATGACGTATGGTAATTTTGTGCTTTAACTCATTAGCCTCATCTACACGTGCTGGCTACTTCGAAGTAGCCGCGCCAACTTCGAAATAGCGCCCGCCACGTCTACACGTGGCGAGCGCTATTTCGAAGTTGAAATCAACATAAGGCAGCGAGACGTCGAAGTCGCTATCCTCATGAGGAGATGGGAATAGCGCCCTACTTCGACGCTGAACGTCGAAGTAGGGCACGTGTAGCCGATCCGCGTCCTGCAACATCGAAATAGCAGGGTCTGCCATGGCGGCCATCAGCTGAGGGGTTGAGAGATGCTCTCTCCAGCCCCTGCGGGGCTCTATGGTCACCGTGTGCAGCAGCCCTTAGCCCAGGGCTTCTGGCTGCTGCTGCTGCGGCAACTGGGGATCCATGCTGCATGCACAGGGTCTGCAACCAGTTGTCGGCTCTGTGGATCTTGTGCTGTTTAGTGCAAGTGTGTCTGGGAGGGGCCCTTTAAGGGAGTGGCTTGCTGTTGAGTCCGCCCTGTGACCCTGTCTGCAGCTGTTCCTGGCACCCTTATTTCAACGTTGGCTGCTTTGGTGTGTAGACGCTCCCCTGCAGCGCCTACTTCGATGTAGTGCTGCCCAACGTTGACGTTGAACGTCGACGGCACCAGCCCTGGAGGACGTGTAGATGTTATCCATCAAAATAAGCTATTTCGATGTAGCATTCACGTGTAGACATAGCTATTCTGAGCTACTAAAAATTATTTGAACTGAGGTGTCTAGGTGCGAATGTTCATGATCTAATTTCATTTAAATGCAATCAGAATATAGCCCCACCCAGTAACATACACATGGCCCTTTTAAAATGCTGGTTATATTGACCTAATTTCCTAGTATAGGTCAGGCCTATGATACAAAACAAGGCATATTTTTATAACAGTGGGCATAATTAACGATTATAACAACTCATCCAGGGATGCGGTACATTCTCCCACCCTTAAAGACATTAAATTAAACCCGAACGTCTTTCTAAAATACATGTTCTAACCCAGAAGATATTAAAATGATGCAGAAATTACTGTTTAAGTTTTCTTAGTTTGTGTTATGCATGTCAGAGTAGGTGACCATAACTGTCCCCTCTGGTCTGAAAATCTATTAACCCAAGTTTTTAGCTTTCCAGTAATTGTGTAAAGTGTCTCTTTGGGAGATATGCAGGTTGACAAAGATAGGCTGTAGACTGTAGGAGGGTAGATTTGTCCTTCTGAGGTCTAGCAGAGTGCTTTGAATTTTCCTGGGTAGGAATCAACTTACTGAAGATTGTGTTCTTTGACGTCATTTTTCTATTTAAATGGGGGAGGTCTTGGAAACTTACAGGGCATCAGACAAATCAATGTATGCCAATGGATGGGATTGCAAAGTTGACAGGACAAAAATAAGTTTAAATCACCCCTGCTACTAGAGTTTCTGCTCAGTTTACCAACGTCTTATGATGCACTCAGAAACTATTTCCATCCATAACAATTGCACAGACCACAAAGGACATGGCTGCTGGATAAACAATTAAAAATACTCATGTCTGCACATCATTTTGTTTAATGAAGACAGCCCACAAACTGAGGGGAGACAGAAAGAACAACATGTTCCTCAGTGCATTCTCATTGTCTTACTATGAATTTTTCAATGTACTGCAATCAAGAGGGAAATGGGTAGCAACCTTCTCTTTGCTTGTTATTGCCTTTCCACAATTACTGGGTCAACTAAATGATCTAAAGTGTGGGTTCAGATTAAAAGAATTTAAAAAACAACAAAAAAAAAACAACCCCGAGCTCCATAAATTTTAGTTAGATGAGCAGAATGAAAAATGTGAAAGTAGAGCCACATATTTTACACACTCAGTAACCTTATTTTTCCATTTATTTGATAAATTGTCTTATTTAACCTTTCTTCTACATGACTGTAGCAATTCCAAAGCCACAAAATCATTATCTAAATTGTTAGCAACATAATGGGACAAGGACTCCGGCAGTATGACTTGGCAAATCTCTATTGGTTTCAATAAAGCCATGCTGCGTTCCATTAGATCAAAGTGATGTGTTTGTTGTCCTCTGTGCAGGTTTACAAATGGGAGGAGGAAAGTACTAAGGGTAGGTCTACACTACCCCAGAAGACTGACCTGCTCTTCTACAGGCATGTGAAATCGACCTCTCTGGGGTCACAGTCAACCCCTGTACTCTTTGTGAGATGCAAGGGAGGTCCAGGGAGAAACTCTCCCATTGACCTTCCACTATACAGACAGCCAAGTAAGCTGAGTGCCTATACTTTGATTTTAGCTATACAATCGCTGTGGCTAGAATTGCGTATCTGTGGTGGACTAACCTTGCCTAGTGTAGACATAACTTAAGTTGGATATTCAGTTTGCACAAGGAACCTGAATAAAAGTGGATGGCATAGATGTTGAAGAGAGAGAGAGAGACAGTGTGTGCAATAATTCTAGGGTCTTTTGAAATTGATGATGTTCCTAAAGGCTGTTAAGGTCACAGAATTATGAGTTGTAGCCAATTTACAGTACAGCCTGTGCTTTTTTGAGCATTATTTGAATATGGATGAATTAGAGAATGTGCATCCTAAGCTATAAAAGGATGTATAAACACAATTACTGTATCACTGAATTATTTTTTGTAATATGATGGAGAACTAGCAATGTACCATAAAATTATAAAAACTAAATCTAAAACTAATCTTCCTCAAAACTAATACTAAAAAATGCTACACTTACTATAATTTACCAATTTCATTTTGATTGCCAAGAAAATAAAACAAATATTAAAAGGGAAAAATTAACACAATGTCAAAGGAATTATCACTTTATTGGCAACAGAAATTAGACTCAGACTCACTGGATCCAATTCCCTGCTCTTTCACATCTTGTGTTGCCATGTATACCTTTGCTAAAGAAGTGAAAACTGCTATGAAGTCAGGATGGTAGTTTTCACAACCCCTTGGAACAGCTATAAATTACTTCAGAAAGATTTAAAGCAAGCTCATTGGAAAGTAATTGCCAGGTCGATTCACCTTTTGGAAGGCTGATGCCATTTGTAAAATTACATATTCACAGTATCACTGGTTTTTCCATTGCCAGAAAATCCATTCCCTAAAGGCATAGCTGGTATTCACATTCTAAAAACAACAACCAACAATTAAATGCAAAAAGTTGGCAGACTTTACTTATGCAAAATTTGATTTGCAGACATATGTTTACTTTAAACAACCAAAGCAAAAGGCATGGGATTTAAAATACTTATTTTTTGTTATGTTGCTATATTTTATATGAACACAACAGTGAACTAACTAGCACACCAGCTATTAAAGATATTCCCATAACAATGAATACTTGGTAAACACAGTATTTCAGTGGTGACATGCTATATTTTGATAAACCTGCCAGCTTCATTTAATGAGACTATCAGAGTATTGTTCATCCATGTCAGCTGGTCCTGTGTGGATGGATTCTCTCCAGTTCACAACCTTTGGTCCCACAGGACAGATGTTTTCCTATTGAAAGTCAAGCAGACTTTTGCTGTACAGAACCACTTCCTTCTCTCCATACACTAAGGCTGGGTCTACACAAGTCCCTTTCCTTTCGGAAGGGGCATGTTAATGAGTGGGTTCAAAAGATGCTAATGAGGCACTGCTATGAATATGCAGTGCCTCATTAGCATAATGGCAGCCGCAGTGATACGAAAGTGAGGCTTTTGAATTGCGCACCGCCCGTGGAGACGGGGACCTTCTGAAAGGACCCCCCAGTTTTCAAAAGCCCCTTCTTCCTAACACCAGATAGGAAGAAGGGGCTTTTTAAAACTGGGGGGGTCCTTTTGGAAGGTCCCCATCTCCATGAGCGGCATGCGATTCAAAAGCCGCACTTTCGAATGGCTGTGGCTGCTATTATGCTAATGAGGTGCTGCATATTCATAGCAGCACCGCATGAGCATCTTTCAAACCCGCTCATTAACATGCCCCTTTGGAAAAGGGGCACATTTTGAAATCCCCTTATTCCTCTCAGCTGAGGGGAATAAGGGGATTTCAAAATGTGTGGGGTCCTTTTGAAAAGGACCCCCATGTAGCCGCGCTGAGCCGTGTGCGTTTGAAAGTGGAGCTTTGAAAGCGCTGCGGCTGGAAGCATCCTAATGCTAATGAGGCGCCGAATATTCAATTCAGTGCCTCATTAGTATTCTTTGATTGGGCCATTTGCATGGCCATATTGAAGGTTTGGCCAAGTGTGACCAAAATAAGAAATCAGAAAATTGTAGGGCTAGAAGGGCCCTAAAGAGGTCATGTAGCCCAGATTCCTTGTGTTGCTCAACTAATCCTAACTTATTTCTTCTGTAAAAAATTCTAGGACTCAGGTTAGGGAAAATAAGAATCCATATCTTCCAAAACAGAGTCCTTCCGACATTGGTGTCTCTCTCCCTCAAATCTACACAGATGACTGTACGACCTTCCACACTAGCCTCTTCATACCCTCCTTTCTCACTTTGATTACCTCCTTACATCCATTTCAGCCCTACATTTCTATGACATTTATGATCCTTTTCTTCTAGACCAGTGTTTCTTAAACTTTTTAGATCACAGAGCACAAAACAATAATATTATTTATGAAGAACACCTAGGAAAATTTTCTTCAAAAAACCGTTGTCAGACCAAAACAAGCCCAACAACAAAAACAAAATGAAATGATTTAATCATGTATCGTAGCAATGAAGAAGCAGCACTGTATCTGGTTTTAATAACAGAAAATATATCCCATCAGTGTATGGTATCAAGAAAGTGTCAGACACTAGCAGCACACCTACAAGTTGTTTATGGAACACCAGTGTTCTGCAGAACATAGTTTAAGAAATACTTTTCTAGAAGGATTTCAAAACTTAACCAAAAAAAAAGTTATCAGGAAGATGGCCGTAAAGAAATAGAATTAGCAATTATCAAATGCATACTTTCTAAAAATCACAGACAGTACTGCTCACCCTACAATCCAGCCAGAGACTGTGTTATATCCTAATATTAATAAGCTACATCATCAAGGTCTCTTTTGGTGAGGGCTTGAACACTTGAGTTCACCCCACCACGCACCAACAAAGTGTCAATCTGATGGGACAATGAGTGGCATTTCACTGACTCACAATGTATATAATAGAGACAGAAAAAACCTGTCTCTACATGTTTGTTTACCCTTTGTTACTTCAAAGCTGTTTCATAATCACTTTCTCCAGTCCAGTCTTTGAAGGATCAAAATGACTTAACTTCCAAATGCTTTCTGTGGGAGTAACTATTCCCCACTCCAATAGATCTCACAATTCGGGATTGTTTTTCTGATAGCCAGTTGACATTTACATTTGAAGTTTTCTCAATTACTTCCCATTTTTCATAGTTATTTCTACCCATAGCTTAATAAAAGTCACCTCTTTCTTTTTAAAGATATACACTATAGGGGCGCCGTGCATATTAAGACAGGCAGTCAGGGACAGCTGTGTTAATGAGGTTAATATTGTATTTAGGCCTATGTTTGCCTGACATAGAATATTGAGGTTTTTTCCAAATATAATTGTTTGTGCTTATATCCTTCATCAGCACACATGAATAATGGACAAAGGCTGTGTATGTTGCTTCTACCTACATCTAGGTGGACTTTTAAGTATACCAACAAAAGATACAAAATAAAGCTAAGTGTTGTTGGGTCTGACAGGAATTTAATAGATGACTTCTCCAAAGCAAGGTCAAGCAGCCAGTTGGAAGGGGCATGGTATAAGAAACATTAAAAGCCAAACAAAAAAAGTGGCCTTAGCCAAGACACAACCTCACTCCTTCCTGCATCTACATGGGGTTCAAAAGAGGTGTACTGATGCCTTCAGACTCAAGATCCTCCAACAAAGAATATGACCCTATACTGTTAGGAGTGGTACCAAGGGTGGGCACTACAAGTCTAGTTAAGTGTGCTAACGAGCAGGAAGGGAAAAGAAAAAGCTCTTCTTGTATATAGAATTGTGGTTATGCTTCTTTGTAAACCCCAGGAGGTATCTCATCGCCTGCTCTTTGGATTCCGGCCTTCTGCTTTCTGTCTGCATGACAAGAACCAAGGGAGGGCAGAGATTCTCTAACAAGTGACACATGAGTATTCCAGGGCAGAATTTTGTCTACATTCTTAACATTCTTCCAAATTCTTGCAGTGGTTTCGCAGCTTTTTTTTTTAAAGTCATTGTTTGGTTCTTTTCCATTGTTTCTTTGTCAGTTTCTCCAAGCCTTTATTCCTTCATTTTGCTCCAGGTTAATCAACATTTTCCTGAATCTGGTTTTGGTAATCTCAGTGTGGTCTCTATAGGGCTACTAGGGACTACCATATCCTTACTTGTGATTCAATGCTCTTCATATAGTGTACAAATCATATTGTTTTTATTAAGTCCATTGCAATCTCTTCCAATTTGCTGTCTATAAATAGAACACATTGACTTGGTCTTTTTTAGACTCCCAGCTTTTCAAGTAGGGCACTGTGTACAGCAATTGGATGTGTTTAACCCAAAGATGTACAAAGGTGCATTTATACTCAGATGAATCTCACTTTTTAGAGATATGAACAGAAACATCTCACATAATTTCCTCTCAATATTTATTCTATTGTATTACTGGGGTCTAAATGCTCAGACTGATTTTTTTTTAAATAATTAGTGCAATAACACAGTTGCTTTTTTTCAAACTTTTCCTGTACCATAATTTTTTTCAGGACTTTAAATAACTGCCACTGATTTAATAAGATCGTTATTAATTATTCTGTAACAGCAATGAAGGGTCCTGTGGCACCTTATAGACTAACAGAAAAGTTTTGAGCATGAGCTTTCGTGAGCACAGACTCACTTATTCAGATTCATGAAAGCTCATGCTCAAAACTTTTCTGTTAGTCTATAAGGTGCCACAGGACCCTTCGTTGCTGTTACAGATCCAGAGTAACACGGCTACCCCTCCGATACTAATTATTCTGTTAACCCAGAGAAATCTCTTGTTGGTGATTTATTCATTTTTCCTACTCATTTGCATCCTTTCTTTTAACAGGTATATTGACAACATTTTTATTTCTTCCTAAGTACTTATACATGTTTATTTTTTTTTTAATTAAAATAAGATTTTACCAAGTAGGTAGTTCCTCCATTTTGGCTTGGTTCTCTCCTCATTGTGCCTACTTTTTCCTCCAAATGTAGTTGTAAAAGACTTACTTGCTCTTGTTATGTTATTTGATTGACATTAACTACATGTGCTTTTTTTTTTAGTCCTTATCTTGTCCCCACAGTCCTCAATTAACTACCTAACGTCTGGTTCTTTCCAACTTAGTAGTACCACTTTTTTGTATTTTCAGTCCCCCATTTACTGTGTCCTTCCAGCTGGACTGTGAATCACTAATAACTACTCTCCGTGAATAGTAATCCACCCAGTTATGCACTCACATTATAGTTGCTCCACCTAGGTTGTATTTCCCTAACAATGTTTTTATATGTAATTCATGAGTGTTTTAGATGAATACAGACTAAATTGATTTAGTTTAAAAAAGAAGACAGAGGGGACCTGATAGCAGTTTTCAAGAACCTCAAACAGAGTTACAAGGAGGAGGGAGAAGAATTGTTCTCCTTGGCCTCTGAGGACAGGACAAGGAGCAATGGGCTTAAACTGCAGCAAGGGAGGTTTAGATTAGACATTAGGCAAAACTTCCTGACTGTCAGGGTGGTTAAACACTGGAAGAAGTTACCTAGGGAGGTTGTGGAATCTCCCTCACCGGAGCTATTTAAGAGTAGGTTAGACAGACACCTATCAGGGATGGTCTAGATGGTGCTTGGTCCTACCAAGAGGGCAGGGAACTGGACTCGATGACCTCATGAGGTCCCTTCCAGTGCCAGTATTCAATGATTCTGTGATCCAAGTGATGTCACCTTGAAAGATTGCCTTTCTCTTCATGCCTTCTCTAGGTAAGCTAGTAACAGCAAATTGGTTTGAACTGCTAGGATTGGCAGCAGTGCCTTCCACTCTAGAATTTGCTTTTCCTATTAGTAGAAACGTGCCAGAGATTGTTCATCTTCGGGGCACATTGGAAACTTTATATGTATTTATAAGCTTTTGCCTGTAAGAGACAGAATAAGGCAGTATTAACCTGGTGTATAGAGTAAGGGGAGATTTTCTTACTGGAGAAGATTAATTTTTCGTATATGTACTTTTGTGCAAAATATTGTACCTATGTGCTTAGAACAAGGGATTGGCACAGTTCATAAATCAAACTGAATAAATGACTATTTTACAAAGAACAAAAAGCCTAGCACAGTTGCACAGTATGCATGTTTTATGGATTGCTGTTAGTGAAAATTATTGCATTCTATTGCTTTTGCTGTTTGCTTGAGAACAGAGATGGCATTTTTATTAAAGTAGATCAAGCCTGATATTTTAACTAAATACACAGATTGGAAATTATTTAACTGGGTTTGGTTTTCTGACCTGATTTATAATCCCTCATATTTATTCTAATTATGCCCTTGTCACCTTTAAAATTTGGATTTCCTGACCTACATCCCCTTGAAAGTGAGTTTTTCAAAGTGAATTTCGCTGAATGGAACTTGCATTGTTGTAAAAGCTCTAGCAGCAGAACAGAGAAACTCAAGCCTCTTTCTGCAAAAGTCAAGATAATGTCAAGTTGTCAACATGTATCCAGATCCACACATGTCCTGACAAAATACATAATTTCATCCCAAGGGAAAATACTTTTTTTCAAGCACAATTGGATCTCTCTACCCATATACATGATTTGACAGAAGGGCACAATCCTGTTCCCATCGACATCAAAGGAAAACAAACTCCATTGATTTCCAAGTGAGCAGGAGTGGATCCGTGTTTTACCTTTCCCTGCCAATCTTTCAGTGTCACTGGAATTTAGGTGTCTTACACATTATGTCCTGCAAGAAAATGTTTAACTCTCACACAAAAAAGGTAACAGAGAGATAGCTGTGTTAGTCTACATTCTATCAAAACATAAAAGCAGTCCAGTAGCATTTTAAAGACTAATAAATTATTTTATTAATTATTTTTATTAATTAATTATTAGGTGAAATAAATTTCACCCAGTAAATTATTTTGTTAGTCTCACCTAATAAATTATTTTGTTAGTCTTCTGGTATGGCTATGGTCTGAAGAAGTGGGTCTGTCCCATGAAAGCTCATAATGTAATAAATTATTTTGTTAGTCTTTAAAGTGCTACTGGACTGCTTTTTTGTTTTTAGACAAAAAAAGTCATTTCTTTGACTCTTCTTTATCAATTAATTTTAATATTTTTTTAAAATGTGATGCACAAACACTTATTTGCAGGTCAAAAAGAACAATCAGTTGCTTCCATTAATTAGAAACTTTCAGTTTCTATTCACTTCTGCTCCCACAAGAGGGCAGATAAGATACCACTGCTTTCAAAAACCCTGTTGGGATTAAACGATCAAGTTTGTTTATTTTGCAGATCATGAGAGGAAAGACCTAACCAATGTTCTGTGTAAATATATGCTCAATAAATAAATAGACCCATCAGTTTCCCTAGATGAGATTAGCACCACCACCTGGGCATGTGGGAGATGATGGACTCAGATATAGCGCCACAACAGGTTGCATGAACATTGTCACTGTAATCAACCAAAATACATGACCAAATGCTTGCCCCTAATAGCGCGAAGTCTTGAATAATGTTGTTTCACGTCAAGCTTTGGCCAGTAAGCTCTTTTAAAGGAGTAAACCACTGAGAACCAGATAATGCTCCTGAAAACACCTCATGTTCCAAGTCTCAAAAATTGCACATCTAGAAAGTGGCAGCAGAAATGCCTCCGTATTCCTATGCATCGTGATACAAATGCAGGTTCCCAGACTAACCATGCTCCATAACATAGGGAGCTTTATATGAACTGCACTTGGAAACAGATGGGAAGCCAGCACAGCTATCAGAACAAACCCTTCCACAAGGCACATAGACCGTGGCATTCTGCACTAACTGAATCTCAGAATACCTTCAGGGATAATTCTGAATGGAGCTTCTTGCAACAGTCAAATGCAGAGGTGACTTTGGGAAGGCCTGGATCAGTGATGTCAAGCTTAGCTTGTCAGTGATGGTGAAAAGCATTTTGAATCACTGCTGCTATGTTTAGGACGCCAAAAGAACTTCATGAATGAGAATCTCTTTGGGAAGTGGTGTACGTGTTTTACCAAAAGATGATGCAAACACAAAGATGAGTGTCATCAGAATAATAGCGGTGGAAATGTGGCCCAACATATTTATCTATCTTCTCCAGCAGACTCCAAAACAAGCTGAAATGGTGTAAGGGGGAGGGATCAAAAGGAACATGGAAAGGTTTCTACATGAGTTGATTGGGGTGACTGAGCACTTGACACCTCCTCTTCCTTACCATCATCTCTCATTGAAATGTATCTGAAAGGACCACTAAGAGGAAAACAACTGAAGTACAAGGTTGATTGTGGAATCTACTGTCCCAACATTATACTCAGCTGATTCACTGCCACTCTTACATTTCTTAAATTGGGCCAGACTTATCCCTGGTGTAACTTCAGGAGTCAACATAACTATCCATGCAGAACTTACTAACTAGGAAGGGAGCCATTCCATGATGGTGCCGTGTGGGCCCCCAAAGGATATTTGTCAGGAAATTTGTCATGTTAATTGACTCAACTACCCTCTCTCACAAGTCGATTAATCCTAGTTAGAAATATGTTGTAATTGTATCCTTAATATTAAAAGTGACCAAAGGGACTGAGTCTGGTGGAATGCAGAATCGTTTTTCAGACAGAGTTATAATACAAGTCCTCCTGGCAACTGTGGAAATGGACAAATTAGCTTTGGCATTTTTATAATCAATTTACTTCCCTTGTACAAAAATTAATTATGTGAAATATACATGAAGTGGCTACCATTGATTGTACGCTGCTAAGTATTAGATGAAATGGGTAGTTTTGCAGCTACAGCAGAAAGGTTTAAGTTGTATCTGAGAATCAGTAGAGTGTATCTTAATTTTCTTTTAAAAGCACTGACTATATTTAGGAACAAAAACTTCAAGGGGAATTAACTAATTAACTGTGGATTAAAATTAATGATGTCAAAATGTAATTATTGCCAAAATTCTAGGTCTACATCTTCAGAGCCACTGACAGTTGGGGGTGAGGGGGATAAAAGGGTCAGCTGCCCTGGCTCCCAGTGATTTATATGCCAGAGCCCTGAACACTTTAAATTGCATCTGAAGCCTCAGGCAGCATATACTGAGCAATGCTGAAGGACTGGCTGGGGGAGGTTGGCTCAAGCCCTATGTTTCTGCCCCTTCTCTGGACCCCATGCCAGCCCCTTGGATCCTAGCAATTCTGTAGGCAGTCAGGTACTTCCTATTTGGAAAGTAAGCTAAATTTTGGCAATGTTAATTATCTCAAAGTTATGAAAGTTTCATAATAATCACTCAGGACATGAGCTTAAAAATATATACTAGGCTACATGGTTCTGGGGATAAGGCTGGGGAGTCAGGAGGTACAATACTAGCTTTGCTGTTGAAGTGGATATATAACTTTGGTCAAGACATGTCAACCTAGTGTTCCTGTCAGAAAAATTATGATAATGGTACTTGTGCTCCTCTGTAAAGAGCTTTGAAATGTGTGATTTCAGAACCCTAATGAATTGTCTCACTGAAGTTAAGTGAGGATCCTACACCAATAAGCTCTACTCCCAGTAGCATTTGTATAATGAGAATTGAGCCATAGGGCTTGTCTACATGATGAGATAGCGTAGAGAAACCGAGGATGGGAGTCCACAGCACACTAGCTTGCTGTACAGTAACTCACTCCGTGGACCCACCTTCAGGCACACCAGAAGTTCTGCAGTGCACTTTGATGCACTCCCATTTCAAACAGCAGTACATCAAAGTGCACTACAGAACTTGGAAGTCAATAAACCACAGTGTTTTCCCGTCTTTCCGCTGAGGTGATGACTCAGGAAGTTATACTGATATATCTACACAGCCTGGAAAGGGTTAAGTTGAATTTTTTCATGGTAAATAAATAAAAAATGGCATCACATACCTACTGAAATATCAATTTAATATGAAACATGTTTAATTAAAGCTGAACTGCAATTTATTAATAATTCTTGTTATTGCCTGGTTGGAGAGATTAATTTCCATACCAAAGAGACTCTAATTCCTTTTTGTTTCTACATTGGCCACAGTGCCCTCTCAATATCTGCCCAGCTTCCAGGAAACATCAAAGATCGTTTACCTCCATTTTCCCCACTAAATCAACAACACTGAAATTAATTACACAGTTAAACTTTAACGAGTGCATTATGCCTGTAAGAGCCTTGGTAAAAACCAACTGCAGAGAAAGGTTGTATTAAAATGTGACACAGGATATAAAGAAATACAGTCAAGGGATCCCTGGGCTAATACAGGTTGAACCTCTTTAATCTGGCACCCTCAGGACCTGACAGGTGCCGAATGAGAGAATTTTCTGGACTACAGGAGGTCACTATTATCTACCAGCATTATCAACACTTCTACTGCTTACTGCTCTCTTAAAAGACCTTTGGGGTAAAGTAGCGCTAAATAACAGCATAAAACACTGAGAGCTAGGACTGGTGGCTGTAAACGAACTCTATTGGACTACAGGAACCTTGGCCACACTCATGATAAAATTGTTACGGATGTTGCTGGATGAGAGTGTGTGCCGGATTAGAGAGGTTCAACCCGTACATTTTTTAATGACCCTTGAAAATTTATTTTATTCAGAAACACATTGCCTTCTCTTTCCTTTTGGTACATGTTATTTTTTCTGTGCAGGAGAGTTGGAATGACTCAGAAGCTTAGTTCTCTCTCCTCTGTGAGCTGTTGGAAAGTGCCCTGAACTTATTATAGAGACCTTCCATATTCACTCTATGGCTGTGGATACACTAGCCTCCACCTTTTGAAAGGGGTATGCTAATGAGCCACTGCCATGAATATGCAGTGTCCTATTAGCATAATGGCACCCACATGCATTTTGAAAGTGCCGCTTTCAAAATGCACGCTGTTAGTGTTGACAGAAGCCTTTCAAAAGGATCCCTGGACTTCAAAACCCCCTTCTTCCCATTTAGTTTTGGGAAGAAGGTGCTTTCAAAATATGGGGGGTCCTTTTAAAAGGCCCCATCTACACGAGCTGCTTGCGTTTCAAAAGTAACGCTTTCAAAATGTGCGCGGCCGCCATTATGCTAATGAGGCACTGAATACTCATGGCAGTGCCTCATTAGCATCTGCTGAAGTGGCTCATTAGCATGCCCCTTTCTAAAGGCGAGGGTTTGTGTAGCCATGGCCTAAATGTTTAGAGCCCTTTCCCAAGACCACACAGATCAGCATGAGCCCTCCCATTGGTTCCAGTGGGCTTTGGACCAGAACTTCTTGTTCTTCTTGCACTTCCTTCTACATTCCCAGCTATTTTCCCACAAGGTGAATTACAAGAGAAAAAAATCAGGATCATAATTTCCATACCTTTTTTTTTTCATTTGGTAAGAAGCAGGTTGAAAACCTTTTTTAAAGGCTTCATGGGTTTTGTCCCCACTTTGTTAAAAATGTTCCTCTAAGTTCCTCTGATGTGTTACTAAACCAAAAATCCAGCTGGAAAACAAACCTGAACGAAAAAGGGGAAGGGAGCAGAACTACTCTAAAATGTTTTTAATTGGTTTCCACTCATACCAAATGTTGGACTGCTCCAGATTCTGACCACACAAAGGATGCTTCTTATGCAGGTAGGGGAGATTGTGCAACCTGCAAATATATAATTTCCAGCCGCCTTTACATCATTTGCTAACAAACATGTGAAGGGGGAGCAGAGCTAGTCATGTAGCACCCTGTCCTTGCTTAGGAAGCCACTTCCTTTGAAAAGTTATATGACCAAGAGAGTCAAATTGGTTTAAATTTTACCTCTCTGAGACAGGTAAGACCATCGGGCGAAGTCTAGGAAAAAGAAAAAAATTTAACAAAAAGAAAATTAAAACCATATATACTGTTGTCTTGTGTTTTTAAAGTGAAGTTGGATGGGCCCTTTAAAGAGATCCAGGCTCTTCTGGTTCTTATTTGACTGCTCCGTGTCTCACTGCTTTGCTTCTCTCTCTTACACAGAAGGACAGTTCAGGAAGCAGGGCTCCCTTTCCCCTATATGACAATGAAACAGAATATTGCATGAAAGAAGATGTGCAACTGGTCATGCAACCATGCGATCAGTGGCAGAGATCAATGAGGTGGGGATGCAACATGACACCAAAGGAGCAGTACGCTCTGAAAGCAAATCCTCTCCCTCATGCAATCTGAAAGTTTGGACAGAAGGGCTCTCCTTTTCACTGGTGGAACTCTCACATCTTCTTCCTCACCATGGTCAGAACACTTCTGTGGCTGTAGAAATGAAAAGTGGTTAGTGGAGGCACAATAAAGTCTGTGGAGCTGGAGGTCCAGTCGGAGTCACCACACATGCAGCACAGTAATTTGACACAATCCTCTTGCACCTTGGGAGGAAGATGTATTAGTAAATTAGATTAAACAAGAGTTGCACTGGCTCTTTTGGTTTGTTTTAGAACTGTATTGAGTTCCATTTTGTCTCTCTTTACCTTAAACTTTCTTGCTGAGATTTGGTCTGCAACCATTTATGAAGAGTCACATGGATCTTTGGCACATCTCTCAAAATATCAGTGCATCAAAATTTCCTGCCTTCATTATATGCTCCTACCTCTGGGTCAGTTCAGCATCCAGCAGTTTCCTTAGGTTCCATTGAATTAGTGCCAAACAAAAATACCTAAATGTCATGCAGTGCTTTTCTGTGGTGCCCTTCATCATGGTCTCCAGTTTTCCACAGCTGATCTCTTCCTGGCCAATGATAGTGCGCCACCAGAGGGATCTCCTGTGGATTAGCGAAACATACGGACGAACACAACTTGCTCAGTGGCTGCTGCTACGTGAATGTGTTAAATGTGAGTTGGGGAGAAATTCCTTTACAAGCATGAGGCCAAAGATCAAGTGAGCCATAGATTCCAAAGCGCACATGCTCATGTGGATAGAAGAAGCCCTGCAGGTCAGCTGTATGGGTACATCTGTGCCTGTCCTTACTGTTCTCAGAGCTCCATTGAGCTGAAGTTTTCAGCCTTAAAATCCTAGCACCAGGAGAACACTGAATTCTTACAAAAACCCACAAACAAACCTCTCCCTTCCCTCAAGGCAAATGGAAATGTAAGGCCCCGGGACTGGGTAAAGGTGAGCCTACATTTTTATTCATATTGCCAAGCTATGTCATTCTCATGTTGAACTGTTACAACAAAGGAGCTGTGGGCTAGGCAGTCATCACCAGCTTTCATATTACACTCCCCTTGGAGCCCAGCTTGATGGATGAGGTTGCAGCCAGTCCTGGACTAGGGTGCAGGCAACAACATGATTAGATGACAAAGTCTTTGGAATCATAGTTGTGATTGCAGATTTAATTCTGGCGGCAATGGAAACAATTTAGTATTTGTCCTTGGACCCATCTGATTCATTTAAACAAACTTTTATTTTTAATACTTTTATGTATTTTTCTGCAGTTGTACCTTATAGCTTTCTCTTCAGACAAAACAGTCAAAGTCCAGCTCATGCTAAATTACTCTGTCTGACACCCCCTCAAGAGATAAAGGGGGAAGCTACAAGAACAACACACACACAAGGATGAAAAAGGAATCTTATGCTAGTGGAGTCTGTAATATTGCTTTTTCCCCCACAGAATATGTTTCACTGTGTAACAGACATAAGTGCTGAATCAAGTTCTGGGAATAAACCTACAGTTTTGAAAAAACAAAATCGGAAAAATAGCAGAGGTGCAATTGTAACTGCTGTCAGGCAGACTCACACCTGGGATCTCTGGAGCTTAATGCAGGTGTCTGTACAGTTTGAGATAAAAGCCAGTTACCTCTCAGCTAAGGCTGTAGAGGAGAGGCTCTCTCTCTCTCTCTCTCCTTTTGTAGGGCCAGGTCAACACGAGACCTTAAAATTGATTGCAGATGCACAATTCCAATTACAGCAATTGTATAGCTGGAATCAACTTACCTACAATCGACTTACCTGGCTGCCATCACTGAGGCAGGTTGACAGGAGAAACTCCCTTACTCCTCATGAGATTGAGAATAGGAGTTGACTGTCTACCCCTGATAATTCAATTTTGAATATCCCTATTAGATGCGTGAAATTGAACTCTGGAAGATCGACTCTGACCCTAAGTGGTATAAGTGGGATCTAGATCCTTACCAGATCGATCTTCTGGGTAGTGAAGATATACCCTAAGGGGTCTAGGGACAATGAACCACACACCTAGGGGTGTGAGTTACACATTGTCTATGAGTTTTCATAAGACCATTAAAAGAAAGCAGCAATGAAAAGTAATAAGCCTAAAACTCAGAGACAAAGTCAGTAAGACACACAATACAGTGAAAGTTCCTCACAAACCTAAATGCAAACAGCAGAAGGTAAAATATCAAAATCCATTTCTTATCCTTTGGGCCTGATGGCACTGACGCATGAGGACAATGAAATTAGAGCAAGTTGGACATGTGTAGGCAAGAGCAGAATTTGGCCCAGAATCTTTATAAATCAGAGAGAAGCAAAACATTTTTATGCAAAAGCAACTTTGACAAAAATGGCTTTTTATCAAATTATGAAAAAATTAATAGAAAATCATTTCCAGTTTTTCCTTTAAAAATCAGAAACAAAATTTTTTTACAAAACTCCAAAAAATGTTTCCAAAAACTGTTGGTGAAAACAAAATAAAATATTCATTTACACAGCATTCCCCCAATAACATTTTTCCATGAAAAATTCTAACCAATTCCATTATAAATTTCTTTACTATCATCTCAAGTTTACAAACGGCCTGGTTAGTTAAACAGCAAGGCGGCTTGACCACTACTGCCAACACCTTAAAACATGCTTCAGTGATATCATAGAGGAAAGTCATTGTCATATGGTTCCCACCATGCAACCCGGACTGTAGAACTTCTGAGCCCTCTGTTGCATCAACCTGGTTTGTCCCACTTACGCCGTGATGTGTCCAGCTACAAACTTCTGACAAGTACGGCACTTACATTTATACCCGCTGACAGGGACACATCAGAGTTACATGAATGCTTCTCTTGGCCTTACATGAAGCAAAAATGCAGAAGATCTAGACAATTTCCTCAACTCCCTTGTCTTGCACTCCGGAAGCCTGGCCCGTGTTAAGTACTTTTTCTATTCACCACTCCTTCATCGGAAAATGGACATGCACCAGCCTTTGGATTCTGAGTTGAGATTTTGTAAGGATAAAACCTTAAAGTAAGTTTATTAATGACTGAAAGATTGATTTTAAAGTAAAGTAAGTGGTAGGCATAAAGGCTAGAGTAGTTGCCTTAAGACAATAAAAAGTAAACCTAGATTCTAAATCCAAAACTAGTAGTCTAAGCAAAAGTTGGATCATACAGCTTTTCTCATTCTGACGGATGGTACAAGTAATAGTTCCTCAGTACACAGGCTGGGGCTACCTTCCAGCCTGGGAACAAACAAGCAGTCATGTAACACTTTAAAGACTAACAGAATAATTTATTAGCTGGTTATTTTGTTAGTCTTTAAAGTGCTACAGGACTGCTTGTTTGTTTTGTTAGAATACAGACTAACACAGTGACCTCTCTGTTGCTATTGAGCCTGGGAACAAACTTCCTCAATTCAAAGTTTTTGTCCTCCAGATGTTGAGCTGGGAGAGTGGGAGAGTTGGAGGAAAGATGGGCCACTTTTCCTGTTTTATATCTTCCAGACCCTTGCTGAGATTTATGTTAGTGTGCCTGCATCACATAGACTGGGTGCTCATAAGCCATTATTTCCTTTGTTAAAACTGAAAGGCTGGTATGGGGTTTCCCCAACCTCACAACAGTTCAGTGACACGAAGAAATATGTCATAATCTCACATACAACGATTACACATGCAGCCCAACAGAATATTAATGTGTGAGAAGCTCAGACTTTTAGAATGGTACCTCCCAATCTTTTCCACCCATATGTTGAATAAAATTTTATGTGCACTGAAGCATGTGCAAATGTGTACTACAGTAAAAGAAAAACTCCACTAATCAGCTGGGCAGCATTTAAATCTCTCCTGAGCAGCTGCACAAGTGTGCAGTCTATAGGAAATGCTGCTCACAAGGCATACTTTGTACAAAACATATCTCCAATATAACAGTGTTAAACATGGGGGTTCCACAATATTACTTTGAGAGACAATCGTACGACTCAGGTAAGTTGTCCCTCCATTAAACGCCCCATTCTCTTCAGTCAAAAGACATACAAGACTAAGAGCTACTCAATTGAAAGAGGTCATGCCATTTGCATCAGCCGATTGTAAATATGAAGTCATTGAAGAGGAACTGAAGAGTTCATTAAAAATATAGTAAGATAGTTTGATTATTTAGTGACCATTTACCATAATTTTAGCAAGTCTTCCTTCACAAATTCAAACCATCCTATATCCAGGCACACTAAAATTGATTTGACAAGTAATAGCTAAGCCAGCAAAAAGTGTATCTACTAAAACTTTTAAAATCCAATACATCTTTCATTGTGGTTTGATTACAAGAGTGTTTTGGGAACCATTGCAGCCTGCAGGGAGCTAAAAGAAGAAAAGCTGCCAGGTACAGAAATTAGCGGATTTTTTTTGTAGTGTTGACTGCCACAAAACTATTTCTGCAGACCTACTAATAAGATTGATAAATTTTTCCCTTGACATTCACATTTACTGCACGTGGATTCACTCTTACATCTAGTCCTCTGACAGGCACAAACACTGAGTGGCAAAACTGGAACTCAACATCCTGCTGCATGTGCCGCTCCTCAGGGTGTTGTGTACTGAAAACTGCTTAAGTGTGCATAAGTGGTGAGCAGCTGTTCCCACATTCCTATTGTCTGAGAGAACGAACGATCATACTTAGTGCATATAATTCACTAGGGCGTACTGCAGAGCTAGAATACAAGGGAATAACATAATTTGACTAGCTTGTAAAAAGTAAGTCACAACATTAGTGTGGTTATAGCCCTAAGCTAAGCAAATATGCTCCTCTACTATCTTTTTATCTCCCTTTGCCGTGCGTTAGACCCCTAAAGTTTTATGTCTATTGCTGGTGTTGCAGAATGGTGCTGCTTGATTGAGCATTTGACCTGGAAAATGAAAATTTGTACAGAAGTTTCTTCAGTAAGACTTCAGCAAGTTAAAGGAGCTATAAGAAGAGAAAGCCTTGTCTTTGCCAGGGAAAATGCAGCATGCTTGATGTTCCATGTCATCACTCCATAGGACAGCCATAGGCCATTGGTCAATGGAGCTGGCTTGCAATCAATGCAAACTCAAGTGACAGCTGAGAAGGACAGAGAGCTCTTTCCTGTGACGCATTCTTAGTCTAGCAGAGAACAAAGGCTATTTCAGTATGTGCACTAATTCATGCACAACCTTGGAGGTGGAAACAGTACCCAAAATGTTACTGCGTAAGAGTACATGTACTTTTGGGAAAAAGTAATTAAGTCAAAATATCCATCTGAAAACTACTTGAGCAAAAGCACAAAAGTATTTTTAACTTTTACTCAAGTAGTTTCCAGAAGGATACTTTGACTTTTTAATTTAATTACAGTTCCCCAAAGTAGCTGTACTTTTACTCAAGTAACTTTTTGGATTCTTCGTCCACCTCTGCCAATGACTACTATCAGGATCACACAACTGTCAGTGGATGGGACGTTAACCTATATTGTCAATGGCATCAAATGGAAACATCTGACAATAAGTGGAGAGATTTATCAAAACTGCCTGAGAGATCGGGTTGCCCAGTTCCCACTGCATTTTGTAGGAGTAGGCATTTAAAGCTCTCCGACTGCTTTAAAGTCTCCACTGATAAATACCCGCTGTAATGTGATGGTGAGACTGCTCTAACCATTACAGCCGGGAGAATTACTTTCATCTGAATGCGCATTTGGTGAAAAATGAAAATTCATCAACACAAACATTTTGCAGATACATGCTAACTTCGCTGAATTGGTCACATCAGAAAAAAAATTGTAAATCAAAACATTTAGGCTTTTAAAAAAACATTTTCAGAAATACTTTGATTTAAAATGAGTTTTCACTTAAGTATTTCCTTAAATTGCATTAAAATGTTTTTAAACAGGTTCAACACAAAAAAGTAATCATTCTGGTTTACTAAAATATTTGAAAGGTTAGCCATGTTTCAGGTTAACCCAAAATTCATTTTCCTCTCTCCCCATCCCTTTTTTTTTAAATTTCCAGCAAAACAAACATATCAGATATTCACAGAGGTCTACTAATCATGTACAACTTACCATAAGTTATGCACCCTTAAAATTGCTGACCACGTGTATCAAGATACCTTATTTATATAATAATTTTAATTAGATGTATGATAATAAAAATGTAAACACAGCGTGACTAGTAAACGTCTCTTACACTGATCAGCAATGTATTTAAATTTCTGCATTTTGAAGTTCATTTGCTATATTTCTACATTACAATCCCCAGTTCTGAACTTTCATTCTGCAACACCACCTGCAAGCCACAGCAGTTCATCCTAACAATAACAAGGTGCCACTGAAAAACTAGCTAACACATGTGCCTACTTCATTGCCTGAATAACTGGAGAGATTTTCAACTTTCTTCATTTTGTAGAACAGCACTTTGGAGATCCAAACACGTGGAAACCCCCTGCAAAAGCCTTCAGGCCACAGGAATACTGGGGAAGTTACAACAGAACAGACTCACCTTGCTCTGCCTAGTCTAGTTTGGTTGCGGGAAAGAAAGAAGTTAAAATATCAGACACCTTCTTGACTGTGATCCAGTCGGTTTCAAGAATGTTTGGGAAACACTGTGATGCATTTTGCTCCTTATTTGAACAGGAATGATACATGCATATGTAGGTCATTTGCTTACCAGCATTGGCTGATTTACTGGGGATGCACACTAGCTGATTTACTGGTGTCTCAACAAATCATTTGTTAGCAACTGTGCTCAACTTTTCTATATGCTCTGGGGAGTTCCTGCCCTATTCTTTCACAGGTGATCAAAAATTAACCCACATATTCTGTAAAACAAAATAAGGCAGGATTTTAACTGGATTCTGGCGAAATGACCAATTGTCAGAATACACAATCATCTGTGTGAATCATGAAGGGGGCATCAGCACACTTTTGTGTTAGAGCGAGACATGGGAATTATACTCATCAGGAAAAGAGGTTCAACAGCTTTCATGTGTGAAATCTTTGGACTTTCTTGGAGGGACAGTCCCCATTGCTGAAATGCTCAAAGGGCCCAGCATACCCAACACGCACATGCACCTCAGAGATGCCTCCACTGGCTTGGGCATGTGTGTTGAATGAATGATGGGCCCATGGAAAGAACATCCTCTTTGGTGAATGGGCATCTGGAAAAAGAGCCAAAGGATGCTCACAATTGTGTCTCAAGGATGTGTGCGAGACCTCAAAGCAGTGGACATGAATGTGGACAAATGGAAAGAACACACATAAGACCAGAGCCTTGGGAACCAAGGACTTAACAAAGGTCTCTGGAGTTGGGGGAGGAAGCAGTCCAGCCTACCAGAGGAGAAAAGAGCTTGCAGAAGGCAGGACCCAGAGGATTGAAACATCACTTTCAAATGTGACAAATGCAGCAGAGATTCTCTCTCTTGAGGGGGTCTCTTCATCCACACTTATAGCTGCCAAAAAGCAGCTGAATAAATTCTGTACCCCTCAGAGATGCATACCCATGGCCACTCGAGCAGGGGTGACTGGTCAGTAGGGACACAGGGGAGGGGCAACAACCCTGTGACTGCTTCCTACATAACTCCTCCCCTTGCCACCCCTCACCTGGGGGCAGGCTGGGACAACCCCTCCTCTGCCCATGGCCCCGCCCTGCCCTTCCTCCTCCCATCCATTCTCCATCCCAGGTCTCAACCTGCTCTGCCCCTTTCCCACCTCTTCTCTGTCCCTGTTTTGCCCCACCCCTGTTCACCCTTCCCCCCAAGCCCCCTCACCTGAGTGACACAGCCTGGATGACTAGTGGGGGGGTTGGGGGCTGGCACTGGCAGCAGGAGTCGCCCCACCAGTTGAGGCGGGGGTAAGTGGAACAACTCATCCCCAGCCCACTCTGCTCCCCTGGCTTCCAGGAGTGTTGCTCCTGCACTCAAGGTCAGCTTTAGGGAAAACATGCCCTCGAAGAACTTGAATGGTTATGCTTTGGCCCCTGCAGCATCTCCCATGTGCTCACTGACCTGTATCCCCACTGCAAACCAGACTCACCCCTTATCTCGCATCTTCCCTGGCTGGCTTTATCTGCTTCTCCAGCCCTCCACTAATTTACCCCATCACCCCTGGCTTCACAGCCTCAGGCCCCCAAATGCTGCCCCCCAATTGCTAGCCCCTGTCCCTGCTGCCCCCTGAGAGGCTCATCCAAGCCACATGACTCAGGACCCATCAGACTCTTAGGAGCCCGGCAGATTTTAATCCTGCATAGGAGAGGCTGAAGAACTTTGAGAGAATGCAATGGCCCAACAGCTCAGGCAGAAGTTAAAGGAGTTTAATGGGTCTCAGGCCATTTCTCAGAAAGTGTCTTTTTACCTCACACCAACCAAAGAAAGTCTAAGCACTGCAGAGAGGGGGCAGGTCTGGCCAGCAAGAGGTAAGCACTCAGGCTTGAAAAGCTGCATGGGTTTCCCATTTGGAACAGCAGGGAATGGGGCAGGGCAGGGCAGGCATCAGGTGTATTAGCAAACTGGGTGCGGGGTGAAGAGCTGTAAATTACTCGCCACTTTATGCTTAATGGCTTAGCCTTACGTTTCTTTTTCATGCTAGTTTTGTTACATCAGCATACGGAAACAAACAACAACTAACTGTATGATCCTGTGGATTTCCAGAACAATGTAAACCATAAGATATTTCTGCAGCAGTACAGAAAACGAATTAAACCCACTAGGCCAATTTCACCCCGAGTGCAATTTCACTGCAGTCAGTGGATTTACAACAGATACCCTTTCCTATCTATTCCATACCTGATAACTGTCAATCCCACACTGTATTCAGTGCAGATCTCAGAGGGGTAGTGGTGGTAGTTCATAGCTGGAAAAACAACGAGCAGTCGTGCAGTTCCCTAATGACTAACAGATTTATTTTTTTGGATAAGTGTTCCTGGGTAAAACTCTGATATCAAAGTGATTTGTAGCCATGAAAGCTTATGCCCAAATAACGTTGTTAGTCTTTAAGGTGCCCCAGGACTCCTTGTTGTATTCAATACTCTGTAGTGTACCTTCTAATGCACACAATAGCTATACCCTCCCAAGACTTAAGGATGACGACTGCTAATTCAGATCTAGCAAGGAGACACAACTGGTTGGAGATATGCAGTTAGCACAAGGTTTTCTCCCTTCTTTGGGCGATCACAGTCTGTAAGCCACATCCCTCTCCCCATTCCATCCTGCACTAGAAGCATATCTGTGGGTGAACAATTCTTTTCACCTGCTCCTGCCTTTTCAGTTCTATTTAATTCTGAAGTACCTGGAGAGTGGGATAAAATAAATGTGCTCAATTTTTTCAGTGTTTCCCCATTTCCTGTAGTTTTTAACTTATCTGAGTTTGAGTTTGCCTACAGAGTCACAACCCTGGTTTTATGTCACAGATAAAACTTCAGTTTACACTACCAATGATAATAAAAACTCTAAACTCTTTTGATTACATCCTTATCTTCAAATAGGAACAGCTCACTTTGTATATTGAAACATGATGATAAAACACCATTTGACACTGCGCCAGTCTCAGAAAAATGAAATAAAATAAACAATAAAATAAAAATGAACAATATTACACTGCAACTCTCTACACAGTTGAATAATTTTTGCTTGGTTTATTAAGCTAATGTATTTCTTACAATAGCCACATTTCACAGAGTAAAGAACCCAGCAGCACCTTTAGCTTCAGGCTGCCAAAGTGAAAAGCTGAATGCATTCTGCATCACGTCTTCAATTCCATTTTATGCGTCTCTCTGCACTAAGTATTGCTCAGCTTGACACAGTGGCATTAAGAAAATCATTCAATTTCGGGCTTTTTACTGAAATCTTAAAAGATCATTTCCCCTAGTTTACATTGATTTAGCAAAGGATAAGTTTATACAGTTTACTACCTTAGGGCTCCCATAGGGAGTTCCTACCAAGAGTGAAAATCTGGGGAATAATACAAACTTCTAGAGCAGTGGTTCCCAACCTGGCGTCCACAGACCCCCAGGTATTGCGGATGATCCATGACAAAAAGGGGCAGCACTACTGACCATTGGAGGAAAATTTTCGTCATATATAGCCTGAGATGGTTTTTTGACTACAGCAACAGGGGTGTAAAATTACCCCAAATAAGTGACTCTGGGGGTCTATTTATCATTGCCAGGCAACTTTTGAACCAAAAGGTTTGGTTATTTCTTCATCCACCCACCCATGGCTTACTTTTCAAAATATCCCCTATGGCTCAGAAAGACAATTAGGCAAATGAAGCAAAGAATAAATGATCATCATCAAACAGAAATGAGAGAGAAGGCAGTTAAAATACCCTGCTGCTGATCTCCATTTTTACCCAGCAGGACAGTCAATCGCTACTTTAGATATTGAAACACCAAGTATATTTGATTACTAATATTTTGTAATTTAGACTATGAAAAGGGACGAGAATAAAATTAAGACACTGATTTCTAGTGGGTCAAATGGAGAATTTCAGTCTTTCTCAAAATGAAGGGACTGTCTAAATACTAGGAAGACTTCAAATTAATTACCTTCTGGCTCATATTTGTGGTGAGCTCGTGTGGATTCATTATCTTTCTAAGATAGTTTGCTCATATCCCTGATATTGATGGGTTAATCCATGTCTCTCTGCCAAATGTTGATCTATTCCTCAAGCTAGATGCTCTGCAGAGACGAACAGCAAGGTTTTTAGAAGAAAAAAATCTCCTGGGATTCTGAAGAACACGCTCCATTTGGGGCTAAATCCCACACTTGATGACAGGGCTTTTCATTTCAGTAAGCAATGAGGGACTGGCTCTGCACTAGTTTGCCAAAGTTTGCATCAGCTGAAGACCTACTGAGGGTTGTTCTTTCTACATGCTACAGGATGTTCTAACATATGAGAAAGAACAGCACCTTTCCAGAACCATATATACCACATACAGACCTTTTTTCCTTCCGTCCCCAAATCATTCTGTGGAGAATGTTTGGGTTGCCCCCTTCCTGTAGAATGATCCACACTTCTGCCTGGGGATCCCTGGGTCTTCCTGGTGAAGGTGGCTCCATGGAAGGGGAACACACAGATCCAGGGCCACTAGTAACTTTGGGTGTCCAATGTGCAACACCTTAAAAAGGCCTGATCTTTAGTGGTTGGGTGGCTCCTGGTTTTTTGACGTAGCAAAGCCCTTTAAAGACTTCTCAGATTGGGCACTCACATTCACTAGTTACATTTGAAAATTCTGCTCTTGATCTGGATAATTTTTGGGGGATGTTGTACCCTGTCCCAGGAAGTGGGTGGAGCAATAGACATCTTGTCTATTCAGGAGAGATCAGAGTAATCAGTCCATTAATTCAGCTAGGAATTTTTTTTTTAATACTGTTACCGCCCCCTCTCACCCTCATCATGGTGACCCCCAACGCTGAAGGCAAAACTCCCAAGACAACAAGTCCAGTGGCTGCTCTCTCCACTAGAGAGTAAGAGGGCATTATGATCCCGAAAAGAATTATTCTGCCAACCTTGTGGTGTCTATACTAGCTGTTAGGTTTATCTCACTACAGTTTTCAGGGCACATTTTTCACAGCCCTGAGTGATACAGCCAGGATAATGCCATTTTTAACCATAGACCAGTTGTGAGCTAAGGCATCCCTGTGTTCACACCTTATACATTATTGTAATGATTTTTTGTACAAAATATGGTTTCTGACTTATCATTTGAAAACTACCACCGCCTAGGTAAATAATTCAGTGTAATATATATAACAAAGCTTCATGTGATATTCTGGGTACTCCCTAACACTATGCTTTCGAGTCTGTGACAAAAAGATGTTTAAGCCAGGCATGTCAGTAGGAGTTGATATACAAACAAAGGAAAGAGGATGATACCTCAAGCCAAGTGTGGTCCGCATTCAGTGGGCTATTCATTTATATCAGAAATGGCAGCAGACAGAGATAATTGGCAAAGTATCAACCACCAGCGGATGAAGGACCACCAGGGAGTCTATCTTCCAGCCCCCAGGGCTGTTTTGCTCACAGCATGAACTAATGAACTTTATCTGTTTCCCTTCAGAAGAAACCACATGAAAAATGTCACTGCACTATAAAAGTGAGGGGCGAAGAAGCCCAAGTTACCATTCACTTAAAAAAACAAAGAAACTAGTGCTTTGGGCTCTGTAGCAGATCCTGACTGAAGGTGTGGCCAGCCATCTTGCTGGATGAGGGTGAGAATTTAATATTTATTTGCAGACATTTCGTTTGCAAATTAAAGCTGCTGCTTTTTAAAGTAACTTCCCCCCGCCTCCCTCATCCACAAAGAATGGGCCTTCATTTTGTAGTTTTGTTAAATCTTGATCTCTGGAAACCTTTTTCACATTTATTTGCTTGTAACCATTCCTGACTCTGTCTTTTATGTTTCAACTCACCTGAAACTTCCCTTGTTAATAAACTTGCTATACCTTCAGTCTAAACCAATCACATGCTGTGTTTGAATTCAAGTGATGCTAGCTCCAAATACAGCAACAAAACAGCTCTGCTTTTGACTATTTGAAGGCACCATGAACCTTATTACTCATCTAAATGTTGCAGGAGAGAGCTGAACATTTCAGGGCAGGTGGTCCGGGGGGAAATTCAGGACTAGCAATATGCTGGGGTCACTTGTGGGTGGCAGTAACCAAGGCTGAAGGAGACCAGAGTGTGGCTGTTATGTAGTTAGAGTTAGTCTGGAGTTAGAGTAGCTGAACCGATGCTGCTTAACAAAGATATTAAATGCATTATTTTATGATGGTAGGGAGCATCCAGACAGACAACTACAATGGTAGAGCATTTTAGGGCACTTGCAGTTACAGAACCAGCTATGACAAGTACTTTCTGCTGGTCTGGGTTGCACACACCAAAACGTAACATTAGACTGAGTTATTGTTCACAACAATATTAAGCCTAGACAGAGCTCCTTCAATATCTCCAAAATCTAATGGAGTCTTTTTCAAAACATCAGTGCATGAACTAAACCTCTACAGCACCTCAGCAGACCAGGAAATGATCAAGGAAATCTTCACTGGTATAATGAAAATAACAATATTTACTGACGTTGAGCTGCACCAGAGTTTTATGATATCCCTTATGTGCTTTCAGAGCTATCCCATAACTTTAGTAGTACTAACGTAATAAGTGCAAATAAATCTTCCCTTACTACAAAAGGGGAATTCTGTACCTGAGTTACCACTTTGCAGGACAGAGTCCCAGCTAACACAGCAAGGCTTCCTCTGTGATATGCAGGTTTTTCAAAACCTAAATTGGAATGTACAAATCAATTCACTGTTTTTTTCCCCCTAATCAGCCCTTGGATTACTGTTTGCCGTACATTTAAGAATTGATCTAATAATCATAATTAATGGGGTAGCAATCAGAAAACTAATTAATAGTGGTGAAGCCAAGTATGGATTTGATTAAACTAAAATAACTATGGTGACCCAGTTTGAAGAGGTGTAGTAGGTTCTTTTTTACACATTTCAGAAGCCATTTCTAAGGAGTCATGCTGCACTGGTTTCTATTGTTCTTTTACAGAACTCTTTTGACACTAATATTAGCTTAACATAAACTTTTGATCAGACTTACTCAGGTGACTTGGAGATATGCTAACCACTATTTAGATGTGATAGGAATATTTGCATATACCCACTCACTTATCCAGATATTTCCAAAACAAAAAAGCAGTAAAGTAGCACTTTAAAGACTAACAAAATAATTTATTAGGTGAGCTTTTGTGGGACAGACCCACTTCTTCAGATCATGGCTTTCTCTCTGTTACTAGACATTTCCATTGTGACATCAGCTTGGTATCCAAGCAAAGTGTCTAGGCATCTGTGACAAATGATATTCAGACATGGGTATCCACCCCCTTTCTCCCCATGAAAACATGGAACACTGAATGTTTGTTGAAACCGAACAACAGACCTCTAAGTACTGTCTCATTTTGTACGTGACTCGCAACTGCACACAACATGCGTGGTCAAGGCACAAATGATATTGTTCCCTGTGGAGGTACAAATGCCCTGTGACATGCATTTGCTGCTGACAGTTACTATAGGAATCTATCTTTTCTGGATTTCTCAATGACTGTGCGGGAGATATAGCAGGAAGTAAGACTGAAAAATGTCTCATTTCTGTTTCATACAATATAGCTAACAGCTGCATGCTTGTGGTGCCAGTCTGCAAGGCTCTTTCACTCCTGCTGTGCTTCTGGTGAATAACATCATAGTTTGTTTCAACACCCTACCCTTCATATTTCTGAATGATCATTCTCTACCTCCAAATAACCCACCTCAGTGTACTATCCTCAAGAGCAAAGACAGTCTGAAAGGGATGTAGAGGGATTGCAATCCAGGGCATGCTCCATAATCCTCAATTTACACTTCCGTTACCACATTAGCACCTCTAGGGCACCGACAAAATTGCCATATGAAACCTAGATCATAACTCTGACACACATCTCCCCCACAGCAGCACAAAAAGCATTTTCAGCCATCTGAAAGGCAGATCCACCCAGCACCCTCTGCACATGAAGATCACTTACCATCTCTGAGGTTCCCCCAAGAATAAGTCTCGGGGAGGTGTGGTCACATATATTATTACTAAAAAAGTTGTGACGACTTGTCTGGGGTATTTACAGAAAGTCACTTCCATCCCACTGCAACAATACCTTCAACAGCTGAACCACCAAGGATTGGGAGTTTGTGTACTGCTGACAGACTAGCTAACCTAAGGAGAAGGAAAAGGAAGACTCAGTACAAGATGGTTGCAGAAGTCATGGCCAATCATAGAGGACAAGCAAGCTGACTGAGCGGCAGAGGCTACATATGAGCATCCAGATGAAACGAGAAATAGATCTGTCCAGGAGATCATGGCAGTGCCAAGGACAGCATGGCTTTGGCAAAAGACTTCCCTATCACAGTGAACAAAAACACAGAAAGACATATGCAGAGACAATGCATAGATAATAACCTGAACTAGAATGCCCCACCCACCCCAAAATATGCTCCTCTAAGGCCACCAGTTCCTGCCGCTCCAAAATTTGGGACCCACCATGTTCTACAGCCTGTGGCAAAGCTACATACTGGAACTAACAGGAACTCCTAACTTCTACCTCCCAGCAATGGTGGTCCCAAAGTCTCCCATTTCATATCCAACCTCTGGGCATCTGGGAATCTCTCTCTTCGGAACCCTGAAATGCTTCTGACAATTTTGAACCACAGAACTCAACTCCAGAACTCATGTGGACAAGAAGAGAGAGAGCGTGCCAAGACTCATATTTCCCTTTCACTTTGTGCACCTTCTTCAAATTGTTGTGTTTGAAATGTTCTTACCACTGCACTTTGAATTTTGTTTACACTGTTGCAGAAATTAAAGGTATGGGTAAGGTCCATTAATGGAGATTGCAATTTGAAATGGATTTAAATAGCCAAAAAGATTTTTTTCACCTCAGTGGTTTCATTTAAACATTGTTATTGCGTATTCCTCTTTCATAATAAATACATTATAATACATCCATTATGAGTCATCTTTGTATTTAAATACAGAAAATCCTATAAATAAAGCTGCAGTAATTCATAGGTTTTACCAAAGCATGAAGGGAATGTTAAATGTCAGCACCCACACACAATGCCCCAATGCTGGCAACATCTACATCCCAGGATAAGCCAAGTTCTCCCAGAAAAACTGAACCAGTCTCCACACTATTCATGTCCACAGTGATTCTCAAGGCAAAAAAATTCTGTCTCCAGCCTCAGATTCTCCCAACCAGCCTGCATTTAGGTCTGTAAACCCACCACATTGGTTCACCATTCCTTGGAGCACCACAGAGAAATATATTCCACACCCTATCACAGAGTGGGTCTTCGTGTGTAGACAAATGATGGCACATGTTCCATCAGCTGCCCCATTAAATTCTGGAAAACCCACACATGCAAAGACATCAACAATCCCTTAGCACTATCCAGCTCCAAGATCCAGCTAGACAGCCCCTTATCAACAGCCTGACAGGCCTGCATGAAAACAGACCCATCAAACTGCTTGGCTGCAGACAAGTAACATTCTTGGGTGGCCACCATCCAGATGACAACAGTGACCCATTTCTCCATGGAGATGGAGCACTGCAAGTTGGCACACTGTTGCTCAAACTCCAGGAACCTCCAGAAAATGCTACATCAGTTCTGCGTACAGCACAGGAAAGGTAGCCCACCCCATCCTGAATTTGTCATGCCACTGCTGGTCATCCCAGCTCTGCAGAATGATACCCCAAGCCATGGTAAATATCCAGGTGCAGAATGGGCCCTGAATGGTTTGTGGCTAATCTAGAACTGGCCCTCTTGTTCCAACAGCTCACTGTCCTCCTGTTCTTCTGCCTCACCCTTCTACTCCTTCAGCAAAAGACTGTTGTGTTAGTGCTGTAGAATCATCTCCAGCTCTCTTCTCACACATCTTCTCAGTGAAAACAAAAAGCAGTCAAGTAGCACTTTAAAGACTAGCAAAATGGTTTATTAGGTGAGCTTTCGTGGGACAGACCCACTTCTTCAGACCATAGCCAGACCAGAACAGACTCAATATTTAAGACACAGAGAACCAAAAACAGTAAGCAAGGAGGACAAATCAGAGAAAGATAATCAAGGTGAGCAAATCAGAGAGTGGAGGGGTGGGGGGAAGGTCAAGAATTAGACTGAGCCAAGTATGCAGACAAGCCCCTATAGTGACTCAGAAAGTTCTGAGAAAGACTCAGAAAGACTGAGTCACTATAGGGGCTTGTCTGCATACTTGGCTCAGTCTAACTCTTGACCTTCCCCCCCACCGCTCCACTCTCTGATTTGCTCACCTTGATTATCTTTTTCTAAGTTGTCCTCCTTGCTTACTGTTTTTGGTTCTCTGTGTCTTAAATATTGAGTCTGTTCTGGTCTGGCTATGGTCTGAAGAAGTGGGTCTGTCCCATGAAAGCTCACCTAATAAACCATTTTGCTAGTCTTTAAAGTGCTACTTGACTGCTTTTTGTTTTGATAGTGTATAGACTAGCATGGCTTCCTCTTTGTTACTATCTTCTCAGTGGTGCAATGGGCAAAGGTTCCCTGCTGAATCACAGAGTCATAGAATTCTAGGGCTGGAAGGGACCTCAAGAGGTTGAGTCCAGCCCCCCTGCCCAAAGCAGGATCAACCCCAACTAAACCATCTCAGCCAGGACTTTGTCAAGCTGGGAATCCTTCCAGTGTGTGACAAGTATAGTTGCTTTTGTCACTGTAGTGCCATGGAGCACTGGTAGGTCTATGCTGGCCTGCAGCTGAATGAAAATGGCATAAGCAAGCCCAAAAGGGAAGTATAGGATGATGACAGCAGAAACAAAAAAAATTTTGTTTGTAATTGATACTGCTTGGCTTCCCACAATTCAAAGTGGAAATCTCTCCCAGGAGGCATGCTCTTCAATAGTTAAGCCAAAGATAATCCCAGAGACTGCTACGCCTTCCACCAACCGTTGTCAGGTTTTTACAGTGCAAACTGAAAACGGAACAGGTGTTCTGCCTACAGGCTAGTAGTGCAACGCACCATAAGTTACCAGATACATATATAAAAAAAGACTTCTGGTCAGCTCCTATGCCCCTGTTTAACTGGACTGCCTTCCAAATAAACTAACATAACATATGAGCAACTGTCATCCAAGTGACCTTGTAACTAAAGTGGGTTTGTTCCCATCAGAAAATTGATTCAGGAGCAAGACATTCAGTTATCAAGTTGATTTAAGGAGAAAAGAGTAAGCAAATGCATGGAATCACTTTGTTACTTCTGTGTAAGTGCCAGTGTAGTGGAGTTACAGGAGCTGGGCTTTGTAAGTTAGTCAATGCATTAATAAATGTCTTTCCCTGTGGGATAAAAAAACCAGACAGTAAAAAAGTGAAGGTGATAAAACTCAGTTAAACTGAGAGACGGGGTTTTACATACCAGCACCATACAAGGTCCTGCTCCTGCAACGTACCTGGCCCGTCACTGGAATTCACAGCCCCACAGTCTGAGCCAACTGAAGACCTTTAATTGCAGCATCAGTGTGCCATGAATGCACAGGGAAATTGTAGCAGAGCTAGGAACTGAGCCCAGGTGTCCTGGATCCTGACCCAGAGCTTTAAGCACATGTCTGTCTGTGTGTGAGGATAATTCTTTGGAATTCACTGCCTTCAAGGACAGACTGTATGCCCCCTCTTGCTGTTTGCAAGGCAGGCACTTTCTTAAGGTAGAAGAAAGAAATAAAAAAGGAAGGATCCCAATTTCTTCACTGAGCTGGGACTCGTTGCTGCTTAAATAGCTGGCCTTTGAAGGGACCTTCTGCTAGACGAGCTTTCAAAATAATGGATGCAAGATTAAGCTGGGCTCACAAGTTAAAAAAAGCAACCTGCAATTCCAATTTTAAAAAGAGCACCAAAAAGTGAGGCTAAGAAGAATCAGTCATGCTATCAAACTGTGCTTGCCTTTGAGAAGTAAGCCTGGGAAACTCTTCCCAATGCACTTATTAAACTAAGCCCTCGCAGAAGCATTCTGAATTATAAATGAAGTAATTCAACTTTAATTGTTTTTTTTCCCTCTCTTGGAAAGGTCATTCATCAACTACCTATGATGAGCCTAGACAATGATTACAAATGGACTCTCTCTCTCTCTCTCTCTCTGCAGAACACTGGCAAATAGTAGCTCTAGTTCATTGAAAAGCAAATCAGACATTCAGAGTTTCCTGAGTTATTAATGCATTGATTTATATAAATGTCAGTGTGTTTTAAGCTTTCACGCAGAGAGCAATCAATGGATGGCAAATACAATACAGAATGAATCAAGCAACCAGAAGTGACAATTAAAGCCTTGCCCACTTCAATGACACATAACCCTTGGGTTATGAGTGCTCCTGGACTAGAAGAAAAAAAATACAAACTGATACATCTACTCAGAGAGGCTTTAACTTGAGAGCTAAAGGTTAAGTCACTGTACCTCAGACCTAGGTGCTTTCACACACTTTCTTGTACGCTAACAGAGGTAGAAGGAAAACTGAAGGAGCACAGCTTGGATTCTGCACACTGAACCAGTCAGTTGTTGCTGAGAACTTAATTCTCTTTGGCCCTTTGAAAGTATCAGTCTTGAGTTCCAGTTCACCATAGCCCTATGCCATGCGCATGGATCTACCCCGGGCCAAGTGGGTGTAAATCACTGCCAAGTCAGAATGGTCACACCTTACACTTGTATGAAGTGAGGACACAAGGTGGAGAAGTAGTGAATGTGGCCCCTCCCAACTAAGGTTTTGGAGAAGTTTAGATGCACACTTCATAGATGGGGGCCCACTTCCGTAAAACACAAGCACCTTGCATCTGAAAATCAATCAAACACAGGGAAGGCTAGGTCTCATCTGGAATCCTATCTCTGCAGCTTAACTCCATCTCTATTTAAAAGCCTTCAATGGCTGCATCACGTTATTATATAGTTCAGGAGTTCCAAAACCAAGGTATAAATGAAGGATGAGTTTGCTGTTAGCCTTTGAATGTCTATGAAGAGGACTGGTGCGAGTACCCTTAGGAACCATAACCCAAAGATAAGGCCAATTACAGGACTACTCCCTCTTGCAAATGCCTTCATTGTCACCCTATTTTTGGAAGGTACATCAAAGATGTGGAGGCCATGATCCCATTACCACCAGTGGCTAGAGGGGACAGAAAATTTTTGGATCAAATTTTGAAATGTTGGCACTAAGGGCACATTCACAAGATATTGACTCACGAATAGAACAGGTCCCTCTGCATGCAAAATATAAAGTTGTGCATCCTAAGCATGAAATTACTCATATAAATGGGCAAATTCCTTGGGCAACTCTTTATAGAGCAACTGCTTGCTGCTGCTATTACACTGTGTAGTTCCCCAGTTGCATCATTTTTTTGGGTTTGCAACTGTGGAAGTGGGACGGTATAATCAGTAGGGAAACTCTTTAAGCAGCAGCAGTAATATGTGTTTACATTATCCCACAGTCACATAACATGCAACTGTGTGTCTTTGTGGAGATTTAATACTGCATGTGTAGAAAATTATTTTTGCAATCACTTTTATTTCTCATTACCTAGGAATTTTCAGCTTGTACAAATTACGATTTGTTTGAATTGTGTGGGTGAAAAGATATCTTAATAGTCACAATGGAAATGAGATATTCCCACAACCCCATAAACTAGAGTTTGCTCAAATTTACAAGATTAACTTTGGTTGAGGATTAGGATGAGAAATTTCAGCCAATAAGCTTTTTCTGAGCATATGAAAATCAGGGCTTAACATGTGATTTTCAAAATAACTAACAGGGCTTGGGTTTTAGGACTGTGCATTTACAGGCAGAACTGGGGGCTCATCCTGGAAACAGAGATGAGGGCTGAATGAACTCCAGTGCAAATGGTTTAGACGTCTGAAGCAGAGGGGACTAAGGAAAGAGAGATTGTCAATATATGCACAGCCAAACCTCAGAAAAAGGCTGGTGTTTGTCGCCTCTTTGGGCAAACCTCCAGAAGTAGGCTTGGATTCAATCCTGTGCATCTGATCTGCTAGGAAACTGTAGAGATTACCCTTCTGTTTATATTAACTGGAATAACAACAATAGGGATCAACTGCAGAAAAGGAAAATTATCCTGGTAAAATAGGGTTCTGTTTTGTTCTTTACTGAGCATCTTGAATAATAGCGATACTGAATAAAAGAAAACAACCAACAGTTTACACCAATCCAAGAAGTATTCTTACTCACAAACTCTCATGGATTTCTATGGGATCTGTGCAGCCAAGTCACATACACAGCTTTGAAAACCTCAGTCATTGTCTGTTAGCAAATAAATAAATAAAGAGAGAGAGAGAGAGAGAGAGAGAGAGAGATTCATTCTCCCCTTCCTAGAAATAGCCCATGTAGAAGAGCAGAACACCACAAGTTTTAAGTCCTGTAACAGGCCTTGAAATACAGGTGCTGTGAAAATTGTGCTTGGCCCCCTACATAACATCCCAAACTCAGATTTCTATGGCAACTCTGTGGACAAGGATCCACTACTTGATCCCATATGCTACTGAATCATCTGATCTTTGAAGAGCCACCATTCCTGGAGCATCCTCATAGTGGCTTATGTCTTGGTGAACAAGAGCTGCATCTTCTGTAATGAACTGTGGCACGTGGATTTTGGCAAAGGGAATCTGACCGGCCTTGACTAGCCCCTTCACTGGTTTGAGGCCTCATGGCAGGACTTCTGCATAGACAGGGACAAGAGGGTAACACAGCTCTCTGATGGCACTTCCCTTGCATACCCTGCCAGCCGCAGTATATGTGAGAGAGCGGAGGGTGCACAGGATAGAAACTCTGCAAATAAAATAATGCAACATTTACCTCATGAATATGAGAAAACATCCTCCAAAAGATTATGTCCTTTGATTTAGCAAAGCTGGTGTTTAACTTATGCAGATTGCACCAAAGCTGTTCCAAAATGTGGGATATAATTAAATGGAAAGTGCGTACCAATTAAGCTCTATTAACAGACAGAGAAACTGCTTGGAAAATGCTATTGTAATTTGAAACTTCTGCCAGGATGTTTGGAAGGGCCATGAAGAATTCTGACAGGGATAGCTATGCATACACAATAAATCTGTATGCTGCACACAACGAGACAGTCATCAGCTAAACTGTATCATTTCAGCAATAAAAAGTCATAACTCCACTGACTACAATAAGGTCACCTTCATTAAAGGCAGTGGAGCTGTAACAATTTAGACCTGCTGAGGATCTGCTGACAAGGCACAAAAGGAATAGCACCAACTGGAAGAGCGGCAGGGCGTGCAGTCTGTACCCCATCACTATAAGGCAGTATCATGTGCACTAGAGCAGGTCAGATCCAGCCAGCAGATGGCAGCTGTAACAACTAGCCCAGGGGTCATCAACCAAAATAGCAAGAAGAGCCAGTTTTTCCAATTTAGTTAAAAAAATAAAAATCAATAATTCAAGAACTGCAATGCATGTGAACACAAGACAATCCTAAGTAAATAACACCAAGCCATACTTTTTGTAACCCCTATTTTAAGAACAGTGCACACATAATTAGTAATGCAATACTTGTTTACTGCTGGATGTTAACTTTTTACATATTCCATTTCCTCACACTTTACCTGTGTGCTTGTACCAGTGTCTCCTGGGCTTTCACTCCCAAACCCTTCTCTCTCTCTCTGGAGGAAGCTAGGGGGAGTTATCCAAAGTTTCAAGATCACATATTGTTTGCTATTTAGATATGAGTTGCTCATTTTTGGGCTTTTAGACATTCAGCATTTATCAAGAATAACAAAGAGTTATTTTTTTTTCAAAAAACTTTGTAATTATAGCTTTGGGATCCACAAAGAAGTCCTTAAAGAGCCGCATGTGGCTTTGGAGCCACAGGTTGCCGAACCCTGCACTAGCCAGCAGTATATTATCAGACCTCAAATCCCTGATGTATTTTGCACGCAGGTAGTTTGGTAGGGCCCTACTTTTGTGATTTTCTCTCTCTTGAGTCAGCTTTCTAATGCTCCTCTACACAAAGAAAGTAAAAATTTTCAGACAAATACAAAAGTTCCTTAAAACCTTTACAAACTACAAATAATGTAATGCTACACAAAGAGCCTAGAACTTAAGTCAGGCAATAAGCACCAGAATGTATCAAAGAATCTTTGAAACTTCATATGAAGGCAAGAATGAAGCTCATGGGAAATTTTCCATCTAGTTCTAAGAGTTCTGAAGAGTGATTGAAAGAGGATTAGGCAGATCCCGTAAGAATTAAGGTAGATTTTAGTGAAGTGGTACAAAACAGTGCTGGGTACCAAGGAGAATTCAGGGAGGTAATGGCTTCCAGCTATGCTCTTTTTTCACAGACTGAGGATTTCAGATTGCCATCACTTGGGATGGCTTATTTTACAAAGCTCAAGTATTCAATCAGACCCACGGAATGCTGTGGCGTATTACTGAAAGCATAAGCAATCACTAGGCATTTATGAAGGTGCCCTTAGCCAAAAGACAAGCTTTCTTCCATCTTAAAGAAAAAAAAAAGCCGCGTTATTAAGAACATACATTTTTGCCAGAGTTTCAGCACTCCACTGAGATGTTTTGTCCCAGTCAAGGAAATATTTTGAGAATTTGAAAGCAAATTACTTTGTTGGGAGTGTACTGATTAGCTGCTTCTTGCTGCACAAGACAGAACAGGAAAAAGCAATGTCTAAAATGTGACAAAAACCATCCACTGATATCGTAATGGAAGAAGTAGGATTAAGGATCTGATCCTGAGCTCACAGAGGCCGGTGGCAAAACTCCCACATACTTCAATAATCAGAAACAGGCATGAAGTGTGTTATTTTATTTCCATATGGTGTCAATGGAACATTGCAAATCACAGGCCAAATTCTATACTGACTCATACCATATTCATGAAGTCCTGTTGCTCATACTTGACACAAGCTTTTCGAATTGTTCTGTACCCATTTAGGTTCCAAAACCAATGACCAGATTTCACCAAGGTTCCTGGGAGGAACCTCAGAAGATGATAAAGTCCGGTCCCCTGCTGAAAGAGCAAGGTGAGTGTAACTGGGGTGAAGATATTTGCTTGACTGTTTGTGTTTTCGTTTCTCTTTCAGGTTACTTCAGTTACTAGGTCACTTGCGTTTGTGCATCTGGGGATTGTTGGAGCCTTTATTCCCTTGATTATCTTTGATCAGCTTCAATCAGCTTTATGATCACCCTCCCCTTGTATTATTTAACATGGCTGACCTAGGAAAGAAGGTCTTAGAAGATGATGCTAAATGACCCGGGGAAGCTAGCGACCAGGAGACCACAAACAGGGCAGTTTGAGAGGGAGTTTGTAGGAAGAGTGCCAATATTGTCACCAGGGTTAGGGGAAAGGTCTGCACTGTGCTTTTATGAACACTTGGCCAGTAGTTTGCAATGGAACCCGCGGGGTGATAAACACTGGAAAAATATGGTCTTTATGTACACGCCTCACTGAAAAGAGGCCTCTTGAAATCATGTCCCAGTAGTGGGTGGAAAGCCCTTGGAAAAGTGGCCCCACATGCTGTTCTACTATATTCAGCAAAGAGCATCAGGTGTCAGCCCATAATTTGATCCTATTTGCTCAGCTGGGTTTTTTACTTGGGGGAACTCACATGGGCAACAGCTAAGATACCAGCTTAGTGATGAGTGTTTTATGACACAGCCATGCTGAGATAAAAACAGAACTAACCATTTGGCTTGATGAATCACACTGGGGCTAAATGAAAGATATTTTAAACAAATTTTATTAGATTAAACAAGTCCAGAATTAATTAAATCTTATAGTTGGGGAACACAGAGAAACTTTGAGTCCTTCACACCTATTAACCTGGAGCTGAGCAGGAGGTTGATAGTGATTGTGGGGGTTACTGAGCTGCTAAACCACTGATGTGACTTCTCAGAATGGAATTTGGCCTCTGGAGCCAAATTGCCATCACCTCTGAGAGGTTCTGATCATAACACTTTAAGGTTTGAACAGTTTAAGCTTTATTCAGAGGATAAGGTGACTGAAGCCAAACACCACATGCTTTTGGTAGTAGCTCTGAATGAGCTGTGATTTAGCTTCTGATGATATGACATCTTGCATCCAGTTAAGCATCCAGTCCTGCAAGATGACTCCAGTGCAAATGAATGGGAGTCCATATAGCTAAAGTGGTTTGATTGCATGAATCCATTTGTAAAAATCAGGTTTCAAAATAGACAGCAAATATCAGGTTTTTTATAATTAGCCTTGAGAATGATATTATTAGATTAGCGGTAACTGATTTATACTTGAACAGTACTCAGAAGTAGCTAAGGAAAATTGCTTGTTAATTACTAGAACTAATCAAAATGTTTAAACTAAAACAAGAAAATCCCTTCAAAAACGTCTGGAATTTTGAGAAAAAGAAAGGCTTTGTCAGGAATGAGATTTCTAACTGAAATTAAATGAAAATTTTCTTTAATTTTTGAAATGGAATCTATTTTGTTTTCAGAAATGAATTTTATGATTTTTCCAGTTCATTTCTCAGAGAATCTATTCCAATGAAATTGTCATTGAAGCCACTACATTTCCACAAAAGGTTTCAGTTTTCCAACTGCCAACACTGCATCAATAAATTCCAAACCAGCTCTACTAGCAAATGTCAGATTTTAAAATCAATGATTCCAAGCCAGTTTTTACCATCTGTGGATCTGGTTGGTGCAAGAAATTAAACAGCATTTACAATGGTAGAATCTTCTCTCTCTTTCCTATGGCTTCTGTGAAGCAGCAATGACAATTTCATCTGAGGTTTATTGAGCCAAATGGCTACATCAAGAATAGAAGAATTTACAGCAGTAATGCTTCTTTCATATTTAAAAATTGGGCAGTAGGTAGTGATCTGTTGTTGGGAACCATACTCGCACGCCAGCGAGTATTTAATTTTCTATATCTTAATTTTCTATATCTGCATTTGTGAGAAGGTAATAAGCAAATAACTGACCCTATCATATAAAATTCAGTTTATTTCCTTTTGGCTCTTCTTACTTTTCATGTCATCAAACACTTAACAGGAAAGGTGTGGGATTCTGATTTGGAAGCAAAAGGACTCACAAGCCCTCCTTTATTTTAGGAAGTGGTTGACAGTGAGAACGAGTTTCTATAAATATTGCTGCTACAGCTGTCTAAGGCTATGCCTACACTACATAGTTATGTCAAAATAAGATACTTCCAAACAGCTATTTTGAAATACTGTATTTCAAAATAACACAGCTGCACACAAAGAGTATGTCTGCACTTGCGTTCCTCTTTCGAAAGAGGAATGCAAATGAAGGGAATCAGGAATGCAAATGAAGCACTAATTTACATATATCATGCTTCATTTGCATAATCTCTTTTCGAAATGTAGAAATATCCTCTTCTGAGGTGATTTATATGTCCCTGTCCATGAGCTGTGGTGTCTGTATGGTTGCCCTGCATCCTGACCAAATAGCTCTTAAGCTAAGCATTTTAAACTTATAATCTGCTTTACCAGCAGTGGTGACATATTTCCCTCACAAACCACATCAAAATTAGATAAATTAAAAACCATATTCACTGTTAAAATGGAGTTTTAGAAACACAAAATGGCTGCCGGAAAATGACAGTTAAAAAATGACAGTTGCAATTAATATTCGGCGGGCTATGAATATGTATGAAGTTATGGTTTGAAAGGTTTCAAACTGATTGGTTACTTTAGAATCCTCATACATATGTAATAGTCAAATGCCCCTTTGATACATTGTGGCACTGAGGAGGACCTAGCAGGCAGAGGTTGTCAAACAGGTCCACCCAGGCTGCATATATTCAGGAGAGCAGCCCTGCTTGGGGCATTCCGGACCAGACCTCGGAGGAGAGCTGACAAAGAAGAAGAAAGAAGACTACGGAGAAGGACTGAGCTAAGAGCTGGACTGAGCCTGTAGCTGAACATCGCTGGCAGAAGAGCCGAAGCTGACCTGCGTGTCAGTCATCACTCTCTAGCCGCCGTGGGCCGTCGAAGAACAGAAGAGCTCCAGCCTGAAGACCAGAAGAGCTCCAGTCTCCATAGAGCTAAATCACTAGTAAGGCTCCGGTTCTTTCACCCGGAGGGTTTGCCCGGCAGACTGCACCGCCTAAACAACGGTGCCCTGCACGGGGAAACCGCAGCAGCGACCTTGCCCTTCCAGTCACCGACCCTAGCTCAGGCCGGTGTCTGAAATATCACGGTCGTTCCTAAAACACAGGAGGTTTTTGTTAACCAAGCCGGTTTTTCCTCCTGGCTCTCTTTTTCTTCCTCCTTTACTATCTGACCTGACACGGCTGCCGTACAAGCGCGCCGTGAGGGTCATAACTTCCTAGCTCGAAGAGAACTACAGGCCCAGCGCCTGGATCACAGAGCAGGAATAAGGAGGTATTTGTGGTCTGGGTTTAGGGTTAAATAATTAGGTGAGCAGTTAATGTTTTTATACAGTTTTGTAATAGAAGGTGGATTGGGACTTCCCCAAGTTCATGATCAGCGCCTTATATTTTGTATTCCTTGTCTTTCTGTAAAGGCACAGGAGGCCAATGCTATTGGTCTAGCCTAAAACTATTGCATGCACACAGGAGGGTAGTTAGGTAAACTGCTTTGTTATTATAATCCAGAGCTATAAGCTCCCCTCTATTTAGGAGGGTAGAGCGGTCAGGGATAACCCTATAAAGGGAAAACCCTGGTATTCTTAGTAACCCTTTAAGGGTAATCAAGGTTCTGCAATAAAGGGCCACCATAACAAGGTGGTCGAAATAGGCAGTACCATTTTTTGGGGGGATAACCTTTAACTAGGAAAACCCCTCCACTTAACTAAGGGGAAAACCTCTCAGAAGGAAACCCCGCATATACTGGGCTCTCCCCTGCTTTGCCAGCAGGGCAACCCATTTAACTAGAGAATTGACCTAGCTTAGCGCAGGCAAATTCTTTTTCTAAGTAAGATCTGCTCCCCGCGGTAGTCGGCCAAGGGTTGAGCGACCTGGTGAACCTCAGGAAGATCCAGGAATAAATAAATAAATATAACTCAGCTCTGAAGTTAATCTTTCCATTTTACAGCACGCATCGAAGGCTGCACGGTCCGTCCCAGAAGCACAGTAAGTAGCTGAGGGATTAGATAGCAGTGCTGTTACAGCAGTTACCTATTGTTTAAGGCTATAACCCATAGTATTCAAGTCCTGTGTCTATTCCACAAAAACAAGGGCTTACACATTTTGTGCAACTTAGCTTACCAAAATTCATACTTTTGAGTCATAAAATAAACCCTATCTCCCTGTTTGAACCTGACATCTTGTTTGTATTTTCTTCCTTGGGTAAACACACCGCAGCAGCGCAGTTCACACACCCTGAAACCCCGTTGTGATTAGACCCACCGTAGACGGCGAGCAGGGTCGCGGGGTAAAATCCTGGGAGCATTGGTAAGGACTCAGTTTTAGTCCAGTCCATTGCTCTGGTGTGATTGACTTGACCTAATCAATATTCAAATTTATTCATACGTCACTCGCATCCTCGATACGAAAGAGATTCTTTTGAAAGAAAAAAGCAATATAGATGTGGCTCTTTCAAAAAGAAACCCCGTTTTCGAAAGAACCCTTATTCCCCCCTTTTAAAAAAAAACTTCTCTCCCTCCTCCCATCTCCCCCTCCCCCTCAAAAAAAATTAAAAATCAAGCGTTTCTCTCCCCTTTGGTTTAAACTAATGAATCTGAATTCTTTCTCCTAAGGTTCATCCATTTCTACTAAGACAATTTCATGGTACAATTACGTCTGCAAAAGATAATTTTATTATGTTTTGTCATGTAGTGCTTCATGGCTCTTTGGTATTTTCCATTTTCTCCCTCTTCTTTCTAATTGTCATGCTGAGCCCTCTCAATCTTAGAAGACAAATGAAAGAAGAACACTGATTGTACAATCCAGCAGAGTGGGATCACAGACATTTAGTACATCTAGGTAACGTGTACTATTGTTCAAAATTGTCAAACTATAGTTGTTTGATTACACAGTGCAAAATACCAAAGTAATGAAGAAAAGACATTAACTGTAAAGATGATCTAATTAAAGAAAGCACATTAAAACAAATTTGTACCTGTTGCCTCAGTTCAGAGCTACCACGTGTGGGGGAATTAAATTAATGCTAATTCAACTATTTCCATTATACAGTTTTGAAACTCCTTATCTCAATTTCCCCAATAAAAGCTGCTTTATGCTCAAGTTTCCCATTGCCATCAAGTCTTTTCCATCCCACTTCCTGTCCTCCCAGGTTAAATACTTCCAGACTAAATATACTGGATATGCCAGATCTTGAAAACACATGACATTACATTGAAACAGTTTGGGTATGTCTACACAGCAAAGTTATTTCAAAATAGCAGCTGCACATGCCTAGGTTTGAAATTGGCAAACCTCATTGTACAAGGAATAGCACCTATTTCGAAATAGGCATTTCAAAAATAGGGGCTGTGTACACAGAAATACAGCCTATTGCATCCAATGGATCCATTTTGAAATAGACTCCATTGTGTGTAGACGCTTTCTTTTGAAATAGCTGAGCACTATTTTGAAATGCATTTGATGCATAGTTGCGTGATTTTGGAATAAGCTATTCTGGAAGACCTCTTCTGGAATAGCTTATTCATGAATAATGCTGCTATGTTGACATTGCCTTTTGGTCTGTGGCCTTCACTTGATGTTAGAAGGGTTAGGAAAAAATTATATTCTCTTTACACTCCTCACTGTGGAAGGACTTGGAAGCCTCCCCATAGTACAACTGCAATAAAGTTCTGTGCACCTCACAAGATCCTAGCCTAAGACAAGAGGCCCCAGAATTCATCAAGAGATAAGTCCAAGGCATCACAAGATCCTCAAAATAAACATGTTAACGAAGAAATGCAAAACAAAGACAGAACCACTAAGGCTACGTCTACACGTGCACCCAACTTCGAAATAGCTTATTTCGATGTTGCGACATCGAAATAGGCTATTTCGATGAATAACGTCTACACGTCCTCCAGGGCTGGCAACGTCGATGTTCAACTTCGACGTTGCTCAGCCCAACATCGAAATAGGCACAGCGAGGGAACGTCTACACGCCAAAGTAGCACACATCGAAATAAGGGAGCCAGGCACAGCTGCAGACAGGGTCACGGGGCGGACTCAACAGCAAGTCGCTCCCTTAAAGGGCCCCTCCCAGACACACTTTCATTAAACAGTGCAAGATACACAGAGCCAACTAGTTGCAGACCCTGTATATGCAGCACGGACCCCCAGCTGCAGCAGCAGCAGCCAGAAGCCCTGGGCTAAGGGCTGCTGCCCACGGTGACCACAGAGCCCCGCAAGGGCTGGAGAGAGAGTATCTCTCAACCCCCCAGCTGATGGCCGCCATGGAGGACCCCGCTATTTCGATGTTGCGGGACGCGGATCGTCTACACGTCCCTACTTCGATGTCGAACGTCGAAGTAGGGCGCTATTCCCATCCGCTCATGGGGTTAGCGACTTCGACGTCTCACCGCCTAACGTCGATTTCAACTTTGAAATAGCGCCCAACACGTGTAGACGTGACGGGCGCTATTTCGAAGTTACTGCCGCTACTTCGAAGTAGCGTGCACGTGTAGACGCAGCCTAAGAGGATTTTGAGAAGAGACCATTCAAGGCTAAGGGAGGGAGAACAGTCTCTTTTCAACTCATCCCATTTCTGGATGTAGTCCTTTCCAGTCACTCCAGAACAGGCACCCCCATTTCTGTTCTAGGGTGCTTTTTTCAACATTTTCCAACACGTAACCCCACGTTACCACAGAACAAGGTTTTGGACCTGCTCTGTCTCCCATCTGGCCCTAAAGGAAGGGTGAAGATTGCTGCTGGACCTGTTCATAACCTCTAGCTTGAGGAGCCCTGTGCTAGGATCAGTTGGCCACTACCTCTACTCAGCCTTCTGAAAGCGTTACTTTCACCAGCCACCAACCTCACCTCTCCCCATCAGATTCAACTGGCAGTGCCAGAGCTCATGCACTAAGTCAGTCTTTACAGGTGCAGTCCCTGCAAACCCACACCCTTGCCTAACACTGACCTGCACTGCAGTGTTATCTGGGAATACCCTTTGTGCAAGAGTGTTTTGGTGAAGCAGAAATCGGCAAACTTATTTTCTATGAAGGCATTTTACACAGAGGCTATGTCTACACTAGCACACTACGTCAAAGTAGCCTAGTTTGAAGTAAGAGCATTGAAATAGGCTACTTCGACACATATCGTCTACACATCCTCTGGGGCTGGGGTTGTTGACGTTCAATGTCAAAGTAGTGATGGGGAACATCAAAAGGAGCCACCCCGGAAGGAAATACAGAGGGTCCACACACACAAGCGCTCCCTGTCGAAATAAGGGGCCAGCAAAGCCTACGGGCGGGGTCACAGGCTGGACTAGCCCTTCTGGGGCAACAGCAAGCTGCTCCCTTAAAGGGCCCCTCCCAGACACACTCTGCCTGCACAGCACGAGGTCCACAGAGCCGACAACCAATTGCAGACCCTGTGCACACAGCATGGACCCCCAGCTGCAGCAGCAGCAGCAGCAGCAGCTAGAAGCCCTGGGCTAGGGGCTGTTGCATGCAGTGACCATAGAGCCCTGCAGGGGCTGGACAGAGTGTCTCTCAACCCCTCAGCTGATAGCTGCCATGGAGGACCCTGCTATTTCGATGTAGTGGGACGCGGATCGTCTACACATGCCCCACTTTGACATTGAATGTCGAAGTAAAGCGCTATTCCCATCTTCAGATAGGAATAGCGATTTCGACGTCTCGCCGCCTAATGTAGATTTCAGCGTTGAAATAGCGCACGGCACGTGTAAGACGCAACACGTCCTATTTCAACGTTGTGCCAGCTACTTCGAAGTTGCCGGCTAGTGTAGACGCACCCAGAGTGTGTAGCTTCCAGAAGACGGTTCCAATTGTATTAACTGTAATTTAGCAAGTACTACTCTGCCCATTTCATCCTTTGTGAGCAATGAACTTTGTTACCACTCCAACAGCATACAGTGGTTTTGTCCAACACACTGGTTCCTCTTTTAGAAAATAAAAGCTCTCTCCTTCAGTTCACAAGTCTTTTACAGTAGCAAAAACAATTTATTCTCCTCAGCTGTGGGAGCTGAAGTGGACCTGAAGCTATCAGTTTAGAAGAAAAAAACTCCACAAACTTCAAAGAAATCTCCACTGCCCTTCCACACCTGCTGCCTGCCACATGTTCTCTCTCCCTAGAAGAAAATATATATGGGGGGAAGAAAAGTTTTGAGCATTCTTATACCCATTAAAGGAAACCTAGGGTACTTGGCACTCATACGATTGGGCATTAACCATTGAAAAAATGTGTGTTTTCCCCAGTTGCACAACACCAGTTGGCCTGAATGAGAGTTTGGGGAAGTTACAGGCTGGAGAAAGAGCCTAGTCACGATACCCATTTTTCTCTTTTGGAAGCAAAAGGGACACCTCTTAAGTAGGTAAATGTGACTTCAGGTTTTGTAGTAACAGATTTTTATAGAAGCTCACAGGCTGAGATATTTCCATGACATGTCAAAAAGTCAGTTTTGGGGGGAAGGGTGGTGCAGATTTCAAGATTCCAGCAACATAGCAACAGAGGATTAGTACATGAGAGCCAACAGTCACCCCAAACTTAAATGAGACTATATCTATGGTCTCTGTTGGAACAACAAGTGCCTAACAGATGAAATGCAAATGAGATCTTAAAAATCCTTTCAGCTGTAATAAGCTAAGATGTTACTCATGGAACAACATTTTTCTGCAATGATTTTTAACCTGACAGCATCCCTCTGAAACTCACCCACACTCTTCTGTGTTAAAGAGTTTCTGTCCTGTTATACAAATACAAATTAAAAAATAAACCAAACATTCAGCATTATATTCCTCTCTGCTGCAAGGGCAGAACACATTTCTTTCGTAAATTGAACCTACCACCATTTTTTATAAGCAGACAGAGCTTTCAGGTGGAATCAGACTTTGCTAACAAAACTACAGCTGTATGGGAAGGAGGAAAAAATCCTAACTTTAGCGAAGTTGGTGTTTGAACACCATGATGACAGGAATCTTCAAAATACCAGAAGGAAGGCGGGAGGGGGAACAGTACACAGTCAGATAATTTGTGAGATTCCCCACACCCACTCCTCCCAAAGGGTAGCATTTTTCTTCTCTGCTTTAAATTTTGGGGATCAAAAACCAAAGACAGATTTTCATCTTCTCACATTTACAATCTGTAGAGAAAACATTCTTCACTGATCAGGGTTGGAGACGCTAATGTAATATTTGCCCTAAGACAGAGAGCTTTGTTCCCTAGGGATGTTACTCAAGCAGCTTTACCAAGCACTAATGTTTTGTCTTTATTTCCATCTTTGAAAGCAGTGATGTTTCTCTCAGGCTGTGTCTAGACTAGCCCTGAACTTCGAAGGGGGCATGGTAATTAGGGTGTTGGGAGATTACTAATGAAGTGCTGCGGTGCATAAGCAGCACTTCTTTAGTCAAAATCTCCCCTGCGGCAACTTTGAAGTGTGAAACTTCAAAGTGCCAGCTTGTGTGTAGCTGTGGGTACTTCTAAGTGCCCATGCTACATCGAAATCCCTTTACTCCTCAAAATTTGAAGAGTAAAGGGACTTCAATGAGACGCAGGCACTTCGAAGTACTCGCAGCTGGCCTGTGGCAACACACAAGCCAGCACTTGGAAGTTGCCATGGGGGTAGATTTGACTAATGAAGTGCTATATATGCACCGCAGCACTTCATTAATAATCTCCCGACATTCTCATTACCATGCCCCCTTCGAGGTTCGGGGCTAGTCTAGATACAAACTGAGTGTTGCAGTTCTATTGTTCCTAGCAAACAGAGTTTTGCCATTTGAACTGAGAACTACATGTGAAGCACAGATGAACAATTTGCAGTATCTGGGAGCAAAGGTATCTTTAATTCTGACCATTTAAAACAACAAAATAACTGTTTTTCTTTTTAAATAAGGCCAGGGAAATGGAAAACAAACCAATTTAAGTGCTATCAGCCATTTCATCTTCTATAACCACTCTCCCTACTGTTTCCCCAGTGCTTTTCATCCTCACTTATGTCATATTGCTCCAGACTGGATTTTGCACCCCTTACTCATTTAGTCACACCACTTAAATCATGGAATTGAGGCCTTTAGACAGTCAGCTCTTCTGGATAGGCACCACACAGTGCTATAACAACAGCTGCAAGAAGAGCAGACATCTTCACTGGCATCTACAGCAAACAAATTTGTACCTCTGCTTATTAATTCTAAAATTCTTGGACTTGGAGATAGTAGGTTTACAACAATCTGTAACCCATTAACCCTCCTGTGTCCTATTACTACAGAACTGTTAATTTCCCTTCATCTTAAATGCCCTCTTGGAACATATTTTCTGCATATGCTAAACAATCTGTTCCTCCTTCTGTTTAGCTGTGACACTGATTACCTTTTCCAGACCCGACGAAGAGCTCTTTCACCAACAGATGCTGGTCCAGTGTAAAAGTCTTACCTTGCTTCCCTAATGTCCTGGGATCAACAAGGCTCCAACAGCACTACAAATGATCCTGATATTGTTCATTCCAGTTCGAGCAAGACTGCCCATAAAATATCAATATACATTGTAGCTTATTTTATTTAATATAAATTTAGTAATGTGATATTACACCACCAGGGGTTCAGCTTTACAGTAGCTACAGTTTCAAGCAGAGCAAAAGTCAAGTCTGCTATTTGCTTTAAAGTCTCCAGATACATGTACTGAATAAGGAGAATGGCCACACATTTGTTCACGACCGCAGGTCTAGTTTGTTTTACAGATTTTACTAAAGTGACAGTTAAAGTTACGATTACCTCAGCGTATGGACCACTATGCACACGTGTCCAAATATAGTTATATTTGCACTCTTCACAGTTGTGCTCGTGTCTGATGGTTCTCATCAACTGATCATCTGCAGAAAGATGGTTCTTGCCGGAGTTTCTTGTAGGGAGCTCAGGATTCGCTTACTAAATACTGTCAATCTAATCCTTCTATAATCTTATAATTTATCCCTATTTAGCACACAATGATTATATGTAACATATTAACCATACCAACACCCAAGAAATAAAATAATATTATTGGCTATAATATGAAGTAGCTAGTTATGTCAGCAGGTCTGCCAACGAAGGGGGGGGTCAAAGAGGGCAGGTGCCCAGGGGTAGGGCATTTCAAATGGGCCTGGAGCTCCAGCCAACACCACTGCAACTTCAGAGCCCTGGGCCCCTTTGAAATGCCTTGTAGTGCTGCTCTGCCTAACTCCGAGGTGGGGAAGCCCAGCATTGTGGTCTGAATGGTGCTAAGGCTGGCTGCCCTAAACCCCACCCTTTCCCACCCTTGGCAATTTTCATTCCAGAGATGCAGACCCAGGCCTCCTTCCCACTCTGCGCCAGGGTCTTCTATGACTGTTGGCAACACTGTGTGTGAGGAAAACCCAAAGTCCCACACCTTTTGAGCACTGAAGACCTAAACCTGCAAAATCTACCTCATGAGACTCACCCCATTAACTTTCAGTAAGAACTACATGAGGGAGTACAGACCCTGATTCTGAGAAATAAATGATAAAAGTCAATACATATTTAATGGCAGAAGGGATCTTTAGATTACCTACTCTCACTACCTGTACATCACAGCCCATTAGCTTTCATCCAGTGACCCCTGTCCTGAGCCCAATAACTTGTTTGACTAAAACAACTTCTGTTTCGCTAAAGTCCATCCTCATGGAGAACACACAGCTTTGACCTGAAGGCCTCAAGACATGGAGAATCCATCACTTCACTTGGTAGTTTTGGCAATGGTTAATTGCACTCACTGTTAAACATTTGTCTAGTTTCCTCCCTGGAGTAAAAATCCTTTCAGTAGCTGGTATGTTTTTCCTGCAACAGTACTTATTCATATCCATCAAGCCACTTCTCAATCTTTTGATAAGTTAAACAGATTGAGCCCTTTCATCTGTCAAAGAAATTTGCAAGAGTCTGTAGTATGATTCTGAGATAGCACAGCCATTGGCCCACAGAACCTACCAAAGATCTATGTGACTGTACGTCTCCCATTGTTTCAGTAGAATGCAGCTCATTATGCAAACCCGTAATGTACTATTTCAATGTACATAGACATTACAAGATTAAGCTCCCTCTACCTTTGAACTATCACATTTTAATTCATATTTCCATGCACTTTAGTCACCTGTTGGGCTACTTTCAGTGGTCTGCGTATTTTCATGTTTTGTTATAATCACTTTAAATACATAGGCTAAAACTCAGCATTTGTTTAATGGCTATGCAATTAGATTACATGGGAAAATTAAAGTCTATTTTATAATTCATAGCCAGAGAAATGTAATCATTGAAAAATTGCTGTACTTGCGCTGTAATAAAAGAAGGCTTTCAAAACTTGTGAATCATCAGAAATGTACTAATTGCACAGAAGACAATTTTTATCTTTGCCATCTCAGTGTACAAAAGCCAAGTTACACAATCTTTGGACACCAAGAAACAATAAGTAGTAATGATCCAATATAACTGAGCATGAAGTTCTCTTTAAAAAAGATTTAAATGTGATGCACTTGTGACAAGCCTCTGCAAAATGCTAATTACTAATTCAGCCACTCCAGTTCAGCTAAAAAGGTTTGCTTTATTAAACTTTTATCAGGGAAATGCTCTCTGTCTAAAATGCCATATTTCAGACCTAAGGAAATTTGTGAAGCTCAGTTATGCATTGCCATAAATAGGCACACAAAAGAATCTATATTTTTACAATTTACTTCTAAAGAAACTTTAGTCCTTTACTTTCTCTGATCAGGGTTCTCAGGTTATGACAACACCCTGAAAATGAAGTATTGGTTTGTCTCCACAACATCTATCTCAGCAAGCTCATGTCATGCAGATGATAAAACCAAGGTTGGTGATGGATTGCTGAGATTGAAAAATAGTCATTTCATGGTGCACCTTCACTTTGCGACAAGGATACCACCTACAATACATTATCTGCAAGCAAAACTGTGCTTAAATTTGTGTTGCAAATGTCCATTTATTACAAATTACAGTATGGTGTAAATGTGAGTCCCAGTGCACTCTGTGCTGAGTTTGGACTGCTTTTTATGACTGTGTATTGGCTACCTTTATTTCAGAATGCACTTTGGACTTTTATGTGACACATACAGGAATGACCAGCACTACCACACTCTTGTAGTCTGGTTACCATGTATAATTCTTGTACAGTTGCCAATAAACAGATGCAAGGTAAAATTTAAGAGGAAGTCATCTGTGGAAGTTGTAGATAGATATTTTCCCCCTCCAAATGTGGGCCTGCCACCTTGCACTTTGCTAGAAGCTGGGTTAAAGGGGATGGATAACTTGATGATGACCAGATATGTTCATTCCCTTTGGGGTACCTGGTATTGGCCACGGTCAGAAGACAGGATTTTGGGCTAGATGGACCTTTGTTCTGACTTAGTACGGCCATTTTTATGTTCTTCGGGCCTGCTATAGACAAATACTACTACCATCTACTATATATTGATGGTGGTACTTTTGTTAAGACGTACCCTTGCAAAGATATTTTTGTACAGCTGGAAAGGTGCTTTGGCAAAATGTCTGACTGGAAATGCCATGAGGGCAAATTTTAATTTAACCTTCCCTTTGCAATATCCAAATTGAGTAAATTGATTATCACATGCTTTGCACCATCCAGGCATGACCCTGGGACTTTTGCTAGTCTTGAGGCAAAATCCCTTGGTGGTTTATCACAGCCTTGGAGGCCGAAAGTCATATTTGCCTCAACTTCTATGGTAAGTGCAGGGCTTTCCAAAACTACTTCCTCAATTTCTCCTTTGCTGCTAAGCGCTCCAGGTACAGAGTTGCACACAATAAACTATTTGCTGTGACCAGCCACTGTGGTAGGGTTTCCAAAACTAGAAATCATGCTGCTTATCCCCCAGCACCAAGTAAGAGCACCTGACCTATTCATGAAGTATGTATAAACAGACATGCTTCATATATAAAACATTCACAAGAACAGCCAAGTTCAAATTCTCTTGAAGCCTGTTATGGCATCATTCTGGCTAAGCGACAGCTTCGGTGCATGCCCTAATAACTGGGCTGTTCTGGATTCACTCAGTCTCCCTCCCCATTTTTCTTGTGTGAAAAAATTCAGATCTCTTTTTAATTACACATTGGAAGAAATACAAATTTGGAAACCTTACAATTTTTCGCAAGATGTATTTCTTCTTTTCCAGCCAGCTCTAAGAGTACCAGACTGGAGACAGGGCTTTGGTAGCAGCCTTTGGAACATAACTGGTGGAAGTGAGCAGGATGTTATGGGAAAATTGGTTGCAGTGGACAAGGTAGGAAGGGACGAGTGCTTGGATTAGCTTACTAGGAATGTGGACAGAGGGAAAAGGCAGACCTTAGAAATTTTATGGATGAAGCATTAGACATGGCTTGGATGTTAAATTCTAGAGGCGGCATAGTCAAAGAGGTTACCAGGCCTGAGTGATGATGATTAAGTATGAGTTTTCAACTATGACAGATGGCAGGTCTACACTAGACCTGAAAGTTGATCCTAGTTATGCAAGTCCAGTTACAGCAACTGCGTAGCTGGAATTGATGCAACTACGATCAATTTACCTGGCCATCCTCACTGAGGGAAGTTGATGGGAAAAACTCTCCCATCAGCCTCCCTTACTCCTTGCAATAATGAGGAGTACAGGGTTGACTGTTGAGTGCTGATAGTTTGCTTCTGTGCATCCCCGCTAGGTGTGCAAAATGAAACCCTGGAAGTTTGACTGATCAGGTCAGACTCTTGGTAAGTGTGTATGTACCGAGAGAAAGAAAGAATGGAATAGATTCAGAAGGGAAGACAAAGAATTTAGTTGTGGGCATGTTAAGCTTAAAATGATAGCACATTAGCCTGTATGAAATGTTACACATGCAGGCTAAGATTTTTTTTTAATGGGTATACAAACCCCCCAACAAACCTCTAACTCTCTGTATATTATGTGCCTAATCTACATACCATTTATGCCTACCCAGAGAGCCTATTAGCAGAAATAAAGATTAGATTAGTGACTTGCAGTTTCTGCACAAAAGAAAGCTTTGTTTGAGACTAGAAGAATCTGAGAGCTTCTGTCTGAGCAAATTATAGATTGAATGGTACTCATTCCACAGATAAGATCCATTTATCTATGTACTCTTCCTTCTTTATGCTGAAACAAAAGCCAAAGAAATAGCCATGTAAATAGTATTGCTGGGATGAAAAACTTAACCATTGATAGGGAAAAATAACAAGATCTGACAGCTATTGTTTGAGTATTTTGAGCAACACAAATTAAATTGGCTTCAGCAATAGTGTAGAGCTGCCCTAAATTTCAAACCAAAGCAACAAAGCTGTAGCATGTAGATAATCTGACACTTTGTGATCTTGCTCCCTTAACCATAGTTTCTTCAGTACACCGTTACTTGAGCTAGTTAGTTAATTAAAGCCTGTTATGCCTGCTGGCACGTAGGGCAGCAATGAAGGTTCTCATCTTCTGTGTGGCTCTGGCCATTTTCTCCAGTGTGTCCCAGCTGTAGTTCATTCTCTTCATGTCTGCCTCGACAGGACACTGCTATGTTGTCTTGGGCCTCCCATGTTTCCGTTGTCCTTCAGGTGTCCAGTGAAGTGCTATCCTTACAATGGCATCTGCCTTCCTTCTCATCACATGCCCTATCCATCTCCAGCATGTTCTCATGAAGATCGTGGTCATGTCTTCCTGGTGGCATCATAGGAGCAGGTTGTGGTTAGAGACTGTCTTTGGCCAACAGGTGTGAAGTGTCTTGCGCAAGCTAGTGGTGTGAAAGGACAAGAGCTTGGCAAGGTCACACTTTGTCATGTGCCAGCGCTCTGATCCATATAGTAGTGTTGTTATGACACAACTCTGGTACAGCTTAAGCTTGGTGTGGACACTGTACTGTGTAGATCTCCATATATTGTTCATACTTCTGAGGACATCTCTGGCCTTGCTTAGTCTGCTCTGGATGTCATTCTTAGTGCCACCATCATGAAGGATGATGCTGCCTAAGTACATGAAGCTGCCTGTGCTGGGTAAGTCTGCATCATTTATCTTGATTGGTGCTGGCGAATCTAGGTTGAGAGTCATAATCTCTGAGTTTTTTGGGCTAACTCTTAATCCAACCTGGCATCCAAAGGTGCATAGGAAAGCCATCACACAAATTTGTAGGAAAGTACTTTGTTGCTGTTTCCAAAACAGTCTTTTTCTAGGTGTGGGTTTTTAGCCCTGAGATGAACCTCCAGCCTGGAGGACCAGTGGATAACACTTGGTCTGGTCTCTACCGTTTGACCTGTCTGGCGTGGGTGGCCCTACCAGGAGCACTAGGCTCCTGCCAACATAGCTCTAGGGGTCACTAAGACTTAGATGAGCTAGCTCTTATACTTACCTTAGGTCTTCAGTGAATGGGGGTAAATAAATTAACTGCTCCAGATGGATTGGAACAGATGAAAGCACAGAGCTAAATGTGGTCATGTCATCAGGGCACACAATAACACCACACCCTATATTTCCACACAAACCCACTGAATAGTCTTGCTGAGTAGTTAAATACAAGAGAAATCAAACAAGAGTTCTCAGGACACCATCCTACACTTTTGGATCTTGGCCTTTCAAAGGAGGGACAGTTGTGTGCTTAAATCGAAAGACTAGAAGCCAAAGTCTTCAGGCAATATGTAGTCAACCTGGGCAACTTCTTGCCAGAGGATGTTGTGTAGGCCAGGATTTTAAAATGGCTCAAAAAAGAGCTAGATAAATTATTGGGTAGGAATGGTGTCCCAAGCCTCTGTTTGTCCATCCTTATGTTCTAGGAAACCTGAAGTCTATTCTCAGCTCTGTCACTGACTTCTCACAGGGAAGTCTATGGCCTGTGTTATGCAAGCAGTCAGATTATTTGATCACTGTAGTCCATTATACTGGGACAAAAAACAGAGTCACTCAAGCTGGCCTCATCTACCCATCTGTCAGTCCACATGTATGTCAATATCACATGGCCACAAGGAATCCAAGATAGCTGAAAGTACTCCAAGAATCGGCAGAGACATCCCACATCCCTCCTACACTCCATGAAATCTCCAAATTATGCGAGATCTCCAACCAAGCTGACAGCGCATCAGATCTGAGGGCCCCGAACACTGCTCATCAAATATTTTACAGTCTTCTCACCAGTGTATGGCACATACAAAAAGGTGTGAGGCAGGTTGATGTTCAGAAAGACTTTCAGCACCAAGGGTCTAATAATTACTTCCTTAAAAAGCTGACATATGTCTCTCCCTTAAAGGCACAGACAATTGACTCCACTAATGGCCCCAGAACCTTCCTGTTTACAATCAACAGACATGCGAGGCATAAATCTCACATAAGTATAGAAGCTCACACTTCCCCATTGTTCTACACCTCAGAAATGAAATGCTGTGACCACAATACAAACAGTAAAACAAAACAAAAAAAAAAACCCATAAACCAACAGCTGCAGGTACTAAGTCAAAGAACATCTCATTATTCTTAGTATACCAATTTTTTTAAAATGTGTTCCTCACCTACTAATGAACTATCATTACATTTGTTGGTGAAGTTTTGTTGCACAGAATACTGTACATAACCACGGAGGATTAATAGCTAAAAAATAAGAATGGAAAGTCCAAACTCTCTGCTATATAAATCCATGTAATTGTGCTTCTCCAAATCATCTGAAAGAAAATCTTCCTGAAAAGAATAAAATACCTTGAAAAATTTTGTTCATATTTACAATGCCTTTTAACTGTGTGGAGCAATTTTTGGTTAAGTTGTTCAGAAACAACTCCCACCATTCTAAGTAACTCATGGAACCGATGCTTGATGCACTCACCAGGAAATAATACAGCTGACCATATATGCTGGAATGACAGTCTCAAAAGGGGACAGTAAATGACAACAGAAGGGAAGGCTGAGCAATAAGCAAAAACTTCACCAAGGTTGATCATCATCAATTGTCCAGAGCACAAAGTTAGAACATACTAGAAAAAGTCCAGTCCCTACTTCAGTTGTGTTACAGAATGCTCAAATTATTTGACTTGTTCCTCTAAAACTGATAGATGTGAACTGATTTTGGCAGCTTTTCAGGAACAGGTTTGCACTTTTCTTCATCAATATTATTGACATCCCCCAAAGAGCTGAGTGAGTAATAGATATTTCACTTTGGTGGATAAACTGGAAAATAACAAAATGTTTTTTTTTTTAACTGAGCCTCTGAATTTTTCCCTTTTTTTGTTTCAATGATGCACCAAGAAAGAACAATTTTTAAGGGTTTACCACATTAAACAGCAGTACATACTCATCTTTGGACAAATAATTTACCTGGATGCTTTGATAGGCTGACAGTGGTTGCCATCTATACCAAGTTAACGATAATCTCTATTTACCTGATTTTATTGTTGAAACCACCACTGAAAAACCCAATAAAGATTAGGAATGGATTATGGCTAGGCTACCATGGGTATGAAAGTAGAGGGAATGTGAGGAGAAGACTCAGGGTAAAGCTACACTTAAAAAAAAACAAAAACAAAAAAACAAACAAACAAAAACCTCCCCCCACCACTGTGAATCTCAGAGCATCAGAGCCCAGGTCAAGTGAGTTGGGCTTGTGGAACTAACTGTATGGGACTAAAAATAGCAGTGTAGATATTCCCTGTTGGGTGGGAGTCTGGACCTGAACCTGACTGAGGAGCTTAGGGGTTCTCTGAGCCTGACCCCAAAATACCTATTCTGCTATTTTCATCTCCACCGCACAAACTCCAATAGCCCAACTCACTTGATCTGGGCTTTGAGACTTGACACATATCTCTTTGGTAGTGTTTCTGGCAGTCACTTCATAATGAATAGGACATCTTTATGTCGCTCTCCTATCTGTGAGTCCATTGATGGCTGATCAGCCCAATTCTGGAGCTGCAGATCTTATCACAGAAGAGGCAGTTGTTGGAGGGGTGTGGGGCAGTTTTGGACACTTTTCTTCTTCTTTGCCTCTCCTCGTCTGCACTGTAGTGGGACCTCTCAAATTGCACCATCCTCTCACTGATTACCATTCTCCACTGGGCATGGTCTTGCACAAAGTTCTCCCAAATGTTGACACCGATGCTGAACATTTTCATGTGTGCCTTCAGCATGTCCTTTTATCACTTCCACTGGCCCCCCAACACTCCTCTGTCCTTCCTCCAATTTAGAAAACAGAATCTGTTTTGGGAGGTGCTGATCAGACAGCTGAACCACGTGACCAGACCAATGAAGTTGTTGATGAAAGATAATGGCTTCAATGCTGGTCATGTTCAACTTTTCCAGGATGTGAGTATTTGTGCGCCTGTCCTCCCAAGAGATATTTAGGATTCTCCTGAGGCAGTGTTGATGATATTGTTCAAGTGCCTTCAGATGACGCTTGTATGTTGTCCAGGTTTCACTTACATAAAGTAACATTGTAACAACCACTGCATGGTATACAAGGAGCTTACTCTTGGGATAGGTGTCCTGGTTCTCGAAGACCCTTTGTTTCAAGTAGACGAAAGCACGGCAGGTGAAAGCATGGCTTAGACAATGCTGGATTTCTGCATCAATGTCAATTTTAGTGGAAAGATGACTTCCAAGCATGGGAAGTACTCCACATTTTCCAGCAGTTCTCCGCTGACTTCAATAGAAGGTGCATGAGACTGTCCAGCCAGCAAAGGTTGGTGGAGCAGCTTGGTCTTTTTGATGTTCAGTGTGAGGCTGAGATTCTCATATGCTTTAGCAAAGGCACTTAAGATGGTCTGAAGGGCACACCCATATGGTCATCTGCGTACTGGAGCTCCATGATTGATGTCGGGGGGTCTTGCTTTTAGACTTCAGTCTCCTGATATTGAAAAGCTTCTAGTTTGTTCTATAGACAAGCTTGCCATCAATGAGGTGAAGGGTCATAGCAATGAAGATGCAGAACAGTGGTGCTGCCTTGCTTGACTCCCGTTTTGACCTCAAAGAGGTTGCTTTGGGATCCGTTGTTGCTCATTACTGTGGAAGTCATGTTGTCATGAAGCAGATTTAAAATGTTAATGAATTTTTTGGAGCAGCCAGTCTTTCAGAGGATGGTCCACAGGGCACTACAATTGACTGAACTGAATGTTTTGGTCAGGTCAATGAAACTCATATATAAGGCTTGGTTGTGCTCACAACATTTTTCTTGCAGTTTCTGGGCAGTGAAGATCATGTCCACTGTTCCTCAGAATGGTCAGAAGCCACACTGAGATCCTGGGAGAATTTCTTCTGAGAGTGGTAGGAGTCACTTTATAAGGATTTGAACCAGGACTTTCCCTGTGGCTGCCACAAGGGAGATGCCATGATAGTTTCTATTCTGACTTGTCACCCTTCCTGACAAGACTGATGATCAGTGTGTCTCTGAAACCTTGTGGCATCTGCTCCCTATTCCAAATCTGTCAGGGATGGTGCTTGGTCCTGCTAAAAGGGCAGAGGACTGGACATGATGACCTTCCAAGGTCCCTTCTAGTGCTATGAGATGTATACCTCCATATGTTATTTTTTAATATTTATTTTTGAGAGTCAGGAGGTGGAGCTGTTTGTGGAGCTCTGGCCCACCTTCTTTGAAGACTTTGGTAGGGATTCCAGTTGCCTTGTTGCACTTCATCACTTCGAACTGTCCCTCTACCGTGGTCCTAGAATCCCTTGACCTTGACTTTGGTACTCTAGATGTACCATCAAAGCCACCTGTCCCCAGGAATTTGAACAAAGGGTGCCCACAGACTCAGTTCCTTTTCTCCCAATGTTCAAGAGCTGGAAATATCTAGCGTGTTACTGGTGCATAGACATTCTGCACTGGACAGAGTGCACAAGCCAATGGAGTGGGATAAGGCAAAAGCACGCTATGAAAAGGTGCCATAGCTTGTATTCTAGCTAGCTGCTGGTGCCAGAGCTTGTACTCTGGCTAAATGATGTCTGAAAACAAACTAGCTTGCTAAATGACTTTTGTCCAACATAGTTTTCATTTTTTGAAGGATTATAAAAGCTGACCTTTTTAGTCTTTCCATTTTTTTGGAACTCTTATTAATAGAAAGAAAAATCCCAATGCTTTGTTCGGTGAAGTTCTAGAATTCAGTAATTGAAAAATGGCAGTAATGTTGCTTTAATTAAAATGTGGACAATTTTTACAAGACACTTCATTTTCTAAAAAGGCCATTACAAAAACCCCATGTTGTCCATATCCACTGCCTCCATACAACATTTGTCTGCAATAAACCAAAATAGCACCCTAAAAAGTCCTTACAATGGGGGTGTAACCATTTGTAAATTACTAGAAGAATATAAAATCCTCCAGTGATCACAGGGCATTTAGAAAATAACAACCTTACTTTCGCATATGCATTTTTAAATTGAATATATGATCATAACTTTTCAGTAATTTTTTAGCTCATTTTAGTTTTTGAATGAATGACAGGCATTATTTATTTTGTATTTAGTAAATTTGTTTCATTAGTAGTTACTTCTGAATGCTAGTTGTATTTACACAGAAACTGATTCCATCAAGTTTTGTACAAGTGTATACACCAGTAAATTAGATTCAAGTTTCTTTAATAAAGTTACAAATCTCTTTTCAAGTTCTACCTCCTAATAGCAACTGAGAGCCAGTTATTTTTATTAAAAGGTAGCAATGAAAATGTGTAAAATCCATACACAATTACAGGCCTTATTTGAATTTGCATTTACCCACAGCTATCAATAGAAATCTGCAAATTGTGTCAGAGTAAACGTATGAGATATTCAAATACTACTTCTATGTAATATATTCTTTGTGGACATAATTTCAAAACAAGCATCTCAGGAGTTTCTTGTTCCAAGCTATGAAATAACTAAGACACTTATGTCTGTTGAATCACCAATATCTCACTTGTAACCCACTGCATTATTCTAACCATGAACAAGCTTCTGAGTCAGCTCAAAATTTGAATTCTTCAATCAATTCGTGCCTATGGCACAATAAGTACTTGTAATTAACAGAGTAATTCAGCTTTCACGTCCCTTTTTAATACTTTATTAGTGAGGCTGGAAACAGATCCCTTTCTTTTTCTGGACAATAGCCAGAAGATCGAGGAAGGTCCCACAGAGATTTTGGGACACAGCAACTCTTCTGAAACATAATGTTGCATCTGTTGTGCTCAGCCTTTATGTTGATAGCCCATATATGTTCATGAGTGATTTGCTCTTTCAAAAACAAGTTCTTCCTCCTCTGTAATTTCCATCTAGCCCTGTTTGACTTACGCAGCTTTCTCTACTGCACACTGGTGATTATTTCGGTCTACCAGAATACAGTGAAAAATTAAAATGTAAGTTGCAACCTGGCTTCTACTCCATATAAATAGTAAATAATTACTAGTTGGTTCCTGTTGTGCTTCAGTTTAATGATAACTAGACCGTGGTATCCCACTGTCCTGGTCGCAAGACACTTTGTGTATTAGAGATGAAGAAACTAAGGCACGGGATGATCGTGTGACTTCCGAGGTCCCTGCTAGTGTGATGTATAGTGAGGAATAGATCGTAGGCCTACTGAATCCCAGATCTGTGCAGAGAGAAAATATTTTGCAGCTACAGTGAATGTGTTACAGCCATTTACCTTTATGTTACTCATTAAATTGCATGAAAATTTTACTTACAGGAATGCATTCAATTGTAGCTTGTTTCTCAGACAATCACAGGGTGTATTTTTTTTTTCTCATAATATACTAGACCAGGAGTTCTTGACCTTTGCCACAGCAGGCCCATCCAGACACTCTCCTTGCATTTAGCAATATGGGATGGGCAGAATGATTGCAACCCGTAAGTGGAGACTTGGTGGACTGGTATTAGAAATATAATAATGCAGCTAATTCAGCCATGACTCAATTCAAGAGAGGAGCTGAAATTTCAGCGGGAATGAAGAGTGAGTTCTTCTGTGTAATATCTATAGGGCAGAGCTTCCCAACCTTTTCACTTGTGCGGACTCCCCAATCACCCATCAAACCATTCATGGACCCCCATCAAAGCCAATGCTAGATGCTATGTACACTTCAATACATGAAAAAGGAAACCACAGCATAGATTTTTGGGCTGCAAATAATTACATTATTCGAAAAAATTTACTTTAAAATAATACTTGATAGAAAATAAGCAAATAAATTGCAAAGTTACAATGACCATTTTTTTTTCATGCACACCCTGCAATACTCCTGTGAACCCCCAGGGTCAGAAGACCCTCAAATTGGGACCACTAATCTAGGGCAATGCATTTAACATGGAAATTCAACACAGATTAATGTGCTACCAAACATAACCTTGGAAAGTGATGTGCCATTCTGGTACTATGGTTTAGAAAGAATATAGAAAATCTTCAGGACAAAGGAGGTCAAGGTAAAGACACATAAGGAACTATGTTTTTATAGTTTACAGGCAGTTCAAGTGTGATATATGCACAGCCAATAAATATCTTTAACTTAAGCAATTCAATGAAGGAAGAATTACTCGGTCTCAGATGACAGCAGTCACTCTAACCATTTCTTTATGGTAGAGCTTGGGCCCTGTTTTGCTAGGCATGATACAAAACACGCAGTTAAAGGAGGAGAAATGCAGGACAAAGATTAAGAAAAAGCTGGTTCTGCAATTAGTCAGAAGAATAGACTCCCAAGTCAGGTAGTCAAGGAATAGCCACAAATGATTCAAGACTGCAACCTCTGCAACCTCTTCTTGGAAAAATCAGCATAGTCCCATTCCTTTCACTTCATATGGAGATACAATGGTCTGATGATCTCAGCGTCTCCTCTCAAATCCACCCTTTAAATAGGGGCTTATACATACAAACTATTGCTTAATTTATTGTCACTACAGCTATTTTCATTAGGGTAGAACCTATGCCTTGTTTTACTAGGTGCAGTATAAAACAGAAGACACAGTCTCTGCTTAAAGTAGAGTACAAGCTAATTATAAATCAAGATAGATGAGGTGGTGGCTGTCATATAATACGCCTGCAGGTGCCAAAGAGCAAGGATGGAAATTTCCACACTTGCCGGCACAAAGTCTCACACAGCCTTGAATCCTGAAGGCATAAATACCAGTTGGGCTTTATTAGATGTCTCTGACAGCTTTTATTGGCTACCGCCCAGGCACCTCTAGCAACAAGATAACCAACACTGACCCCTCCTTCAACTCTGTGAGAATGTTAGCAATGGCACTGAGCCAGTGCCCGTACACTAGGTGAAAAAAAAGTTACAGTGTAAAGCCATGGGGAGCCCAGCCCCTGACTGAGTCTCATGAGGGACTTCAGACTCAGAAGCGCCCTGGATTCCCTCCCAGCTGGGGCCACGTTTGCCACAGCCTGGGTGTGAGGCATCTGGGATGGGACTCCCCGTGGAGAAAGGGGAGTAAGCATTCCAAGTGCTTTTTACTTCCTTTTCTTTGCATTGCTTTGTAGTGCTTTTGCTTGCTAAGGTGTGCACTGTAATTGTCGTAGCAGTGAAGTAGAAAGCTTAATAAACTACACCATCTCCAGTCGAGACCGTGTTGAAGCAAAACCCATAATCCTGTCCATCCTTGGCCGTGAGCTGACAGCAGACAGATAGATGGGGGACTATAAGGAAATAAGTCAGTGCTGGTAAACCTGAAAAGCAGCAGCCACAGCAGCTCCACTCCCTCGTCCTTGTGGAGTATTTTGCCAGCATCACAACAGAGGAGAGTTTCTAGAGAGGGTTGCTTCAAGTTAGAGATGAAATATATTGTGAACGAAATGTATCTTGTTATTGCTTATATTGTACACATTTATCCTTCCTGAGAGAAAGAGAGGAGTCATTTCTATTGCTATAAGTATAACACCGTTTACAGACGGTAAATTGACTTTTAGAAGTTTCCCATTGGCAGCATGACGACTTGTCAATTTACGGTGCTACTCAGCCTGTGAACTGATGGCTCGGAGAAGTTCAGTGAGTCACAGAGAAATGCGACTGTGCAATGTCCTGGACTACATACTGCCTTTGACAGATGGTGAAACACACAAGTTAATTTTGATGTCATTAAAACACACATGACTCAAAGATGATACATAGCCCACAGTACATTCTTACTGCAGTGCTGGGAATAGGATCAGTTAAAACTGATTTACAAGGTTTTACAATATCATTCATAGCAGATACATTTATCAAAAACCAAGAAACAAAGCTAAAGCCAAAGCCAAAACATGGGATGAGAACAGGGCACAAAGCCAATGGAACAGGATTTACATTGTGAGAAATAGCAAATAATTTTAAGGTTAAATAGGAGTAGGAAAGGGATTTAGTTACACTTTGTATTAATAAAAGATAAATGGAACAAAACCATGACCTTAAGCAGGTTATGAAAATCAATGAACTATATGTTCTAAGTAACTGAAATGGGCACAATTTAAAAAAAATAGCAATTTTGTCTACTTACTTTGCTTTAGTGCTACCTAAGGTTAAAGGTTCAAATATTAGGGCTGGGGCCACACTTGGCCAACACTTTGACATGGCCATGCTAATGGCCATTTCAAAGAATACTAATGAAGTGCTGAACTAAATATTCAGCACCTCATTAGCATTCACATGCTGCCAGCCGCGGTGCTTCAAAAGCACCACTTTCAAACACACACAGCTCAGTGCAGCTACATAGGGGTCCTTTTTGAAAGGATCCCTGCACATTTCATAATTCCCTTATTCCTCTCAGCTGATAGGAATAAGGGGATTTGGAAATCTGCAGGGTCCTTTCAAAAAGGACCCCCATGTAGCCGCACTGCACTGTGCACGTTCGAAAGCAGCCCTTTCGAAGCACCAAGGCTGGCAGCATGCGAATACTAATGAGGCTCCGAATATTCAATTCAGTGCCTCATTAGTATTTGTTGATTAGGCCATTAACATGGCCATTTGAAAGTTTTGGCCAAGTGTGGCCACAGCTTAAGTGTGAAATGTGGAGCTGTGCTTGGGAGAGAGAATAATCAGGAAAGAACAGCTAGAAATTTGACTGCAGGATTCTCAAAAAAGTGAAGTCTCTGCTGGTAAGAGCTCCAATTTTCATATGTTTGATAGAAAGAAGAGACCTACCAATCATAAATTGGTGCAAAGGCTGAGAAAGAGTTAGGCCGCGTCATACTTCTAGAAAGCAGAGCAAGTAAAATTTAGCTCCTGCCAATGCTCTCAGATGGAAACTATAACTTATTAGCCAGACATCAGGTGTGAAAGAGCTACAAAGCCCTGATTTTACTGGGGCTGAGGAGGAGGGACCGCAGTAGGTTATTTGTAAGATAGAATGGAGGCAAAATAGCAATTGGCCATATGAGAAGGAAAACAGCAAGGCTACGTCTACACTGCTGGGGAGATCGCCGCTCCCACAGTCTATCTCTGGAATTCAATTTAGCGCTCCTCGTAGGGACATGCTAAATTGAACTTACAAGGTGCCCATGCCAGTGCCAGCACTCCTGACTCTTGTTAGGATTAAAGGAAGTCAACAGGTGAGGTCGCTCCTATTGATCACCCACAGTGAAGATGGCACGGAAGCCTGAATTAAGGTATGTCAACTCCAGCTAAGTAATTAACGTAGCTGGAATCACGTACCTTAATTTGACCATCCTGTTGAGTGTAGACCTGCCCTAAGATTGCTCTGACTAGTGGATATGAAGCCAAAGGATGTGTGTGTGCAAACACACTCTTGTGCACACTCAGAGAGCAGGTGAGACACACACAGGTACTGAAAAGGCAGCTTAGGTGTAGTAACACCGTAAATTAACTAAAAACAAACCAACAAAAAACCTCAAAACAGTTATGAGGTAGACTGAAGTCTACTTTAGTCTATATAAATTGTTTTGTAAGCTAGTATTTATGAGTTACTGCTGAACTTAACTGAATCAATATAGATTCATACAGCAGAAGCAGAACCTGATTCCTCTAAGGTACTCAGTGTTAAAAAAGCTGGACATTTTCCATGACAGACTGCTGAATGCCTCAATGTTAAAAACACAGGAAATTGTATGAAAAATTCCAATTACATTCCCAACTGCAATTAATCCATAAAGTTAGAACCCTTGTATTTCTCTGGCATAGCTGAAACAGCAAAAAACCACTGAACACCAGAAGTGACCATCAAACACTAACCTGGAGGGATTCCTTAAATGTTACCAAATTCCACCAGGACTGCAAAATAAGGAACCAAGGTGCAACACAGAATTCTCCCCATTCACTGATCAGCGGGTAACAGACAAGTCTGGGTAGAAGCAAGCCAAACCTTGGCAGTTTCTGCAATAGCCTGCTGTCAGCAAAACTCAGGGAGCATCTACACACATAAAGCATTTTGTCAACAGAGTCTTGACAAAACAGCATTTTGCCTCCACAGTGTTATCCCTCTCAGCTTTGAGGAATAACGCTCTGTTGACAGAAATGCAGGGTAGATGCTTCTGTTGATAGAGGGGGCTTCCGGTTCACCAGACAGAGCTGTTTGCAGAGCTTCTGATCAGCCGTTCTGTCGAGAGATGGCCGGGCAGTCTGGCTGCTCTCTGTCGATAGAGTGGATTGCGCTGTTGATCTGCTTTTGTGTGTAGATGTACTCTGTCGACAGGTTTTGTCGACATACCTCTGTCGACAGACATTGCTCTCGACAGATGCTGCTAGTGTAGACGTAGCCCTAAAGGAATCCTTCAAAGATTAGTTGAAACATTCGCTAAATAATGGGATATAAACTATAGGTTCATATATATACACACATATGTCCAGCAATCTGTGCAGAACACCCATATAACAAGAATGCCAAGGTTGCACAGGTGAGCTATCAAAAATTAGGAAATGCCAATGTTAAGGTTGCCTGCACAACCTTAAGGGGGAAAAGAGTTATTTGTGTACTTTACATCACCGTTTGGCATTTCAATCACATGAGCACACAGTATCATAATGAGGGCAACATGCCCAAAGAGTTACAACTGTGCAACCACTCTTAACGCTCACATTTCCTGCCTTTAGTGTAGCAGGGCCAACAGACACTGCAGGCCCTGGGGCAAGGGCCCAGGGCAGAAGGGGTGGGGGCCTAGAGCAATCAGCTCTTGGGGCAGCTTGGACTGTGGCACTGGCCCCTCTTTCCCTCAGAGCTGTGTGGACTGGTGGGTTGAAGGGGCCCAGAAAGTTGTCTGCTGCTGCTCTTGACAAAAGTATCAGCAGCAGTGGCTGGCGCTCTGGGCCCTTTGAAATGCTGGGCCCCAAGCAACTGCCCCCTTCGCCCCGCTGCTGATGTGCATGCTTTAGTGCTTCACTTATCTTAATGGTTTTTTTTTTTTTTAGTCTGGATAGTTAAGGAGTTATATGTATACAATTGCCCACGTGTACAGCCACACACAGGCATACAAACACAAAACTACATACAGACGTTTCCTGAACATTTATCTGAATAGCGAAATATTATTTTCCAAATATTTGACATTGGTGCATCTCCGTCACAGTCACTAGTTCAATGATTCTTTCCTGAAGGAAATCCAAATTGTTGCTGTTGCTTGAGAGACAGGATAGGAATGCACAAGAAAGAAGAACTAGAAAATTGTTGTAAGGTACATGGTTTTATTTGTTTAGAAAAGCCTCCTGGCTAATTTAACATTAAAATATTTAGATTACCTCACCCATCTATCAGTCCATAAAAATGTTCAGGTCCAGTGGAACTGCCGAGACATAATGGTTACAAGAAGAGTTTTAGACTATGGGACTTACAGACTGAATTGATGCATTTCTCGACCGAAGCAGGGAGCCACCCGTTTAAGTTCACCCAGAATGACACATTGCAGAGGAAAAAAAATAAAGAACAGAGAATAATAAAATGAAAACCTCAGTCAGATACCATTTTGCATTTCTTCTGCAACACAGGGACTGAATACAAAATGGCTGCCCGTTACTGCAGATTCCTTCAAGATATAGACGTTTAATACATGGTAGAGATCAGGTTTTTTTATTGTTAATTGTAGTCTTCCTTACACATACTGAAGAATGTTCAGAAAATAGAAGGTCCAGACAGACAAGCTGCAGAAGCTTTAGGAAACCTCAAGCATTGCAACGAGCATGCACCAGCAAGAAAAAATAAAAAAAAGTCAACTGGTACATTGAAGTTCATTTCTACCTCCTACAAACTAAACAACTGTGGAGGCGAGGAGGAGAGACTAGCAAGAAATTGTCATAAACATAATTCTGTAGTCAAAGCAATGGAGAACCAGGTCATTAAAGCAGCTAGCTAGATCACTATCACCTTCAACCTCTGAGAAAATTTACTGTAATAATACCTAGCACTTATAAAGCACTTTTCTTTCAGATGCTCAATGAGCTTTCTGAACATTATGAACTTCCATTTGAGTTAAGCTGCGTCATACTGATGCGGTAGTGACATAGCGGGGCACAGACCCAGAGCAGAGCTGAGTGAATAAGTGATTTTCTTCGTTAGTGGCTGAACAGACTCATCTGGGTTTTTTCCTGTTTGTTTGTTTCACCAAAATGACAAACCAGAATGATTTCATTCCGTTCAGCTCGAAACAATCTTTCCTAAAGGAAATGTCGCTCCGAGAGGCCATTTTTGAAAATGGTAATTTCTAAACAAGAAGTCAAAATGATTCATTTAGAAAACATGGAAACGAATCTGTTTGGGCTGTTTTTTTTTTTTTTTTTTAAATATGTTTTCTTTTTCTTTAGGCCATCAAAACGATCCCCTGAATCTGACTTGGTTCTCTTAAATTGCTTCAGTCACTGACGCTGCAGCTTAGAAAATTTACGATTCCTCCCCAAGTTTTGTACAGCTCTAACTGGAGTCCTGTCCTCTGTTGCTGCTCTATTACCAGCAATGGGTGATAGGAACCTTTAAAAACACCTGATAAGCCCATCACAGTAGGACAAAGAAGTCTAAGCCTACTGCCAGTTTTTTGCAAGGGCCCACAAGGGATCTCATTGTGCAAAGACAGCAGAAAGGGCTGGCATCGTTCCTGTGTCACATCGAGGGGAGAGTGTACAATAGGCCAAGAAAGCTGGAAGAGTGGGCTGTTCAGGAAGGCATGTGGTTTGAGCAGCTGGGCTGACACAGCACATCTATGACACAGCCTCCACCAGCAAGCTGCTCTGCAGCCCCAGGCACTGCTCTCTTGGGTAGAATCCCCAGAAGAAAGGTAATAGCAGAAAATACATCTGCCCCTGCCAGGGCAGGGGTTTCCCTTGGTGCAGTTGGCACAAACCAACACTAGCTAAGGATTTGGTAGGCATGCTACAAATCGTTCCCTCCGCCCCGCAATGTCTTGCTTAAAAAAAAAGAACAAACAACAATGGGAAGGAAGAACAATGGAGTTACAGAAACAAAAAGCCAGATCACTGGACTGCACATCCTCTCTTTCACTTTTTCTTCCTTTGCTCTCCCTAAAGCTCTTGGAAATAAAACACATGCAAATGTGGTTGGAGTTCAGGCTAGGCTCCCTTTTCCTCTCTTGTGGCTCTGTTATTTTCATGCACACTGAGTTGCATGAATAAAAATTTCCCCACATATCAAGCTGAATACAAACACGTTCTCTCTGACAATTCCCAGTCCCACCACGAGTGTGTGTCTAACCAACCACCCCATAAAAAATAAATTGAGTTTGGAAGGACAGCAGCAGACAACAAGCTGATTATGAACTGTGATATCCCACATGGTTCCTCCTGGTCCCAACTGTGGGGATGTTTGAATTTGCAGGAAGGGCCATGGTCTAATTCCTGCTCATGTTTTTTTTCAGACTATCACGAACAAGACATATTCATATGCTTTCTGAAGAGCAAGTCCCCCTTGTCCATGGATTGTAAGATCTGAGGGAATTTGCTAGTTTGCAGTAGGAATGAAAAGATTTTTGCCTTTCTGCACATAATGCAGGCATATGGTAGAGTACATTTAAATATCCCGTAGTGGGACATAGCAAGGTGTGTGTCACCAGTGAGCAAGCCAGGCCTGTAACTGTAAATTCATACTGCCTTATTTGGAACTTTAGAGTTGCTGCAAAAAAGTAATTCAGTAAATAGTGTGACAAAATCCTGAGCTACTCCTTCTGGGTCCTGTGCTTTGTGGTAGTTAAAGAAATGCCTCAGAGGCTCGCTGCACCCCTTTTGCTCCATGTACAAGTTTTTCCCAGGTGTGGGGCACAGCCTATTGAGCCCTTCTCATCATCGGCATAGTCATAAACGGGGTGATGGACTGGGTGGCACTCGCTGGGCCCCCCAGTCAAAGTACTCCCACAGGGCCTCCTGGACCCGGACACCCTCCTGGTGGGCCTGGAGGCTATGGGTGGTGGCCGGCTTGGGGTAGCCCACTCTGGGCTCGACCACCCACCCCTTCACAAAGGCCTCCCCCTTGCTTTCCACCAGGTTGTGGAGCATGGGGGATGTTTGGGAGGCCCACATCCAGGCAGGCCAGGAGACAGTGCCACCAGCCATTCGGGCGCCCAAAGGCACGCTCAACCACTTGCTGGGCATGGTTCAGCCGGGCACTGTAGTGCTCCTGGCTGGCATTGAGGTGGCCCATGTAGGGGCACATAAGCCAGGGCTGGAGGGAGTAGGCCGCATCTTCCACGAGGCAGGAGGGCATGGGGGAGTTCCCCAGAGGGACACTTCCAGCTGGTGGCACAGGCCCAAATTGTGGAACATGTGGGCATCATGGGTGCAGCCAGGCCAGCCCACATATGTGTCCTGGAAGCGGCCCCGGCTGTCCACCATGGCCTGCAGGACCACGGAGTGGTAGCCCTTCCTGTGGATAGTGTGTCTGCCAGTGCAGTCTGTGGCACAGCTGGGGATGTGGATCCCATCTGGGGCCCCAAAGCAGTTCAGGAACCCCATGGCAGTGAATCCCATGATGGCTGCATCCAGGTCCCCGACATGGGTGACCCTCTGGAGCAGCAGGGTGTTGAGCACATGCACCACCTCTGGGGAGGGGACATGGGCACCCATGAGGGTATGCAGTGTGTCCTGCCCCTCCACCCAGCCCCTCTCTCCCCGGCTCCTCCCTCCCTGGCCCCACATCCAGGCCCCCTGCCCCAGGCCCCCTCCGGCCCCCCACCTCCCTGTGGGTGCATGCCCAGGCCTCCTTACCTCCATCATGATGGCCCTGACTGTGGCCTTGCCTATGACAAACTGATGGCCCACGGAGTAGTAGCTGTCTGCAGTGGCCAGCTACCAGACTGCAATTGCGACTCTCTTCTTGACGGTCAGGGCATGCTGCATCCATATGTCCTGGTGCCTAAGTGAGGGGGTGAGCCACTGGCGGAGCTCCAGGAAGGTCTGCCACCACATGCAGAAGATCTGCAGCCACTGATCATCGTCCCACTCCCCCCATGACCAGGTGCTCCCACCACTCGGAGCTGGTGGGATAGCTCCAGAGCCAGTGGAGCACCCGGGGCGGGGGCGGGGAGGAGGGAGCAGGTGGGCCCCATGGTCAGGGGTATCCCCTTCTGCCCCCGGGGAGGGCTCCCCTGTTGGGAGCTGCTGGGCAGTCACCCGTGCAGCCTCTAGCAGGGTGCCTGCCCCACGGGACACAGCTTGGAGGGCTTCCAGCTGCTGCTGGACATCCATATCTGCGGGCTCGAGGTCTGTGAGGCTTGTGGTGCCAACGCAGGGCTCGTGCTGTGCAGGCCAAGTGCTTTTGGGAGGGGCCCTTTAAAGGGATGGCTTGCTGTTGCCCTGGAAGGGCTAGTCCGTGCTATGACCCCATCTGCGGGGTTTCCTGGCCCCTTATTTCCACAGGGGCCACTTGTGTGTGTGGATGCTCCCTTTCGGTGTCCAGGGCAGCCCCTTTCGATATAGCACATCACTACTTCGACATTGAACATTGACGGCACTGGGCCTGGAGAGCGGGTAGACGCTATGCGTCAAAGTAGCATATTTCGATGGCGCTACTTCGACGTAGCATTCTAGTGCCAGCGTAGCCGAAATGAACCCCAGGCATTTGTACAGCTATGATAAGGAGAGGGGTCTCCTCTTTACGTGGGAGTTTATTGGGTGCAGGTCACATGGATCTCACTTCTCTTCAGTTTCAGGTTGAAAAGAATGCAGAACCCCAAAGCCAATCTCCAATGAAACTGTTGCCTTCTCCCTGGTTTAGGGTTTTGTCTGTATAATTTTATGCAGGTCTAAGTCTTGTTCACATTTCCAATTAGATTCTTACGCCATAGCCTTATAGTGAAGCTCAGAATGGGTAGGTATTTGCACGTATGCCAAACTCCACTGGATTCAATGACTGAGCATGGACCCACCTGCTCAGCAAAGCACATAATGCAACATTCAGACCTTATTTACAAACTATAACCAGGAAACAGAAGCGTAGAGTCAATACTCTGAGCATTACAGTATATATATTGAACTGCAGGAAATTCTCTGAGAAGTATCTTGTATTTATTGAACTGCCAATCACACAGTAGTTACTACTTCATAAAAATCCAGCTTTTCATATCACCTAATTGACCTCCACATACTTCTTGTGAAAAAGTGAGACAAGTGAGAAGTTTCTAAGTAAGCATGGTTTTACCAGCAGGAGCTGGCATAAAACAAATTCTAAAAGGAAATAACAGCATGACCATTCTCAGGCAATTGGGGGCCAGTCTGCTTAAATAGTGCACTGTCTAATTTTAGGCCTATTACACAGTTATGAAATGCCATGTGGAATCACATGCCTCTACATAAACCAAAGTAATGACTGTCTACACTGACAATAAAGGCAAGTTAGAAATATTTATACTACTATCCATAACTACAGTTCCATGGTGCTGTGGGAGTACAAATTATAATAATCATGTCCCACACTTACCCACTGTTACCTAGCAGGACCAATAAATATTTCACGCTGAACTTAAAAGATTTCCAAGGGCCCGGCTTTTGCAATACTTACTCAAGTGACATCTGTACAACTCTCTGAAAGGGTAAATGTTACTCAGCATAAGGAAACGATGAAAAAATTCTGGCTCCAAAGTGGGTTGGAGGAAAAGCTCCTTTAACTTGCAAACATTTCTCAGACTCCTGAGGAATCTGAAGTGGTCAATACCAAATGTCAGGAAGGAATAGGAAAAGCAACAATCAAAAGTTGGAGAAAAAGTTTACTTTATGGCAAGCCTATACTTTGTCACAACACTGATTAGCACTGTATAGGATGGCCACATCTCCCTATGTTGAACATGGGATACCTGGTAAAATTGTATTCAAACAAATTCAACAGCAATCAACCATACAAATGTTCAAACAAAGTCAAGCCTCAATCAAGAAGAACTACTGTAGTTGGATTCTTTTATTTACCTTGTCTTTAGGGCTGTAAGGTTCACAGAGGTGGAATGAGACATCCACATCCACCCTCCCACACATGCAGGGAGAGGTCACACACACTCACACCCCTATACACATCTATTACACAGGAAGGGAGGAGGTGTGACTGACTGACAATGCTTCTTGCCTGGCACACTCTGGCCTCCAGGCCTGGCTGGGTCCTCAGGACGGACCCACCTCTTCTGGTGACTGGTACTGTATCTTTGATCCAACGTGTGTGGTGGGGAGGAGGAGAAGGGGAGGGACACAGAGTCACATGCCACCCACCCCAGATTCCTACGAGGGTTCACACTTGAATGTGGCCAGAAGATAAAGATGGGAGTTGCTTCTAGCAGAAGGGAAGATAAAGGAGTGGGTGGGATGTCTTGGCCCATGTTTTTGCTAAGCTCTTCTCTTCCCCCCGCTTCATGTCTTTCTACGTTACGTGACTGAAAGCAGCATGGCCTTTCCTACCTACACAGGGCTGGAAGGTCGCTAACACCTCTAGGCTGCTACTGGCAACTGACATGACCCAGCTACCTCCTGGCTACAGCATGGGCAGGATGCACTGCACATCACTGTGAGTGCCAGGGCTTCAGTGAATATGGCCAGAGAGGTGGCTCAGCAGAGGAGGGTGGCCAGGCAATGGAGCAGCCTCATGCTCCTTGTGGGAAAGACCCAGGGTGGGGGGTGTCAGAGAGGAATGTGGGAAGAGAATATAAGAAGACCCACAGCAGGTCAACCGAAAGGTCCATCTAGCCCATCACCCTGTCCCCAACATTGGCCAATGACAGGCATCCCAGAAGGAATGAACAAAACAGGCAATCACAAAACGATCCATCCCTTGTCATCCATTCCCAGCTTTTGACAAACAGAGGGTAGGAGCACCATCCCCAACCATCCTGACTAACAGACATTGATCCTCCAGGTATTTCACCAGTTCCTTCTGAAACCCTGTTAAAATCCTGGTTTTTACAACAACCTCTGGCAAGGAGTTGCACAGGTTGGTTATGCGCTGTGTGAAGAAATACTTCATTTTGTTGGTTTTAAACCTGCTCCCTATTAATTTAATTTGGTGGCCCCTAGTTCTTGTGTTATGGAAATAAGTAAATAACTTATATACTGGTCATGATTTTATAGCTCTCTATCATACCTGAGTCTCCTCTTTTCAAAGTAGAAACGTCCTGGTCTTTTTTAATCTCTCTGCTTTGGACTTCACTATCTGTGAGCAGGTGCTAAGCTCCAGCCTGAGGTGCTGCTACAAACCCTGCAGAGTTGGGCATGAACAGGCTGAACATCAGTTTGCCTGTTCACTCTGTTACCCCAGCACTTAGCTGAGAGCTGGAGGGACTTCCCCATGCCAGGACTGTGCATGACTTTGGTATGTGCAGGGCCTGGCTTCTCCTCACCAGCATTCCAGGTTGAAGGGCCCTGGGATTTCTTGGGATGCTTGACGAGCCAGAGACAGCAGGGGAAAGAAGAAGCCTGCTGGCCAGGTTGTTGATGGGCTGAACGATTATCTGACCAGGGTCTGGTTCTTCGCACAGCACTGGGAGCAGGACACCCTGCCCGGGGATATGGAGGAGCAGCGGGGAGAGCGGGAGGACAGCAAAATGGGGAGTTTTTAAAGGATTGATGGGTGGGCAGCAGAGGGGACACACAACTGGCTGCCACCTGGCACCTGCCCATGCTCACCAACCACCACTGATCATAGCCAGTGCCAGCCAGAAACGAACGGGTGGGACCCTGCTGGCCAAGAGCTGGCACAGAGCATGGGCTGCCCTGATTGACGGTGGGGAAAGAGACCCATACCCCATACACTTCAACTACCTTGCCCATCCGCCCCCCCCACCCACCATTGTCAGTCACTGGAACCCACCCCACTCACACCTGGTGGGTGAGTGAGCCGGGATCTAACCAGAACACACCAGGATTGATGTGGGAGATGGAGACAAAATACCCGAAAATTGGCCTTCTTAAAAGAAAAAGTCAGAACGCATACAGGAAGGTATAAACGTGGGACTGTACCTTTAAAAATGAGACATCTGGTCACCCTGTGAGATGTTGTAAGAGTGGTGATCACTGCAAAGATTTATGAGACACAACAATGCCACGTTTTGAACTTGAATGAGCTGAATGATTCTGTTACACACTGGTTAGAAATCCGCACCCAGGACCGTTTCGTGGAAGCAATACACTATGGATTAGTTGCTCACTAAAATACCAACATACGGCAGGATACAGCTGGTCTAGAGGAATGGCACTGCTGTACAATAGGGCTACTTTTAACAATTACTACTTACCATTACCTTTGAACGGACAACTTTCTCATCTGTGCCTGATTTGACTTTCCTGGAGAAACATTGTGGAGACTGGTCTGGGTATGCGAATCTATTTTAAAAATGGATTTGCAGTAAGTAGCTCTGAAAAAATATATATAAACAGGTCCTTGCACTTAAACATGTAGCAATGCAACTGTTTCCACATTTCTTGTCACATTTCTTCACCACACACTTGAAGGTGTGGTGTATGCTTGAAGGTGGTGTGTATGAAGGTGAGTGTATGCTTTAAAACTGATAGTTACTATTAGGTGTTATTTTTTTTTGGTCAGTGTGGGAGTGGGGATAGATCTGATTGGAGTTCAACTCATGTAAGAGAAGACCAGAGCAGTCATGTTTCACTCCTGTTACAGGCAAAACCCGAACATGTATGTATTGACAATACATGTAACTGAAAACTTCTACTTCAATAGTCTAAAGAAAAGTCATATTTTCTATAGGTCACAACTTATTTTTACATTGTGTTAACCACCACTGAAAACTTTTTATTCATCAGGTATTTTAAAGCACAATGATTTTTAGAATTACTGTTAAAATTGATATGTTGCCTTTCCTCTCAACATCATTCAGTAAAAGATAAAACTTGCCCTTCAGGACAACACTAATCTGCGTATTTCTTTCTTTAAATTCTTCTCCTAATATTCTGACAGTTTTACATAAGTCATATTTCAGAGGCAATTTCTGCGTCAAGAAGCTGGTGGCTTTGTTATGATTTCAGCTCATTCTGCTCCTAAACTTGACAGTGTTAATCATCTATGCATGAGTGAACTCCTAGAGAGCTGCCAGAGACCACAGACTTCCCTCATTGTCTCTCTCACTCACATCCAAACCATTTCTGCATTTTACCATTTTAAAAATATTCTTAATTGTTTCATACCAATGCTTTTTAAAAATGAATTTCACTATTGCAACAAGTGGCACTGTGTGTTTAGAAAATATTCTGCCATTGCCTAAATTTACTTACATAATTAAAATACATATTTTTGCCTGCTCCTATCAAATACCACAAGAAAAAAATATAAGTCTTTACTAGATCTGAAAGAGGGAGACCAGACAGTTACTGCAGACAGATCGTGAAATGAGAAACATTTCTATTTATTTTGTCTCTTGTTTGTCTTTTTAGGCTCTGAAGTATCAAGAATAAGAAATACAAAAAAAAATGTTTGCTTTGTGCTATACATGTTCAAGTGGTTTTTATTTTCTTCAGGTCATAAGCATCACAGGAGTACTATTTCAAGTGAACCACATCAAACTACTGAATTAATTATTAGTAGTGCTTCTACTACCCCCAAAAGAGACTTTTTTGTTCACAAGTAGAGAGTGAAACAAAAATACGTAGATGAAAGAAAACAGCATGTGTAGCAAAAATCACAACATGAAATCCCCATCAGCTAATGATCACATTCCAAAAGCTATCCACAACCCTCGAAATAAAGTACAAAGCCTAATTCCAGCACTAATGACCGCATGTCTTAGAAGGCATGAAGATGAGGATGAGAAAATAGTGCACTAAAAAGCTGATGCTTTATTTCCCTCAACTTACCACTCATGGTGATGTTGTGGAAATACATGTAAATAAAGGTACATAGGAACTAGAAAGCTTGGAGGTTTTCTTACCATCTGACAAGTCAATTAGCCCGAGGTAGTGCAAAAGTTTCAGAGAAGAACACACCACCACCACAATCCCTAAAGTCTGGAGTCCCTCTGACTCTCCTTTATTCCACATCCTTTAAGGCACCACACTGATACCCACTGGTGTGCTAGCCAAACAACTGGCAGACATCTAATGCTGGGAAATCGTCCGTTTGAAGCTTTTCTTCCTGCTGCTCAGTAAGTATATGGCTCATTTTCTCTTCTCGTGCGTGTGTGTTTCTCTCTCTCTCTCTCTGTGTGTGTGTTTCTCATCCTCTCTCTCTCTCTCTCATGCAAGCAATTTCCACATTTAGCAGTAATCTATGATTCTATTTCCCACCTCCACCCCACTCCAGGGTAATTCTCTCTTGAGTTTACTCTGCTGTGAACTTAGCAAAATGTTACTTACCTCAGCACTGCTTCATGTAATATTTTTAAGAATCTGCATGAACAATGATTCTCTGGTGTTTTGTATCAAGGGTGGCTGTATTAGTCTGTCTCCGCAAAAAAACAATGAGAAGTCCTGTGGCACCTTTATAGACTAACAGATTTATTGGCACATAAACTTTCATGAGCATCATTTGCATCTGACGAAGTGGGTCTTTCCCCACGAAAGCTTATGCTCCAATAAATCTGTTAGTAGAGGTGCCACAGGACTTCTCATTGTTTTTGTTTTGGTAATACTCCCAATGCAGTAGCTTTTGGCAAATGCTTCTGTTGCTCTGCACAGAAAGTAAAGGCAGAGCGTAGAAGAAAATATGAAAAAAGGTTGTCTTCTTCTCTTAGTTCTTTGTGAACCCTGCTTTTAAGACATTCAGCAGGAAGGATCCCAAATATCACAGTGACAGGTGACAGTGACCATACATCCAATGAGCTCCCCATGCCACCGCTTGTAAGTCTGCATAGGATCCACAATTTCAAAACACTGCCAACACTTGAGCTAAAGGAAGAACTGCATTTCTTGGTAGCTGCAGTGAGCTCTGATATTCTGGATTATCTACTAGAGATGAACATAAGGCATTTAACCAGTCTGTAACACAGGCACAGAAGTCTCAGTGGGCCAAAATCTGGCCTGCCACGGGCACCAGTTGCAGGTAGGCAAACAAGACTAATAAATGTTGCAATTTGTTATACTTAACAGCATTTTACTGGGCTGGCTGCTCTGGGTAGTCTCCCCTTACCCCTTCAGAAATGAGTAATCTGTCATGTATTTTTACATCACCCTCAGGGGAGACTAAATGTTGTGCCTGGGCTGGTAATTTTCAGGACTATTATTGTAGGGCTCCAATAAGACTTAGTATTTTTCATCTTTGAAGCACATTGTAAACATGGAGTGATTCTCACAACAATCCTACAGGAGTAAAGAATGAGTCAGGAGCAGAATGAGAACTTTGGGTCCCATATTTACGCCCAGGGCATTCTCTCAGTCTTTTCTCTAGCCACATTCTTCATCGCTTTTACCTTTGCTCATTCAATGCTTTGCTGAAAACCCACTCGTCTCTGCTGAAGACACTTTCAGGGACATAGTGGACACATCAAGGGTCCAAAGCAGCGTGTTCACGCCACGCCCAGCTAATATAGCCTTGCAGCATTACTAGGGGGTTTGACTACCATGCTTTTCTCTCCTTTAGGATTATTTGCATAGATAAGCAAAGTTTTCTAAGAACACAGGCAACATTTTAAAATGTTGCGGGATGATATTTTTACAGATCTAATACTCTAGGCCAATGAATATTCAGTATAACCAAAGAAGATTTTTATTAAAGCACCTGAGGAGAAGCAGACCAAAGGGTATGTCTGCATTGAAACCAGTGGTATGATTGATGCATGTGGGATCACACCTGACCTGGGTTTCATCTTCTTAGTTCAGGGGCAGTACCAGTGAAGATGGGGTGGAATGGACTTCTGTGCAGGATAGTCCTCTGAGCAAATACCCACAGTCCTGGTCAGGATTGTACAAACCAGGCTTAAACTAGCTCATTAGTACTACTACTACTGGTACTCACACTGCCTACCTTGGCTGTGTCTACACCATCACACTTCTGATTGCAGGGAAAACGCTCCCACTACAGGGTTTCACTTTTGAACACTACCTTTGTGACAAAAGGGGCCTCCAATGCCAATTACATTATAGAAGAGAAAGGAGATGGCTTTGGCTCTCCAGTAAAGATAGTCCGGGTCGGGGGGCAGGGTGAGGTAGTCAAAGCACTGATTTGTGCTTTGGGAGTTCTGGGCTATTCACAACTCTGCCAAAGTGTTTCTTCTTAACATGACTCTCTGGACCTCAGTTTCCTATTGGTACAAGAGGAACAATATGTACTGCCAGAACCTCACAGGCATGTTGGGAAGCTTAATTCTTAAAGAACTCAGAGATCAGAAAGAAAAAAAAGAACTACCTGGGAAAGTTCTATTAAGTATTAGAGGTGGTCAGGCTTTTCCCAGTGAACAGGTTCTCTTTTCCCTTGCACAGATGGCCCATGAACAGATCAAGATTTTGCAGCTATATTAGTATTCACCAGTGTTCCATCAATAGTATTCATCTGTGTTCTTACACAGTGCTGCACAGTATACAAACCATTCCTATACAGCAATGTAGGTACTGTAAAGAGGATTTGTGCATTGTTGTAGCATCCAACACATGAGCTATTCAATACTCTGGTCACTAAGGCACATGGTATTATTTATTCCCTGATTGGCTCACCAAAACCTGACCTTGGCTCACTTGGAGAAATCATTAAGCTGTTGAGATTTCCAGAGAGAGGTGGGGAGAATTTACGGAGAAATACATTGCAAGGAAGCCTAGGAATTCTTAGTGTTTTTAAAATGTTATCCTGTCCTGTTTTTGTGCAAAAGTGAGATTTGATTATGAATGTGATCCACAGATTTTAAAATAGCTGGGTTCCTTCCTGCCAGAGGAAAAGAGAAAAATACAGGGCAGATTTATTGGCAGCCTAGTAAACTTTGCATGCAGTTGTCTCATGTCACTTCCTAACAAGTAACTGAACGTACATTGAGTTCAGTAGTTAAAGGAGTCCTTCTGGTATGGGTCTGTTCACCACCAGATGCTCTACTGAAGGTTGCCCACAAATGCAGTTATCCACAAAGAAATACCTGTATTTGCACAAGGACAAAATTTCCCCAATCATGTACACAAAAGCTAATCATACCAACATTCACAGATCAATGAATTTAAAAGGGTACAAAGAGTATCAGCTACATATGAAATTTAGTCAACCTGTTCATAATCTTATATAGAGCAGGAGTGGAATTTTTCAACACAATGGCATGTCGGACATTAGGAAAAACTTCCTAACTGTCTGGGTGGTTAAATATGGGAATAAATAAACACGGGATGCTGTGGAATCTCTGTCATTGGCGATTATAAAGAGCAGGTTAGACAGACATCTCTCAGGGATGGTCTAGATCAGTGGTTTTCAACCAGTGTGCCATGGCACACTGGCATGCTGCGAAAACTCTCCAACTGTGCCATGAAATTGCATCCATTTCCCATCACTGTGGCTCTTTGCAGAGTCACATGGGTGGGGGTGGGGAATGGAGAACCCCCCCCCACAAGATGGGACTCATCACTTTCACCCTTGCAGTGGTTCTTTCAAGAGCCACTGCGAGAGGAAATGCCAAACACGCAGGACCACATTTGCACTGGGAGGAAGCTGAAATGCTGCTTCCTGGCCCGAACAAGGTGGCAAGGAGCCTGCTCCTACTCTCTGCTGTGGCAAGTGGGTGGGAGGGCAGGAACCTGTTGGACCCGGGAGGTGGTTTAAATGCCATGTCTCGGCTCCAACAGGTTGGCAGGGAGGGGAGACTGCTTTCTAGAGCCACTTACCCCACCCACAGGTAATTGAGTAGCTGCTGAAATTTTCAGTGGCTACTCATTTACTCAACATCCCTAGCATGGCTTTGAGCAGGTTTTGAAAATGTGTCTGTGCTGGCTATCAGAGATGGTGTATTCTGTGGTGGATTTGAAACATTAATGCATTTGATCCTTGTTTAGCTTGTTGTATGCACAACTATGTTGCATATCTCTCAATTAAGACTGTCACCATAGTAAATGTAAGTAAACATGAAGTTTATGAACATTCGTTCCAGCTGAAAAAAGTGGGTGCACCATGGAACTGCTTGTCTTTGAAGTGTGCCATGTTACTGAAAAGGTTGAGAACCGCTGGTCTAGATGGCGCTTGGCCCTACCATGAGGGCAGGGGAGTGGATTCAAATGACTTCTAGCAGTTCCTTCCAACTCTAGTGTTCTGGGAGGCTTGGTTTTTTCCACCAGAAAATGCCAAGTCATCAAAACGTTCAAGAAACTTACTGAGTTCAGTAAACCTTTAACCAAGAAAAGTTTCTCAGGTCCACACAGGACACACAGTCCAGAATAGTCTTGTGGTTAGGGGGATGTTACCTTGGATGTGGTGGGAGACCCAAGTTGAAGTTCTTGCCTGATTTGGAGCAGAGACTTAAAACCATGTCTCTCACATCCCAGGTGAGTGCCCTAACCACCAGCCTGTGAGCTATCTTGGGGTGTGTGGATTTCTGCCTGTAAATGTCTTCACCCAGACAGGACAGGGAAAATTTCAAAATTCTCAAAAAAGTTTTGAGAGACAGGAAACCAGTTTTCCACTCATCGCTAGCTTAGCGTTTCCATTAAATGAAATCCTGATTACTAACACCAGCAACCTGATTTTAAGAGTTCTGCTCACCCACTCAGGGTTGGAAACTATACCGTACGATCTACATATTTAATCAAAAACAGGTCCACTTTGGAATGTCAAGCACACAACAAGAAAATGATGCTGAATAAGCTACCATCCAAAAATTACTCACAGAAAAGTCTTGGTGAGTAATTCTGCACAATACATTCAGGAAAATTGTAACCTCTTCATCGACAACATGCAACAAGAGAAAATTTGTATATAAGCTGCTCCTTTCAATTTATTCACCCTTCTCTACACATTATGCATTGTTCATGGGTAGTTTTTACGGATCATTACTTAATCTTTATTTTCTCCTTCTTCTAGTCAATATCCATACAGCTTCTGATCATAAGTTCAATAAGCTTCCCTTATGCTTGGATCTGGAACATGGGTAGTTGGGATGCAAGACAAATCTTCACGGGGTGGGAAGCTCTAAGATTCCCAGAATTTTCAACTGCAACATTTCTGACTTCCTTTTGATACCCACACCGTCCTCTCTCCCTCCTGTTTGAGTGATGACCAAAGCATCTCAGATTTCAAGAATAAGTTTTTAGCCTTCTTAATTCCAGAGAAAAACTTGGAATTGTAACACAGTACATCTAAGATGTTAAAAACCAGAAAGAAAATAGACTCAACCAACATTTGTTTTATTCTTATTTGCAAATTACTCTTGTGATTGGTGGGGGAGCACAGTCATGGCTCTTCAGTGTTTGGGGTAGCAACAGTGGGTTCCATCAGAATTTATTCCATATTGTTCTGTTGGGGGCAGACACGCTCCCACAACCCAAAGATCTTGGAGATTATCAGGAAGCCAACACCATGTGTTGGAGGCTGCCACACTGCATGAGCTCCAAGACCTCCCTATCACCTGATAACATGGCCCCATTTCAGCCATGCTGCCTGGAACCTACACACTCACAACAAAAACTTAGCTCTAGCCATGGGGATTTCACGAAGGGGCTCCACTCAGTTCAGTCGACCTTCAGGCTGAATTCCCTGCTGGTTGCTAAGGGAGAAAATATTCCCCATCAGCTGTCCTCTCCATGCCCTACTGAGTGTTTCACTGGGGGCTACTAGGGAAGAGAGGGACTCAAGAAGCAGCATGGACAGCTCAGTATACAGCTAACTGAAAAGATGAGCTCTCTCTTTCTACTTTAACATTCACTCAGCCAGGAATGACTGAGCAGGAAGAGGGCTGTGATTCTTACCGAGGTATACTTGTGCTGGGTTTCAAACAAGATGAAAGGGAGCCTCTCAGCTTAGCTCTCCCATACGAACCTGCCCAGAAGCACCTTGTTAGGTTGTCAGAAGCAGGAAAAAAAAAAGTATTGATCAGCTAGAGAGGTGAGGAACGTACAGGTCATTTACACATCACTCTTTTATCAGAACTACTCATGGGGTCCAAAGTAAAACCCAACATTCAATAAGCCTCAAATTAGACTTGGACTGCAAACTTTTGGAGCTGTCAGGCATTAACTACATTCTGTAAAATAAGACTCTCTCAGGTTCTGTAACAGCTTTCGGTTGGAGAGTCTGTGTTTCACCTGCATTCAGTAACTAGGTCTCTGAGGTTATGTCTAGATTACAGGCATTTGCTGTTGACAGAAGTTTTTGTCAAAAGATATCGGATGAAGCATTATTTCTCATGGAGAGCAGGGTACAGCCGTGGACAAAAGTGTTGTGTTCTGTCAACTTACTGTGGACAGAACGCCTTAGGAATCTGGACGCTCCATGGGTTTTGTCAGCAAAAAGGCCATTTTACCAACAAAACCCTCCAGCATAGACATAGGCTGAGAGACAAACTAATGCTCCCATTTCGCAGATGGGTAACTGAGGAATAGAATGATTAAATAATCTATTGAAGTTGACACAGAAAAATGAGCTGTAAAGCAGGGATTAGAAACTACAAGCAGCAATTACTGTTCTTGTGTTCTAATCTTAGCATTGTACTTCCTGCAGAACAGAATCCAAAAATTAGACCGATATTTTCAATTATATGTGAAAAGTGTTAAAGTCCCTGATGAATCAATAGAAAAAGTTGTATGCTTGCCAGCAGATGAAACAAGCACAAGGATATCCTGCGTAAAAAAAAAGTCACAGACACATTCAGAGTGATATATCTCTATCATCAAGAGATCTTTTCTTGCTGGTGCTGGACTTACACTTGCTCTTGCAGGCAATAAACTTCTGGAATGTTGCAATTAAATGCAATAAATGTTTCTGCTGTGAGTATGTGTTTGTGCAATCTGTACCTTTGGGGAACATACATTGTTATTACGTAAATATCGTTTAAAACTAATGTACAGTTAAAGTGATTTTGTAGGGAAAAGCGAATTGCTATAGGGGATCAGGTCTATGTAGTCCTTAAAATCAGCCAGGATAAAATACATTATAAAGTTCAAAGATTCCTTCAAGGACAAATGCAGAATGACCTTCTTACAGAGGGAGTTTCTTTTTGTGCCCAGGCAATTAGCAATTGATTTATGCTCTGAAGAAGGGGGGAAGGTATATGCCCTACTTTTCCTAAATGTATCAAAGATAACTGTGGGTGCTCATATTATCCACATATATTTTAATAATACTCCACTGTATATTGTGGCAATGAGGTTCACAGATTAATTTGCATGGAATAGACAAAAGTATTTGTTGGAGTCCACCTGTGGGTGGTTACACTTGCATTGCATGACAACGGATAAACATGATCATCTCAATGACTTTTCTAGAAGATTTATGATTTCATATACCTCAAGCACTTTCCCCCCTCCTTGACCTCCTTTCTACACTGCACAGTAGGAAACATGGTGTGCATGCTGGGTCCAATGCTCTACGATGATCCAACCAGCCTCCCAAATTCAGTGATTAATTCTGGTCACCTGTTACCTGAGATGTGTTAGGCATATGCTAAAACAACTGTACTGTCCAAATCATCTCAACTTCCTTATGGGGAAATTTTCAACAGCTCTAGTCTAGTCGTTCTCATTAGTTATCCCTTCTTGCCTTTTTGAGATGTGGGTAATGAGATCATTTGCAGTATTCTAGGTGAGGGCAGAACAGTAGATTACATAAAATACAGCAATACTTTTTTTCCCATGTGGTTTTGTCCACCTTCCCTCTCCTCCTGCCCCCTGCCACTGTGCATGAAGCAGAGGATTTCATGGAGCTGGCCAAAACGATGCCCTAACCTTTTTCATGGGTGATTATAATCTCTCTAGAAACTAGAAATGTTTATCAACAGTTTATCTTTTTCTACTATGGATCACACTCAATGAATTTTGTTAGCTATGACGCTACCTATTCATTAGCTTGGGTGAGCCCCTCTAGAATTTCTCAAGTCTCATTAGCCCCAAGTACTTTTGTGCCATTTGCATGATTTGAGGAAGGATAAAAAGTGATTGATGGATACCTGCTGAGGGCTGCAAAATTACAAGGTTTTTAGCAGATTTGGTGTATTAGGAAATGGTGTTTCAGAGTACCACTTTAAAGTATTGGTAATTACTAGCTATTTAGGGACAATGGGACACATTTCATTCTCATTTGTGCCAGTGGAAATCCACAACTACACATTAATTTAGTTTGAAAGCTGCACACCAATTAGGCAGGATGATCACAATTTTGTTTTCTGGCACTGAGGCAGTTTTGAGCTTTTTTGAAAGTAATGCCTAATTACAAGTTATTCTCGTCACTTGAGGATACATTCTGCATAGTGATAAGTGAACCACAATTGTTTCATTGGCTTGGGTCAAATAAAACACAGAAGGCTGGATGTGTCTCTGGATGTGCTGTGCAGATAGCTAGGAATCAAGAGTTCTTTCTTATGCTCCTTATTGCCTGCATATGTGATCATAGGCAATTCACCAACAGCTAGACAGTGTCTTAAAATGCATTACTATCCTGCCCAGGGAGTACTTCTGGAAAACAATCATAAGGCAAATGAGCTGGGACGAAGAATTTAATCAGAGAAATTTGAATATTTTGAAATTGTTTAAGAATGCTTAACTAAAAGCACCAAAAGTCGCAGGGTGTATAGATTTAAAAAAAAAAACAGAACAAAATTAAAAACCCCTCTGCCTTATAGGGGAAGTGAAGATAGCTACAGAAAACAAAAGCAATAAATGGAAGAAAAGGCAAGTTGATAAATATGAACTCACAAGCTAAAAACTGTAGAAAATAGAAAGGGGAAGCAAAAGGAAACAAGGACAAATCTATGGTCAGCAGAGTGAAGAGCAAGAATGAATTTTCAACTATATTGGGAACAAAACAAACATTCTGACAGTGATATTAGTACATTACCTAGATGGACTTTGTAGAACTACCAAGAATGCAGAAAAGACACCTATGTTTAATAAAGGTTTCCATTTTGGGGAGAAAAATATGTAGTTGTATCATAGGATAATCTTTCCATTCCAATAGTAGGCCAGGAGAATGTAAAACAGCAGCTACTGAAGGTAAATATTACTTAATTAGTAGGTCGGGATACCTTACATCTAAGAGTCTTAAAAAAAAACATATAAGAAGCTCAGTCAGCCATTAACGCTGATTTTCAAAAAGTCTTAGGACACTGGGGAAATTTCAGAAGACTGGAAGAAAAGGATGTTCTGCCAATATTTAAAAAAGGGATCAACAGCATGACCTGGGTGATTATGGGCCTGTCAATCTGACATCATTCCCGGACATAATGATGTGGCTCCTGATTAATAAAGTATTAATGCCCATCAAAATAGATTAATGGAAAACAGATCGTGTCAAACTACCTTCTTCTGATGAGAGTATAAGTTTGGATGGTAACAGTAATAGCACTGATGTAACATACTTAGATTTCTGTAAGGGGTTTGAATTGGTATTGCAGAATATTTTGATTAAAAATTAGAAGATATAAACATAATATAGTTCAATAAATTGTATTACCTCACCCACCTTGCCTCTCTAATATTCTGGGAGCAGCACGGCAACAACAGCTTTGCATACATACAATTAATACAGAAACCATTAAATGGACTAAAAGTTAGCTAACGGATCGCTCTCAAAATGTACTGCAAATGGGGTTGTGAATTTGTCATGGGATTCCACAGGGATTAGTTCTTGGGCTGGGGCTATTTACCACTTTTATCAGTGAGTTGGAAGTGGAATACAAGCAAACAGTATGTGTTTTAATACAACCTACATGCAGATGCATCTACCTAGAGATAGAAGGATTTAGACCAGACTTACAAGACAGGGGACTCTATCTTGGGAAGCAGTGACTTTGATAAAGATTTGGGGACTTGTAGTGAATAATATGCGGAACATGACGTCTGCATGTGCTGTGGTCAAAAGGGCTAGAGCAGTCCTTGTATACCCATAGGCTTCAATGCAGGGTTGACCTGGTGGCTGGTTAGCTCTGCTTATTTTCAAAAGTCAGCAGAAGCTTCATTGGTACCTTAGAAATTCTGCCACATTTTAGAAACTTTAAAATTCTGGCAGAAGTGGGGTTTTATAAACCTGCACTGATGCACCTTTTAGTAATTTTCCTTATCATAGTGACTGGGTGGTGAGAGAACACTCTGATAATCTGTTTTAGAAGTTAGTACATTGCCCAATCTCACATATACACAGACAGTGAAATCTAAGTAGGAGTAGAAAAGTTATTTCACCTGTGACTGCGACTGGAATTCTCTATTAGGTTCTAGTGTTCACAGTTCTAGGAGAACATGGTAAATATTCAAAAGAGAAGCATGCATGATTAAAGAATTAGAAAATATACCGTATGGTGACACACAATAGATTGAGTCCTTGGGGCCTAACAAAGAGGCTGTCAAATAGAGGCTTGACTACTGGCTACCAATAGCTACCTAGGGAACAAATACTGTATACTATAGACTTTTCCAGATGAGTGCTTTTCTAAAAGATTTCCCACAGGAATTACTTTGGGGAAGTTCCATGGCCAGAGTTGTACAGGAGGTCAGTCTAATAGGACCTTTGATCTTGGGATATATGAAATTATAAAAATTGTGTGACTCAGACACTACTTTCCCTGCTGCCTGTTTATTGCAGGGGGAATAACTTGCAACAGCTCTTTTGCTGATATAGTGCTCCGTTGTCAGTGAGATGGAGCTGGCTGTCAAAGCTCTGGCCTCTCCCCAACCACTGCTTGCATAGTGTCCCTGTCCAGTAAACATGCCGGAGTCAAGATGTAGACAGACCAGACCATGCAGGGAAGCAGAGGTGATACACAGGGCTAGCATTATCTGGTATGTCCGTGCTTGACTTCTTATCTGTAAAATGGGATTATTGATACTTCTCCCATCTTTTCAAAGTGCTTGGAGATCTTTGGCGGGAAGGTGTCAGAAATGCAAGCTTTTTTATTGTCTTATTCAAAGCTCCAGAATTTGTCAGCCTGAGGCAGGAATAGAACCCCTCCCATTGCCTCTAGACCAAAAATCCTTGAATATTAGATATACAACCTAAGGCTGAAGGGAACTTTTATTTTATGTTTGTCCTAAACATGATGTTTGAATTCCTATAACTGTTAGCCTTATCTTATTCAAGTACTCCCCTTTTTAAGGGGCTTTCTTATCTCTGGTCCACAGTGAACATTTTTCTTGCATATTTTTCACTCTAAGAGTGACCAGACCAGAATAAGCAGCAGAGGCCAAGAGGAGAATTCTGACTACAAATCTTTGAGTAGACTTCCCAAGCTCTTCCCACACAACTGCCAGCATCATGCTATTTGAACATGCTTATTTCTCCTTTCTCTTTCTTCCATCTCTAGCTATACTCCGTTGGCTATTTTGTAGTCACTTAGTATTTCACCCGTAGCCTAAGCATAATCTGCATCCGCAGCATCTCCTTTTCCTGCAACAGCTCATATTCAATATGCTTTCACCTTGATTCTCACCTTCATTCCTCCAAGCAACCTAATTTCTCTTCACCTTCCCTATTGAGCATCTCATCATACACAAAATTCACTTGGGCCGCATGCACACAAAACAAAGGTGTGACATGTATTACTCAATGGGAGAGGGACAAATCCAACACTTACCCAAAGACAGAGCTCTAAAAGTATAGAGTGTGATATCACCTGTGAGGCACAGCAAAAGAGTGTTCTGTGGATGTGAAGTAGTTAACTAACTGCTAAGAACTGGATCAAGGGAGATATATAAAGAAAATGTAAAGCAATGAAAATTGCATATTGCAAAATCTGGATTATGGTCTACTAGTCACTAGCTTTTATTAGTTGCATTTAACCAGTACTGGTAGAAAAGTATTGTCCCAAAAACCAGTAGACTAGACTTCCAGTAAGAGGCAGCTGTGAACCTGCTGGCATACCCCTGGCAGCCGAATGACTGCTGTACAGGGAAGCTGCTGCTTTCAGGGGCCAAGGAGGAGCAATTCACTTGTCCATTCACCACTTGCAGTGCTGTTGGTTTGGGTTGGAGGAATGCTAGGACTCTTCATCTGCTTGGACATTCCCATGAGCAGTCAGGGAGGGGAAAGGGTATGTGTGTGTGTAAGAAAGTGTTATTCCACTGCAATGTTCCAGAGGAAAAAAGTCAGATCAGACAGGGGGATGTGAGCCTTTGTCAGAGTCTAATGGGGAGATATTAGCACCCAAAGCAGAGAAACTGCCTTTGTAATTGCGAGCCACTCCCAGTCTCTGTTTAATCAATGGTCCTTCCAGGCATGCTTCCTCCAGGCATCTCTTTTACATGATGCACTTTCACAGCCTCAAGACACATTGAATTCTGTGCTTGAGGGTGATAATGAACACGGTGCTTTAGGGAAGTTTGCACCACTCTTTAAAAGGGGCTCTGAGATTTTCTTTCTAAAAAGTGAAGGCTGATGTGAGATGAGAAAATTCTCCCTGAATCAATGAATGGAATAATAAATATGGGTGCAGAAGTAGTTTGCAATTTACAGCTACTGCTGTGACAGATACGCTGTCTTCCCAAATGCCCTTAGTAGTTTCTAACTGATAACTCCTAATTAAATGACCACTAGGAACATATATTAGCTAAGTTAGGACTGGTTCTGTTCAATATCTTCATCAATGATTTAGATATTGGCACAGAAAGTACGCTTATTAAGTTTGCAGATGTTACCAAGCTGGGAGGGGTTGCAACTGCTTTGGAGGATAGGGTCATAATTCAAAATGATCTGGATAAATTGGAGAAATGGTCTGAGGTAAACAGGATGGAGTTTAATAAGGACAAATGCAAAATGCTCCACTTGGGAAGGAACAATCAGTTTCACACATACAGAATGGGGAGAGACTGTCTAGGAATGACAACAGCAGAAAGGGATCTAGGGGTTATAGTGGACCACAAGCTAAATATGAGTCAACGGTGTGATGTTGTTGCAAAAAAAGCAAACATGATTCAGGCATGCATTAACAGATGTGTTCTGAACAAGACTGAAGAAGTCATTCTTCCGCTCTACTCTGTGCTGGTTAGGCCTCAGCTGGAGTATTGTGTCCAGTTCTGGGCACCACAGCTCAAGAAAGATGTGGAGAAATTAGAGAGGGTCCAGAAAAGAGCGACAAGAATGATTAAAGATCTAGAGAATGTGACCTATGAAGAAAGGCTGAAAGAACTGGGCTTGTTTAATTTGGAAAAGAGAAGATTGAGGGGAGACATGATAGCGGTTTTCAGGTATCTAAAAGGGTGTCATAAGGAGGAGGTAGAAAACTTATTCTTTTTGGCCTCTGAGGATAGAACAAGAGGCAATGGACTTAAACCGCAGCAAAGGAGGTTTAGGTTGGACATTAGGAAAAAGTTCCTAGCTGTCAGGGTGGTCAAACAGTGGAATAAATTGCCAAGGGAGGGTGTGGAATCTCCATCGCTGGAGATATTTAAGAACAGGTTAGATAGATGTCTATCAGGGATGGTTTAGACAGTACTTGGTCCTGTCATTGGGGCTGGACTTGCCGGCCTCTCAAGGTCCCTTCCAGTCCCAGTATTCTATGATTCTATGATTGTAAGTTTTTGTCTCTTGTAGATTTAAAAAAAAAAAAACAGAAAACCAAAAATGATTAAACCGTCTTGTCGCTGAGCCCACAGCTCGTATATAGTGTCCTGTTTCTGATCCCATACTCATCCCCCATTCACTATTCCATCTGACTTCAGCCTGTTCATGTCTTGTCAGGATGTTGGTTATTTGAGGAAGGGTCTGTTTTAACAGCCTGCCAACACTATGTGTAATTGACCATATTTGGGGCTTCTTGCCCCTTCTAGCATAAAGATCATAGTAATAATAAAGCAATTGCGCTTTTGCAAGCACAGGGTGACATGTAGACTACCTATTGCATCCCTACTTGTTCTGCTTGGACAAAAAAAAAAATCACCAGCTGCTTCTTTGCAAGAATGTATTTAGCACCTGCTATTTTGAAGTCTTTTTTTTTTCCTGAGCAAGGATTCCACGCTCTTTAGAGCTGCCTAAGTAATATTTACTGCAGCACATCCTGTTCCATGGTTGTCTTGTTAAACCCTTCATTTATCCAAAGAGCAGAGGCAGTGCAAGTAACAACAGCACCCAGTTATCCTGCTGCTCTGACAAAGCTCTTCATGCTCTGTTCTGAACGTGCTTCCTTTAGCTCAGATACTCACAGGTAATTGATACCCTTATAAATGACTATATTAGAGAAGAATTGTATGCACTGAAAGCCATCCCTGTTTGTGTCCAAATGCCTTTCAGGTACGAAGAATAATTTACTATGTACTAGTTTTCTATATCTGGCACCAGAAGTAATTCATTTTATGTAGCTGCTGTTGATTTTAGTAATACTCCTGGCTCCATTTAAAGCATTCTAAAAACTGGTGCTAGAAATATATACTATATTAAGAAAAATTTACATTTAAGGACAGGATTTTTCTCCCTGTTTGATAAAACAGCAGCTTATTAATTACAAAGACTTGTTCTTATGAAAGGAGAACACAGCTTAATTTCCATTATTAAACTAAATATCTGTTTGGATAAGCCAGAGTACTTTTTACTGAAGTACAAACAGTTCAGAGCTCAGGCCTGGAGGGAATGTGATTTGACCAAATGAAAGAAAATTTTAGTTTTTAGTACTGCTTCAGTCTGAAGCTCTGCAAGCACAGGGGTTAAAAAAAAAAAAGGAACTTCACAGCAATGTTGCCAAATTATGTTCTGAGGTATTGGAGATGATCATTTAGTTAATCAAAAATACAAAACACTCTGCAAACACATGGAAAGGTTCTTGGCCAGCACTTCATTTATCTTTAAGCACTTTACGCTTACAATGAATAGCTAATTATGATTAGGTCCATGGTGGAGTTACTGATAAAACATGCACTACCATGAACTCATTTGATATGAGATTTATTCCCTAGTCAGATCTTCAAAGTTAAATAAAAAACATTCACCTATATTCTGGCTCAGCTTCCCACTTTTCCTTCACTTCCAAAGAGAAGAAAGTTAACAGAGTCAGCCCCCAGTTGCACCCATAATTTCCTAGTTTTCTTTACTTCAAAAGTAACTATTCCAATATAATGTTGGTAAAAGGTGCTAGATTTGCACTTGACCCTGCAAACTGAAGACTATTATGTTGTCTGTGGAATGGTTATTACCCATGCTGTCAATTGATATTAGAACTGAGTGACTAATTCACAGCATCAGAATCTGTGATACTCTAAGGCAACTTTGTGACACAATCATTTCTTGTGCCAGTCACTCCCTTTCACCATGCCAGGAGGAGGGAGGGAAGGAGAGAAGGAAGGAATATATTAGAAGCATCCTGTGGAAAGGAGGGTCATTGCAAAGTAGATCTATACTCAGTCAAATACTGGCATAAGGTATCTTGTGAACCTCCTTGTCCGCAGAAGAGAAGAATGAGGAGTGATTTGATAGCAGCCTTCAACTATCTGAAGGGGACTCCAAAGAAGACAGAGGCAGGCTAGACTCAGTGTCAGTAGATGACAGCACAAGGGACACTGGTCTCAAGTTACAGTGGGGAAGGTCTAGATTGGATATTAGGAAAAATCCATTTCACTAGGAGGGTGGTGAAGCACTGAAATGGATTACTTAGGGAAGTGGTGGAACCTCTATCCTTAGTGGGTTTTAAGGCTTCACAATGTCCCAGCTGGATTGGTTCAGTTATTGCTGGTCCTGCTTGGAGGCAGTGCGTGGACTAGATGAACTTTGAGGTCTGTTCCCACACTAGACTTTTCTGAGTCTAATATTAGAACTAGATCAGAAATGCAGTCTGGTAGATCATGAAGATCATGGAAAGGTGATAATTTCACTATATTGACGGTTGCATAAACCTTGCCATTATACAGTTTTTGTACCTTTCTATTACACACTATAAAAAGTTGTTTCATCTAGAAATTTATACAATAATGTGAAAGTTTTAAGGGACATTGGTGCCAAATTTAGGGTGAATTAGTCAAGCCAATTTAGAAATACAAGGGAGATGAAATTAAATCCTTAATTACCATCTTTTTGGCAAATAACTTCTCAGTGCTAAGACCAATAAATGCCTACTGATTAGATTTTGGCCACCCATAAAGGATTTACAAGATGAAAAGTACACAGTATCTATCAATGTATGGGAGATCCAAACCTTGTTCCAAATAATTTCAGGGTTCTTTTACACTACGCTATTGCTTCAGCCTTCGGGATTAATGAATATTCGAAACACAGAGCACCTTTCAACATATCACCATCATTTATCTGCATGCATAACATAGATTGCCATCAGAAAGAATTCTTTAAGTAACCTTATTAAAGAAGAAAAACACAGTTATATTTTGAAAAGGTTTTTGAATCTAAACTAATTTTAGGAACCAAAAATAATTTGCAAAATTCACAAAACATCAAATTTAATGAAGGATGCCAATTTCTAGTTAATTGTCAGCTCCAAAGCCACCACGTGAGGAACAGCAGGAACACATTTGATTCTGCACATGGGCAAATTGGCATGGATTCTACTACCTAATTGGTCTGAACAGGAATGAGTTTTCAAGAGTCTAGTTTATTGTTCAGCTTTCAAAACTAATTTGTACTAATATATCCTCCCTTGAATGTCAAACAGGCAGTTCTTAGCAGTTAGGATATGGACATGAATACATCCAAGCATGGATAACTATCAATATTCAGAATTTTTTCAGAGCTTACTATAACTAAACTACTTATCTATCTATCCTATTGTACAGTACAAGGTGCACTAGAATCCTATTCAGCAGAGAAACAATTATTCAACTGTATATCTAGGGCGTACCAGATACACTGTGACAATCAGGATTGAGAGACCCCAAGCAGAAAAGAAGGTATCTGAACTGCCAAAGAATAAGCCTTAATGTATCAACTGGTTGTATACTCCATCGCACACCAAATATGTCTGGTAAGATCTGTTATTAGTGCTTGCAGTGTTTGGAACTGGATGGTCATTATTATCTACTTGCATTGACAGTAGTTTTGAATTCAGGTATTTGTGTGGATATAAAGCTGGACTCATAGTTCTGCTGCAACATTCACCTCCAACCTCCAAACAGTGCAATAGCCACTCAGGTTGGGAGGGCCAGCCTCTTCAAGCCGATGAGGAGCACCAGGCAGATCGTAACGTGCAAACCAGGAAAAGTCACAGGACAGGCCGCTCACGTTAAGGTAAGAGGGAAGGTCCTCTCACGGGTTGGTAACTAGTTAAAATAGGAAACAAAGGGTAGAAATAAGATGGTCAGTTTTCTTAACTGAGAGAGGTAAATAGCGGTGTCCTCCACACATCTGTACTGGAACAAGTATTATTCAACCTAACCATAAATGATCTGGAAAAAGGGGGTCAGCAGGGAGATGGCAAAATTGGTAGATGATACAAAACTACTCAAGATACTTAAGTCTGAGGTAAACTGTGAAGAGCCTCGAAACAATCTTAAAAACCTGGGTGACTAGGCAAGGAAATAGCAGATGAAAGTCAACATTGATAAATGCAAAGTAATGCATATTACCAAATATAATCCCAACAATTATATAAAAAGATGCTCTAAATTAACTCCTAACACTCAAGGAAGAGATCTTGGAGTCACTAGGGATTGTTCTCTGAAAAAAAATTCACTCATGCAGCAGTCAAAACAAAAGCTAACACAAACACCATATTGCTTCTATATAAATGTATTAAATGTATGTAGGGCCACATCTCAAATATTGCATGCAGATGTGGTCATACCATTTCTAGAAAAGATGTATTGGCATTGGAAAAGGGCAACAAAAATGATTGTTGGAATATAGAGCAGCTTCAGACAAGATTAATAAGATTGGGACTCTTCAGTCTGGAGAAGCGAAGACTAAGAGGGGATACAATAGCAACCTATAAAATTATGACTTACACAGAGAAAGTAAATAAGGAAATATTACCCACTCCTTCTCATAACACAAACTAAGGATCACCAAACAAAGTTAGTAGGCAGCAGGTTTAATAAAAATCAAAAGGAAAGTATTACTTTACATATGTCAACCCGTGGAAATTATTGTCAGAGGATGTTGTGAAAGCCAAGACTATAACAGGGCTCCAAATAACTAGACAACTTCATGGATGCAAAGTCCATTGATGTCTATTAGCGATTAGAGATGATGTACCTAGGCTCTGTTTGCCAGAAGCTGGGAATGGGTGACAGGGAATGGATCACTTGTTGATTACCTGTTCTGTTCTTTCTCTCTTGGACATCTGGCATTGGCCCTTTTCAGACGACAGGACTCTGGGCTAGATGAACTGTTGGTCTGACCCTGTATGGCTGTTCTTGTGAAGTCAATGGAAAGTCATTGAAATGGAAAAGAAAACCCCAGTCTTGCAAGAATAAGAAAGGAAGGAAATTCCCCCACTCTCTATAGCCAGGTGTTGTCATGATAGAAGAAAAGTAAAAAAAAAGTGTGATTTCAAAGCTAGCTTGTGGAGGAGGGGTTTTACGTGAGACAACTGAAACATTTAGCCTGGCTGCAGCCTATGGAATGCAGATGGATTCCCTTTCCTAATATAGATGCCTAAAGTTGCATATTTATTTTTATTTTGTGTGTGTCAGTTATATGTATTTGCTTTTTCTCACTATATCTTCTTTGAACTTTTGTGGGTTTTTTTATTAAAGATTGTTTATTTTTACCCCAAGATGGTCTCTGGTGTGCAGACTGAATACGTATGCTGAAGTGAACTGACAGTTGGCAGGCACGCTTCACTCCTTCAAGGCTGACGAGCCAAAGGGGAAAAGGAAAAATCCAAGAGTCCAACAGTTAAGAATTCGGGGTAGAAAGATGTGGGGAAACTCTGGACTAAAAGTTTTACTGAGGTTACTCTTCAAGGAGGAACTGGGCTGGTGGAAGTTACGATGGGCGGCTGGCTACAGGTGTCAGGACTTGGAGCCATAGAAGCATAGCACTAAAGCACTGAGAGTTATAATGCAGTTGGTGATAGAAATAGTATCAGGTTGACAGTGGTGCCAGGCCCACACTCGGAAGAGGCTGAGGCAGGCCCACCAACAGGGGGCAGGAGGGGGAAGGGGCAGTTGCCCTGGGACCCAGTGTTTCAAAGGGGCCTGAAACTCCGACCAGTACTGTTGTTAAAGAAGCAGTGGCGGCAGCCAGAGGTCTGGGTCCTTTCAAAAAGCTGCAGAAGTGCTGTGCCACAGCTGCATTTGCAGTTGTGGGAGGGGTAGGGCTGACTGCCATAAGCCCCACCCCTTCTTCCCTTGGCCCTGCCCCTTTCCGCTTCTCCCACCTTGCCCACTGTCCCATGGTGGCTAATGGTGCCACTGGGCTCCTGGGAGTTAGGATGATGGTTTGGGCACTGGGGCCCACAATAGGTTGATCTGTTCATAAAATAAATAATCTAACATATGTTGTTCTAGCCACAGTCACTGAATTTGAGTAAGCTCCCACAGTTTGCGCCCGGCAAATACACTTTTACAAAATGCATTTCAAAATAAACCCTGTCTCAGTGGGAAGGATTACAAATCAACTCCTGCTCTAAAAGATGCTTATACCTGGTTCAACCTCTCTTGTCCAGCACTCTCGGGACCTGACTGGTGCCCAGCGAGAGAATTTGCTGAACTACAGGAAGTCAGTATTGTGTAGCAGCATTACCAATGCTTCCATGGCTTACTGGGCTCTTCTATATTTAGAGAAAAAGTACAGACAAATAACAGCACAGAACACTGACAGCCAGGACTGACAGGTGGCTGTAAACCACAGGAAACTTGGCCACATCCATTATAAGTGGTCATCCAGCTAACCCAAACCACACCAGACCACAGATGTTACCAGACAATAGTGCACCAGATCAGCGACTCGAACTCTACATGGATTTCTACACTCCAATTTGGACTGGACTAGAGGTCCCTAGCAGATCTCTGCAGGCAGACACATCCTTGAGGAACGCTTTTAAACATTGGCACCGAATTTCTCTGGAGTTCTGTTATATTTTCTTCTTTTCCCCTGCCTCCAATTTCATGCACTGCCTGAACAGTGGCTCTCTTAAATTTGTGCAATGGCCTATTGCCAAATAAAGCAGTCAGATGGGCTGTTGTAATAGGAACGGTTGTGACTACAGGGAAGGGATATGCAAACATTTCTCTTTAAAGAAAATCTATCCAAGGGAGGGTAGCACTACGGATAACCAATTAACTAACAAGAGCTACTATAACGGGTTAATTAATTATCTTGAATGTAATTCATTATGAAATTGTATATTCTCATTTCCCCTTTTTTTCCTTCTGGCTAATTCTAATTGCTCTTTAATTAGTGATTAGTACCTGCTTTGGCATGACAGGGATTTCACAGTGTGCGCCCCAGAAGGGTAAGGTTCAGCAATAGAGCTGTCTGTCTGTACTGACATTGGGCCTGATCTTGAGCATATTAATGCATTCGTGTTTACAGCCATTGCACTGGGAGCTGAGTTGCTCAGTACCTATCCATTTGTAATGCAGCACACAGCCACCGAGAGAAAGAGCCAGCATGGGCGGTGCATATGCATTGCCCCCAATGGTCCATGGGGCCCCATCCATGCCTCCCCCAAGTTGCAGGTCCCACTCCATCCCTGCTCTGCTGGCCAGGGATTTTACTGTACTGGGGAGGCTGTGGGAAGTTATGTCCTGAAGCTGACAGTGATGTCTGCTGTCCACCTCCTGCCCCAAAACTTGGCCCAAACAGCCATGATGAGGTGGCACTTGTTGAGTGCTCTGGAGGCCGTGGAGGTGATCTCCTGCAGCTGGCTGCTGCTGCCACCTTCTGTCCACACCTCCGGCCCCTCTGTAAAATTTGTAATGCTCCCCTTCCCGGGACATGCAATGGTAGGGTAGGGAGGGCTTTTCAGATGATTGGGGTGGGACTGAACGGGGGATGGCCCTGCCACTTTGGATGAAGCTTCAATGACTGCAGCTTCAATGGCTGCAGCCCAGCAGTTGTAGCGGTGTCCCAGCTCTGGTCTGGGCCCCAGCAGCCAGGTAAGATAACCTGTCCCCATGGTTTTCTCCATGCCCCCCCAGTATCCTACCCTTCGCTCCCAGCCTCATGAACGCTGATGCCTTGCACTGGGCCCCTTTCACTCCTGAACCCCTGACATCCTCAGCACCCTACTTTATCTTCTGTACCCCCACACATTGCAACCCACTGCTCTGAGCCCTCATGCACCCCAACACAGATTCCTGCACCTTGACATCCTCAGCACCCTTCCCTAACTTTTGCACCCCCTACACATTCCAATCCTGTACCCTAAGCACCTCATATGCCCCATTCCTGCCTCCCCAAGTCCCCAGCCCACTGCCCTGAGCATCCCATGTGCCATCCCATAATTTCTGGAGTATTTGTAATTGACTCATACATTTGTTTAGCATCTTAAAGCTGAGTTGTGTGTGTATACAAGTAATTTTGGTGTGTTCACTAGCTTGAGTTGTTAGAAAGGATAATATTACAGGCACTTCAAGTGTTCATTTTCTTTTTATTTATTTCATATTAAATATCATAAGCCTTGCTACGTGTTTATTATCCCTTATTTTAATATATTTTCTTCCACACCTACTGCTTACAATATATATGTATAGCTAGGCTTTTTGTGCATATTGGTGGCACACACCCATGCACTACCTCAGTACTGGTGGGGCACACAAGGAATTTTAACTCACACACAAGAAAATTCAACCCATCCAAGGCTGGAAAATCTTAGAGAGAACACTGTTCCCCTGCCCTGTGCACCATCAGGAGAGCCCCAGTGCATGCATGGGGCTGGGGACAAGTAGGAAAGCCCTGGGGCATGTGGCAGCCAGGATCCCAGCAAGAAGGGCAGGTAGGAGAGGGTGAAAAAGAGGTGGGACAGCAGGGTCCCCAGTGTGCACAGGCATGGCCACCGGGACCAGGGATGCTGAAGGAGAGAGGCAGGGCCAGGCTGGCTGGAGAGGGACGAAGTGGCAGGGCCAGCTGGAGAGCTGGGGGTGGGGGCAGGGCCCCCACTGCTGTGGTGGTGGTGGTGGTGGTGGGCCACATTCACAAAAAGCTGACCCCCACCCCCCAAAACTCCTGCACTTGTTGCAATACCTAAGAAAGACTTAGTGTAGAATTAATTATTTTAAATTAACAGCCACCCCCAATTTCAAATCAGAAGCAAAAAGTATAAATTCAGGGCATTTTCTTGGAACCCTTACCTCACACTACCTGTTGTTGTTCCCACAATTACAGTACCATTTTGTGAAGGGGGAGGGGGCATCATCCATGCACTCTGGGATGCTGCTTGCTCTTCTTGCCGTTCCCTTGAGCATCAGGGAGTGAGGGAAACGTACACGGATCGAGTGACTCACTCCTTGTAGCCAGACATGAACCCCCACACTTGGCCTTTTCTTCCTCTCCCCCCTACTGGGAGAGACAGAGAGAGAAACAAGCAGGGGAGACAGGTAGCCTTTGATGTCCTGGGAACGCAGGTATGCTGTCTCGCCCAGCCTCTCTACTATACACAAAAACCAGACAGTGCATGGGCTAGCAAATGGCCGCCCTTCTGGCTGATCTTGGTAATTGACACGCCTTGATCACTTCCCCAGGAAGAACGGGGAACCCCCACCCATCACCTCCAAAGGTGCCCAATTGTCCACAATTCACAGGTGCGAATTGAGCCTTGCATCTTCCCTGGGAAACCTGGGGTTCAAACACATTCCTCCCAATTGGCCACTTGAGACCAGGAAGAAGTGTACGTGACAAAAGGAGTATAAAGGGGCTTGGCAGACCACCCCCGCTTTGAGTTTCAATCACCTACACCTGCTGGCCAGGTCTGGAATTAACTCCCGAGACTGGGGACGCCTGGTTCATATCTACTTCTTCCCGAGGGATTGAGAGAAAGATTCTGGGTCACACTGGATCTAGGAGGCAGGGGTAAGAATTACACCTGTATTCCACTTCTTTCCTATAGGAATTGAAGGAAAGACTCTGGTTCCACCAGGTCTAAGAGGCAGGGGTGAAAATCACACCTGCAACTTGTCTTTCTTGTGTACACATTAATTGTATTAGTTTAAACTAGCTAGTTTGTTTAAAACTTTTCTTAAGTTAAATTGTGTTGTTTCCCCCTTAAAAACTGTGAGTACTAACTTGTACTTTAATCATTTGTCTTAGTTAAATTGTTTCTATCTTTGTACAAATAAAAGTAACTGTTAAAGCCTCTCTAAGTGTAATTTTCCTCTTGCTGCTGTACCCGAACTAAACACAAACCAAAGAACCCAGCCTGCCCTGGCTACTTAGCGTAGCTGCTGGTGTGGCATCACCCCCTGTTGCCCCACCAGACCCTTAGCTGGCACCTGGGCATCGGCTCACACTCCTCCACCCCCTCCTCTCACCAGACAGGAGTGAGAGGCATGCAGGCAAGCTGTGCACTTTTCCCTCCCTCCCTGATAGTCAGGAGAGTGGGAAGAAGAGCAAGTGGCATCCAGGTATGCATGGCTGCTGCCCCCAGCCATCCAAAATGGCATCCTTGTTGGCAGACCAAAGAGTAAGCTTGTCACCTGAATTATGTCCACACCTCAGCCCTATACAAGTGAAAAGCTCTGTGAAGCCACTTAAACCACTGAAGATAACTTCCAGCACTTAACCAGTCAGGTTAAGCTGTCTGCGCATATTAGGAAAAAATAATTTAATATTCTTCCCATTACTGTTTCTCACCTTCACCATTTGCGAAGGGTTTTATAACTCATTTGGTGCCCTTGCCCATTTCGGCATATGTTTGCAAACTAAATCTTAGCCCAACACACATTGTTAAGTGTACATGAAATATGCTAATTTGTAAATGTCTCTTTTTCAATATGTGTGTTGACAGAGAAATCTGGCTTTCAGACTATGGTTCCATACATGCAAATCAGCTTTCATCTGTGCACACTAGTCAACATTTTCCCACCAGTTATACAACCTTACTGAACTGTAAAGGATACAGGTTTCTTGGGACAGAAATTTGCTCAGATTTGGGGGTTTACAGCAGACTAAGGTATCCACAATACAGGGAGCAGACTGGCAGAAGCTGGAAAATAGGTAGGGCTGACAGGGAAAGGGGTCTCACCAGAGCATCCAGACAATGCCCTGTAACGATGCTCTAAGCAAGTTCCATACATGAGGCTGCTGTGAAAGGCCACCTGTACGCTTCTATTCTGGAACATCCAGCAGCAAGTCACCTTGGGCTCAGCTTCCTTCCAGCAGTGAAAAACCTGTCCAGTTAAGGACAGAGCAGAACTTGAGATATATTTGCCTCTCAAATACTCAGCTGTGTGGTGGTCACTGAGCTAGGGCTGCGTGTGATGTTAGTACACAGATGCATTGGAATAGTGATGAACGTGGCATCACAGTTCCACTCACTATGGCAGAGAGCCCTGACAAAGGAGAGTCTGCTTGGAAGGAAGTGCTTGACTGCTCTCTCCCCTCCAATGGGCTGGCACTATTCAGGACCGGAATGACAGGCCAGGCCCACTGACAGAGGGAGGGGGAGGGCCAAAGAGGGCAACTCTCCCCAGGCCTGGCCTTTCAAAGATGCCCTTAGTTTTGGCCGCAAGTGCTGCTGCCTTGGTGGCGGTGGCTGGAGCTCCAGGCCCCTTTGAAGCGCGGTGGCAGTGCTGCTTTACTGCTGTGCGCGGCTGTGAGGGAGTCAGGTGGGGCCCAGCACCGTGGTCTGGGCAGTGCTGAGGGATGAGTGCCCCTTCCAGCCTAGGCCTCACCCCATTCAGGGTGCAGAGGTAGGCCTCCCTCTCACCTTGCCCCAGGGTCTGTGGTGGCTGTCGGTACCACTGCCACACGCAGCAGGGAAACCTGCCGATTCAGCACTTTTGCCTCTATTGCAAGGGCTCTGAAGCAACACCAGCTGTAACCCTGCGAGCAACACCCTGCAGCCGCCCTGCTAACTGCTCAGGGAGATGAGGAGGGGGACTAGGCTGGTAGATATGAGATTCACATTGTGCCAGGTATTAAAGGGTGAGGGGATTTACAGTGTAGTTAGTTGTATTGTATTAGCACCTAGGAGTCCTAGTCATGTAGCAGGACCCCGCCGTGCTAAGTGCTGTACAAACAGAACAAAGAGCCTCTTCCACCATCTAATTTAATGGGAGGCAAGTGGGCACCTCGTTTCCTTTCATATCTGCTCACTCTGTGTTAGCTGAGCAGCTTTCTGCCGCCTTCTCTCTCAAAAGAGACAATAAAGGTATAATAACAGCCAATGTGTCAATCTCTCTGCTTGTATGATATAAATGGCTTTAAGTCTGCAAAGTGCTGTTAAAACTTACTGTGAATAAAGGAACAAGAGGGAATTTTCCTACATGCCTGGGAGGCCACTGGTGATGTTTCAGTATATTTCATACTGCAAATGGGCAAACTGAATGAAATTCATATTGTTGAAAAGTCCAACACAAGGCCTATTATTATTATACTTAGCTCTTGAATAGTATTTTTCCCTCTATAAATCTCAATTTGCTTCAGAAGAGGATCATTATTCACATTTCACAAATGGAGAAACAGAGGCATGGAGAAATGAAATTAATTGCCCATGGTAACCTAGCAGCTACATTATGAACTTCTCTAATCTGGAACTTTCTTGCCTGCCAACATCTGTAATCCAACATGATTTTAGTTAGCTGGATGACCACTAATCATGGGTGTGTCTAAATTTTCCATCATCCCATAAAGTTTGTTTACAGCCACCAGTCCTGGCTCTCAGTGTTCTGTGCTGTTATTTAGCTGTAATTTTCTCCTAAATGCCCAGGAAGCAGTGGACGTGTTGGTGATGTGATAGACAATGCTGACCTCCTGTGGTTCAGCAAATTCTCTTGTTTGATTTCAGTCAAGTCATGAGGGTGCCAGATGAGAGAGGTTCAACCTATAGTGGCAGTGCTACGAACAGAGACCCGAGTCCCAGTCCAGTGTTCTAGCTACTACACAACATTGCTTCCCCTATATGCCCACAAGAACATTTCTCTGGATCCCAGAAGAGGAGTGAATCTTACTTATTGTGCCTAATAGCTGAACCTTAAATAAAAGTCAGTGGACCCAGATTTATAGTCCAATCCATCATATTTGTTTCAATCCCCAACTGTTATTTTTATGCTGTTTGGGATGTTTCAGAAAGGGAGGTTTATCTTGAGTTCCTGTACACGCTACATTGTGGTGTTAAAAGTTCTATTATAATTTGAATGCTGTTGGCTTTGTTTCCGCCCATGGAAGGGCTTGAAAGATAAAGATGAGGAGAAATCAAGGTGATAAATAGATAAACAAAGCCTGAAGCAAACAGAAGAAGAAAAGAATAATTTGAAGAAAGACAATTTGTGACACAAATGCCAACCTGACTTATTTTGATTATTCATCTAACATTAACTATATGGCATAGGCTTGTTTACAGTTAGAAAGCCTTTTTGTTTTTTTTAAATCACACAGGAAGACAAAATGAGATTGCTTGTCCCAGCTTCCAAGAGCAGCTAAAAAAAATAAACCAAACCACATACAGAACCAGAACGCATCCAAATACAAGCACATTCTCAATGAGGAAGCCAGATTCTGATCTGTTACCCTGGTTTACATCTAAAGTAAATCCATTGATATCTGTTCCGTCAGTTCCCTAGCATTACACTGCTATAAATTCTCCCATTCTGACATTAATTCATAAAATTACACCTGTTATAACCATATTTGAAATGCTGATGAGCTGAGATTTCTCCTGGACTCGGACCATCTCTTGACACAGATGCATAGGAGCTCTTTAAAGTTTTGAGGTCAACTGCAGAGGCCTTTAGCTCAGACACAGGACAACACAATACCCTCTGAAGTTGTTCAAACTCCCTAAGTAGAGCAAAAGAAGCATATCGTGAAGAAAAGTAGAGGCACGGATGCCCAAAAGTGCTGACAGTGAAATAAAGACCATCAAAAGAAAATATTACTTGTGTCTCAAGGATGAATGCTTTTTTTTGAGGAGCTAATGCAAACTATGCAAATTGTTCTCCAAACAATGAAAGGGTGTAACAGTGTTAGGAAGCAGTGAGTTTGAATGGAAAATTAAATTATATTGCAACTTCTACTTGGCCCTCAAAGAGTCTTTTGGAGATAACTCTGGCAGAATAACTGGATTAACAGAAAAGATGCATTTAGCTATAAGGACAAACAAATACTGTATTCTTATTAAAAAAGATTACACAAAGCACATATCACCTAGAGGCTGCGTCTACACGTGCACGCTACTTCGAAGTAGCGGCAGTAACTTCGAAATAGCGCCCGTCACGTCTACACGTGTTGGGCGCTATTTCGAAGTTGAAATTGACGTTAGGCGGCGAGACGTCGAAGTCGCTAACCCCATGAGCGGATGGGAATAGCGCCCTACTTCGACGTTCAACATCGAAGTAGGGACGTGTAGACGATCCGCGTCCCGCAACATCGAAATAGCGGGGTCCTCCATGGCGGCCATCAGCTGGGGGGTTGAGAGATACTCTCTCTCCAGCCCTTGCGGGGCTCTGTGGTCACCGTGGGCAGCAGCCCTTAGCCCAGGGCTTCTGGCTGCTGCTGCTGCAGCTGGGGGTCTGTGCTGCATATACAGGGTCTGCAACTAGTTGTTGGCTCTGTGTATCTTGCACTGTTTAATGAAAGTGTGTCTGGGAGGGGCCCTTTAAGGGAGCGACTTGCTGTTGAGTCCGCCCCGTGACCCTGTCTGCAGCTGTGCCTGGCTCCCTTATTTCGATGTGTGCTACTTTGGCGTGTAGACGTTCCCTCGCTGTGCCTATTTCGATGTTGGGCTGAGCAACGTCGAAGTTGAACATCGACGTTGCCAGCCCTGGAGGACGTGTAGACGTTATTCATCGAAATAGTCTATTTCGATGTCGCAACATCGAAATAAGCTATTTCGAAGTTGGGTGCACGTGTAGACGTAGCCAGAGAAAGGAACGAAATTGCACTCTATCCCATACTAAAACTAAAAGCTAGTAGTCCATCCACTCTATACTGTGCTAAAACTAACAGCTAGTAGTCCATCCTTCCATAGCTAGTACTTAGTAGGTGAGAAGGACTATCCAAAAAAGACACGCTTTTGTATGAACTCTGTGACATAATAAATCTACATTATTTTCTTTCCTTTCTGATACAACTGTACTGAAACTGGTAATGATTCAGAGCCCTACAGAAATAAATATCTGAGACTGAAACATGACAAAAGGGGTTGATAGTCCTGAAGATACAGTTAGCCTAGCATCAAGTTGAGTTGTTCAGGAAGATCAAGAAATGCCTGTAAACTTGATGGGGTGTTAACACAATCACTTAAACATGTGGACGAGCACCTTCAGCTGGCATAAATCAGCCTGACTCTAAGTCATTTGGAAGAGACTTGTTTTTATGAGACTGGGTCACTATAGTTACTTCATTCCATTGAAGGAAACGGCTCGTCTTATAAACTCAGAGGGCCTCCAATACCATCTGAATCTTCTAGTGCCTCACAATAGGTTATGTAGCCTGGGAGACAGACTGAGTGACCTGCCCAAGGGCATGCAAGTAGTCTTTGGAAAAGCGGGGACTTGAACCAGTTGTGCAAACAAAGTTCTTCCTGGTGCAGGAAAGAGCGGGCACTCCAGCTGATGACCTCCCCACATGACTCCACCCTGCCCCCAGCTCAGGACCCCCCTGCCACACACTCACCCTCCTGTCCCCCATTACCTGTGGGACAGGGGAACCTTAGAGTGCTATGGAAGGCAGAGGAGCTGCTGCCAGTTCTGCTCCTTTCCTCACCTCACCCCCCAACCGGGAAGGAAGCAGAACTGCCAGACCCCTCCCCCGCCCTTCTACAGAGATGCCGGATCAGTGTACAGGGCTGGGGAGTGGGGTTTGCAGTTCTGCTCCTTTCCCCTCTGGTGCTGGTAGTGTGGAAAGGAGCAGAATGGAAGTGGCTGCTGTGGTACTCCTAGCTCCATCCCCCAAGCCCCAGCCCTGTACTCAGAGACTTGGATGGCAGGGGAGTGGGTGGGGACAGCCGGCAGGGAGGCTTTCTGGTACACCTCCAGACCAAAAATAACTTGCTGGTACGTTTTATTGGACCTCACCAGCCTACTTGCACCAATGAATTGGAACGCAAACCTGGTAAACTCTAGGCCAGGTCTCAAAGCATTTCCCAGAGCTCCAGTGTTCAGCCCCAAGGCACGCGCTAAGGCTTCAACTCTAGGGGACACACCAGGGCTGTTGTGGGTTTGAAAATATGCCCCAAAACTCTTCTTTGAATGGTTCTGGCTGAATTTAAGCTCTGTTCTAGGCTATAGCAGTCTTTCATTGACTTATCTTTCCAATCAGTAAAGGCTTAGGAACCTAGAATTAGGTGCCTATTTTTGAAAATTTAGACCTGGAATACTTCCCCCACGCAGCTTCCAATCAGTACTGCCAACTTCCTTGTTCAACTCGCAATTCCTGAGTCTGTACATTTTTACCAGTGCATAACAGATGGGACCCCAAATGGCTTACAAGAGTCAAGTTGAGGCCGAAAGGGATGAGAGAAGAACCTTTACGTTCAGCTAGAGTACTGTAAGTGCAAAGACTAACAGCAAAATGGTGTCTCTCCTGTGTATCCCATCAGCAGTTTTAGAGAGATCACTTAGAAGTTACTATTAAATTTAGAGGTAAAAACAATCTAATTAGATAGTCACACTGCTCTGCTACAATTTGTCAGCTACAAGTTGCTCATTTCATTTGCATTGCTTCAGAGTTCTCTGCTTCCCAGCTAGCAATACAATCTGGGATTCACCAGTTATTGTTACCCCATTTGAAGCAAGCATACAGGCAATGTTTGTTGCCTTGGGGTTTTCCAATTGGGAACACTTCAGCTTTCATTTACAAAGCAAAAGAAGACCTACATTTCTAGCCCTGAGGGGTGCAGAGGAAAGGTGGTAATCAGAGATTTCTTTGATGTAGTTTTATTTACAGAAATATACAAAGCCTTGTGTCTCTGAGCACATAAAGACTCAGCCAGCAGTAAACATGTGCTTTTGCTTACAGCAAGAACACTTTTTTCAGCTTACAGCTCAACCTGAACAAACCCTCCCCAGCCTTCTTCCAGAGTCAGACACTGCCTTCAGCTGCTGCTGGTGACAGGCTCTTTCTCTAGTCTTTCTTGTCTGCTCTCAGTTTCTTTTTGCACTGCCTTCCCCAAATATGCCCCTCCCCCAAAACCAAGTACAAAAGCTGCTGGGTAAATTCACACATTCCTTTTGTCTGAACTGCAAGCATAAATGCCACCTATGTCACTTATAAGGTGAGTTCACACTTAGCAATCACAGTCCCATATCAAGGTTTCACCCAGCTTGTAGCATTATTTTCACTCTCAGATTGCATATGCCACTGCAATGCCAAAAAGTTCAGTTACTGATTCCACAAAGAATAAGTGGCATTTCTGACAAACAAATCAACCTTTTAACATCTCAGTGGTTGAGATATTTCCAGCATTATTCCAAACCAAAGCCTTGGAAAAGTTGTGCATGATATTATTTACAAATCTCGCCAATGGATAGCTAATCAGACCCTCGATATTTTGGTCATCAGACGTTAGTTATTCTGAGGATCTGTAAAACTCAATCACACCTTCACTCCTAGACGTGCACTGGTGTTTTGCTGGCCCACAGCACAGCTATGAATGGAAGATTTTGAAAGGAATGAACATTGTGCATGCAGTGCTGCCAACTTGTGATTTTACTGCATGTTGTAGGATATGCAAGGCTCTTCCTAAACTCCCAGATGCTGGAATCAAGCAATTGCATGTGCACTTCAGCTTCCATTTACAGAGCAACAAAGACGTACATTTCTCTCCCTCATGGCTTCAGTCCGAAAATCCCAGGAAACCAAACTGCTCAGAAACCAGGGGAAAAAACCCTCCATGGCTGTTGCTTTGGCTCAAAAATAATGAGTTTTATCAGGAAATTGTGAAGTGGAAGAAAGTTTGACTATGATTGTGGTTCTTTGGGGCATGGAGGCGAGCTCTGTGGCTCACCACCATGGTGCCTCTTGCTGGTTACACCATGAATTAGCTCTGACCCTCAGCACTCAGCACAGCGCCCTCGTCTGGCTGATGTTTAGCCTGCCATCACTGTCCGCTCTCTACTCCCTAGCTCTGGACCTACATCACTCCCAGGACCATGGCATCTTTTCCGGGATGCTGCCCTCCAGCAGTGCCCATTACTCTTATCTCTTGCCCCATTTCAGGGTGTTTATCAACAGTCCTGTCTCACACCTACCACTGTGGTCAACTGCAGCCAAAGTCTAGCCCCTCCCTTAAGAGGCAAGCTGCAATAGCTTGAGGACACGCTCCAGTGGTGGTTAGATGTGGTGCAAGGGGAAGGGGGCCAGGCCCATCCCCTGTTCTGGGCCCAAGCCCCAGGGACCTGCTGGCAACCTTGGTCTTCCCTCCTTCACTGCCTCCTATTCTCTGGACCACTTCCCTGTGACCCTTGCACCTACTTGGCCCTTGTATCAAGACCTACAGCCTAGCAGGTATCAGGCCACAGTCTCTCTCTTCCTGCTTCCCTGAGCTTGCCCAGAGCTGTTCCACATAAGTTACCTCTTCTCAAGGGACTAGTCCTATATCCTCCATGGTCAGGACTTAACTGCCCACTGCTCTGTTGAGCAGTTCCTTTTAAACAGAGCTGTTCGAGCAACCTACTACTCACTGATTGGCTCCTTAGGAGGCTTTGCCTCATTGGCTGGTGCTCTGCACAAGTTCCCTCCACTTTGCTTTAACCACCCTCTAGCCAGAGTGGGGCAGCTGCTCCACTGTAGGGTAACAACACTGGCGCATGACTTGCATGTGTAACGCCAACAGATGCAGGATGCCAGCAGCAGGGACTGAACCTGCAATCATAGGGGCTAAAGCCCTGTGCTCACTGCATGAGCTAAAGGCCAGCTGGCTCTCAGCCAAGGCTGTGGAGCAGAGACTTCACTCACCCTAGTATGAGGTCTCAATGCCACTGGGTACTACACATGGATTATTTTTAAATACATTTGAATCCATTGATGACTGAGTTAAGACCCTGGCCTAGACACAGTCACTCTTACCTCAAAACACGCATTTCACTTTCACATCATGGACCAGATACTCAGTTGCTTCTGTAAATTAGTGTAACTCAAAGATGGACTTTAATAGAGATATAGCAGACGACGTGCTGAGAATCCACTTCAGACCATTGAGTTATCACTAATAGGAGCATTACCACAGCAGACCACCATTAGACAAAAGGGTCAATGGATCTGAGGTAATCAATCCCTAGAAAACTTATTAAAAATCTTTAAAGGACGAGACTCAGTGAAGATACAAAATTGATAGTGAGCCAGGCAAGCTGTATATTTTTAATATGAGGTTTTATTTTCAACAGTCTTTGAAGAATACCATTGAAAAGCAAGTGCTTTACAGGCAAGATTCATGAATAATGTCTGATGCCAACATAAATGGATGATTAAGTAACATGTATTTGGAAAGCAATGCTGTCCCAGTTCTACTGAGAATTTCTGAAGTTCTCCCAGGCTCAAAAAATGCTGTAAATCAGAAAGCCCAATATCTTTCAATAAGGTACATTATAAACCTATTAAATGTCTTCCATTCAGGTAATTATTGGAATTTTGCCACATCTTTTACTGTCTCAGACCAAGATACTGGAGAGTGGTGAGGGGGAGCAGCTTAATGGATCCAGCCAGAAAGCTTTTCCTCTGTAATTATGTCTGATTGGAAAATTGCCTGCTTCAGAGAACAGAAACCCGAAGCTCTCTTAGTAATGCGAGATCTCAAGTTTCTAATTAAAAGAAAACAGAAGTATTGCACATGTCACATCATACATTTCTGTCACATATTAGCTCCCTTTTCAGCAATATTCATAGAACTAATTTGCCTGTGCCATGTGAATGGGGAAAATATACTGTTTAAAAAATGAGTGCTCTAAGCGAAGAAAAAGTAAATTGGGACTGTTTTAAATATGCTGCTTGTCCACTTAATTCCTATCAGTTATCTAATTTCTACAAGCCAGTGTGTACTCCAGGGAAAATTAATACTACCCTTTATAACCATTTTCCTCAGAGAGGGGAGTAATTCTAGATTTGTTGTGAGAAATACATTGGCTGCTTTTTTTGAATAAAAATTTGAGAATTCATCAGGACAATGCTATTTGTATGTTATTAGTGCAATAGCTGTAAATGAGCTTGTAGAATAAACTGGTACTGCACACATATATGAAGACAATGTAATGGTTAGCAGAGAAGTGGTTACACAGCTGGTTATTGTCACATTAGCCCTCTCATAACCCCTGGGGGGTAAAATGAGCAGCAACAAGAAGGTTCTTCAGCATTCAGTTTCTTCACTGACATCAGTGAAATTTGCACAGAGATGTTATACAATAGATATCACTGTATTCTAAGCGCTAGAGTTCACAATCAAGAGCAGGACCTCACATTGCCTGATACCTTACAAACAGCTCATAAAGCTTCATTCCCAAAAAGCTTGCAGAACTATGCTCCTGCCAACATGTCAACACATGGTTAATTTCCTGTACCACGAGCAGTACCGCTAACCAACAGAACTACCCAGAGAGCATAGAGTTAAGCAAACATGAAGGTTTTTACAGGATCTTAACCTAAGCAGTGTGTTCATCCACAAGAGTGGCTGACCAGTATGACTCTCCCTCAGTGCTAGGATACGAACTAAACACTGGTTCTGAGCAGTCTTACTCTTGGAGGAAATGGGGATCTGAATTTGAATTTTGCAAGTTACCCTTCGTTTAATTGAGATTTTAAGTTTTAAATTTTTCAGAGCTGCAAGAAGTCTTTCAAGTTTGGCATGGAAAAGGCAGAGAATTTTTCATTCCAAGCTTGAGCTCACAATACCTGAAGTTCAGATGGGTTTGCAATGGAAGAAACCTGATCTCCCCTTGATTGGATCTTACTACACATCTAATCTACTCCTGCACCTAGAGATCCATGCCCATTCACACCCATTTGCTAGAACCTGAAGAAGGTGATGAAAAGACAAAATACAAGGATCTTCAATTTCTCCAGGTGTAATGGGAATATAATCACCATTTGAATACATTCTAAAATAATAATGAGACAATGGGGGAATTACAGAAGCTACAAGACATGCTGCCACAGAGGAAATTTCCATACCAAAGAGGATAGTTGTCCATCAGCTCTGGTGTTCTGCCTCCCTCTCTGAGAACAGTTGTCATCAGATGCTTCAGAGGAAGGTGCAAGAAATTCCGGAGTACACAAATATGCAATAACTGTCTTGACAAAAATTTAGCTCGTAGTTACTGAGTAGCTTATGCCCCGGAACAAGGGAATTTCCTCACTGACAACAGAAATGGTTTTAAAAACATTAGAAGGGATGCATTCTCATTATTCACACAATCATTTTTCATTGCAGCCAAAATCTCTTCCTCACTGATATTTTGTGACAATGAATTCCACAGGTTGGTCAACTTGAATGCCAAAAATTTAATTTCAGCCAATATAATATTGCTTTTTTATGAGAAAGGATAAATAGAGCAACAAATTTACCTTCTAAATACCATTCATTATTTTATATACACCTCTCATGTCCCCTTTCTGAAATCCACATTCCTAACCTTCTAAACTTTTTTCAGTGGAACTCTTACCATCATTATAATTATTCACCTCTTAGCCTTTGATATTTTTATTTTTAAAATGGAAACTGCACATGAGAGGCAGCTGGAAAATCCATTATTTCTGACCAAAATACCACCAAAACCAATTTTGTCTTTTCCAGTTTTAGTCCTAACACTTTTCTGTGCCAGGCTGAAAACTGTCAAAAAGCAGATGAAAGACTTTCAGTTTTCTAAACAAGTTAGAAGTTTGAGACATGCAGACACCATTTAAAATAATTTAATGGACAACTCAATTTCCATCAAAAACACAAACAAACAAACAAAAACAATTTGACTGAAAAATTTTGACCAACCCATCTAAGCAGCATTCTAGATAAGTGTGTATTAGTGAAATGCAGAATGGTTTGATATCCCAGTATCGCAGAGTACCTCAACACTGCCTCACAGATGACGGAAAGGAAAAACCCACATTACTGATATCTTCCCATCTTGAAGGTTAATAAAGAGATATTAAAACAAAAACCAACCCACCAACCACCTGAGGACATATATAAGGAGTGGAAATCCAGGCCCATTGACAGGCTATGACAAAGGAGGCAACTGTTCTGGGGCCCAGTGATTCAAAAGGGCCCAGGGTTCCTGGCTAGCAGTGGCTGGAGCTCCTGACCCTTTAAATTGCCCTGGGAAGCATGCTGCAGGTGGTGCTGAAAGGCTCGCATGGGGGGCTAGCCCCACAGCCCTGGTCCTTCTGGCAACATAAAGCCAGCCTCCCCTACCACTTTGGACAGGGACTTGTCAAGTCTGCCACCCACCTCCCCTGGAGAAATCCTGCTGAGTTGGATTACCCTTCTAACCTTATGGGATAGGCTGGGTCCATCTGGAGCACAGGAGAAACACCACGTAACTTCCAGTACATGATGTATCCTAAGGAGCTCAGTGTAGACATTAGATTCCCAAGGTCAGAACTGCTGACAGCCCTCTGCTGGTATGGATGGATGGAGGGGCAAATGCAGGAGCCCTGCTTTCTCCTACAATTTATATCACAGTCAAAGCACGTGCTCTTTACTCGACAAAGGAAATGCTCCCTGCTCAGGACAACCCTACAAGTTCTCCCAACAGGAAGGGGCCTATGGATTTAGGGGTGCCAGGCACCCAGTATTTGACCAGAGTGCCCAATTGAAAAGGGACTCTGCCGGTGTGGGCCAGAAGAAGTCTAGATGGTGGTACAGCAGGGCCAAGGCATTCTACTTTCCCTGATGCCACATGGCTCTCAGAAGCAGCTGGCATGTCCCTTTGGCCTTTAGGTACAGGTGCAATCAGGGAAACTCAATGTGCTAACCCTGTTCCAAGGACTGGCTCTGCAGTCCCCATTGGCCAGGAACCCCAGAACCTGTGGATTTATACCATGCAGCGATGTCTGTGCCTAGGAGGCAGACATAGCAGCTGCTTCTGGAAGCCACACGGGGACAGGTTGTGGACTCCCTGCCTGCCAAGTGTACCACCTTGAGCCCCCTCACTCAGCCCACACTTCACTCCTCTGGCCCAGTTCTGAGCCCACTCCAACTTCCTCATCTCCAGTCCAGAGCTCCCTCCTGCACCCCCAGACCCTTAATCCCCGTCCCATCCCAGAGCCTGCACCCCAGCTGGACCCTTCATCACTACCCCCACCCCAGCTCAATGCAAGTGAAAAATGGTAGGGGAGAACAAGCAACAAAGGGAGCGGATGGTGTGAGAAGAGGTGGGGCCTCAGAGTAGCAGCATAAGAACATAAGAACAGCTACACTGGGTCAGACCAAAAGTCCACACAGCCCATAGCCTGTCTGCCAACAGAGGCCAATGCCAGATGCCCGAGAGGGAGGGACCAGAACAGGTCGCCAGCAAGTGAGCCCTCTCCTGTCATCCATTTCCAACCTCTAACAGATGCTAGGGACACCATTCCTACCCATCCTGGCTAACAGCCACTGATGGACCTAACCTCCATGAATTTATCCAGTTCTTTTCTGAACCATGTTAAAGTCCTGGTCTTTGCAATATCTTCTGGCAAGGAGTTCCACAGGTTGACTGTGTGATGTGTGAAGAAAATCTTCTTTTTATTTGTTTTAAACCTGTGACCCATACATTTCATTCAGTAACCCCTGCCTTCCCCAGCCCCAATTAATATGTTATGGGAGGGTGCAGTGCAAGGGTGTTCAATTTTGCATGATTAGAAAGTTGGTAATCCTAGTGGACTAGCCCCACAAACAGCAAGCAGAGCTGGATGGTCACGAAAAGGAGAATGTACTACACTTCCTTACATGCCTAACAATGGGTGTTCCTCCCTACACACGTCTGAGAGATTGGGAGGGTTCTTTAATGCTCCCACATCTAGTGCTGCAACATACAGTCAAGGCTGAAACAGAGCACACTGTGAATGATGCTCACAGTTCATGGGATTTGAGAAAGTACAAAATGTTTGTAATAGTTTGATAATAAATAGGTAAAAACAAAAACTGAGCAAACAGTGATGCTTGTGCATTTGCCTATTTAATACAAAATGTAGTTTTAAATTTAGTTTAATATTTAAAATTGAAGTTATTAATCAAAACACAGCTGGGTGCTTCTTTTAATTCTGTGCTACTGTGTACAGTCACATCTATCATGGCTAATTTTTAATCAAGTCTTAGCAACATGCACTTCTACTGAAGTGTACATCAACTTATGCATACAAACTTTCAACTTATGCGTACAAGCTTTCAACCATAGTGAAAATAAAATGAAAATTCACAGTGCTGAAAGTGTGTCATTAGATAACGTAGCAATCAAGAAATGTTAAAAAGGTGCACTGAGACAGACAGGATAATAGCAATCAAGGCCTGAGTTCTAATAAATGGGGGAGGGAACCACTGCTTTTTGAAAGACATGCCTGTGAGGTCAACTCAAAATTTTACATAAGAAGAACATAAGAACATAAGAACATAAGAATGGCCATACTGGGTCAGACCAAAGGTCCATCAAGCCCAGCATCCCATCTGCCGACGGTGGCCAATGCCAGGTGCCCCAGAGAAGGAGAACAGAAGACAATGATCAAGTGATTTATCTCCTGCCATCCATCTCCTGCCCTTGTACTGAAGGCTAGGGCACCATACTTTATCCCTGGCTAATAGCCATTTATGGACCTAACCTGCAAAAATTTATCAAGCTCTTTTTTAAACCCTAATAGAGTCCTGGCCTTCACAGCCTCCTCGGGCAAGGAGTTCCACAGGTTGACTGTGCGCTGTGTGAAGAAAAATTTCCTTTTATTAGTTTTGAACCTACTACCCATCAATTTCATTTGGTGTCCCCTAGTTCTTGTATTATGGGAAAAGGTAAATAATTTTTCTATATTCACTTTCTCCACACCATTCATGATTTTATATACCTCTATCATATCGCCCCTCAATCGCCTTTTTTCCAAACTGAAAAGTCCCAGTCTCTCTAGCCTCTCCCCATATGGGACCCTTTCCAAGCCCCTAATCATCTTAGTCGCCCTTTTCTGAACCTTTTCTAATGCCAATATATCTTTTTTGAGGTGAGGAGACCACATCTGCACGCAGTACTCGAGATGTGGGCGTACCATAGTTTTATATAGGGGAAGTATGATATCTTTTGTCTTATTATCGATCCCTTTTTTAATAATTCCTAACATCCTATTTGCCTTACTAACTGCCGCTGCACACTGCGTGGATGTCTTCAGAGAACTATCCACTATAACTCCAAGATCCCTTTCCTGATCTGTCGTAGCTAAATTTGACCCCATCATGCAGTACGTGTAATTTGGGTTATTTTTTCCAACATGCATTACCTTACACTTACCCACATTAAATTTCATTTGCCATGTTGCTGCCCAATCACTCAGTTTGCTGCGATCTTTTTGTAGTTCTTCACAATCCCTTTTGCTTTTGACTGTTCTGAACAACTTGGTGTCATCTGCAAACTTTGCCACCTCACTGCTTACCTCATTTTCTAGATCATTGATGAACAAGTTGAACAGGATCGGTCCCAGGACTGAGCCCTGGGGAACACCACTAGTTACCCCCCTCCATTGTGAAAATTTACCATTTATTCCAACCCTTTGTTTTCTGTCTTTTAACCAATTCCCGATCCATGAAAGGACCTTTCCTCCTATCCCATGACCACCTAATTTACATAAAAGCCTTTGGTGTGGGACCGTGTCAAAGGCTTTCTGGAAATCTAGGTATATTATGTCCACTGGGTGCCCCTTGTCTGCATGTTTATTAACCCCTTCAAAGAATTCTAATAGATTAGACAGACACGACTTCCCTCTGCAGAAACCATGCTGACTTTTGCCCAACAATTCATGCTCTTCTATGTGCCTTGCAATTTTACTCTTTACTAGTGTTTCTACTAATTTGCCTGGTACTGATGTTAAACTTATCGGTCTATAATTGCCAGGATCTCCTCTAGAGCCTTTTTTAAATATTGGTGTTATATTGGCCGTCTTCCAGTCATTTGGTACCAAAGTGGATTTAAAGGATAGGTTACAAACCACTGTTAATAACTCCGCAATTTCACATTTGAGTTCTTTCAGAACCCTTGGGTGAATGCCGTCTGGTCCTGGAGACTCTTTCTTAATGAAAATACATTGACATTGTCTGTAAATTAAATTACATTTACATTGTCTGTAAATTCACTTCCCCAGACTGAAATGAAGTGAAAAGCTGAGTAATACAGAGCCCATATAGCCACTTTAGATTTAACCTCACTTTGTATTTACCACACACCTCTAAATAGCATTCTTTATACACACACACCTCTGAAGGTAGAAAAGGTAATGATAGTGTATTAACTTCTTTTTGACACCTAAGCAGCAGATAGTCACTCAATACATGGCAAAAAGTCCCACAAACACCCTCTTTCTTATGCTTTTAACATGGCTCAGCTAAGAGCCATCTGGCAATGGAGCTGGAAACTTATGTATGTTTTTCGCCCAGATTCATTTTTCTTTTGGGTGTTTCTTAGCCAAGTATTGACAAGAGCCAATTTTTTTTAAATCATGGACCGCAGTAACATAATACTTTTGGATGGGTTTGAATCTTATATTAAAACTACAATGCAGCCTTGGTACTTCAAAGCAAGAGGAGTTTTACTGCTGGAGGCACAAGTATTCAGGTAACTTGTTAGATTCAGACTTGGGCTACCACGAGCGAAACACCACAGCTTTGCTCCAGGGAAAAAAAGTATTTGTGAAAATTTGATCCTGAACTAACTTTCTTCTCTACACCTGACCAAAAATGGTCTAGAATTCCCATAAGCCAGGCCTCAGTAATAATAGCGAAGATCAGTGCCTTCAAGATTTAATGTCCTCTCAGGTGCTTCACAGCCCATGATGGTTCGAGAAGGGGGATATGCTGGTCTAAACTCAACTGCTCTTATTTTAGTACTATGGTGTCTAAAGATAGGCATCCCATTCTAGTTTTAGGCAGAGTTCTCACGTTTATTTGTTTGATTTTTGCAAACCAAACTACCCATGCCATGTTCTGAACACTTTTAAGCATCTTAAAACGAATAGACCCATCAGGTATTCCAACACAGATCAAATAAACTCAGTGACAGCATAAATATAACTGAAACTGATCAATTAGGTACACAGTGCCATCTCCCACCACCACTACATAGCTCTATTTAGGCCTCATCTCCTCATGATGAAAAGGGAAAATGAAGCATCTTATAATGTGCCCTGGCAGACTCTGGCTGTTACAGCATGAGGAGAAGGAGTTCCAGAGGTCTGGGGCCCTAACAGAGCATGTTCAGCCTGTCACCCCTCCTCTCAAACAACAGAACTTCTGCTCAGAGGTCTCTGCTGACCACAAATACAGGAGCATATCATGTGCAGAGATGCTATTTTTCAGGTGGGTCTGAAGTCATTTAGGATTTTACACCTCAAAGAAAAACATCTCAGCACCTATCCAGAACCCAGCAGAGGTAGTTAGTATAGGCTATACTGCAAAGGCATGATCTGATAATACCATCCGTCAAGATTTTAGCAAAATTACACCTATTTCCCCAACTCCGTGGTTCACTCCAGCAGTTCCTGACCAGAGTCCAGGTGCGCAGCAGCTTTCTGTCTCTGGGCACATAGCCTCTTCTCAGTATTTAAAGGCTCTCTCTGTTACACGGAGACATTTGCAGGGAGCCAACCTACCTGAAGAACAGTGCCTGTACTTCTCTCTCTTTCCCATGGCTACAAACAGCCTATAATCAGCAGTCACAAGTTACACTCAGATCTTTCTAAACAAGCATGTTTGTTCTTGACGTAAAACCATGACTGGGAAAGCATATAAAGCCAATAAACAGATTAAACACACCCACTAAATATGCAAGCAGTTACCCATTGGTCTTCTGGGACCTGTGTTTGACTGGCTCTCAGCCTGCTCTCACTTGTCATCTCTTTACTTCTTTTGTCACAGCACTCCCCAAGAACCTCTATCCCCTGTGGGAGTAAAGTGTACTCCTGTGGTCCTTTCTGAGTCTGCTTGCCTCCAGTTCCTCTTGAAGCTCCATCTACAAGGATCTGATGGAGGAGAGATGTTCAGCGCCTCCTTCAGGGCTGCAGTGTCTGTCTGCCTCCAAGGAGTGGGGGAGAGAGATGGTGAGGGAAAACTCATCACTCTTTGGGCTGGCTCCCTAGTTCTGGCTGCTCTTGAGCAAACTGCTCCTCAGTCTGTGGCTAGCTTCACTCTTTAAAGCCCCCCTGCTCCAGGCACAGCATGCTCTGCAGGTGAGCCTCATTAGCATTGCCTGCATATTTAGGCCATCATTAGGTTTCCTGTTCGTGGGGTAGGGGCATTCACGTCACAGGGACTGAGTAGGCCAGCCTCTTTCTAACACTTCATTAGGGGTTGGGCCCTTCTGCAAGGGCTAAATCCCCTCTTACTTCCCCCCCTCCCACTCCAGACAGGTCCTGCCCATTTGTCAGATCAGAAGGAAGGCCCTGACTACATTTAAACAAATCCTTTTAATATCAAAAGCCCTTTCTTGGTTGGTCTCTGGAGAACTCAGTCTGAAGCACCCCACTGGAAATGTTTACTACCTGAGTGATCCACTGTAATCACCTCCCACCAGCAGCTAGGGCTGTGGTGACCTTTCCCCAGAGGTGCATACAATGCCTGGCCCTCAGTGATGCACAAGTTAAGTACAACATACTCCTCAAAAGATGCCACATGCAGTTGCAGTATTTGTTACACTATTTAGCAGGCAAGCCACCAAATTCTGCACTAGCAGCTCTTTCAGGATAAATTTAAAATGATCACCCAAAAATTGAGGCATCCTCAGTGAGCGAAGGCCCTTTAAAATTTGAGACCTAGTCTAGTATACAGCCCATGATTGGTGAATAATTCTTCCTGGCAGAACCAGCAAACAGAATTCATGCCTCTGGAGCCTGAGTGCTAAAATCTTTATTATTAGACCATGTTCTTTGTTCATTTAGTGGGTGAAGTCTTCTATCTGACAAAGAAAACTATCAAGAACTCCTCTGAATCTCAAGAGATATTTTGTTTTAGAAGAGACGGTGGTGGAAGATAGCATTCAACTCAACAGTGCTTCTCAGAGATTGGTAGGGGTATAAATAAAAGTGAGAAGGCCAAGGAAGGAGCATTATGGAGCCGACAGACAAATAATTCACAGGGACACATTTAAAAATTCCAGAAATTAAAAAAACAAGTCATGTGTGTATTCCCCTCTCTCGTCACTTCCCAGTTATCATAGAACTGCTGCCAGGCTGAACATTCATCGGGCTGCTGTGTTTGGGGCCCACCTCACTAGGTCAGTGTACTCTATATGAACAGAGCCGGGGTCTCTAAGGATGCTCTCTGGGTGAAGAGCCTGTGTCTAGCAGCCCCTCCCAAGAGCTGTGGTCAATCTTCTTAGTCCCTGGGACTCTGGTGTCCCTCTGAATGCAGTCTAGTTTAAGTACAAATCCTTCCTAGAATTGTACATTGGGAGTTCTCTGGGTTTACCTCTTCAGGGGCATTGAACGCAAAGAAACACATGGATTTTGCACAGGATTTTAAGCACTAGTATTCAGCATAAAAATATACAAATATACACAAAACAATAATTTTAAATATGCAAATACACATCTCATGGAGGTGGAAGGGACCTCAGGAGGTCATCAAGTCTAGTCCTGTGCTCTGCTGGCAGGACAAAGCACCATCCCTCTTTTAAGGATATTTGCCACAGATCCCTCAATGACCTTTCCAACAATTGAACTCACAACGCTGGGTTTAGCAGGCCCATGCTCAAACCACTGAGCTATCCCTCCCACTGTAAATAGTACCCTCAACCACTGAACTCACCATCCTGGGTTTCGTAGGCCCATGCTCAAACCACTGAGTTACAGTTATAGGCACTTCTATCCTCCAATCTGCATCACTCTGCTTCTCCTTTGTACCTGGCTTCTCTTCAAAATCATGGTATGTGTGTGACTGGGACTCTGCAGTCAGGGCCTTTCTGCTCTTCTCCAAATAATTAGTGAGGGATCATCTCTTCTATAGCCCCCCAGGCCCTTTGTAAGGCATCCCTCTGACCAGCTCTGTCAGGTGATTAGAGTCCTGCACCAGTGACCCACTGGTTAGTTATCATCCCACTGGATGGGCCCAGAATCAAAACTCAGGTTCCAGATGGCAGTTCCCAATACATAGTAGCCCCAGCATATGGAGGTGAATTACCCCACCATTCAGGGTCAGGATGTTTTTATAGCTTCCAGCTGTTAAACTGGTCCCCTCCAACTCAAGAAAGCTGTTTTTATACGGCTGTTCTTTGTCCTGATTGTCCTCAGATTGTTTTTTTTCCCCTACCAGCAACCTGACCTGGCCTTTCAGGATTAAATCAGGGCAATTAGCCCCTGTTTTTTTTGTGGATAACTGTTGGTAAAGCAACCTGACTGATTTCCAGGTGTCCATACACTGTCTGGTGCTCATTTGATTGCCAAAAGTAATTAAAAAAAGGACTGTGACAGAGAGGTGGTGTGTCATAGACAGACATAGCAGAAAGGGAAATGAACCTCATACTTTCATACTCAATTACATTCAATGTAAGAGTTTTATAGACTACACAAATTTCCGAAAGAAAAGAGGAAAAAAAATCCTCCCTTTAAATACACAATCCCACAAAGCATTGGGCCACCCTGTCACACTCATACTCAGCACGTCAATTATGAGCTGGTAATGGCTTTTACCCACTGAAGGCCAACATGTAATATGCAACCTATGATAAAACATGCAGTCAACAAAATCTGGATGTGTATTTGCATGGTATTTAGAATACTAAAAGTTGATGTGAAGGGAGGAGGAATGTTATTTATTAGCCATAGAATTACATGCTGCAGAAGTTTGTAAACCGTCTTCCCAAATAGGCTTATACAAGCTTTACGCTCTTCCGTAATGTTCATTGCATGGGAGTAAGACAAACAGAACTATTCCATTCCTTAGTGAATACAGCATTCACTTTAAAAGCATCCCGTTCATTTCTTTTCTTTATTAAAAAGGAAATTTTGGAATGATTCATCTCCTCATTCTTCTAGCAGGAGATCCCGGTACACCATCTAGCATGTGTTTTTTCACTTATATAAAACACACGTTCAGGACTGTGCATCCCTTTGGAATACTAAGTTGGTGTTCTGTGAGACTTCATAAGAAAAGTCACATGTGTCAGCTGCTACTGGGAATCTAGGTTTGAGGAAGGGTTCATTAGTATGCAGTTAAATGCCTTGAATGTCAGCTGCTGAATTTGAAAAATCTTTTAATAACTTATTTTACCAAACATTTAGGAAAAATCATTCTCTCTCTGTAGCCCCGATGCCCCCCAATTAAGGCACATAAATCTTTAGTCAGTATTGAGGTAAGTCAGCCAGAAAATACCCACAGCCACATTATTTATGTGAAGTTTGTCTAGATAAGTTTATAGACTTGTTACAGATTCAAATAATCTGTCAATTAATTTGAGTTGATGCCATAGTAGGAAGACAGCCTGAAGCATAAGCCCTAAATATTAGAGGCCCAGTATGAGGCAGAACCTGATCACAGAATCTGGCAAGAACAGGGCGGACATTGAAGAAAAATCCAGATGCTTAAGAAGTGCTAAGCACAGAACTTCAAAACACTCAGACCCTCAGCACCACCTCCCTCTCCCAGCCATGAGCCCCCTCCTGTACCCCAAGCCCCTAAAACCTGGCTCCACCTCAGAGTCTGTGTCCCCAGAGACAGCCTGCACCCCCCCCACCTGCACCCCAAACCCTACCTTAGCCCAGAGGCCCCTCCCACTCCCCTCTGCCCCAGCCAGGAACCTCTCCTGCATCCAGACTCCTCATCCCTGAACCCACCCCAGATTCTGCACCCCAGACAGTGCCCTCACCCAAGGAAAGTGAGAGAAGGGGAATGTGGTGAGTTGGGGGCAGGCTTTTGGGGAAGTTGCAGACTAAGCTGTTCAGTTTTGTGAGGTTACAAAGCTGGCAATGCTAACCAAGGATGTTACAACAACATTCCCCAAAGATAAGCTGGAACACATTGACTCCTCTGAAAATATAAGGTCAGGGTGACAATATGTAATAGAGATGTTTTGACTGAATCAACGTGTACAAGGTGATGAGGGATAATGAGCCATACTGGAGGCAGTAACTATGTCAAAGCTATTTGTATCAGGACATAAAGATGTACGTTGGGGGAGTAGTTTTATCCATATGGGGGTGTGGCGGGGATTGATCTGCCAAGCGCCGCTACCATGCTTCATTGACAATAAACCTGGCTGGGCAACTTCACACCTTAACAGCTCTTGTGGTCATTGATTGGTTTCCTCAAGGTCTGGTGTGCCAGCTGTCTGCACAGAGATGGGACAGCACACAGGAAGAACACATACACATAACCAAATACCTGACAGACATAATTGCAAATGCCAGTCTAGACACCTCTCCTATGTTTGTCACTTATCCTAGGACTAAGAGTGGGTAATAAAATGCCTATGTAGAGTCTAACTATCATTTACAATTATGTCAATCAGCTTGATTTAATGGGCAATCCATTAACTCATGTTCAAATAGGACCACCTCCTGTTTGGACAAACCAAGGGCCATGTTTATAGGGGAAAACCTACTTTTGTCCACCAAATTAGCTTAACAAGAATGAACTGTGCCCTCTACCCCTAAACAAGCTATAGAGACAGTTTAACTGTTTAGACTGAGCTAACTTGATAGGGACAAGCACCTTTTCCCCCTGTGGAGAAGAGCCCTAAGTGACTGATGAGGACATATGCAATAAAGCCAAGGCCCCTCATTTCCCATTTTTATTTTGTTTAAAATGTCCTAGGAAATTATTAGTATTTGTTATAAAAAAATTAAAATGATTTAAAAATTGGGGCAAAAATTAACTTCAGCTTTCTGAGAAAATATTAGGACTAATATTGGGAGATGGAAGGAAATTAAAAAATAAATAGGCTGTCTATACTAGAGGGTCCAGATTCCCTAAAGTGACAGTAAGTTGATAGAATGCAGCCAGAATGCAGCAGTTTTGTTGACAGCTGTACACCACTCCCCATGAGGAATAACACCTCTGTTGACAGAGATCTATAGACAGAAAGCTGGTCTGGATGTTCTGGCAAGCCCTTTGTTGACAGACAGGGCTTCTGGGACACTGGGCAGCCCTGTCTGCTGTGCTTCCAGTTGGACATAGCCATAAAAGAAAGAGTATTGAAAGTAAAGCCAGGTTAATTCTGTTGTTTATTTAATGAACTGTATTTTAACATTACATGCACATGCATGCGTGGTGTTAGAGTAAAGCACTGTAGTGAAAGACAGACTAATTTGTAATGAACATATAAACCTATTTTAATGTGTTTGGTTTTCTTTCAAAATTAGTAATTTCCTATATTCAAGTGGTCCAAAATTCAGTGAAAATCAGTTAAAATAGCTTTTATAACACCATACTTTTTTTTTTAAATAAAAATCAGTAAAAACTAAAAATGAAGAGCCATAGATATGACACACCAAAGACAGGCATTTCAGAGCCTATTTACTGGACAATGAAGAAAATACTGTCTGGCACGAAACATAACCATATATCCATCTTGAGCAGCCAGACTGGGACAAACTCCTCATATTTGTAGTTACTTATTGCAGAATCCTGTACACTTGAGTTTAAATGTAGTTTTATTTTGCTGAATATTAAAAAGAGGGCAAACAAAGATTTCTGGGCCAACAGATGCCACATGAAGATTTTAAGCCAAACTTCTGTGAGCACTTAAAATGTGGACTAGATTTGAATTTGGCCACATGCCATGCTGCAATAAAATTCTCTGCCAGCAAAGCAGAGGTGTACCTATTCTGAGCACATGGAAACAGAACTGAGATGCTTGTGGAGGTTGCTTTGAAACCATTACATATTCACCTGAGGTATGTTTTCACATCTGTTAGAAATCTCAGTTTTTATCTGTCTTCATGTGTCTGTAAAGACATTTACCCAAGCCTGTGTCTAGAAATCCTGTCAGAAAACCCCCTGACAAGGTTTCGAGATGCCCCCAGCCTCTGGGGTATTGCAAGGTCTACTTGGTGACAGGTCATGCTTGATACATCAACAGAGCACAAAGTTTTACCTTAGAAATTTCTTCAGAAAGTGATTTTAACTTAAAATCAATACATAGCCATCCAGTTAATCTCAGGGGGTAACTTTAGGTGGGAAATCAACAGCCTATGAATATTAATGAACTGTAACTACCACCTATGACCATAAAAGGAAAACTTCTGGAAAGGTCTGAAGTCTCCACGCCTGTTAAGGGTAGTTCTCTATCAGGTCTGCACCCAGCCCCCAGACTCATGAATAATTCATGAGCTGGGTGTATAAAAGAAGGCTGCTCACCACAGAAGGGGCCCTTTGGGAAGGTCCTGTCTCTTGACCTGGACCAGTCCCTTTCGGTAGCCCTTTGGGGTGAAGCAGCTGAAACATGACTGGACAGACAAGTGGCATTGAGGGGACCTGGATTGCTGCACTAGGCGTCATCTACAGCTCACAGACATACCATTGTAACGAAGCCCAGCAGTGACGGCGGTATACTACATCAACTCACACCGCTCCCCGGGAGGGGCTGACCAGGCCAGGGCTCGCCCTTGCTCTGAAAGGACTTCTTTAACAGACTGGACAGCTCATCAACTAAGCAGCTGTGAGCTGAGGTTACAAAAGAAAGGCTGCTCCAGCTGCTGTATACTTCTAATATTGACTCTTTTCTTTCCCTTTACTCCTATTCACAGTTGCTGATATTATTGTTAATTATTGTTAGTTATTACTGTTGTTATTGTTAAATATTAGGTATAGTATTATTAGTAGAAGCTTATTGTTTAGTGTCTCGTAAAGAACTTTTATTGCTGTTAAGTTAGTGCAATTATATATACTTACAAATTCATTATAAGTCACTATTGATGTCAGGCATTAGCAACCCCTGGGCAAACACTTATAAATAAGGGGTGTTAGGAAGCAGCAGCTCCGCCCCTCTTTAGGTAAACGCAGGGGACAGCAGGGCCCCCAAGCATATCATACCTGAACACAGTATTATATCTTATTTTTGGGTCCCAAGGGAGTAGCGCTCCCAGAGGACTTAACTGACAGCAGGGATTGTTGTTTGGTTTAACAACACCCTGTCGGTCTTCAATACCTTTGCGAATAAGACATGGGAATGGCAATCGGATTCATCTTTTGTGTAAGTAAATGTAAATAACTGGATTAGCTGTAATCAAAAGGTTTCTTTGGTGAGCACTTATAATAAACTTCCACTTTGTTTTTGTAACAGTTAATTACTCTCAGCCTCCATTTTCTCTGGGCCATACAGGGAACTGCAGGGACCTAACACCAGGGGATGCCCTCTAAGGAACTTTACTAGCTACTGCTGACACTGGTGTTTCTTTTAATCTGCCCACTGTGCTAAATTGCCCTTGGGTCTTTTTAATTCAATCAGCGATCTCTGTGTTTCATCTTTAAAGCAAATTGTTTTTTTATTAAAAGAAGGAAACCCACCAGGGGTCGTTACACCACTTTAGTCAGACAGAACCACCCCCCCCCGCTTTTTGCTCTACTCCATCTTGCCTTCCCTAGGTGCTTCAGAGCACGAAAGGGTTAAAAGGAATAGCCCAGTCCTGGAATGCCCGAGAGCGCAGATGGGCTTATTTTAGCCACAGCCTTTGAAGCTCCGGAGCAAAGCTAAGAACAATGGGCTAATTAATAGCCAGGCCTCAGACTGCCCTTGGCTAATTACCATCAGTTGATTCGCCAGGACACTTGTCCCAGACAGGAGGAAAATCTCCGGCCCATTAAGACACAAATGCCCTTAATTGTCTCTACCTCACAGGTGTGAACTGCGCCCTTGAACTCCCTGTGAGAACCAGTATCAAACCGTCTAATTCAATTAAACCAAGGAAGAAGCCTATGTGACTCAATGCGTATAAAAGAGGGGTCTGGCAGACCCCCTATTTGAGTTCCAATCATTGTTCCTGCCGGACAGGAGGGTGGGGGTCTCCCCAGGTCCCTGGGGACGCTCAACTCCTGGAAAAAAAGGACAAAGGACTTCTTCCCAAGGGATTGAGAGAGAAAAACTGGCCAAGCCACGTTGGTAATGCAGGGGTAAGAATAAGACCTGCTAGGTATTTTACTTTTCATTTCTTTTTGCATGCATTCAACAAGTGTAGATCTATGAATTCAACAAGTATAGATCTATGAATTAGAGTGTATGGTAGCTATTTGTAATCAAAGTATAAACCCTGTAACAATTGTAACCACAAGAGCTTAACTTGCTAGGTAAACAAACAAAGCAACATTGTAACAGTAAGAGATTAACTTGTTAGATAAACAAACAAAGTAATTGATTAAGTGGTAACCTGACTCCTGTTACTGTGCAAACCCGAACACAAAACAAAGGACCTAGCTGCTTTTCAGCAGCTCTCAGCCTGGTCACTAGTGAGCTCTGCCCTGGCAGTTGAAATCTCATATTAATACAAGGGCATAGTGGCATCTCACCTGACCATTGGCTAACAACCACAGACCTAGAGCCATTGTTAGAGCCTAGGTCTGATAGAGCTTGGCATTTTTGATTGGCTCTTGCTGCTCACGCAGCACTCTCGTCTCGTGGTTGCTTGCCATATTCGGTGTCTCGGCAGCGGCTGCGACAGCCTGCATTAACACATTGACTACTGTTACATTACAGCAATCTGTTGACAGAAGTGACTGTCAGAAGAGATTTCCCAACAAAACTCTACACAAAAGCCAATCAGAAGAACACTCCGCTTTGTTGACAGAGTGGCCGGACTGCCAGGCTGCTCTCTCGACAAAACAGGTACCCAGAAGCACAGCAGGCAGGGCTGCCCATTGTCCTGGAAACCCTGCCTATTGGGAGAAGTCCCTCCAGAGTGTCCACACAGGTGGTTTTTTTTTTGTTTTTTTTTTGTCATCAGAAGGTTGTTGGCAGAAGTGCTGACTTTTGTCAACATTGTATTGACAGAACACATTTTGTGAGTGGATATTCCACCAGTTTTGATGGCAAAACTGGGCTTTTGTCAGAAAAACTTGCTCTTGTAGCCATAGCCATGATGAAAAGAGGTTAGAAAGAGGTATGACAAAGGTTCATTGACAGTGGTGTATGGCCCTGATCTAAGGACCACTGAAGTCAGGTTGAATTCATTCATTTACTTAGATGAGGGTGAAGTCCAGGCTAGTAGATCATTCACTATTTGTGCTCACAAATACACAGAAAGAGCTTCAGATCTATCTGTAGTTAATTAATCTTGGGTTTTGTTTCAGAAACACCCACCTATTTCTTTACAAGTCTTTTAGCTCCGTGGTATGAACATGGTATATTAATCATCCAGCACAAAGGGGCTTCAAATACTTGGGCTACTGCTCAAAATCTGGTTATTAATTCTTTGTGTTTCATATGAAGATCAAAAAGCAAGGCAAATCTCTCCAATCTATCCACTATTAATCTGAAATTTAAAGACTGAGGGTCTCATTCTCTGCCTTGGTTCATGATTTGTGTAGTTGCCTTTGCTGTTAGGACACAATGGTATTTATTAAAAATGTTTTGCATTTAAATAAGCCCTTCTTTGAAGTAACAACAATATGAAGAGATTTCATTTAGTGTGGCTTTAGCTGACTCAAATTGTGCCAGACAAAAAGAATGGCTGAACAGAAGATCCACGTCTACGATTAAAAACAACTCCTCACACCTCCCAAAGTAAGAAGCAAACAGGAACACCATTTTACTTACTCTGTAAAAAACAATGCACGTTTTTCATTTGTTGAAATAGAAGCCTATAAGAGATGATGATGGCAGGAAGCCATCATTTTTTGGAAAAGGTGATATGACTATTTCAGACATTACAAAAGAAAGACATACAAGCAGTGATCAAGGACCTACATTAATTAAATCCATAAGGTTAGGGACCTAATTAAAAGTGGTCTGCCTTTCAGAGGTGACTCAGCTCCCACTAATCGATACATTGGTCAAGTTGGGCACTCAAGTTTGAAAATGTTATCTACAGACCACAAAGTTTTGAAGAGATAGAGGGGAAGTGAAATAGAAAATGCATTCAAAGCCTTTCACCCATGCTGATGAAATCAAATCAAGAATAGGTAAATAGCACCCCATAGTCATGGTCAGCAGATGATCTTCAGAGCTTATGCTTGAAGTGTCTTGCATTTTGAAACTGTTCTACTGTTTGAAGGATATTCTGTATACTTGAAGTGGATAACTGGTAATGTCGGGAGGGAAAGACAGAAAGAAAGAAAGATAGATAGATAGAAAACCTCAAACACTACATTCATGTCAACTACTATTTTAAGAACAGGAAATTAAAAAAAAAAGAATGTGAAAATGAAAAATCTTTTCCATCACACTATGATTAATGGACCTTTTCAACAAGAAAACTACCACATACATGCAACTTATCTGGAATAATGAAGGGAAAAAAAGTTAAACATCCATGAAGGCCCCAGCAGTCGATTTGTACAGTTCACTATTACTTGTTTTCTTACTGCATGTGCCGAACAGCTTGTAACAATTTCTTTTCCTAATTACAGACCGAATGAAAGCACAATCTAATAGAGTGCAGATACTTTAATTAAAAGTAAAGCACTTCATAAAGCAAGACACAACTGAAAGATGACGTGATTGCACTGAGCCCTGCAAAAGGCAGATGAAAGGAATGGTAAATTCACGTGGCTGGAAGGCACCTGCATTCAGGATCTTTCAGCAAGATTTTATTACTGCAGTTTGTCAATTTATACCCTTCCACAAGGTGAACTTTTTCACATGTGATTATGAAGACTATAGAGTGGCAATGTCCTACTTCATGGTTAGTAAATGCTTCTGATGAATACACTCAGTAGTTTAAGTCTTTTTAAAAAGTGTTCTATCCCAGCTAATTTCTCTGTAACAGTCAGGGTTCTGAGAAAAATGTTCTCGTTGTTGCATAATTAAAAGTCAACCTGGCAACAGTGCCCTGCATGCTATACTATTTAATTGGATTGATCATAGGTGGGTGATGAAAAGGTTCTAATCTATTTAGCTGTGTTCTTGAGGACAGGAAAGATGGGGATAAAATGGCTGAGGAGAAGACAGATATGTATAAGGACGGCAGTGCAGTTTAGAAGTTAGAATGGGAGACCGCAACTCAAACTTCATGGGTTCTGTTAACAGTTTGGTCACTGGTCTAATCCGTAGCTCTGGGCAAGTGACTTAAGCAAAATTTCCAAGATCAGTTCATGACTTCCAGACATGATTTGACAAGCCCTGGCTCTGATCACTGCCTTTAGTATGGTAACAGAACTGTGTGCAGTTCCTTCTCTGTCATTATGACTGATGGAGAAAGCAATTTCAGCAGCTTCTCCACTGACCTAGCTGAGGTCCTTGATTTGACTATAAGTAGAGCTTCTGAGAACCACATCACTGTGGTTCATAGGCCCACCTTGGTGCTTGTAATGCATGAGGTGTCAGGGCTCAAGCAATTAGCTGCTGGGGCCCACACAACTGTTTGTCTTTCATAATTGATGAGGCAAGCCTAAAGGTAACAGTGCTCAGCCCTGGCAAACCCTGGCACAAATTATGCATGTTGGGTTGTGTTTTCCTTTCCGATGGCTGGATTCTGAAGCATGCTTTGACTGTCAATTACATTTTAACCACTCACCTGTTTTACAGGGCTTGAGGCTCTTACAGAGGAAAAAGCAAGCAAAGAGACCTATTTCTCATTCTGTCTTTACTCAAGACAATATTCTTTTACCTTGGTTATCACCCACACAGTAGAATTAAATGGTCTAGAAGACATAGCAAGAGTAGATCATTTTCAGTCAGCAATGGGAAAGATTATGCACTTACGTCATTTATGAGTCATTGAACTAGCTGCAGAAATGTTGTACAGGTTGAACCGCTCTAATCCACCACCCTTGAGACCTGACCAGTGCTGGATTAGAAAATTTGTCTGATCACAGGATGTCACTATAGCAGCATTTCCAACATTTCCACTGCTTACTGTACTCTTAGAAGACATTTAGGCATAAATTACAGCTAAATAACAGCACAGAACCCTGAGAGCCAGGACTGTTGGCTGGCAACAAACTTCATGGGATTACAAAAAACTTGGCCAGGCCCATACTAAGTGGTCCTCCAGCTAACTAAAATCATGCTGGATTACAAATGTTTGCCAGATGAGAGTGAGGATTAGAGAGATGCAACCTATACCAAATTTGTTAAACTTACATTGTAAAGAGAGAAATTTTCTGTGAAAATAAATATAAAAGGAAACATAACTAATGTCTCTAACTTGTATACCAGGCTTTCAAAACAGAGTGGCTGTTTCTCCACTTTCAAAGAAAGTGGCATGCTAATAAACATCCCGAAATATGCTAATGAGGCACAGATGTAAATTCCCAGCACTTCATTAGCATAAGGTCACATGATTTAGAGTCCAGAAGATGCTTTTCCAGACTCCAAAACAGTATGTAGAAGCACGGCCCCCAGGGAAGAAGGCCCCAAAATTTGGGGAAGGGGCCTCTGGAAGGAGGACTTCCTTCTGGAAGACCCCCTGGGGGCCACACTTCTACACACCGTTTTGGAGTCTGGAAGAGTGTCGCCTGGATTCCAAATCATGTGACCTTATGCTAATGAAGCACTGGGAATTTACATCTGCACCTCATTAGCATATTTTAGGCCATCTATTAGCATGCCGCTTTCTCTGAAAGTGGCATGTGTAGAAATGGCCTGTGAGATTAGATAGATTGATAGAGAGAGAGAGGTGGGGGGAGAGAGAGGCCCACAGCTTTATAAATTGGTCTGTTCTGATGCAGAGTCATTTGTAGCTACCTTTTGCAACACGGAGAAAAGCTGCAGTTCCCTGCCCTGCAGCACAAAGATTTAGACATGCATGTGTCTTTGGAAATTGAACTAAGATCATACAGCTGTGAGATGGGACTAAACAATCTGGGCTATATTTGAGCTAGAGATTTGGAGATAAAAGTTATTACTAGGCTCCTGGGTTATCTGTTGCCACTGAAAGAAAATACATAAGTACCAATTCCCAGAGGCAGCCTGCTAGCATATTAAAAAATTGACAAATCAGGGTATACTTGAAATGCAGTGATAATTGAGAAGATGCATTATAAAAAAGTAACCCCATTTCATGTCATGCTTAATGTACTATTGATTACTCTGAGGACTATGAATAGTAGGAATATAACGTTATCTGATAGCACTGAAAATTTGACAGTTTAAAAATATCTTATCATTGGGTTTTACTGCACACTTTGGTGACAGACAAATTGCAATTTCTGTTTTAAAGCCTTTCCCTCAAGCACTGACTAAGCGCATCCAAACCTAAGTTCATGGGCTAACATCTGATCAATCCTCTTTATTAGAGTGCTGAAAGCCAGCCCCATTGGGGCAATGGTCACCCATGAAGGCCTCCTATGTTGTTGTATTACCACACAGCAAGGTGATGGATCTGGCAGTGGCAGGAAAGGGAGCGATGGTCTGTGTCTGGATTGAATAAGGCTCAGGTTGAGAATCCTGGCAGATCCAGTCTTTTCCACTTCTTCCCTGTCTCTCTCCCATTCCCCCCACCACCCCAATACATTTGATGTTATTTCATCTGGCTGATCCTCTGACAGGATCACATCTCTCCTGATCAGTATTACAATTCATTTCCCCAAAACTGGCTTTGTTTATCAGGTAGTGAGAGGTGTTTAAACTGTTATGTACTAAAAGGAAAAGAGCCTTTCTTCACATGCAGTGACTGATGTGCTTGTTTCCTTAAATGTTTTTGGGGAACCCCTAGGTACTTTCTCCCTTTCAAAACTGCTCCCTATTTTTATTCTCTCTCACTTTCTCTCTTCTGACCTTAAAGGGATAGTGGTGTTAGTCTGGATGTACAAGGACAATGAGGAGTCCTGTGACCTCTTAAAGACTTAGGCTATGTCTACACTAGAGAGTTTTGTCGACAAAACCTGTGGAGCGTCCACATTCCCAAGGCATTCTGTCAACAGAAAATCGACAGCAGGCAGCATGTTTGTTGACAGCGATATGTCAATTGACAGTGATATGTCAACAGAAAGCCAGTGTGAATGTTCCAGGGGTGTCTCTGTCAATAGACAGGGCTTCTGGAACACCGGGCAGCTCTGTCTGTTGTGCTTCTGGGTGGCTGTTTTGTTGAGAGAGCAGCTGGGCAGTTCAGCCACTCTGTCGACAAAGCAGATCATTCTTTTGATCCGCTTGGCAGTCTGGCCACAATTAAAGAGTATGTTGTGTGATGAAATCTGCAGGAATTCATCCAACCACAGTTGGCAACCATAGATGGCGGCATACCCTCACAGTGCCAGATCAGAAATGGAGGGAAATCCCATAGCAACCATAAAGAGGTGTAAGTTAGAGCCACCCAATGTTGCCCCAACTCATGCTGATGACCAGAATTGTTGCAATTTATCATGGGAATCACTGAAGTGTCTTCTGCTGTGCCAAGCATGGTTGTGTGTGTGAAAGTGTGGACTTGTGGCTTTAAGCCACTAATTGCACTGGAGGCTGTGGGGTGCGGGGAGGAGAGTGGAAAGAACAGAGTCTGAGGAGTGATGACAATAGGAAGCAGCTACTAGGAGTCTCCAGAAGAATTCTGGCTGTCAGACAATTCTTGAGGACACAACAGAGGAGCTTGTTGGAGTGCTCCTAGGCCTCACCACTCCAGGGACATGGGGGGACAGCCCCACACACATGGAAGTAGCATAGGGCTATCACGGGAAGAGGTCAGCGATGGTGGAGCAGAGGTGGGGAGGGGTGGGACAGGTACATGTGGCTGGTGTCCCTCCTAGATTCCTTGCACGAGTCACCTCTGCACAATGAATCTTCATTTTTTTTATAAACATGTTAGTGAGTTGAGTGATCCCAATGCAAATTTCTCCTTTCCAGATCATCATGGGGATTTGTTCCATCCCAGAAATAATTTTAGATCCTGCAGTCCAGAAAGAAGTTTACCTAGAGAGGTAAAGATAATTTTGTACCAATGTTTTATATATTACATGAAGGACAGTTCTACACGATACTCAGGCCAGCAGTCCAGGGACCAAAGCCTCTGATGATGCAATTCCAAAAATGAATTTGCTATCAACAATTCTTTACAGCACAGAAAGTGAAGAATAAAGTTTTGTTTCACAGGCCAATTGTCATTTAAAAACCTCTTCAAAGAACTTTGTTCAGTCCAGTAGTTTGAAAATTGAAGAGACAAGAAGCTCTCCTCTGCAGGAATAAATAGAAATATTTGAAAGGAAAATTTGTTTTTTTTATGCAAATTCTCATCAAAAGCCTCATTCTCAAATACATTTCACAGTTGATTCATGCTGTGAAGTGCCTATCTTTTGAACCTCCAGGCTGCTGAACTGAAAAAAAAAAAAAATTCCATGTACAGTTTGCTGTTAACTATTTCAGACAATTGGTATGAGAGAACTCAACAGAGTGGGAAACCAGAAAGAGGGAGACGGGAAGAGATAATGGCACCCCACCACATTGCATGCTGTCTCTTGAGCTGTGGTTAAAGAGTCCAGGAGGATGTACATGACTTCATGGAGAGGCAGGCCTCAGGCTTGAAAATACTATAACCCCAGCTGCAAAAGTATACTGTCAAAGAGTGAACTCACTACTGGTGTGTCCCAGCACAAATAATCATACTACAGCAATCTCCCCTCTTCTGGCATGCTCTGCTGACAGCCATTCCAGCCCTGCATTGCTCTGCCTCTTCTCATAATATGGCTTCTGGGCAACTCATCTGTATTCCCAATGCTTCCTGTCTCCTTCCAGGCATATGAGTCCTGCCAATAAGAAGCCCTACGGACTTCCATCAGGTCTTCAGCTGAGACTCTAGGCCCAGTGGGCCATACACCCTTTGCCTCAGGACATCCAATCATCCTCACCTTTGGTCAGATGGTTTCACATCACCTACTTTCCTGGCCAGCAAGAAAACCAACAATCTCCCTGTCCTCTAGGTTCTAGTCAAGACCTTGGCGGCTCCCTTGGCCTCCTTGCTGCTTCCCTAGAATTCTTCCTACCAGAGCCTGCTTTTAGGTCAATTTCCTCAACTCACTTCCAGAAGCCATGGAATTATCGCCAACTCTGGCAATGAGCAATGCCTCTTAGGTCTCTCCCTCCAGAAGACCTGTGGTCTCAGTCTCTCTTCTGGCCTGTTACCCTTCTCATGATGGGACAGAACCCAAAGCTTACTATTCCCCGGCCTCCTTTCTCCCAGCTTTTTCTTGATGCTCTGAGCTCCTCCCTATATGAAGAACACACAGTTCCTCTACAGCCATGTCTGATTAGCTGGTACTCCACCTCCTTCAAGTGGCCTAATAGAACCTTTAGACTCCCATTAGCCCTTTTGCTGATAATGGGGGGTATACACCACATTATATCTACAAGTTGGGTATATTCTAGGGAGTAGGGGATGGACCAGGTATTTGGAAATGTTTTCTAGAGAAACAGTCAGAGAGGACGTAGTGTTAGAGATTTTCCTTATCGTAAGGAAGAATCTTGTTCTGTCATAGAGAAAATCATGTGACTGTGTCTATTTACATTTGTCCACCTAAGAGTTACTATAGAGGCCCTCTCACTTCCCGTGTGCTGTATGGAAACTACTGTGATCACAAGAGGCACTCAAGCTATCAGCTCTTTCTTTAGATACAAAAGACTGGGCCCAAACCACTGCAAATGAAGAATCTGGGTCCTTTGAGTTCAACACTTCAGATTTCTTGAACTCCAAATTACTTTGAAAGATCTCTTATCCCTGGGTTATGATGGAAAAGGATAAAATGTGCTCTGGATGGGTTGAGAATGTGCCAGGAAATTATTTTTTATCACTACTGATCAGATTTTCATTTTCTACATGATTTTTCTATTATACCCACCAGGTGCTTTTTGGTACACTGGTATTATAATATTCTCAGTCCAAGTTTCTCAGATTTCAACAGTAAGATAGAAGAGTTTCTGATTTATCTTGCTTTTCCTGGTCATATTCATATTGGTTAAACACTGTGCATTCTGTAGTTCCAACCAAAACATGGAAATAAAATTTTTTATCAGTACTCAGAGAGTAGTTATTAATGGTTCTCAATGCTGAAGAGGTATAAAAAGTGGGGTTCTGCAGGGTTCTGTATTGGGACTGGTTCTGTTCAATATCTTCATCAACAATTTAGATATTGGCATAGAAAGTATGTTTATTAAGTTTGCAGATGATACCAAGCTAGGAGGGGTTGCAACTGCTTTGGAAGATAGGGTCACAATTCAAAATGATCTGGACAAAGGGAGAAATGGTCTGAAGTAAACAGGATGAAGTTTAATAAAGACAAATGCAAAGTGCTCCACTTGGGAAGGAACAATCAGTTTCACACATACAGAATGGGAAGCTACTGTCTAGGAAAGACTATGGCAGAAAGGGATCTAGGGGTTATAGTGGACCACAAGCTAAATATGAATCAACAGTGTGATGCTGTTGCAAAAAAAGCAAACATGGTTCTGGGATGCATTAACAGGTGTGTTGTGAACAAGACACCAGAAGTCATTCTTCTATTCTACTGTGCGCTGGTTAGGCCTCAGTTGGATTATTGTTTCATTTCAAGAAAGATGTGGAGAAATTGGAAAGGGTCCAGAAAAGAGCAATAAGAATGATCAAAGGTCTAGAGAACATGACCTATGAAGAAAGGCTGAAAAACTTGGCTTGTTTAGTTGGGAAAAAAGAAGATTAAGGGGGGGACATGACAGACGTTTTCAGGTATCTAAAAGAGTGTCATAAGGAGGAGGGAGAAAACCTGTTCTTCTTGGCCTCTGAGGATAGAGCAAGAAGCAATGGGCTTAAACTGCAGCAAGGGAGGTTTAGGTTGGACATTAGGAAAAAGTTCCTAATTGTCAGGGTGGTCAAACACTGGAATAAATTGCCTAGGGAGGTCGTGGAATCTCTATCTCTGGAGATATTTACGAACAGGTTGGATAAATGCCTATCAGGGATGGTCTAGATAGTACTTGGTCCTGCCATGAGGGCAGGGGGCTAGACTTGATGACCTACTAAGGTCCCTTCCAGTCCTAGCATTCTATGATTATTTTACATTTTCTCCAGGTCACAGATAAAAACTATTAAATATCAGAGCCAAAACTAATACCCATAGGGACCCACTGGAAACAGAGATGATACAAGCACACTTTGAAACCTGGGAGGCAGTTTTTAATCCCTTTAATGTGTGGGTAGGTGATGTTTACTCAAGGAATGATAGAATAAGTATGAATCTCCACACTCAGTTATTTTAGTACAAAAATGGTTCAAAGATGACTAGAGGCTGAAGAAATAAAATAATAAGGGTGAATTCTGGTTCTTAGATTTTTGTTCTGAACAATATTTTATTGTGTCCCCCAAGAAGAGCTGGTCTAATATTGACATTTCAGTGGAGTTTCAAATATCAAGACTCAAATGTGGGTTGAAATGTTTTGTGAAATCCTCTTCTCATATTCTATCTTTGCTAATAAAAAATATAGACCTTTTAAAACTGCCTCTTATTTCACTATTTACTTTGGCTGCAATGTACAGTCCTAGCGCCTGGATGGTGCACTGCAGGCCCACTGATGGGAGGGGAAAGGGACAATTGTCCTCAGGCCTGGTGTTTCAAAAAGGCTCCAGAGCTCTGGCAGCAGTGGTGGCCAGAGCTCCAGACCTCTTTGAGGGATCCCAGTGCCATGCTTCAGGCTGTATTGAGGGCTGAATGCCCTACACCCCACATCTTCTTCCACTGCTCCCGCTTTCTGGGGCACAGCTGCCCCCTACCATCTTGCCCCAGGGCCTGCAATGCCTCTCAGAGATGCTGAGAAGTTTCCAGAGGCCCTAGAATCCTCCACTCTGAGCTGGGGAGTGCTAATTAAGTCATTCTGCTGAAGTTCCTGTGAGTCTACTTAATGCAACCTGTTCTTTCTCTTTGCACTGCTTTTCCAACAGTGCCTGGTAGTGCACAGGGAGCATTCATGCATGTGTCCTCTGCAGTGTTTGAGAAGCAACACAGACCCTTCCCTAGACTCCCAAAATCCTGCCTTGGATGGGAGGAGTGGCCAAGATTCGCCTCTTAAACAGGACATCTGCTCAATAAAGACAGTCAACTGTGCACTGGGTGTTCCCACAGAGAGGACTCTATTGTATATTATAGAAGACTTTTATGGTAACGTATGTCCCCAGCCTAGTACCATCTGGCCTAGGCAGCCTTACAGATCTGCTTATATTTCCTGTACAGTGTGGGAATTGCAGCACTCAGGCAGCTCTCTTGTGGAATATACCATTTTTATTAAGACAGTTCAGGCCTATGGAGGGCTGGAACAGAGCAGCCCCCTCTCTGTGCGCAGGGGTGAGAAAGCATGTGCATTACTGCAGCTGGCTTAAGCATGAAAGGTAATTATATTCTCTTATAAATCTCAACTACATCACTCTGAACAGTTATTTCTGATCATTACTAATTCATTTAGTATGGCCTGCAATGTAATAATGAGCCTATTCACTATTCATGAGGGTAGTGGATGTGGCATGGAGTGCTGACATTTTCTGAGAAGCACATAAATGTCAAACTTCACTTTCTCTAGTATGACGGGTTGCCTGCTAGTCTTCATGGCGAAAGACAAAATTGTTATGCCTGCAATGACACATGCAAAACTTCTGTATTGGCTTGTGCTGAGTCCATAGACAACAATGCCCGCAGAGAGCCATATGACCTGTTGGAGCTTACAAAGCCATCCTGACTGCCATAGCTTGGTTGAACATTTGACTGTTATTCAGCAGCGTTTGCCCAGCTGAACAGGCCAAGGTGGATTTTAAGCACCCACGTGTGTATATGTTACTCCAACAATATGCTTGTTGATGGGAATTCAGCCCTACTGCTCTAAATGTGCTTGTACCCAAGTCCCTGCATTTTTTCCCCTTTCTGTTAGAGGGCTGGAATCAGTCTTGACAGGGAAGCTCAGTTCATGACCCTCTCCCCAGCTGCTTTGCCATTGAAGTGCGAGATGCTTATTGAGGTCCACAAATTCTTGACGACAACATTCACTGAGGGCCAAATCCTACTCCCCTAAACAAAGCCTGAATAAATGGGGCTTGCACTCAAGGGAGGAACTCCCCCTCAGTAGGCCATTCGCTGCCCCCAGTGACTGATCCCACCCTTTCAGTTTTATCCATTAGGGGTCTAAATGAGACTCAAAGAGGATTTACAGACATTTGGGTTCATCTCGAGAGACCTTATGGTTCTCCAGATTTTTTTTTTTAAGGAAGCCACTGGCCTTCTTTTGCTTTCCTTAATACAGAACAGTCAATAGAAAGAGTCTCTCTCTGACAAGGAATAAGCAAATCCACAAAAGTGCAGGCTCTATGTAAACATGAGTCTAAATTAAACAAACACACACACACACACACATAAGGACATAACCTCCAGAGATTTGGGGGGAATTTGGGATCTGGCTGCTGACCACATGGATGACCCTTGTTTTCATGACAGGCTAAACCAAGACTGAAATTCAAACTACCATCAAGTTTGGTGACTTGAGGATGGTCTCTGATTCTGACTCTAAAGTTCAGCAATTCTAAAGCCAGATTCAGGAGGAGCAGAGATGTCCTGGACTGGAAGAGGGATGCCACGTTTGTCACTCTACCTCAAAATTTCAGGACATAAATTAGATTTGTCACCACTCAGTTCCTGAACAACACAATCTGTACTACCATGGCCCATCCTCCAGCTCTCCAACTACCTTTCTATTCCCTCTTATTATACTACACTTTGAGAATTCCCAGGTAAAATATCATAATTTGATTAATAAGGACAAATTTATACTGCCATAAAAAAATGAGTGACAAAGTTCATGCTGCTCTTGGCAAAAGTCAGGTAATTCTACCTGACTGGTACATAGTGTACTGAAGTTTTCATCCTGATGAATCCCATATAACTCATTACAAACTTTATTGACCAATAGCTTGCAGCTACCTTCAGGGGGAAATTTGGAAGGTGTTTTACAGTGCACAGCAATGCAGTACTCCATCTTAGAGTGAGAAAGAAAGAACAATGCAGTATCCAGCTGAAACAATGAACGGAGGGGAATTAGCTCGGGAGAAAGAAATTACACAATTGGAATGCAGCCTGGGTTCCTGGGCTACCATCTTTGCAAAATATAGTAACCTTTAATAACCAGAAATGGTGTCCCCTAGCTCATGTCTCCCTCAGTGAGCAACACCTCAAGTAACACAGTGGCCCTCCGTAACAGGTTGGAGCATTGGCAGAATGCCTATTGTTGGATTAATAGAGCCACTCCACCAACTTAACTTGGGAGACTTCTCTTCCAAATACTGCACAGATCCAAACTTGTTTAACAAACAAAACTAGCCAGTGCTATAAAGATGCATTTGTTCACAAAAGTTTCCTGTTCAGTTACAATGCCGTCACAAAGTGAAGCAGATTCATTACACAATTCCAAATTGAAGCCAGAACCTCATTTGTCAAAGTGGGAGAGATAAACGGAGTAATGAAAGTTTGAGTATATTTCCTTCTCAACCCACTATTAGCGTTAATGGGAAATGCAGTCAGAGAGGATAGAATATACCCCCTGTGTGTTTAATGATCAAGTTCCCAGATCCCCATTAAATCTTGCACAATTTTCTATGCCCTTCAGTGTCTTGTTTTCATGCTGTAATTTAAACAGTGGTAAATTATCTTGCTGACCTTTGTTAATTGCTGTCAACGACGCATATTACAGCCAGAAGGGGACTGTTTATAGAGAGCATCATAATGCATTAAAGCTGAATTGTTGTTTTCTTTCAACTGAGTTATAGAATGTTCTGGACATTCTTTTAAAATACAGCAGGATCCTTATCACACCATGTTTTTGAAGCAGAGAATGACTGATCAGAAGTTCACCTAACCTTGCTTGAGCAGCACTTTTTTCCTACCAGCTGCAAATAACTCTCATTTTATCTTTCCTTCCTCATCCTAATTTCCCCACTAGGACCGGCCGGATTTGCTGAGGGAGCAGCATGTACCACTCTCATAAAATGGGGTGAGGGAGGAAGGTGGAATACAGCCTACAATTCTCTGGAGCTCCAGGACAAACTGCGCTTCTCTGAAAGCACAACCTGCACTTGGGGCATATTGCAATTGAATGTACGAACAAAAGCATATTTTTTTTTGTTTTTTATAACCGAAGTGTTTGCAAAATACTTATCCTGAGATCTCCTGGTTACTAAATAGCATGGATTTGTATCTCAGCATTTCAATATGCACAAAGCTGACACCCTTGGAACAGCTTTAGAACTTTAGGCCATTAATCATTGTTCCAAGGTAACACCTCAGTGAGTGCTACATAACATACTTTGGTGCCAAATTTGGATTTTGCAGTAACTCACACAGTTTTTTTTTAAAAGGTTGTCTAAGTTTCACCGGCCTTCTGCATTTGAAGGTCGATAGCATAAACATATCAGATAGGACTGTGCACACATAAACACCATCTGAGAAGCACTCAGAAATAATGGAGCACCAACAAAAATACATAATAAGGCTGATCAAATCTAAATGATAAGGCAAAGAGAACTAGATGGGTCCCTTTGGAACTGGTGCAATAATACAGGATATTTCAAAAATGTCTTAAGGGTTTAAATTGTGCAAGTTACATTGAAATCCAGCTGTGTGGGATCTCCCACATAAAGCATCTTGTTTTTAATTTTTTTCAGGAAGAAGGGTGCTTTCAAAAAGGGGGAAGGGTTATTTCAAAAGAACCCCATCTACACAGCTGTTTTTCTTTCAAAAAACTCTCTTTCAAAGATGTGATTATGTAAATTAAGCACAAGATATGTAAATCGGTGATCCATTTGCATTTCTGATTTGCATCATTTGCATTCCCCTTTCAAAAGGGGACTGTAGTGTAGACGTGGCCTAAGAGACTGACTGGTGGAGTTCTGTAGTTGGGCCAGCTAGATTCAGACTGTGACTTTAGAACTTTACAAAGTTAGTGTCCCGTTAACAGCTGGAACATTTCAGGTAGTGGCCTCCGCTCATATCAGCAACAGATGCAGAATGAACCTAGGAACAAAACTGAGCATAGCTTGAAAACATGAGGCTCTTGCTGTTCTAGCTTTATTATTTCTCTTTGCAGTCTGATCCAATTAACACTGCTGCTGTTAAATTAAAATATGTGATTGGCTGATGGGATTGTCCATGACCTAGCAGGTGTATATGGCTAAACCATGGTATCTGGAGACTTAATTTGTAGAAAGCAGAGATTCACATGAGATTTTAGTCTGCATAAAACTCAGGATCTTTGCACTTTGGGCTTTTATTATGTTAACACCAATAAAAAATCTAAATAGCTTCACTGAATGTTGTTTACACTAGATTCAACAGTGTACACACAACCCTCATTTACATAAGCAGTAAACAAAGTAATTGAAGAAAGAATAAATAACTGGAATGCAAAAAATATGTGAGGACCATTGATTTCATTTTATAAAACTCAAACCTTGCATTTTTTTCTGCAGAACTATACTCAGTACATAGTAGACATTGGCAAAGCAGAATAATTTAATTCTCTGACCATTCATTTCTCTCCCAAAATGGAATTAGGTGATGCAACTCTGCCCTTTTCATTTCAGTGGGACTAGCGGTAGTGCTTCAAATGGAAAATCTGGTTGAAAGCTTGGTACAGGCAGAACTTTTCTAGTCCAGCATGCACGGGACTTGACAGGTGCCGAATGAGAGAATATGCTGGACCACAGGAGGTCAATACTTTCTAGCAGTATTACCAACACTTCCACTGCTTATTAGGCTCTTAGAAGACAGTTAGGGGTGAATTATATCTAAATAACAGCACAGAACCCTGACACAAGGACTGGTGGCTGTAAACAAACTTTATGGGACCACAGGAAACTTGGCCACACCCATGATAAGTGGTTGCCCAGATAACCAAAATCATGTCAGATTATGAATGTTGCTGGATGAGAATGTGCTGGATTAGAGAGGTTCAACCTGTAGTTGCCCAGATTATACTTCCAAAGTTTCTCTTAAGTACAATAAAATGCATTAAAAAGTTCACAATCGCCACTTGTTACTGCACAGTTACACAGAATTCTTTTTACTCTAATCTAAGGAAGCAATAATGCAGCTGCAGATACCACCCTGTGGTAACTCTGGGAAAATGCCAACTTCCTAACTGCAACCTCTGCACATCAAAAATGGTTCAGTATTAGGGAGGTCCTCGAAAATGGCCATCGCGTCATAGGAGGCAGGTGTTGCCTGCACTCGAGGATCAAGATTTTTAAAAAGGCTAACATTAGGCTTTTAATTAAGGTAATGAAGGAATCTGATTCTCAGAAGTGTTGAGCACCTTGCAGTTTTCCCACTGAAATCAATTGCATGCTGCTGACCATTCACTAATTTTCAGAATCTGGTCACTTATATTCAGGAGCTTAACTGTAGACCAAAGAAGCAACTTTAAACAAACTATTGGCTGAGACACTCTAGTTCATATTTCAGGGAAAGCATGAGCATGCATCTCTGCATTATGCCTAAATCAATCTATGTTCAGTCTCTCGCTTTGATGAGCACAACGTTCACCAAAAATTGAAAAGGAAAAACAGCAAGATGTAAAGGTAATATCATGGAGTATTTGTATCAGTGAAAACCTCTGTTCTGATTTCTGATACACTATGGTTTCTGATACACTATGGCTGTGTGTACAGTAAAAATTAACTTCAAAGTTGTTTACTTTGAAGTAGAGCATCTACATACACCATACTTCGAAGTAGGGCACTACTTCATTCCTGGGAATGGAGTAAGGACTTCGAAGTTGGGCTCCCTACTTGGAAGTTAACGTCAAAATAAGGTAAAAATGTGAGTAGACTCTCTGGTGGCTACTTCGATGTAGTGCCTAACTTTGAAGTTAACTTCGAAGTTAGTTCCTAGTGTAGATGCACCCAGCTACAGGAGATTAAATGAAAGATATTGTAAAATATTCAGTTTCTGTTCTATAGCAACATCACCGATCAATAAGTAGGCTTGAAATGGCACAGAAAAACCTATCCATTTATAAGTAAGGCTCTAAATATTGTAAATGGACAACAATCAAAGCATGAAGCTGTTCATCAGAAAACATAAATCTCAGGCTAGGTTAATAACCCTTATAGGCACATGTCAGCTAGTTCTGCTTTTCCTTATTCTGCCTCCTAACAGCAATGAATCAAAGCCCAGGTTTTTGATGCATTCTTAAAAGGAATGCGGGCCAAGTCTTCTAATGAAATCATTGACATTTAAAAAAATAACCGCAAACTGATTTTCTAAGCAACTGGCTCAAACAACAAGGCACAAAACTAGATCAGGGAAAAAGAGATTATGTGCATGACAGAACATTTTTCATAGTAAAGAAATTAAAAATCCTGCTCTAAGACATATGCCTTGATGTTGAAAGCAGGTCTTCAGCTCACAAGTGCTTTTAATCACAAGGTCTCACACACACTTAAAAATATTTGCTCTTGCAATGTATATTAAAATGTGAACTAAAACAGGTTAGATGTTAATTACTATTGTCATTTCTAGTCAATTACGGTCTACGCTAAAGCTGTCACACATTAAAGGAGAGTGAAAGAGAAATATCAGATTTAATGACGAATTCCCTGCGTTTTGTCAGTGTGTCAAAACATTAACATTCTATAATCACAGCCTTCAGGTGGAGCAACTGAAATGGCAGCCTCTCATCCTTTATTAGACATGTAACATGTATTACAATAAGTGCAATGTAAAAGTCTTATTGCTTACTGATACCTACATGCTTGTATGATTTTCAAAGTCATTAACATCTTTTGGTTACCACAATTTAAAACTTCAGATGTGGTAATGTAAAATGAGAAATAAATCTCTCCTAATTAGCAGAGGGGGAAAAAAAAGATTGTGTGAAAGAGGACATGGGATAACCTGTACGGTTTATAAAGAAATATTTCCTTTACAAGCATACATGAACAGTCAACTATTAAAAGAGGTGGCATGGTATTGTGGTGGTAAGAATGTGTACAAAACCTTAGGATATCGGTATAAAGCATAATTCTTACGTTGAGGCATGCTTGCCATGTCTAGGGGAGTGAATGATGCAAGAGCCTTCTCAGCACAAGGACTGTAAAAGGACTGAGAAAAGGAGGACCTTGATGGTAGATTAAGTGACAGAATAAAGGGAAATGGCTGTTACCAAAGCCTGCACAAAGAAGTATCTTGTGATGCTTTCTGAATGAGACCATACTCAAAAAATTATTTTGTGGCAGGCTAGTCTACAGAAAATCAACACCTACTTAAAGTGTTCTGCATATTCAAACCACACCATTGGGGTTATTCTCAAACATTCCAGAAATAGGCCCAGAGCATCTGTGTTCACACACAGAAGACATGGATCCAATTTGCATGCATCTGTGTGAAGTTCTGCAGTTCATTTGGTTGAAAGCATTGGTGAAACCCAGTCAGGTCAGGGAAGATGAAGTGGTATAAAGGCAAGAACTGCACCAAAACGTTTCAGGGAGACAAAGCCCTATTCAAGTGGTCTTCTCTGCCATGTAATTCAAAAACTCAATGCACAGCAAGAGTAAATTCATTCCAGTAGATGTTCCCATCCTGCTTCGGATGATTTCACTAGATAGGACTTCACAAGGGCAGTGTAGTAAGACTAGAGGATACTGCATTTCCACTTCACAGGTACTCCATACTCTGGGACCACAAACTCTTCACAGCAAAAGCTACTACTTAACTCCCTCCAATGATAGACCATTCACCTCCTGTCTCTTCAAAACAGGTCATCTGTGAATCTAAATTATTTGCATGGAGGATGCAAAAGGGCAACACATAACGGCATGAGTGGTTCAGTAGATATGAAGCAATGCTCCTGGTTGCCCACACTCCATGCAAAGGAAAAGTTAGTTAAACCTGGATCAAGCTATCTAGTCTGGAAAACTCACAGCTGGATTTAGACACTACAATTTTCAAATGCTGGCATACTAAAGGGCATGCAGATCCAATAGTGCTCACATAGATCGGCCTTTAGACAACTAACCTTACTTGACCATATATGTGTCCATGTAAAGCCATCAGTTGCACTGTTATAAAACCCACCTGTACACTTTGCAGCACAGCACAAATGAGAAATGAATGATTTCTAGTTAGCGGAGTCAAAAAAAAGACTATCTGAAAGAAGACAGAGGAAAACCTGCATGATTTTTAAATAAATGTAAATAATAATGTAAATAAATTATGTTGTTAGTCTTTTAAGTGCTTCATGACTGCTGTTTTGTTTTGTTAGAATACAGACTAACGTGGCTACCTCTCTGTTAAGATTTTTAAAGCCATGTTTAGTTTACAAGTATACACAGTCAACTCTTATAAGCAGTGTCATGGTGATAGATATTGAAGTTATCTTTTTCCGCCAAAGAAACCTACTGCTTACTTTGGAATTTCCCAGTGGAGTTGAAGGAAGAAAGAACAAGAAGCAATTCACATTTTGATGACTGCATTTCCTTAGGTGTTTGGGTCCAAATTACTGATAGTATTATGAAGACAGAGATCTTGTTTACAAATTAGGTTGTTATGCGGCTTGGACCCAAAGACAGGCATCTGTGTTCACTCAATTACACATATTCATGCTGTATAGCTTCAAACTATTCTCAGCCTTGGATGCTGGAATGATATTAATGCAAAATGGGTTTTTTAAAAATTTCTTTTAACTAAAGAAATAAAAGGTCAGCCATTCAGCGGTACTGGCTTTTCTGGTTCCTGAAATGGGAAGTGATTATCACTGGATAAAAACCGGAGCCTTTGCCACAGGCAGGACTCCCTAGTGAGTCAAACTAGAGCAAAACATAGTGAGGAGGTGATGATCAATGACTTAAACATGACTCTCCCTTCACCATCTACAGGCATATGTGTGTGTAACCCCAGAGGTACTGAGACCACTGACAAGGGGAGGAGTGAATTCTCCTATCTACAGCCTTGGCTGAGAGCCAGCTGGCTTTCAGCTCATGTGGTAAATACATAAGTGCACAAAAACTGGGGAGGGGGCAGGCCCCCCTGAGGGGGTTGTGAAGTTTTGTAAGAGAGGGTGCAGCATGACCAGCTGCTGGGTTTCAGGCTTATCCATCTCGTTAAAAATGTTGAACTATGTTACTGTTTTATGTCTGTGTTCACATTTATATACATTTTACTTATTTACTTACAAGTGCCAAAAGGTTTTGTTTTGTTGTGTTTTGTTTTTTCATATCAACAGAACTGAAACTTCCATCTGTTTGGATGACATTAGACTGGTTGGGGGCCCCCTGCTAATTGCAGGGACAAAAAGTGGGGCCTGATGTGAAAAGTTTGCTCATCCCTGTGGTGGAGCACAGGGCTTTGCCTCGAATATCCCAGGTTAATTCCTCTTGCTGACAACCTGCCATTGGCCTTACAAGTGGGGGTTCCTCTGGAAGGAGCTAGTGGAAGGTCTCAGAAGCTTGGAACACGCTTCCTCAGCTGAAGTACGTAACCCCAGAGTCACTGAGACCAGGGACAAGGGAGAATGAAGTCTCTGCCCTGCAGCCTAGACTGAGTCTCAGCTGGCTTTTAGCTCATGCAGTAGAGCACATGGCTTTAGCCCTTAAGGCAACAGGTTCATTTCCTCCTGACAATTACCTGGGTCCACCAGCCTCAAATGTTCAAATACAGGCCCTTTCCAACTTAAATTATGCTACCACTACTCTATGATAGGTACAATTAGTATCGTAGCATTAAAAATAGGAAACCTAAAAAACTAAAAATCAGATCACTGATGCCGTGAACGAACTGTAAGAAATTGTGGAAATCCAAATAAGAAACAGACTGTCAGTCTTTACATTTATGTCAGCACTTATCCAGGACTTTGGATGTTATACCAACACTGGCTTTAAAAACTCTAATCCCCTAGGGAATTTAGTCTTCTTAAAAATCAGTGGAAATTATGAAGCTCAACTCAAATCTTAAGCTATTGTTCTTCATATCTCACCAAGCACGCAGAAGTCCAAAGCCTTTCTTACAATTTTTAACACCAAGCACCAGATTTTGTTGCCAATACCATTTATATTTTATGTTCTGACAAAATTAATAATTGCAGTCAATTTTGTTGTACATAATGGGAATCTTGTTTGCACTAATTTCTGGAATAAGGAATAATTTACATAATTGTGTTACCAATATAATGGGCGAGATCCTCCAGAACTGGCTCACGTGAAACATCCATTAGAGGCAAAAGGTATTTGTTTTACCCAAATAATAGAAAATAATTCAAGTCAAGTGGACATTCTTTAAAGCTCCAGTTCAGCAAGAAACAGATTGAACCTCTCTAGTCCAGCATCCTTAGGATCTGACAGATGCCGAACCAGGGAATTTGCTGAACCACAGGAGGTCAATATTGTCTAGCAGCATTATCAAGGCTTCCACTTCTTACTGGGGTTTTAGAAGACATTAGGGATAAATTACAGTTAAATAGCACAGAACATAGAGCCAAAAACTGGTGTCTGTAAACAAACTTTCTGGGACTGCTTGAAACTTGGCAATACCCATGATAAGTGAACATCTGGCTAAGTAAAACTGTGCCAGACCACAGACTTTGCTGGACCAGAGAGTGCCAGACTAGAGTTCCAACCTGTATTTAAGCAAATGAGGTGTGCGTTGACTTTCAAGGGACCATGCACCTGCTTAAAAGTGAGGTATGGGCGTAAGTACCTTGCTGAATGAGAGCCCATATGGAGAGATTAAGAAACACTATGTCCATATTGTCCACTATGTCCACTACATTGGCAATACCATGTGCAATTTTTGAAAAAGAAAAATAATGGACAGCACTGGCTTGTGTTAGTTTATGGCATGTTACAAGGGCAAAGCATTGCTTTTACATGGCTGATTAATGAGAAGGGCTACTGAAACAATTATCTATTAGCTTCAGTATTAGTGTTTTTAGTTCATTTTTAAACAGATTTCTAGCAATTTTCCATAAAACTAGAGCCTATTCCCCTTGGGTATGAAGTCAGCAGCTCCAAATTCATAGGAAAGCCACCAACCTGTTAAGATACCTTGTTCATCAAAATAAAGGAACACATGGTTACTTACACTTAAAAGAGAACTACAAGACAATTGATCTCATGTGCTAGGAGCCAAATTCAGGCCTTATGACCATGGGACGTAAAGGCATCCTGACAGCAGGAATGTTATATGGCCTATCTGAATTGGTTCAGGGATGGGGCATTGAGGGCTGCATGGATCTTCCAGAACTTCCGGCCTCATGGACATTCTGCATTAGGGTTGTGGTGGCTCTTCCTTGAGTGGCTTGGCTGGGATTCCTCAACCCCACCAAGTGACAGATCCATGAGCTACGTAAGCTTCTTGAGCTCGGCACCAGTGAACTAGATATGTGGGGGGGGGCCAAAAGCTGTAGTCCTGACTCAAGCAGAACTCCACTGAAACAGACCAGTCAACTAATTATTGTCCAAGATGTCTGTCAGACTCCTGCTGGTGACGCTTTCTCTTCCTGTTGAAGTCTCTGTCATGGAACACAGATATTGCAATGCACTGCCTGAGCCAGGGATAGTGGCCTGTGATTGACAGCAACTCTAATGCTACTTTAACTTTTTAAATATTCAGCCTTTAATGAACCAGCTCATCTCTCCCACACACACTTTGCAATCAAATGAAACCACACTGAAAAGGTCAAGGTAGTCTGTGCTGCTATTTTAAATAGACCGCCTGTGAGATTTGAAAGTTATGTTTTCAAGACAAAGGCTGTAGTAAAAGCATGGAATAGCACAAACTACTTTTATGACAACTGTTACATAAAACAAACATGTTCTCGTCTGCAAACTGTCAGGGCTTTACTTGATATGTGTCTCCAGCCCAGCTCCCGGAATCCTAATTCAAATGCACTGGCAGTGGTGAGATAGTTTCTGCTTGGTCAGAAGCTGCAGTTTTTAGATCATTACAATCTTGAGTTCATTGTTAAACACTACACTACACTGGGTGTTGGTCTTCAGTTTCATCTTGTCTCATTGGAGAAACAAGCTGCCGCTTAAGTGAAGGAAACACCAGGAAGACACACAGTGGCAAATTATATTCAAATGCCTATACACCTTCCCATCAATTTTAGTTAGCATATCATAGTCAGATTTGGTTAGTAAAGTAGACCCAATTGTTACAAAGAGTTCACAACTATAGCTGGGTGAACAACCGATTGCTTTTGTTAACTGACAACTGTGAAACACACAAATAAAATTGTTGTGGATGAAACCAAAATTAATCTGTCATTTTCATTTTTGCTAGCTGAAGGGTTAAAAAAAGTAATGTCAGGCTGAACAAAATGTTTCACTTTCAAGAATTTTGAATATTTTAATTTTTAAAAAGTAAAATTAAAATTTTAAATGAGTTATTTCAAAATTTGTTTTAACATTTTGAAACAAGACCAGGTAAAACTTCATGTGAGTCATTGTTTCTAAACAAAGCTAAATGAAAATTCCTGAAAACACAAAGTTTCATTGTAAAATTTCAAAAGGGGATTTTTCTTGTGCATATTTGGGTTTTTATACTGGCTCTCTTCCCTTCGCATTTCTGTACCCCAGCTCACCATCTACAGGTACAGTGACTACAGAACGGAAGTCTCCTCTTCCAGGAAGAAATGATGAAAGTGAGCATTGCATTTGCCTATTTTAGAAGTGTGCTGTACAACTTAATTCACTCCCATTCTGAATGCACTTAGCTGATCTTCAGACAAAGGTAATCTATGCACACCACATCAAAGGGAAATGGAGACATCAGTACCGGACCCGGTTGAAATTCAGATTGCCGTATGGACTTCCCTGGGGCTAAGCATCCCGGTTCTTCCAAATTCCTGGGCCCGATAGCTGCCAGAACTACCTGACTCCTGTAGCACATTGAGTCAGCTGACCAGCAACCCTGAGAATGGTGCTCAGGGCAGACATCCTAAGAACAACGAAAATGAGGCTCAATTTCAATGTACGCCTGTAATTAAAGAAAACATAAAGGACCCAGAAAGTGCCATCATGGCTAAACAGCAAGGTAAAAGAAGCAGTTAGAACCAAAAAGGGCATCCTTTAAAAATTGGAAGTTAAATCTTACTGACAAGAATAGAAACGAGCATAAACTCTGGAAAGTCAAGGTATAGGCCAAAACCAAAAGAATTTGAAGAGCAACAAGCTGAAGACTCAAAAACTGCAAAACGCAGTAGGTCAAAAGCAGGGAACCTTTCAAACAAACAACCAGTGGAGCCACTCCATGATCAAGGTGCTAACGGAGCATTCAAGGAAGAAAAAGCCATTGAGAAAGAGCTAAATAAATTCTCTGCCATTCCCAGCTGAGGATGTGAGGGAGGTTCCCAAACCTGAGCCATTCTTTTTAGGTCACAGAGCTGAGGATGTGTCCCAGACTGAGGTGTCAATATAGGACATTTTGGAAAAACACTGATAAAGCAAATGAGAATGAGTTAACACAACTGGATGGTATCATCCTAAGAGTTTTCAAAAGAACTCAAATATGAAACTGCTGAACTACTAACTGTGTTACATAATCCATCACTTAAATCAGCCTCTCTACAGCAAATGTGACATTATAGTTTTAAAGGGTCCATGTGATCCTAACAATCACAGGATGTTAAGCTAAACTTCAGTACAAAGCAAATTAGTTACAACCTAATATTCAACCACTTAACTTTGCAATGTGAATGTTTTTAAATGTTGTGTGTGTATAATTACCAAAGCTTATTTTTAAAACAGGAAACTTACCTCCCCTGTCCTCAAATCTCATCATGTGATTCCCACATATTTGATTAAGAGGTTTGGAATGTTTAGATATACCACACAAACCTCTGACACTTAAGCTAATGGAAGAACTGAAAGCAGTAGTAGGTTTTCATCCTCTATGTGAGCCAGCCAACAGAAGGGGAGAGACACAATTAGCCAACAAGGTTTCACAATCATATTGACAGCAGAGGAACACAGAAACTCGGAGAACCCCTTAATTCTGTTCTTATCTCTGAGATAATCCTATATTCTAGTGGTAATAGACACTTCTGCCCTAAAGCCCAAGCCTGAGTTTTTTTTGCCCCTACCATGTGCAGCTTGCCCTTCTCCCAGTCTCTCCTTCCCACCACTGGACTCTTCATCACACTCTCAGCTCCTTCGCACTGCTCTACGTCTCAGTACTACCCCGCAACTGTTCATCTTATGTTTCACTTCCTTGTCCCAGCGTCCTGCCTTACTTACCTTCTGGCCTGGAGCTTAACACCTCTGCCTTACAGTCAGATAGCTTCACATCTCCTTGCAGCTTGCTATCAGCAACAGAGTGTCTCTGTGCTTACAGTTCTTTTGCCTGGGATCACAAAAACCCACAGAACTGGGAGTAATTGCCGTGGAATTCCTGCTCAATACTTGCAGCCCTGTGATGGAACATACTCAGTGCAGACACAGTCTTGGGACAGTGAAGCAACCCAATTCCAAGCAATCTCTACTGAGTATGTGCACACATATTCAGAGGCTCATAAATTGGACAAATTTGGATATTTTATTATTTGGGTAAACAACATAAAACCACCTAGCACTTACTTAATGCTCTTCATTAGTAGATATATCAAGCTACTTTCCTAAGAGAGCTATGTATGATCATTCCCATTTTAAAGATGGGAAAACTGAGACAGAGCAATGAAGCAACTTGCCTAATGTCACTCAGCAAGTCAACAACAGAGCTAGAAACAGATCCCAATCCATGTTTTTCAAGGTTACACTCTGACACCAGGGTGAATGCCTTGCCAAATTCAAATCCGTATTCCACAGCATGGAGGCACTAGAGCTTCTGAACAAAATGGTTGTTAGAAATATTTTACATAGTTTTATGGGGCACCTGTTCCACACTGGGCTCACTGGGGTTAACAGAGCCCTAGGGAGGCTGTGTAGCAGGCAGCCAATTGCAAGAGGACTCATAGGAGCAGCAAATCAGGGCTGGGTTGACCCTTATATGAAGGGTTTCCGAGCAGCTGCAGTCACTTCTGGGAGGTTGAGGAGGGACATGGACTGGCTGCTTTGGAGGCCCAGGTAGAGCTAGAGCCAGCTCCCAGTGGGCTGCAGAGATTTGCACGCTGAGGCTCACAGGCCAGAGCAGAAGGTTCTAGGGCCACAGGGAAGCAGTCCAGGAAATGTTTCTCAGACAAGTGCAAAGGGACTCACGAAGTGGCAACCATCTACAAGGTCCCAGTGTAGTGGGACCCAGTGTAGTGGGCAGGCTTAGGTCCTCCACCCCATCCCCCTCACCACTGAAAAAGTGGCTGAACTGATGTCTACAAAGGGGGGAACACAGAGTGTGGCACAGCTGGAGGTCTGTGTCATGATGTGGACACTGCAGTCCTGGTTATGTTGTGGGCCCTGGAGCAGAAGTGACGGCTGCAAGACATCATCGAAAAAGGGTGCACTGGTGAACAGAGCTAGTCCCCAGGTCAGCCAGCAGGGGGTGCTTCAGCAGGGAGTCACATCCATTCACACATGGGCAAAGGATATTTTTCCCTTACTTTGCACTGAGAAACCACTGAACATTTTTGCAGACATTTTCCAGAAGTGTTCAGACTGAGGCAGGCATCCAGCATGAGATATTTCAACCCACATGGTTAAGAGACTGCCAAAGTTCTAAGCATCTGAAAATGGTCTCATAATGAGATGTGTCAGGCAACTTGAACTATAGGGTATAACTACCGGCACTGGAAAATTGTGCCCAATTTCAGTAATGAAACATCTACTAGTAAATTATACCCAGCATATTTATTTCACAGAATCTTAGACATTTCATTACTCCACAATTAAATGCTAAATGACTTATATAGCTAATTAATTAGATAAACAGCATTACATTTAAAAGCACCTGAAGTGTATCTTTCCAAAGAGATCTAATCTGAAACATCTAACACCATCAACAGACACAGTAGTATCCTCCTAACTCTATATCTCATACAACTAGACCTAATTACCACATTTCAAAATTTGCCAACTTAAATTTTTGGAGTTCTTGCTTGCTAAACATATGCTGAGATTTAGGATTTTGGCCCCCTTCTCGTCCTTCCTTCTGCTCTATTGCTATACTCAATTTTCTGTTTTCTTGCACTTTAGCGTCAGGCTTTGATAAGCTCTTGAGTGTCAAAGTATGTATTACACGAGGCTGATTTTTGTTGAATTTGTTTTGAGCAGTAATTCATACAGAGGCCACCCAGATTTCGTATTAGATCACTGACATGATCATAAATGTGTGGATCTCAGAGTTCAGGGCTGTTTATCCAAGCACAAAGGACAATTTGTGCTTTCAAATACAAAATGATTTGAAATGGTATTTAAATTAAAATTAAAGAAAACGGAGAACAAAAGAAAGCATCATGACATATGCGCCAAGTTTTGTGCAGCTCTATGACTGACATTTAACAGCAATTTATTTGAGCTGATGTGCATATTTAAAATAATTTGTGCACAATACATTCCTGCTTTCAAAAATGTGTGCATTTAATACCAATGAAAGGTATAAAATTTGTGACGCGTTAGTCACAATGACTCATCTCACAACCACCAAACACCCAGTACATGGAATAACTGTTTGTTTCTACTTGACTGAGCTGGTTTCAAACTGGTAACCCTATAGCTGACAGACTGAAATTCACTAGCAGTAATCTATAGCAGGCAGTCTCCAAACAAGTGCTAACTGCTAATTTCTTAGGGTAACATCCCTTTGTCTGCTGGATCTGTTTTCACTGGTTTATAACTCTCAAAATGTAACAGTTTTGGCTAGTTTTCCATGGTGGATGACTGTATTTGATGTCTTTTTTTGTTTGGAAAAAGTTTCAGATAAAATTGTTCAGCGGTTTCTGAAAGTGAAGTTGGGAGAAATACATTGCCATGCCATGCTCAAAAACTGCAGTGACACTCTGTCTGAGAAACATGAGAGAACCCCATTCTTTGGATCACAGATTTGATATTGCGCAGACCTCGCCTTTACATCAGGCATGTGCATTTGGCTGTTCCGATGGAAGTCTCACTTGAGTGTTGTGAAAATAAATCAATTAATGTTTGTGAAGCCATCAGATACTATACTGGTGAGTATCATGGAAAAGCCCATAAGAGAATACAGGTTGAACGTCTCTTGTTTGTCACCCTCATGGCCTGACTGGTGCCAAAAGAGAGAATTTGCTGGACTACAGAAGGTCAATATTGTCTAACAGCATTACCAACACTTCCACTGCTAGCTGGGCTCTTAGAAGACGTTTAGGGGGTAAATTACAGCTAAATGACAGCACAGAACACTTAGCTTTGAGGTTCTCAAAAGGACTGTGAGAAAGCTGTCTCCCTAAAAAGCAGGTTATGAATGTCTCAGGTTGGGCACCCCAAAAATGAGGCACCAAAACCCATGACTGCTTCTAGAAATGTGGCCAAATACCAGGCACAGTAGAAAGCAGTACAAGGATTTCAATCCCTTTTGCTACGTGACTTCATTTCTATTTCCTACCCGGAGGCATCCCATTATTCAGTGAATGAAGTGAGTGATTGCCTTTACAAAGAATTCTAGTTCTGAAATGCTGTTTTCCTATGGTTAGAACAAAATAATTACACTTTAATATACTTGAGAGAACAAATGATCCCCAAGCAGAGAGTATTTTCAGCTTGCATTGTAAACAAACACAAAACGCATAAGAATGATGGCAATAGCATGGGGATTTAAATCATCCAAGATGCTGCTTTTGCTTATATTTATTTTCACAGGGTTGCCTAATAGGATATAGATTAAAAATGAAGTGCTGTCACAAATTGATATACAGCCTGCACCTCCTCCTCCCTGTGAATTTAATAGGATTGCAAAAGCCTTAAGTACTGGAGGCTTCTGAAACAATTAAAAAGGAAAGTAACTGTTACCCAATAATTATGAAATACAACAACAAATAGCTCTTACACAGCATGTTTTATCAGTTGAGCTCAAAGTGTTTTCCACATCCCCTTTTTACAGATGGGGAAACTGAGGCAGAGACCTGTGATGTGAATTGCCTAGGGTCATCCAGCAGGGCAGTGGCAGAAGCAGGCATTACAGCTAAGTCTAAGTCCCATCCCACTGCTCTCTCCACTAGGCAACAATGCCTCCTCCCCTCCATGAAAATCAGGCTTTGCTGTTTTCATTGTATGAGCAGATAGCAGCAGCACACTGTCACAGAGTTAACTGCAAAGAAAAGAAAACAAACCCCAGCTCTCTAAATCTAAACACTAAACCTGTGGCCAAATGATAACATTGTAATCAGGAGAGATCAATGTGTGTCCTTGAGCACCAAAAGCCCTTAATGCTTGAGGTGAAAATTGCCCTCCTGAGCTGCCCATAAGGTGGCAGGCTTTTAGGGTACACCTATACTGCAACAACAAACGTGGTACCAAGTCTCTGAACCTAGGTCAGCTGTCTCAGGCTTGTGAGACTTGAGCTACAGGGTTAGAAATTGCCCTATGGAGGTAGGGGGCTTGGGTTGGAGCACAGGCTTCGGGAACCCTTCTCCCTCAGACTCAGAGGCAGATCTGTCACTGTCTTTTGTCCGCTCAGGCGACTGTAAGCTGGAATGGGTTTCTTAGCTCAGGGAATCGTACCTGTGCTACCTCTGCCTGACCTAGCACCAAAACATGGCAGCATGGTCAGGCTGGCACAGGGGGCAGCTCAGGCTATCTGCATTAGTGTATGTTCAGATGGGTCCCTGGGGTACATAGCTGGGAGGCCAGCCTGAGCCACCACCATGCTATCCCAGCTGCGCAGCTGTTTTTAGTGCACGAGTCTGAGCAGTGATAGCACAGATACTTGGACATAAATGTTTGGGGAACTCCTCTCAGATCAAACACTGATGCAGTCGGATTCTTGCTAGGCCAGGAGAGGGAGACACTCAGAAGCAAAGTGCTACAAATGGTATTGGAGGCTTTAAAAAAACAGACAAACAAAAAAAAACCCCACACTTTCCACAGGAAGATCAAATTGATAGGGACCGATTCTGTAAGGTGCAGAGTGCCCTCAAGTCCTCCTAGCTTCAGTACGCATGAAGATGCGCCTCTGGGGTTCTGATTGACAGAAGAACAGCGTAACTCCAAGCCAAAATCCCCCAGGCTTCTTGCCCAAGTTTACCAACCCCTTAAGCCTGTCCTGGAGCTCAACAGTCCTTACAGCTACTTTGCTGACATCCGCTATGGTGCCCTCAGTGCTTATGAGAGCTTTCCCCACTTTCCAGGCCTTCCCCTTTCTTTATAGACTCGCTCAGCTGAGCACTCTCCCCCTCAGAGCCCTCTCACTCCTATAGGTCTCTGCTAAGGCTCCCCCCAATTTGTTTCCCCTATGCCCCTCTTTCTTAAGACTTCTGCCTAAAACCTGTGACAAATAATCTCAAATTTGACCTCTTCTGAAGAGTCCCACCCACCAGCTCAACTATTGGTTTGTTCCTGTGCCTTATCTTGTCACTTGGCTGACTAGGTTCTAATTCCCATCACCTGGAAGACATCTCCTTTAGATGTCCAGTCTTGGAATGGGCACAGGTCAAAGCAATGTTACATTCGCTATATAGCCACTGGCCAACACGGACATCAGTGCATAAAGGGAAATATTCAAAGGCTCACTTTCTGTGTACCTCCTGCAAGGATGGAGGCCCCAGCCCTATGCCTCAAGTAATAAAGAGGTCTGCTGGGTTGGATCTAAGAGGAGACTCATCATACTACAGGATCATAACTCTTTGCTATCAAATCATCACAGAGCAAGTGAAGTGAATACATCAAGGGTTAACACAGTACGTTCCAATCTGCTGGTGGACAGAATCTTCAGGCCAGAAAAATACAAAGCTGGAACCTGTATGATCAACATTTATCTTCCACAGAGATGTGATTTTAACACCAAACTCTTTGTTCATCTCCAGGTGAGAGATTTGTCTGCTTCCCAAGTCGCACACATAGCCAGTCCTGACCCTGAGTGAAAGAGCACTTTGGTCTTTGCATGAGACATTAATGTCAGCCATTTTTAGGATTAATGACCCAGAGAAATGGTGATGATGGGGCATATCAGCTGGTGAGCATCTTTTCACACAAAGTTCAACATAAATTTCAGAGCAGAAAGTTTCCTTGGGGCACTCTCAATGTTGAACAGCAAAGCTGATGGATGCAGGACTGGAATCGTGGTGGGTCATGGGCTATTCTTGAAAAACAAAATGAAAGAAAATAATCCTCCAATTAACTCGTGGGAATTTTATTTTGATACTAATGTTTCCTTTCACTCTAAGTAGGAGTGTGTTGGCACAGCTGATGTGGTACAGACCTAACATTAGAAGCTGGTGCTATTTTAGCTGTGTACATAATTAACATTTACTTTCCTAGCACTGGGTTTGTTGTTTACTCCTCCAAACAGTAAACAATTTGTACATCTGTAGAACTAAGAGGCTTTCAAGGCACTCTCTAGCACAAACAGTGTCAGCCAAAACAGGGTCCGTTGCACAGCCAAGGGGGTACAACAGGGACAAGGCAGGGCCACCTGTTCCCACAGCCAGAGCCTTCCCTGAACGGTGTGGGGCCCAGGATAACCCCCACTCTGCCCCAGGCCCACTCCTGCTCCTCCCTCACCCTGCTTCTTTTTGCCCCTGCTCCACCCCCTCCATGCCCCCATTCCACCAATCCCCTGACTCCACCTCTTTCCAGCCTCTGCCCCCTCCCCTGAGTGACACTGGGAGCTGCTGCTACTGCTGCTGGCACAAGCCTCCCCATCCCCTGCTAGTCCACCAGGGTGCCCTAAACTCTGTATCCCCCCAAAGCATGGGGCTTGGTCCATTTGCCCCAGGCACTAGGACCCAGGTAGTGCTTTCCCATCCCTCTATTTATCCATTTGGTAAAAACTGCAGAGAGGAGCCAGACAGGGTCCATCTGGCAGAGGCTGCCAAAGCAGCAACCTCTGGAAAGTCAGAACATCCTATAGTTTTGACAGGACTTTCTCTGCCCTGTGCTGATTAGCTGTTTGCACTAACCCAGACACACCCCTTTCTTCACCCAACTTTTCTCCACTCTGACCCCCTCTGCCTCGTTTGCCCTTCCACACCCCCTCAGTTGTCTTCTCCCTTTTCTTTCCGTTTAGCTGAGCTCCTCCTAAGTAACCCACCCTGAAAGAATCATGGAATTAACACGAAAAAAACAAAAACCGAATCCTAAGTGGCTTCAAGACAGAGCTTGATAAGTTTATGGAGGAGATGGTGTGATGACACTGCCTAAAGTGACATGCTAGCTGCTAGTGGCAAATTTTGCCGATCAGACAATAGCTGGGGAGAGCTCTAAGTTACTACAGAGAATTCTGGCTGTTGAGTCTTGCCCAGATACTCAGGGTCTAACTGGTCATCACATTAGAGGCTGGGGAGGAATGTTCCTCTGGGCCAGATGTGCAGAGACTCTGGGGGGTTAGTTTTCACCTTCCCTGGTGGAATGAGCCATGGGCCATTTGCATGTTTAAACTCCTGTGAGTGGTGGATTCTCTGTAAGATGAAGTCTTTTAATCGTGATTTGAGGATTTCAGTACCTCCGCCAGAGGTTCGAGGTCTATTCCAGGAGCATCTGGATGAGGTTCTGTTACCTGCAATGTACAGAAGGGCAGACCAGATGATCACTAAAGTTTATGACAGTTGCTGCTATCTCACTGGTTGCTGAGTAACACACCCTTCCTCCGTTCTGGACTCATCTAATCCAGGGGTGGGCAAACTACAGCCCATGGGCTGCGTCTGGCCCTTCATACCTTTTAATCTGACCTTCAAGCTCAAATGTGGGAAATGTTAAAAGCCAGAAACAGATGTAGTATTATACTCAGTGGGTTACATACATATCTCACAGAGCTGGGAGAGACCTCAAGAGGTCATCAGACCCAGTCTACTGTCCCCACAGTATGACCAAGCACCATCCCTGACAGACTGCTTTATTTATTTATTTACCCCAGGCCCCTAAATGGCCTCCTCAAGGACTGAACTCACAACCCTGGGTTTATAAAGCCAATGCTCAACCCACTGAAAAACCTGCAGTGGAACTCATAGGGCCAACTCTCATGGAGACAGGAATTTAGCAGGGTTCATAGGAGAGACTCACTATAATATGGAAATCCACATTTACACTAAGAAGGATTAAAATAAAATGATCATTATCTCCATTGCTTTAGGACATAAACCAAGAACTAAGTGTGTGGGGTTAGGAAGGTACTTTCTTCCTGGAAAATTTAATACATTGTCGTCTGGGGGGATTTTACTGCATGCCCTGAAGCAGATGATAGGGGGAACTACTCTGAAATGAGGGAAATCGAAAATGCAAATAAGGCACTGATTTACATGTCTTGTGCTTCATTTTCATAATCTTTTTTTCGGAGGAGATTCTTTCAAAAGAAAGAAAGCAGTGTAGATGGGGCTCCTCTGAAAATGAACCCCATCTTCCAAAGAACCCTTCTTCCTATTTTCATAGAATCATAGAATACGAGGACTGGAAGGGACTTTGAGAGGCCATCGAGTCCAGCCCCCTGCCCTCATGGCAGGACCAAGTACTGTCTAAACCATCCCTGATAGACATCTATCTAACCTGTTCTTAAATATCTTAAATATCTCTAGCGATGGAGATTCCACAACCTCCCTTGGCAATTTATTCCACTGTTAGACCACCCTGACAGTTAGGAACTTTTTCCTAATGTCCAACCTAAACCTCCCTTGCTGCAGTTTAAGTCCATTGCCTCTTGTTCTATCCTCAGAGGCCAAAAAGAACAAGTTTTCTACCTCCTCCTTATGACACCCTTTAGATACCTGAAAACCGCTATCATGTCTCCCCTCAATCTTCTCTTTTCCAAATTAAACAAGCCCAGTTCTTTCAGCCTTTCTTCATAGGTCACATTCTCTAGACCTTTAATCATTCTTGTTGCTATTTTCTGGACCCTCTCTAATTTCTCCACCTCTTTCTTGAACTGCGGTGCCCAGAACTGGATATAATACTCCAGCTGAGGCCTAACCAGCGCAGAGTAGAGCGGAAGAATGACTTCTTGTGTCTTGTTCACAACACACCTGTTAATGCATCCCAGAATCATGTTTGCCTTTTTTGTAACAGCGTCACACTGTTGACTCATATTTAGCTTGTGGTCCACTATAACCCCTAGATCCCTTTCTGCTGTAGTCATTCCCAGACAGTCTCCCCGCATTCTGTATGTGTGAAACTGATTGTTCCTTCCCAAGTAGAGCACTTTGCATTTGTCCTTATTAAACTTCATCCTGTTTACCTCAGACCATGTCTCCAATTTATCCAAATAATTTTGAATTTTGACCCTATCCTCCAAACCAGTTGCAACACCTCCCAGCTTGGTATCATCTGCAAACATAATAAGCGTACTTTCTATGCCAATATGTACATCTTTGACGAAGATATTGAACAGAACCGGTCCTAAAACAGACCCCTGGGAAACCCCACTTGTTATACTTTTCTAGAAGGATTGAGAATCATTAAGAACTACTCTCTGCGTACGGTTATCCAGCCAGTTATGCACCCACCTTATCGTAGCCTCATCTAAATTGTAATTGCCTAGTTTTTTTTACAAGAATATCATGCGAGACCGTATCAAATGGTTTACTAAAGTCTAGGTATATCACATCTACCGCTTCTCCCTTATCCGCAAGGCTCGTTATCCTATCAAAGAAGGCTATCAGATTCGTTTGACATGATTTGTTCTTTACCTATCCATGGTGGCTGTTCCCTATCACCTTACCACCTTCCAAGTGCTTGCAGATGATTTCTTTAATTACCTGCTCCATTATCTTTCCCGGCACAGAAGTTAAGCTGACTGGCCTGTAGTTTCCTGGGTTATTCTTATTCCCCTTTTTATAGATGGGCACTATATTTGTCCTTTTCCAGTCTTCTGGAATCTCTCCTGTCTCCCATGATTTTCCAAATATGATAGCTAAAGGCTCAGATATCTCCTCTATTAGTTCCTTGAATATCTAGGACGCATTTCATCAGGCCCTGGTGGCTTGCAGACATCTAATTTTTCTAAGTGATTTTTAACTTGTTCTTTTTTATTTCATCTTCTAACCCTACCCCTTTCCCACTAGCATTCACTATGTTGGGCATTCCTTCATCAGACTTCTCAGTGAAGACCGCATCAGAGAAGTCATTAAGCATCTCTGCCATTTCCAAGTTCCCTGTTACTGTTTCTCCCACCTCACTGAGCAATGGCCCTGGTCTTCCTCTTGTTTCTAATGTATTTATAAAAAGCCTTCTTGCTTCCCTTTATGCCTGTAGCTAGTTTGAGCTCATTTTGTGCCTTAGCCTTCTAATCTTGCTCCTGCATTCTTGTGTTGTTTGCCCATATTCATCCTTTGTAATTTGTCCTTGTTTCCGTTTTTATATGATTCCTTTTTTATTTTGAGATCATGCAAGATCTCCTGGTTAAGCCAAGGTGGTCTTTTGCCATATTTTCTATCTTTCCTATGCAGCAGGATAGCTTGCTTTTGGGCCCTTAATAATGTCCTTTTGAAAAACTGCCAACTCTATTTTGTTTCAGGAAGAAAGGTTCTGCCAAAGACGGGGTTTATTTTCAAAAGAGCCCTGTCTCCACTGCTTTTTGCTGTTGAAAGAATCGCTTCCGAGAAGAGATTATGCAAATGAAATATGAGACATGTAAATCAGTACCGAATTTGCATTTTCTATTTCCCTCATTTGCATTCCTCTTTCAAAAGAGGAATGCAAGTATAGATGTAGCCTAGTGACAAAGCTTGTAGAGCAGAGAGCCACCAGCACAGGGCTGGGACATATAGCAAAGAAGTTCAAGGTTGCTGCTGCAAAATGCTTTCAAGAGAGAGGATGGAGTTTGAAGCTCCATATGCCAACCTGCCTGATGCCCCTGAATAAAAGGCAAACCTGCTGAGGATTGTCACTGTCTGTTCAGAAATTTGCTGCTTTGGCTTGTAGCCAAGCAGCCATCCAGCAAATGTTACCTTGAAGGTTCAAGGTAGCACCATTATTGTCACAAGAACCTTAACCAGGGAAGAAGAAGAGCTGAAAAAATATCTCCCTAGACTTCTCTGCCTGGGTTCAGCAGATCAGAGGAGGGAGTGAAAGTCATTGAATGGTGACAAAGGTTAAACAGGCTTTTAGTGTGGATCTGGAGTGGTATCTGGGACTCTCACTGTCAGCCAGAGAGATAAAAGATAATATCCAGCTGCTGTATCGATGAATAGTAACAGATAGATATGTGCAGCAACAACAATCCCACTGCAGAACAGGCTAGCTACTTTGGATGGTGGGGGAAGGGTTGCTGGAGGGCTGGAGTTTATCTCCATTTTTGTTGCCTTGCATCAGTCGTGTAGTGGGTTGTGGCAGCTGAGTCTGTGCTTAGTATCATATTTATGCTGATTTCTGAAACTTTTACAGTTTGCTTTTGAAGGAAAATTTGTGGACTACTCTGGCCCTGCAGAAAGCTAAGAGTGTTCCTTTCCCTTTGACTCATTCCAATTCTTAGCACTTTTTTAAAAAAAAATAATTTCCAAGGCTGCTGTCAAGACATTGTTTTTTCTGTATGCACTCATGAGTAATATGGAGTCAGTCCCTGTAAGGGTCCAGCATGCTGCCCTATATCCCATTATTATATTAGGACCAGACCACCTCAACATGGATGTTTTTGTAACATACATGAATAATCAACTGCTATGCTATTCTCCCTGTCTAATGGCTGGAATAAATTTTTAAGATTAAGAAGCTTTCGGATCTGCTGCTCTTGCCACATTAACAGCTCGGGTTACTTAGTTCAAGCAGTTCAGCCTCCTGCTTTTAGATCCAGACGTAGCACAGTTGGTCTCCACAGTCACACCAACCAAGGGCGAAGTTAACCAATTGTGTGACTAGCCCCTCACGGGTGAGTGAGAGGGACCAAGCAGCTTTCCCCCACTCCAATCACTTTGCTAGGTCACTGAGCACCTGCTAAGACTCATACCAACAGCAGTGCTCTTCAACAAGGAGGGGAGGAACATAAGGCAGCATCCTGGTCCCCACAAATGCTATTATAGATGGGCCAGCATTGAGCCTGCTGCACTTAACCAAAGGGAGCTGCCAGGTCTGCTCTGGTCTATGCTCCCCTTAATCCTGAACCTGAGCCATAATGCCTCTTGGGCTGCTACTGTGGCAGAGTGCCTGCCACAAGACCATAGATGGATGCCTATAATCCAGCCCTGTATCTGGAGCAGGAGCTGAAGAAAATTTGGGGAATAAGACTAGATAGTGGGAGATAGAGAAAACCTTAGAGAATGCAAGCAATAGCCAGATGCTGGGCACAACTTCACTAGTTTCCATCCTTGCAGATGATTCTGACCTTGGTTGCATAGCTCTATTGACTTCATGGGATCAATACGTTGGTGACAGAAGGCAGAACTGTTTTACATTTGGATAAGAGTTTCCACCCAGCACAGGGCAATGCTGTACACACACAGCTATAAGTCATGATATTTTGTATTTCTAAAGTCCCTGCCTCCATCCATCAGCACCTCCTGTGGGCTGGTTAATTATTCTCTACCTCATTTTTGGATAGAAAAAAAGTAGCACAGGTCGAGGAGAGAGTAAGGAGTATAATCAATTTAATTTGCTTTCCATTCCCTTGTTCTAACCTCTTGATGACTCTCTCCTGCAAAGGGTATTTGAATATTGCAGTACAACATTCAATATCCTCTCCCAATAGACCAGAGGGCAGAAATTCAAGTCCATATGTTCTTGGCTGCTTGGATAATTATTTTTTTTTCCACATGTAAATTCTAAACTAATTTATTTTGTGGACAGTGAATGGCTATTCTTGGGATAGATTTTGATTCACTGTTTCATTTTACTCCACCTGCATATTGAATGTCCAAATCTGTCAGGCTAGTTCACTTTATCCTCCAATTCTTTTGTACTTTGTGGGTGTATGCATTTGGGTAACAGCACGCTGCAGAGTTCAAAGAAGTTTTCCTGCTTTCAAAGAGTAGTCTTTGCACAAGATGTCCCAAGTCTGATATGCAGCAGGGCTGTGGTTTTGTTATTGACAGCGTGTTTCTTTTAAAGCTCTAGTTATGCCAGGAGATGCAGATAATTTAATATGTTCAATAGATTTCTTGTCAGGCATTCATGTACAACTTCCTTCATCTCTCACTTGGATGTTTGATTTTCTGCAGTAATTGGTTTTGCTGCATTTGTTTTTACTTCTATGATGGGTGATAAATGCACGCTTTTCTAACTGTGGGCAAGTTAAGCATTTGATGATAGATACAATAGTGTGTTAATTTTTAGACAACTATGTCCTTTTGTGCATGGTTCCACCACATAGTGGATATGCAGTGTTGTGTAAAAGCACCTCCACCTGTACTTGAACGAGGTTATAAAGGGCACCATGAGCATTCAATTTTAGTTCATTGAGATGCGGTGCAATTATAGGGACTCTGATTTAGCTATGGGCTAACTCTGAGAATTCAAGCAGAGCTTAAGTCAGGCGACTTTGCTTGAAGGAAAACAGTATGAAGCAGAGTAATGCTGAGGGACAGAATCCTCAGTACAGGCTGAACCTCTGTAATCTGGTACTCTCTCATCCAGCAACATCCATAATCTGGCATGATTTTAGTTAGCTAGATGACCATTTATCGTGGGTGTGGCCAGGTTTCCCGTGGTCCCATAAAGTTTTTTTTACAGCCACCAGTCCAGGCTTTCAGTGCCCTGTGCAGTTATTTAGCTGTAATTTACCCCTGCATGGCTTTCAAGAGCCCAGTAAGCTGTGAAAGTGTTGGTAATGTGCTAGACAACATTAACCTCCTGTGGTCTGGCAAATTCTTTCCTCTGGCACCAGTCAGGTCGTGAGGGTGCCAGACAAGAAAGGTTCAAACTGTACAAACATCTGCTTGAATGAAAAAAAGGTGCAACCCCAATAAAATAAAACAAGAGGCATGGTGAATGAGAAGGCATTAGTCCTGCACCCCTCTATAAAGGACAATGACAGGCTAGTACACAGGGCAGGAGATGCCCAAATCTTTCCTGCAAGGATAATGCCCATGCTTCAGGAACATCAGCCCCAGGAGGCTGGTTTCTGGCTGGCTGTGGAAGGCGATGTGAAGGATCAGGTGCATTATTCACTGTTCCTCTTCAAAGTGGGACACACTAGAGGCCAATCTAGCAGCATCAGCCTCAATATCTTCCTTTCCACACACCAGTGCTTTCTCCATAGAACACAGGCAGGAGTGAAGCCCTGTTGGAACAGCTCTCTGCTGCTTAACCAACAACAAGATAGTGAGCAAGGCATTTGGTCTTATGCAGACAGCCACCCAAAGAATGCACCCCTGCAATTACGCAGAAATAGTATTTTTCTTGGGTAACATTTCCACAACCCTCTAGATGACATGGGCACAAAAGTTCCATTGGCTTTAAATGAAACACATGTGAAATGTGAAAGCTGCTTTGGAAAATGGCACTTCAAGAACTTTTGAAGATTTTTACCTCCTATCCACATCCAAACTAAAAAGTCAAATTAAAGTTAGCTGTGACACTAAAGAGTTTCCACTACATGTACTTACATGGAGCACACAGAATACCAACATGCCATTATCTTGCTGGAAAATTTATGAGTAACCACTATAAGTATTCTAGAAAACACATCTTCTCTTTAGCAGTAAATGGTTTTTCTTAATGTAGAAATAAATAAATGCATTAAAAGTGTTTGGGACATCAACAGACTCACAAATAGGAGGGTGACACGAAGATGTCCTACTTCTTATTGAGTGACTGCCAAGAGATTTTTCAAATCACAGAGTGCATGTGAAGACCTTAAAACCAGAACCAACCATACTCCCAAGAGTGGAGCACCATCCCCATTAACACAGTGAACTGAACTGGTTTTAATTGGTTTCAATTTATTCTACTATAAAATGGGAAGAAAACTCATCTATGTCAAAGTTCTGCCTAAGTACTCAAAAGACTTTCTGACACTAAAGGGTGTCTGAATTCTTCACAGTCTTCAGTCTATTAATCCTCCCAGTCAGATAGGGAAGCGCTAGTGTCACCGTTTTACAGATGAGGAACCAAGAGACAACATAAGTTGACCAAGGTCACATAGAATGTCAGAGACAGAGCAGCTAATTGGATCCACTCTTTCAGAATTCCCACCTTGTGCTCTTACTGCTGGACCATCCTTCCTTGCATGCATGAGGACTCATCTGTAGCTTGCCAAGGAAGTATTATTGCTCTGAAGAGGGAATGGGGGGTGGGGAAAGGCAACATTGTCCCCACACTGCGCTTGATACCAAGTGTGCTGAAGTCACCTCTGGCTTTGAGGGCTTTGGATCAGGCGCCTTGGGAACACGTTGCTAGAGGAAGGACCATTTTGCTCCCGTTACGGACAATGAGTGGCCTCAATCCTTACTTAAGCTGAGAGGCAAAAATCAGACCCAGGCAGATAAAAGAGCAAAGAGGAAAAAGTATGTTAATGGTTTAAAGTATGTGGCTCAGTGCAGAACCCCACAGTGTGTACTTTGCTAATTTTTGCATCCAAACTTCGTGTTGTCTGACATTGAACAAGTGCTGGCTGTGAATGCCTCTCCTCTCTCATTTGTCTCCTTTCTGCTTTCCCCATACGTACATTATTTCCAGGGCTGTTGGCAGCACTTGGCGCTAGTGGCAGCAGCTTTCAACCTTTTCATTTTGTATTTAAAGAGCTCAGTTGGGAGTTTTAAACAGATGAGCCCACAATGAAGCTTAGAAATTAAAAAGCAAAAGTGCAAACAGCTGCAGGGAGCACTACTGAAACTGCTGGAAGACAGGCAGACGTATCAGCTCTCAAGGACAAACAGCTGATTCCCCACCAAATAATTTATTCATAGAAGCCTGCACACTTGCCAGCAGCGACTGATTTGTGTACTGTATTGCAGGTAAGTTGCTTCTGGGAAAACGGGACAGAAGAAAATAGCTGCAGTTGAAGCTTCAGTCACTAGAGGTTGCCACTTGGGACAGCTGGAGTTGCAGGTCCTGCATTTTCTATTGCATCAGCTTCTCCTCTCCTGGGCCTGTGTTCTTGAGTGCATGCATATTCTTCCACTCCTCAGGAAGCATCTTCAGGTCCCTTGGGGTGGGAGCAGGGTAAGAAAATCAGAAGAAGAACTAGAAGTAGGGAACACCTGATGGTGGCATTTGGTGAGAGGAATCTCAAGATGGGAAAGGGAGAGGGAACATTCTGAGGCTGCATATTCCACATGGCTAAACAAAGCAAGGTGTCCACACAGAAGATTTAAAATGAAACCCAGGTCTAATTCCTTTTTGAATTAGTGATATTTCAATTGCATTGTGTAGCACTGCCCTCTGAAGACCTGAAATCACTCTTAATTAGAGTAGCTTTTCAAGAGCCCTGTGAGGGACTAAGGTTGTCTTACAGTGGGAGGAAATAACACACAGAGTTAAATAACTTGCCCAAACTCAGAAAGGAAACCTGTGGTAGAGCTGAAAACAGAACCCAGGTTTCCTGAGTTCTAGTCCTGTGGTTGAGCCTAGACCTCCCTACTTTGGTATCTGCACCTTTCTCTTAGGAAACTTTGGTAACATTACATCAAACTAACTGACTGTTCTCTTAGGAATGCTCCTGATCCCACATGAACTAGGATACCCCAAATTTCATAACAACCACACTACCACCCTCTATCTGAATACTACCTACCACCCTCTATTTAACACTTGAGGTCTTCAGGCAAAAAATGTGGTGAGGAAAAGAAATACTAGAAAGATAGTGAAGAATTGGGTGAAAAAAAGTTTTTTTGTTTTTGTTTTTTTTTTTCCTGTCAAATACTGCCACTTTCAGCAATGGACTTTTTAATACATTTTTATTGGAAAGTGTTTCCGAAAAATTTCTACTAACAAAATTAAAACACAACTGGTTAGTAATGGTCACAGTTATCTTCCAGGTCTACACGGGTGCTGCTCCTGGGAGCTCATACACTCTGCTGGCGTCCTTCCTACATAGGGGGCAGGACTCACTGTATTCGAAAGTGGATTCTATGAAGCATCGCTTCTGTGAGCTATGCAAACCAGTGAAGGATAACATGCAGCATAGCTTCTTGGAATAGCTATGCCCCTTCTCTCTTTCTTTGGATTTGCATATTGCATAATTTCTGTGTGTTTTCAGTCCTTAAAGTGAACAGAACCACAAACCAAGGGGTGTTGGCAGTGGGGGGCAGGGTTGGGGGGAACTTTTTGAAGATGATATTTAGAATTAGGTAAAAAAAAGTCCATCAAAACTAGCAACAATTCAAAGGACTGGACAAAAGGCAAAGGAGGGACAATTTTGTCTACTGGTAAAATCCTTGGAATCCAGAGGACTGACCTGTGAAGCAATAATAAGAACAGCGGCATTGACTTCAAACAAAAGTGGGTCAGGTGATTAATGGAAAAATCACTCAGTGAAGAAAACAGTTTTCTCCTCCTCACTTTGCAGAACACCAAACTTCAGTTAAACAACAAACCCAGTGCCAGGGATTTCAGATCAAAAGAATTGAGGTTCTGTCAGAATGAAGTCAGAAGTAATTAATGAGCTCTGTCCCCAGGGGGGTCTCAACCTAACAGGTGTTCAGTACAAAACCACGGTTCTCATCACTTGCGTTGCTGAAAGGAAATGCAAGATTGTGGAGTCTAGCCACATACTTGAAGGCCAGAAAAAGGATAAAGCCATGAAAATCAATCTTTCTTAAATATCCAGACTGACAATGGTCTGCTCAATTTTTAGAGTCCTATGCCTCATCTCATCCCATTTTTGACCCCACCATCACAAATTGATAAATAAACTGTTTGAGGACAAGAATTTCCAATAATACACATGTATACTTTAGCCATGAAATCAATTCTCCACAAACAACAAGGCACTTTAAACTTGAACTGTAATGACTAGAAAGAGATATGAAATTCAATGGTTTAAATCAAAGACTTATCATATATGAAGACAAACAAGGACAACACAGTCCACACTGATCCACTTTCTAGCTTCATCTGAGTTCCCGCACTTCCCCTCTCAGGGTCCTCCCTGCAGTTCTCCTTAGCACTAAACCCCAAACCTTATGATCTCTGAGGCTAATGCCCATTTCTACCAGAGTTTTACTCTGTGTAGAAAGTGAAGGCTTATGGATGCTTCAGGCACCTCTTGTGCCTCCCCAGTAGGCATCCTTCAGACTATGGATCGCGCCCTTTATAGTTTCAATTTAGGACTTCATTTACAGTGTCTACTGTGACTATGAAGACCCACACGAGAGTGATAGTCCTTGCTGCATCTCTTGCAGATGTGGTGGGTGTCTGGCAAGTCTTTAGTGTGCTTTCTGTGCGCGCTCTTCTCCTCTGCTAGCTGTCTGATCTTCATCTAGCCCTTCTGAAGGCCCTTGTGTAACCCCTGCCTCCATCTGCTGCAGTCGTCTGCTAGTTCTTCCCAGTTGTCCAGCTCGATGTCTATCTCTCTGAGGTCTCTCTTGCAGACATCTTTGTAGTGCAACTGGGGGTGTCCGGGAGGTCTTTTGCCAGAGGCTAGCTCACCATACAGGATGTCTTTTGGAATCCTTCCATCACTCATCCTGTGGATGTGGCCAAGCCAGCAGAGCCGACGCTGCCTGAGGAGGGTGTTCATGGTTGGGATTCCAGCTTGCTCTAGGATGGTGGTGTTGGTCACTCTGTCCTTCCATGATATTCCAAGGATGCGCCTGAGGCAGTGCAAGTGGAAGACGTTCAGCCTCTTTTCCTGGCTGGCATACAGGGTCCAAGTCTCGCTGCCATAAAGGAGGGTGCTGAGGATGCAGGCTCTGTAGACTTGCATTTTGGTGTGAGTGTACAACTTGTTGTTATTCCACACTCTCTTGCTGAGTCTGGACAGAGTTGTGGCTGCTTTTCCGATCCTCCTATTAAGCTCAGTGTCCAACGACAGGGTGTCAGTGGTGGTGGACCCGAGGTAAACGAACTCGTGGACGACCTCTAACATATAGTTGTCAATGCCGATTGATGGGGATTCAGCAACATCCTGACCGAGTACGTTTGTCTTCTTTAGGCTGATGGTAAGCCCAAAGTCCTTGCACGCTTTGGAGAACTGATCCAGCAGTTTTTGAAGCTGGTCTTCTGTGTGAGACACTACAGCAGCATCGTCTGCGAACAGCATGTCTCTGATGAGGACTTCCTGCACCTTAGACTTAGCTTTCAGCCTTGCAAGATTAAACAGTTTCCCATCAGATCTTGTGTGCAGCAAGATGCCCTCTGTTGAAGATCCAAAGGCATGCTTCAGGAGTGCGAAGAAGATCCCGAACAACGTTGGAGCAAGGATGCATCCTTGTTTGACGCCGCTCCTGAACCTGAAAGCATCCGATAATGCGCCGTCATATTGGATGGTTCCTCTCATGTCTTCATGTGTGTGTGTGCCTGTGCCTCCCCAGCCTATGCAGAACAAAGGACAGCCCTATGTCTCCTTTAATTTACACATGGTTTTCAATAACCTGCCCCTCCAGGGCCAGGGTGGTGGCCAAGAATAGACAGAGCCCAGCAACACTCCACCCAGTCACCCTCCTTCTATGCACCACAGCAACTCAGAAACTGTTAAGCGCCAGGACGGTGGTTGCATGACACACTGGAATTGGGCTCTTCATGTCACCACAATGGTAACTGTCAGACTAAACAACAATATAGAACTTTAAGGAAATACAAACAGCATTTGTCATCCCACCCTCAATTTATACAGCTTCTCTCATTGTCAAACTGCACAAAGAGAAATGTGGTTTAATTACGTACTTAATATTTTAAAACACAGAAAGAAATAAATTGCTAACCATTACCGCAGTTTGAAATCAGATTTTCCACAAAAAATCCATGTAAACTGAAATCTGAGTTAATAAAAAATGGGAAGGAAAACAAATCAAAGCTCAACAACACTTGAAAAATTCTTGCAAAAATTTGGTTCAATTAAAAGTCATGTATTTTGTAGCAAAGTTTGGATGAAAAAACTGGCAAGCTGCAATAACTATGTTAATAGTTTTATGATCAGTCCCAGATCACAGAACAACCAAACTGTAACATCAATACATTTTCACTAGCCCAGAGCACAATCTAATGACAATGGGATGTCCATGCTAAAAATCAACCTTTGGACCTTCCACTAGAACGGCTGTAATTTTTTTCTATAAACCATGACATGGGATAGTTAGACAAACTATATGGAACATGCACAACAGCCACTTTCCTTTTCAGCAAATGCTTCTGTAGTCCACCTGCATTAACGCTTACATGAAGCCACACTACAGGAAAATACTCAACCTGGGTCAGAAAAGGAGTGGCTTCATTTGTAAGGGTATGTCTTCACTATGCCTAAGATTGACCTAGTTAGGGACAATCTTCCAGGATCTGATCTGTGCATTCCTACTAGGTGCACGAATATTGAATTATCAAGGGTTGACAGTCAACCCCTGTATTCCTCAATATCATGAGGGTAAGGGAGGTCAGTGGGAGAGTTTCTCCTGTTGACCTCCCTCTGTGAGGATAGCCAGGTAAGTCATTTGTAGATAAGTTGATTTTAGCTATGCAATTGTTGTAGCTTGAATTGTGTATCTATAATCAACTTTAATGGCTAGCGTAGACCTGGCCTAAGTAAAGTACTTTCTAGGGGGTAGTGTCATGCACAATTTTTAGATTAGTTTTCCTAAAGTTGAATAACCCATCACTGAGACAAACATTTATTAAACTGTTCCATGCACCTACCTGAATGGCCATTTCCTCTGTCCTTTAAGAGGATGGAGCTGTCCTTCTGAAACCATATAAACACCTCTCAGGCATGCGGACTCACTCATCTCATTTAAAAGTACAGCATGACTAATGTAATACCAAAATGAGGGAAGAAACAAACACATCGTCTCTGGAACCTGTATTCAGGGCACATGCAAAGGAAACCAGGTTCATAGTCAAATGTTCTTGCTGACTGTGAGAAATCAAACTCCAGACAAGAGAAGAAAACAAGGATAGGGGATGCATGTGGAAATATTTTCACACTCAGGCACAATGAACTCCACTCCTGTTTAGAGGCCTGAAATCTTTGTAAGCTTACGTGTGAGCAGCTAATTTGGTATTGTGATTAATGTACTAGATAAATATTCAAAGAAAACATGGGTTTGATATCTGACTTTGCCACAGACTTTCTGCATAACTCTGCCACAAGTTTAAACTCTGTGCCACTTTCACCCTGTCAGTGGAGAATAATGCTACTTCCTCTTTCTCGTTTGCTTGTCTTGTCTGTTTTGATGGTAAGTTCTTCGGGGCATGGACTGTCTCCATCTGCCTGTGCAGCACCTAGCAGAGTGGAGCATTGACCTTGGTTTAGACCAGAATCAGAAATAATCAGTGATCTGTTGGAACGAAAAATCCAATACTTTGAGATGACATTCTATGTAGTTAGCACTCAGGACACCAAGCATTGGAGAACTAATTTTACACACAAGTGTGCATGACCTTGGCATGCCAACCACACTGCATTTGCATTTTCAAGCACAAAAAGTTTGCAGGAGATGCCCTTTTGAAAATGTGGCATTTATGCTTTCTGTTTAAATGTCTACCTATCCCTTTGTACTGCCAAGGGTCTATTGGACTCACCTTTCACCTTTCGAGGAGGGGAAAGACTGTATCTGGACACAGACTGGCTAACTTAGTGAGGAGGGCTTTAAACTAGGTTCAATGGGGGCAGGGGAGCAAAGCCCACAGGTAAGTGGAGAACGTGGAAACCTGGGACATGGGTCAGAAATGGGAGGCAGCATGGGCAACAATATCAGAGTAAAAAGAGGGTCAGGGCAAAACAGGGAGGCAAGATCAAGTCAATATGTTAGATGCCTATATACAAATGCAAGAAGTATGGGTAATAAGCAGGCAGAACTGGAAGTGCTAATAAATAAATACAACTATGACATTATTGGCATCATGGAAACTTGGTGGGATAATACACATGATTGGAATGTTGGTATTGAAGGGTACAGCCTGCTTAGGAAGGATAGACAGGGAAGAAAGGGGGGAGGTGTTGCCTTATATATTAAAAATGTACACATTTGGACTGAGGTGGAGATAGATGTAGGAGATGGAAGTGTTGAGAGTCTTTGGGTTAGACTAAGAGGGGTACAAAACAACGGTGATGTCCAGCTAGGAGTCTACTTCAGACCGCCTACCCAGGTGGAAGAGGTGAATGGGGCTTTTTTTAAAACAACTAACAAAGTCACGCAGGGCCCCGGATTAGGTGGTGAAGGGGGACTTCAACTATCCAGATGTATGTTGGAAACTAATACAGCGGAGCACAGACTATCCAGTAAATTCTTGGATTGCATTGGAGACAATTTTTTATTCGAAAAGTTTGAAAAAGGGGAGAAGCTGTTCTAGATTTGATTTTAACAAATGGGGAGGAATTGGTTGAGACCTTGAAAGTGGAAGGCAGCTTGGGTACAGTGATTATGAAATCATAGAGTTCACAATTCTAAGGAAGGGTAGAAGGGAAAACAGCAAAATAGAGATAATGGATTTCAGGAGGTCAGATTTTGGTAAACTCAGAGAGTTGGTAGGTAAGGTCCCATGGGGAGCAAAACTGAGGGGAAAAACAGCTGAAGAGAGTTGGCAGTTTTTCAAAGGGACATTATTAAGGGCCCAAAAGCAAGCTATCCCGCTGCATAGGAAAGATAGAAAATATGGCAAAAGACCACCTTGGCTTAACCAGGAGATCTTGCATGATCTCAAAATAAAAAAGGAATCATATAAAAATGGAAACAAGGACAAATTACAAAGGATGAATATGGGCAAACAACACAAGAATGCAGGAGCAAGATTAGAAGGCTAAGGCACAAAATGAGCTCAAACTAGCTACAGGCATAAAGGGAAGCAAGAAGTCTTTTTATAAATACATTAGAAACAAGAGGAAGACCAGGGCCATTGCTCAGTGAGGAGGGAGAAACAGTAACAGGGAACTTGGAAATGGCAGAGATGCTTAATGACTTCTTTGATGTGGTCTTCACTGAGAAGTCTGATGAAGGAATGCCCAACATAGTGAATGCTAGTGGGAAAGGGGTAGGGTTAGAAGTTGAAATAAAAAAAAGAACAAGTTAAAAATCACTTAGAAAAATTAGATGTCTGCAAGTCACCAGGGCCTGATGAAATGCGTCCTAGAATACTCAAGGAACTGATAGAGGAGATGTCTGAGCCATTAGCTATCATATTTGGAAAATCGTGGGAGACAGGAGAGATTCCAGAAGACTGGAAAAGGGCAAATATAGTGCCCATCTATAGAAAGGGGAATAAGAATAACCAGGAAACTACAGGCCAGTCAGCTTAATTTCTGTGCCGGGACAGATAATGGAAAATTAAAGAAATCATCTGCAAGCACTTGGAAGGTGGTAAGGTGATGGGGAACAGCCAGCATGGATATGTAGATGTGGTATACCTAGACTTTAGTAAAGCATTTGATACGGTCTCACATGATATTCTTCTCAAAAAACTAGACAAATACAATTTAGATGAGGCTACTAGAAGGTGGGTGCATAACTGGCTGGATAATCGTACTCAGAGAGTAGTTCTTCATGGTTCTCAGTCCTGCTGGAAAAGTATAACAAGTGGGGTACCACAGGGGTCTGTGTTAGGACCAGTTCAGTTCAGTATCTTCATCAATAATTTAGATATTGGCATAGAAGGTATGCTTATTATGTTTGCAGATGATACCAAGCTGGGAGGGTTTGCAACTGCTTTGTAGGATAGGGTCAACATTCAAAATGATCTGGATAAATTGGAGACATGGTCTGAGGTAAACAGGATGAAGTTTAATAAGGACAAATGCAAAGTGCTCTACTTGGGAAGGAACAATCAGTTTCACACATACAGAATGGGGACAGACTGTCTGGGAATGACTACAGCAGAAAGGGATCTAGGGATTATAGTGGACCACAAGCTAAATATGAGTCAACGGTGTGATGCTGTTGCAAAAAAAGCAAACATGATTCTGGGATGCATTAACAGGTGTATTGTGAATAAGACATGAGAAGTCATTCTTCTGCTCTACTCTGTGCTGGTTAGGCCTCAGCTGGAGTATTATATCCAGTTCTGGGCACTGCAGTTCAAGAAAGATTTGGAGAAATTAGAGAGGGTCCAGAAAAAAGCAACAAGAATGATTAAAGGTCTAGAGAATGTGACCTATGAAAAATGGCTGACAGAATTGGGCTTGTTTAGTTTGGAAAAGAGAAGATTGAGGGGGGACATGATAGCGGTTTTCAGGTATCTAAAAGGGTGTCACAAGGAGGAGGTAGAAAACTTGTTCTTTTTGGCCTCTCAGGATAGAACAAGAGGCAATGGACTTAAACTGCAGCAAGGGAGGTTTAAGTTGGATATTAGGAAAAAGTTCCTAACTGTCAGGGTGGTCAAACAGTGGAATAAATTGCCAAGGGAGGTTGTGGAATCTCCATCACTAGAGATATTTAAGAACAGGTTAGATAGATGTCTATCAGGGATGGTTTAGACAGTACATGGGCCTGCCATTGGGGCAGGGGGCTGGACTCAATGGCCTCTCAAGGTCCCTTTCAGTCCTAGTATTCTATGACACTGTCTCACCTACTGCATTTAATGTTTCATTTAAATGCATTTCCCCCTAGATCTCCTGTGCAATATTTGAAACAGTTTAGCCTCATTCATATCTTTCTTTCTTACGGAAGTGTAATATAATGCTTTCTCTCCTTCCCATTTTTCCTCTTTTCTTCCCATCCACTTGGGGAAGCTAAACGTCTGTAAAAGCCTTTATTTTATTTAAGTGGTATTCATTTAACACACCATGCCTCAAGAGCTACACCAGCTATCACGAGCAGAGCATTTAGTCCCATCTCTCTGTATCTACTTTTACAGCACAAAAAAACTCTTAAATAAATGTACATGGCCCTTGTAGGTAGATGCACTCAACAGGTAGTTATTTTCCATCGGTAACAAGACAATCCTAAATGAATACAAATTTAGGGGCGAGCAGAAAGGAATTTGTGTCAGTAGTAGAGTATTTCACATACAGTGCCTCAAAATCTCAAACACTTGCATGACTAATTACAACAGGGTAAATAATTAATTGATCAGGCAAAAGTTCTGTCAGTAGGACAGGGAAAGTTCTGTATTACACATGTATGATCTCCATGTTCTGACTTCTGTGGTTTCATAGTTTCATAATTTTGCTCGTTTCACTGAAGGATCTCAAAGTGCTTTCGGAACCAAATTAAACCTCCCAGTGCCTCTAGGAGCCAGGTCAGTGTTTTTATCTCCATTTTACACATGGCTAAAGTGGGGTATAGGGACAAAATGGCTTGCCATGAAAAACAGAACTTTGTTCCTTTGGGTTGACAGCCAGATCTCACAAGCCACCCAGAGGAGGATGTAACCACAAACAGGCAGACTAGAACCTGGGAACTCTGGAGCCTAGTAGAACCACTACAGTTTGAGCTCAAAGACTGCTGGCTCTTAGCTAAAGCTGTAGAGGAGACTCATTGTTTCTCTTTTTAAGTGATGTAAGTGCCACTATATGGGAGAGTGAACTATATGCAGAAAGTGTATAGGTTACATAGAGGTCTATTAATATTAATTAGTTGTTGAACAAAATTAGTAATTAGCAAATTGGTATCTTACTTTCTATTCCACATGTTCATACCCTTTTATTGCTCATGGTTCATGAAAATTTGTTCAACTTCTGCTTCATTTCTATGGATGTTCAGAAGCAGCATGTTTCCATATCTGATTCAATTCCTTTTGGGTGTAAGAGATTTAAAGCTTAGATCAGCCAATCAGGAAACAAACAATTCCACATAATAGATCATGTGACCAGTTACAAAGCCGAACCAGCAAACTGATGGAGCGCTTGCTACAAAGAAACATGTAGAACCCAAAGCTTCAAACATATGCCTTTAAAGTCTATTCATTTAACTATTTGGGATAATAAGCCAATTGCTAAAAGCTATCAGTGGTTTCTCAGTCAGTTTCAGAACAGGAAAAAAATAATACAAGTTTTCAAATGAAATGAATGGCTCTACCAACTCTGTTTAGATAACTGTGGCTAAACCTAACAGCCCAAGGGCCTGCTTTAAGCAGTTTCCTGAAGCAAAAAAATTAAAGGCAAAGGCTTACCTTCAGCCTTCCAATTTACAAAACAACAGACGGCAAACCACTATTCTGCACTCAGTATTAACAAACTAGTAGAACTCTGATCATCATTTCCCTTCATATGGTGATAGATAGCAACCAAGAGGACAGGGGACATTGGACAGTACTAAATCAGGAGTTTTGATTTATTTGCAAACACAAGTTTCCAACACTGTTGACATTGTCTCTGTTTGGATGCACAACATTGCTGGCTCCTGATAACTTGACTGGCACTAATTTGTGTTCTCTTGTTCCCATTGACCTCATTATGCCAGTCAGCGAAAGCCTCTGCTCTGCATGTAGCAGTACAGTCATATGCACCCTGGAATCAAGAGCTTGTTGGCATTCCCATTGCACCATATTAATTAAAAAGTTATCATTCAATCTTAGAGTCTGAGCTGCAGCATCTGCATCTGGTTTTGCATCCACATCTCAACTTCCCCAACTTATGGGCAGGCTCAGCACTATATTTTCTACTGAAAAACTCCTGGTGCCAAGTTTCCCTGTTACTAAGGGCAAACTTCCGTCACCTTCTATCCTGTCAGTAGTACTTTGGCTGTCCCACTGTTAGCCGATGGTCAGGTGAGATACCAACTATGCCCTTGTTTTCATCCGAGATTTCAACTGCTAGGACAGAGTCCCTTCGCAGCGGGCAGCCCAGGCAGGCTGACAGATGCCCCAGGGTCCTAAACACCCGAGTCTTTTACTGCTAGAACAGAGTTCCTTTGCAGTGGGTAGCCAGGGTTGGCTGATGGGTGCCCCAAGGTTGCACTGAGAGCCTCCTACACCTGAGACTTTAACTGCTAGGATAAAATCCCTTCGCAGCGGGCAGCCAGGGTTGGCTGATGGGTGCCTGTAGCCAGACAAAGTCTCCTACTTACAAGCCAGCTTGCTCGCTGCCCCCCCACCACTGAGGAGCCTCACAAGCACACAGGGCACAGAAACAGCTGCTGACAGCACAGTCTTGATGTCTCTCACTGAGGCCCAGATGTGCTAGCTCATTGTGACCCTGAGAAACAGAAAGTACAGATAAAAGGCTAACAGGCCAAACTGTCAACAAGGGGGGGGGGAACCTCAGGAAATCACCCCAGCTGGCATTGATGGATTTGATGCACCCACACAGCCATTCCAGAAGAGGAAATCTACGCCCCTGAAAAAGAATGTCCTGTACTCCCAAATTGCTTATCTCCTGTCTCACAAGTGCAAATTAAGTAAGAATTGCCCTTGTAAAAACTGGCGTCACAAAAGACAGACCAGTACAATCTGGCACCATAGATAAGAAAGAGAATACGTAACCTAAGGGGGTATAAAGGTGGCCCCAGCAGAACTCTAACTCTGAGTGCATTTCCACCAACTACCTGCTGGTTGGGCCAGGTGATTGCCTCCCGAGGTCCGCAACTGGGGACGCCCAACCTCATATTCGTCTTTCCGCAGAACTGAGTGACCGATCCAGCTTGGCTACGCTGGTATCGAGAGACGCAAGGAGGGTAAGATATACCCATGTAAGGTCTCCTTTTTTTTTTGTGCGCACAGTTAAAGAATTAGAGCTCTGTAACTAGATGTCATTGTATCAAGATATCATTGTGTTAGATGGTAACAGATATCTTTGTATTGGATTGTATCGTAACCTGTTAACACCTGTACTTTGCTAGCATATAAGAAGTAGACAATAGCCTTTGTAACCGCACGTTTATAACTGTAGCTTAAATAAACTTGTAACTAGTTAAGATCTAAGCCTGACTGCTGTTACTGTCTATCACTCCAACACAGCTGGCACAATAAAAAAAACTTTAACCATTTGGTTACCACAGCCTGGCCATAGATGAGAGTGCTAGGAGCTCCCTGCTCTAACAGTAAAAAACTGGGTTGTTTAGGACCCAGGGGAATACCTCACCACACATTACCCAGCCACCAGCTAACAGTGCCTCAAGAGCCTGCTCCATGGAGGCAGCACGACTCAATGCTGGCTCTCAGCATGTTTCACCGGTGACCAGGCTGTTACAGCTGAAAGCAGCTGGGCTCTTTGTTTTGTGTTTAGTTTGCACAGTAACAGGAGGAGTCAGGTTACCACTTAATCAATTACTTTGTTTATGTAACTAATGAGTTACACTGTCGTGGTTACAATGTTACAAGGTTTATACTCTGATTACAAATAGCTAGCATACACTTTAATTCATAGATCTATACTTGTTAAATGCGCGCAAAAGTAAAAGGTAAAAATACCTAGCAGGTCTTTTTCTCACCCCTGCGTTACCAATGTGGCGTGGCCAGTCTTCTCTCAATCCCTTGGGAAGAAGTCTCTTTCCCTTTTTTCGAGGAAGCCGGCATCCCCTGGGACCTCGGGAAACAATAACCCTCCTGTCTGGCAGGAAAAGATAACTGGAGCTCAAACAGGGGTCTGCCAGACCCTCCTCTGATACCTCTTGGGTCATGTACGCTTCTTCCTTATCTAAAAGGGTGCCAGTTGAATTAAATCATCCCGTGATGCTGGTTCTCGCGGGGAGTTCAAGGGCTTAGTTAGCACCTGTGAGGTGGAGACAATTTAACAATTTAGGGCATTTTTTCTTAATGGGCCGGGGATTCCTCCGTCTGGGACCAAGTGGGCGTATTAATCACTGGTATCACCAGTACCAGTCAAGGGCAGCCTGAGGCCCTGGAGGTCTGTTAGTCTGTTGTTCTTTGTTGTCTGGTTTCAGCCCATTCAGTGTCAGTCTGGCTCTTGCTCCGGAGCATCAAAGACTTGTGCTAGGAGATAAGCACATCTGCGCTCTCGGGCATTCCAAGACAGGGCCGTTCCTTTTAACTCTTTCGTGCCTGAAGCACCTGAGGAAAGCAAGATGGAGTATAGCAAAAGGTGGGGGCGGGGGCTCTGTCTGGCTACACCTGCCAAATTCAATGGAACAGTAAGGGACTGCTCGCTAGAAATCAAAGTGGCAGAATGATGTCCTAAAGATTCAAGAACAGAGAAGAGTCAACCACTCACACTTCCTAACAAACATAAATAAAAGCCTGATTAACGTACCTTGTACATTAATATACACAGTACACTGGTAAATCTACAAGGGGAGTGGCCCTGTGTAATTCCACAGAAATTGGAATTCTACCCAATGCAGCTGTGAAAAGGACCAACTTTCCAGCTTTTCCCCCACCCCAGTTCTCTCAGAAATCCCTCCCCTGAATTTACTTGCTCGGGTAATCCAAGGGAACTACACCTGTTAGAACCATGGGAGCCCTTCCACTACTGGATTACCAGCTACTGCCCTTGGGTTCATGGCATCGCTCTCCATTTATCACTGCTGTAACAGAGCAGAATCAGGCCCATTTAAATATGCACATTTACACCGTACTGATCTCAATCTATTTGCACCAGAACTGGCTGAATGACTGATTTTTTTGTTATTATCTGGTGTATGAGCCTTTATAGTCTGAGCTAAAATCCAGCTGACTCCAGTGTTGGAAAATAAATAAATTAAAAAATTTAAGAAAATTGTTCAGGCTGAAACAAATCTAAAAATAGCAGCGTTTGCGTGACCTGAGAAACAATAGGTTTTGGTCAAATGAAATCTCACTCTACATAATGGTAATATGTTCATGGCTACAAGAAGATGTCATTGGGCCAAGGACAATGCATGAGGTGGCTGGTGCACTCACTAGGAACTGAGGACTCTAATTCGAGTCGCTACTCTAGCGACATTTTATTTAGAAAGAGTGGAACAGCTTCAACAGCAGAGATTGAGAGACCATGGAAGACCCCTTAAATCAGTGGGCGACCCAAGTTCAAAGCCTCTCTTCACTGCCAGCAGAGTGGGGAATTCAAGGCAGGTCTCCCACGTGCCAGGGGAAGACCCTAATCACTGAACTAAAGGCTGTTGGGAAGACCCTCTAATTTGTTTTAGACAAATTTCTGTCACATTGACACATGCTTTTGGCAAACAACCCATCTGTCAAAAATCCTCACGTGGTACTAATTGGCACAGAGTATGTTGTGCCCACGTATAACGTAATTGTGTGTCTATTCACCTGAGGCACCTCTGCCAACATACATCAGGCTTTATGTGCTTGGGGCAGAATGGCAGGCTGTGCGTAATAGTGGGTTCTTTTTCTTTTTTTTTCGGACTTTGCTGGAGTGCAGTCTCTTTCTACGGCATTAATACACTTTACAGTCATCTCACATCATGCAAAGACGGTAGTAGCTACAGACAACTCATTATACCATATATATATTTGATACAATATTACACCCTGCAGGGAGTAGATTGTGAGATATTTAGATTCTAGCTACTAAATTCTTCCAGGCTCATTGAATTACTGCTGTTATCCCATTAAATTCCCGTCTGATAAGAGGTGGCGGCAGCTGCTGCTGCTCACCAATGAGCACGCTCAGCGTGGAGCAGGATCCTGGCTCTGTGCTGGATCAGCTACATGAAATCAGCCTGAGAGGAACCCTGCTTGCTAAGACTTCATATTTTACGTAATTATGAAAAAGGGTGTGAAAACAGTGATTTGGTGAGACTCTCAAGATAGGACGCAGAGGGCCAGTTAAAGGACAGCAGGATCTGCTGTGTTAGACCTGCCATTTAACAGTGCATAGAGATTTTTGGAGCAAGGAGCCCTAAGTTGAGAGTGCCTCTGATTTGTTCTTATTTTATTTTATGCACAGATTGCTCACTCCTCAGCACTCACCCAACTGACATAACCGTGATTGCACTGTACAGGAGGTGGGCAGCTGCAATAAAGCATACTTGGCACTCCTCCACTTACAGCATCTGTGACCCACACCAGCTCTGTCTGGGCCACCCCAGCATGCAAATGAAGGGTGGAGGTGGTCCAGAATGCACACCCGATGCATGTAGTCCTTGGTGGAGAGATAGACACCGCCCTTCCACACCAGTCACATAGAAGCAGGGGGTGGGGGGCCTTGCCCGTGGAGAATTCCAACTCCTCTGGTGCCCATCACGTTTTGGTACACAAAGCCCAATGGCTGAAGCTAGAGAAGGTAGCTTAACCTCGGCAAATTTTCAAAGTGCTGAGCTCTATTATAACACCAATTTGTTTAGCGAACTGGTGGCAGAAACTTTTGCCAGTGCTTTTTAACATGCCTGAGCAGCCAGGGAAGAGCTGCGGGGGTTGGATTTGATATAAATGTTTCCTAGGTTTTCTGAACAGGCTTTAAAACTTCAGGATGATTTTTTACACTCTGCTCATTATTCTCTGGACTAAGCCAAATAAATCAAAGCCCGACTCAAGGGAAATTTCTCTCAGTAAGGACCTCAAAAAATCTAGTGAGTTACAGCCACTGGTTCTCTCTCACCAAACTGCACAAAGTCATGCTCTTTGAATACACAGAGACAGCATGGCTAAGTGGAATGAACATAGGACTGTGAACCAGTAGCTCTCAAATTTTTATCAGCTCTGCCAATAAAACGGTGGGTGTGTCCATACTGTAAATAAAAACCCATAGCTGGCCCATATTAGCTGAAGGGGGCTAAGGGGCTTGGGCTAAAGAGCTGCTTGATTGCACCTCAGGCATGCAGACTTATCTGAAAGCCTGGGCTCTAGGACTGCATGATGTGGGGGAGAATCCCAGAGACAGGGCTCTAGCCCAAGCCTGAACATCTACAATGCAATTAAACAATTCCTTAGCCAGAGCCTGAATGAGCTGGCCCAATAGAGAATATTTAATTGCAGTGTAGCTATAGCCTAAATGGCTTAGACTTTTATGCTCAAAGTTGCCTGTAACTTCAGGAGCTTCACCTAACACTACAGGTTGAATCTCTCTCATTTGGCACCCTCAGGACCTGACTGGTGCCAAACGAGAGAATTCGCCGGACCACGGGAGGTCAATATTGTCTAACAGCATTACCAACACTTCCACTGTTTACTGGGCTCTTAGAAGACATTTAGAGGTAAATTACAGCTAAATAACAGCACAGAACCCTGACAGCCAGGGCTAGCGGCTGCAAACAAACTTTATGGGACCACGGGAAACTTGGCCACACTCAGGATAAATGGTCATAGGGCTAACTAAAATCTTGCCAGATTACGGATGTTGCTGGATGAGAGACTTCCAGATTAGAGAGGTTCAACCTGTACTAACGAGACAAATCCACAGAAGCACAGAGCACCCACAGCTCCCAAAAGCATCAGCTGCAGTTGGGACCACCCAGTTGTTCTGAATCTCAGAAGTAAAACAGTTGCAATGGTTGAAAATCCCCCCAGAAACGGCACACAAAAAGTCCATGGCCACTTGTGGAAAAGTTTCCCTTAACTTTTGAAAAGCAACTTCATTTGAGCAGAAATGGATCATTGTTCGACAGAGTTCTCCACCTGCTTATATCAATGGCAAATATGAGCTTCTGCTTCCAATTTCCTAATATGAACATATGTTCAGGATAATACTTACCCATTGCAATGGATGGTGCTAATGAGAGAGAAATATTTCCCATATTTGCATATTGAAATTTCAGTGCATACATTTCTGCTGCCCAGTGTATTAGATATACATTACATTCTTGCTTAATTATAGGTGTTCACAGAGTTTTGTTTTTCTCTATTTTCCCTTGATGAAGGGCTACTGGCATACCTCAGCTCCAAGCCCTTCATAAATTTTACTATGTCTTAACTCCAAAAAGTCAAACATATGGGACTAGATTTCTGTACCTTTACACGTGGTGAGTAGCAGCTTTTTCTACAGAAATCCCATTCACCTGAATTGGGACTAGGAATAGAAATCTCAGTAGCTTGTCCATTAGAACAGCTACAACAGCATCAGTATGATACGTACCAATCCAGTACACAAGCTTTGGAAGCCAATTCACTGTAACAGATTTTAATATCCTCTGCTGCACAACATGAAAATGTGGTGCAACATCTTACTTAAACAGCCTCGGTCCATATTATCTCTAAGATATTACATTGATAAAAGGCATATTAAAACCACAGAAATACAAGGTATGCACACATGTGCATGAAGGGGTAGGTACTTCCACCCCCATCTGAAGAAGTACAGTGTGTAGGTTCATAAAAATTCATCTTTATGCCATGAAATTAAGATCAATACTGTATTTAGGTTCAAATTAATTATTTTTCCAGAAGACTCTGATAATCTAAATTTACCTTATGCCATTTCCAACATAATACACAAAATAACTCTGATTTACTGTCAAACACACATTCTGAAATAATCTGCTTCAGAAAACAATCTCATTCAACTCTGTTTTCCCCTAAGAAATACAAATGTGCAAAGGAGACACCCCTTAAAAATTAATGGCACCCAATGCACAACTCCCCACTGTCAACATCAGCATTTCTTGAAACTATCTGAAGTGCTCAGACATGAGGACCATGTACCCTCTGAAATGCCAACAAATCAGGGGCATTTTCTTCTTAAACTTCCATTGATTTTCATTTCTAACCAAGATGAAAACTTCTGCTTTTTGTATTTATTCAGACCACTAAGACATTCAGAAAATATGTGTTCAAACACAATAATTTCTAGCAGAAGCTGCTTGCTGAAGCTGGACAGTACTAACCATATATCAGAGAAGTTGTATAATTCTATCCTATCGTAAAAAACTGAAAGTCTTTTAAAGGCTGATGAAAGGCAAGACAATTGTCTCTCTCTCTAAGCAGTAAGCCTCTTTGGTTGCATCTTATTTTACCAGACGTTGTAATGCTCAGCTGATAAATCAAGTAGTTGTTATCATCTACACTTACCTCTCATTTTGTTAAGCATCTATGAGGTCAGGAAAAAAATGTTCAAAAAATAAGTAAGAATGAGAATCAGGTTTGCACATTAGCACTGGTAAGTAAAGCACACAATCCCTGACACAGCTGTACAGCTGTTCTCCTCCCAGTAAAGTACTTGCTGCTATTTCCTGGAAACCTTGTACTAAACTTTGTCAAGTAGTTCCTGGGGGCTACCAGCTTTATCTTTTGCAGACTGTGATGAGCTCTGAAGCAAGAAAGAATAATTGTTGAATATCAGTGGTTAGCGGAAGGTTATTTTAATACCCGCGTACTTGTAGCGCACCATGAAAAATGGCCCGAAAGTTCCCATAAGAAGCAGCCGCTCCAAAGTATATCAAATTCAGGGACACTTAAGACTTCACTGTAAATCTACTTCTTCCTTTAAAACTGAAGCACTCTCCACTGCCATATTTTGATCTAAAAATGCACCGTACAAACTTCAGCTTCCTTCCTTTCTCGGTTTAATGTTTCTGAATGAATGACATTGTTTGTAAAACTGACTGAAGAAACTAGAAGTAGAGCATTTTTCACAGCCAGTCCTTTGCAAGTATTTTCCACAAAGCATATTTACATTGCAATCAGCAAAGTATTCTCCTGCAACATTCATGAGGCTACATATCAAGACTGAGAAGAGATGTTAATGATAAACATTCTGAAATAAACGGCAAAGATGTGACAAAGGAGTTTTTTGATATAGAAAAGTGCTTCCAAATAACCTCTGTGTTTTCTACAGTACCGGAAACTTTAGATGATATCTAAACATAAATAATGCTTCAAAAATTAGAACAAATGAGAAGTTATAATAATAAACTGACTACAGTGAAAAACTTCATCTTAGACAGAGCTCCAGTATACAATTTACAGTTTACTAAAATCCTACAGATCAGTACAGAAGTTCTTGAAACCAGCTTAATTATAGACAGATAATTGCCAAAGATTACTTGTGCATCAAACTCTCCATAAAATCAGAGCTGCATTATGGTGTGGAGATGTACAAAATACCTTATATATTTTGTTTATCTAAAGAGAGTATCTTAAGTTATTGGAGCTTCAGTTCAGTTTATCTGCTACCCAAAACACTGCATACACACAGCTTCAAGTAGAATGCTCTGCAGCAAATGGTTTGCTGAGCCAAATAATTTTGTATTTCTTAATGTCCTACCTTCATAACTGCCTTCTAGGAGACCCAGGTGCTCAAGTGCTTTCACAAATGCAACAATTATCACCAGTACCACAATCATTTCAAGTCCCTCCAAGTTCATCTTGAAAAATTATTCACACGAAAGCATCTTTTCTCAGGGAGCCTCCTTACTTCTGAGTTAGACTTTAATTAAAAAGCCCTTGTAGTCCAAGATATGCCAGAGAACCAGAGAAATAGAGCGCAAAAGAACTCCTGCATATTGCCACCATAAAACATTTCTGTTGACAGCAAAATGAACACAAGGAATGCAAGGAAGTCATATCTTACTATGTCTGCATCACTTGCCTGCATGGATACAGATGTTTCAGTCTCTAAGGCAACAGAATATACAGTAGCCACTTGGTATAGCATCTTCCCTCAGCATAAGCCAAAATTCACCAAATCTTTTTTTAATGTTTGGCTAAATCTGATGCTTTCCCCTCCCCAGACTAAATTACAGACACAGACTCTCTCACTCTGTAGAGTCTAGTAACAAGCAAACATGATTTGTCTGATGCCGAAAGGAAAGTTTAAGAAATGCAAAGCAATAGCAGGCGAACAAAACAAGCCACCACATCGTTGACACATGAACCCATCTGCATTTAATCAGTGGGGCTTAATAACATGTTGACTGACTTCTCTGCCCTGGTGTCCGTGTATTGTATGTTGTATATGTAACCCAGAGGCACTGGGAGCACTAAAATCTGTTCTATAGTTTTAGTGAAGAGCAGAAGAGCTGACAGCCACCGTGGGCCCCAGAGCAAGGTGTGTGTGTGCGCGTGGGGGGTCAGCTCTGGACCCCGGAAGGGACAGGGTCAACAGTGGAAGCAGTGGGGCCAAGGGCATTCAGCTCTCAGTGCTGCCTGGACCACAGTGCTGGGGCCCACTCCATTCCCTCACAGCATAAGTAGCAGCAGTGGTGGCTGAAGCTCCAGGTCCCTTTGAAACACCACTTGCCTCAGGGCAACTGCCCTTTTTGCTGCCCTCTCCCTCACCAGCAGGCCTGAGTAACAGCCAGCTGCCTTTTTCCCTCATTTAGTAATGGCACATGGCTTTAGCCTCTAAGGTGACAGGTTCAATCCCACATGCTGGCAATCCAGGTCCTTACACAAAGTAGAATCTACCAGTAACAGAGAGGGAGCCGTGATAGTCTATATACTACCGAAACAAAAAAGCAGTCAAGTAGCACACTATCTGAGCCCCAGCCTGGATTATTCCATTTACTTCCCAAAATCTACAAACCTGGAAACCCTGGACGCCATATCATTTCGGCCATTGGCACCCTCACCACCAGACTATCCAGTTACGTCGACTCCCTCCTCAAACCCTATGCCACCAACACTCCCAGCTACTTGCGAGATACCACTGACTTCCTAAGGAAATTACAAAACATTGGAAAAGTTCCTGACAATGCCATCCTTGCCATTATGGATGTAGAGGTTCTGTACACTAATATCCCACATAAAGACGGATTACAAGCAATCAGGAATACCATCCCTGATGTCAACACAGCCAATCTGGTGTCTGACCTCTGCAACTTTGTTCTCACCCACAATTATTTCTGATTTGGGGATAATTTATACCTCCAGATTAGTGGAGCTGCTATGGGCACCCGCGTGGCCCCACAATATGCTAATATATTTATGGCTGACCTGGAACAATGATTCCTCAGCTCTCGTCCCCTATTACCCCTCCTCTACTTAAGATACATTGATGACATCTTTATGATTTGGACCCATGGTACAGAGACTCTAGAAGAATTCCACAGAGACTTTAACAATCTGCACCCCACCATCAACTTATGCCTCGATTACTCCACGCAAGAGATACATTTCCTGGACGCTACGGGACAAATCAAGGATGGCCCGATCAGTACCACACTGTACCAGAAAGCCACTGATCGCTATACTTACCTACACCCTTCTAGCTTCCATCCTGCACACAAAACTAGATCCATTGTTTACAGTCAAGCCCTTAGGTACAATCGCATTTGCTCTGATCCAACTGACAGAGACCAAAAACTACACGATCTCTACCAAATATTCATAAACTTGAATTACCCATCAGAAGAAATAGAAAAACAAAATCGACAGGGCCAGATGAATACCCAGAGAACAGCTACTGCAAGATAGGCCCAAAAGAGCCAAGAACAGAACGCCCCGGTCATCACCTACAGCCTCCAACTCAAACCACAGCAATGAATTATTAAAGACTTACAACCTATCCTTAATCAGGATGCCACACTCCAGAAGGCCCTAGGTGACAGGCCTATTCTTTCCTACAGACAACCTCCCAACCTTATGAGGATTCTAACCAATAGCCACAGTCTATACTGCAGGAATACCAGTCCTGGGACTTTTCCTTGCAACAAAGCCCGCTGCCAGCTTTATCTACAAATCTATTCTGGCAATACCATCACTGGACCTAACCAGGTTATTCACAGAATCCTGGGCACATTCTCATGCTCCTCAACTAACATCATATGCCATCATGTGCCAACAATGCCCAGATGCTTTGTATATTGGACAGACTTTAAACTCTCTCAGACAAAGAGTTAATGGGCACAAAACAGACATCAAAACATTCCTGATCCACAAACCAGTTAGTCTACATTTTAACGGAGTGGGCCATTCTATTAATGACTTAAGAGTTTGTGGCTTATTGAAGAAGAATTTTCAGTCTGCTTTAGAAAGAGAAACTGCTGAACTCTCTTTTATATTCAAATTCGACACATTAACACGTGGTTTGAACCAGGATGCAAATTTTCTGGGACATTATGGCTACGTCTACACGTGAAGCCTACATCGAAATAGCTTATTTCGATGTAGCAACATCGAAATAGGCTATTTCAATGAGTAACGTCTACACGTCCTCCAGGGCTCGCAACGTCGATGTTCAACTTCGACGTTGCACAGCACCACATCGAAATAGGCGCTGCGAGGGAACGTCTACACGCCAAAGTAGCATACATCGAAATAAGGGTGCCAGGCACAGCTGCAGACATGGTCACAGGGTGGACTCAACAGCAAGCCGCTCCCTTAAAGGGCCCCTCCCAGACACAGTTGCACTAAACAACACAAGATACACAGAGCCGACAACTGGTTGCAGACCCTGTGCCTGCAGCATGGATCCCCAGCTGCTGCAGCAGCAGCCAGAAGCCCTGGGCTAAGGGCTGCTGCCCATGGTGACCATACAGCCCCACAGGGGTTGGAGACAGAGAGTCTCTCAACCCCTCAGCTGATGGCTGCCATGGTGGACCCCGCTATTTCGAAGTTGCGGGACGCGCAACAACTACACGGTCCCTACTTCGACGTTGAACGTCGAAGTAGGGCGCTATTCCCATCCCCTCATGGGGTTAGCGGCTTCGACGTCTCGCCGCCTAACATCGAAGTTAACTTCGAAATAGCGCGCGACACATGTAGCCGTGACGGGCGCTATTTCGAAGTTAGTGCCGCTACTTTGAAGTAGCGTGCACGTGTAGACACGGCTTATAGGGGCTGTTTGGGATACTTGGCTTAATCTAATTCTTGACCCCCTCCCCATCCCTCTGCTCACTGATTTGCTCACTTTGATAATTTTTTTCTGATTTGTCAACTTTAATTACTGTTTTTGGTTCTCTGTGCCTTAAATATTGAGTCTATTCTGGTATGGCTATGGTCTGAAGAAGTGGGTCTGTCCCACGAAAACTCACCTAATAAATTATTTTGTTAGTCTTTCAAGTGCTACTTGACTGCTTTTTGTTTTGATAGAATCTACCAGCTAGTAGTAGGGAGTGATTTACAAATGAAGCACAGTGTTAAAGTTTGAAGATTAGTCAAACAGCATACATTTTTGCTATGTATTGCACACACAGATGGCAGGATAATGACACTTAGTTTACTGCAGCTCCTCTTTCATGACAGGTGCCAAGGGAGGACAGGCAAACAATAGCATCAAGTACAACATACGCTTATTGGCACGGCTGCAGGCAGCCTGCTTTTCAGCACACGGAAACCACTTTGGGAAAGTGCTCACAACCGGCTTCCCAAGTGTGCGGCACCCACTGCTTAGAGAAGACTTTCAGAAGAGCTGTGCTCCCGTTTGGACACCTGTATAAACAGAGTTGTCCCCAGACACATGTGGAATACACAGCTGTGTAGGGCACCACTAAGTTTGGGGCACCATGTTGCTCCCCTATACTGCACCTGTGTATGCTTAGCACAGCTAGAGGACAATGGTGTCTCAAGCAGCCCCCATCCTCTGGCCTCTACTCTGGCCTGACTCCCAGCCCAATCTCCCAGCTACTCAGCCTCCAGTTCTGTCTCAGCCCCAGCAGCCAAATCTCCCAGTCTCTCACCCCTGCTCTGACAGCTCCCTTGGCTCTGGTGGTCATGATGACCTGGAATCCTGCTCCACCTCTCAGCCTGCAGCTCTGGTTATAGGCACTGCTTCCCTTCCACCAGCTCTGACAACTTAGGTGGGCCAGTGGTGCGGTCTTGGCATCACTGAGGGCTGGCTACGCCAGCCCCACCACTTCCCTCTGAGGCCCTGCCCCTTCCAGGGGCATGGAGCCCCACCACAAACACACATTTCCTGGGGGGTGACACTGGAAGCAGTTGGCCCTGCTGGCATTGGAGGGTTTTGGGCAGGCTGTCTGTGCAGAGAGGATGATGGTCATTTTCAGGGACTCGATAAGGGGACCAATTCTGTTCCCAATTGAGTGAGACTTTTGCCATTGACAGATGGAGCAGGAGGCAGAAGGAATGTTTGCAAAGCTGGAGCTTGTTTTCCTTACTTAGTTTTCATAGTGTCTGTGTTGGGCTAACGGTGTGGTGGTGAATGTCTCTTTTTGTTACCAATGTGAATGAAGTGCCTTGTCCCATGTGATTTCTCAGATACGCTGAGCAATTGGTTATATTTCTAAACCACTATTTTGTTATCAATATGCAAAATATCTTAAGTATGTACCGCTTCCCTGTTTTTCATTACAATATGTCGGCGTCCCGTATTAATGCTAATCATTTTCCCTTGAAAAATCGCACTTGGAGCGTCTCAAAGCTGTTTACCAATATTGGTGACATGATAAATAGTCTCAGGGGGTGCACACAAACGGTACAAAAAGTATTACAGCCACGTAGGGTACAGGAGTACATTCAGTCAGAACTGCACAGCTGCATTCTACAGTATGTAGCAAAAATGACTACTCTATTGGATGGAAATTCATGGCAGAAATTAGATAGCTGGTATAAAATGCCTAATGTTAGCATTGAACCAACACCATAAGGTTAAATCCTCTTTTCATTTAAAAGGTAAGATCAGCTGGATAAGTCATGACCTCTGTGGGCATGGGGTATTCCAATGAGGCCAAAGCAGACCTGGTCTGCGGTGGCCCAGGGTGTACTGTGGTGAGGGCCTTTCAGTCTAGCCGGAGCAGCCCAGGTCCATGGAGTATGCCTCAGGCACAGGGTGATCCAGTCTGCTCCAGCAGCCCCTGCTATGGTATGTGTGTGTGAGGGGCGGGGCGGGGCAGGGCGGGGGGCATTCCAGCCCAGCAAGGCTGGAGCTGGCCCCTGACCATGCCCCTGTTTAATCAGTTAACCAATTAACTAACTGAACAGAATTTTACATCCCTAATTCCAGGCAAATAAAAATATGTTCTAGAAGCAAAATATCCAGTTCACTCAGATTCCTGGGCCTCGTTGTCCATTCTGGCTTAGCTACATTCAGTACAGGGAGTGAGGGAATGGGTATAATTGGCTTTATATGGCTCCCCATGTTGGGAGCTCATGCAGCCTTTTCTGTCTTCCAAAGTAGGTTTGTACCAGTGGGCAAATCATCTGGCTTTATATCTCCTTTGGCTGCCTGCTAACATGAAGTGCCATAGGGCAATGAGAAATCAAGTCCTCTGTGTTCACCACCAAATGCACAACAAAATTCCTGGATGTGTAATATGCCCAGAAATCAGACCTCAATTGCTGCTTAATTACCATCAAGTGCTAGCACCTTGGCAAACTGTTTTCACAGCATAAAGGAGGACACACAAGAACAACAAACAATGGGAACAGGGAGACTACAGACACTGGGCCAAAAGCACAGATAACACATAAAGTTCCTCTCCAGCCAGCCTTCCTGAGAACTATTTGCACATGCTGTATTGATGTAGAAAAGAGGTGAAGGGCTGCTTCCCCCTGTGTTTAAACAGTGGGAGCAAATCAGCAGACAATGGAGAAATGCAGCATTTGGTTTCTGGCTTGTGAGTCTGCCTGAGAACCTGGGAGAGTCAAAGGAAGAGAGTTGCCTCCTGGGGTAGGGAAGAAGTACAGGGACAGAGAATTCTGCCATGAGGGTTGACTAGGTGCTATTTTTTTTTAATCAGGACGTCTGTACCTTTTTACCAATATACTAACAAAGAAAATAGCCTGAGTCATCTATTTCTCCTCCACAAGGGAAACTGAGCTAGGAGGACCCCCAAAACCTGCCACAGCTCAGCAGCTGGAGAACACTTACCATCTGCATAGTTGCTGCCCCTGAAAGACTTCATCTGGACTTCTGTCCCTCCATGTGACCCACTGTATGACAAAGATACTCTCTTCCCCATGGAGCTCATGAATGGTGTGTCTACACTAGGAACTAAGAAGATAACTTCAAAGATAGGCACTAAATCGAAGTAGCCAGTAGGGAGTCTACACACATTTTATATTACTTCAAAGTTAACTCTGAAGTAGGGAGCCCAACTTTGAAGTCCTTACTCCATTCCTGGGACTGGAGTGCCCTACCTTTGAAGTTTAACTTTGAATTACGGTGTGTGTAGACACTCAGCTTCGAAGCTGCTTACTTTGAAGTTGTACTTCAAAGTAAGCAACTTCAAAGTTATTTTTGTAGTGTAGACACAGCCAAAGTGTGGCAAATTATTCCAGGTGAAGTCCACATTGGAAGCTATCACACAGCAGTTTATTCAGTATTAGTTTACAATTTATTCTACAATCATCATCCCAGTCAGTTTTTCTGTGTAGCCAAGTCCTCAAGGGTATGTGGAATTTTCAGTATGCATTTAAGCTTCTAATGTGGCCCATCAGTGTTAGAATTCAAAATCCTCTATTTGCAGACCAGGTATAGCATACAATAGCATAGCAGCTACTATAGCATAGCAGACCAGGTATAGCTACTATAGCACAGCAGCTATGAATGTTAATGTGCCTAACCTTGACGAAGAAGGGACTATAGTACTTCTCTAAGTCCTATTCTGTTCTTGGCCCCTTTGCTAGTATTGCCAAAAATTCTGCCCCCAGCCCCATGCTGTAGCAATAGATTTTGAGAGCGCAGACACTCATTCACTGGGAACTGAAATGAGATCAATCTCATTTCACACACCCCAACCCACAGAAAGGTGGACTTTGGAGAAATGAGACAAAGTCCTGACTTTATTATTTATCATTTGTATAACAATAGCACCGACAGGCCCCAGCTGACACCAGGTCACACCTGTGCTAGGTGCTGTACAAACACTGACAGATATTCCCCACCCCAAAGATTTGCAATCCAAATACTTAGACAACAGAGGAGAGAAAAGGAGTTCGACTCCACTTTACAAATGAAGAACAGAGGTGGGTACAAAGGGCATGAGAACTATTATAAGATCACTAGAGAAGTCTAAAGAGAGCATTAAACAGGGTCCAAGCCCAAGCCTCATGAGGTCCAGTCCAGTGCTTTACCCACAAGAACAACTTTCCTACACAATCTTGGACTGGTTGGTCAGTCATGACAGGCCATGGCAGACCAACCTTCGTATCCAGCAGGGATCAAACCTATCAGTACTAGACACACAGGCTTTCCTCTGCTTCTCATGAAATAAAGCTGTTGTGGTCACGGGGCTCAGCATCTAGAGGGAAATGCTTGTATTTACAAAGCCAGCATACTGTTCTTCTCATGGCAAGTTCAGAAGCAGAAAATCTCTAACTAGTCCAGAGTGTCTCTTTTCAGTTCTCAGATGGCTGGATGGGAATTTAGCTCGCCAAGGCAGTACCCAATCTTTCAACCAACTCTTATTACAGTACAAGTTGGCTAATCCATCATTTTATTAATAGTATGATTATAGTATACATATTTCACTCTGTGGTATGCGTGGGAGGCTTCATTATGCCACTATCTTTGAGCGCATATCTTTTTTCATACAGCTTTGTTAAAGTTATCATGGCAAATATGTCAGCTCCTGCTTTTTCAACATTTCCTCCAACGCTTCCAGCATTTTGTCAAATGCTAATCAGTGTTGAGTTCAAGGACAAGTTATTCAGTGAATACAATCCATGCCCAGTAATACTAATTTATTTTACATCACAATGATGCAATAAGAGGCAGCAGCAAGAATTTAATGCAAGTGTGAACAAAGCTGAGCCAGAAGAGAACAGCCATCATTTTCACATTTTGTATGGTGTATAATGAAAAGCCATTGTGATAATGGTTAGGTGGCCAAGGCTGCATTATTGCTGGTCAAGTGTTTTATAATCTAGGATTACTGCCCTGCTCCTTTTAAGACTCCTAGCTCCTTTTAGTGTAACGCTATACCTTGATATAAATACCATCCGTAATATTAGCACTGGTAGTTATTCCATGTATGATTTTCTAGCTGTTAAAAGCTCACCTTTTTCACAGTTGAAGCAGCAGGTGAGCCTGGGAGCTGTAGCCATCACTACCAATGATGCTACCTGGGCATGCAGGGTAAGAGCAAGGCCCTTTGCTGGGTAGCTGCTCAACGCGTACACACATGGGGCTTGCCAACCCTAAAAGGCTGGGCTTAACTGCTATCATCCTGCCATGGCCCCACCAAGCAGTGGTTACCACAGCAATCCTCTTATAAAGGAACTCATGGGCATGGTAAATTGCCATGGTAACAAGGCAGCTTCGTGAAGCATTTTAACTACACCGAGATTTGAGCCTCACACAGGGCTAGATTCTGCCAACTTTTGTGGTGTTGCATTTCGCCACTGGATAGAGAGAGATGGGGAACCTTTAAATGAAATCATTATTTATCCTCAAATCTGCACGTGTGTGCCAACTAAATTAAAAATAAAACACAAACTGTATTTTGTACCTTTCGGGACCTCTCGGTTAGGCTGTGCCTGGACTGATGAACTTCCCCTGAATATTAAGTATGCTTTACCCAATATCTTATGCCAGGAACAGTCAATCATATCAATAATGAAACAGAGTGTTATTAGCTAGTTCTGCCTGTAAATGGGATATGATATATTGGGAGAAGTCATGTCCTAAGCTGTACCCGGCTTAGGGGACCCGAGAAGGGGACTTATTTCCCTTCTATAATTTGACCAGAAGGGATGTTCTGATTTTATTATCCCTTTGGAATTTTCTGTGTAAATGAAAAGTTAAACATTAATTAAGGAAACCCAGGTGAAGGCTTTGCTTCTTCAGGAGAAAAGTGAAAGACTAGAGTGGGACCCTGCTTAGATCGATTATGTCAGTGGCTCCAGTTAAGATTTAGAGATCATCGGTGGTCAGCAGAACAATTTGGTGGCCCATTGAATGACTTCTGTGATAACAGGGAAGTACCTAGCAGTATCCAAGCTGTGATGCTTCTTAAATATAGCCCAGCCAGCAATATCTTCTAAAAAGATTTTCAAGAAAACAAACACCTTTTCAAACAAGCAAACAAAAGCTGAAAAAGCAATGCTTTAAGCAAGCATTTAGATGCTGTTCATTTCAACAGCGATCAGACAGTTGGAAGTGAAACAAACAAACAAGATGGCAACAAAGTGCAACTGGGAAGAGGCTTTCAGTAGTAACAGATTGGAAGTTTCTAACCTGCAAGGGGAGGTGAGTGGCATATGGGGTTCTAAGCAAGAAGCGGCATTCCTCACATTACAGCATGTAGATTTTCAATTTCATCATTGTGGATGAGAGGCTGGATATGAGTCAACAGTGTGCCAAGAAGGCTAATGGCATATCAGGGTGCATTAGGAGGAGCATTTATAGCAGATCTAGAGAAGTTATTGCTTCCCTCTATTTTGCACTGGTGAGGCCACATCTGGAGTATTGCTCCAGTTCTGGGTCCCTCAGTATAGAAAGGATGTGGATGCACTCGAGCAGGTCCAGCAGAGGGCAATGAAAATGATTGGGGGGGGGGGATGGAGCATGTGACCTATGAGAAGAGGCTGAGGGATCTGAGTGTACTTAGTTTGCAGAAGAGAAGAGTCAAGGGTGATTTGATAGCAGCTTTCAACTTGCTGAAGAGGATGGAGAGAGGCTATTTTCAGTAGTGACGGATGGCAGAACAAGAAGAAATGGTCTCAAGTTGCAGAGCAGGAAGTGTAGGCTGGATATTGGGAAAAACTATTTCATCAGGAGAGTGGTGAAGCACTGGAATGCATTACCTAGAGAGGCAGTGGAATCTCCATCCCTAGAAGTTTTTAAGTCCCAGCTTGACGAAGTCCTGGCTGGGATGATTTAGTTAGGGTTGATCTTGCTTTGGGCAGGGAGCTGAACTCGATGACCTCAGATTCTATGATTCTATGATCTCCTTTTCTATTTGGCAAACAGATCTGTAATGTAACAGAGAGAAAGCCGTGAAGTGGGTCTGTCCCATGAAAGATCACCTAATAAATTATTTTGTTAGTCTTTAAAGTGCTACTTTACTGCTTTTTCGTTTTGATAGATCTCTAATGTGTTTGCAAGGAATGTGTAGAGTTGGAGTCAGGAGAGGAGATAACCAGAAAGGAGCTTCTTAGCAGTTGATAATACAAATTAATCTGAAAATCACTGGCTAAAGATTCCTATTCGCTCCCCAAACCTCAGATCAGAGCCCCAAGACTAAAATGGCCATTTAAATGAAATGACTGTGAAGAGAGTTTCCATATGTAGAGAATGCTAATAGCCTTGATTGGAACGTCCTTGTAGATTAAATGATTGCTAATGAAAGCCATCAGGTTGCATATTTTAGCTAAAGTGAGGATGATGGCTTACAGTATATTGAAAGAGTGACAACAAACACTGGTTTTGGGACTTAACTGACATCTTAATGGGAATATTATTTCTCAGCACAAACTCAACTCCATACGTAACACTGACAAACCAAGGTTGCTGGCACCAGGAATAGAACTTCTGAGCACAGGGTCCAAAGCCCTGCACTCTACCATGTGAGCTAAAGGCCCACCGGCTCTCAGCCAATGCTGTAGAGCAGAGACTTCACTCACCTCAGATGAGGTCTCAGTACCTCTGGAGCCTACACATATATTAGGGCTTTATTGATGGAATGGACAGGAAGAGAAATACTGAAGAGTGAGCAAAATTGGAGAAGGAGGAAGGAAATATGCCAGTGAGGCAGATCCTGAATGGAGCATTGGGTGATGGCATGAGCATTGCCATGCTCTCAGCTGAGCAACTGATGGTTGCCAGTAACACGCTCAAGTGTCTTTACCCTAGCATTGGCTGCAGAAATGGGCCAGATGATTTTTAACTATAATGTGAAGGCTGTCACACTGGAGCAAGCAGTTAAAAGTTTGCTTTGCACAAAAACAGCAAACCCGATTGAAAGAGCAAGGGAAGAGATAGACAAGTAGCTTCTACTGGAAGCTGTAGACTGATTTATGGCCCTTTAAAAGACATCAGGAACTGCAGCCCTTTCGAGTACGCTGGACGAAAATGGAATGAATAAGGCAACAAAGGAAGATCTAAGTGCTACATGTGGCATCTGAAAATTCCACCCAGGGGTAAATTTTTACATGGTTACCAAGAGTTTGCCAAGTATTGTTCTTGTGCTACACATGCAGCTATTACCTACAATAAAGGGCTCTCTTTTTGACAAGTTATCATTCTGACACAGGTTATATGATTTCTGGGGAACTTAGGAACACTGGCATATTGGCCTAGTTACCACTGGAGTTATATCAGAGGGCATGTCTACACAGCAGCTTTATTTCAAAATAAGCCTTCCAGAATACATTTGAAAGCATCTTCTATCTCCTGATATGTCATTTATTTCCATTTAGCTTTTATAAGTCTTTAAAAATTTTTCACATTACATTCAAAAGGAATTAAATTGACATACCTATCAACATTGCTAATGTTCTGTCATACAACCAGTGATATTCTTGAACACATTCTGCAGTGGTCCAATCCACTCTTAACCTTGTGCTGGATCTATAGTTCAGCACATTCGGAACTTTGAAGTACATATTTAAATTTTTTCCATCACAATACACGACTCTCTCAAGAACTAGTGCTGCATGGTAATATGCAATAGACTAGCACAGTTTTCAATAGCGCTGTCTCTCTGAAGCTGATCAAAGGGATCAGGTTCCAAAATGAAAAGAGTTCTTTCTCCATGAATTACAGATGTGGTTATTTAAATTGCATACACCCCTTCTTGAAACAGTCTAGTCACGGATTAAATTTTAACTCTGAAAAGAATAAAAAAATATGTAGAACATTCAAAAGTACCTATAAGATCCATGCTTGTTACATTTTATCACAGATCATCAAAGGCAATCTACAGTAGCAAACTAACGCATTACTCTGAAGTAGCAAACTTAGTGAAAGTTTACTACCATTTCTCCAGTTCTCATCTATTAATTGTGGAAATGGAACTCAGACCTCTCTTGCTTAAAAATGAAACCCAAGTGAAGTCACTTCTCACATGTGAAATCTGCCAGGTTATATGCACAGACACGTTCCCTTTCTGATAGCTCAGAATAGCCAGAGTTGTACAAATAAATGAAGATTCAGCAGGCGCCTGACAAGCCAGATTTGACAGGAGGTTAATAGCCTGTCTTTTGTGCCAAAAAACTCATTTCTTATGTAGTGCTTTCTGTTTGATCTGACCACTGAAAAGCATTTTCAAGGTTACCAAGTACCACACTTCCTTCCCCGCCCCTCTTTTTCAAAATGTGAGCAGGGCAGCAGAAAGAAAAATCAGCGCTGGCAAACAAACATTTCCCCCTTCCAGCTCACAAAGCCTTGGATGTTCATATGCTCTCTAGCTACACAGTAATTGCAGCTCTGTGACACAGGGCAGGTTCAAACTGCTCCAAGCAAAGAAAGGAGATCAGCTTCTGATCTTGTATAATGACAGTCACGACAAGATCACATCCAGAGATGCTGGAGGAAATGCCTTATGGGAGAGATTAAAGGAAATAAATATTAATAGCGTGGCTAAAGAGAAGATGAAAACTGTCTACACATCTCTCTGAAGGGTATAAACATCAAGGAGGGAGAGGAATTGTTTAGGAAGATTTAAAGTGTATAACTAGAGGAAATTGATCCATTGGAAAATTCTGATCCCGCTTTCATTAGGCTTGCATTAACATCCCTTGCATTCTACTAACACAGAGTTCTTCTGCAAACCGGGGTGTAAGTGCTCTAGCTTGTAAGGTGGCAACGCAGGCCTGCTAATGAGCATTAAATGTGATGTAGTGTGTTTTGATCTACTCCCAGATGAGTGAATGGTAGTTCTCAAACATTCACCAACCCCTGCACTCTTTAGCGAAGTACATCTGTCAGGGCTCATCCTCCCTATGACACTCCGAGTGTAGAAGGTGGGGGGCTCAAAATACCTTGCCTCTCTAGGCTCAGCTTCAAAAAACTTCCTACGGTCACAGATTCCCTGACCCTAGGAGGTAGCTTCCACCACCCAAGAGAGAGAAAAAACCCTTTTAAAACCTAGGAAGACACACTTGGGCTGTCACCCAAGTGTGGTGTAACCCCAACATTCTACCCCTCACTCAGGAGAGAACTTGGAAACAAAGAGAAGAAATTAAACCGCTATGTGATAACTGTCTGTTTGGTCTAGTCATGAATATACACAGTAATTTTTTAACATAAAGATAAAAATATACCACAAAAGTGATAAAGCATGCATGGCTGTGAGCTGTTACAAAACAACTAAAACAAAATCAAGGTTAGAGCACAGAGCATTTTTTCCCTGGGATTCAGTTTAGAAATTACAGAATATAGGGGAAATAAATTAACCAGCCTAAGATGCCCCACACCAAACCCAGAATAAATACTACCTGATTGTGTCGAACTAAACATTTCCTTTGTATTTACATATCTGTACACCCAGATCATGTTGTGGCCGGGATTATCTACTGGATGCATGAGGCCTGGTTAGGATTAAAAGCATCTTGGTCTCTCTCTCTGCTCTAGCCGAAGAACGAAAAAACCCCACAACCGGCAACTGCTTCAATTTAAAACCCATACCTCTCTCTCCCCATTGGCTCATCTTGCTGCTTGCCAACAGACGACCCATTCTCTCTGGGTTTAACCCTTTATAGGCATTAATTCATGACAACATCAGTGAGGAGTTTCATTGATCATGGTTGCCAACTATGTGAACTGGTGAAGAATTGACCCAACTCCCAGTTTGTGCTAGACTTATTGTGACATTTAAAATGGAGTCCCAGCTGCAATGTGTTATCTCCTTTCAATTTTTTTTCTAGAAAATTGTCCTGCGATACCCCTGCCTACAATACCTATGGATACATATAAAAATACACACAAAACACACACAAAATATAAAAATACACACAAAACCCACAGACTGCTATGCTTATTTACACGCCTCCAGCTTCCATCCAGGGTATACTACACAATCCATTGTTTACAGCCAGGCATTAAGGTACAACCGTATTTGCTCTGATCCATCAGACAGAGACAAACATCTATAAGACCTCTACCAAGATTTCCTCAAACTACAAAACCCTGCTAATGAAGTGAGGAAACAGATTGACAGAGCCAGATGGGTACCCAGAAGCCACCTGCTACAAGATAGGCCTCTCAAGCAAAACAAGAGAACCCCACTGACCATCACATACAGCCCCCACCTAAGGCCTCTCCAACACATCATCAGTGATTTGCAACCCATCCTGAACAATGATCTTTCACTCTCACAGACCTTGGGAGGCAGGCCTGTCCTCACCTTCAGACAGCCTGCCAACCTTAAACAAATCCTCACCAGCCACTACAAATCACAAACCAGTGGCTCTAGGCCTGGAATCAGCCCCTGCAACAGTCCTCACTGCCAACTCTGCTCACATATCTACACCAGTGACATCATCACAGGACCTAACACCAACTATACTATCAGGGGCTCCTTTACCTGCACATCTACTAATATAATATATGCCATCATGTGCCAGCAATGCCCCACTGCAATTTACATTGGCCATACTGGACAGTCTCCACGTAAAAGAATAAATGGACATAAATCAGACATCAGGAACGGTGATGTACAGAAGCCTGTGGGAGAAAACTTCAATCTTCCTGGACACTCAGTAGCAGATTTAAGGGTGGCAGTCCTGAAACAAAGACATTTCAAAAATCAAATGGAGAGAGAAATCTCTGAGCTGCAATTTATTTGCAAATTTGACTCCATTAACCAAGGATTAAATAGAGACTGGGAGTGGCTCGCTTTTACAAAGGCAGCTTCTCTGCCCTGGGTGTTAAGATCTCCCCATTAGACTCTGACAATGGCTCACATCCTCCTGTCTGATCTGACTTCTTTTTTCCTCTTTTGATACCTACTATTGATAATGGGCCATTTCCACCTTGCTGAATAGGCCTTGTCAGCTCTGGCCCTCCATTTTACTGGGATCCCATTCTTTAAATACCCCTCTGAAACCACGCCCCCACTCATACATCTGGTGAAGTGGGTCTTTGCCCATGAAAGCTTATGCTCCAAAATATCTGTTAGTCTATGAGGTGCCACAGGACTTCTTGTTGTTCACAAAACATTTCTGAAATGCATGAGAAGCCTGACTTTGTTTTGATCTTTATTAATGAAAACTGCTGGTTACATAGTGTAATAATGGAGAAGTAGAATATTAATGTCCATTTTCCTACCAGCACTAAGCGCGTGATTGATCAAGGACTGTGAATACATTGTCAGTAGCTCTTAACATTAATCTTCTGACTTTTCCTGCTGCTATGACTTAGAACGTTTTTATGCCTTCATGGTCCCAGGATGCAAGGACTGAAGATATTAAACAATGTTAACTACTCAGTGGGCCAAAGAGTATTAAGTCTTACAAAGCAGTTTATATAACAGGTGATATTTCTGTATTTTGTCTGTAAAAATTGTCTATGATGTAATTCCCATTCACTTGGTTAATTTTGGGTATTAACAAAATATGAGTCACTTTAATAATGAGAGGGCTTCAAAATACTAATTGCACTTGGTTTGGGAATCACTCAGAGCATGCACTTATTTACATTATTTACACATCTTTGTAGTAACAAAAATTGGGCCTAGCATCTCTCCAAAATTGGCTCTCCTGACATGTCAGATACAGGAAACTCTTTCATATCCAACAGCCCCAGGAGGTTGCCGGATATTCAAATATTCTGAATACCTGAGAGGTATACCTAGCAATGCATAACACTAAAGAAAAAACAGATTAGATATTAAGAAACAAACAAAAAAGTATGAAAAGTACTTTATTTACCAACGACACTAGTATTGTACATTGAATACTTGCACTGTATTTGCAGTATTTATTTGTATTTACTTTCACTATACTGTACATATGGAAAATGTAAATAAAATGTACTTATAGTTAAAATGCTGGTTATCTGAGAGTTCCAGATGATAGAATGCTGGATATGAAAGTGTTTACTGTACTTCTATTTCAGATCACAAATCTACAAAGAATACCCTTGTACTCAAGGTTTTTCTACACGATCAACAGAAATTACAAAGGTTTGCATACATGAAAATAAAATAAAAAAAGTTTACACGAACTTTATTCCTTTTACAAGCGCTTGGGGGCAGAAACTTGTATGAGCCTGCCCAATTCCAAACAATATTGTCTGGCACTGGAACGCATGAAACAGATGACAAACATCAATTTCAAACATTAAATAGCATTTCAACTACTGTCACCTTCAAGCCCTGCAAAATTGGAACAAACAAGATGGGTTATAACTTTTTATGATGTTGCTCTTTTCATTATTTTTAAGATTAAGACTTGTTCCTGTGCAGTAGCCTGGAAGACAGAGCACGGGGATTCGAAACTTCACTGAGAAGTACATCATAAAGAGAAAACTAAACCAGAATGCAAGTGGCATATTTTCAGAGTGCACCTGTAAAGTAATGTGTGACAAAAGCCTGGGGAGGGTGAGACGGTGAGAGCTGAGACTACAAAAGCAGGAAAAGGGTTACTTTCTAGCACAAGAGGGAGGTGGTTATGGGAAAAACAAATTGCTAATTAGATGTTTGAAACAAAAGACCAGCTCATCAAAGAAGTGGCATCCATCCTTAAGTCCTCAATGAATAATAGACCAATGAAACCATCATGGGTACAAGAGGAACAAATTTAAGCAGTATCAGCCAAAGCATAGGAGCTGCTGAGAGGCACTGTCTATATTTCACAGACATGAGACCATCTTGAATTTGAGAATCAGCCTGTTGCCAAAAGCTTTAAACAGGGCATGAGATGAAGCCATCCATCCATTCTAGTCCAAGGACTTGTGCTGGGCAGTTGCTTCCTAAATTGGCTAAACTTTTTTCAACAGCAGAATGTTGCAACTATTATCAGCAATCTGTTGGCAAGCCAGACACTAGGAACAGCTTGATTGGCATAACTAAACGCTCTTCAGTTTTCAGTATTTTCCATCTTATAGCAAAGAGCATTGTGATTGATCAGTAAGGCAGATGGAAGATATCAAACAGTTTCCAAACATTGATGATAAGTGTCTGCTGTTTGTAAGGATGTTGCATTATTTTGGCACATGAGAGACAGGCACAAAAACCCCTGCCATTTTTGTACATATTTTCTTCCCTGTTTTGACACTGATGTTTTCCAGACACAAAAGGTGAATGGAAGAGACGTGTTGAAAGAGGTCAGAAATTCAGGAGGTAAATAACGAGATAAAAAGAGCTGGTGGCATTAGAAAATCTAAAGCAGGAATAGAAAAAAAGTTGGGGGTGGTTTGCCGTGATTAACCCCTGGCAAGACAACGGTACTTTATTTATCTGCATGTCTGCAGATACCGTTGCTTGCACTTCTAAACTCATGAAGAGAATGAACCTGACATCTTGGTGTTCTGTTACATTCTGTCTATCACCACGTAACTGTAAAGTAGAATTGCAAACTTAGACAGGTCTCTTCAGATAACTCATTCTTTTGTCACAGTAAATATGATATTGGTGCTAAAAATATTATAGTAATGGGTGATGTTACCTCACAGGTAGTACCAGGTGGTATGCAATAAGCCAGAGGTGATTAACGAGGGTTAGCCCCAGTGGGTCACCCACTCTCTATTTACCTGCACCTCCACAGGTATGGCTGTTTGCAGCTCCCATTGTCAGTGGATTGCTCTTCCTGGCCAATGAGAGCTGCAGGAAGTGGTGACTCAGTCCACACTGTGTTCTGCAGCTCCCATTGGTTGGGAGGAGTGATCCACAGCCATGGGGAGCTGCAGGCGGCTGTACCTATACAAGTGCGGGAAAGTTGGTGACCCACCAGTGGCTAACCCTGGCAAACTACCTCATGGGTGTGCCCAAGTTTCCTGTGGACCCATAAAGTTTGCTTACCGCCACCAGTCTCAGCTCTCAGTGTTCTGCATTGTTATTGAGCTGTGATTTACCCTTAATGTCTTCTAAGGGCCCAGCAAGCAGTGGAAGCGTTGGTAATGCTGCTGGACAATATTGGTCCATCAAATTCTCTCGTTAGGCACTGGTCAGGTCCCAAGGGTACTGGACTAGAGAGGTTCAACCTATCACAGGATACAAAGATGCCAGCTTGTTTCCTTCGCGAGTTTGGAGTGCAATTTCAGATGCTTCAGACTACTTCATACTTCTGCAGACTGCTTTATACTTCAGAGTGATATTATACTTGCAGGAGCAGCATCCCCTGTATGTGAAATAAAGTATAAGGCCGGGAAAGAACTGCAGACTGTGAAATAGGCGTAGTCTTCTCAAACATCAGTGTGGGTTGTCCTTTTTATTTCCTGTAAGTTTACATTACGAGGCTAGAACAGTGAGAGGGAGATTGTGATGATGCTTAGCCTTTTTTAAAAAGAGGAGTGTTTGAAATCATTCTAATTTGGAGCACAGGTTTTTCAGAATGAAAAGTTTACTTTTAATTTAACCATACACAGCATTATTTTTTAGTTTATTTAAATCAGGCATATTCATAATCCTTATCTTTTATTCACATGTGTTGAATTTGTTTTGCTTGGATGGAAATTTCATTATTAACTCGGAAAAGAATAACCCTGAAACCTTCATGTTCCAAGATGTAGTCAGAGAAGTGATTTTGGGAAAGCTCCATTATGAGGTTCCATCATTGCTCTCTTTGCATTCCACCTCATCAACTGCACTCAGCTTACAAATAAAACGAAAAAAACCAAACAAACAACATTTTCCTTGCCTGCATATTTAAGATGTTTATTTATTTTCATGTTTATTGTAGTGAAATGTTAGTTAACAGGGAAAGGAAAATAAATTGTGTCCTATTCGCAAGAAAACAACAAAAGAAATTAACAATTGTCCATCTATTGTAAACATTCATATCGGGCCATGGAATCAAGCCACTTTCTCTGTGTTAGTATATACATCAGCTTATGGAGGAAAACAAATCCAATCATGTACTTCATGTCTACACTAGCCCCCTTTTTCAAAGGGTTAGGGTAATCAGCCTGAGCAGGGAATAATAGTGAAATGCTAAAATGAATATGCAGCACCTTATTGGGCTAATTCTCCCCGCAGCAACTTCGAACTGGCAAACTTTGAAGCACCAGCAAGCTGTGTAGCTGGGGGCACTTTGAAGTGCCCACGCAACTTCGAAGAGCCCTTACTCCCAAATAAACTTTGAAGTTGCTGTGGGGAGAATTAGCCTAACGAAGTGCTGCATATTCATTGCAGCACTTTATTATTCTTCCCCACGCAGGCTGATTGCCAAGCCTCCTTTGAAGAAGGGGCCTAGTGTAGACACAGCCTGTGTGATCTGAGTTTATTCACCTTGAGCAAAACATATAAGCCCAAGGTTAATTTTCAGCTCATGCTTTGGTAATTTGCTGAGTTGAGACCTTCAGATGCAAGTGACAATTAATCCTGGATTTTAACTGGCCACTCCAAAACCTGCAGAAGTGGGTCTAACCCATGAAAGCTCATTACAGAATAAATCTGTTAGTCTTTTAAGTACTACAGTACAGCATGTTATTTGTGAAGCTACAGACTGGCACGGCTACTCCTCTGGGACTATTGATAATTGTACTGACACACATGGTAGACCACATACGGTCTCACTGTATTAGCCTGCATGACAGAAGTACAAATGTGCATCTGTCAGTCATAAGTACTTGTGAGCAAGGGCATGTCTACCTTCAAAGAGAGACCTATGGCAGGAGAGTTTCAAAACCCAGATAACTGACATGGGCCTACGGACTTGAGTGATGGTGCTAAGAGTAGCAGTGTAGACATTACTGCCTGGGCTGGAGACCAAGCTATGAAATTCGATGAGGGGGTAGGTCTCAAAACCCAGGCCTGAATGCTTATACTGATACTTTTAGTCCCATTACATGAGCTTGAGTCAACTGACCTAAGCTTGGTGATCCATGGCCACAGGTCTTTTATTCCCGTGTAGACACACTCTGTGGCAAACGCAGGCTGGAATAAGGTGCTGATTTCACACAATCACTTTTATAACGGTCCTCAAACTTTAAAGGAGACATACCATTAGATTCCAATTGTGGTGGGGGTGGGCGGGAGGGAGGGATGGGGAGGGCGGATGCAGGCAGGGAGGGAGATATGATGCATTCCAGAAAGGTTTGATCAGAAATTTACTTCAGGTATCACAGAAAACATTCAAAAACAAATAAAAATGCAGCCTACAATCATCCCTCACTATATGAGCACAACTGGTTCTCAAATTTCTGCTCATAGGCGAAAACACATGAGAGAGACACTAAATTCCCATTAAAACACATGTAAACGTCTCCAATTCATTCCAAGAGCTTATAATTTGACATAAACCAGTTGAATTTAGGTACTTTTCTGATGTATTTGAATAGTTTGGCACCAGAAATAGGATGAAGTATATGTATGTAGAGCAGGGATTCCCAACCTATGGGTCAGGACCCAAACATGGTCCTATTAGATTTGTTAAAGGTCGCCAGTTGGGCCATTCCCAGCTGCATGTGGCTGTTAAAGAAGCCATCTACAGTTTCTTAACACAGCTGCCTCAGACAGATATCAATCAACAGAGGTAGCTGCCATCTCCAGCAGCTCTCTCTATCACTAGGTGCTGAAATCTTAACCCTTGAGGTAATTGGCTTTAATCACTGTTACCTGCTGGGAGCACAAGGGCTGGGGGAGCCACCCAGCCTAGCCGCCCCAGTGAAGAGGCTGCAGGAGGAGGAGGAGTGTCTAAGGCTGGGGCCGTTCAGGGATGCAGCAGGGGGTGAGGGTGTCTAAGACTAGAGGAAGTTTGAGGCTGCAGGGGGAGGAATATAAGGCTGGGGCAGTTTGGGGCTGTAGGGAGAGCCTAAGACTGAGGGCAGTTTGTGGCTGCTGAGGGGCTGTAAGGCTGGGGGTGGTTTGGGGCTACTGGGGTGGTTAAGGATGGGGGCAGCTTGGGACCTGGGGGGGGTAAAACCTGGCTGAGGGTGAGGTATGTGGGGCAGGCGGGGCGGGGGGACTAATACATTAAATCTTCGCGTTACCCAGGGGTTGTTCCTGCAACCCCTAAATAACTCAAATTTTCCTGCAAGGGGAGTGTAGCCAGGAACCACCAGGGCTGGTCAGTCTCCTCACTCCCAGAGTGGCAGGAGCTGGGAACCAGGGGAGGCTGGTTCCAGTCTCCCCATGGCTTGCAGGACGTGGAAACTGATCAGCTCATGGCTCGTCAGTTTCATGCTCCCACCAGCGCAGGGAAGGGAACCAGGCTAAGAGCCTTCTCCCTCTCTTCCCCCAGCCCCAGAGCTGCAGACAGCTGCATGTCTGAGGGATGGGAGGGAGAAGGCTCCAGCCATGGGGCTGCAGGTCTCCCTGCCCCCAGCCACTGATCCTGCAGCTGGAATGGAGCCAGCTGCAGGGCTCTGGGTTTCTCCGCCCCTTGGGCAGGGACCTCACAGCTGGCTCATATAAGCAGGGGAAGTTCACTCATTTAGTGAACAAAGGTAGGTAGGTATGTCCCTCATTTTAACGAGTACTCGTAAGTAAAGTACTCATTAAATGAGGGATGAATATATTTAGAAAGTCAGAAAATATCCAAAATACAGTGAGTATGATTTTTAAAGGTGTCAAGTGCCACACTCCTACTGAAAATCAACAGGAATTGGGAACCTAATTCTACTTGTGCATCTGAAAATCTTTGCCAAGAGCAATGTTCTCTGGGCTATGACAAAGGTTGATGTTGTTCAAGGGTATGTTAAGAAAGCCTTGCTTAGAAAAGTGCAGCTTTTACTGTAGCACTGTCTACCAGTAGACACACTCAGATACTTATCACTGTTTTGTCTTTTATGATCTGAATCCATAACTGCAAATTAATAGGACACATTGGATCAGGTTACCAGGTGGTGTAAACTCCTATATTTCCACTGATTATCCTTGTCTTTAAGAGAGTCACACCAACTGAAAATCTATCCTGATCCTACTCCCTCTTTCCTTTATTTTCAGTTGTTGGGATTTTTGTTTTGTTGTTGTTGTTTTTAAATTTTAAAGGATTGAGACACTGCACTTTATTATTTCAGGCCAGCCCATATCAATCATTTACAAAGAAATACAAGTTGAACCCCTACAGTCTGGCACCATGGGGACCTAACTGATGCCAGACAAGAGAATTTGCCGGATATTGTCTAGCACATTATCAACATTTTCACTGCTTACTGGGCTCTTAGAAGATATTTAGAGGTAACTGACAGCTAAATAACAACACAGAACACTGAGAGCCAGGACTGTTGGCTGTAAACAAACTTTATGGAACCAGCAAAACAAGAAAGCAATAAAGTAGCACTTTAAAGATAAACAAAATAATTTATTAGGTGAGCTTTCATGGAACAGACCTGTGTCTTCAGACCATAGCCATACCAGAACAGACTCAATATTTAAGGCATAGAGAACCAGGACCCTGGGAAACTTGGCCATGCCCATGATAAGTAGACAGCTAGCTAACTAAAATCATGCCAGATTATGGATGTTGCTGGATGAGAGAGCTCCTGATTAGAGAGGTTCAGTCTGTGCATGGTTGAACTTATCTATCAGCACTCCAGAACAGAACAGACTCCATAGCACTAAGAAATGACACTCAATTTCTGACACTTTGAATAACATCAATTTTAGTTGAGACAGCTCTATTATATGGCTCCTGAGCTCCTGTTTCTTTAACTTAAAATCCTGGCGGTCCTGGTAGTTTTCTGTTGCTAATGAGCATATATGATGATACGTACCAGCTGGAGACCAAAACTGTAAATAAAGGGTAGAAGTATTGTGTATATAGAAAGAGCACCACTTGGGTATTGAGTTAATATCTCCAATTCATTACTTATAAGCCCCTGGCCATCAGCCGTTGATTTGTTACTACTGATTTGGCCTTAATGGAAATTTAGAAGTGAAATGCTCACTAGCTCATTAGGTCCTTAAGCCTTCCATTTAAAAGCTGCCATATATATCACTTACTACTGGTCATTATACACCCAGGATAATCACTATTTCTTGTACATTTCCTTTGGGCACAAGCTCTAGATCCAAACACCCCAGATTTCTGTGGAAAGTTGAAAATCTGAATTCTATGTGATGGGACCATCTATAATTGTTGGGAAGTCCAATAGCAGGAACTTCTGAGCGCTAGATACCCTAAAGCATTTTATATGGGGCATAAATTCAGGACTAATGCTGGTCAGAAACAAAGCAAGCCTATTCGCGTGTATTAATCCAGTGGCTTCCCTTAAATTAAACAGTTTGTGTGATTGCATTCAAATTACCTCAGCATTAACCTTTCTGAAATTCCTGCTCTCTCAAACACGTGGCACACACCAAACTTTGAGTGAAACTTTGGAGAAATCCCTTACCCCCAACATCATCCATTTCTTTATTTATGACCAGAATGACTCCCAATTTCTGTCCTCTGAGCCTCACGAGTTGACCTCCAGCTCCTGACTCTTGCTTCCAACTCACCATCTTAATCACTGTGAGCTGGACTCCACCAAGCCTCCTTCTCATCTATTTATGGGTGTCATATTTTAAATGCATCCATCTCGGACTTACCCCACCTAAGTAGCTCTATCTGCACCACTAACTGTAGTTTTATCATTCTTATCCAACCCAGTAAAACTGTACTGTGTGCATAGGTAAGTGCATTTCATAATCTTTCTCCACAAGCTCTCCCACGTTTCTTCCCAGCTCCTGCAATTATTCTGTGGGATTGCCCTGAATCAGCTTGAAGAGATGCATACACAGCTGTCTATTTTATGTATTTCTAACATTGCTACGTGTTGGGGTCACCTACTGCATGGCGGTTTGCTGTGCGTATCCATACTCGGTGTTCTGAGTTTATATCGCAACAAATGTCAGCAAAGATACTTCAGAATGAACCAGACATATGTTCTTTGTCTGGAAAGGGTGAACCTCAGTCTGTGCTCACCGAGTACCAACTTTGGCACAATTAGGCATCAACAAAAATGGCTTAAGGATTAGGTTATATAGTTTCATATATATAGCAAAACTATCGGATGTTCCAGTTGCACCCATCACTAACAAACCACTCAGCAATTTCAGTCTATATTCCTCCCATGGAAACATACCATAGATCAATTTATGACCGTTTCCCGCTTCAAGGGCCTAATAACAACCCACTCCCCTCAATAAGCTTTGGATCAGGCCCCAGACTCTGATCATAGCTTTTATAACCGTGAAAGAAAACGTGTCCCAAACTCCACAGAGGTTTACAAACGCATTTATCAATGGTCTCAGTCCTCCTTTGTATGGAGTGCCACACAGATCTGGGCCAGTCCATTGTAGCGAGATTAAATGTAAATATCACCTGGCTAACTCCTGGGGAGCTCTGTCTGACTGTGCATGTGCAGAATTTATGGCCTCTGCAGATTTCTTTGCTTCACCATAGGAAAATGACTCTCTCACAAGGAAGCCACACAGTCATCATGCAAAGCTCCTCAGCAGGGAGGTTCAGGGACCTGGGGCAGCCAGCAGAGAGATCAAACACTGTGGGGCAGGAGGTGGGACTGGGCAAGACCGGCTGATGGCTCCCACCTGCCCCAAGCTTAAGTGTTAGTTCGAGCTGGGCTATGTGGGACTTCATCTTCCCTTGCACAGATTTCTCCCACAGCTGCAGGAACATCTTCAAACTCTCCTCCCTCCCCCACATTTTCCTGCATGCCCTGCTCCTCAGTTGCAACAGGGAGCAAACCACGTATAGGAGTTGCTCCCTCATCCACTCGGCCCCCAGACATCCAGACCCCGCTCATGTCCAGATCATCCCTCTGAGCCTCACTCCCTCCCAGACATGCACTTCAGAACCACATCCATAAGCCCCACTGTCCCTGCACTTGGGCAACCCCAATGGGCCACCTGGATCCCCACTTCCCTGAGCCCCAGCAAGATGTACCCAGATTCCCCATCCCCACTGAATCTCCCACACTAAGACCCACCATCTGAGCTGTATTCCCTCATGCAGGCCGCCCTAAGTGAGCCCAAACTGCTTTCACCTGAACCCCTCTGCAGAGTCCCATTACTGTTACATCCAGAACCATCTCCCAATGAGCCACTGTGCATGCAGGTAACCCCCACCTCCACATCTGGATCCTCCCAGGGAGCTGCCTGCATCTAATTACCCCTCACAACTCACTCTCGGATCCTCCTACACTGAGCACCTCCATGCTTGACTCCTGCCTTTCTGGGACTGTCTGCCCACACCTAGTGCATCTGGCACTGGGGGGGCACAAACCTGGGACATTTCTGGGGCAGATCTGGTCCTTACTCTGGAGCAGGGTTGGGTGCAGCCTCACCACTGAATTCACGTCCTGGAGAAAGTTCACAGTCATCACCCACACCTGTGCAGTTGTGGCCTGTGCTCCCCAGAGTCATTCTGGAGCCTCCACATTTATTTGACAAATAAAATGTGCAGAATTTTAAAACTCTGTGCAGAGAATTTTTGTTTTTGGGATATAATGCCCACAGGAGTAAAATTTTCAGCAATAAAACATTGAAACCCTTTGCACAGCAGATCTAAATCCATTAATTACAGAAGCTTTCAATATAGGGTCATTTAGAACTTCCCGAATAACTTGTGAACTGTTCTATCATCATGCTAGTGCATATGATTTGGCACTAATTTCTTTCAGGGACTGCAAACACAGAAACAAAAAAGAGAATACTGGGCCGCCAGCATTGCTGCTGCGTGTCCTCCGAGGGGATTGACTTCAGTGGATTTTGGTACCACATATTTAGCCATTTGGGTGGGAGTACTGATCAGTCCCTTAATGTCATTTATTGGAAAAGGTCTAGCCAGGATGATGAAAAATACAAATTAAAATCCACATTTTTGCTGAACTTCAATAGTTTTTGCTGAAGTTTGTCAGCTCAGCTAGGGCAGTCTCTGTGGAATTAAATGCCTGAAATGAAATTCTGGTGGTGACCGAAATCCCCAGTTTCTGCAATATACAGCTCCCTAGACGTCTGGAGTCACAAAGAGATATACAATCTGTTTCATCTCTGCCAAACAACATGTCCCTTGACCAGATAGAGCTAGTAGAGCTCATAACCTGATGTTTAAGCCTTGAAATTATGGCAGTTGAGTTGTTTGCAGACTTCCTGGCAAATCTGTCAGATTTTATTGCCAATAAGACGTTATACAAGGAAAAAATTCTCATATAAACCTTTTTATCTGACACCAGGGAGGCACTGTGGAGAGAAAAAAAATTGAGAAATTATTCCAAACAATGCAAGAGAAAGAATTGTTTTCTCATCTTCATGAGCATACTGAAACTGCAAACAAGAGTCAGTTCAATGTTTAAAGTAGTGCACATCTTTATGGAATACCCCAGGAGGAATTTTTAGTTGCTTCCAAAACTAACAATTTTCAGAAAAGAAACAAGTCTTCTGGTTATTGGTTGCTGCATCTATCCTTTGGTAGAAAACCAAAAGCCCAGTGGAAAGATTCTACTGGGATTTCAATAAATGAATAAATAAAGAAAAAATAAAAAAGAAAATCCAGGAGCAGTTTCCATCAGGTAGTTTCTTTGTATTTTAAGACCATCCATGTCTACACAAGGATTGTGTCTGAAATCTGCCCAGCGTTGAACTCAGCCAGCAATATTGGAAGCAGTATCAGAGTGACTGCTAGTGTTGACAAGCCTCAGACAGGTCACTAAAATTTTAATGACTCTGACGTCTAACACAACTCAGAGCATGTTGTGAGGAGATGGATCTATAAGATCTTCAGGCACCTCACACTTCATCTACACTGGTGCACCCATCCTCACTCCCACCCAAATGGCTGCATCTGTGGTTCCAACTGTGAGAAATTTTAGCTAAAGAATCCTGTGGTAGAGAAAACCAAGTGAGAAATGATGTCCTTCAAAATGAGAAACATTTGAGAGGTATGGCTCTAACATATATAAAAGCAATCATATGGTAACTTCCTCTGAAGTATGAGCAAAACCTAATTCTGACCTGATGTCTTATAGCATAAAGTAGGACATGTTCAAGTACAATTTTCAAAAGCTCTAAGCCCACAGTGTCCAACCAGTTCTTAAACCAGCCACATTATTCTGACAATATAGTTATTGTTTAAGCCAACTAGCCACATTCAACTGGCCAGATTGCCACATATGGCTGGTGGATAGCATGTTGGAATCTAAGCATTGGCCTATTCTGCATTCTGCAAATTCAGTGGTAAAGCTTCAGTTGACTTCATGGGAGTAGAATTAGGTCACTGCTGAGCTCATCTGAAAATCATGCCACGTATATCACAAGTTCTGATTGCAGTGGATTTCCACATTTACTGTGTATGTTTGTTTAAATTTGAGACAATCCCTGTCCTGATTCCACCCCCCACCCCCCAAAAATGTCATTTATAACCTTACATTATAGCCAGAAGTGCTTATTTTTTTAAGCTTTATTTTAGCTTCATAACTATTCTGACTCTTCTCTAACCATTTTTTATCATCTCATGTCTGAAGCACCTTGAAAGAGGCATTTATACTTTTCAAAACAACAAAGATGAAGGACAAGCCTTTTATTGCCGCTTGAAATAAGGAATGGCACTGCTGTTTAAAATCTTCCACAGAGCGACTCTGCTATAAATAGTGCCACAGTGATGAAAACAAAAGCTGCACATTCACATTAATTAAATAGGAGCAATAGTATTCAGCTATACTACAACACATTTTTCCAAGGAAGTTTCATATGGCTGTGCCAGGCAATGCTGACCTAACTTTTTCCCTTGGGGGGCTGTTGTGAAGATTCCTGTTCTCTAAGTTGTGCAAAATAATAAAAGTCCAACTCAGCCTGCTACATAAACATCTGCAAAAGATAGAAGACAGAGACTGAATTAATCAAATCAAGGACTGTGGCAAGACTGTGACTGGTAAGTAAAGGAGACTGCAAGTAGCACATAATAGGCCAACGCTGGTGTGCCAGAAATTAAGCCTGACTGACCAACAAAATAATGAGGAGATGGTCTATTCCACCAATCACCCTTTTCTGGTGTCCTTAAAGAGAGACTTTGTGGAGGGATATTGTAAGGATTGGAAGGAGCATGCTCTGCTGTCATGTTAAATCCCAAATCAACAGCAGACAGTGGGGACAGCAGCAATGACACCACTGAGTCTTCCTCATCCTGATTCTGAAAGGGGCCCTGACCAGGCCAGAGAGACAGAATACCAATGCCATCAAAATCCCCAGGGACACAATGCTTGGGGTCCTGCTGGTGCCCCCCTTGTTCAAGGGTCCCTTCCCTTCCCCATTGTATTTCTTTTCCCTTTCACTTTCTGTTTAAGGAATATCTGAATTAGCTGATCAAGCCTGACCCCTCTGCAACACTGCTGTGAATCAGTAACCAGAGAGGCAATGCATTAACAGCCCAGATTCTGGTACAGGTTTGCCAGGTCTCAGAGTGGCTAGGCCACGTGTTTCTCTAGCTGTGAGGCAAAGAGAGTTGGCATGGTCCATTTGCTATATTAATTTCTTTTCTCCCTCTCATTATGTGTGTGTTTGCATTGTCACAAGAGAAGCCCGAACAGATTTCAGCAACAGCAGCAGCTCATCTCAACTATTGGTATGCCTACATTATGCAGAAGATCAACCATTGGGTTCATCTTTGTGGTTCAGTTTCACATGCCTGGTAGAGATGTACAAAATCAAACTAGCTGGGGCTGGTAGTCAACCCCTGTACTCCTTGATATCACGAGTAGTAAGGGAGGTCAACAGGAGAGATCCTCCCATCAACCTCCCTCTGCCCAGGCAGCCAGGTAGGCAGAGTGCAGAAAAGTTGATTCTAGCTAGCTGTAGCTAGAATTGTGTATCTGCAATTGACTTAACTCCCTAGTGTAGACAAAGTGTAAGTGTATGCATACTGTTTTCACCAGACCAGAGCTTCCTATGACAGAGTATCAGGTGCTAACATCCTGTTGTTTTACTAGAGCTCTCTTTACTTACCAGTGGAGTCTTTTCAGCTTCAACTTTGAGATAGCTAGAATTGCATATCTACAATCAACTTTAATGTCTAGTGTAGATCTGTCTTAATTGTTTTGTTTTTACCCAACAAACAGGACAGCTACCACCAGCTACAAGACTGTCAGACCGGAGGTTCTCACTATAAACATATCTCAATGGGGAAGGAATATTGTTATAATAAAAGCCTTTCAATACTTTACATTTCAAATGCTTTAAATGTGTCTTTCTTTTTCTGCATCATTAATAAAAGAGCTGAACATTTTATTCGTGGGTTTGCTATGCAGCTAAGCAGGTTGAAGCCACTGTAGTTGAAAACACAAACCATATTTAATAATTTAGTATTGTACAGTGATTGGGCCGTGTTAACACCTTGGACTTTTTGGGACTGTTTATTCCATTAAAATTAATATAACAGGGCAATCCATGAGCTGTTCAGAAACATGGAACCTGATTTTCACGCCAAACTCCTTTGTCGAAATGAGTAGGAGTTTCAGGTGTATAAGGAACGTAGAATCAGAGTCTAGCAGTATGGTTAGATTCTAGGCACAGTAAGTCACTCATTTAATATATTCCTGAAATGTGTTATATACATAGAAGCACTTCATTGTAACATTGTCTTTAGCCTGAAGTCTATTGCACATACATTGGTGGGTGGTGGCAGAGGAAGAACATTTATGACTGGGAAGGTCAGAGGTAAAGCATGTGAGCTAGAATTTTAGAAATTAAATAGATTTCATCATAAAAAATAGAATAGGTCACCTTGCGGACTTCCCTAGCAGAAATTTAATATTTAGTTCTTAGAGGGGAAAAATAATGTTATCTTCCTCCATAGGCAAAGTAAACGCTGAAGCATATGTCTATTGGACTGCGACATTTCAGAGGTAGATCCTAGTGCATACTGAGGAAACTTTTAATTCATTAAAGGCTTTAGTTAATCTTCCTTCTATTGAAATCTATTGGTCAACCCACATGGTGTGTGTCACATGCATATCTACAGTACCATCTGCCTTACTTTCCCCGGACTTCTCTCCACCTCTACAGTTAGGCCTACTCTTGCACTGACTCAGTCATTCGTCATCATCATCATCATTTCATTTTCAAACTGGCATAGGAACTTATGACTTTGTTTTCTCAGTTGTGATGACAATTCGCATCAAACAGAAGCAGAAAGGAAAACAAAGTAAAGGAAGAAACAAGAATAAAAGTATTTGCTTTGTTCAGCATGAGCATAAATCTTCACTGGCTGATCTGACCAGTGTTTGAGACAAGTTTACTAACAGCATAAAATCATTATGGCACTGTCTCACAAATAATAACACCATGAACAATCTTTGCAACTGGCCACCCAAAAAAATATTCTTCATTTTAAAATGACCAAATCTAAACTCTACAGATGACTTCAGGAAAGTTTCATTTTCTGTAAAATGAACCTCTGTTGCCTATGACAACATATTAATATCATGATATCACTGATCTGACCAGGCATGAACATTTTTCAGCATATAAATATTGTATGACAACTTTCTGGAGAGAGAAGACAACATTAAAATTCAAGACAACATACACATTCCTTGTAGTATGGACAACAGCCAACTACAGCAGACTTCTCAAAGAATATGACTATTTGATTATTGTCACTAATAATTAAAAGTAAAAAGATTCAGAAAGAAGTTAACCATTCCTGTAGATAATGGGGAGAGGAGAACAGAAGATGCTGAAACAGAAATAAGTTAGATCACTGATGCAATAAACACAGTACTTATGTCAATGACTCAAACTGGCTGAATCTGATGTAAGAAAGCTTGAAGGAGCATGAGGACTTTCGTGTTACTATGAGAAACAAAAGTCATGTAAGAAGCAAAGCATGCTGGTTTGGTAGCAGTATTTTAATGATTTGTAGCAGTGCCTTTTTGTCAGATGATTAGTCAAAGGTAATCAGTTTCCAATGATCCACAAAGTAAACTTTTCAGTGTATGACCTGTTAACTGGCCCTTACTCAAGTGGAGAGATTGAAATCTTTAGAACATGGCAAAGAGCCAAAATTGTAGAATTCAATAAAGTGATTGTTTTAAAGATGGTGGAAACAATATATCACTTTTACTATATATATATAACAATACATATTTGCATATTTTCTCCACCTATTGAAGATTTAAGAGTTTTTAAGAATAAACCGGAGAAAGTAATGTATGTAAATGCTAATTACTGCCGGCAAACAGATATAACCTACCAGATTAAAAAAACACTGAGGTTATAATTATCACCAGTTTGTAAACTACACCATCTATTTCATTCACTACATTTTTAATTGAAATGCCATAATGTGACCATTCAGACAACAATCTGACCTTGTTAACAGGCTGAGACAGCTTGAGGAAGGCTTACTTTGTCCATTCACATACCAAAACCGCAAATTTCATCTGATAGCCCAATCCAGACTTACCTAAAAAAAGAGAATATTAAATATTAAATATTAAAAAGAGAATATTATATTACAGTTCAGACTTAAACTAAACATGTCAGCGTGAATGGAAAATAAATAATGCACCCTGAAGAAATGGCAACAATAGTAAGAGCCCACATAACTTTCAACACCCTAATGATTTGACTGTGTTTTCCCTTGCCTTCAATAATTGAAATGCCCTTTTCATCCTGATATCTTAATTATAAAAGGTTGTGTAGCCAAAGGACAAAAATGTATGCCTATGGATTTTCAGATTCGCCTGTTCTCAAATGTAGTCTACTTTGCTTATACCTGTCTTTCTTGCCTTTGATTTTGCTCTTTATTAAGCCACTACAGTGCACTTAAACAGCTTTTTGGTTTTTTTAAGTCAATGTGACAGTGTGCAGGCAACTATATCAAAGAGTATGCACACATGATGGCACAGCTCCTTCCTATTAACATTTAACTGACTTTTCTAAAGAACCAAAGGTGACCACCTATCCAGTGCCTGGTGAATGCACACTGGAAACAAACATTTTAATCAAACACTCCAAACACATTAGGAAGACTCAGGAAGGTTTTAATACAGGCAAACCTTTCTGATTTGGCATGCTTGGGACCTGACTGGTGCCAAACCAGAGAATTTGCTGGACCACAGGAGGTTGATATTGTCTGGTAGCACTACTAATACCTCTCCTGCTAACTGGGCCTTTAAAAGATATTTAGGAGTAAATTAGAGTTAAATAACAGCACAGAACACTGAGAGCCAGGACTGAGGTTTTAAACAAACTTTATGGGACCATGGGAACTTGGCCACAACCATGATAAGTGGTTGCCCGTTAACTGAAAATCATGCCTGAATATGGATGTTGATGGATGAGAGAGGTTCAGCCTCTACTCCAATTTATGCTGACAAAACCGTGACTTTCACTTTCATGCTCCCCTCTACTCGCTCTCTCCATAACTTTATAAACATACACACAAGCTTACAAAATTTTATTAAAAGGCCCATTCAGTTCAATAAACTTGAGTCTACTCTCCAAACTACAGGCTGGGAATGTGCGGCTCTATGTAACTGCATTACAACAGACTGTATAATGGGCTGGGGAGGGGGATGTTGAACTGCTAATTAAGCAGAGAAATTAATCCTACCATGACCATTTTACAACAATAGGAATTTAGGTGCCAAATGGTTTCCACTGTTTTTCTACCAGAGACACCAAATCTGGAATCTTTTATCCAAATGGCAACAACTCGGAGAGGATGAGAAGATCAGATTCAAACCAGACCTGTCTGGTCTTTCCAAAGTAAAAGCACATTGCTGATGTTTTGGTAATCCCTGCCCCGCTTCTCAATACCCCAAAAATGGCTTCCCTGTGACCCATCTCTGATTTCAATGAACTTTGACACGTGTAGCAAAGATTCAATCTGTTTTTCCTAATGCCAAAAAGAGGAGTTATTTCCATCATGTTCCTTATAGCAGATGTGTTAGTGTCTAGTGAGTGCAGCAGAAAAGGACCTGGGGATTACAGTAGATGAGAGGCTGGATATGAGTTAACCATGTGCACTTGTAGCCAAGAAGGTTAATGGCATATTGGGGTGCATTAGGAGAAGCATTTCCAGCAGATCTAGAGAAGTTACTATTCCCCTCTACTCAGTTCTGGTGAGGCCTCCTCTGGAGTATTGCATCCAGTTCTGGGCCCCCTGGTATGAAAAGGTTGTGGAGGCATTGGAGAGGGTTCAGCAGAGGGCAACAAAAATGATTAGGGTCTGGAGCACATCACCTATGAGAAGAGGCTGTGAGATTTGGGCTTATTTAATTTGCAGAAGAGAAGACTGAGGGCCAATTTGATAGCGGTCTTCAGCTTGCTGAAGTGGGGCTCTAAAGAGGATGGATAGAGACTATTCTCAATGGTGACAGATGACAGAACAAGGAATAATGGTCTGAAGTTACAGAGGGAGAGGTGTAAGTTGGATATTAGGAAAAACTATTTCACCGGAAGGTTGGTGAAGGATTGGAACGCATAACAAAGACAGGTGGTGGAATCTCCATTCCCAGAGGTTTTTAAGTCCCAGCCTGACATAGTCATGGCTGGGATGATTTAGATGGGGTCGATCCTGCTTGAGGCAGGGGGCGGGACTAGATGACCTCCTGAAGTCCCTTCCAGCCCTAGAATTCTGTGATTCTATGATTCTGTGCAGAGCTGCCACTGCTTGGGCTGAAGAGTCAAAGCTCTGGAGGATATAATTAAACTAACTCACAACTTGGCACAGATTGGGCACTGAAACATATACAGCACCAGCAGGTACACATTACCCCTGCTGCTCCCCTCCCCCCGCACCATCTGGATCTGAGAAATATCAAACAAAAGTCAGCTTGAACTTCTTCATCATCTTATCCTTATGATTTCTCCTTGATGGAGCTCATTTGTCTCTTACGTTAATACTTTGTGACTTAGCAACTGGGCCAAATTCTCAGCTGGAAGAGCCAACACCAACAGCTTCAGGAGTTTATCCCTGCTATTCCAAAAGTCCACCAGTGTTTTCCATAAGCTGAGCACTTAGACGGTTGCCCAGGAGAGATTCAAATGCCACCCAGCTGATTAAGAAAGAGGTGGAGAAATTGGAGAAGGTCCTGGAAAGGGCCGCAAAAATGATTAAAGGTCTAGAAAACATGACCTATGAAGGAAGACTGAAAGAACTGGGTTTCTTTAGTTTGGACAAGAGAAGGCTGACAGGGGACGTGATAGCAGTTTTCTAGTACCATAAACAGATGTTACAAGAAGGCAGGAGACAAAATTATTCTCCTTATCCCCTGATGGTAGGACAAGAAGCAATGGGCTTGAGTGGCAGCAAGGGAAGTTTTAGTTTGGACATTAGGAAGAACTTCCTGATATGGTGGTTAAGCACAGGAATAAATTGCCTAGGGAGGTTGTGGCATCTCCACCACTGGACATGTTTAAGAGGACATTAGACAGACATCTATCAGGGATTATCTAGATGGTACTTGGCCCTGCCTTGAAGGCAGGGGACTGGACAGTACTCCAACTGAGACCTAATCAGTGCAGAGTAGAGCAGAAGAATTATTTTGTCTGTCTTGCTCACAACACTTCTGTTACTGCATCCCAGAATGAGGTTTGCTTTTTTAGCAACAATATCATACTGACTCACATCTCCTCCCTCCCATGCACAAAAGGGGAAGCAGGTCCACGGAATTTAGGCTAAGGGTACCTTTGCTGCTGTCTGCAGCATAAATTCACCTTCAGCTTCTACTGACTGAAGCAGAAAGCTATGGGCAGCTAAGGCAAAATCCCAGAGCTGTGTCTTATCTTGGGGTCTCAAGAGCTCCCAGTATTGGTCCAAAATCATAACACTACGTCAAGTGCTGGTAATGTTGTCCAGCTCTACTGCCATGAATGGATTTATGCCTGCAAATAACTTGGTTCAGGGACTCAAGTTATTTATATGGCAGAGTTGGAGCTAAAAGACTCCATTCATAAGTAAAGACAGCTCTAGTAAAACAGCAGTACAGCTGTATGCAGGACGCTAGGGCTTGATACTCTGTCATACAAAGTTCCAGTCTGGTGAAAACAGTGTGCACACACAATCTCTTCAGAAAGCAGCAGTTAATTATTGGTAACCATCTAGCTGTTAAATTGTGCGTTCCAAGGGATTTTCACCTCCTACTAGTCCGCTGAGCTGGGGGAAAAGAATAAATTGTCCCTGCTCCTCATATAGAAGCTGCCAATGTGCAAGTCCTGGTTCATTATTTTGCTACAGCACCCTACCATGAGGAGTGAAAATATGACCTTCCAGAACCACTTCTCTCACAGTCATAGGCTCCTCACCACAGGTTGGGCAGTGGGAGAAAATAACATCTTTCACCATATACTGGTCCCTACATCTGAACACTGGAAACCTTTTTAAAGTATTTTCCGTCACCTTGCCTAGTTCTGTGCTCAGTGAAGTGAATTGCAAAATTCCCAGAGTTCAGAGGGATGAGGACAAGGCTACAGCTAGCCTTTCCATAGGGTCATTTCATACTATGAGAAGAAGTTCTATTCTACTTGGAAAAAAGTGTCGCTCTGGATAGTACCATACTCCAAGAGGTGAAGTGAGTCATTTTCAAAATCCATGCTGTGACACTGCACTCCATAGTCTTCACAGGATATATATATATGATAATAATATGGCAGGAATAAGATAAGTTTTATGCAAGATGAATCATGCGAGTATCATTGGAAAGGTTAAAAGTGACTGATTATGACAATCCTGTTTGTATGCATGCATCATTTTTGTCTCTGCAGCTAGGCACATTGACTATGTATCTATATTTCAAGTGTACTACTTTGGCAACACCCACAAGTACTCCTTCAGGTACAACAATGAAAAAAAAAAATCAGACCCACCCATTAACAAAGACAATGAGCCACAAAAGAGCTTAGTCTTCTTGTGAACACTGAACAGCCTGTAAATAATGGCTGCTGCAATCCTGCAAAGACAGGTAAGGGAGTTAACTGATCCTGAGATCCATCTTGGAATGCCAGTGGGTTTCCAGTGGAAGACAGAGGTTTCCCACCATGTAAAAAAAGCTATATAAGGCAGGTGAGTCACATTATTGTGGTTCTCCTCTGCCTCCCTGATCAAAGAGACACTGGGAAGTACCTGACGAACAAGGGCTGGACTCGGGGATAAGAGGTGAAACCAGTCTAGAGGGGTGTCTAGCCCGTGAGTGAAAAATACCTCAAGTTTCAATCAGCAGACTAGGGCAGCTGGTTTTTAAGAATCTCTGCAGTCTACCCGATACAACATTCAAGGTGAGAAATGCCTATTTGTAGTCCATTCCTTTACCGTATTAAGTTTAGATTGGGGTGTTTTGTTTCATTTGGTTAGTAATTTGCTTTATTCTGCTTGCTATCACTTAAAATATACCCTCTCTTGTTAATAAACTGGTTTTTGCTGATGCTGAAACACATCTTGTGCAAGTCATAAGGGGATGAGGGGAGAAAGGCTGTCCATAACTTCCTCCACATCGAGGGAGGGAGCAGATTCCATGAGTTTGTGCTGTATAAATCCCTGTACAGCATAAGACTATGTACCTTTTGGTTTTGCACTCCAAGGAATGTGGATGCTGGAGTGCTGGGGCAAGTCCCTTACACCGAGCTTTTCTACAGCTGGGCAGTGGGTTCCCGCACTAGAGAAGGCTTGAGAGCAAGGCTCAGGAAGACAAGGTAAAGGGGATCAAGGGTGGGGGAACAACATCAGGATGAGTATCTTACTCAATGCCCCTCAATGACATTTGGATAATTTATAACCTGAATATGTGGAAATTCACATTTCACATACACCTAGGGTGTTTACAGCCTTTGGCTTTAAATGTTTGTTTTCTAGTTTTGCATCTGCACATAGGGTCCCTCCTACACACAGTAGTAGTAAAAGGCTCTATATCTATATAGATCCATACATACCTGAAGCACTTTAGAAACAACAGCTAATTAAGATTCAACACTCTTGAGCTAGGTATGCATTGCATTTTTGTTTGACTTGGCTGTCCAGTCCTAAAAGACAAACCTATACTGTAACTGTACCCTGCAGCAAGTCCTCTCAGCCTCGAGAAGGGCTTAACAGCCCCTCTGCAGCAGCACTAGTTTGCCCAGCAGGGTATGCAGGAAGAGGGAAGGCTGCCTCCCCACCTCTATCCTCAATATTCTCCACGTGAAGCCAAGTAAGAGACCTCAGATTCATACCTGACTTGTTGGGTGTTTCCATAGACATCTCTACCTATTGCTTGCCTACTCCCAAACTTGGTCTCCTGCTCACATACCTCCACAACATTCTATGTTCTTCTGTCATCATCTCTGCTTTGACAGCTACCCATTACACCTCTCAGGGCTTCATAAACCTTATGTCAACTTTCTTCCAGTGACTCTTCTCTCTGCCTTTTCTTCCCTGTTTGCTTTCATGCTCCTGGAACGCTGACAGACCTGGGGTTGCTGGCACCAGGAATAGAACCGGCAAGCATAGCATCTAAAGCTCTGCACTCTACCACATGAGCTAAAGGCCAGCTGGCTTTCAGCCAAGGCTGTAGAGCAGAGACTTCACTCACCCCAGATGAGGTCTCAGTGTTCTGGGTACTACATTCCCATTACACTTCTCTTTTCTTGGAGCTCATATCTCTTCTAAGACTTCTTACTCTAACCAGCAGCAGCTCCAGGTCACAAGTTTGGGTGAGGAAGTCACTATACATCCCATTACCCCATACGTACTCACAGTGGAAATGGACTAATTAAGGACACCCTCTCTGAAATGCTGCCACTACCAGCCTGATTATGAAATGCACAATATGTTCAGGGGGAACTGGAGGAACTGCTCACGTGGGTCTTCCACCCAGAGAATAGAAGCCCCAGGTTGATAAGAGCTGAATTAAATTTGTGTCATTTTTTAAAACTCTGAGTTTATTTTCTCCCTTTTCCTGAGGAGGGTAAGTTCCTAGTTACCCCAACAGCAGAATTAGTTTTCATCCCAGTGCATCTCTCGGACTCCCTCACTTCCACATGTTATCACAAGTGCTGTTACCACAAGCTGCTTCCTCTAAGCTTCCATGTCCAATCACTCCTCTGGTCATCATGCCTCCAGAATCTTGACTCGCTACTCCTTTGCCATAGAAAACCATGTCTGTTTTATTTCTGCCTTTATATGCATCCACGATGGCAGCTCAGAGAAGAATGGAATAGAGTGTTAGCAGAACACTGTATCTCAGTTTTAGGAGACTTTCTCCTTCCCATATCTGGGATGCTGGAGGGGAGTAAGACCAGAAAAGCAGGTCCCATTGTAAATCTACTTTCTGGAATGTATCTAGTAACAGTACTCTGGGATCTTTGAGCTGGGTAGACAAGCTCTTCATGAGAGCGGATGAAAAAGTCACAGAGGACTTCTCTTAGCTACTAGAGAGGAAGAATGATGCAGTGATTAGAGCAGTAGCCTGGGACTGGACACCTGAGCTCCCTGCTCTGTACCAGAACGCCTGCATGACCTAGGGCAAATCATAGTCTGTGCATCTGAGTCCAGGAATTCCTTACCTCATAGGGATGTTGTAAAGATAATTCTATTGGTGACTGAGGCACTCATATGTATGGTAGACAAAAGTATCGGGGTAGTGGGGAAGGAAAAGCCTTTCATTATGTAAGGCCGACAGACGTGAGCTGTTGGCAGAAGGGACTGAAACCCCAACCATAGGGGCTAAAGTGCCATGCATCACCACATGAGCTGAAGACCAGCCAAGGTTGTAGATCAAAGACATCACTCACCCTAGTACATGGTCTCAGTGTCTCTATGATTACACTTACAAGTAATCAAATGTGGCAGGGAGAATAAAGGAATCTGGAACCCTTAAGCACAGAAGCTCTTTGCTCCTAAGAGGAAAGCAGTAAAGGAAGACAAGGGGAGGGAGGTGGCTGCCTGAAATAAGCTATGAGGAGTAGGAGCAAGGAGAGAGCAGCCAGTGATGCTGAAGTATTTTTTCATAATGGCTGTGAAGGTTTGTCTACACAGGGAAAAAAACCAACCAAACAAACAAACCACGCTGCTGACTGGTGCCAGCTGACTCAGACTCATGGGGCTCAGGCTGTGGGGCTGCTTCATTGTTGTGTTGACCTCCAAGCTAGTGCTGGAGATTGGGCTCTAGGACCTTCAGGCCCAGAGTCTACGCAGCAATGTCACAGTCCCAAGTGCAAACCACTGAACTCCTAGCGTTTAGCTTAATAAAAACTTTTGTTTGTAATCAAACCCAGTGTAAATGGTAATTACCTGGGGAGAGCTCCCACTATGAATATCTCCCTTTCCTTGGTAAAGGGACTTCCCTAACAAGCCCTCCTGGGGCAAATCTTTTGCACAGAGAGAGAGACAAATCTCTCTGGGGTTTCGATCCTTTCTGAGGGTTGATCTCCCAGGTGCTGTGCCCTACAACTGCTTCCACCCAGGGCCGTGGTTTAATAGTGCCTGCACTACTCTGCGAGGGAGAGGGTAACTCCAATTCTGTGAATTGGCTAGGGGAGAGCAGAGTGTCTGGCTTAGTGGGACAGAGTGGTGAGGACCCCAGAGAACAAGAAGGTGGGGGTGAGTGGCATGATCAGCATATTGGGGAACATCCCAAAGGGTCTTCTGTGACAGCAGCCCATCACAGCAGGAACTATGTATGTCCCTGCAATATGTCCCAAAACAAATTCTAAGAAGTATTTAACACTGCCATGGAATCTGAAACCCAAATCTAAATGGCAACAAATGGAAACCGTTAAGTTAACACTCAAAGGGTAAACTCGTTACTGACAGTGCTGGCCTATTTTCCCACAGCAAGAGATCTGGTCCAATTGTCACCCTTCACCTTCAATTATACATCCCAGTCAGCAATGGAACTTTAATATGCTTGAATTAAGGTTCATACACACTGAACACAGCTGCCATATTCCAAAGTAGTTAAATGTTGGTGGAGGTAACTAACAGCCACACCTTATGTAAGAGCTTTTAACCTGGTTCATTCAAGTGTATTGATGGAACCAATTCACTGCGCTTGAGATAATATGTATACTGCTGCCCTCTGCTGCCTCTGTTTCACATCAACAAAACCCCACACATTTAAATGCATTTTTGCCTGCGGCTCTTTCCCCAGAGGCATACAAAGCAGGGCTATCACAAGAAGAGATAGAAAATGGCAGTAATGTAGATTTGGGTTCATTCACGTTAAAAAAAAAAAAATCCTTCTTCTTTCCTGAAAGAAAATGGCTGGACTTCATTTCTCCAAACTTCATTGATTTTTTTGCTTTTGAAAATCAAAGCCTTGATGTGCACTGTAAAGAGGCTATATTTTTCATGATCATGCGATGTTCACTTAGGCTGCATCTCCATTAGCACGTTTGTTTGGAAAAACCAGGCCTTTTCTGAAAGAACCTGTGGAGCGTCCATACACAAAAGACACTCTTTCAAATCAGGAATCAAATGAACACAGCACTTTGTCTGTTGGTCCTCTTCCTCGCCCAGGTGAGGAAGAGCGCCTTTTTCTGAAAGACTTTTTTTTTGGAAAAAAAGTGCGTAGATGGCCTGGGACCCACTCCCCCCCACTTTTTTTTTTTTTTTTTTTTTTTGAAAGAGCAGTCTTCACGGTGCCAGATTTGTTGATCCCTGGCCCGTTCTTTCGAAAGAGCAGAGGCTGTGTGGACACTCTATTGAAAGAGCAGATCAATCTTTCAATTCATTTTTGTGTGCGTGGATGTGACAGTTCGAAAGAAATTTTTTTCAGGAGAGATCTTCCAGAAGAACTTCTTTTGAAAGATTGCTGTGGTGTAGATGCAGCCTTATTCTGAAAGAAGCTGTTCAAAATAGAGGCTACATCTACACTAGCATTCCTCTTTCGAAAGAGGCATGCGAATGAAGGAAATTGAAAATGCAAACAAGACACAGATTTATATATCGGGCATCTCATTTGTATATTCTTCTTTCAAAAGAAGAAAAGCGTGTAGATGGGGCTCTTTCGAAAGTAATCCCCAGGTTCGAAAGAACGCCCCCCCCCTTTTTTTTTTTTTTAAAAGGAAGAAGGGTTCTTTCGAAGCTGGGGATTACATTCTAGACAGCTGTGTCTACACTGCTCTTCTTCTTTCAAAAAATTTGTTTGGAAAGAATAATATACAAATGAGGTGCCAGATATGCAAATCTGTGTCTCATTGGCATTTTCAATTTCCTTCATTTGCATGCCTCTTTCAAAAGAGGCATGTTAGTGTAGACGTAGCCAGAGTGTTTATGCACAATAGAGCCTATTTTGAAATAGAGCCACAGGACATACTATGGCTTATTTTGAAACAGCTCCTATTTTGAAATAGCTATTCCATAATAGCTATGCCTACACATGTATGCTACATCGAAATAGCTTATTTTGATGTAGCGAAATCGAAATAAGCTATTTCGATGAATAGCGTCTACATGTCCTCCAGGGCTGGTGCCATCGATGTTCAACGTCGACGTTGGGCAGCACCACATCGAAGTGGGCGCTGCAGGGGAGCGTCTACACACCAAAGCGGCCCACATCGAAATAAGGGTGCCAGGAACAGCTGCAGACAGGGTCACAGGGTGGACTAGCACTTCCCGGGCAACAGCTAGCCGCTCCCTTAAAGGGCCCCTCCCAGACACACTTGCACTAAACAGCACAAGATCCACAGAGCCGACAACCGGTTGCAGACCCTGTGCATGCAGCATGGATCCCCAGCTGCAGCAGCAGCAGCCAGAAGCCCTGGGCTAAGGGCTGCTGCACACGGTGACCATAGAGCCCTGCAGGGGCTGGAGAGAGCGTCTCTCAACCCCTCAGCTGATGGCTGCCATGGAGGACCCCACTATTTCAATGTTGCGGGATGCTGATCGTCTACACGTGCCCTACTTCGACGTTCAACGTCGAAGTAGGGCACTATTCCCATCTCCTGTTGGGGATAGTGACTTCAACGTCTTGCCGCCTTATGTCGATTTCAACTTCAAAATAGCACTCGCCATGTGTAGACGTGGCGGGCGCTATTTCGAAGTTGGCGCGGCTACTTCGAAGTAGCCGGCACGTGTAGACGTGGCTAATAGGCGCTATTTCTCCTGGAATGAGGTTTACCTATTTCAAAATTGTGGTTGCATTGTGCAGATGCTAGCAAAGTAATTTTGAAATAAGGGCTCTTATGTTGAAATAACTTTGCTGTGGAGACATATCCTTAGCTTCCTTTGTACCAGCAAAATCTACATCTGCTGAGAGAAATGTCTTCTTGGCACCTGCATGGAATTCTTGCCACCTCCTTGGAATTGTTTGAAAGTGTGACCTTCCTACCTACACTCATTCGTGTTGCTCACTGAGCCCAGCTCAGGCCTTGCTTAGAAATTGTGCGCAATGGCAAACAGACCACTCTGCACAGCAACAGGCTCAGAGGGAGGGACAACTGAATGCGTTTTGTATTTCATCACAGCATGTAAAAATGTGCAACAGTACAGCTTTAGGGGGCAAGTGGTGGACTAAAGAGGCAGTAGTGGTTGTTGTCATCCAGCAAAGGCCATCCGAATGGTAAGAAACTGTTCTGAGAGGGGTGCGTGCTCCATACTCAGCTGCAGAGAACAGAAGCCTGTATAGTAAGGAAGAGACCAAGGCAGGGGCTTTGGAATAAGAGCCTGGAAAGAGCAGTTAGAGCTTCCTCCAGAAGCAGTAGGCAGGGGCACCCAGAACCTGCCTTTTACCCCCTGCCTCCAACCAGCCAGCCAGGCAAATATCTCCAACCCTTCATGATGGCAGGAAGTAGCCAGCTCCCTTTTCAGTTCCCAGCATTAGGGGCTAACAACCCAGTTGCAATCAGCCAGTGAAGGACCAGGAGCAACCAGGGACAACTGCAAGGAACAGCCAGAATTTCCCAGCCTACAGCATAGATGCCACAGCTAGCTTACTCCATGCTGCAGCCATACCCATTCAGGCTCCAGGATCTTCTGCCTCAAAAGGTAAAGAAGAAATAACTATTGGACAGGAAGTAATAACAAAGGACCCGTGCCTGTCCCAGCTGCAGTAAATCTGTCTTTGAGCTGTTTGGCTGTGGTGGTAGCAGAGAGCAGGGCTAGGAAAGTTCCTCTTCAGGCTGGTTTCTGAGGGGTAATGGAAGGAGACAAGTTACCAAGAGAGGGAAAAGGGTAGGTAATGGAGGAAGATTGTGATGAGGTGTCCTTGAGGAAGATACTATGGTTCTGGTCCTTTTCTCCTATTGATGGCGCAGGATCAGGTCTGGGAAGGAGGAGGAGCAGGAAAAATCTTTAACTGAGCGTGTTGACATTTAGACAGAATATAAGGAAACCAGACTGAAAATGAAAAAGAAAATGCATCAAGTAAAAGGACCCATGTGACAGTAGCATCATAGTCCTTTATCACAAAGGTGCTTCAGGGATTCTATTCCTCACACTTGCTTGCCTCATACTTGTCACTTGAATGGCATTCAAGCTAGGAATATTCAAAACACTCATTAGTCCCTTTGTGAGAACCATGTTAAGTATTGCTCAGGGCACGTTCGTTCCTTGTGGGATAGAGCTAATGTGAGGTCAGAGTGAGAGACAGTACAGTCCTGCATCACCTCAATTCCCTGGGGATTGATTGCTGGGGAAAGAGTAGACTTTTTAAACTAAACTTAATGGATGGTGTTGTATTGTATTATGTTCTGGCTAGAATTAGCAAGAACAGCAGCTGTCTTAACCTGGTCTTCTTATGGAAGTGCAAAGCCTGTAGTTACAGTCAGCAGTCATTCTCTAATCACTGCCAAAAAGAGATACTATGCATGGCCTAATACCACCATTTTGCAAAACTGCACTTTTAATTCTGAAGCCTTTTCTTCCCCTTTGTCTTTACAACCACGTTCAGAAAAGTGACTCAAACAAGTGCTCACTACCAGCCCCTCAGCTCCCACTGAATACAGAAGGCCCATTTTAAACCTGGGTTTAAACCTGCTCAGTGGTTAGAGCAGCGGTCTTGTAAACTAAGGATTGTGAGCTCAACCCTTGAGGGGACCTTTCAAGGATCTGGGATTAAAAAAATCTGTCAGGGATGGTGATATTCTGCTGTGAGTGCAAGCAGCTGGACTTGATGACCTCTTGAGATGTGCCTTTGCCATATATAGTGTAGACTTAGGCTTTTGTAATGAGAATCACAACTTAATATCTATGCCAAGTTCTTCTCCCAGTCACCACTGAATGAAATCCATGAGCAGCGTTCCCTGTAAGTCGAGCTCTTGGGAAGCCACCCAAGTGAGATTCAGGTGCTGCCCAGCTGATTAGCAGAGTGCCCACAGCCACTCTCAGTGGGCAGTGGATGTTTCTAAGGTGGCACACAGCTGCATGTGCATTGGTGCACATAAAATTTATTCTGCCCATGGATGGAAAGAATTAGAGGGAAAACTGTCCATGAGACATAGATAATAGGTCAGATACCACATTGGTATGGGTCCCACTCAGCCACTGAAGTCTGACCTTTTCCTTTTGCATTGCCCCAAGAACCCAGTGACGGCCGTGCATTAGGCTGGCATCCATAGGAAACAGGTCCCACAAGGAAAATCCCTCTAGACAAGCTTGCCTCTTCTTACTGCTCTGCACCTCTTGTGACAGTAATGCACGGTCCTAAGCATCTCAAATGCTCCTTTACAGGAACAAATGGGAGATGCTTGGTGGCTAATACACCATGGAAGATCAAGTTGATCATAGAAGCCTAGTAATGTAGAAATGGAAGGGGCATCACTAGGTCATCTAGTCCACTGGCCTGCATTGAGACAGGACTAAGTATTATCTAGACCATCTCTGACCGCTTTTAAAAGCCTTCCACAGAGTCCCTTGGTAATTTGTTCCAGTGCTTAATTACGCTTATGGATAGATTCAGGGCTCTAGTCTACTTTGTTACACCCATGCTACTCCAGTGAAAGTGGCCCAAAGGAGCATCTGGCTTTGTTTTCCCTTTTGGGGAAGGCCCTTCCATTGTAAAACTCCCTTGCAATGTTCTTCCTCCAGGATGGATGGATGGACTGACTTGCAGGGATAGTGTGAGTTTGAAAATGGAAACGTGAGCATGGGGGGGTGATTTTGGGGAATTTGTTCCAAAATTCAGTTCTTTCTATCTGAAAGTAATTCAAGGACAGCTTTACCCACTTTCTTCAAAGTTTCCTCTCTACCCCAACTTAATAGGACTCCAGGAAAATCTGATGGCAGAATAGGTCCTTTACTCATGACTTCTGCTGCATCCTATGCCCAGAAACTCCTGATTCTAATGGGCATTCAAAGCAACCAACAAGGTGGGAGGGGGGCCCAGCTCTGTGCCCTGGAAGGGTGAGGCTAAGGGTGAAGGAGATGGAGATTAGGACAGTCAGTCCCTCCCTCTTTTGGCAGGTCCATCCACCACCGTCTCAGAGGGGTAGAAGTGTTAGTCTGTAGCTTCACAAATAGAAAGCAGGCCTGTAGCACCTTAGAGACGAACAAATGTATTACATCACATTATTATTATGATGATGATGAAGTAGATCTTATCCGTGAAAACTCATGGCCTAATTTGATTTCCAATCTGTGATTCTTCCTTGGAGTGGGATTGGAGTTGCCAATGATGTGTCTTCACCATTTGATAATCATGTTAGACAGAGGGACCACCCAAGTAGGGTATGGCTGCTCCCTCCAATCCTTCCCAAAGAGAAACAGCTTTTACTGATTCCCCTCAAGGCAGACCCTGACTGGGAACTCCCCGGCACCATGGGCGGTCATGCGAGAATGGACTGCAAGACCACCCAGTTGAATTCTTTACTCAGGCTCAATAGGGAGATCTGCTCTCATCATCTTCAAGCATCCATAATAGCAGCAGAGGATGGCAGTGAAGACTCAGGCTCACATCCAGCCACTGAAGAAAGCAGAGGAAAAACCCTGGGACAAAGCAGCAACCACCTCTCTTCTTCACAGACTTTTCTACAATGTCACTGAATAGCCTTATGCAACCCTGCTTAACCCTTCCTCTGCCCCCAGGCCTCCCACCTGCAAGCACTGCCTGGTCGGTACTCCTAACACATTCATCTCCCATCTCTCAGCTTCAATCTTTCCTCTTTTAAAATTCCCATGTCCTGACACTTTTTGGCAGTCAGGCAGCACTACTAAGGCACAGGCTTGTGTCAACGTGAGGCTGGGGGAGCCACTCCGAAGGCAAGGTACATAAACTGAGCTGCCAGCACGATGTGGGCTCAGTGACAGTTCCACAGCTTCTGCTGAAGCAGGTTTAAATCCTTCTCTGAACACTAGATGGCAACCACATCTTTCCTACCGCCTGGTTTTCCATTTGCAAACCCGGGAGTTTCTTTACATGTGTATATTGTATTCAGGGACTAAGTCAAGACATAGTAAAACACACGGGCCAGAATACTGCTCTTGCAATGGGAGTTGTGAGCGGAACAAAAGGCATTGAGCCGTGCAGGGCAAGGGGGCTGTGGGATGCCAGGACAAGAATGTGCTCTAGGGAACTGCAGAGCCATCCTAAGGGGGCAATGTGGTGGTGGGGGGCACTCCAGGCCCCAAGTGCCTCAGGCGCAGGGCCCCAGACAGTTCCCTTGTTCCACTGGCCCATCCCCTTCCCCACTCCACTCCCACCCTGGCCCCCTCCCACACCATCTTGGCTGAGGAGTACCTGGGATAGAGGATGGGCAGAGGACAGCAGCAGCCACAGGGAATCGCTTCTCCATCCTCCGTCCCTCCGACCCCACAGTTACCACACAGGGCTTGGCTGCACCTTCCAGCCCACTGGGCCTGCTTCTCCCCGGGCGGCTGGAGGCCTCCCTGCCACCTGCACAGAAGGGGGCTCAGCAGGCCAGGAGGCAGTGACAGGGCACTGTGTGGTGAGTGTGTGGGGGTGGGGGGGGGGAAGCCAAGAGGAGACAATCCTCTGAATCTGGTGCTACCGTTGCCTGCTCACACTGCCCCCACCCTGCCCCAGGCTCCCCAAAAGCGAGCAACCTGAGGCAGCTGCCCTACCTCATCCCATGGACAGAGCAGCTCTGGGTACATGCAACTATCACTCAAAAAACCTGTGGTTGAACTGCTTCTGTGCAAGTGATCTGCCAGCTCTCTAGGGAGTGAAATGTTTATTCAGTCAATGTTACAGGCAAATACACCTACTCAGGAGGTAAAGGGCACCTGACAGCCACACAGAACACTGGGGCCACCTCAGAAATAATTTCAGGAATGATGTCTGGCAAGCTGAAAACTAAACAGACTTGAAGTGGCTGAAAAGTAGAAAAGGGCTTGAAACAAGCCTCTGGGAGCTTAGAGGCAGTTTGGACGGAAGCACTCGAGGGAAGGGCTCAATTAAAAGACAGCGGGTGTGTCTGCAATAGGAACTAACTTCAAAGTTAACTTCCAAGTAGCCAGCAGACAGTCTACATATATTTTCCCTTACATCGAAGTTAACTTCAAAGTAGGGAGCCCAGCTTCGAAGTCCTTATTCCATTCCCGGAAACGGAGCAGTGCCCTACTTCAAAGTTTAACTTCAAAGTAGGGCGTGTAGATGCTCAACTTCAAAGTTGCTTACTTCAAAGTTATTTTTGTTGTGTAGACGCAGCCAGTGAGTGGTATGTCTGCTTCGGGATGGACACGCTGTGGCAAATATGTTGGAGATAGAAATTAAGGCTAGATGAGGAACATTTGAGTAACTCAAAAGTTTGCATGGAGACTTGTCATTGTGGTTATGGAAGATGATGTTGTGTCAAAGTCTGTCACATGGTATAGAGCAGAAATCTGGCTCCACCATAAGAAGATGGAGGTGGTTATATGCACAGAGAGTGGTTTATGTCATGTGGCAACGAGGGCACCAAGATGACCGCACTGTAGAATGAAGCAGCTCACATGGCCGCAGTACAGGCTGGTCAGGCTTTGTGAATAGGAGCTAAACTGTGGGGGTGCTTAGACTGCAGGATGACCACATAATGCGCAAAAGCAGGATGCACCAACTGGCACAATACCTTGTTAAACTGATGGTAGGACATTTCCCAGGGCAGAGCTGCTTGGAGATATAAAAATAGCTATTTACTTGTTGCAGCAGAAACAGTGGGGCTGTAAGGATGGATTCAAAGTGAAAAATTTATTCCGTGATTCTGGGAAAGAGTCCTGAAAAAGAAGGGGACAAACTACTCTGCCTTCACATGCAGAGCACCTGCTGCTGACTTCACTCAGACTGGACCTAATCACATCAGTTGCATGATCTGGGGCTCATATTCCTGTACTTCCACCAATGTGATACATGCCATCAAGTGCCAGCAATGCCCCTCTGCTATGTATATTGGACACACTGAACAATCACTTAGCTAAAGAATGAATAGACACAAAACAGACATTAGGAATCTGAATCGACATAAACCTGTCAGTGAGTACTTCAGTCTAGCAGGTCACAACATCCAAAATTTAAGTCTGCATTCTAAAACAAGGAGACCCACCAGACTACAAAAGGAGACAGTTGACTTGGAGCTGATTCTCAAGTTTGATACTTTACACCTCGGACTAAATTATGTCAATTACCTTACACATTAGCAGGACAGTTTCCCTATCTTTGATATTGACAGTGATCCCAGGCAGCCCACTAAACTTAATAGACACTTGGAGTAAGCATTTTTCTTCTGTCCCTTGCCCTGCCTCCTTCTGTCCTATCTAGTTGATTTGCCAGGTTTTAATTTCATTTTTTCTCTCTCTCTCTCTCTCTCTCTCTGTTAAATTCTCTTCATCTTAGTTATCATTTATAAGGATTTTGCAGACCTGAACAAGTGGGTCAGTTCCACAAAAGCTCATCACCTAATAAGTTATTTTGCTAGTCTTTAAAGTGCTACAGGATTGCTTTTTTCTGTCACTCAGACTTGGTCATCCGTATCTCCCATGATCAGATCTTATGCTTGGTTCCAAAATACGAATGCATGGTTTAGTCAACTCTGTGAGTCTTGAAGGGAGCAGGGAGGGACCATATTGACCCCAGCTGTAAAAATGGTATACAGAAAGCTAATGAAAACTTCATGAAGTTTTGGTTGTGTAGTGAGCTAAACTTCCAAGAAGATGCAGAGACATATTGTGTATCAAATCATGAAGTGGCTTTCCTGTGGAACTTTTCCCAAAACTTTGCAAAGGAAACAAATGAAGGGAACGAGCATTTCTCTAGTGTCAGTAAGTTACAGGGTGACTGGTAATAAGCCACTTAAGAGAAATGGAGCTGTGCATCCCTGCTATTCTCAGAGCTTTTGTACTTCTGGGGAAATGCCTCTATGTCAATCTTGTGACATGTACCTTCTGTTGGCTCTAGCTGTAAAATGCTAATTTCCACTGCATTCCTGTGGCTGCCTATATAGAGTGGGGCTGCCAGGGAGGGGAGAGACATTAGATCTGGAAACGTTCCAAAGAGTCTCAGATAATAATGCCCAGAGAGAGAGAGAGAGAGAGAGACTATACCGGCAGTTAGGGCTGCTGAGGAGCATAGCAGGACATATAGTGGGTTTTGAGTGGCGCAAAGCTATTGAAGTATATCTGAATATGCATTTTCATGCATATTAGGTTGAATATTACAAAATACCAACCCTGGCACCAAGGGGAATAAGCTAAGGGGATGGAATGCAAGAGGTGCCCTTAAGCCATTTCACATTCCTTCAATCCTGAGCAGATCCGCCCTGGAACAGCCCCCAGGCAAAACTCAAAGCAGCACGACATCTACTCTAAAATGCACTGCTTGCCCACGGCTGGAAGTTGCTGTCCTGCAGCCAGGGATTTCAGGGGTCTTTCTTCTCTTGGCCACAGTAAAATTGTTGCATTATCTCAAAAATGCACCCCTAAATCCTTATACAATTTGATGTACAGATTGACCCTGCTCCTTCTGAGACCAATGCAATTTTTATTAGTGATATCAGTTGGAGTAGGAGTAGCTTGTGTGCACATTCAGAGACATTCCCTGGTTTTGCCCTCTCTTACTGTCATTGCAGGTCTCTTCGTAGGTCATCTGTGTCCTTTATCCTAGAAGCTATGCAAGCTTTTGTTTAACATCTATATACTGCATAATCATAGAAACACAGGGCTGGAGGGAATCTCAAAAGGTCATCTAGTCCAACCCACCTCACTGAGATAGGGCCAAGTAAGCATAGAACACCCTGACACCTATTTAACCTGGTCTTAAAAGCAAAACAAAAATAAAAGCAGCAGCCACCTCCAATGATGAAGTTTCCATAACTTCCACTAAAGCCTATTCCCAAGCTTAACTTATCCCCGAGCTATGAAAAACCGTCTAACTAGTCTCCCTTGTTGGAGGATTAAGCCCATTAGTGGATATGGAGAACAACAGGACTACTCTGCTCTTTTTATTTAGTCTTAAAATATTTAGAGACCTGTTACCTGGTCTTCACCTCAGCCTTCCTTTCCCAAGACTAAACACGCCCTGTTAAACATTGTCTCAAACGTCAAGTTTTCTAAATGTTTTAGTGTCATTTTTGTAGCTCCTCTCTGGACTCTTTCCAGCTTATCTCCACCATTTCTAAAGTGTAGAACTCACAATTGAGTGTGATAGTACAGCAGAGGCCTGGCCAGTGCAGAACAGAGCAGGACAATTATTCCCATGGCTTAGAGATGACACTCCTGTTAAACCAACCCAGAATGATACTGGCCTTTTTCTCAACTGCCCCACAATACTGGCTCATATTCAATTTGCTTCCCACTAAAACCAACATTTTCTTTTCATTAGTATTACTGCCTTGCCAGCTATTCACCATTTTGTGTTTGTGTTTTTTGCTCCACTCTTAATTGAATTTCATCTTATTAATATTAAACGAATTCTCCACTTGGTCAAGGTGTGTCTGAATTCTGAACCCATTCAAAATGCCTGTAACCTCCCCTGCTTGGTATGCTCTGAAAAATTTTTAGAAGTGTACTCTCTTCTCTGTTACACAAATCATGAATGAATAGTACAGGACCAGGACTGACCACTAGGCAGGCCTTTCAGTTGGACAGTAAATCATGGATTACTACTCTTTAACCAATTTGAAAAAATATGCTCATACACAATGAGAATAATTTCATCTAGATGGCTCCGGCTGGTACCACCAACTGGGTTATTAAACGTCCTCTTGGCTAAGGCAGGCTCCCTACCTGTCCTGGCTCCACACAACTCATGGAAGTGGCCACCAGGTGTCCCTGTGACCCCTAGGCATATGGTCAGCAAAGGAGGTCCACATGATATTCCCACCCCAAGTGTTAGATACGAAGTTCTCATTAGCCAAAAACCATAACCAATGGCAAACACAGGGGTGCCACCTGTGGGCAAGAAGGTGCCATGTGGAGCCTCCTGGTTGCCTATATATCAAAGGACCACTGGAACTTGATGGTCACATCCTGGGAGCTGCTGTAAGCACCACGAGACCCACACCCTTTAATCCACAGCTCCAGTCCTGAGCACGCTTATGGATCACAAAGCCCCAGCCCAGAGGGCAGGAGGGAATGGGATGAGCGAGGGCTGGGGCCTCAGAAAAAGGAGCAGGAAGGGGTGGTCAGTTCTGTAGCAGTTAGAAAGTTGATAACCCCATGTCAGACTGGGACAAGTAGTACAGTACAAGTAGCTAGCACATATTCTGGGGGACCATTTGGGGGAAGTAGCATGTTAACACTCCTATAGAGAAAGAGGAAAAAGAGAAGCATTAATAGGTTACAAATCATTGCAGTAAACCATAACTCCAGAACGCTCCCATGCTAGCATCAAATTTCATGGGCAACACAATTAGCATCAACAATGGAATCCTGCAGACAACCACATGCAAAAACATGGCCAATCACCACACGTACTTTCATAGACCCACTTGCCACCCCAAGCACTCCAAGAAGTTGGCTATCTTATATACACAGCTATTGCCTCCCTGACAAAAAGGGGGCTTTGTTTTTTCATACTTGCTATCTGCTCACACTAGCTACTGCCAGGCATTCAGCTACTCCAGAATATGCTCCAGGGAGAATGCCCAGCAAATACAGACAGAAGAATACATTACTATGACAACAGTTTCTCTTAGCTTCCACTGGTAAAAGTGACTGAGAAACCTCAAATAGGTCAGTGCTTGACATTTATAATTTTTCCAGTTTCAGATCCAGGAGTTACCTGTCAGCCTCCTGAGGTGACCAGAGACCTCTACTACGTGACTTAGTTGCCAGGTGGCCTCTTCCCTGACTAGTCAATTATCCTGGGTAGGAGCTTAGATGGTGTAACTTTAAGTAGACAGCCACACCAATGTCACAGTCTATTATCAGTCCTGTGTTGTTCTCCTATGGAATGTCAGTCTAATACAGAGATGTAGGGGCCACATAGAAAGCAACTATGTCTCATCTTGCAAAATGCAGTGTGGAGCTTGGTAAAGATATATACAGGGAATTCATAAACTCACAGAGAATGATAGATTTCTGAATCAGCAAAATAATGCTTAGAGAACTCCTTCCTTTTCCAAACCACACTTTTGTTTAACGGTGCATTCACTGAAAAAGAAAAAAATAAAGGGTGAAAAAGCCTTTGTTCAATATTCATCCAACAGCCAGAACCTTTTAAGCATTGAGGTGTACTTGATGTCTACTGTAACAGCTATATCATTGTGGCTGATGTAGCAAGTGTTTTAAAAGATGTGTTTATTTTGTTGCGGCTAAAGCATTCACACCTTCATTTTTAAAGGACGTTTTAAAACAAACTGAGTGGCGCAGATAAAAATGATATAGAGCTGTTTGCCTTTTGGTAAAAGGATTGTGCTGTTCTGTTGCAGTCAAATGTAATTATTTGACTTGTTAACTACAGGGAGAAAGAAATAGAGAAGGTGAGTTGAAGGTCTGAGACCATTTCTTCGGTACCAAGGCTGAGATTTCAAGAGTGCTAAGAAAATCAAACATGCAGCTCCCACAGAAAGTCAGCTGTGGTATTAGCTGGATCATTTCAAAAGGCAACTGAGTGTCTCTTAGAATCATGGAATCACAGGGCTGGAAGGGACCTCAGAAGGTCATCTAGTCAAGCCCCCTGCTTCAAGCAGGATCAACCCCAACGAAGTCATCCCAGCCAGGACCGTGTCAAGCTGGGACTTGAAAACCTCTAGGAATGGAGAGCCCACCACATCTGTAGGCAATGCATTCCAGTGCTTCACCACCCTACTGGTGAAGTAGTTTTTCCTAATATCCAACCTGCTCCTCTCCTTCTGTAACTTCAGACCATTGCTCCTTGATCTGCCATCTGATACCACTGAGAACAGTTTCTCTCAATCCTCTTTAGAGCTCCCCTTCAGGAAGTTGAAGGCTGTAGGAAGTAGGCTGAAGGAAGTAGTCTCTTAGGAATCTTTGAAAACCCCTGTCTAAGCATTCATCCTGTGCAATCTGTCACTAACTAGCTCCATTCTATACTCAGACCTTGTCCTTCTATCTAGTGTTGCTTTGAATGTCTGAGGCGATAGGCGGGGAATTCTCATCTGTTATTGCTTTAACAGTAGCAGAGAGGTAGCTGTGTTAGTCTGTACTCCAACAAAACAAAGCAGCAGAAATGTAATACTTATAAATGTCAGTCTGTGTGAGAAAGGAAATTGATCTGAAGAAATGGGTCTGTCCCACAAATGCTCATCACTGAATAACTTATTTTGTTAAAGTGCTACTTTTCTGCTGTTTTGTTTTGTTATTGCTTTGTACTGGAGAGCAACACTGTTCCCAGCTGTGTACAATCCATGCACTTGCAAGACCAAGACCTTCCAAAGCATACTAAAACAGCAGAACAGGAGCATGAGATACAAATATTATGAGCCACATAAGGACTGTTGCCTAGAATAATTGGACATTCTAATCAGACCTCTGTTTATGCAGAGAAACCAAATCAGCTGCACATGGTGGGCTGTGCACAGATCCCTTAGGTAGCCCAGGAGCAGTAGGCAAACATGTAGGAATTGCCCCTTTGGACTCTTTCTAGGTTCCTGTAATCAAGGGCATGCAGAAGAGTCCCTTTTTAATGTTTCAGAAAGGACAAGAAAGGGGGAGCTAACAGTGTAGGAATCGGAGGTTGTGAGTTCCTTAGTTTCAGAGGGTTTGGAATCCTGGGCACTAGGGTTTCTGAGTTTCGAAACTTCTTCATCAACACTAAGGGAACAGAAAAAAGCAGCACTCACTAGCCTTAGATGCTCAGGGGGCAGAAGACATCCTATCTAGATACCCCAGTCCTGAAGGCACTAGGCTGGCTTGAACCCAGCACCTAAGCAACTGCACACACCCCCTGCATAGATGTTATTGACACAGCTGACCCTCCTCTTTGCCTGTCTTCTGCAATCTTGCTCCTAGTTTGATCCTTGGCTTTGGTATCTGACTTTGGTTCTAACCTTCTGTTTGATTTCCTGGGTTCTGCTCCAACAGCTAAGCACAATTACCTTCCTATGAGTTCCTAACACACTGTTTGTGGCTGACTAAGGGGCTTCTGACCTACATGCTGAGCTCAAGAAGGAATTTGGTTCTACATTACAGCGCTATACAGGAAATCCCATTATGAAAGATAAAGAGAAATATGGTCAAAGAAGTATGAAGGAAATTGGAAAGAAAAATCAGAACAATGGAAAACGGAACAAGCAAGAACATAACCGTAACAGCTCAGCTGTGGCCATGTGACCCACATTGTCATGGGCTATGTGATGGTGGGATCAATGACGTGGAAAATAATTGAGCTTGAAGACCTGTTCTCGTGTAGGTGTCTTAAGATTAGTTGTTCTGCTTCTATGTGATAAATATCTTCAGAACATGTAGTACTTTGCAAGATGATACTTATTGCATATTTAGGGAGTAGTCTAGGATTAATTAGATATGGAAGTGATACTGTGTTTGCATAATTACTGGATGGTTTAGTTATAAAAGACTCATGCAAGCTTTTTCATTTGACTGAGATCTGAGTGCTAATGTTTACATAGTTACATTGCTGTCCATAACTGAGACTGACAAAACTCCTTGTATTCTGTGCAGTGGTTATTCCAATACTACTGTACACATGTGAAACCTGGAAAACATACTAGCATCATTTGAAGGCACTTGAACAATATCATCAATGTTACCTCCTAAATATCTCTTAGGAGACAGGTGCATGAACTCTAGCGTCCTAGAAGAGTTGAACGTGACCAACATTGAAGCCATTATCATTCACCAGCGGCTTGGTTGGACTGGTTACATGGTTCAGATGTTGGTGCAGCACCTCCCAAAACAGATTCTGTTTTCTGAGTGGAAGAAAGGATGGAGGAGTGTTGTGGGCCAGAGGTAGTGAGGTCAAGACATGCCGAAGGCACATGTGATAAAGTTCAGCATCGTTATCAACACTTGGGAGAATGTAGCGTGGCCCCACAAGGCACGCTAAATCTGGAAGATTGACCACCAGTACACAGATCTTCCAGTAAATATAGACAAGTCCTTAGTTGTGAGAAATATCATATTATCTATGGGTCCAATTTTCCCTAATTAGGTAACTTTCTAGCAGCATCAGTTTTCTGGTGGAATAGATTCATGTCTTGGGTGACTAGGTTTAATTGCGGAAACTGTTTCCACACCGTACAATGCTAAACAAATTCTACTTAGGAATTCATGAGAAGAGTTCAAATAAAAGAACCTGTCCCATTCCAATACTTCTCTTTAAAAGCCTAGCAACACATAAATGATTGCAGCTGTAGTACTGTGGATTATGATGGGATGTTTCAGCAACGCTAGGCTGGGTCAGTGACTAGAACCTCTAAGCGATGTAGGAAATAGCATTGTTGGTGTGCTAGATGGCAGTGTCTTCCCTCCGGTACATCAGTGAAGAGACGTGTCAGCTTCTTATTCAACAGTACTGTTTTGCTGCAATGGCCTATTTTAAATCTGACCCAAGCCAGATGTGTACCTTTGTGATTTGAACAGTGAGCACCTCCTGCCAAGCCCACCAATGAGAGGAGGAGCAGTTGCCCCTGGGCCCAGCATGTCAAAGTGTCCCAGAGCTCCAGCCACTGCTGCTACTCCTCAAAATAGTAGTAGTAGCAGCCAGATCTCTGGGCCCCTTTGAAATGCTGTGCTGTTGCTCTGTGTGCATCTATAAGGGAGCATGGGGGAAGCTCCACCCCTTCTGCAATTGCCCCCGCACATTCCAGGAGCGGAGAGCTGGGCCTCCTTCCCACCCTGCCTCCAGGTTCACAGTGCCTGCTGCACATGGCAGTCAACACTAAGAGTTAACTTGGGCAATTATTCTCTGCCGAGATATGCTCCCCCTGCAATCGTGCATGGATCCATTACTCCTGTCATTGTAAGCTGTTGTGAAATGAAGATGATTCATTCCTGCCAGAGGCTGATGGAGTGCGGTAGTGGGTGAACATGCGCTACAGACTGAAAACCTCTTACAATTCTTTGGAAGCACAGGGACTATAATGTAGCAGTTAATATGACCTTGCCAGAAAACATTCACATATTTGTAGAGGATGATATTGTGGAAAACTGAACTGAAAATATCAAGGACTATTAAAACAAGTCAGCATCATGCCTGAGAGGTGTGGGAGGAATTGAGGGGCCACTCACAGCTTCCTAGAGCCTTTAGAATCAAGGACTAAATGAACCCTGCTTTTTGAAACTCTTAATTAAATTTGCATAATGGAGTGGGCAGAGGGGTTCTGAAGTCTCTTGCCTGAAGAGAGAATTCAGTTTACAAGTGTGATACATCAGGAAGCATCAGAACAGGAGAATTTATGGCAGAACCCACATGAAGAGACAAGACCCTCATCTCTCAATTATTTATTGCTGAATTTCTGGGACAACCTAAATTGGTGCATTCCCTCAATGGAAAAGGCAAAAATGGATAAGTTAAATAGTGCAAAACAACATTCCTAAACTTCTGTAGGAGCAGGTGGTACTGGTGGTGTACAGTGAAAGAAAAATGATGCATAATTTCTGCTTATGTGGGTACTTCATCTATTACCAATCCTTTTCATTTGGATGCCATTTTTTCACTCTGTACAGCTTGCTGAATAATTTAGAGAAATTCAAGCACTCACAGGACGCAAGCCATTCATTTTTTTTTAAAGAAATTTGCTGATTCCACTCTAATTTGAAAATAATAGTGGCAAATTAGGGGAATATTATCTCTTTTCAATGCTTCAGGATTTTATGGGGAAGAAAAATCCTATTCTTTGACTCATCACTCCAAGACTGGAGTGCCTCATGATCATCAATGAATGTATCCTTATGCCACCCCTTCAAGGTGGGAAACCAGCCCCATTTTACAGGTGGGTGATTGCAGCATAGAGATTAAATGACTTGTCCGAGATCACATGGAAAGCCTGAGACGGACCTGGGAATAGAGTCCAGATGTCTTGACTCCCAATCAAGGTCCTGTCCAAGGAGCCATTTTTGCCCAGAATATAAACACCAGTAGTCTATAAAGCAGAGTAAAAGCATTGGCTGCTGACCTTTATATATCTTAAGCCTAGCATAGCTCAGGCTGGAGCCTTCATGTCTTCTCCAAATTGATCTACAGGTTGAACCTCTCTAGCCCAGTGCCACCTTATCTGGCAACATCCGTAATGTGGCATGATTTTAGTTAGCTGGATAACCACTTACCCAGCATGTGGCCAAATTTTCTGTGGCTCCATAAAGGTTCTTTACAATCACCAGTCCTGGCTCTCAGTGTTCTGTGATGTTATTTAGCTGTAATTTTCCCCTAAATGTCTTCTAAGAGTCCAGTAAATAGTAGAACTGTTGGTAATGCTGCTAGACAATACTGACCTCCCCTGGTTGAGCAAATTTTCTTGCTCAGCACCTATCAGGTCCTAAGGGTGTATGACTAGAGAGTTTTCACCTACAGTTTCCACTTTGACATGGGTTGTAGGTCACCTTGCTGACACTTAGAACAATAGTTCCCATGCCCTGTAGGTGTACTAGTAGTGATGGCTTTTCTTTTTCAACAGCTTCTCTAGATTCCACTTGAGTTTTAACAAGTTTAGGAAGTGCCCAGATGCATTTTTACTTCCTACCCTCAGATTCACTCATGGTCTGGGATTGGGGTGCTCCAGCACTAGGGCCAAGGTACAGACCGAGAGCACCTCAGGTACCCAAGTGTCATGGGTGCAATTAAGGAAGAGTTGGCAAAGTCAAGGTCTCAGATGTGCCAGTAATTGGAAAAATGTCAGGCTTTTCTTTATCCTGGAAGTTTACCTCTAAGAATCAGTCTGGGTCCAGTTCTGTTCAATAGCTTCATTAATGATTTAGATAATGGCATATAGAGCGAACTCATATAGCTTGCTGGTGATACCAATCTGGAAGAGGCTGGAATTACTTTGGAGGATAGGAGTTTAATTCAGAATGATCTGGACAACCTGGAGAAATGGTCAGACGTAAATAGGATGAAATTCATTCACAACAAATGCAAAGTACACATACAAAATGAAATGGGAAATGGCTACCTAGAAGGACTACTGCAGAAAGGGATCTATGGGTCATAGTGTACTGCAAGCTAAATATCAGTCTAGGGTGTAAGACCCTTGGGCTATAGATACACTAGAGAGTTTGCCTACAAAACAGGGGTTTTGTCGTAAAACACGCCACACATTTATGCACAAAGAGCCTTTTGTCGACAGCATATGGACAAAACGCAGCAATTTCCCCGAAAGGGTTCTGTCTCTCTGCTACGAGGCATAATGCCTTTGTCAGCAGATTTCTGTCAACAAAACAGCTGTGTAAATGCCCCTGGCAGCCTCTGTTGACAGACAGGGCACCCACAACAATGGGCAGCCCTGTCTGCTGTGCTTTCGGGTGCCTGTTTTGTCGAAAGAGCTGCCAGGCAGTCTGGCTGCTCAGTCATCAGAGTGGAGCACTGTCCCAATTTGCTTTTGTGTGTGGCCACACACTGTCAACAGAAGTTTTGCTGGGAAATCTCTTCCTACAGTGACTTCCGTTCACAGAGTGCTAAAGTGTAACAATAGCCTAGAGAGGAGAAAAAAATAAAAGCATCATTCTGGGATGTATTAGAAGGAATGTTGTAAGCAAGGCACAAGAAGTATTCTGCACGGATTAGGACTCAGGTGGAGTACTGCATCCAGTTCTGGGCACCACATTTCAGGAAAGATGTGGACAAATTTGAGAAGGTTCAAAGAAGAGCTACAAAACGATTAAACCTTTAGAAACCATGAACTATGAGGGAATACTGAAAGAATTAGATTTGCTTAGTCTGGAAAAGAGAAGCCAGAGGGGACACGATAACCACTTTCAACGACCTAAAAGATTGTTACAAAGAAGGAGAAAAAAAATTCTCCTTAACCTCTGAATGTAGGACAAGAAGCAAGTGGCTTAAATTGCAGCAATGGAGGTTTAGGTTGGACATTAGGAAACAATTCCTAACTTCAATGTGGTCAAGTACTGGAAAAAATTGCCTGGGGAGGTGGTCAAATCTCTGCCACTGGAGAAATTTAAGATCAGGTTAGATATGGAATGGTCTAGCTGCTGCTTTTCCTGCTGTGAATGCAGGGGACTAGATCTGGTGACCTCTCAATATTCCTTCCAGTTCTGTGTTCCACTAGAGGTGTATAGGGAAGCTGCCATTTTGGCCCAGATCTACAGAAGGACTTAAGCACCTGGGGGGACAAAAACAGTCACTGGAATCCACAAACTCTGGATAAATTCTCTAGGGTCCCTATACACTTCTTCAGGAAAAACAGGAACATCAGAATAGTACATTCACAAACATAAGAGCACTCCACCAGATGGCAGGAGAGCTCACTGAAATTGCTCCCTCTGCTGGTTAAGAAGTGATTTGATCAGGAGTCTCACAGCTCCCAGGTGACTGTTCTAGTCCCTGAGCTATAGTCAATCAATCTTTCTGGCACATTATTTGACATAAAAGGGAATAGCTCCACTGAGACGGATATCCCCAAAATATCTGCATACACATCGTAAGTGCTTTTTTGCGCCAGTACTTGCTGGCACTGAGTACCAGCACCTCGGAAGCACTCCAACAAAGGGATTAGCTTGAGGGGTGGGAGTGGGAAAGAGAGTCAGGGAGCCGCTGAGTACTGGCTCCTCTTGTCTCTCTCTCTCTCATTGGTATGCATGTACATGTTTACATGCAGAGAGAGAGGACGATGGAGTGTAGGAGCATAAAGGTTTTATTGGCAGGGGTTTGGAATCATGGCATTTTTCACAAGTAGAAAACCATCAGATTACACTTTGGAGAATTTCAGTGGTTTCTACTGGCATGCATTCATGTGTCTGTAAAGCTAGACTGCCTTTTTCCATGCAGAGGCTGTGGAAAGACCAAGCATAAGAAATTTTTAACACCACTACAATATCAGAAATAGCTTTTATATAAATAAAGGTGTTGGAATTTGAAAGTTAAATATAATTGAAAGAACAAGGACTAAATATAAAACGTATCCAGATCCCTAACTGTGTAATATCAGCTTTCCATGGGGATCAGATTAGTATATCCAGCACTGCTGATGAAATATCACGTTTAAACTGTCACTTCATATTAAGGATGAGATATTCAAAAGCAATCAGTGTTGGCTTATCACCCATTCCCCTAGAGTTAAAGTCCCAGCGATTTCAGGGGGAGCAGAGAGGAGCCACTAGGGAGTACTGCTGATGCCCTTCCACTCTTGTAAAAGTAACTTTCAACAGTTTAAGCATTACTATTGTGATTTTGTAAGTAGTTGCAGGTAGAGTTTCCCCAGTCAGGTGAGTCAGCATACGTTTAAGTCTGGCTTCATGTATAAGTGAATATCAAACACAAATGTCAAAAGCAAATGTCCCCTCACCTTGATATTTGTAGTGAATCTTCCTTAGGAGATTATTAATACTATTTAACCCTTGTAGTCCAGGTAGAGCATAGGTCATTTACAAGTCTCCTCCACTTCACTCTCTCTTGGGACAAAACTTCTAGCTGACCCCAGAAGTACCCCAATTGTTGTTCTTCAATCTCAGCAGATCTTCTCCACATTGCCTGAGGTCTTACACTTTTGCATTTTCTTTGCAGGCCCCATTTGAGAGGTTGATGAAGTTCCTTAGAAAAGCTTAACCCTGAATACCTCTCTCAAGGCCCTCTCATCTCCCCTTCCCTCCAGGGTGGAGTGAATTCACTTGCAGGGGTAACTCAAGCAGCTGCTGACTCTGCTGGAAGATGCTAAGATGGTACATGGGAGCTCTGATTTTACTGACTCCTGTCCATTGCCCATCATGTGACTTTTTTGAGTTGGTTTAATTCAGTTTAGTTGGTTGGGTGTGAAGCTTCTGCTTAGCCCTGTTCTACAACTCAATTAGCTTCTTGCAACCCATGTAAAATACAGCCTCATGGTGTCAGATGCAAGGGAAAACTATACTAACTCAGCTATGTCCACACTACCCCGGAGGATTGACCCTGTGCGTAGTATGGACATGAGAAATCAACCTTGTAGGGGTGTCACAGTCAATCCCTGTAATCCTTGTGAGACATGAGGAGTAAGGAAGGTTGAAAACAGAAATTCTGTTGACCTGCCCTAATATAGACAGCCAGGTTAGTTGAGGACAGATAAGTTGATTTTAGCTATGCAATTGCCATAGCTGGAATTGTGTATCTGTGGTTGACTTATTTTGTCTAGTAACAGAGAGTAAGCCGTGCTAGTCTATACACTATCAAAACAAAAAGCAGTCAAGTAGCACTTTAAAGACTAGCAAAATAGTTTATTAGGTGAGCTTTCGTGGGACAGACCCACTTCTTCAGACCAGAAGTGGGTCTGTCCCACGAAAGCTCACCTAATAAACTATTTTGCTAGTCTTTAAAGTGCTACTTGACTGCTTTTTTTATTTTGTCTAGTGTAATTTATAAAAGACAGACAATTGGGACAGATTCAGTCTGGCCTAACTCCACAGAAGCTGATGAAGTTTGCCTGTAGAGTTAGACCCACAGGTATTCTATTTATTAGACAAACCAAACCAATGATCTACTCAGACTACACATTTTCTTTCCCCAATGAGTGAAGTTACTGATATTTTTCTTCTTGTTTCACTAATGGAGAGGAAGTTATCCTCACTGCATTATCTACCTACAAAGTTGCCATCAGTCTCCACAGGCTACTCTTTAGTGTGTTATGGACTTTCACTTTTTGTGAAGGAAAGGCATCAAACCCTTGTTAGACAGTGCCAGAATGAACTCAGACATCAAGCATAAGTTTGCCCTAGAGTGCTTATTATTTTTCAAGACCATTATGACAATCAGGAGTCAGATACCCAAGGGGAGAAGGGAAACTTTAACTCTCAAAAGCAAGCAGTTCAACTAGTTTACTGCACATTAGGTGTGGTACAATAGAATCATAAGAGCTAGGTCCTTTATGAGAACCTAAAATGCTCTGTATAGTCTATATAATGACCATCAAATAGTTATGAGTCTAGCTATTTATGTATATAGAAAACTGTGCTCATAACTGTATGACCACTTCAACTACTGCTCACAGCAGGGAGGGACACCTCCCGGCCATCTATTTGACACAAAACTAGTGGCCATGCAACCCAAGAGTTCTGAAGGAACTCATATCTAGAATTGCAAAACAGTGGTGTGTAATATTGCTTAAATCAACCTCCGTGTCAGAATGAATGGAGAGAAGCTCATGTATTGCCCTTATTTAAAAAAAAAAAAAAAGGCTTCAGGAGGTATCTGAACTAGGCAAATGGACTGAAACTATAGTAAAACAAAGTTATCGGACACAGATGAACATGATATATTGGGGGAAAGTCAACAAGGCTTTATTTGGGGAAATCATGCCATAGAGTTCTTTGAGGTCAACAAGCCTATGGATGAGAGTGATCCAGTTGATATAGAGTAGTTGGTTTTCCAGAAAGCCTTTGACAAAGGCTTTTATGCCAAAGCAAATAAATCAAAGGATGAGAGGAAGTGCCTTTCTTCAGGAGTGGAAATAGAGAGAGTAGGAGTAAGTTTTCACAAGGGACAGAAGCAAAGAGAGGGTTCCCACAAATTATCTGTACTGGGACCAGTATTGTTCAACATATTCATAAATTATCTGGGGAAAAGAGGTACCTGCTAAGATTTAGGGCTGGTCTACACTAGGCAGCAGTCAATCCCAGGTACGCAATTCTAGCCATGCCATTACTATAGCTAGAATCAATGTAGCAGGATTGACTCTGTTCCTTAGCGAAGATCAGGGCTCTTCGGGCTCATCCTGATGTCCCTTAGTCCATGCAATAATGTGTGGTACCAGGGTTGATGGTCAAGCCTGGAGAGATCGATTTTGCCATGTCTTCACGGATACGGCAAAATTGAACTCCAGAGGATTGATCATGTCACATCAAATGCCAGGTAAGTATAGACAACGCTTTAAAATGAACAGATGTGCTTTGTCCACATAGTGCTGTCAACCTGTGGAACTTGTTGCTCAGGGATGTTTTGAAGGCAAAAAGGTTCAACTGGGCTCAAAAATAATTAGATAAATTAATGGAGAATGGCTAGTGGCCATTGACCAGAATGAAAATGATCAGGGATGCAACCCCATGCTCCAGACATCCCTAAACCTGGAACTGGCAGAATCTGGGAGTGGACAATAGGGGATGGATCAGCTGAAGATGTACTTTTCTGTTCACTCACTGTAAAGAACCTGGCATTAGCCACTGCCAGAACATAGGATGGTGGGTCAGATGTAGGGTGACCATCCATCTGGTATAGGGCGGGACAGTCCTGTATTTGGGATGCCAAAAAGGCATCCCGAATTGTGTGTTAAAAGGAACTAATTGTCCCGTATTTGCCCCGCCTCCACTTCCCTGAGCCTCAGGGAAGCAGGGGGAACATGGGCAGCTGCAGCTTTCTTGGGGTTCCTGGGAAGCGCTGGTGGCTGCCACCTCTTTCCTGGCTGCCCAGGGGTTGGAGAAGCTGCCCCTCCCAACCAAATCTCCCTGTCCTGTATTTGGGACAGGGAGATATGGTCGCCTTTGTCAGATGGACCATTGATCTGACCCAGTAAAGCCAGTCTTATGTTCACTGTCCAACCCATGAGAATGAATTGAAAGATACTGAGACATCCCAGCTATCAAGTCAAGAAGGGATTTCCCTATTCTGAAAAAAATGTGAATCATCATGCCAGGAGGAATGAGGCATCATGCAGAACCTTAGGGCTTAACTTCATTTTTTTCGTAGGTACAGACTAACACAACTAACCTTCTCAGACTTCATGCCGGGAGAGAGAGGAAAAAGCCTTAAAAACAGAGAATCCCAACAGGCTGGGGACAGATTTTGTCAACCAGAACCTGAGGGCCAGTTTCAAGGTTGGAGGCTAACAGGCCCCCACTAAAGAAAGGGAGTATTCTAAGAAACTGTTCAAAGGCAGTATGTAATCTGCAATTAAAAGGGGGAATTTTATTAAAAAAGGTGGTCAGGGATGCAAAGCCTGAGTATGCATCTCCTCTTCTGTAACTTGTATCTGTTTCAGTGAGAGCTGAGTGCTTGGGCAGCAGCCCAGGCGAGATTCAAATGCCACTCAACTGATTAGCAGAGCATGCGCAGCTAGTAGCATGGGTTTCTGTTGGTGGTGCACATCTGAATGTGTCTTGGTGCACATAACAAAATTTATTCTGCAAATGGATGGAAACATTAGTGGGAACATTGGCTTATTTACTCTTCCTTTCTTTTCCACCTTTAGCTTTTTTTATTAAAAAGTTTTGGTTATTTTTCTCTCAAGCAGGTCTCTGGTGTGCAAGCCTAATGATACTTATAACCAGTAATTAAGTACTTGAGGTACATGGATTTGGGGAGACTGAGAACTGGAAAAGCTGTTGTTGAGAGCCAGGATTATACTTTATCCTTGATGACTGGCTGCACTGGTCAGGATCTGAGTCACAGCTGTAGAGCATGAAATGCTTAATGCTACAAGGCAGGTGGTAAACAGAACTTTATACAGTCTTTGTTCTATTGGGGGATGAAACAGACATAATACCCAGCTCTGAGATCTACTGCTGAAAAGTGCTTTACAAAAGTTCCTGCCATTATAGCTGCGCTGTTTTAGGTATTCCAGGTGGAAACACAATCCTCTGAAACTGGGCTGATATTTCCAACTCACCTCAATTTCTAAAACACTGCATAGTACCTGAGTGATGAGAACAGCTCATTGGACTGCTGTCAACTTCCCATTAGCCTCTCTTCATCTACGGAATGACTTTACTCAGGCAGGCAATTCCATCACAATCTTAATTAACTGCAAGGATGTGGTATCTCAGCCAGACTGCAGCGCACAATTGATTTTTTCCTGAGTGAGCCATAAAACTCTAATGTAACAACACTAGGAGTTGTATCTACATGCGCATCCTCAGGAGAGGCTAGTCATTGCAAAGAGAAAATGTACAAGCAGATGTAGTTCCAACCCTGTCCTAAACAGAGTACATACACCTGCAGGCAAGACAGAAGATGACCCTTTTCCCTAAATTTGGCTTAACTGGTAACTGATAGAATTACGACCAAATTTAAGATCCAGCTTTATACACTCCCTCTACATGTATGGCTATCACTAGGGGTTCCCAGGAAGACTTCTCAATGACAATTAACCCTTGTTGCCCTAGGTGTTATACTGTATCCTGTTTGGTCAGGCACTAAATCCCTGTTCAGTACCCTGATGCTTTCTGGAGAGTCAAAGCAGGTGATGCCAGAGTGACTAAGCAGAGAATCTCAGCATGCTTATGGGACAGTGAGTCTGTAATCCTGCTACAGGAGAAGATTTGGTGTGTTAGAGGGAAAAGTTAATTATACTATTAAGTCTATGCTGCATAGCTCTTTGCGAGTTGGAAAAGGCAAATACCCAACCATTATTCAAACAATGGTGCCTGGTCTGGTTTTTGCTAAAACACTAGCCAAAAGCGAACATAAAGCAAGTAAAAACCTGATCTTAGACAAGTTTGTGAATACCACATGCAGTATTAACTCATCTCTTCATATACTTGCTTATCATATCTGTGCCTTAAATAGGAAAGCAATAACAAGCATTGCTTCAGACAAAGTACAGTTGGCTTTTTAAAAAAAGTCTTCGGTGTGAGAAACATTATGCTTCTTGATGATCCTTTATGAAATGTTGTCAGACCATGTCCTCCTTGTGTTGCTATCAGAAGAGGCTTGTGATATTACTTGCCACAAAGTTAATCTTGCAGGGAAATTGGAAAAATCAAATTCTCTTTAACACCTACAACCAAAATTGCATTGGGAGAAGGGGCTCAGACTGTTAATCAGATGAAACCTTTCCAAATTGGCTTTTATTATTGGACATGTGTTACTGGCATAGGTCTATTACTGTGGAAGACAGCCATATTCTCCACTTGTGGGTGGGAGGTGCGATGGGCTCAATCACCCAGTGTGCTGGTCATACCACTGAGCCCGTCAAGCTGCCTCTTGTGGCACCCCACCATCTTGTCCTGATGGGCCAGAAGCTCTGGTGTACCTCAGCCAAAGCATATAGCTGAGGTAACAGCCCCACAGCTGAACCATACAGATGCTGAGCCAGCCCAGCTTTCAGAGGGCTTAGCTATAAGGCTGTTCATGGTACCCAGGAACACAGCCCCAAAAAGGAACAACACCCCAGATAAATCCATCTTATGCTGTATAAAAGTTTTACACTGAGAAAGCTTACAGGTTTGACATCTTTATTAATAAAAGACAGATATACACAGGGCTTACCTGCTGCCCCCAAGTAACAATTTGTTTATATTGGGCCTGATAAAGAAAAAAGAAGTATAAAAGTAGGGTTCAAGTGATTGCAAGTGGAAACAGACAGACCAAAGTATCTTACAATGCCAAAAATAAACAGAACATGCCAGTTAATCCTAACATGGTAAGAAACTTATTACTTGCAAATTCTAACAGTTCTTCTAAATCATCGCTTTCACAAGCTAGGCAGCCTCCTAGCTTGGGCCCAATTCTTCCCCTGCTCAGTCTTAGATGTTTCTACCAGTCATCTTGGGTGGTAAGTGGGGGGGTCTCCACTACTGTTTGGTTTCCCACTGCGATGGGTGCACCAGCGCTGCACTGGCATTGAAAGGGCTATCCCTTCCCTAAGGGCTGAGAAAGTCATACCTCCAAGGCCCTGCTGGGTGCACTCCACTTGGAAGGCAGCTATAAAAGGCAGTAAACCAGCTCAATCAGGGGAACTGGCTGGAGGGGATGGCTCATAGACAGTGACCCCTGCTGGGGAGCCATAAATCAGAGTTGTAAGACCCTGCTGGCCCACAGGACACAGAACTCAGGGATGCCTGGAAAGTCCATTTCGTAGATGAACCCAGTGATCCTAGCAACCCACAACCACTGACCCCAGGTACCAGGGTAGGAAGGGGCATCTCCCCCTAATTGTTCCATATAGATTGCTTCCTGGACCACAAGGAAGACGACAGCCCTCCACCAGCGAGGCCCCTGCTACTGACTTTGGCTGCTCAGCCTCACTGCCCTGACTATAGGGGCACTTGCAATGGACTTTGGATCAATAGCCCACAGGACCTGCCCCCTACACACCAAGGGGGACACAAGGGACCACAGGATGCCCATGACATCCATCTTTATATCCCTTTTGCCCAAGGCGGGAATTCTTTGTTTACAGTTCAGACTTTTCTCACCATGAGAGAAAAAATACCATATAAAAATGGGTGCCAACATTGGGTGGCTGGTCACATATCCTGGAAAGAGCAACCACGATCCAGGTTTGCAGGAAAAACCAAACCATTTACAAATCACTACCTTGAGTACTGAACCATTATGTTTCTGGAGTATTAGTAACAGCTCATATTAGTACATTAAGAATTATAAACAGAGCCACATTTCAGATTCCTAACTTCCCACAAGAATGTCACACACACAAAAACATAATATGCACATTCAGCAGATGGTAACTTTGAAATGCTACATGATGCATTTTGCCTAAGCATTTCATGTTATGCATATTCATAAGCTGATTTTCATAAAGGGGGGGGGCATGACTGGAGGGTCAGAGACCATGCGTGTTCCTTGCATCCTTAGAGGATGCGTTTCCGCTATAGGATGGGACTGACAAGAATGTTGTTATAAGTGCTGGAAAAGTTAAATGGCTGATGCTAGCAGTAGTAGCTTGTGGCGTGAGCTCTGTGGGAAAGAAGAGGCACATAGGAGCTAATGAAAACTGTAAATATCCCCAGAGCATTTGAAGTAGCCCATCCATGCTCCAGGGTGATAGGAGAGAAACAAGACAGGGGACCAGCTACCACATCTGGGAAGTTGTGGGCTTTCCACACACAGCCTCCGAGATTGGTGAAGCACTGGAATGCTTTCCTAGAGAGGTGGTGGATTCTCCATCCCTTGAGGTTGTTAAGTCCCAGCTGGACAAGGTCCTGGCTGGGATGACTTAGTGGGAGTTGATCTTGCTTGAAGCAGGGGGCTGGACTAGATGACCTCCTGAGGTCCTTTCCAGCCCTTTGATTCTATCTACAGTTCCCACTGATCTTAAAAGTTCTGCTTAGACTGGGAGCAAGTATTTACCCCATGAAATCCAGAAAATTTGCAATGTAAAAAACTTCCAGCTGGCAATATAGGTAGCTGGGGCATTAGCTAAGTGATCTCTAGAGTCACTTGCTCATTTAGGGACAACCATGAATAAATTAATAAGTAGCTTAGGTTCCACAAACTCCCTGACCTGTGTACTCATTTCAAATTCATAGAGCATTTTCAGAAAACATTACTTTTGGGACATAACTATCTTTCAGAGCAGCAGCTGCATCAACACAGAGCTAAAACAACAGCTCCAAGGCTTCCAGAGGGATGCAGGTTTGAGCATAACGCTAATGCTTTTAGTATTGATTTGACCAGTATTGGCAAAAACCATACAGTAAGACTCAGGGATCAGCATAGCTCTCACTTTACAATGTTGTGCCCTAACTAGGTTATTTAGCAATTTACTGTGCCTATTAGCAAGATGATTGTGGGTTTCCAGTCTCTGCACAGCACGTAAGAAGCCACACCTATTTAAAGAGCAGGAGTTGGGTGAAATTGGATTCCAGGTGAAACTTTCTGCTCTTACAAACTGAATATGTGCTGAACTCTTCAAAATGCTAAGTGTGTGCCAGTATATTGAAAAATGAAGTTAATCACAGCACAGAACTATGTTGAGTGGTAAATTTGGCTTTGGAGGAGATGGTTCTGGCCTACCAGAATTGGAGAATAAAGTCCCTTGCTTATGACCAAGTACAATAGGCAGCAGCAGTGCAAGCTTCACAAAGTGTTGAGGATATGCCTCTACTCAGGGCTGGAGGGACCTCCATGAAAGACTAGAAGTAATTCATTTTCCATGGTCTTTTAACCTTTAGCTTCTGTGAGAAAGTTGAAACAAGGGAAACTGGGACAGAATGAGAGTTATAGCCTAACATCATTGCCAGATCTGAATGTTAAATTTTGCTGTGTCGAGTCCCCTTTAGTGCCGATAATAGCTGTCCAGCAGTGACAGGCTGCCTTTTTAAAATGTCTAAATAAAAAAGAAAACCTTTTCCAGATTTAAACACTCCATGCTCACTGCAATTGGCTTCTCTTTTGAAATGGGTTAGGCGCAGACAGAAGGGAGATAGTGCTGCAACAGTGGCTTTGCTATAGAAACTGACTACTTTAATTTCTAATGCATAGGAAGGTCCCCTGTGTCACCCTTTTTATTAGGGCTGACAAGAGAAGGAAATAGAGGCTCCATCTGTGTTTCATCAGGACTTGCCCATAACAAGAGGAAAATAGCAGCAGAGGGTTTGGAAGAAGGATGGAATTAAGTTCAATTTAGATGAGTGGATGAAAGAAGGAAATGGAAATTCAGAGTACTTAACTATTGACCGAAGCTAATCTTGCCAGGCCTGTGACTTTTAAATACTGCTTATATGTTTTTTAAAGTGACTGCACAATTGCATGTTTTCCAATGAACTAATTTGCACTTGCTACCCTTGTTTACTGGGCTCTTAGAAGATATTTAGGGGTAAATTACAGCTAAATAACAGCACAGGACACTGAGAGCTAGAACTGGTGGTCTTGAGCAAAGTTCATAGGACTATGGTGAACTTGGACACACCAACGATAAGTGGTCATCTGTCAAACTAAAATCATGCTGGATTATGGATGTTGCCAGAAGAGAGTGCCAGATTGGAGATGTTCAACCTATACTAAGTTTTCTATCCAGGGCCTCTATCTGGTGGGTCTTGCCTACACGCCCCGCATGTAACAGCCCAAAATACTTGAATAAAGGAGGAATTTTTCCCCATGCTGTATTGTGGAAGAGACCCTGGGTGGCTTCCAGCTTCCTCTATAGCATAGGGGAACAATAATTTGAACTGGAATAAATGGTAGATTTGAATTGAGTAACTCAGCAAGAGGTTGTAAGTCTGTTACAGGAGTGAATGAGGTTTTTGTGGCCTATAAGGTGCAGGAGGTAAGACTAAGGTTAAAAGGACTAGCATGACCATCTGAGTTGATGAACAGCTGTCTCATAGTGAAGATGGGCAGGCATCATCCTACCACACACATTTTTATTACTGTATCTTTCTGCGACTATTCCGCCTCAGTGCCAGTGAGTATAAATTTAAAATGTCTGGCTTTCCTACCATATAACTTTACCCTAGCCAAGAGCAAATCAACAAGAAAAGAAAAGGAAAAGGAAAGAAAAAAAGAAAACAGTTTTAACTATCAACCTGACCATGTTAAAAACCTTATGTGTTTTTTGTGCTGTGCTATAAAGGGCTAAATGTTGAGTGAAACCATGTCAGGGTATATTAAAGCCTTGAGTGTAAGGCATTTTACGGTGCACTAGCAAATGTGAATTGTTCATGGAACTCTTAAACTATGTCCCATGCAACACTAGAAACACAAGCCTAAGTAATTTAGAAGACTGTTTTGTATCATTTTCCAAAGATTTATAGAACTAGGAACATAAGCTCTTGTCAATTTCACCGAAGTCTATTTGAAAAATTTTTTAAATCAGTTTAATTCACTGCATAGAGGTAATCCCTCTTTTCCACTAATAAATCATTAGGTTGTAAACATGAAACGTTTTGACGAGCAGTTGCATATCCTAAACATTTGAAATTGAATTTGATACCAATTTTGTATTATGTTTGTGTTAAATTCCTGTTACCATCCTAAGGTAGAGTCCTACTAATCATGAGCACAAACTCAACTGTTGAATAAATAAGCAATAGCACTCTGTTTCTAAACATACTAAAAGTGTGGAGTTAATCTGAAAATATTAAGGTATATATTTGCTGAAATGTATCTGTCATAGTGTAGCCTCTTATGTAGCAAAAACATGAACCAAGTCTAGCACATAAGCTCTAGTTGTAAACTAACATATTTCTGTAGTTATAGCAACCAATGAGAATGCACCTTTCTTTAGCAAGTGAGGAAGTACATATGGAAAAGTTGACTAAAATTAATTTAAATCAAGGCTTTCCATTCAATAATGTAAACATCTTTCCTCTGGCAGCAGTAGCACTTGTTATGTTTTGCACAAGGCTGACCCACTAGATGGCTTTTGAGCCTGGCTACCATATCAGATACTGCATGTGAGATAGCCAAGGGAACACGGAGTGAGGATCACACTGGAACTCGGGCATGAACTGGATACCTGTACACAGCTTTGAGTCTATGATCAACAGCAGAGTTTTAGGGTCCTTGGGGGCTTTACAAGCAGAATTATAGGTACCTATACAATTTAGTCACCTACTCTGCTAGGCAGCAAGTGATTTGCAGGGGAGGGGTTAGGAACCTAAATCTACATGCTTAAAGTGACAGGCACCTAAACCTCTTGGTGGAGCTGGCCCCAGCCAGTGTCTCAGCTGTCTAAGGCATCATTAACACAGGTTGAACCTCTCATCCAGAACACAAAAGCCACAATCTGACATGATTTTCGTTAGCTGGACGACCACTTACCATGGGTACAGCTAAGTTTCCCATGGCTCATAATGTTCATTTACAGACACGAGTCCTGGCTCTCAGTGTTCTGTGTTGTTATTTACTTCTGATTTACCCCATGAATGTGTTCTAAGAGCCCAGTCAGCAGTGAAAATGTTGGTAACATTGCTAGGTAATGTTGACTATCTGTGGTCCAGAAAATCCTTTTGTGCTGGATGAGAGGTTCACCCTACAGTGACAGGAAAATGGCTTTTTTAAGCTAGTAAACATGAAACAAAATCAAGATCACTCACAAAACAAAAAGCAGTCAAGTAGCACTTTAAATATTGAGTCTGTTCTGGTCTGGCTATGGTCTGAAGAAGTGGGTCTGTCCCACGAAAGCTCACCTAATAAACTATTTTGCTAGTCTTTAAAGTGCTACTTGACTGCTTTTTGTTTTGATAGTGTATAGACTAGCACAGCGTCCTCTCTGTTACTAAGATCACTCACAATGTCTAAAGCCTCAAATTGGCCCAATGCTTTAAAAACAGTACTGCTCACAGTACAAAGAATGGAGGGTATCAGTGCTGGGTACCACCATTATCATGGGCATAATTTATAATATTTTTGAAAAGCTCTAACTAAACTCATGCAGTAGCACAAAGCTACCTGCATTTGAGTAACAGGAATCTTAAAAGCACTGTTGTAGATTTTCCTTGGCTTGGATTGGCCTCCCATCTCACTACCAGATGTTTGGCCTATGAGTTTATAAGCAACTAGCCAGATAGGAGAGGGAATGTCTTAGAAGTTCAATGGCAATTCAGGACTATCTGATCAGTTGTGGCCTGGTACACCGGTCTGGTGGCTGCCCAAATTGGAGTCAGAAGCATAAGGAGAGAAGTAGTAGGTGGTTCAAGATAGGACAAATGTGATAAGTTGAGAGAGAGGAATTCTTTGACCTGAAGAAGGGTTGCATATCTCAGGAGTAGGGTCCCACCCCATCTCAGTCTTAGATTAACATCCAAAATTAGGATGTACTCATCTGAACAAAAACAAGTTCTGAAATTTTGCTCTATCATTTCTCCCCATCTCTACAGAAACCAAAAAAAGTGTCAAGCATTTGGCAAAAGATTAATTATGTCTGTTAGAGTATTTGCCTACAAATAAGGTTTGATTCTCTCCACAACAGATAAAAGGAAACACCTGTCTAGTATGGATTAGAGTCTGCTGTCGGCTGGGCTTGCCAAAGATAAAGGCTACATATTGAGGAGTATCTTGTATCCTGTTGTTTCTTAAACTTACATAACACAGAAGATAAAGGAAATGCAAGCCGACGGGGCACAGACAAGCTGAATTCTTATAGCATCTCTCTCAGCTGTGCACACATCTGCGAAGGTGCTGCAATGTTTGCAAATAATTTAAAAGGGAATGGTTTGAAAGATGTTGCTTCCTACTAGGAAGATAAAACAGGGAGGCCCATTAGATGGCTGCATTGATAATTTAAGTGGGACCCCGAGATAGCAATAGGGAGAGATAGTTACTTGTAAGTCTGCATACTTAGCTCACTGCATTGGAAATGTGAATCATCCGCCAGAGGAGATGTGTCATAATATACAAGTTGGCCACCCAGGAAGGATATATTCTTTTATTAGAACCCATTGAAAAATGCCTAACCCTGGCCAAGCACTAACATTCTCACAGGACAACTGGAGACAGTTGGCACTTAAAGGAAGTGAGAGAGGCATTTCTAAATGTGGAGGTTTCTAAAGAGGTTGGAGAGAGGCTGTTTTCATTAGTGATGGATTGCAAAACAAGGAGCAATGGTCTTAAGTTATTACAGTGGGGGAGGTCTAGGTCCAATATTAGGAAAAAGTTTTTCACCAGGAGAGTGGTGAAGTACTGGAAGGGGTTATTGAGAGTGGTGATGGAATCTCCATCCTTAAAGGATTTTAAGTCCTGGCTTGACAAAGTGCTGGCTGAGATGATTTAGTTAGGGTTAGTCCTGCTTTGGGCAGGGGGACTGGACTCTATGACCTCCCAAAGTCTCCTCCAGCCCTTGGAATCTAGGATTTCAGAAAAATGGTTCTAGTGGCACAGGCCATGTAATGAGCTCAAATAGACTTCAGCTATGAACACAGATTAAGAGTTACTTATAACTGATGCTCTTTGCAGACAGTTAGCATTCTTCTAGAGAAATGAAGGATGGGAATTGCGGGGAGGTAAGTTTGTAAAAATCAGCCTTAATTCTGCAGCTGTAAGGATGAACATTACAGTATAGAAGTCTGCCACTCCATACGAGGCCACAGGCATTGGAATGTCTCCATTTCTGTTTGCAGCCTCCTGATGCACTAAGAAATCATATGTCCACCCTACATGACTATGGCTCTGTCATGCGAGCCAACAGGCAGCAGGTCTCTGCATATTTCCAGACTTAAAAACATATTAGTGATGCATACTAGGTCATTCTGAACAGTTCATTCTTATTACAAAATCTGATGAGAAACAGGATGTCAGGTAAAGGTGTTAATAGCTATACTTGGTTGATACTTTTGGAAGTTACAACCACCTCTGTTACCTTAAAAATACCTGTTTTCCCACAGAGTTCCTGAATACTAAAGTGAAAATTTTTGCTTGTTGACATTTGTGCTGCAGTGCTAATAGAAATACCAAGGTGTTGGCAATCATGCCATAAGCTAACTGAAGACTCAGTCTTTTCACTACAGCGAAAAGGCAATTTGAAATGGAGTAAAGAGGTTTTTCTCTGGTTTTAAACATACAGACATCCTTTCTGGCAGCTCCATCCTGAACCCCATGTGCTGAAGAATATTTGCCAGACCCTTAAACCCGTAAACACTAGACTTTTATTAAGTGAAATGAAATCACCTTCTGTATTTTCTGGGTTACTCCAGGCATATCTGATGCAAACACAAAATAAAAGACTCTTCCGCCACCTGGTTGTGACACATCCTTGCTGGTCTTAATTATGTCAGCCTCCTATCCTGCTAAGGATATTTGCTGAAATCATCTGACAGACTAAAAGCTATGCAAATGTTAATGGCTTCTCTAATGAAGGTTTATGTGCACCTGCAGGTGGCAGTGAACTGACTGGCACTCAGAGGACTTTTGTGTATTCACTTTCCTGTACTTGAAATTGGCCAGTGGTTTGGTTCAAGTGTCAGAATCTAGATTTCCACATGCAGAATTACTTTACAAATATGAATAGCCTGATTCTATCACTTTTATAATTCCTCTACTAATGCCAGTTTAAGTCACTGCTGTGACAGAATCAAACTTTGTGTAAACATAAATCAGAGCATACCACCACCACCCCAATTGCATTTGCAGGGACTGCCTTTGTGGGAACACTACCCTTTTGCTGCTTCATGACAAACACCAATTCAGGATGTTCATGCCTAACAGACAGTGACTCAACCGTACAATTGAGGCACTTTATTGAAAAGAGCTATGACTCAGGCTGTACTGATGAGATACTGGCTGGAAAAAAAAAATGTGGAAAAACAAGTTCTACTGTCAGATTTCTTGCTACCCAGAGAGGCTGTTACCCAGACTTTAGATCAGGTGTGATTTAATACTGCTGTGCTTTATTGGAAAAAAGAGTCAAAGTCAAACAATTTCTAAGCACATATTAGGAGGGTAATTAGCCAAACCTAGCCTTTGATCTTGTCTAAATTACAGAAAGCTCAAAGTCATCCCATCAGTAAGAAAAGGTCAGCTCCCCTGATGTTAGCAGTGAGAGGAGCTTTCATAGAGACCCGCTACTGGCTGCTGTTGATTCAGCCAACACATCATCGAAGCTAGCTCAGAGCCAGTCTGCGCAATAGTGAGTAAAACTAAGATGTGCTTTCCAAATGCCTTTCATGTGAAGCTGTCAAGAGCTTTGCCAAGCACTCCTCACATTAGTACGTGTACTATAAATATTTATGCCATTTTCCAGGTCTGGCAAGTGGCTGGCCCACTGGGGTGACTTCTGTGAGCGGATCACAATCCTCTTTACTTGTTGAAAGTTATTTGCTGAGTTTCCACCATTCTTCTGGCCTCAGTTGTTTGACTGCTCATTGCAAAGTTCTGAAAGTGAAAACTGAAGTTCATTGGGTCTGATAAGTCAAAGGGTGCTGGTCTGTCCTTGCCCTCGCTTATGGACACAAGTTTTACAGGCCAGCTTCCAGCTTTCTGTAGGATTCCTTTTTAAAAAAATCTGTCATCAGCCTTGTTTGCTAAAAAACTTGTGGAATTTGAGCTCACCCAGCATGAATATATTCAAGGCGTTTATGCTACTAGGACTGTCTTCATGAATTATTTTTCTCCTTATTTATTACCTGCGAAGTTCCATTATTAAAACTCATAACATGCATGACAAACTGCAACATTGCATACAATGTTCTGTGACTTGAATGTTACAAAAGAACCTGCAATGTAGGACTGGAGAAAATTCTCACCTATATCCAGACCCTAATGGTTCCCGTATACTTAGTGCTGGATAGGCAGCATGATTTTATGAAAAAAAAAATTCTATATTGCAACAGGAATGATACTAAGAAGTTTGTCCCTAAATAGGTTTGAAAGAAATGACTGCAAGCCTGCAGAGTTTAATGGAAAGTCGCTTCCATGTGGACTTTTTAAAACTTCCTAGGTAGTTAGAGAATTATATCCTGCTACTCAAATCACACAGATTGGCATAAAAATCCTTTAGAATTTAATCCAGAGCAATAACCTTTCTATAGGGCTTTTAAAAGGTTAAGCTTTGAATAGCTAAGCTTAGATGGTCTCTCTCACCATCTCCAATTTTTGCTTAGCAGTTTGAAGCAACATTAATCAGTCTGGAATAATGAGACTGCGAGAGGCAGTGTGTGATTTCTTTATTTAATTTTAATTATGATTTAAAATTTTAATCTTAGGAGTTTGACAAATTTTAATGGAAGGCGTTTAATATGTGAACAAGAAGAATCATTGTTTTAACAGCAATTAAAGTCAGACCTAGACCAGCATTCAATTCTAAAAGGAAAGCAATGAATTCATCCCAGTCCAGACATAAGAATCTAACCCACCTGCCAGGTGTTGGCACTGGCAAAAAACAACCAAAAAAAAAAAAAAATCAAATGTTTACACTTTCAGAAGGAACACCTAATCCCATCCTTAACGCCTCCCCTTCCTCCGAAACCTGGCTAAAACTACATAAACCCCGATGCACTAGACAGGAAGTACTGTCCCTCAGGAGCACTCATTTATGGAACGAAGAGAGAAAAAATGGGATACATAACTTGGGAAAGCTACTAATTAATATATATTAGGCCTGGTTTACATCAGAAAATGTTACAGCAACGAAGGGTCCTGTGGCACCTTATAGACTAACAGAAAAGTTTTGAGCATGAGCTTTCGTGAGCACAGACTCACTTCATCAGATGAATGCATTTGATGAAGTGAGTCTGTGCTCACGAAAGCTCATGCTCAAAACTTTTCTGTTAGTCTATAAGATGCCACAGGACCCTTCGTTGCTGTTACAGATCCAGACTAACACGGCTACCCCTCCAATACTTGACATCAGAAAATGTTGTTGATTTAACTACATTGGTCAGGGGGTGAACAGACCTGTGCCCTGAATAGGAGTGTTAATCCAATGTAAATCCCCGTGCAGACAGTGCTAAGTCAATGGAAGAATTCAGGAAGGTGGATTAACTTCACTAATGGCAGAACCCCTCTGACTGCCTAGCCTGTGCCTACACTGAAGCTGCACAGGTGTACCACGTGTAGACAAGCCCTAAAACTTCTGCCTCCTCATGGCGTCTTGGCAATACCCCAACTCTGACCTCCCCATCATGAATGCACAGTAAAGCAAAATGTTCCTGCAGCAGTCACTTTCCCCCTCCACCGTGCCCCTCCCCCAGTTGTTTGGGTTGGAGGAGTCCAGAGATTGGCCATGTTCATCTCCAACACTTAACAGAGGTGCTGTCCAGTGTGCTCCTGGGTCTCTACCTCTGACCCACGATTAGTGATTATGGCTTTGATTACAAAGGTAGGAGGGACATCAGTGGAGCTTATCACCTCAGTCATCTACCACCTTGGAGCCACCATTCCTCAAAGCAACCTCTTGTTTACAAAAGCCACACTTGCACAAAATCTTTGGGTGGGAGAGACAGGGAAGAAATGAGAGGTCTAAGACCTTGAACAGTTATCGCCCCCACACAGGCACTCCCACCGAAAAGTAGGTCTCTAACCTGCTCACAGTTCATCCCCTAGGTAGAAGCATGACCAGAACATCCTTGTTCACCAACTATTACTGGCTGCTGGACTTTTCTCTTAGTGCTAGAGGCAGTAGGGAGAAGCATTAGAATTTCTGCAGCTGCTCCTACATGGAGAGCTAGCCTGGCTTCTCATCAACTCCAATGTCAGGCAGCCATAAGAGTCTGTATAAAAGGCACCTTGGTCTTTCCTGCAACTCTACCACACCAACAGCAAGCTTCTAGGTTTTAGGAAAGAACCACCTACGTGGCTCGGTGTCAAAGGAAGTAGAAAAATCTGTGACATCTGTACCTTTAAGAAGTCTGGCAGAAGATGCCCACAAACCATTTCTTGAGGACCTGTTGAGCAGCCACATTGTACTACTTGTTCTGATTTCCTGTTTTAATAAGGTTCCACCTGGACTCCTCTGAGTGTGAGGTATCAAAAAGGATATCACACAGACACTCTCTGCATCTGACAACCCACCCTTCTAGGTAAGAACTCCAGTCTGCTTCTGTTAAGAGCCTGACAGAGAGCTAATTATCGCATACAAAAAGCGGGCTGAAACATCATCCTGGAACTCTTCATGCCTAACACTCTCAGTGTCTTTTGATTGTTGATGCTTGCAGGACATATCCTAGATTCCTTGATTTACTTGCTTTTTGGTGTAGAAAAATCAACTTTCCTTTCTGCCCTATTAGAGCCAAGCAGATTGCCTGTGACTGACATGATTTCCAGTTGGTTCCTTTATCAGATCCCTCTGGATGCCTTTGGTGGAGGAAGGCTGAAGTATTGCAATCAGAGCCCTCGCTTACCCAGAGAGAGAAGGAACAACAACAACAAAAGTCATCACTTGGCACAAGATGGTTACTACAAACACAACCACATGCGCAAGGAATTCATGGTCCCCTGACAATTGAGGGTACAACACTAAGCTAATCCAATTCATCCACAAACAAAACATCACCTGACAGCAACTACACAACATCAAAAAGACCAAATCTAGGGCATTTAGCGACATGTCACAAGGGATCTACATACAGAGCACAGTCTGCCTGTGAGGGGGCGGGTGGTTGAGTGTAGTGGTGGAATAGCTCACTGATGCAAGCACCCAAATGCTCAACAGCCACAGGCCTCTAGTCCTTTTCCTCTGGGACTCAGTTTTTATTTCTTCAACATAGAACTGTTTAAAACAGAAATTTTACCTATCACTCATGTCCCTTCTGCCTGACGCAGAGCTTCCTCTGAGGGCCATCCAGCCAGCATGTCTGCTTGGGTGTCCAGGAGACAAAGACTCTCTGCTCCCTGAAGAGCTATTAAGCTCGGCTTTTTCCCGCTGCCCAGGTCGTACTGCAACAGTTTACAAATCCCCTGCATCTCAGCCAAGCAACTAGGTTGTTATGGGGACTGTGATGGGGTGCAGCCCCAGAAACCCCTTGGGATGTTCCCCTTTGATGCTGATCAGGCAACTGTGACACCCACCTTCTTGCTTTCTGGGGCTCCTCAGCACCCTGTCCTGCTGATCCAGATCCTCTGGTCTCCCTCAGCCAAGACACAGAGCTGGAGTAACCACTCCCTGAAGAGCAATGCAGACACTGTTTAACCACAGCTCTGAGTGGAAGCAGTTCTAGGGTGCGGCCGCTGGGGGGCGGGGGGGTGGAAACCAACCATCAGAAGGGATCAAACCCCACACAGATTTGTCTCTCTCTGTGCAAAAGATTTACTCATGGAGAGCTCATGAGGTAAGCCCCTTTGTATCGAGGACAGAGAGATATGTACAGTGGTACCTCCCCAGGGAATTACAATTTACACTGGATGCGAGTCTAAACAAAAGAGGTTTTATTAAGCAAGACAGTAAGATTTAAGTGGTTATAGATAAGGACAAACAGCTCAAAATGAGTTATCAAATCAAATAAAAAGAAAAAAAAAGTTCATTGCTAGTTCTGTTCACCTTAAAATCTAGTTACCTGTGGGAGCTTACCCTGAACAGTTGGTTTTTACATCAAGTGAAATCTTCAGATCAGAAATGATTTTATTCTGACCTGGGTCTACAGTAAAGTAAAATTACCGGTTTTCCTTAGGGTATGTCAGCCAATTTCCAAGGCAGACTCAAGACAAGATGTAGCAAGCTGAAGTAAAACAATGGAAGAACCCCCAAAGTCCCTATATAAATTTTCCCTGGAGGGAATTCCGCTGTTCTCTTTGTGTAACAGTGCACTCCAAGGCTACATCTAGCTTGCTAAGAACCGTTGGCAAAAGATACACAAATGCGTTGTGTATCTTTTGCTGACAGTTCAGTCACGAGAGGCTTTTCTGGCATTTGGCCTGTCTGTCTATGCCCCTCTGTTGAGGCATCCCTTCTTCCTCATGCAACAAGGCATACAGGGATGTCAACAGACCATTCCCAACCAGCAGATCTCTGCCAAGAGATCTGTAGTCTGTACACATACTGTGTTGACAGCGGCCTGCAGTCTAGACACAGCCCAAAGATGGAGACTGTCACATAAGCCGGTCATCCGTCCAAGTCCTTTGTAGGCAATCAGCCATTGCATGTCTGCTGGATCCATGTTCACAGACAAGTTTCTGAGATCTGGATGGACACCCATTAAGTACTGCTATCTCCTCACAAGCCACACCGCTTACTGACGTCTTCATGGAGACAAACATTGTGAGACACTACTTATAATTTCAACTACAAAAATGATGCATGCACAAACATAGGATTTACAGATTCAGCAGGTTACATTAAAAGAGAAAAACCCACCTTTAGTTCAAAACATTTATATTCATAAGCTACTTTCCATAAACCATAGAGGGTGAGGGATCATCACTTGGACCGTGAGATATTTAAGTGCACACCTGATCTTTGGTTCAATCTGCATGGGTCTGGGCCCAGGTTTCCTTCGACTTCCAGCCACCCTGGGATAAGGAGACTTGTAGCAATACAAGGCTCCAGCAGGAAAGGGGAGAAGATATCTCCTCTACGCTGACCTTTCCATTGCAGGCCTGCTTTTCATCCTGTCAGCATTTCACACCCTTGAGCAACCTGCAATGTATAAGACCTCTTATTTTGACAGTGAGCCAGGCTTGAGCAACATAGTGATCTTGCATCTCTCTGGGGAGCAGTTTCCCATCTTGGGTCCCCCAAAACCTCACACCTGCACCAGAAAATCCTCCCAGAAGAGGCTGATGATGAAGCCTTTGCCAAAGCAGATTCACCAGCATAGAGCTAGATTACTTGAGATACCCCAGAAACGTGATCACCAGAACTTTTCCCTGACCAAATCCAAGGAGACAGTCATGGGGAAGCAGACACGTGTGTACTGAGGAGCACATGAAGGCAGCATGACCGCTCCCTGACTAACATCACAGAAGCAACTTACAGAGGGCAAGGACTCCTCCATGCAAATTACCTGACATCCTCTGACATCATCAATTAGTAGGTGGGAGGCAAATCATATGCAGAGAGAAGATTACTGATCCTTTGGCACAGGAGCTTTTCCCTGTGACAGACCTTTCCCTTGAGGTAATTTTCAATGCAGACTGATTAATAATCCAGTCATAGACAAAGCATGGCATTAGTCCCTTGTTGATAATCAGAGTACTCTACTCAAACAAACTGCCACCATTACTGCAACAATGAATAAATCTTACTAGATGTACTCAGCTGACTTTGATAGGGGACTTTAAGAATGGGAACTCCCAGCGTCAAAATCTGTTGGAAATGAATGTTAAAAGGAACACATGAAATTGCTCAGTTCAACCTGTAGTAACTAATTATCTGCAACTGTGTGTGCCTACCACTATGGGACTAGCCTTTATCATCAAAGAAAGCCTGGCTTCCACCACAGCAGTAACAGCTTAAACTGGTGGATGATGTGAGTGTGTGTCTGATAGGAATTAGACTAAGACCTTCTACTCCAGTCCCAGAAACCATCAATACATTTGGTCTCAGCCACAAGGGTCAATCCAATAGTGAATTCTCTCCAGAGCGTATTTCCCTATAGTGGTGGTGCTCCCTGTGTGGCCTTTGCCAATGTAGATCGGAGACACAGTTGGAGCTGTGCAAATGTGCATTTGTCATCTATAAAGGTAGAGTAACAAACCTGGCCCATGACCCTAAACAGGGATCAGGGCAGCAACACTGCAGACGGGGGGCTGTTTCTCAGGCCTGTGGGAGCAGAACCAGGGCAGGGAGGCTGGTGGGCAATGTTCCCTGTAACCTTTTCCATCCATGTGGGAAATAAATTTTGTGATACGCACTGATACATGTGCACCACAAGGAGAAACACACCTAGGTGGAAGCACTCTGCCAGTCAGGTGGGCAGCACTGGAATCTCTCTTGAGCAGCTGCACAAGCACACAGCTTACAGACTGCTGGTGGGGGAACAGCTGGAAGTGGAAGTGGTGCAGCTCACTAGAGCTGCAGGCTGTGAGGCAGACCATGGAGCAGTGGCTGGGGGTGGAGGTTGGGGTCACAGGTGCCAGTAGATGAAGCAGGCATCCAGGTAACTGAGGCCACTGGAGCAAGGGGGCAGAGAGGCTTAGTGATTAGGCCACAGGGGCTGGAAGATGAAGTGGCAGCCAGGGTATTGGAGCTGCTTGAGTTAGCACTGTCCTCCAACAGCAGTAGGCAAAAGTGGGTGCATCTTAGGGTACTGCTTACTTTGGAGCAAAATGGTGCCCCAGATATAGTGGTGTGCCGTTCAGCTGCATACGCTGCTGTTTCAAAAACTGCCGGCCACAGCATTTTGAAAGAGCTGCGTTTCACTCGCACACTGCTCGTCTAAATGCCGAAATCCCCGAATTCCAACCAGAATTCCTATCAGAATAAGGGGATTTCGACATTTGCAGGGTCCTTTTGAAAAGGACCCCCATTTAGACAAGCCGCGTGCAAGCAAAATGCAGCAGTGCTGCGGCCGGCAGCATGCTAATAAGGCACTAAACAATAATTTCAGTGCCTATTTGTATTCTCTAATTTGGCCATTAACATAGCCCTTTCGAAGTTTTCCCCCAGTGTAGACACGGCCAAGGTGTTATCTACAGAGGTGGTGGACTCTCCATCCCCAGAGGTTTTTAAGTCCCAGCTTGACAAACTCCTGGCTAGGATGATTTAGTTGGGGTTGATTCTGCTTTGGGCAGGGGGCTGAACTCGATGACCTCCAGAGGTCTCTTCCAGTCCTAGGATTCTAAGATTCCTGAGCAATAGCCATGTGTTGTGCATCTAAGGAATGTTTCTTTGTGAGCTTTGAAGCTCAGAGGTATCTTATATTGGAGATCATTACCATGAAAGCAAAAGTATACTGCCATTCTGACTTGCTGTGCTTTACAGAGTTTCAGAAGTGGGGTCCTTCAGTTGTCATTTAACTGAGGGATGTGATGGTTCAGCCACTAATGGTGTGCAGCTAGGTAAGAGAAAAGCAGTGACAAATATATGCGCACATTGGGGAAAAGAGATCTATGAGGGAAGACAGAAAGAAATGGGTTTGTTTAGTTTGGAAGAGAGAAGACCAACACGGATATAACAGCTTTCAAGTAACTAAAAGCGTGTTACAAGGAGGAGGGGAAAGAGGAAAAAATACTCTCCTTTACCTCAGAGGAGGGAGCAAGAAGCAATGGGCTTAAACTGCAGCAAGGGAGGTTTATGTTGGACATTAGGAAAGACTTCCTAGCTGTCAGGGTAATTAAGCACTGGAATAAATTGCCTGGGTGGTTGCAGAATCTCCATTATCGCAGATTTTTAAGAGCAGGTTAGACAATCACCTGTCAGGGATGGCCTAGATGGTGCTTGGTCCTGCCACGAGTGCAGTGGACTGGACGTGATGACCTCTCCATGTTGCCTCCAGGTCTATGACTCTACACCCACCGTGTACACCAACTATTATTTGCACTAAAAGTATCACTAGCAGCGTGCAGGGGGAAGGAAGACGGCGGGAGGCATGGCAACTTAGTTTGTGAGCAAATGCAACGTGCGTCTCCTAGGAACAGCAGGTGCAGTCAGTCTTTCACGAGTACAACTCATCACACAGTGCTCTCAATCAGATAAAAACCTTTCAACAGGCTAACACAACATAGCCGATGTTTCGTGCATCATGAATACATTTAACCCTCCCCCCACATAATTTCAGAAGAACTTGACAAACTGTCACACCAACTTCCAGTGGACCAACTTAAAATGCATCACACATCTAGACCATAGCTCAGACTGCATGAAGACATCATTGGCAATTATTTCTTAAAGCAGAAAACATGGAATTCATTCCATTGGGTTAGGGTTTCTGACTGATGGCTGCATAATTTGTAATCAGACAAACTGGCTTAATAGTGCTTGGCAAGGGTGTTTCTGTAACCTTTAGATAAGGTTACAAGTGTCAAAAAGGTCCATGTTGGGAATATCACCTTGATGAGAGATTGCTGCTGTTTACTTACCTAAACACCACTTGTGTCATGTGAAGTCTGGGACGACACATTAAATATAGTTTAAGTGAAGGATCTGTCCCTTGCACAGAGTGGTGAGCCCACGACATCATAATGCTAGTGCCTCACACTAACTCTGTTCAATGGCATGATGTTGAAAAAGCATCTCTGTTTTACATGCATGCTTGCACTGGTTCTTGTAAATTCTCTCTTTTTGATCCCGCTGTTGTGCTTCTCTTATTTTAAAGTCATCACCAGGGAGATAAAAGGCCATCCACTGTGAATAGGAAGATGCTGACTCCATTTCTGCAGAACACAGTGAAGGGCAGGGAGGCAGAAATGGACTCTGAGCCATTAAAATGTTAATACAGATTTACTGCTGTTGGAGTACTATATGACTGCAGTTAAATAGAAATTCCAGTGAAACTATTTGCTAAAAGACAGACATTAATTGCAACTATATTCCCAATTAGACTACTGTGAGTTCCCTTATTTTATTTTGCTCATCAGCCTAAACTCTAGAAGCAAAGCTGCCCCTGGAACTAGTGTTTGACAGGTTTTGTAACAGGTATGCTTCATGGTTTTGTTAACTTTTCCCTTTAGCCTCACAGTTTGTCAAGTATTAAGGGAATTGGGTATCTAATTCCCTTGGTAGCTCAGTGACAACTGGGAATCCCTATTTCTTAGTTTCCAACTTTAAAAGTTTGATGTGCAAATTACAGTAAAAAACATAAGAACTGTATTTTATGGAAAGATTCTTGGGTACAAAATCATATGTATGCACATTTGAGATTTGCAGAAGATTAGAGATTAAAATATGCTCAGTCCAGGCACTTCTACTCTTTTGTGATTACACTAAGGCAACTGGAATTTATCAGTTACTATTTCCAGAAAATTTGGGCCATGAAAAAATGGGGTCACCCAACTTTCAAACTATTGCATAAACATTTGCAGAAGTATTTTCTGATGCACAATTGTATCTGTAACAGTGTTGATAAAAAAACACAGCCTTGGGATTGGCATATGCAAGTGTTCTTTCTCAAATAGGTTGAGTCTCTCTTGTCTGGCACCCTCAGGACTTGACTGGTGCTGAACAAGAGAATTTGCCAAACCACAGGGGGTCTATATTGTTCAATAGAATCACCAACACTTCCACTGCATACTGGACTCTTAGACATTTAAATTACAGTAAATTAGAGCTATAACAGCACAAAACATGGAGCCAGGATTGGTGGCTTTAAACAAGCTTTACTGGACCACAGCAAATTTGGCCACATCCAGGATAAGTGGGCATATGGCTAATGAAAATCATGCTGGACCACAGATTTTGCCAGAGGGTGACAGACTAAATAGGTTCAGTCTTTATGTGAAGGCCTTTAAGTAATTCAAATATGCTATTTACACGACGCCCCAATGGAAACAGAACCCTATAATTTTGTTGTACTGAAGTACATATAAACATTAACAAAAGGCAGTGATTTCCAAGCAATGTTACACAAATACAAGTAATTTAAATAGCATTTAAATAATTTAATAAAGCATTTCAGTTAAGATGTTGTTAATGTTCTGGGTAGTTATAGCAGGGCACTTGTCCCACTCTGGCCAGAAGCGGTTAAAGCAAGCTAGAGGGACCCCGCACAGAATCCCAGCCAATTGGGAAAGGGCAGCGTTAGGTCTGTATGCGGGGAGGGGGGTACAAAGGATACAAACGCACAACCCCCATGTCCAGTTTCTCTCCCTTCTGTGCTGTGCAGGCAGAGCTTGTAGGGACTGATGGGGAAGTCCAAGATGCCCAGGGAGGTTCTTTGGAAAGCTCCCTGCCTAGAAAGCTGGCCCTGGAGCAGAGAAGGGACTGCATTTCCCAGCATGCCCTTGGCTGCTAGCAACAGGAAAAGGAGGAAGACAAAGAAAGATTGTGTTTCAGTTACAATGTTACAGCAAGATCCCATAAGGTTATTTCTATAAAACCTGTATTACACTATGTTTTTAGTATGGATATAATCATTTTACCAATCAATGTTTCCACTGAAATCTTCTATTAACCTCTCCTATGTTCATGATTGTTTTTAACTCCTTTACATTTTTTTTTTTAAAAAAGCAGTCCACATTTACGAAAAAAGCACCCTGATATTTCCTGAAGGTCCTGAGAGACAGGAGCAGTCGCCACCGCCAAAGGGCAGCACCCTGAAGGGAACACAATGGTCTGGGAGTCAGGGAAGTCCAGAGCGATGCTGGGTGAGGCACAGACCAAAAGGGGTGACCGGCTGAGAGTCAGAGCTAATGCCCAGAGTGACCAGCAGGAGGTGCCATGGCAGGGAGTTGGACTGTTTTACAATGCCACTAAGAAAAAAGTTTGTCACCTTGCAACAAGAACCATGCTCTTGATCCTACTCCCATTTAAACAGGTGGGCACATGATCTGTCCTTCATTAATAGGTCTAGACTTAGTGAATCTCCAACAGTACTTTCAGCTTTAAGACACAGCTATTGTACTAAAACCAGAGGGTGGAAGGTACTAGCCACAGCATGGAGTCCTCAGCATTTTGCCATACTGTGCCGATGGCACCCCATCAACAATTTTTGTTAGCACTGAAAGAAATGTGCTGTGAACAGCTAAGCAAATGCAGAACTTCCCTGCTAGCAAACCTGTGAATCTTCCAATTCATGGTCAGTTACCTGCACTTGCCACACGTCAAAAACGTGCACAAGGATTATTGAAGAGTAGCTGACTAAAAAGACAGGAGGCTGGGACAGACAATGCATGACTGTAACAGCCCTCAAGCATTTAAAACCACTTGAAGAAACGTTGCTGTTCATCTCATTTGACATTCATTCTACGGTCTCGGCCGCCCCATAAGACAGCAGAGCTTCCTTCCCCGCTCCCCACAAACGTAGAGCTCATTAACGTTAATGGAAATTGCATAGCTGTTAGGCAGACTACAGTTTAGTGCTGACGTAATAGCCGTTCCTATGAGTGTTTGCAGCTCAGCAGTTTAATGCTTTTCTAGTATAATTCAGGTAGGACATACCAGAGTCAGGCTCTTACATTTCTAACTTGAATCCAAGAGTTTAGAAGGACTGGGCATGGTTTTACAAGCTTCCCATTTGCCACCACAGTTTTCCCTTTTAAGCAGTCTTTTCATATTTAAATATTGTGGCTTGACTTGAAAGACGATATTTACACAACTATTACCATGAACTGCTACACAACCTCAATCATCCCTATGCATGGGGGAAAAAATAGTCTAACACATCCCTGAGGTTGCTCTGAATAGCTCTCTGGCCAGGATATAATTAGCCCACAGATCTGGGAGAAGCAAAAGGGTTCCTTTGCAGATTACTGCTTGTCTGAACCATTCCTGGCAGACAGTGAATACAACTAAGAATCTAGCCCTGCATATCTACATTAAAAGTTTGAAGATGGCTTTTTGAAGGACAGACAGGACACACTACACAACCCTTTCCTGCTGTAACTGCGAAAGCTGAAGTCTGTTACAGCGTATGTAGCAGGGCCTTGGAAGGAAGCGTATGTTGAGCTTTTATGTAGGTGGAAATTTTCATGCAGCCGTAACTCTGTTTGAAAACTGAATGCCAAAACTTACATGCAGAATTAAGAGCAATCTGCAGCCTAACCTATTCACCAAATAGACTGACATTTTCTTTCATGGGTGTATATATAAATGAAGCCCAAACAGTGGATGAAAAGAGCAAAATTAACACGAGGCACAGTAAAATACTCAGCTCTATGGTCAACCTCCTCAGTCCCATTATCTTCCTTCCTTGAAAGGCAGATTTACCTTCCCACTTGTAATCCAAGCCATCCCAAACCGAGTCCTTACATTTGGACTCCTAAATCCCTATTTAGCCCCCTGAGTAACTGGCTCAGCAATTACTATTGGTTACAAGAGGAGCCGCTGGTTGCCTCTCAAACAAGGTCAGGTTACATAGTCAGGTGCTTAAATACAATTTTGGAGGCCTCAATGTAGACAGCCAGAGTAAACATCTGAGAAGCTTCTAACTGAGCTGGGTCCCAGGCCACCAAATGTTTTTCTGTCTCCTAACTCTTCTATCCCAGGGGATACACATGACTCTGCATTCTTATTTAACTTCTTCATTCTGAAGAGTCACTTCCCTAAAGCTGAGACACAATCCAACCCACCTTGCTCTAGGACGGGTGTCTGCAGACTGCCAGCCCTCAGTCAGACCCCACACTTTCCCTGCGGCAAGACCAAGAATCTCCTGAGATTTTAAAGTGGTAAATCACATTTTTAGTACAGTTGCCATTGTACCACTTTATCTGCCTTAACATTGACAGCCATTCGGTACCTAAATACCCCTTTGAAGGACTGAAACTTGCTACTCCCACCCCTCTGCAGTTTCTAAAAATGAGAGTTGGGCTCCTAAGTCACTATAACATTTTCAAAGTGCTACCTGGAGGCCGTAAGGTTTTAGTTCAGAGCCCAGAGAACACATTTTAATCCAGTATCAGAGAGGTAGCCGTGTTAGTCTGTATCTTTGAGAACAACAGGAAGTCCTGTTGCACCTTGTAGACTAAAATATACATTTTAATCAAGAAGAGGAAATCTCTCCTTTCCACCTGGACTCCATATCCACAGCTGTTTTCTTCCACATTTTAATGCCTTGTCAGCAAAATGCATCAGTGCATTCCCAGCATTGCTCAAAAAGAGAAATATCAGGCAAACAGAAGACTCCCAGGGAGAACCCCTTCACTAGCAGGGACAGTTCTCCACATTAGTCTCTTGACAAGTCTCACTTCACACTCCACAGGCTGCTGCATTGCTCAGAAACTCATCCACTTGGTAATTAGGCCAAAGCTCTTCAAGCAGGCAGAGACTTTACTGCTACTTGTGGCTCAAGCCAATAATAAAAGCTACGTATTCCAGCCTGGGCCTTCTGCTTTGTACAAAGCAATCAATTTAACCTTGTTACAGGCAAGGAGCTGCTTTTGAAGGAGAGATGCTTCTGCTGGGGAAGCTTTGTTCATACAAAATAACATGGGAAATATCAACAAACACGTATATGCCTGCAGGAAAATCATTATCAGTCACAGAATGCTGAGTTGCTGCTTCCACTGGGAGGCACAGATTTTTGTTTCCCTTGTAAACATCAAATGGATAATTAAACCCAAAGTAGAGCAGATTAGTGAAAACTTAGTGGGAGATAGCACTGGCACCAACTTTAGTTTGAAGGATCTGAAGTGGGTCTATCCCATGAAAGCTCATTGCCTAATAAATTATTTTGTTAGTCTTCACAGTGCTACTGGACTGCTTTTTTGTTTTGATAGTATATAGACTAACACAGCTCCCTCTCTATTACTATTCAACTTTAGATTAGTTGTCTGACTGTCCCCTCCAAACTCCCACCCTCAGATCAAGCTAGGCACAGGCTCTGCTTCCTAAAAGCCAGCATACCTTCACGTTTCAAACACTCTGCAGCACATACTTTCAGCTGTACTTAATCTCGCCACAGCCACGGGGGAGGAGGGGGGGGGGTCACTCACTAAGGAGCAACAACCACCAGCCATAACTACCTGGAATCTTCTTTCTCCTCTCTGTAAGCTTCAGACTTCTCAGAACCTCAAGGAGACCAGATACAATCACTGCGCTACCTGCCCTGTGAACTCTCCATCAGGGAGAGGTAAACTAAGGCTGCGTCTACACGTGCACGCTACTTCGAAGTAGCGGCAGTAACTTCGAAATAGCGCCCGTCACGTCTACACGTGTTGGGCGCTATTTCGAAGTTGAAATCGACGTTAGGCGGCGAGACGTCGAAGTCGCTAACCCCATGAGCGGATGGGAATAGCGCCCTACTTCGACGTTCAACATCGAAGTAGGGACGTGTAGACGATCCGCGTCCCGCAACATCGAAATAGCGGGGTCCTCCATGGCGGCCATCAGCTGTGGGGTTGAGAGATACTCTCTCTCCAGCCCTTGCGGGGCTCTGTGGTCACCGTGGGCAGCAGCCCTTAGCCCAGGGCTTCTGGCTGCTGCTGCTGCAGCTGGGGGTCCGTGCTGCATATACAGGGTCTGCAACTAGTTGTTGGCTCTGTGTATCTTGCACTGTTTAATGAAAGTGTGTCTGGGAGGGGCCCTTTAAGGGAGCGACTTGCTGTTGAGTCCGCCCCGTGACCCTGTCTGCAGCTGTGCCTGGCTCCCTTATTTCGATGTGTGCTACTTTGGCGTGTAGACGTTCCCTCGCTGTGCCTATTTCGATGTTGGGCTGAGCAACGTCGAAGTTGAACATCGACGTTGCCAGCCCTGGAGGACGTGTAGACGTTATTCATCGAAATAGCCTATTTCGATGTCGCAACATCGAAATAAGCTATTTCGAAGTTGGGTGCACGTGTAGACGTAGCCTAAATGTGCCACAGATAGACTCTACACCCATTTATTTTTTTAAAATGCCAGTCACCCTCTAATAAATGCTAAACAGCTGGTTTAACACCTGACTCTAAGACAGGAAGGTTTCTGCTGTTCTGATATTTATTTGCTCCTATGTGCCAATAATATGCTCCGTGTTGTAAAAGGAGGAAAGGCTCAGCCTGTGCCTCTAAGGATTTACAAGCTAAACGTGAGAAAATAGAAGGCAAAATGCCCACATAGTGGGAGATTTTGAAGATGGTAATAGATCTCCTTTCTTATAATTTGGAAAGGTAATGGGTTAGGTATGTCATTTAATCTCTAATCTTTTTCACCCATGCACATATATTTCCATCCATGTGCAGAATAATTGTTATATGCATTGAAGCATGAGTGAATGTGCACCACTAGGAGATACAAAACCTACCTGTGAGTGCTCAGCTAATCAGTTAGGTGGCATTGGAAACCCTCCTGCACAGCCGCCCAAGCGCTCAGCTTACAGGAACACTGCTTATGAGTTCCATAGAAGAAATGTGGCACCTTAAAGATTAACAAATTTATCTGGGCAGAAGCTTTCATGGGTTGCAGCCCATTTTGTCAGAGGCACGAGATGAACACTTCAGTCCAGCCGGGATTTATATATACAAACAAAAATGGGAATGTTACGTTACTATGCAGGGAAATGGATGTTCAGAAGGGATTTGAATAATGATGAAGGGTGACTGTTTTGCATCCACAGGTTAACACTTAACAAGTAATGCTATATTTGCTTTAAAGGGCACTGCTCCTTTTTGTGACAGAAGTTAGCATTTTTGAGGCCTGCATTTAATTGCAAGGGCAAATCAGCTCACTTAATTACTACATGCCCAATTTGTTCCTAAACAATTCTTTGCTATTAAAATAAAGGTTCCTTGCCTACATTTGATTCATACAGGAAGTGAAATATCACTCCAAAAATACTACACATAAACATTTCTCATTTAAATCGTAAAGACATTTTATTTAAATAGCTGTAATGTACAATGATAGAGTTTCTAATTAAAGTGGCTTTAAAACCTCTTCCCTATTACGCTCTGTGAAGGAAGCTTGTATAAGTGATCCTTTAAACTATTTTTCGATCTCTACAAATACTCCTGGTAAATGGTTCCCATTAATACTGAAAATGAAAAGGACAGTCAGGTGATTTAAGCTGTTGGAAGGGATGGGGGTCAATTTCTGGCTCTCTCTCCACATGCTGTTGTGAGCTTGAGAAAAGTCATCATTTCTGCTTCAATTGTCCCCATCTCTAAATGAGACTTCGTAATGCTACTGGTCCATTTTCCTTACCGAGTGTCTTCCAGCCCCTTCTCTCCATGTCTGCTTTATTGGCAGAGATGACTACTGCAGAGATTCCGGGTGAGCACTAGCCACGTGCCCCTGCCTTGTCCCTGCCCTGCCCTGATCCACCCTTTCCTCACCCATGCCCCTTCCCCTCCTGCCCACCTCTGCCTGTGGAAGTGCCATACCATACCAGGTGTGTGTGGGAGCAGCCCTCCCCCAGAACTGCACACCAGTCTGGGGGCAGAAAAGGACTCCACACTCATCGGAAGTGGCACAGTGTTGACTGAGTGTGAGTGGGGGCCAACACTGGGGGTGCATGTGACCCCCTGTGCACCCCATGCATTGCCTTTGTTTATTAGTGCAAACACAAAACGGACAAAGTAACACAAAACTATGCCCCCCCTGGCCAACACAGGCTCCGGGGACCAAGTAGACAATTTATTTCAATGTTTAACCACCCTGACAGTTAGGAAGCTTTTGCTAATGTCCAGCTGAAACCTCCCTTGCTGCAGTTTAAGCTCATTGCTTCTTGTCCTGTCCTCAGCAGCTAAGAGCACTTTTTCCCCTCCTCCTTGTAACACTCTTTTAGGTACTTGTGAACTGCTATCATGTCCCTTCTCAGTCTTCTCTTTTCTAAACTAAACAAGCCCAATTATTTCAGTCTTTCCTCATCGCTCATGTTCTCTACACCTGTAATCATTCTTGTTGCTCTTCTCTGGACCTTCTCCAGTTTCTCCACATCTTTCTTGAAATGTGGTGCCCCAAACTGGAAACAACACTCCAACTGAGGCCTAATTAGTGAAGAGGAGAGCAGAAGAATGGCTTCTCGCATCTTGCTCACAACACTCCTGTTAGTGCATCCCAGAAACATATTCGCTTTTTTGCAACAGCATCACATTGTTGACTCATATTTAGCTTGTGGTCTACTATGACCCCAGATCCCTTTCTGCAGAACTCCTTGCTGGACAGTTGCTTCCCATTCTGTATATATGAAACCAATTATTCCTTCCTAAGTGGAGTACTCTGCATTTGTCCTTATTAAACTTCATCCTGTTTACCTCAGACCATTTCTCCAGTTTGTTCAGATCATTTTGAATTATGACCCTGTCCTCCATAGTACTTGCAACCCCTCCCAGCTTGGTATGATCTGCAGACTCAATAAGTGTACTCTCTATACCAATGCCTAAATCATTGAAGATCTTGAACAGAACTGATCCCAAAACATACCCCTGCAGAATTCCACTTGTGATGGCCTTCCAGCATGGGGATGGCAGCAAAAATCTATTGTAGATATCTCAGCTCTATCTACAAGAATTGAAGCTGGATTTGTGCATCTAAAATCAATGTTATCTCCAAGTGTAAACCTGATCTTAGATGATCATCCACTTGGCCAACAGCAGGAGGGATGGTTTTAGATATTTTGAAGAATCTGGGAGACAAAGCAAGAATGTAGGTAGAAAAGATTAGGTTTCTTTTTGTTCAGGCAAATGGGCATAACCATTTGTACAGAGGGAGGGGGATGACACCTTTTACTGAGGGGAAAGAGGGGCTTTACCCTGCTAGGGACCCAAGTGGAAAATGGATGTTTTCTGGTGTATTTAGTCTGTGTCTACAGGCAATGTTTGTTCATTGTTTTCTCTGTATGTCCTTGCCTTTAAATAAATGTGTTACTTTGGAAGAGCTGAGCAGTAACTTGTAACTGCTGGAAATACACTATGCATAGCTCTTGGAAAGAAACCAAAAGGGAAAAAAAAGTTCTGGTCTTGAAGCAAGCTGTCTCACTGGGGATAAAGCAATAGGGCCGTGTCTACACGTGCCCCAAACTTCGAAATGGCCACGCAAATGGCCATTTCGAAGTTTACGAATGAAGCGCTGAAATGCATATTCAGCGCTTCATGAGCATGCGGGCGGCTGCAGCACTTTGAAACTGACGCGCCTCGCCGCCGCGTGGCTCGTCCCGATGGGGCTCCTTTTCGAAAGGACCCCAGCTACTTTGAAGTCCCCTTATTCCCATCAGCTCATGGGAATAAGGGGACTTCGAAGTAGGTGGCGTCCTTTCGAAAAGGAGCCCCATCTGGACGAGATGTGAGGCGGCGAGGCGCGTCAATTTCGAAGTGCCGTGGCCGCCCGCATGCTAATGAAGCGCTGAATATGCATTTCAGGGCTTCATTAGTAAACTTCGAAATGGCCATTTGCGTGGCCATTTCGAAGTTTGGGGCATGTGTAGACGTAGCCTAGATGACAGGGCCTGCGTTCTAAAACCCCAATCAGAAGGGAACAGGGTGTGGTCCCTACCTGGGGCAGGATGAAGGAGAGAGATCTCAGACCTGAGGGGCATTCCTTGAGTGGACCTTAGAAGGGGTTAATGATCCTTATCTGTCAAGCTGTGGCAGGCATCAACTGACACTGCCCCAAATGGATCAGATAACTGAACAGGGCAGGTTTGCTCCATGCCTTTGGCTCTTCCAGGGGCAGCCCACCCTGCTACAGACCCTCATCTTAGTAAATTTCAGAGAGGTGAACACGTTACTGTGCTTCAACAAAAACAACAAGTACCCCTGTGTCACCATAAAGGGCATAAGCTTTTGTAGGTTGCAGCTCACTTCATCAGATGCTTGAAGTGGAAGCTTCAGTTCGCAGTGATTTGTACATACATACAGAGATGTGAGCATTACATCAGTGCTAATGAGGTTAATTCAATCAGAGTGGATGGTTCCCACTTCCAACAGTGTTAAATGTGGATGAGCATCTCAACTGGAATGGTGCTCAGATGTCCAACCTGCTCCCTTTGATGTTAATCACTTTGGCCGCATGCGTGTGGTCTCTTTGGACAACAGTGTAGGCCCTGCAGTTAGCTGACACTTCAGATCTCAGAGAGCCCCAAGAACTACCAAGCCTCTCATTACTACATTAAGAAGGAGAGAATACCTAAAGGGGGAAATTACTTACGATAATGAGAGCCATTCCCAGTCTGCATTCTGACCCCTTCTGAGTGTCAAGTGTGCATATGAATCCCAGCTCAGCAGTTTCATGTTGCGGTCTGTTTTTGAAGTTCTTTTCTTCAAGTAAGGTAACTTGCAAGTCTGTAACTGCATGTCCAGGGAAGTTAAAGTGCTCTCCCAGTGAGTTTTGTATTTTACTGTTCTTGATGGCTGATGAATGTCCATTTATTCCTTTATGCAGATACAGTCTGGTCTGTCCTATGTGCATAGAAGAGGGGCATTGTAGGCACATGATACCATATTTCACATTAGTAAAGGAGCAGGTGAACAAGCCCTTGGTGGTATTGTTGTGGTTAGATTCACAATGGTGTCACTAGGGTAGAGATGTGAATAGAGTTGACAGTGGGGTAGGACACATTTACTCAGATTGAATTAACTTCATTATCTTTGATGTAACACTCCCATCTCTGTATTATTATAAATCCCTGTCATTTGAATCTTTTACTCCCGGCAACGACAGGTGGGAAGCTGCTGGGGGAACGGGGGTTGGAACAGGAAGCCAGAGGAGTGGGCCATGGTGGCTGGGTGCCAGGAAGTCTCCAGACCACCATGGCCGGGGATCCATAGCCATAGCCAGGCCATGGTGGCCAGGTGCTGGGAGATGGGGAGCTGCAGCAGCTGGGAGCAGAGCTGGGAAGGTGGCAGCAGCTGGGGAGCAGGGAGGAGAGATAGCTCAGTGGTTTGAGCATTTTCCTGCTAAACCCAGGCTTGTGAGTTCAGCCCTTGAGGGGGCCATTTAGGGATCTGGAGCAAACAAATAAAAAAATATCTGTCTGGGCTGGTGATAAGTCCTGCTGTGAATGCAGGAGACTGGACTCAATGACCTCTCAAGGTCTGTTCCAGTTCTATGAGGTAGTTATAGCTCTATATTTTAAGGGGGGATGGATAGCTGAGTGGTGGGGGAGGAATAGGGAGTAGTCCCTACCTGGAGAGGGATGAAGGAGAGAGATCTCAGACCTGAAGGTCACTCCTTGAGTGGACCATAGAAGAGGTTAATGGTCCTGATCTGTCAAGCTGTGGCAGGCATCACCTGACACTCTCCCAAATGGATCAGATAACTGAACAGGCTAGTTTGCCCCATTCCCTTTGGCCTGCTAACCCAGCATCGTGAGCTCAATCCCTGAGGAAGTCATTTAAGGATATAGGGCAAAGAGATTTAAAAAAAATCTGTCAGGGATGGTGATAGGTCCTGCTGTGAGTGCAGGCGACTGGACTCAGTGACCTCTGAAGATCCTTTCTAGTTCTATGAGGTAGGTATATTTAGTCTGGGGATATGATAGAGGTATATTAAATTATGAGTAGTGTGGGGAAAGTGAACAAGGAAAAATTAATTACTTGTTCCCATAATATCAGAACTAGAGGACACCAAATGAAATTAATGGAAAGCAGGTTTAAAGCAAATGAAAGGAAGTTCTTCTTCACACAACGCCCAGTCAGCCTGTGGAACTCCTTGCCAGAGGAGGTTGTGAAGGCTAAGACTATAACAGGGTTTCTAGATAAATTCATGGAGGTTAGGTCCATTAATGGCTATTAGCCTGGATGGGTAAGGAATGGTGTCCCTGGCCTCTGTTTGTCAGAAGCTGGCGATGTATGACAGAAGAGAGATCGCTTGTTCGTTACCTGTTTGGTCCACTCCCAATGGGGCACCTGGTATTGGCCACTGTTGGCAGACACGATACTGTGCTGGATGGACTTTTGGTCTGACCCAGTATGGCTGTTCTTGGCTACGTCTACACTAGCCAAAAACTTCAAAATAGCCATGCAAATGGCCATTTTGAAGTTTACTAATGAAGCACTGAAATACATATTCAGCGCCTCATTAGCATGCGGGTGGTCGCGGCACTTCAAAAGTGACGCAGCTCGCTGCTGCGTGGCTCATCCAGACGAGGCTCCTTTTCGAAAGGACCCCTCTACTTCGAAGTCTCCTTATTCCCATCTGCTCATAGGCCTTGAATTTATAGATGAGACCAAACCGGGTCTCACACACCACTGGAGCCCTGCAGATCTCCACCTCATATCCCCAAATATATGAACAGGATATGAATCCAGATCTGCATGGCTCATTTTTGTAGATGTGGATTTGGAGGCAGGTACAAGTTTTGTGGACATCCTGCGAATTTGTGGACATCCTCTTATATACATGGGTAGCTGCATATATCTGCATCTCATTTTTGTGGATATGAATGCAGATGTGGATAGAAATTTTGTATCCACACAGGGCTCTGCACATCACCAAATGTCATTACAGCCATCTCCACATTTAACTCGTTAGCAGCTAATTGTTCAGAGCTCCACCTTTGTGAAGGAACTCTAAGGAAGGATTCAGACCCATGAGAACAAAATTCTTAAGTTCCTCCAAACACACTATGCCATTCTCAGAAGGGAAAAACACATATGTTTACTCTACACCCAGCCTGCTCTGGCATTCACTGATGTACTCATTCATTGTGTGTCAAACTCCTACATAGGGATAGAAATCCTCTTGTTCTTCATCTTCTCTTTTGTCTGTCTGCTCAAGACCAGCAGTCCTAACCCTAATCCTGACTCACTGTTGCAAGGATGCCAGGGGGATGATTTCATTTATACCACCCTATGGTGAACAGCTATTTTAAACACCTTCTCTAACTGGCCTCCTTTGGCAGAAGAGTGCCCAAACTGTCTGGAACATGTGGTGTATTTGAAGCAAAAATTTGAAAAGGAAAGTCAGTTTTATGCCGCTTGATTTGACAGTGCTGGCAATGTTCTCCTGCATTTCTCCACTCCAGAGCTATAGGACAACAAGCCAGAGGGCCAGCTTCCTGCACATTACCCTACCAAGACATCTGAACCACAAACTGGAGACAAAAGGCCTGCGTGTAATTCAATCTACCACTGTTGGCTTCTCTACTGACCCAGACAACAAGGATGTCAGGTATGGTGAGAAAACCATCTTAACCCCCTTAACCAGGGCTGATTCAACTAACTAATTCCATAAATTGTCAAACAGCAAACAGAGGAAAGTGCACACACTTTAGACCTGGACCACACTTATATTGGTATTTTGGTACTGAGGCACCATATCTCAATACTAGCCCTGTGGAATGGAAGTCAAAAACTCTCTTTAGATAAGAGAAACTCAGAAGATAAAATGAATTGAATCACAGTGCCAGCTGTGATAAATTAAGGCTGATGGTTCTGGTAGGAACTGTGGACCAGATCCTCAAAGATATTTAAGTTCCAAACTCCCATTGACATAAATGGCAGCTAGGTGTCTCAATAGCTTTGGGGAATCTAGGCCTATGCCAGTAACGTTGGTTGAAAACCCAAAGAGGAAAACTGGGTATCTGAAGTATTCACACAAATTTGGGTAAATCTATGGTAGGGAAATTAATCGATTTCAGATATGAAACTCTAGCTATGGTATTTGTGTAGCTAGAATCGATGCATTGCAATTGACTTATTTCCATAGTGAAGACCTGGCCTCTATACTCTCACATCACCCTCCTTTACACCATGTGATAGTGTGGAGTACAGGGGTCAACTGCGGAGCCCAGAGAGATTGATTTTTCTACATCTTCACCAGATGCGCAAAAGTGAATTCTGGGAGATCGGCCCTGAGTGGATTGATCCTCTACTTAGTATAGACAAGCCCTCTGTGTCCAGTTCACTAAGCTAAGACACCAAATGAACTAAGGACAAAAGAGTGTAAGAGCAAGCATCATGTGGATGTGCCACACATGTAACTCACACTAAAGGATCAGTCCAAATTTGCATTCACTGCACAATAATTACTGGAAGCCAACGTGCTCCTGAGATCAATTGTAACAGCCAGAGGGGATGAAATGAATCACTGCTGGTTCATAGAATCAACTTTGTTGACAGAACAGGAAAGCTGGCAGCCAAATGCAAATAAATCTCTTGAAAGAGGTTGTTTCTTTGAAAGTCATTTTAAAACATTTATTTTTAAAGAACAAATGTCATTTGTTTCTTCCCCAAGTAAGTAAAACTGTCTTACAATAGAAAGAATGTCAGCATTGACTTATAGCACATGGAAAACCACACGGGCTGTGTCTACACTAGCCCCAAACTTCGAAATGGCCACGCAAATGGCCATTTCGAAGTTTACTAATGAAGCGCTGAAATGCATATTCAGCGCCTCATTAGCATGCGGGCGGCCACGGCACTTCGAAATTGACGCGCCTTGCCGCCACGCGGCTCGTCCCGTCGGGGCTCCTTTTCTAAAGGACCCCGCCTACTTCGAAGTCCCCTTATTCCCATCAGCTCATGGGGGACTTTGAAGTAGGCGGGGTCCTTTCGAAAAGGAGCCCCGTTGGGATGAGCCGCGCGGCAGCGAGGCGCGTCAATTTCAAAGTGCCGCGGCTGCCCGCATGCTAATGAGGCGCTGAATATGCATTTCAGCACTTCATTAGTAAACTTCAAAATGGCCATTTGCGTGGCCATTTCGAAGTTTGGGGCTAGTGTAGACGTAGCCATGCTGATGTTTAATAAATCAGCATTTGTGTCCATAATGGCTGTACATTAAAAATATTTCATGTGAGTAGTAAAATAGAATGCCTTGCTGTCCTACCAACAAAGTGTTGGGGGAGGAGGCTTCGAGCCACACGTTTGAGCCAAATGTATGAAAAAAGGAGAGAGTGGCTCTTGCAAGAAAGAACATTTCTCAGCATGTGCCTGCACAGTGAAATCAAGTTAGGATGAAGATTCATAAAGTTCTAAAATTAGGACTGGGCCTGGATGGGCCACACCGAGGTAACGTCTACACGGCAGCACTATTCCAAAATAAGATATTTCGAAATAGCGATTTCAAACTATTGTGTTTTGAAACAACGCATCCCCACACAAAATGCATTGTGAAATCACACCCAGCTATCCTGAAATAGTGTTTCTGTGTCCATAGCACTATTTTGAAATAGTGCCATCGGAGCCCATTATGGCTTGTTTCAAAATAGCACTATTCCATGTCCTAATAGCACTGATTTCTAAGTAGGCATAATTCCTTGTGCAATAAGGTGTACTGGAATCAGAATAACTCACCCATTATTTCAATTTTATTTTGAAATAGCATGTGCATTGTCTGGATGCTGCCAAAGTTATGTTGAAATAGTTGCTGTTATTTTGAGATAACTTTGCCATGTAGGCACAGCCTGAGAATGGCACATTCAAGGCATATTCCAAGACAGAGCACAGACAATCCCCCAAACTGATTTATTCTATAATTGGATTTACCAAGCCAGTCAAAAAAGACCATCTGTTGTACCACACTGGTTGACCAGAAGCCAAACATAGTTTCCTTTAGTCATTCTGCCCCATTGGCTCCCATCTCAGCAAACAAGTCTAATATAGTAAGGGGTTACTGCAAACCTTAGTCACCCTCCTCCAAGTTCTACCAATCCCAAAGTGACTCAGGTACTGCAAGCATAAATTCCTGTGAGTTAGGACATACGTGTTTCTGCTTTACTGACTTGGTCCATGGCTTGGTCCAGAAATCCTGCATTTCTGATGGTGAGACTTCAAAACGGTATATTTTTAGAAGGCACATACAACATGAGTTCTCTGATAGTTGCTTAAATTATGCTCTATTAAACGCACCTTACCTTTGCCATTGGGCAGAATGGCTCATGCTACCCAACTTCCTCCTAAATGATGGATTCTGCCATTTTCCTGCCAGTGGGCATACCCAAGGAATGCGTGATGGTTTGGTATAAGAGAAGCTGATAGAAGGATACATCAAGGAAGGAAATGACTGAATGCTTGTATGTATTCTGGCCAATAACTCTGCATCTGGAATATCTGAACAAATTCTTCTGTGAACTGGTTGCTGAAGTGTGATTTACAATTAAAATTTCTGCTGAAGAAATAGGGCCGTGTAATTTTTATTCACAGCATGTCTTAGAGGTGCCAGATTAAAATTCTTGTCATTAAGCCTTAAGGACTTCCGTATTCCTCTAATCGTAAGCATAATTCTGTATATGCTTGAGGTTGCAGCATGGTTCATAGCAGGTGCGTTCATAAAATAGAAAACCCCTCCAGCCAGACAGAAGTTTCTGAGCAACAACTTAATTGAAGAGAAAGTACTAATTTTGAAATTAGTCCCTCATGTACTTTGTGCTGACAATAAAATATGCTTCCTTGAAATGATGAATCTCCCTCCAGTGTGATCTTCTGGGGAACCTTCATAATTGACCCACACCCACTGTGCAGCAATTTCAATTTAGAAGGGAAGGTTTGCCTTGAAAGGCCAAATCCTTGCACTCAGTTTTCCCACATTCTATGCCTAAATTTACCTTTGTTTCTTAGAGAGTGAACATTTTAGCACTTATTACTGTGGGTCAACATCCAACATGCCAACTGTTAGAAAATCAGTTATGTTGAAGAAATGACTCCATCCATAAGGGCTATTTCTCTGTGATAGAGAAGTCCATTTCCATGAGTGAGTGGATTACCTAGCATCAGAAACTGTGACTGTCCCCTTCAGGCTGCTCAGATGGAATAAGTGTTGGTATTCTAACAGGGTGGAGTTACTTTCTTGGCGTGATTTGTTTGTTTGGTTGGTTGGCTGGTTTGGATTCAGAACTTTGGGAGTCAGAGCTGCCCTCAGAGAAAGAAAGTGCACTTGAACCTTTGAGGAGATGACGGGTTCAATGTAACTGCAGATTGAACCTCTGTAATCTTGAACTCTCTCATCCCGCAAAATCTGTAACCTGGCACGATTTTAGTTAGCTGAACAATCCCTTATCATTGGTGTGGCCAAGTTTCCTGTGGTCCCATAAAGATTGTTTGCAGACCCCAGTCTTAGCTCCCAGTCTTCTGTGCTGCTATTTAGCTCTAATTTACCTGTGAATCTCTTCTCAGAGCCCAGTAAGCAGGGAAAATCTTGGTAATGCTGCTAGACAATATAGACCTCCCAGGGCCTGGCAAATTCTCTCGTCTGGCACCGGTCAGGTCCTGAGGGTGTCAAATTAGAGAGGTTCAACATGTACTAGAACAAAGACTGGCTAAGACGTATCCTGGAAAAATGGGGCCAAAATAGCTGCTAAATGGGATAGTCTGAAACAGGGAGAAGAGAGGCTGACTGAAGGAGAGAGGCCTTGTGCCACATATTTTTCCAGTTCTTCAGTTTTACCAGCCTCTTGGAGACAGTCCTGGATCCTGTATTTTGCCACAACTGGAAAAATCACAGCCAAGAAATTTTGACTTGCTGCCCCCAAAATGCTAGAGGTTTGCTACTGAATTTCCAACCCAGGTAGTATAAGGCTTTCCTGTCACATTGCTGCTCTTGTAGTCACCACACGCCGTGCAGCACCATGCTATCAAGGACAGCTGGAGAAGAGATTCTACAGCACCAATTCAAACCACTGCTCCAAACAGCTTAAGGCTTGCCTGAAAATCTGTGTATGAAACTAGTGGGGTTGATCGAGCAGCCCCTAGGGCTGTGCACATGCTGTAAATTTCTTAGTAGTATAAGCAAAAAGCTAAGATTCCTCACTATCATGTCTACCAGAAATATTACCAAACTAGAGAAGGATAATGTACAAGAGTTTAAAGACCACGAATAAAGTTATTTCCCTCAAAACACAAAGTGCGTACCCTGGAGACATGCACAATTTTTATATCATTCCAAAAATCTTAAAAAACAGTTATGGCATTGTTTTGTACACACCAGGTCATGTTGGTGAATACCAATTCATTAGAACAAAAACTTGGTTGTAATGGGAATTAAAATAGTAAAAAAGTTATAATATTGTGCATACTTGTTTGCTCCAGCTGTATCCCTTCAATGCAAGAACACTGGATTCATACTATACCCCATTGACTGTAAAGCCACGTCTACATTACCCAGACTATCGACCCATTCAGGTCCAAACTCAAAATAATCATTTATATTATCTGATTTGTAGTCAAGTCTCACTCTGACTCCTTGAATGACTTATCGAAACAATACAGAGAGCCTCTTCTGTTCACGCATTCCCACCTGAGTTTAGTCTACAGTTAGGTGAAAGAATTAAAGAATGTTTACAATCAGCCCAGAAGTCATGTTACGGAAATACTTCTTTACAGTGCGTGAAAGAGTTGAAGCACAGAAATAAACAGCCAGGAATCTGGATTTAGATGTAGTGTGAAATACAGGATGTAATCTGGAACTCACTCGTCTGGCAACATCCATAATCTGGAATGAGTTTAGTTAGCCAGATGACCACTTATCACGGGTGTGGCCAAGTTTTCCTGTGGTCCCATAATGTTCGTTTACCATGATCAGTTCTGGCTACCAGTGCTCTGTGCTGTTATTTTGCTACACTTTACTACTAAATGTCTTCTAAGGATCCAGTGAGCAGGGAATTTCTTGGTAATCTTGATAGACAATATTGACCTCCATAGTTCAGCAAATTCTCTCATCTGGCACCAGTCAGGTACTTAGGGTGCCAGATTAGTGAGGTTCAACCTGTATGTATTGTAGCAACAATTTCAGCAGAAACACCAGTTAGGAGGGAAAACAAGAGTTTTGTGGTTCTGTTATAAATGGCTCTTTCCAGAAATGGTTTCACACAAGTTACAGAAAAATGTAGCACAGTGCACTGTATCCCAGCTACTGACTCACACTAAATACATACACCTTTGAAAGTAATATTTTCTCAATTTTTTAGTAATGATTTTTCAAAAAAAATATTTTTGAGAAGAATTACACAGTGAAAGAGCTGATAGGACAGATTAATGGAAAATGTGAGGAAGTGGTCTGGAATTTGCCAAAAATCCTTGGAGAGTAAAGACCCCAAATTTATTTAACTTCAGTGGAATCTGGACACCTAAATCCCCTTTAAAAATTCAAGCCTCAAGAATTGCATGGAGGGTGGTAGTCTTGCCTAGCAGTTAGAGCACTGGCCTGGGATTAGGGGAGATCAGGGTTTATTTTCAGCTCTGCCACTGATCTGCTGTGTGCCTGTGGCCATGACATCACTGTGTACCTCTGTTTCACCATCTGTAAAAGAAGACGAATGGTACCAACCATCTTTGTTCAGTATACAGTATATACTGTTGAAAAGCATTGGAACCATGCATCATTATGGACAGGACATGCAGCTGCCTGGAAGTAAAGTTTCTGAAGGTTTGAACTGTAAGTAGTTGGAAGAATTATTCAGACTGGCCATGCCGGTTACACTGAGAATAACAGGATGTGGGGGGAGGGGACAACAGACTTTTTGGGCCCGTGGTCAAGGTGAGTGTGTCCTCAGGCAGAAGGGGTGGGGCTAGGTTAGCCAGCTCGCAGCACTGCCCAGAGCTTCCCCCAACACACACACCCCCTAGCCAGCCGGAAAAGCTACTAGTAGCATGCCACGAGGTGCTCTACTGGCAACTGAAAGTGTCTAGAGCTCCAGCTGCCACTGCTCCTGCAAAAGCAGCAGTGGCTTGGAGCCCTGGGCCCTTTTGAATCAACAGGTCCTGGGGCAACTGCCCCTTTCCCTCACCATCATGCCTGACAGGATGTAATTAAGCATTTTAGTCCAAATATCTGACTGATGTGTGCAATTTAACCATGGTGAAGTCTTCCTTTTGGATCTGGTGGAAGTCCCGTTGCTTGATATGTGAAGAATTAGATGAGCTAAGGTGCCGGACCACGTATGATAGAGAACAGTGCTGTAAGGATGGGAATTTGTAATCGTTAGCTCCTGCAACTCTATGCTAAGTTAAAAAGTTCAAGATTCCAAAATTACCACAGAGCTGATCAAATGTTACGAAAATGGTTCATGAATACATTAAATAGGAGTGTTTTTATTCATAGGCTCATATTATTCATTGTTTGAGTATTCTGGTGCACATTTGGCGGGATGTTCATGAATTCTAAGTTTCACACACTCTTATGCACCTGAATATTCATCCCACATTTCATACTGAAATGTACTATAGCCTTACTTATTGATTGCTCTAGCTGAAATGTTTGATGATCCAGTCACTGAACAGAAACAATATCATGTAATTATTTGAACAAGTGAACACAGCAAATATTCAGGGTGAACCATTCAGAGCCCGAATATATCAGTTCTGTGAACATTTAGAAGTAACAAATGCCGTTGAGAAAAATGGGATGGGTTTGTGACCAACTCGTGGACTAAAAAAATGGTCTACATTGGTAACGAATAAATGAAGCAGCTCCACTTTTGATTGTTCCCACTTTCTTTTGGAATGAGGTACATTCCTGCAGTTCAACGAGTCCTCTTATTTGTTTCATAATCAAGAATTTTAATTTTCTCAACCTAGGTGGGGGGCGAGATGCATTTTGGTTTCTGAGGGACTGAAACAGAATATACCTCAGAGAAGCACAAAGGAGAGAAAGCAGAGCTGCTTTGAGGGGCAGTCTACATTTCCTTAGGAACAGGAACAAAAAGCTACCTATTCACTGTAAGTGGTGGCAATGTTTGTATTGCCAAAGGATGAGAAGTTACTTGGAATGTGGACAGTCGCCACTTATTAATAGAACAACAATCTAACACACGTCTTTCAGCCCAGTGCTGGCAATAGAAATTCTTATCTATCAGGCAACTGAAAAAGCAAGATTCTGCAGGAGGTGGGTGGGGAGGAATCACTTTTCCAGAAGGGAAAAAATCCTCCCACAACAGTTATTGCATTAATTCTCATTTATCAACTAGAAGTTAGTTTAGTTCAGTGTTTGTGGGGTTCAATTTGAAATTGTGCATTTTTGGGGATTGGAAGCAATTACTGAATATTATTTTGCTTTATCTAGATAGTTTAATTTTCACATTTCGCACCTGGGTTTTTGCTTTCATTTCATTTCAAAGTTAACTGGGCACTAGCAGAAGGGTCAGGATCATGCAAATACAGACCCCAATTCCACCAGTGCTGGTAGATGGGTACAGTACTTCATCGTGCAGATGATCTGATAGAAGTCAATGAGATTCATCACGGAGCATCACCTACACAAATAAAGATTTGTGAGCCTAATCCCTCTGGACTAAATCCTGAGAGAGGATGAGCAACAGGGGCTGGGTCTTGAAAAGTGAATAGGAATTTAGGGCATTCAACAGCTTGATGGACTGACTTGTCACAACTTGCTCGACCCCTCTGAGGACTTAACCTCTAAATCAGACAGACCACGCAGTTCAGTTTCATACTATGTGAGAGGTAGTATAGGTTATGGATCTGAATCTGATGTATTTCCCCTTAGAATAGTGTAATGAATAGCAATACTGTATGCATTGTAGCTACAGGTTGAGGTTGATCTGGGTTAACAGAAGACCAAATTTTTCCTAGGGTAGGAAGCATCCAAATGGACCACTAGTATTTACCCATTTTATTCCTCTACCATAAAAAAAAGAGTATTTCCCTAAGCCACATTGAAGATTAAATAATACCATGGGTTCTACACAACCTGGTGACAATCACTATACAAAGAGATACAGAGATAGATTGGATACAAGTTTTCATTGCAAATCAATCAGAGAAATGAAAATTTTATCTGAATGACATGATTTACTGGGAAGAAGTGAGTCTGTGCTCACAAAAGCTCATGCTCAAAACTTTTCTGTTAGTCTATAAGGTGCCACAGGACCCTTTGTTGCTGTTAAAGGACGTATTCAAATCCCTTGAATGTTAGTACTTTATTTTCTGTATGGGTCTAATGCTAGGTACATTCATCTATGAACATTCTGATCATGTTTTTTATGGCCACATATCCCAGCTCAATCACTGATTTCATTTCCCCACGAATAAGTAAATATCTAGGGACACTTAGCAGCTGCTTGTTGTTCTAAGCCACTGGTCCTCTAATTAACTACAAATGTTATTTTCATGAAGCCATACTCTTCCTGATGTATCCTAAAATCCCCAGCCATTTTCCACACTTGGCTTAATATCTTAATGCCTGGGAACCTTCATGTTCAAAGGATGGCAATATTGAAACTAACTGCTGTATGAGTAACTTACATAAATCCTTCAAGATGGAAGTTTTGAATGCTCCCCATACAAGGACATAATCAGCTATCTTTTCTTCATGACAAGGAATTGTAATATTATGTAACAGGCCTCGTTCATCAAATCTTCCTCACAGGAAGGGCAGAGACAATCAATATGAGAGACTTCATGGGATATGGAATCTAGGCTATTAAGACAGGTTCTAGGACAGGAGTGTTGGGAAAGGGAACCATGTATACCCTCCTTGGTCCTTAAATTTCCCCCTCAAGAAACACAGAAGACATTAGAGGCTCCACACTGCTGAAGTGGCCCTCAGAGTCTCCCCAAAGTCCTCAAAAATGTGTAACTTCACCTTATATTAGAAATATTTGAGTGGCTGTTAGGAACCAACATTTTTGATTGGTCTAGATCAAGTTTACTTGAGAAGCCTCTGATGCACTGGGGAGAACTCAAGACTAGAACTAAGGAAACCTCAGTTTAATCATTGGGTTTGTTGCCAACTTGCTGTGCGATAGCTACCTCTGTTATTTGCTCCCTCTCTCTGTTAAAATGAGGTTAAGGAAACATACTAAACAGAACTGGATAAGGAAAAAATACTCCAGGTCCATGCCTGGGAGTTGGGTCCAAATCTTGCAGTCACACAAACACACCAGTTATCTCCATTTATCATCATCATTATTTTGGCTCAAGCGCTCCTGGTTGCAGAGAGAAGCTCAGAAGAATGTTGTGACAAAATGACCAATGGGTAACTAACACATTAATGACCACAGAGAGCCCAAATCACTCGCTCTGAGAGAGAACTGCCCCTTGCATCACAATATGGTGTTAACAATAAGAACCATTTGCTTCTCTGCCACCACCACTCCAGCTGCAAACTGTGTCTATGACTGGAGGTACACAGTACAGAGTATTCCCCTAAGAACATACACCCGAGGCCCTAGAGTGAATACGGGAGGTGCCCTACTGCCATGCCTGCACCCAAGGGAGGGGAGATATATGGAACGTCTGCTGCTCTGGGGTGGAGAGAAGCAGGTTCCATAAAAGGGAGCTCTCTGGTATTGACACTTTGGGGGTGGGGAGCACCATCATATGGACCTTAATTCATTCCAGTCCATCTCCAGGATTGGCATAAAACAGGTGCTAAGTGCTAAGTGTGATTATTGTACTCTAAATCCGTCTGTGGACACTTGTTACTTAGGATTGGCAACTACTCTCTATCTTAAGTGCAATCCCCCCAACTCCCTTCATGGATAAGGCTCCTGAAAATGGCATTGTTCTAGGTTGTGGCAAACCACGACTGGGTAGAGGCCATGCAGCGAGTGACACATTACCATGCATGCCTCGTAGACACCGCCTGGGTTTATAGGTGCTACTCTTGGCTCTGTTGCAGCTTTCCTCCCATTGTGGACTGACAGGTATGTGCTATGTATGTTCTGCAATGTGAGCTGTGAAAAGGTGATTTCACTCTGCTGAAGCGGGAATTAGGAAAGACAGTGTGGCAGCTGTACTATCTGCCACGATGTTATGTGTTTAATTTGGCTTTATCATCTCTCCCTCGAAAATGAGTCAGCGATAGACCTGGATGAGTGGATTCATTCTATCATTGTAAGATGCCGAACAGGCCTGGGGGGGTGATCACTGATCAACAGACAGTGCACTGAGCCAGCAAAGAACGTAATACCCTCTCTGCAGCCGCAGCGGACAACATCTCTGTCGTTCTAAGCTGGCTGCCCTGCTTGGGATTTGGCTTTTGCCTGGGGTCACTGGAGAGTTGTGAGCACACTTACCTGGCTTGCTGAGGAGCGTGGGAGAAAATGGCCAGTTCCCAGCAGCCCAAGCTGAAGTGGCTGTGGCCAGTAGCAGCCCCGGGCCCTTTTAAGTCTCTAGGATGGACTGCAGGACTCCAAGCAAAGTGCTACCAGTGGGTTCCTCCTCTCCCCACACCTTCTACCAGCTGCAAGGCCCTGCCAGTCAGCTCATCCCCATTCTCCCCTAAAGCCTCATCCCCACCTCCAGGGAGAGCAGCAGAGTGTGATGGGGGTGGGGAAGAGGGAGAGGGACACAGTGAGAGGACAATGCACTGCCCCTTGCAGGTAACACAGGGTAGGAAGAGCATAGTGGCCCTGGGCAGGGCATGTGGGGAGCGGACACACATGACCTGCCATTTAGATCTTACCCCCACTATGGGGAGACACCAGCTGTATATGGGATGCCTCAGGGGAGAGGGTGGAATAGGAGATGGAAGAGTTAGGGCGTGGCATTGGGGAAAGGGCCCTAGCACGGAGAGGGGAGTGAGCACTCCCCAGGAAATCTGGTGGTCAGTGCCTGTGCTCTCAGGCGTGCATGGAGTGATACTGGCAGTGGTGAAGGCAGCTAAGCAAGCATGGAGAAGCCTGGGCTGTGCTGGAAGAGCGTGCCCTGCAGTGCAGATGGCAGCTCACTGGGCACCAATGGCAGCCCATTGACTGTTCTACCAGGGGACCCAGAACTGCTGTTGGCAAGGCTGACACAGATGTCAATCAACTAATGAAACTGTAATGTTAACAAAGTTTGATTACTGACCAGTTCTGGCAAACACAACCTACAGAATTCATTCTGTGTCTAGCTTATTCTGTCCTAAACATTTTCCCCTATTTCCTTCAGACTGAGATCAGATCCACAGGAAAACTTTGCGTCTCAAGATCATAAGCAAAATTTTCTAGAGAATGGGCCTGTTTACCTGTACATGAGACAATGTAAAATTTTGACCCCACATCGTGCACTTAACAGAAAAGAATTCTGTGAGTAATATATACTGTGAAGATGGTCGTTGAAGATAAAGACTCAAATACAATGAAAAGCTTAGAGTATATCTGTACCACTCCCTTTTACTGGATGGGTTTGGCAGCATACAACTGTCATAGAGCCTATACTATTAAACAGCTAATGATGGGCCTATCCCTACAGCCCAATTCCTTCTTCCAAATACTTCTGCTCCACCAGCATAGGTACCTTTGGGTAGAGCAGCTGCAGAGTTCTGACAATGCACACTATATGGCTACTCCTACTGATCAAATTCCAATGACATATTTTAGTTTGGAATTGTTGATCCATGGAGCTCTGATCGGACCTCGCCTGCCAGCCTGGTTCCTGCCAACTTGACTGGCAGGCAGGTGGGGACCAGCATTCTGGAAGCTCTGGGAGTCCCAGTTCCCACGATTCCAGGACGTCAACAGCCGAGGCTTCCAGGATCCAGGCGGACTACCCTGGAGCTGTGGCTCCATTCCCTTTTGTGGGGAATTCTAAAATGCTGGAGGAATTGTTCCAAATTGGAATGAAAGGAAGTAGTGAAATGTCCTGTCAAAAGAAATTACCTTTCTCCAACCAGCTCTAGTGACAACCATGAACAATTCTAATTGGAGGGATTTATTGCATTAGACACAGGTCTTGAAGCACAGTGACCTTCACAAGCTTGAAGGGAGGGTCAGTCCAGTTGTAGTGCATATAATATTTCATCTCTCTGATGGTCATGGTCTGCAGCCCAGTGACAGGCGTGATGCCTAATGGGTTAGCTATTGCTTCCATGCATGCAGAGATACCTTAGGCCAGACTCACCTTTCTCTTAGGCAGGTTTTATAAATAGTGCATCTCCACTGATGGGCTCCTGATTTAAACTAGTGTAAATGAAGGTAGAATCAGATCTGTCAAGATGGTGGCTAAAATAGAATTATTACTACAGGAGAAAACTACCCTTTTCTACCACTGTTGTGTCACAAATGCATTCACTGTGGTGGCACTTCCTCTTGAAAGCTCTGTGGATTAGCTCTTGTTAGGCACCATCCTCCTCTAAGCCATGTCTACACGTGCACGCTACTTCGAAGTAGCGGCACTAACTTTGAAATAGCGCCCATCACGGCTACACGCGTCGGGCACTATTTCGAAGTTAACTTCGACGTTAGGTGGCGAGACGTCGAAGTCGCTAACCCCATGAGGGGATAGGAATAGCGCCCTACTTCGACGTTCAACGTCGAAGTAGGGACCGTGTAGTTGTTGCGCGTCCTGCAACTTCGAAATAGCGGGGTCCGCCATGGCGGCCATCAGCTGAGGGGTTGAGAGACGCTCTCTCTCCAGCCCCTGCGGGGCTCTATGGTCACCGTGGGCAGCAGCCCTTAGCCCAGGGCTTCTGGCTGCTGCTGCGGCAGCTGGGGATCCATGCTGCAGGCACAGGGTCTGCAACCAGTTGTCGGCTCTGTGGATCTTGTGTTGTTTAGTGCAACTGTGTCTGGGAGGGGCCCTTTAAGGGAGCGGCTTGCTGTTGAGTCCGCCCTGTGACCCTGTCTGCAGCTGTGCCTGGCACCCTTATTTTGATGTGTGCTACTTTGGCGTGTAGACGTTCCCTCGCAGCGCCTATTTTGATGTGGTGCTGTGCAACGTCGAAGTTGAACATCGACGTTGCCAGCCCTGGAGGACGTGTAGACGTTACTCATCTAAATAGCCTATTTCGATATTGCTACATCGAAATAAGCTATTTCGATGTAGGCTTCACGTGTAGACGTAGCCCTAGGGTGCCTGCCCATTGCTTTACCCTGCGGATCCTCTCACTCGTGGAACTGCAACTTCCTGTTTCTGGGTTGGCCCTCTGGACAACAGCTCACTGAGGTCCTCCCTTTCAGGGGAAGTCCAAGTCCTTCTGCACCAGCTATCAGGCTGGCATCACTCACACCCTCCACCACTTCCCCGTTGCTGGTGGAGAAGCCCAGACTCACCCTCTGAATTGGTTTCCAGATCAGGAACCCTATAACCAGCTACCAAGGTCTGTACCCACCTACCCTTTGGTGCATTCTCCTTGAGCTTCTTCCCACTTATTGAGCTAACCCCTCTTTCTTGGTGTGCCATTCCAAGCGTCCTCCTCTCAGGGAGGGATGGTAGATCAGGGTGGGCAAAATCTGGATCCAAGCTGCAGCCCAGCAGGAGCCTCAGCCAGGCTCCCTGCCTGCCCTGTCCCCACATAGCGCTCAGGTTTCCAGCCAATGGGAGCTGCCTGGTTGCAGGACAGGTAGCGCACAAAGTACCCCTCCACCAAGCATTCAGAGAAAGAAATGGCCCCCCTCAACCAGCAGCCCTAAGTAGTGTGGGGAAGGGAGGGGCAGGCAGGGAGCATGGCTGAGGAACCTGCTAGGCTGCTGTCTGGGAGCCACCCAAGTAAGTACTTTTCAGCCAGAACCTGCCTTTCCCAAACCTCTGCCCTCTCCTGCACTCCGACCCCATGTAAGTCAAACCCTTTGCATCCCAGCTCTTGCACCCAGACTCCCTCCCAGGTGTTGCACCCCAAACCTTTGTTTCAGGTCACAACCACCTCCCAGACACTACACTCCCTCCCACACCACAAATTCCCTGGCCCAGGTCACAACCCCCTCCTTCATGCAAACTTCCTTCCAGATCCCACACCCCCATCTGTACCCCAAACTCCCTTTTTCACTCAGCCACTATCCAAACCCCGCACCTCCTCCATTAATATCATGGAAGAGTGCGGCCCTTGACCACTTGCCAAATTTTTGGTGTGCTGCCCAGCCCTGCTTTTAAACATTTCCTCCCAAACCCTTGCTGCTTCCAGCTCCAGGGCCCCTCCTGTTCTGCCCAGCTGAGCCCATTTCCGTTAGTGGCCTGCTCCCTAGCTCCTTCAGGCACAGCTGGGCAGTTAATTGGCCTGACTAGCTCTTTAACTCCAACAAGCCCCGCATGGGGTGGCACCCAGTTGCTCTGTGCAGTAGTCAATACCTATCTACTAATACTGTCTCCATTTTCTTCAGTTAGCCAGGGGAGCTTTCAGTCAAAGAGTTGTTTTCAGTTATGTGGGTTTCTAAAGTGACTGGGTAAAATCCAGCAAAATAGGTGGGAAAATCTGCTTTATCACAGATTCCCATGGAACTGAGCAACAAATGTTTTCCCATTTGCCACCTCTTGCCCTCAGCTTGATGACTCCTGCTGGTACAACGGTTCCTTCTATTCAATGCACGTATAGATCCTTTGAGAGAGGAAGTAAGGAGGTTTTGCTGTATTCTGTAGTCTTGGATAAGATGTTATGCCCCTTGCTCATGTGTTTTATTTAGGATTTGGTTGTTGTAATGCATTCTGCATTAGATTATTCTTCAAGCCCACCTGTCAGCTAAAATCACAGAATCACAGAATCATAGGGCTGGAATGGACCTCAGGAAGTCATCTAGTCCAGCCCCCTGCTTCAAGCAGGATCAATCCCTCCTAAGTCATCCCAGCCATGACCTTGTCCAGCCGGGACTTAAAAACCTCCAGGGATGGAGAATCCACCACCTCTCTAGGCAACGCATTCCATTGCTTCACCACCCTCCTGGTGAAGTAGTTTTTCCTAATATCTAACCTACACCTTTCCCTCTTCAACTTCTGACCATTACTCCTTGTTCTGCCATCTGGCACCACTGAGAACAGTTTCTCACCCTCCTGTTTAGAGCTTCCCTTCAGGAAGTTGAAGGCTGCTATTAAATCACCTCTAAGTCTTCTCTTCTGTAAATTAAACAAGCCCAAATCCCTCAGCCTATCCTCATAGGTCTTGTGCTCCAGACCCTTAATCATTTTTGTTGCCCTTTGCTGAACCTGCTTTAGCAAATCCATATCCTTTTTATACTGGGGGGCTCAAAACTGGACACAATATTCCAGATGTGGTCTCACCAGTGCCGAATAAAGAGGAATAACTACTTCCCTAGATCTGCTCGAAATGCTCCTCCTAATGCACCCCAGTATGCTGTTAGCTTTCTTGGCTACAAGGGCACACTGTTTACTCTCATCCAGCCTTTCATCCACCATAACCCCTAGGTCCCTTTCCATCGTAAAGTGAGAGCTGACCGCAACAATCAGCTTGTTACACACCTTACCTTGTTGCAAGAACAGCACTAGGGAACCTAGCTGGTCTGGCACCTGAGTGGAGCTCATGGGGAGCTTTTCAATAAGCTTTTTTATTTTTAATTTCTGAGAAATGCTGATTGGTGAAAACAAAGCTGTTCACAGGGAGCACTTGGTTTCAATGAAATTCTGAACTCAAGGAAAAAAACAAAACAAAAGTATTTCAGAGTGTTCAGAATGTCCCATTTGGACATTTTAAATAAAAAGTTTGTTTTACTTTTCCCAGTGAACTTTTATTTTCAAACTAATGATTTACACTACAAAAGGTTGAAACCAGAAAAAAAAAAGTACAATCTCTCTCTCTGTACTTCAGAAATGTACGTAGGTTTTTCTGTCCATCCAGCCATCGGTGAGTCTATTCGAGAATGCCTGTGAAACCGTAAGAGCTAAAACCACCAAATTTGGTATGCAGCTTCCTCTTGTTGTAACTTAAAGCCAGGTCAGGGTTTGGTTGTGCCAGGATAATGGGAGGTTCGTGGAATGTGATTGTTTCCTATCAAATGGAAAGGGAGGGGGAGGAGAGCAGGGACAGTTATACTCACCCATGATGACAGGGGGCAGCAAGCATGAGGGACAGTTATACTCACAAGTAACCACAGTGGGCAGCAAGTGCTCCAGGGATTACTCATGGGCTGGCAGCAAAGCCTCTGCAACCCCAGCATCTCCTGGGGAGCAGCTGCCGGCCACCCCATAGTCCTGTGTACCTGAGCTGGGCACAGGGAGAGTTGGCAGGTGGCTGAGTGGCTCAAGCTAATCCCAGGAGAAACCAGTGTCTGTGATGTGCATCCTCCTTCCCTGCCCTAAGAAGCAACCAGTAGACAGGGCGCTTAGCCCCACTTCTGCCCTGGGCCAAGCCTGGGGAGGGCTGGCAGGCAGTCTAAAAGGCCCAGGCCATCCAATGGAGAAGCCAGAAAGTACAGCACATGCCCCACCCCTGCTTTGGGGGACCCACTGTTAGGTGGGATGTATGGCACCCCCACACCAGGCCAGCCCTGGAGAAAAGAGGGCAGTGGGCTGCACCCTTCTCTCTCCCCTAGTCCCAACCCCAGCCCAGGACCACACCAGGTAGCTGTCTTAGTATTAATGACATAAATGCTTTGATTGACCAACCAATCAACATGATTTTTCACTGTGTCAACTCATTAAGTGTTTTGCAATGTTCTACTTTTCACCGCATCACAGCACTGGTCTGTCTTTTTTGTGGACTGCTGAAAAATTGGCCAGGGCCCATAGCACTGTAAGTATCCGTGTCTGGTCAAATCTGATACTGTTGAACTCAATAAATGGCAAAGGGGCTGGAACTAGAAGTGTTAGGGTGCTGCTGCTCCCCTGGGCTTCAAGGGGTTTCATTGTGGACAGGCATTATAGTGTGGTTTAAAGCCTTTTCACACTCCCACTCTACGAATCGATCTAACACCCCTGATTAATTACCGGTTTCACTACGGTTTTAGCTGACATCCACTCCCTCATCTATTTCCTCTCTCCCCCCAACACCATTAATGCACTTTGAGCCATCTGAAATAAATCTAAGTGAAAGCTGTGAATAACATGCCTCACTTCAGTTCTTGCTTCACCAGATTCAGGGACTGTATGTTTTTGCAATCCCTCTGCATTAATTTAAATTGTCAGAAGTGTACTCAGTTTATGACACAGTAACACATACAAGATGGATGTTCTGGCCTTTAAATGTATGATCAGCTTCACAGATTCATTTGAGGATGTTGGCAGGAGGAAATTGCATGGCTTTTTTTTTTTAAATGGGTTGCATACTGTCATTTTATTATTTAAGATTTCCTCCCCAAAGAGCAATTTTGAAAAGTCTTTCTGATGAGAGCTACCTGACTGTTCTAACCTTACTTTTCAACCAATCTTCAGCATAGCTTCCAAGAGCTAGCTAGATAAGAATGAGTAAGAATGAAAACAGTAGTTATAGAATTATATACGCTATGTACACACAAATATGGACCAGACTAAGCACTTTATTATACCTGTTCCCCTGGTATAAAGTCTCAAAGGGGTAGCCATGTTTGTAGCTTCATGAATAATAAGCAGTCCAATGGCATCTTAGAGATTAATACATTTATTAGGTCATGAGCTTTCATTGGTAAAACCCACTTCATCAGATGGAAGTGGAGAAGAAAAACAGAATCCAAGGTTTGTATAGCAGGGAGCGGTGTGGAAGTGAGGAGGAGGCAGAGTTGGATGTCTTTCTTTTCTGCAAATATTAATGGTGGGGGAAATGACCTTGTAATGCATAAGCCAGTTAAGATCTCTGATCAGGCCAAAGTTAAAGATGTTCAAAATTGGAATTTATTTACAAGTTTTACACCTTTAACCTTGGCCTGAAGAGAGATCTTAACTGGCTTATGCATTAAAAGAGCAATTTCCCCATCTTTGATTTTCAAAGGAATGAGATACTTCCAATCTAATTTGCTTCATTAGCTGGTCCTACAAGTGACAGGTAACTCCCCACACCACACTCTCTGCTACATAAACGCCGGATTCTGGTTTTCCACTCCATTTCCATCTGAGGAAGTGGGTTTTACTAATGTAAGTTCATGACCTAAATTTGTTAGTGTCTAAGATGCCACGTGACTGCTTACTATTCCCCTGGGTGTAAATACAGTTAATAAATGCATGTGTAACATGTGGGTGGTTTGGGAGCATAATTTATTATTAAGAGTGCCTAATACTTCCCATTAGAAGACTTTGTTTTCACTTGCTTATAACTTGGTCAGACTAAAATCTTTGGGCTAAAATTTCACATGCAATCTATCAGCCTCAGGATGAATTTGGTTCGAGGCGTTTGTTTTAAATTTGAGCCAAAATGGTGCATCTATTTCTAAGCATGAGACCTGGAAAAATATGTTGTTTTCCCCTTATATAACAATTTGAACAACCTCTTTGAGGAGCTCAACTGCCTCCCCACTGATTTGAAATTTGATATGGGGTAGCTTTTGTTTTAAGGCACCTTTTGCCATCCCTGTGAATTTCTACCTGAATCTGGCCAATTTATAAGCCTTTGGGGGGAAAAAAACTGCATTTGCACATACACGTGAGACACTTCCTGGAGCTTGGTAGCAAAATTCCCCAGAGACACTCCATGCTGGGCATTCTCAAAGCCTATATATTAGCAGGAATTTCCCTACAATGGCAGCTCTAGGTTGCTGAGGGTTGGAGCCAGTCCCTGGAAGTGAAAGCAGGGAGCCAGGGGCGAAGATGCTGGGACTGAAGTCTGGCAAATGGGCAGAAGAATAAAGTAAGACTTGCAGGGGAAGAAGACTAGGATTGGAAACTGGTGAGGAAAATGGGGCATGGGGGACTGGGCAAGGGCAGGGTGGGACCGAGTTGGTGAGACGTTGAGGTGTGGGGAGAAAAATGGGAATGGCTGGGCAATCAGCAAAGTGCTGAGATAGGGCTGTGAGTGGGTGGGCAAATAGGATGAAATGGCACTGGAGAGACTGGGAAGGACCCCTGAATGGTGAGACTAGGCCTTGATGGACAATGAATCTGGGCATTGGAGGCTGGATAAGGATGACGGGCCAATGACAAGAAGCTGGGTGTGTGGAAAAGACAGTACTGGGAAAGGGCCAGGGTGGAGAGGATGAGGGATAGCCTGTGCTCACTAGGAAACACTGCCCTCCTGAGCCTACTGTGCAATTCAGGATACTCACGTCTCACCCCTCCTCTCAGCAAAAATCTGTGAAACCCCCTGGCAAAGATCTCTATCTGCTCCACATACAGGAGTACAACCAAGGTAATATTGCACCTATTACTGCATTAGGTCAAGTGGCAGTGTTCTAAGCAGGGGAATTAAGCTTCCAATCCTGCCGATGAACTAGGCCAGTTCCAACATGTTCTGTAATAAAATTTCTGGTTATCAATTTGTTTTTCATGTTGATTTAAAAAAATCAGGAAATTGCATACAAAAACCGATGGTACAACAGCAAGATGAAGATTGCAAACTCAAGCACTTAAACAATAGGAAAAAACAGAATTCACGTTGCCCATTCCCCTCGTAAACATGTATTGTGCTACAGTGTTTAATTACATGAGCACTTCTTCGTCCACAGCACCCCTGTCAGTGCACAGGCTGGTGGCTGGTACAAAAGTACAAATCAGTCAGTGTTATATAGTGACAAAGTCTGTAGGAGCACTGCCTTATTCGCTGCAGAATTTAGGAAGTGCATAATTAGTAATGCAGGGAAATGAAGGAAGGGAAAACATGGTCCCATGGTGAAGAAAGTTGCATGCTACCTTCATGAATTTGATCCAGCTCTGCTACAGAGTTTCTTTGTGTAATGTCTATCCTTGCAAATAGAGCAAACTTTTCTTTCATGAGTTCCTCACTTTCTGGGTGTCTGACTTGATCCTGGGACATAATTTGTAATAGTGTTGATCTCATGCTGCTAAAAAGAAAGTCAATGGAAGACAGTCTCAGAGGGGTAGCCGTGTTAGTCTATAGCTTCAAATAAATAAATAAAGCAGTCCTGTAGCATCTTAAAGGCTAACAATTTTATTAGGTAATGAGCTTTCATTGGGTAAGACCCATGAAAGTTAATTAACTAATAAAACTGTTAGTCTTTAAGAAGGTATAGGACCGCATGCTTTTTTCAATGGGAGCTGTGTGCTTTGATCATATAAAGTACTATCTCATGCTATATAGTCTGGGAAATCAGATCCTAGGCATCTCAATTTGGTTATCCAAAATTATTGGGTATTTTTTACTTCTTTCTCTGTGCCATCTGTAAAATGGGTATATTATACCTTTACCTTATCGGAATTGTGAAAATATAATCTTTAGTGTTTGGAGCATTCAGATAGTGTAGTGATGAGGACCACAGAAGAGCCAATGAGAAAATGAACATTTCCCTCTCCAGAGCAAGGTTTGAGTGGTTGGCAGTAAATAAGACTTGGGACCATACACCAAACAATGCTGAGGAAGCAAAATATGCAATAGCTGCTCATTCAGGGAGCATCATTCGTTCAGTGCACTGAGAGATGCCTGTGTGATCATGTAATTAAAGACTATATTACAATCCATACACACAAGATGGCTGAATTAAAGTACAACCTACTTTCTTTCCTATCTTCTGAATGCCAGACTCTGCAGCCTCAAGGTCTTTAACACAGGGTCTGTATGCACACAAGATTAGCTTTGGAATGATGTGCGTGCTTATCCAGGGAGAGGACAAAAATCACGCTATGAGCTTTCTAGACAAATCAGATCTCACACGGGAAAAGGGCAGACACAGCTTATTTCTCCCATACAAAAGCAGGAACAAAAGCGTGGCTGAGATATGATTTGGCCCAACACAGAGTAGGTAGGTAGCAACTAAAGCACTCCTCCCTCTGCCGATTGCAAGGTGCCAGTCAAGGCTTGCTGAATATTGGCTAAATCAGAGCTGCTTGTGACCAGTTCAGGGTTAAAATCAATGGAAAAAACAAACCTAGACTACCAAGAACATTAGTGACAATTGCAATCTGTGCATCCATACTTTGTAAACTAAAAAGCTGCATCACTTTTTAGAAAATTTATTCTTAGTGAAATATCTACTTGACTATGAAAACAACACCAACCATGGTCAGTGAAAATAACGTCTGTCATAGGGTCATTTGAATCCTGAGAACATTTCTTGTAAGAAAGGATGTCTGATGTGCATCCATCAAAGGGTGCTTGTAACAGCAGCTTAATGCAGTGAAGAAGATGGCAAGTTCATTCCTCCTTTCACGTATGAGTTAGGTTGAAACATGTCATTGCTTTAGAAAAGATTTTCAGTACAAACTCAAGGTTTGGATGACTGACACCCCTGGTAAGTCAGTTGAATTGCTGTGCCCTGAGCTTGACGGACAGCTGTAGTTCTATTGATGTAGTGTACTAAATCCTTCCTATCTGCAGTTCTGACTTGGCCAATGACTGCCTCTGTGGTCCTGACCTGCTGAAAGTACCTTTTAGGTGCCTGTGAAAATAATGGTTATTTCTATAGGCACCAGACAACAATAAACTATGTTGTCTATAAAATGGTAATTTAGCAGCTACTTCCTTACCTTATTGGGGTATGCAGAGATAATTACTAAGGCCTAGGTTAATGCACACTGCTAAACATTACTAGTACTACGCAAAGACTATCAACACTTCAATAGTAGTAGCATCCTTCAGTCTACGTAGACTATGGATCGCGCCCTTTGTAGTTCTGTTTGGCATCCTCCTTTGCAGCGTCGGCTGTGACTGTGAAGACCCACATGAGAGTGACAGTCCTTGCTGCATCTGTTGCATATGTAATGGGTGTCTGGCAGGTCCTTGCTGTGCTTTCTGTGGGCTCGCTTCTCCTTTGCTAGCTGTCTGATCCTCATCTCACCCTTCTGAAGGCCCTTGTGTAGTTCCTGCCTCCATCTGCTGCGATCGTCTGCCAGCTCCCACCAGCTGTCTGGCTTGATGTCTACTTCCCTGAGGTCTCTCTTGTAAACATCTTTGTAGTGCAGCTGGGGGCATCCGGGAGGTCTTCTGCCAGAGGCTAGCTCGCCATACAGGATGTCTTTTGGGATCCTTCCATCATTCATCCTGTGGACGTGGCCAAGCCAGCGGAGCCACCGCTGCCTGAGGAGGGTGTGCATAGTTGGGATTCCAGCTTGCTCAAGTACAGTAGTGTTGGACACTCTGTCCTTCCACGATATTCCAAGGATGCACCTGAGGCAGTGTAAGTGGAAGACGTTCAGCCTCTTTTCCTGGCGGGAGTACAGGGTCCAAGTCACACTGTCATAAAGGAAGGTGCTGAGGATGCAGGCTATGTAGACTTGCATTTTGGTTTGAGTGTACAGCTTGTTGCTGTTCCACACTGTCTCACTGAGTCTGGACAGAGTTGTGGCTGCTTTACCAATCCTCTATTTAGCCAGTCTCCAAGGACAGGGTGTCAGTGATGGTGGACCCGAGGTAAACAAACTCGTGGACTACCTCTAACATATAGTTGTCAATGCTGATTGATGGAGAATCAGCAACATCCTGAGCAAGTACATTTGCTTCTTTAGGCTGATGGAGAACCCAAAGTCCTTGCATGCTTTGGAGAACCGATCCAGCAGCTTCTGAAGCTGGTCTTCTGTGTGTGACATGACAGCAGCATCATCTGCGAACAGCATATTTCTGATGAGGACTTCCCGCACCTTAGATTTACCTTTCAGCCTTGCAAGATTAATCTGTTTCTCATCAGATCTTGTGTGCAAAAAGATGCCCTCTGTTGAAGATCCAAAGGCGTGTTTAAGGAGGAGTGCGAAGAAGATCCCGAACAATGTTGGAGCAAGGACGCATCCTTGTTTGACGCTGCTCCTGATGCTGAAAGCATCCAATAATGTGCCATCGTATTGGACGGTTCCTCTCATGTCTTCGTGGAAAGACTGGATCATCTTGAGTAACCGTGGAGGACATCCTATCTTGTGGAGCAGTTTGAACAGTCCATCCCTGCTGACCAAGTCGAAGGCCTTGGTTAGGTCGATGAAGGCAATATAGAGTGGCTTCCTCTGCTCCCTGCATTTCTCCTGCAGCTGCCTCAGAGAGAAGACCATGTGGACGGTAGATCTCTCTGCGTGGAATCCACACTGTGATTCAGGATACACCCTCTCAGCAATCTTCTGGAGTCTGTCGAGGATGATACGAGCAAACAGTTTACTGGTGGTGCTTAGGAGGGAGATTCCACGGTAATTGTTGCAGTCGCTTCTGTCTCCTTTGTTCTTATACAAGGTTATGATGTTAGCATCGCGCACATCCTGTGGAACCTCTCCCTCTCTCCAGCACAGGCACAGTAGCTCGTGTAGGGGTTCCAGGAGAGTGTCCGTGGCACACTTGATTACCTCTGGTGGTATACCATCCTGGCCCGGGGCCTTTCCTGCTGAAATGTTGTCAATGGCTTTCTTCAGTTCATCCACAGTTGGTTCCTGATCCAGTTCGTCCATTACTGGTAGGAGTTCGACAGCATCGAGGGCTGAGTCAACCACAATGTTCTCGTGTGAGTACAGCTCGGAGTAGTGCTCGACCCAGCGCTCCATCTGTTTGGCTTTGTCAGTGATGACATCACCAGATTTGGATTTCAGAGGTGCCATCTTGTTCTGGGTGGGTCCTAATGCCTTCTTGATGCTCTCGTACATTCCCCTGAGGTTACCAAAGTCAGCACTGGTCTGGATGCTGCTGCATAGCTCGAGCCAGTAGTTGTTGGTGCAGTGCCTGGCTGTCTGCTGTACTGTTTTTCTGGCTGCTCTGAGAGCTTGCAGGGTATTCTGGCTCGGCGAAAGTTTGTACTCCATGAGTGCAGCGTGCTTTTTTTCGATGGCTGGAATCATCTCATCAGAGTTAGCTTTGAACCAGTCATTTGTGCTTCTAGCTCTTCTTCCAAACACCGACAAGGCCGTGTTGTACATTGTATCCCTCAGATGCTGTCATCTGGATGTCACATCAGCACCCCCAGGGTTGTTGCGCAGATTCTCCTCAAGGGTCGCTCTGAACTTTTCAGCTCTGAGTTAGCCGTCTTTCTGGCATTGATGCGGGGCCTTCCAGTTGGTTTAGAGCAGTGCCGCTTCTTGGGAATCACCTTGAGTCTGGAGCAAACTAACGAGTGATCTGTATTGCAGTCACCACTATGATAGCTGCGTGTCAGAAGGACGTTTTTGAGGTTATCACGTCTAGCGATGACCATGTCTAGTTGATGCCAGTGTTTTGAGCGTGGGTGTCTCCATGACACTCTGTGCAGTACAGTGAACTATTTCTTATAAATTGCCAGTTAAAAGGCCAATATTCACCAGCAGCCATCACGCTGTGGATTCCAAGAGCCCACAATTATTCTCCTGCAATAGGAGTATGAAGCGGAGGCTGGGACTGGAAAGCAGGGAATGAATCACTCAAAATTGCTATGTTCCAAACTGTGAAGAGAGATCGCATAAAGAAATTTGTGAACTGGAGTTCAAATGTGACACATTAACACTTGCTATGAACAAAGACACCAATTACCTCACACATTCCAAGGACGGCTTTCCTTCCTTTAATGCTCCTAATTGTGGAAGCCATCTTATATAGAAGCCATTTCACATTTCTTATTTCTGCACGTATACAAGAGCTTGAACTTTTCCTCACCTATTTGGGAACATCAGGGAGGATGAGCTCTATGGAACGTGTTAATGAACTGTTTGGATTTGGGGCTCCTACTCCGACACCTGTTCCTCCTTGCTGATAACAGTTTTCTCTCTGAAAATGATTTATGTTTCTCTAACTAATTGCCTCTGGCACTGGACTTGTTTGTGTAAGGGTATAAAATAGCAGACTTAGCTGCATCAAGCAGCCTTGCTGGACCTGGTTTAACTAGTGTCCAGTCTGGCTCATCTGTTGCCTTATTGAATTCAATCAAGCTGTTTGTTAGCTGCCTAAACACAGACAAGTCTTTTGCTTCAACATAATTATTGCATGCAACACACCATCCCCCACCCCTCACCCCACTCCTTCAGTCCTACGTACTTGATTTGTCAGTTTTTATTGCGATTTTTTTTAGACCTTTGTCCTTATAGATGTCCGTCTGTACTGGCAATGCTATTGATCTGAAGAAGTGGGTCTGTTCCACGAAAGCTAATCACCAAATAAATCATTTTGTTAGTCTTTAAAGTGCTACATTACTATTGTTCTGTTTTGTCAAAATTGCCCTGTTCACTTCCTCTGACATGGGTGTCTGTCAGAAGAGAGGATAGCTGGACTAGAAGGTCTGACACAGAGTGGCCATTCTTATGAATTAGTTGAGGTATATTTTCATAAACACTGTTGTACTCAGGTCACTGTTCTAAATAAATAAATTAATATGTAAAAATTCAGTGATTTAGCTTGTCAGTCACAATCCATTCAGAAATAACTTATAGCTTTGCACCTGAGAATGTGTTTGAATGAGAAAAGTAATGACAGGGAGGATGTGAGCATTTTTCTTTCTTCTTCTTGGAGAAGTGTCATGGAACCGTCTCTTGTAGGTAGAATTCTGATAAAGTAGTTATATTCAGAAATGTTCTCATGTAACCTTTTCGAAGCTTTTAGTCAGTAAACAGTGACTGAGAGCAGAGCAGTGAAATTTGTATTATGCTGATGTCTCAGTTAATAGCAGATTGCAGGAGAATTGTAAATAAGGCCTGTTCATCTTTGTTGCTTAAATACCTCTTATTCTCTCTTGAATAGTTTTAATTCACCAGAACAAAAACAATTATGGGGCAAAACCTATTCATCGGTGGGAGGAGACTGATTGAATTATTTATCAAAATGACACTTTAATTGCACTGAAAAATAAATCTGTTGTCAAATGGAGGAAAGCAATTTAAAGTTTCTAAAAACCCACCTAAGCCAAAAAAGTTTAAGGAGTTCACTACTTAATAGGATTATTACAGACAGAGAAGCCTTGTAGATGCATAATAGAGAACAATCTCCCTCTGGAACTTGAAACTATCACAGAAGAATGGTAGGATAAGCTCTGCTACTGAATGTTTATTTTCAAAGCCTCATTGGCTGATATAGCAAGAGAGCTACTTGCAAGAACCACCTCACTCTTTTCTCCATTGTCTGATCCCAGCAGAATTTCCACAGCTCAAGTCCAGGTGCTACCAAGGACAATTACTTAGTTGTCCCTAAAAATACAGCTAATGCTTGTGCTTGAAGGAATGAGTTTTGTGGTCATCCACAGTCATGGAGGGATCAGTAGGAACACTGTGACCCTTTGAAGCACAGGGAATACCCCACGTCTGCGTGTCACACAGGCAAAAGGGTTGATGTCCATTTAAACATATTTTAGTTTTCATTTCACACTCCCTGATTTTCGAAAAGCATCTGGTTTGAAACCCCAAATTAAACAGTAGTTCGGCAATCTCTGGACATCAAAAAGGTTGAAGAAGCCATTAATTCTATGGAAAGGCTATGGAAAGTTTAAACCTCTCTCATATTCCCTGGGAAGTTTTGTTCCCCCTCAGGGCCTAACTTCAGGATGCAATACCTAAAAGTAGGAAAAAAGGCACCACCTGGCTCAGTTTTTAAACTTCCAAACAGCTCTTTTCCAAGAAAACTCTTGGATGCTACCTCCACTGTCTCTGGGCAGGTCTACACTAGACCTGAATGTCGATCCTAGATATGCAATGCCGGCTATGAGAATTGCATAGCTGGAATTGATATATCTAGGATCAACTTATCTGGACCTCCTCGCAGAGGGAAGTCGATGGGAGAAACTCTCCCATTGACCTCCATTACTCCTCATGATAATGAGGAGTACTGGGATTGACTGTTGAGCCCTGATAGGTCAAGTTCACGGATATCCACTAGGACTGTGAAATCAAACCCCAGAAGATCAACCCTGCCCAGGCTGATCTCCTGATAAATATAGATATACCCTGTGTGAACCAAAGCCACGTCCTCACCACAAGCCAGCAGGGGGCAGCTCCATTCTACCACAGTTAGTGTCAGCGAATGCCCGAACAACCGCTTGCTCTGAAGGCTCTGTTACTGAAAGAGCAGGACCTGTCAGAATTGCTCTCTCTGTTTCCTCTTTCAGACAGATGAGATTATTCTCCCTGATACTTTAACCTGTCAGAGAAACTCTAAATTTCTTCTGTGTCTGTCAAATGCCAGTGCTGCTCTGAATAATCTGATGAAGACAGTGTCCTTTAGTACAAGCAGGAAAACAATTCTCCCTGGCCTATGTACTGAATTATGGGTCTGTGTGCTGGACCAAGATCAGAGACAAAGTTGAAAAGGAATATATAAATTGCCCTGCTTGGGCAGATCAATGCTCCATCTCACATGTAGAATCTAGCCATCAGTCTTGGGTAATGCCTCATAGTATAAGGCAAAATTCATTCCATTTTGCACCTGTACAATATTGCACTTGGGTGGAAAGCAGATTTCTCTCTAATTTTTTTCCATCTATGTGCTGAATAAATTTTGTTATGTGCACCAAGGCACATGGGATGTGCAGCACCAGTAGACACACATGCTGTCAGCTGTGGGTGCTGTGAGTGCTCTGCTAATCAGTTGGGTGGCACTGGAATCTCAGCTGGGTGGCCGCTCAAACACTCAGTTTACAGGGAACTTTGGTGAAAAAAATCCTTTCTTACCTCTATGAAGATGACAGACAACTCCCTTAAGTTTGAGGTCTGATTCATGCACTCATAAGTCTCAACTCACTTCCAGTGCCCCAGTTAAACTTCTTTAGTTCTTTTCTACCTCAAGACACGCAGAAGGTGTCTTGCGCAAGGAAGTGGGTATTCAGACAAGGGCCATGGAATTGTGCCTAAATGAAGCCTAAATTTACTGCCTTTTAATTTAATAATCTCACTAAATTCTTTCACATCATTATTATAAGTTGTAACACTAAGGTCATTGGTTTTAACCATTATGATCATTTAGTTTGCCCTTATTCTGACACAGGCAATTCATATTTAGCTAGTAACTCTTTCATGGAGCCCAATAACTTGTGGTTGAACCAGAGCATAATTATTTGCATTTATATCACATCTCAAACCACATCTGAATATCTCAAGTTATATTGCAATTAAAACAGAGGCTGGCCTTTAGCTGCATCCTAATTAGATTATATTAAAAGCAGATGAGTGTAGGAATACTTGATGGCCAGCCGAATCAATTTTATTTCCTGCCTTTCCTCCTTTGGTGCTCTCCAAGAATACTGTATGACTTCTAAATGCACTGTTCTGTTCAATACTCTTTGCCAGAACATTTTCATCTCCATTAGTCATATTACAGTCCTTACATTGCTGATACCAAGCCTCATTGCTGTAGAGGGTGATAGAACTCAGGATATTTACTACTATGTAAGTCTAAAAGCAGGACAACTAAAAGTAACTAAACTTTGAAAAAATTGCGAAGGGTGGATCATTAAGCTGTTGGTGAACACAAGTGTGTCTGTGACTTATTGCCTAGAACTTTTCACTTGAGCTTCTACAAACAATCATTAGCTTCACAAAATTAATCTACATTATTAACCCCATTGTATACTTGGGCAGACTCAGGCACCATGGCTGGGTCTACACAATGCTCTGCCCAGCGCTGCTGCCAGCAGACTTATGAAAAATGAGCTTTCTGGGATTGCAAATTGTGTACCATTTGCATACTCCCAATGCTCACTACCATAGCCCCACAAGAGTTCGGCATCGGGGACACTGCAGAGTTTGTGTGGACGTGCCTCTGCTGGCTAAACCCCCCAGAGTTTGGCATCAGCAGAAGAGGGTGCTGGCACTGCAGGGGCTGCGTAGACGTGACTTTGCTGGCTAACCCCCACCTGTGTTGCCAGTCTCTCATGCTGCAAACATCTGAGGCATAAGGGACTGTCGACAGAGACGGGGTTTAGCTAGCAGAGGCACGTCCACATGACCTCTGCAGTGCCGGCACCCCCTTCTGCTGACGACGAACTCTCGCGGGGCTATAGTAATGAGCTTTGGGAATATGCAAATGGCACGTCATTTTCAATCCCAAGAAGCTCATTTTGCATAGCTCTGCTGGTAGCGGTGCTGAGCGGAGAGCCATGTAGACATTGCCCATGAGTTTATCCAACCTCATACAGTGAGGAAGCAGCACAGCCAACTTCAGAACATAACAATCATTACTCCCAGTCTTCTGCTTCCTGTAGTAGTAGGTTGTTTCTTAGATCTCACCTGCCAAAAGTGACACATAGAGGTTTAAAAAAACCAAGGTGGGAGAAGACAAAAGAGTTGCCTTCAGCTGTTTATGACCAGGAGTGAAATACACCCGTGTTCGGAGTGTCAGCATATTGTTCGTGAAGAAAGAAAGAAACTCTCTGCACTGTGGTGAATTCAATCCTTGTATATAGGCTTTAAAGCCCCTAGATAACCCTGAGTAAGAATGAGGAGGAGGGAAAATACTTTTCCTTTCAGACAATGATGGTTCAAGAGGACCTACCCATATCCATGAGCCCTTGCCAAATATCCAGCTACACCAGTGTTTATTTCAGTTTTGCAAAATTGCCCTAAAAATGCACCAGACCAGAAAAAAAATCTACTTGCCAAGCCTTTACTACAATATATTAATTTTGCAAACACCCTGCATCTGTTTATTGCATACAGTTTATACTCTGTCCTGTCTGAATTATGGGAAAAAAGCTTTCATGAGGAACAGATTCTGTTGTTATCTTGAACATTCATGATGACGTGAGGTCTAAGTTAAATGTTATGTCCCGTATTTCCCTAACATCTTAGCTGATGTTTAAACTGTGACAATAAAATTCACTGAAAGCCAGAAAAATAAAGGCTTTCCTGCATTTCATTATCAAAATTAAATTACTTCGTTGCTATGAAATGATCTTCTTGACTTCGCTTTTGTGCCACATGATGTTAAAGATGGAGAACAGAATAACTGTACCAAAGATTTTCTCGGAACACAACATGTTACGTCAAAACCACAATGGAGCCACTAAATTAAAATGTTCTCTATTGTGGACTATTCAATGCCTAAGAAAGCTTTAGATAGAAATAAAAGATCTGCAGGTGTATTAAAGTGACTTGTTCATTTCCTTTACCTCCCACTTACAGCTAGATGACTTGATGCTGTAGAATCTGCAGCTAGCCTTACAATTTCAATTATTTCTCTGTAATATAGGTCTAGTTTCCACACCAGGGGCTCGCCCACACAAAGGCACGGGCAATGATTTAGCACTTCTTTCTGACACGAAGAAAATGGAGTTAGCTCAGGTTTTGAAACCTCTCTGGCAATGGACTTTTCATGACCATTTGTCATGTGACATGGGGAAAACAGGACACATTAAGCCTAGGGGTAATTTTGATCACAAATATGTTTGGTTCTAATAGACTCCATTCAGTCTTCTGTTACTAGCTGCATCTTAAGATTTCATTGGACAACAGCCATAAACTGAAGTAGAATTGATGGGAAGAGAAGTTTGTAATAAAAATGAAACATGTTCCATTTGCAATTTCCACACTGAAATACACTGTTTATTAGTTTGCACTTCATAAGACACTGATGCTTGTGTGTTGGGAATAGCATGGCTGAGAGACAGGCTATGTCTACACTACAGTGATCCTTTGGAAGAAATCCTTCCAGAAGATCTCTTCTGAGAAAACCTCTATTGAAAGATCATGACCACACTCAAAAAGCGGATCGAAAAAGCAACCTGCTCTAGCAATAGAGAGTGTCCACACAGCCCCAGCCTCTCTTTCAAATGAGTGGGCTAGGAAATGCTGTAGACAGAGGTGCTTGGTCAGCAAGCTCTTATGGGAGCCCTGGGAAAGCACTCCCTTAAAGGGCCCCACCCAAGCCCCCACACTCTGCACATGCTCAGGCCTGCCTTGCTGCATAAAGCAGAGCAGAGCCAGTGCAGGGATCAGAAACTGGTAGCTATTAGCTATGGACCTGAGCAGCTTCCAGGCAGGCACTGGATCCATGCCATGGTTATGCTGCTGGCCATGGTGATTGCAGCCACTCTCCATCTCCTCCAGTGGGACAGACCTGCCACTGGGGCCTAGGAGCCCTACCCCCCAGGGCCCCAGCCACCCGCTGTCGCCCGAGCAATGAGGTGGGTTTGGAGCTACCCGACCAGCTCCGACTGGTGGGATGACTCACAGGCGAGTGGGATCACGTGCAGTGGCTCCAGAACTTCCGCATGAAGAAGGAGATGTTTCTGGAGCTCTGCTCCTGGCACGCCCTTGCCCTCCAACACCAGGACACCTGCATGCTGCCTGCTCTCCCCTTTGAGAAGCTGGCCACCCTGGACAGCTGCTGGTCCATGGAACACCAGTTTGGGATGGGCAAATTGACTGTTGGGACTTTCCTCATGGAGGTAAGCCATGCCTGGGTCACACACCTGCCAGGGGGAGGCAGAAGGGGGCTCCTGGGCAAGCAGAACGTTCAAAGATGGGGGTCAGGTGTGTGGGGGTCAGGGAGGTTAATCCCTGGGGATCCATGCTGCCCCACCTCACATAAGCCCGATGCCGGAGTGGAGGCCTCGTGGTAGAGGGAGTGCCTGGGGAGCTCGGAGGAGCAGAAGGGGCACCACAGGGGCACCCTTTCATGCACCCATGAGTGTGTTCACTCTCTGTCTTGTGCAGATTGTGAGCGCAATCAATGCGCTGCTGCTCTGGAGGGTCGTCCGCGTCGGGGACTTGGACACAGCCATCACTGGATTTGCTAACCTCAGTGCCCCCAATGGCACCCACAATGCCATCCATGCCCCGGGCCACAGTGTGGCCCACTATATCAACAGGAAGGGCTACCACTCGGTTGCGCTGCAGGCCCTGGTGCGCCATAGGGGACAGTTCATGGATGTCTGTGTGGGCTGGTTGGGCCTGGGCCCACAACACGTGAATCTTCCAGAACTCCAGCCTCTGCCAGAAGAGGGAGGCAGGGACCTACACCCCCGACTGGGACTCTGCGGTTGGAGACATCACCATGCCATTGTTCATGATGGGGGTTGAGGCCTACCCCCTTCATCCCTGACTCACGCAGCCTTACACTGGCCATCTGGACCCTACCCAGAATCTGTTCAAGAGCCACCTCAACGAGGCACGCTACCCAGTGGAGTGTGCCTTTGACTGCCTGAGGGCTCAGTTCAGGTGTCTCCTCACCTGCCTGGATGTTGGGGTGCACCATGGTCCCCAGATTGCAGGGGTGTGCTATGCTCTCCACAATATCTGGGTGGATGGCAAATGTTGGCCCTGGTTATGAACAGCCAGGAATGGCCCCTAACCGCCAAGTCCACTGTGATGGGGTGCAGCTCTGGGAGGCCCTCCGGGAGAACTTTGCTCATGGGCCCGAATGAACCTCCCTCTGGCCCGCAGTCCCACCCTGTCCCTATCACGGCCCCTCCTGACCATCCACCCCTCATTGCCCCCCCACACAACACTTCAGTGGTGGTAGTGTCCTGACTCTCTCTTCCACTGCTCCCACATTTCCCAGCTCCAGGACCTGGATGGGGCTGGCCAGGCGTGGTGGTGTGGAGGGGCCTGCCTGATCCTTAGGTGGTGCAGCTGTAAAGATGGAAGGGGAGAGAAAGAAGGTAAGACAATACAGCAGTCCCCGCATCCCTCTGTCCAATGGCCCAGCGGCCCTGGGGGATCCTGGGCACTTAGGGGTCCCTGCATGTCTGGGGCAAATGCAGGGCACAGTCTGGGCATTCTCCCCCCTCCCCCTACCTCATGCATGTGGCTTGTGGAGCTATAGGTGGAACTGGGTGCTGACTGTCACTGGGTACTTATCTGAGGGACCCTCAGAGAGATCTGGGGATGCCCTGCTCGATGTGCCCTGCCTGGTGGATGCTGAGATCACAGTGATGATGAGGGCCCTGTCTCTGGTGTCTGGGTGGGAGGATGGCTCCGATTCCAGCTTCGCTTGGATCAATGTCCCAAGCTGCTCCTCCTCCATCCCTGGCTCTGGCTTGCCCATGGGTGGGGGATCCTCATTGGCTGTGTCCGCTGGGGTGCTGGGGGATGATCTGTCATTGCCTCTGAGCCAGCCTAGGAGCTCTTTGTAAAACCCTAACCTCCTGCCTGCCTCCCTAGCCCTGATGCACCCGTCGGAGTTCCTTTACTTTGGAGAGGACGTGCTCCAGTGTCCGAGCAGGGTGTCCACAGGCCAACGAGCCGGTAGCAAGCTGTGCATAGGCAGGGGGCTTTCCATTGCTTGCAGGTGGCATTCCGGAGTATGGCCTCATCCTTCCAGAAATCCAGGAGGTCCTGTAGCTCAGACCCTGTGTCTGGTGCCCCGGGAGTGCTCTTGAGACTCCTCTGCCATCTCCCTGCAGGGCTCCAGGGTGTTGTGGGGCTGCTGGCTTGCTGCCAGGACCAGGGGACGTGCTGTGCCACAGGTGGGAGGGCGTGGGTGCAGACAGCATGCTGCTGGCCTGCTTCCACATACTCAGCTTCCTGTCATGGGGTTTCTGGAGCTCTCTGCACCTTAAAGGGTGGCTGGAGGCAGAGAGCATAGAGCACAGATTGCGCTGGCCAGGGTGTCTCCCAGCTCCAGCTGGCCAGCACCATGGGGGACTCCTCTTTTTCAAAAAGGGCCCTGGGGTGTTCTTCAAAAAAGGCACTCTTCCTCCTCTGGGAGAGGCAGAGGGCCACCAGAAAAAGTGCCGCATTCTTCTGATTTGATATAAAAAGAAAAACACTGGTGTAGTCATAGCCATTGTGATGGAGCAGAAGAAGCAGAGCTGTGAAGCTGGCCACTTCGTGATGGGACACTCTTGGAACAGAAGGGACTGCAGATGAAAAGAGGAGACAGAGTGCAGCTCTCCAGCCAATGTCAGTGGGAGTTGTTCTTGCACAACTGATGGAAGGATCCAGCCCCTGGGAGGTTCAAGGGACATGACAGCTGTGGTTACAGTAAATGGGGCCTAACAGCAGAGAAGCCAGATTGTCACACACATTGACTTCAGTTGATCTTTTCAGCTTTACAGCTGATGAGGGTTTGACCCCGACAGCTAAAGATGAGAGTTATTCACATTTACTACAGATTTCAGATGCACTTCCCCTGTTCCCGAAGTCCATGAAGACGCTGCCGTTTTGTTTTTCTGGTCTAGATGCACTTCCTCTCCTGCTTGCAACAGCTGCAGATTCACAGTTTGTCTCTCTCCTGTTGCTGCACCTGTAATCCACATACTTACTGGTTCACTGTCCCAGGTAGTGGCATGTAGAGCACTGACAGGGAGAAAGAAGGAGTCTCCCATGCAGCCCTAGCTGAGAGCCAGCTGGCTTTTACCTCAAACTGTAGAAGCTCATTCCAGAAGTCCCAGGTTCAAGTTTGCCACCCTTTCCCTAATAGCTCCTTGACAAGCCTTACTTAGTTAGCCTGGCCCATTACCATAGTTAGTCCTTGAAGTTCCTGGTGGTATTTGAACTTGCCCATCTGAGGATCTGCCCCCTGAGATATAGACAAATACACATTTTATCCTGCGTGTCTTAAACAGAATGTGTCTAAAATTCAAACTTTAGGCATATGTCTCACCATTATGAAATAAGTCTGTGACTTCAATCGCTAGCAATGTTAAGTTGTTTGGGCCACTGACTTATGAATTTCAAGTTAAAAAAACAACCTAGAAACCACTTCTCCCAGGAACATAAAAGAACATCACATGTGATATTCCAACCTCTGCTGCTGCTTAAAGCAAGCATTAGCACTAAACTATCTGCTCCCAAATGGTTTCCAGCTGAACCACCAAAAAAGGCTCTGAAATAATACCATGCCCTTTTCATGAAATCCAGTAATGTTCAAGACATCGGTGGCTCTAAGTCATTAGCATTTGTTCTGAATGGGGACATTGTTTTAGCAGAATCCACAAGAAGACAGCTAAGTGCCCTGGCTATGTAGTATTCACCACATGAAGTAATCCATCCAGAATGAAGAAATGACTTGCTCACTGCAGAATGCTAGCTATTGATTCCCCATGGCCATATGATTCCCTTAGGTATGGAGATGGTATAACTCCATGTCCATAGTTCTGACACGACAGCAGCGTCATCTGTGAACAGCATCTCTCTGATGAGGACTTCCCGCACCTTAGATTTAGCTTTCAACCTTACAAGATTAAACAGTTTCCCATCAGATCTTGTGTGCAAAAAGATGCCCTCTGTTGAAGATCCAAAGTTGTGTTTAAGGAGGATTGCGAAGAAGATCCCAAACAGTGTCGGAGCAAGGATGCATCCTTGTTTGATGCTGCTCCTGACGCTGAAAGCATCCGATAATGTGCCATCTTATTGGACAGTTCCTCTCATGTCTTCGTGGAAAGACTGGATCATCTTGAGTAACCGTGGCGGACATCCTATCTTGTGGAGCAGTTTGAACAGTCCATCCCTGCTGACCAAGTCGAAGGCCTTGGTTAGGTCGATGAAGGCAATATAGAGTGGCTTCCTCTGCTCCCTGCACTTCTCCTGCAGCTGCCTCAGAGAGAAGACCATGTCGATGTAGATCTCTCTGCGTGGAATCCGCACTGTGATTCAGGATACACCCTCTCAGAAATCTTCTGGAGTCTGCTGAGGATGACGCAAGTGAACAGTTTACCGGTGATGCTTAGGAGGGAGATTCCACGGTAATCGTTGCAGTCGCTTCTGTGTCCTTTGTTCTTATACAAGGTTATGATGTTAGTGTCGCGTATATCCTGTGGAACCTCTCCCTCTCTCCAGCACAGGCACAGTAGCTGAAGGGCGCAATCCATAGTCTATGTAGACTGAAGGATGCTACTACTACTACTATGCCCATAGTTGTGTGCCAGCACCAGCTAAATTGGGCAGCATAGAAAAGTGTTGTGTTTGCCTCCAGAGTGCCAGCACTGCTAGGTAAAATACAACATGGTCTGTACCAGGCCACAGATGATGGGACAAACTGACTGGCTACAAGTGCACAACCACATATCGTTATTTTATGAATATAAGAAACATGATTGTGACGTACTGACATAGGCATGTATTTATGCAATAAGAAGCTCCATATCTTCCAGACAATACGTCCCATAGACTACTGGAAAAAACCAGAAAGTACATGAAGCTCAGACTGACCTGTGACTGACATTATTTGTACAGCCTCTTTTCCCCCAGTTGTATCTAAACTTTTCATAAATAAAACTTACATTCAATACATCAGACTTCCCATGCCCTTTAACTGTCATCATCTAACTGGGTTGTACAGTTGTCCAATCTGGCTAGGCATCTATTGCGTGAATACAGGTTGAACCTCTCTAATCTGGCACCTTGGTACCTGATTGGGGCCGAATCAAAGAATTTGCTGTACCATAGGAAGTCAATATTGTCAAGCAGCATTACCAACACTTCCACTGCTTACTGGGCTCTTAGAAGACATGTAGTGGGAAATTACAGCTAAATAACAGAACAGAACACAGAGCCAGGACTGGTGGCTGTAAACAAATGTTATGGGACCACAGGAAACTTGGCCAGACTCATGATAAGTGGACATCCGGATAACTAAAATCATGCCGGACCACAGATGATGCTGGACTGGCGAATGCCAGATTACAGAGGTCCAACCTGTATTGTAAAAGAATTCATAAAGCAGCTCAATGTCAAAATGGCAGTTGCAAAACATTCTCCTGAATAAGTTAAGTAGCCTTGTTGTTGTGACATATGTCTTTGACTCTTGCAAATAGAACGGCTTTGCTAACAAACAAAGAAGCAATCAATCAAACCCACTGCTGCTTCAGATACGTATTATTCAAGCGAGTTTGTTTTCTTGTTTATGTTACATCACTGACAAGGCTGTTACAAAGTTGACATGTATGTTGCTTACTGTAGGAGTTGGCTAAACCCACACTCTGTGATGGAGAGGAAACCCATATGCTTTATTACAAAGCTACTGGTTTTAAGAAACAGGTAGGAGGAATAAATTATATTAGCATAACTATAACCCCTATGTTTTTGTGAGAAATTAAATGCATTATAACATTAAAAATGAACATTTACTACTTTTTGTGCTTGTCCAAATTCAGGACAGAAGCAAAACCACCTTTCTGAACATTCCCAATGCTTGAAATTCAAACACAGTTCCCAATTTGATACTCAGGCATGATTCTCCTAGAACAAAACTGGTGGATTCAAACATCCTGAGTTCTGTCCTTTTTGAAACCTAGATCCAGAATTAGGTTTCACAGCTCAGGTTTATCCATAGTAAACATATAGACAAACAAAACCTCTGTTTGGATGAATAATATAGTCTTCTAATTAACCATTAAACTCTTTAAACTTTACCTTGAAGATTATACAGCCTAAATGACCCTTCAGGCTGAAATATGTTGTCTTGAAAAATCTTCAGAGGCTCTCTATTCACTGACCAGAGCAGATCTGTGTGCTTAGCTCTAACAGAAATTACTGGAGAGATGTTTCTTAGCTGCAACTCTGTCTATTACCTAAAATGCTAAAGGAGACTTTACAAATTTGTACTATGCAATAGGCAGACACTACAGTTTAAATAGCTAAGCTACTTTCTGAAACAGTGAGCACCTTGGCAACTATGGTATTTTTTTCCTTAGAGATTTATACCCTGCTACAGACTGTTATTGCACTTTTCATGTCTCTCATGCATGATTGTGCCTGCGGCTATACCACTTCTTGCTGGGGCATTGTTCAATGTTGTAAGTTAAACAGGTTTGTGGCTGGGTGAGTGATTGAAAGGGCAATCTGAGCCCAAGAAACTCTTTGTTACAGTAGTCTTTTCCAAAGTGATGGGTAGTGTTAATGTGCAATATCAGACCTTGGTGCTTACCTACATTTCAATGGTGGATGAGCTAGGTATGAGTCCTCTCTGAGTGGTAATGGCAGTAACCAGGGCTGGGCAAAATAATACGTCTGGAAGACCTTTCCCAAAAAAGTAATACTAGAAAAGCAGATGGCTAAATGCTCCTACAGGCTGCCTCAGTGGTAATTGCATAAGACAGCTATGCCACTGCCAGACTAAGCCGATTTTTTTGTAGAGTGTTGGCATTCTGTGTCCCCTCTCCATTCTCTGGGGATATGTCTACACTACAGAGTTATTCCAGAATAGCCTACTCTGGAGTTATCATTGCAAAATAAGCTATTCCACAACATGTACATATTACAGGGAAGCCCCAAAAGAAGCAAAACTTATTCTGAAACATTGTGTCCACACACAACAGAGCCTATTTCAGATTAGATCCCCTGTAAGCACATACACAATAGGCACTTACAACCAGTGTTCTATGTCCACACAGTAGCAGTATTTCAAAATAAACTATTTTGGAATACTTTATTTCAAAATAGCCCCTATGCCCTGTCCATACAGCCCCTGTTCTGAAACTTTTCATTATGTCCTTGATAAGTACTTTGCCATTCCATCCAACTGTATTGCCTGTGCCATCTGGATGTAATGTGTGTATTCCAGTTTCTCTGGAAATGTAAATGGATCGTAGCACTGTCACACCGCCAAGCGTGAACCATCATTATTATCTGAGATATCATTTAGCACATGCTCCACATGGCAGTCAATTACATGCATTCTAATCACCTCGTAAAAGCGAGATTCCACAGATACAACAGACCCTCAAGGCACTCTTCACCTGTTTTATTAAACTTATAGAGATTGAAAGAGTCAGATAATTTTTCATCCGAGTTGCTGTGCTGTCTAATGTAGTCAATCAGCCATGACCGGTAAAAGGTTTATCTGGTTTTCAGAAGTGATACACTAGGGTCGTAGCATTTTGCCTTTGGATGTCCGTGTCTTATTTTTCCTTAAAAATGTGCTAATAGTGTGGTATGCAACTTCTAGCTGTTATTCCTTTGTGTATTGCACTGCACATTTGGAGGAGCTTCGTTTGAAGACACAACAGCTAACTTGCTACAGCCAGTGAGGACAGAAGTACAAAGGAAGGGTAGCTTCCAAGTGGATACATATAACACTAGATTTTTCCTGTTTAGAGTAACGACTTTTCCCCAGCAACATTTTAGGTTGGGCATTGTAATGCAGTGTTCGTTCATGAATGAAGCCAGACAGTGATGCCAAAATCCTTTATTACAGCTATTGCGATGTTCCAAGAAATTGAGTGTCTGAACCAAGCACATGGAAGTCACCCACCTCAAAGGATATAGTAATAATAGAAAACCACTACCCATCATACTGGCCAATATTGTTTCGCTATTTCTTTGAACATTTCCCTCGGTTTGTCTTTATCCATCTTGGCTTGTCTTATACTTAGGATGTGTCTTCTCTATATGGAAGATCGACCCTCTTAGAGTCTATCTTCTGGGGTTTTATTTTGTGCAAAATTGAACTATCTGGGGTCAGCAGTCGTGAGGAGTAAAGGAGGTTTCTGCGAGAGTTTCTCCTGTTGATCTCCCTCTTTGAGGATGGCCAGATAGTGGATTGTATACAAGACAATTCTAGCTAAACAATTGCTGCAGCTAGAATTGCATATCTACAATCCACTTTAATGTCTAGTGTAGACCTGGCCTCAGTTTGTAAACTTTTGTGGGGGCAGGAACTCTCTTTCTATTCAATGTTTGTGCTGCACTTAAGAAGGCAAGTTTAACTGATACAATAACCTGCTATTTTAAATAACATGTGAAACTCATTGCCATGTAATATTGATGCCAAAATTATAGGATTAAAAAAGAAAGAAGAGACATTTACGTGGATAATAGGAAAATAGGCAACTATACAATCTGGGGAATAATATTTACACCAAGAAAGGATAGCAATGAATGCGTTAAGACATATCCTGACTGCTCCACCTGGGCTTAGGATGCAGCTTGTCCCCTATGTATTTCACTGAATAATTGTAGATGGAATTTTACACCTTCTTCTGAAGATTAGGGATCTGTTCGCTGCCTGACATTACCGGATTATGTGAATTTTTGATGATATTTATTGTCAGATAATCCTGGTATGTAGGTTGTTGTGTTAATGTGATGAAATGCAAGTATGGGAGGTATTAGGCTGCCACATGTGACAAGACCAAATGTGCACAATGGGATCTATAACTTCTCATAGGCTGAACAGACACAAATGAAATAGAGTGCTCATGCAGTTAGTAAAAGTATGGAGCTTTCTCTCCATGCAATCTGACTCCTGGCTGGTTACCAAACGCTGCACCTATATTTCCGTGGGATTATATTAGGCGTTACTTCAGCCCTTTCGTTGTAACTGGGCTTGTAGATAATTACTGCCATGATGTTTAAATATTTCTGTTATTTGGCTGCTTTATGGGGGATTTTTCAAGAAGCCATGTGGCACCTTGCTTTGTTGTGTAGGTATCAATAGGCAAACCAAAAAGCCTCCTTGACATTTGAAATGTTTATTTCATCCAGAAGATAATCCCTCACTAAGACATCTCTGGCTCTGATAAAAGGGATCTCAACCCTTCTCATAGCATGGATGACAAGTTACGTTAGCCTCACTGTTATTACAGCAATGTGAATATTGCATGTAGTGAGGCTGGCCAACAGGGTGAGGCAAAGGGGGCCATTGCCTGTGGGCTGGCCTTTCAAAGGGCCCACACCTCCAGAAGCTGCTGCTGCTGAAGTGCCAAGGCCTTGCTGTGCCTCCCCTCTGTGAATGGCTCTGAGGGAGTTGGGGAGCAGGGTTGCCTACTCTTAACCCTGCCCCTTCCATCCTTGGCTCCGACCCTTCCTGAGGCAAGGAGTTGGCCCTGCTTCTTTTACTCTTATTTTAAGTTTGGGAGGGATAGCTCAGTGTTTTGAGCATTGGCCTCCTAAACCCAGGGTTGTGAGCTCAATCCTTGAGGAGGCCATTGAGGGGTTGGGGCAAATAGATGTCAGGGATGGTGCTTTGTCCTGCCAAGAGGGCAGGGTACTGGACTAGATGACCTCCCAAGGTCCCTTCCAGTTCTAGGAGATGTGTATTATAAGTATGTGGATTTACTGGAGCAGGTTCAGCGGAGGGCAACAAAAATGATTAAAGGTCTGGAGCACAAGACCTATGAGGACAGGCTGAAGGATTGAGGCTTGTTTAGTTTACAGAAGAGAAGACTTAGGGGTGATTTAATAGCAGCCTATCCCCTCTCTAAAGAGGAGGGTGAGAAACTGTTCTCAGTGGTGTCAGATGGCAGAAAAAGGAGTAATGGCCTGAAGTTGAAGAGGGAGAGGTGTAGGTTAGGTATCAGGAAAAATTACTTGACCAGCAGGGTGGTAAAGCATTGGAATGCATTGCCTAGAGAGGTGGTGGATTCTTCATCCCTCAAGGTTTCTTAGTGGGGGTTGATCCTGCTTGAAGCAGGGGGCTAGACTAGATGACCTCCTGAGGTCCCTTCCAGCCCTATGATTCTGTGAACTTAGACTGTGAGATAAGCTGAAAGTAGGACAAGGAAATGAACTCAAACCTCATGTTTCTGAGAAAGGTATTTTTTTTCCTCTGAAGGATGACAAGCTTGTGAAATCTTTTTTCCTTTCAATACTGAACTTATAACTGGCGTATCAGCTAGATAAGATCACACACTACCACCAAACGTTCTTGTTAGCAGAGTCATTGGAAGTACTAAAACAGTTAATCGATGTTTTGTTTGCTAGCAATTCGTTTTGCTTGCCTTACGCCACTGCCAGTGCAGGACATCCAACCATGTATCCAGCTCTTCTTGTTATAATTTGAAAACAACCGAAATCTTAGGTGACACATAAGTTTTCCAGCTCTGCTTTGCAGATCCAGGTGTTCAGACTGTTCATCCAGGCACACAAAATATGCATTTCAGAACTAAAGTGAAGGCCATCACTGCTTCAGTCATGCTAGTTTTCCAGCCTCTGTGTTAGGGATGACTGAATTATACTGTACCATCACAGTTCAGAGCAATGACACCTGTGCTCCTCAGCAAAGGCAAGCTCTGTTCTACTCTCCATCTGTTGCTTCTCCTGGAGACACTCTTCTGTATCTCCTAACCCAGATATTTCCAGGCTCAACTGGTCTTCTGTCTTCCCTAGGTAATTCCCAGTACAGACAGGCTTACGCATGGAAGCTCATGACCTAATAAATTTGTCAGTCTCTAAGGTGCTGCAGGACTGCTTGTTTTGTTTTGTTTTTTTGTGAAGCTGCAGACTAACACATGTCCCATGCTGAGACTCTTCAGGAACAGACAGCAGTGAAACTACAGCAGCTGTACTTTACCATACTGGTTTTCGAAGCAAGCCCATTTCATTCTTAAGGTAAAAAGCATTACAGAGAAACACATTAAACAATAAAAGAACATACGCACATGCTAATAAGCTTACCAGAGCTCATGCAGATGCTCACATGGGCTCTGCAAGATGATGTCTTTTAATACCCCACCCTAAGGACATCTTTCCAGTTACAAGTTCATCAGAGCTGCAACTCAGAACAAGCACATGGTCGTATGAGGTCCCAGCAGGCCAAGCCTCTTCTTTCCTCTCCTAAGGATGGTGACCCTTCATGGACCAGAGGTCCCATCCCTTTGGTGGATCAGGGAGAAAGGCTTAGACCAGCCTAAACTCAGGGTTTTTATCAAGAGTCTTTTCTTTGTCTGAGTGTATTGGAACATCCTATTAGAATTAATAGATGTATATAACCTCAGGGGGGCTTCAAAGTCTGATAACTAAAGAATTTCATTAGACTCCCCAGTCCCTGCTGGATAAGATACATATAATGCCACAAGAACACATACACAATTGGATTTTTAAACCTCATTCAGTAAGATGTAACCTCACTCAATAAACTCAGTTTAAGGTTTTGTTTGGTATATTAGTGGATATCATCAGTCTGACCAGAGGCTATGAAAAGAACATGCCTCTTTTGAGAGAGGTACCTGAACGTTTCAAAACTTCTTATGATCCTAAAGTGCCAGTGTAAAAGAATATAAAAAGGATCCTTCCACAGGAGAATTAAATGCACACAATAAAGAGAAAGTCTAGATAAAGTTACCTGACATTTATTTTGAATGACTTTTTGTAATTTTAAGGCAACACATCGTTTTTCTCTCTTTCTCTTTCTTTTTCCTTCCCAGTAGTCACCTTTCCGAGGGTAATATTATAAATAATGAAAATATTCACACCATACACTACCATCTCAGAGACACAGTATATATTTATTATGAGAACTAAGCATAATCTTTTTTTGTTTAAAAATGCCATAGAGTGACAGTTCTACTCTGCTGCTTTCCTTTCCAGTACTAGTCAAATGGCATTAATGAATTACCCAACACTTAATTCCACATGCCTTCAATTTCAGGAGAAATGGGGGAAGAGGAGCAATTATTACATGAATTCTCAATCTGCTTATTGCTGTTTATTGTTAAACCAAAGACTACTACTAAATTTTCACTCCCTTGTATTTTTCCAGCTACATTAAACACAACTAGAACTTTGAGACTAAAACTGGCTTTCTACATCTGTAATTGCCTTAAAAAGTGCACAAATATTTTAGTAAATTGTGTGACAAAACCCTACTTACTTAAATGTTCAGAACTATTTCAAAAGCAGGCTCTAAGTTTGAGTGGACAATTTAGACACCTTGGGTCTGATTTTCAGTGGTCTTAAGCACTCATAATCCAACTGAAGGCTTCACAGCACACAATGGCTACGTCTACACATGAAGCCTACATCGAAGTAGCCTATTTCGATGTGACGACATCGAAATAGGCTATTTCGATGAATAACGTCTACACGTCCTCCAGGGCTGGCAACGTCGATGTTCAACATCGACGTTGCGCAGCACCACATCGAAATAGGCGCAGCGAGGGAACGTCTACACGCCAAAGTAGCACACATCAAAATAAGGGTGCCAGGCACAGCTGCAGACAGGGTCACAGGGCAGACTCAACAGCCAGCCGCTCCCTTAAAGGGCCCCTCCCAGACACACTTGCACTAAACAGCACAAGATACACAGAGCCGACAACGAGTTGCAGACCCTGTGCATGCAGCATGAATCCCCCGCTGCAGCAGCAGCAGCCAGAAGCCCTGGGCTAAGGCCTGCTGCACACGGTGACCATAGAGCCCCGCACGGGCTGGAGAGACAGCGTCTCTCAACCCCTCAGCTGATGGCTGCCATGGAGGACCCCACAATTTCGAAGTTGCGGGACGCGGATCGTCTACACGGTCCCTACTTCGACGTTGAACGTCGAAGTAGGGCGCTATTCCGATCCCCTCATGAGGTTAGCGACTTCGACGTCTCGCCGCCTAACGTCGAAGTTAACTTCGAAATAGCGCCCGACACGTGTAGCCGCGATGGGCGCTATTTCGAAGTTAGTGCCACTACTTCGAAGTAGCGTGCACGTGTAGACACAGCTTATATAATGTAATTTATATATTTCAGGATATGACACAATAATTCCATTGTCTTTCTGGTTTTTTCCTCTTTTATTTTTCTCATTATACTTCAGTTACAAATAGCATATATTTAAAACTATCAACCAGATTGCTACAGGTGTGACACCGACTTCATATTTCAGAGCAACAACAAATCATCATCATTAAAATACTATTCATAATGTGAAGTGCTTTATAAAGGAAAGACAAAGTGCATGCCACAGATTAAACTGCTTTAGTTAAAACCTTTTCCCATTCCTCACATCTGTCTCTCTCCCTCTTTTGCTCTCTTATTCCTAATAGTTTGACAGCCCTGTTGACTGCTTATCCACAGCATCAACATACCCTGGAAAAGAGCTATGAATGCTCTTCTTACACTACTCTCTTCTGATACACCTCTGCCTCTAGGAAGGGGTGGAGGAATCCATGCCTGGAGATGGTAGCTCAGAGTCAGAAATTTCAAAAGTGCTCAGCTCTTTGAATATCTGGCCACTTTGTTTGACATCTAAATGGAAGCTGGGCTCTTGGGAGTCTGTCTGAATATGTAAGACCTTTCACATCTTGGCTCCTCTGATCCAGAGAGGCTGATGGGTTTTGTAACTGGACACTTGTTCAGTACAAATACAGCTGAACCCATTAATTTCAAACTGCTAGCTGAAAGCTTGCGCTGTCAAACTGAGGTGGCAGTTGGGCCACCATCTATGCAGTCTTCCTTGTACAATCAGTGAAAGTGCTATATGCAAGTTAGTTGCAGAGACAGGATGGTGACTGATTGAGTGACCTGTCATATCCCAATGGTTTAAGATTCTCGTCTTGTTAGAGATCTATGCCTCATTGTGACAGATGTAATTTGTCAAGTCAAAATGGCTAAGAGCTAAACAATTGGCCATAACAAACTGCCAAGCTCAGTGATGAGTGAACCCATTGATATTCTGAACAAAAAGAACTCTCACCTTTACTTGTAGCTGCTTCCACGGTTTCACATTGACTGAGACAGCTTAGGCTTCAGAATGACACCCAAAGTGACGTTCCTGGAACTTTATTATATAAATAGGCCACCAAAAGCAGTCCAATAGGGAAGACTGAGTAATGGCTGACCTCAGATCAGCAACTCAGATGGCACAGACCTCACATAACCTATCAGCAGTCCCTTGAGTCATCTCGATGATTTTCCCCCTCTCCATCCCCTTTTGTTCAAATGTTATGCTATAGCCATATCTAAAATTTACTGCGTGAGATCATCCTTACTCTGAGCATTAATCCCATATTGCATTCAATGGCACTCTGGGCAAAAAAATCAGATTTACATGGAAATATCCCTTGTTCAAGGATGTGTTATGAAAACCTCATTCATATTGGTTTCTGTGATGTCTCTCTCCACAACTCCAGCTTGCTTGGCTGATGACAAGCCAAGTTTAATGCAATGACTTATTAATATCTCTAGCTTTGGGGGCTGATGTCAAATCACTGAACACATTACTGTGGATCAAGAATATTATGTAGTTCTAAATTTATGTCCCAGACCTCAGACCATACTTAAATCATGGAGTTCATCTCTCCCCAACCCCTCAGTATAATGCTGATGGCTCCAAAGCCTTTGTAATGGTTATGAACAAGTGAAATTAAGGTGCTAGAATAAACGCCATTTTGCAGCTATAAATATGGAGTTCTCCACCGGCAGTTCTTCATCTTTGCCTCACTTGCCTTACCCTAATAATAAGTTACATCAGCAAAGACCGAATGCTCAGCAATTCCCTGGAACGGCTACATATTTATAAGCAATTGCTCTTCTCGTATTTTCTTCTTACTCATGGAGTTTTGATATAGCAGCAGAATATTTTAACTTATACTGGGCATTTCTATTAAAATGCTATTGATTGACATTGTTTATATAACAATCAATTTATCCAACAGTAAAACATATACTGTAGGAATTTTAGTGAAATATAAACCTTCACCAGTGTAGAGACTCAGCTAAAACTTTGGAGCTTTTCTAAGGTGGTTTTAAACCCTTTGGGAACAATTAGATTTCAGCATGAAGAAAAGCTCTTTCAAATAAATAAATCTCTGAGGTCGATCACAACAGGGACTTTTTTATGCCATAGGTTCAGAGGGGTGGAATTCTTCTCATTCAGAAACACTATGGCTGAGCATATGCACTGCTAAAGAAACCAACTGGAAGGAACATGAAAGACAGAGACTTATGTCAAGAAGGAACATACATTTTAAGTTGTTCAGCTTATTCAGATCAGGAGAAAGATGTCAGCCTTTGAAAATTATAGAGAAAGTCCAAATTCCATTTATGAATGATTATCTTCTTTTTGCTAGTATTTCCATTTCTGTCAGTCTTGAATTTAATGCCTAAGAATTTTAGAAGCAGACAACTAGCAAATTCAGGTTATATCACCACCCACACTTGCCAAGTATGGATGCAGCAAAAGGTAGGTGCAGATTCCATCCATGTCATCTTTGAGCTCCCCTTGAGCCTGTTGACTGAATGGTTTTATAAATGTCATACTACTGTCTCCGTAGATGTCCAGGGCTACTGGCACCATGCAAGCTTCCTCAGGCAACAGTTTTAGGAAATTGCTATGGGATGATAGCCATGAAATGGCCAAGCCATTGTCATTGATGCCTTTTGATTACTGCAGTCATGCTCTGCGCTTTCCGTCTTCTGTGGATGTCATTTCTTAGGCTATCATGCCTAAGATATGACACAGGCACCCCAGCCCAAACGTTTACAGGTTTTGATCCATATACTTTGTCGGTAGATATTGTGACAAAGCCCCAGGTTTAACAGCAGCCTCAGAGGCTCGCTGTGTCCCTGCTCTGCCTCCCGCTCACAGAACCATTCTCACCATTGGCTAGTCCAAAATACAGTCATTAGAGGAGAAGACCCACCCCTCAGGGGTGCCCAGTCTCCTCCTGACCTCTAGGGCCACCCTGAGGTGTGGGGTGGCCTGAGGGGAACCCAGACTCCTTCCCCACATACTGGGTTCCAGCCCAGAGACCCTAGGCCCTCCTTGTGCAGCAAACTGCCTCCCTGGGACACTTCCACCAGATGCTTCCCCAGTACCTTCCTCAGGTAACTACATTCCTCTCTTCTTGGGAGTCCTCCTTCCATGCTCCTTGTCTGTCCTGTATCTCCTTCCCCCTGCTTCCATGAAAGAAACCCTTCTGAAGGGTTCCATGGGCCTTAATTAGCCACAGGTGCTAAATTGGCGCAGGTGCTAGTTTAGCCTGCTGCTGCTAGATGACCCCGGATAAGTGTCAGTCTCTGGGAAACATAAAAGTACACACCCAGCTGCCAGCATATCTTCCTTCCACAAGGCTGCCTTAGTCTGCTGTGGGCCAGCTTCTATCACAATATCTCTCATAACCATAGAATGTTGTATAGCAAATTCAGGTAGCCGCCCCATCAATATGCCCACCATAGACATACAATTTATGAACTATAGCTTGCCAAGTTCATATTTTATGTTTTCAGGGGTAACGACCACAAATTTCATTTAAAATTTCATTTCAGTTAAATATTACTTCGGCAAGTTTTTTTTTAGGTCACCAGGGTAGGATGGAATGCACCCTTGAATACCTAAGGAGCAGACTGAGGTGGTATCTGAGGCATTAGCTATTATCTTTAAAAAGTCAAGGAAGATGGGAGAGATTCCAGGAGAGTGGAAAAAAGCAAATACAGTGCACCACTATAAAAAGGGAAATAAGAACAACTCATGGAATTATAAAACAGTCAGCTTCTCCTCTGTACCCCGAAAGATAAGGGAGCAAATAATTAAGGAATCCATTTGCAAGCATCTAGATGACTATAAGGTGATAAGTAGCAGTCAGCCTGGATTTGTGAAGAACAAATAATGTCGAACCAACGCAATAGCTTTCTTTGACATGGTAAGAAACCTTGAGGATGGGGGAAGCTGTAGACTTTAGTAATATTTTTATCTCACTTGACCACACTACAAGCTAGGGAAATACAACCTAAATGCAGCTACTACAAGTTGGGTGCATAACTGGTTTGATAACCATTCCCAGACAACAGCTATCAACAGTTCACAATCATAGTGGAAGAGCATGATGAGTGGGGTTCTTCAGGGATCAGTTCTGAGACCAGTTCTATGCAATATCTTCATCAACGATTTAGATTGGGGTGGGCAATAATTTTTGAAAGGGGACCCCTCCAAGAATGTGGTGCGTGGTCAAGTGCCACACACTCTTCTTGACATTAATGGAGGAGGACCACTGCCCAGAGCAGTCAGCTGTGCTCCCTGCAACACCCACACCTTTCAGAGTGGCAGAGCAGCACTCCCAGCATGTCAGAGGGGCCTGAAGCTTTGGCTGCTGCCACTGCCAAAGTAGCAGAGGTGGCAGCAGGAGCTCTGGCCCCATTTAAAATGCCAACTCCCAGGGCCATTGTCTCCTTTGCCCCCACCCCATTGTCAGGCCTGTCTTCTGTCCGGACAGCTGCTCTGAGCAGTGTGCGGGGTGGGCCAGATCCAGGGTTTTGGCAGGCCTGATCCAGCTCGTGGGGCCCACCCCTGATTTAGGCAATTGGATACAGAGAATACACTGACAACATTTGCAGATTATACCAAGATGGGAGGTTTGGAAGCGCTTTGGAGGACAGGATTAAAATTCAGGATGATCTGGACAAACTGGTGGAATGGTTGGAGGTAAACAGGATTAAATTCAATGAGGACAGGCACAACATACTCCTCTTAAAAAGCACAATCAATTGTTCAGATACAAAATGGGAAATGTCAGGCTTGGAAGATCTCTGATGAAGCAGTCTAGGAGTGGGGAAAGTCACAGTGGACAACAAACTAACTATGAGTTAATCGTGTGACACTGTTGCAAAAGCAAATTTCTTTGTGGGATGTGGTAACAGAATTGTTTTAAGCAAGCCACGAAAAGAAATTCTTCTACTCTATTCTGTGCTGATTAAGCCTCAACCCTGGTATCTGGTTAAGCAAGTTTGATGTCACCTTTCTGTCAAGGATTTGGCCCACAGGAAAAGCATCATTCACTCTTCAACCTGATAGGTCATATAATAATTTCTATAGGACCCTACTGGTTACAATTTTTTTTTGCATTCCATAAGGATACAATAAATAACCACAACAGTAAGAAGAAATGTAGCAAGCGTAAAGCCCAGACAGGAGTTCTATGGTATACATAGAAGAGTACAAAGAAGTTACTGTAGAGAAGAGAGACTATCCGTCATATACAGTGAAGACTGACAGTTATCATTACTCATGATGACATCTCCACAGCAAGTATGGACCAATCCCAAAGGCAATTCATCAGTACCGCTCTTTCTTGCTTAATAAGGCACTGGTACAAAGAAATGCTGCCATCTGAAAGTGATTGGCTTAGATCCAATCATCTCTCGGGGGTGGAGGAGGTAAGAGGGCAAAATTACCTACTTAGTGAAGGGTTTACCAGAATTTTGACAGTGTCTGGCTGCGTCTACACGTGCACGCTACTTCGAAGTAGCGGCAGTAACTTCGAAATAGCGCCCGTCACGTCTACACGTGTTGGGCGCTATTTCGAAGTTGAAATCGACGTTAGGCGGCGAGACGTCGAAGTCGCTAACCCCATGAGCGGATGGGAATAGTGCCCTACTTCGACGTTCAACATCGAAGTAGGGACGTGTAGACGATCCGCGTCCCGCAACATCGAAATAGCGGGGTCCTCCATGGCGGCTATCAGCTGGGGGGTTGAGAGATACTCTCTCTCCAGCCCTTGCGGGGCTCTGTGGTCACCGTGGGCAGCAGCCCTTAGCCCAGGGCTTCTGGCTGCTGCTGCTGCAGCTGGGGGTCCGTGCTGCATATACAGGGTCTGCAACTAGTTGTTGGCTCTGTGTATCTTTCCCTGTTTAATGAAAGTGTGTCTGGGAGGGGCCCTTTAAGGGAGCGGCTTGCTGTTGAGTCCGCCCCGTGACCCTGTCTGCAGCTGTGCCTGGCTCCCTTATTTCGATGTGTGCTACTTTGCCGTGTAGACGTTCCCTCGTTGTGCCTATTTCGATGTTGGGCTGAGCAACGTCGAAGTTGAACATCGACGTTGCCAGCCCTGGAGGACGTGTAGACGTTATTCATCGAAATAGCCTATTTCGATGTCGCAACATCGAAATAAGCTATTTCGAAGTTGGGTGCACGTGTAGACGTAGCCTCTATGTTTCATTCCTTGATGAGGTAAGGTTTACATAGCTAAGAGAAAGTATTTCCATTCACAACAGTTGTGCTCAACTGAGCCAGTGGAGCCCATGGGAAATCTATCAGGAGAAGAGGACAGAATATTCACAGATGAAGGTCCATGGCTATGGAATTTCCTACCAGTGGGGAACAGAATATGCTGAACTTTATCTCTTTGAAGAACATAATGAAAAGTCTACAATGTGCTATGGCAGCATTCCAGTGGAATCCTTCAATAAAGAGGTCTGAAGAGCTATCCTTCCAAGATCAGGGAGACATACTAAAGAATAGCAGAACATTAAGGTGCAAAGGATCCCTTGCAGATAAAATCAGTGGTTATTCATGATACATTTTGCTAGATAACATGCGGTGATGGGAATAAATAATAGGAATAATAGGAATTTCTCAACACAGACTCAGGATATACTTAGCCTAGTTTTGTAAGTGTGATATTTCTACGATCCTTTTGACCCATCAACATGTGACTTGCCTTGTGGTATTAGTCTGCACTCCCTAACTGTCTCTGAGTCCTGGCATGTATATAATCCACTATTTTAAACGTATTTTAAAGTCACTTGGGGTTATCTTCATTTGTTAAATGTTATCTATATTCATGAGTTCCCATTAATCTCGAGCTGAAGCTTAGATGAGAATTATTTGTGTGGAAGTGGGGGAAACAGCTGAAAAGCAAATCACTTAGGCATGTGCTTAACTTTTAGTGATCTCTGTTAAGCACAATGCAGGTCCAATACATGTTAATAAGATTTAAATACATACTTAAGGGACAGACTTTCAGTAATTGGGATCTGACTGCCCAGCCACCTTTGTGTCTTTCGAAAATTTCCTCTTGTGTGATTCGTTAACTAGGACTGAATGGAAGCATGCTGACTTGGAGTCCTGAGCTTCTGCTTTACGTATAAAGTGCCTAGCTCTATACAAAAAGTACACACTATCATAGAATAATAGGTCTAGAAGGGATCTTGCGAGGTCATCAAGTTCAGTCCCCTGCACTCACAGCAGGACCAAACACCATTTAGGCCATCCCTGACAGAAGTCTGTCTCACCTACTCTTAAATACCTCCAAAGATGTCTCTAGGTAATTTACTCCAGTGCTTAACCACTGTGATGGTTAAGACGTATTTCCTAACATCCAGTTTAAATCTGTCTTGCTGCCTCTTAAACCCATTGCTTCTTTTCCTGTCTTCAGAAGGTAAGGAGAATAATTTTTTCTCATTCCTGCTTGTAACGATCTTTTAGGTGCTAGAGAGCTGTTATTAGGTCCATTCTCAGCCATCTCTTTTCCAGAAAAAACCATCTCAGCTCTTTCAATATTCTTTCAGTATTCCCTCATAGGTCATGTTTTTTAGAACTATGCGAGCAGGGGTTCTCTAGTACTTCAACCATATTATGTATCCCTCACCTCTTCCCAATGCTCCCTCAAGCTGGGGCTGTGAAAGGAGATGGCCCAGAAGATGCTCTCTCAGTTCTATACACAGTTTAGCCCATTAGGTTTAGGATTTTTCTTTCCTTAAAAAAACAGAGCTCTTCACAATAGGCATTGTAAATAGCAGCCCTCTTAATGCAAAATACAAATTAACACTCATCCAATTGTTTTTGGCAAAGTCACACCCAAGTTCCAATATTTTAGGAAACCTTGGAGTTCTTATTCAGGAATTGAACCATACTCTGTTTCCTAGGCTAGGATCATATCTGGCAACTTTGGGGGTATCTTCTGCTTCAGTACAGCACAGGTTGAATCTCTCTTGTGTGGTACTCCTGGAATCTAACTGGGGCTGAACCAGAGAATTTGCCGATCCACCAGATTTGCTGAATCACAGGACATCAGTATTGTCCAGCAGTATTACCAACACTTCCATTGCTTACTGGGCTCATAGAAGACATTTGGGGATAAATTACAGTTAAACAGCTCAGAATACTGAGAGCCATGACTCGTGGCAGAAAACAACCTTTATGGGAACAAGGGGAACTTGACCACACCCAAGGTAAGTGGACATTTGGTTAACTAAAAATCATGCCTGACCATGCCTGGCTGTTGCTGGACCAGAGAGTGCTGGATTACAGAGGTTCAGTCTGTAACAGAAAAAACTTGAGGAAATATTAAAAAATCATTATGAAATATAGAAGAACAAAGGATTGATCACCATTTCTTCTTATTGCTTTCCACTTTTGAAGGTATGCTCATGGATTATATATTATTTAACACATTAAATGTTTGTTTTAATATTACTTTGTATAGTTTTAATCATGTGTTTGTGGGATAAGTATTAGGAAGGATTTTTGTTAAGAATAGCATCATATGTGACCTACGCTCATCTGCACCTCTAGCAACTGACTAGGAATTTTAAATAAAACACTTAATTTCAAATACACTGCAGAGGTTAAAAGCAGGGGCAAAGAGAGGTTACCCTGTTTTGATTCCCAAAAGAGAATGTGAGGGAGCAGAGAATTCTATCTGTGGGCCATCTAATTGAATAGCCTCATAGGAGAAGATTTCCTTTCTTGAGCCAGTTTCCTCCAAATGAGATGTCAGTAAATGCCTGTCATCTTGAGCATCAGGATGAAAAGTCAAGACTTAGTCCCTGAAGGACAAAGTTAGAATGAAGACAAACAAATGATAGGAGCTCTGACAGCTGCGGTCAGCATACAAATAAAGGATTTCTCTCGTCTGATACAACATTTGAGTGAATGTATCCAGGCAACCGAACTCTTTGAATTCAATAACAGATGTTCAGACCACAGTTTAGCAATACCCACGGAAATCAGAAGAGACTAACACAGCATTATATAAGCCAGTACGTGGACTGTTTGCCTTACATTACATTTCTGTTCATTTGTACTTTCACCAAAAAACAGGTTAATTCACTTTGGCACCTGCTAAACTTCGGATGTTTATGTTCATTGATCATGAAAATTCTGTTCCATGTTTACATCTTCCTGCACAATGTATATTGTGGAAGTCTGCTGTGTTGCTCAAAATAACTTTCAGGGGTTCTTGATTATTCTTCCTCAGCTCACTTGTAGACAAAGTGTCAAGGTCAGTGGTGGGTAACCTGCGGGACCTGGGCCAAACGTGGGCTGTGAGACAGGTTGTTTACTTAGAGCATTGGAAGGCACACCCTCCCTTCCCACTAGAGCTGTGGTGTCCAATATGTTCACCACGCGCCACATGTGATGACCAGGATTCTGTGTTGCAGTGAATAAGGCTCTGGAGCCGCATGCAGCTCTTGGAGCTTTTAAATGTGTCTCCTCCTGACAGCAGCATGCGGGGAGTGCTGTCTGCCCACTCTTTGCATGTGTCCTACTGGGAGGTAGTTCAGGTGAGTTGATGGCATTAAATTAGGATGGGGGGCTGGAGGGCCTGGTTCTGTGAGAGGGCATTCAGTTAGAGTGCGGTGAGGGGACCTGTGGAAAATGTGGAAAGATGACTCCTACACGTGTGGCAATCTTTGAATTCCTATCGGACATTGCTATCTTAGAGCTCCCAGTGGGTACTGTTAGCCTTTCCCAGCCAATGGGAGCTGTAGGAAACAGTGATCAGCATGTCCTGTAGTCTGCCACTATCCACAGCTCTCATTGGCCGGTAAGAGTGAATCATGGGCATGAGCTGCTACAGGGGGGCATGCCTGCTGATGCACATTATAAATTGTCTTGCAATCCACAAGCAGATTATCCTTATGGGACAGGTGCAACCCATGGCCTACAGATTTCACCACAACTGGGCAAGGTCCAGCCTGGTCCCCACATTCGGAACTCCTGCTGACTTCATATGTATAATCCAACTTTTTGTTTGTTGTTTGTTTTACATAGCTTCATAGATTCCAGGCTCAGAAGGGACCATTGTGACCATCTAGTCAGACATCCTGTATAGAACAGACTGTAGAACTTCCTCAAAAAAATTCCGAGAGCTGATCTCTTAGAAAAACATCAGTTTAAAACTTGTCAGTGATGGAGAACCAATCATGCTACTTGGTAACTTTTCCAGTGATTAATTAGCCTCATCATTAAACATTTATACCATCTTTCCAGTCTTAATTTGTCTAGCTGCAGCTTCCAGCGACTCTTGTTTGACTTTTCTCTGTTAGATTGAAGTGTCATTTATTAAACATTTGTTCCCACATAGAGACTTATAGATTGCAATCAAATCACCCCTTAGCATTCTCTTTATTAAAATAAATAAATAGAGCTCTTTGAGCCTTTGAGGTTCTTTTACCAAGATATCAAAGTCTACAGCACAGATCTCTGAACCTGTAAAGGTCCAATGAATGTAACAATAAAATCATAGAATCATGGAATACTAGAACTGGAAGGGACCTCGAGAGGTCATCAAGTCCAGCCCCCTGCCTTCATGGCAGGACCATGCACTGTCTAGACCATCCCTGATAGATGTCTATCCAATCTGCTTTTACATATCTCCAGTGATGGAGATTCCACAACCTCCCTAGGCAATTTATTCTAATGTTTAACCACTCTGATGAGAAGTTTTTCCTAATGTGTAACCTAAATCTCTCTTGCTGCAGTTTAAGCCCATTGTTTCTTGTCCTATCTTCAGAGACCAAGGAGAATGATTTTTCGCCCCCCTCCTTGTAACACTCTTTTAACTACTTGTAAACCACTATCACTGCCTCCTGAGCCTTCTCTTTGCTAAACTACACAAGCCCAATTTTTTCAGTCATCCCTGATGGCTCATGTTCTCTAGATCTTTAGTCATTCTTGTTGCACTTCTCTGGACCTTCTCCAATTTCTTCACATCTTTCTTGAAATCAGGTGCCCAAAACTGGACACAATACTCCAATTTAGACTTAACGAGTACAGAGTAGAGTGGAAGAACAACTTCTCATGTCTTACTCTCAACACTCCTATTAATGCATTCCAGAATCATGTTTGCTTTTTTGCAACAGCATCACACTGTTGACTCATATTTAGCTTGTGGTCCACTGTGATGGTCAGTGTGAGAAGAGAGTGGGGTTGGATCTCACAAGCCAGCCTCACTTAAATCCATTCATATGTGATGGTATCTCTCCTGATGCTAAAGATTTACCTCTTGATGAGAGTCCTACAGTGATGGGCAAGTGACATAGGATGCAGGTGGAGGATACCACTGGAAGCATTTATAGTAGACCCCCTACTTACCCTCAGGTTGCATTCCTGGGCAACCCCATGCAAGTCAAAATTTCATGTAAGTTGAAGTCCATTTGTGGATGGGGGAGGGGCAAGGATATGGATTTTCTGTGCTCCAAAGTTTTTCCAAAGAGGCCCAAGCCTTGCAAGTTCACTCATGATGCCCAGTCACACAGCTTCCTCTCATGGCAGATCTTTTCTCTCCCCCGCACGCCTCCTCCAACAAGGAGCCCCAGAATCCTGAAAATTCACCCCCACCACACACAATCTGGCCAATCCTCAATTGGCTGCAGATGCAAGAAGCTATCCTTATGCCTCCTGCATGGGGCCAACCTGACCCTACTCATTACCCTGCTCTCGAGCTAGCCCAGGAAGTGGGGTGCCCTGCCATCCTTGGGTTCCTCCAGACTGAGCTGAGAGTGGTGGAGAGGGGCAGCAGCACCTACCAGAACCTTGCTGTGGAGTGTAGCTGGTCCTCCGGTGCTCACTGCTCTCGCTGTCCCCATCCCCCTTCTCATGGCCACTACCGCCGCCAGCCCACTGCTCCTTACCATGCCACCAGAATCTGCAGCATGACCACATGAGCAGCACAGAGTGTGAGTACTGCACCAGCCAGTGGGTGCATGGAGATGCCACCATCTTCACCATGGCTGTTGAGCCCTTGAAAGCTGCTGCATCCGCTGCAGCACTGAGTTTTCAGATGGGCAGAGTCAGAGGTCAGCAGCCAGTGCAGGGAGGCTGTGGGTGCAGCAGGGCCTGTTGGGAGGATGCAGCAGACAGGCAGACCGCCCCCAACCCCATGCTGGCAGCTGTGGCTGGCTCCCACCTTGGTCTCCATGGCCCCAGTGTGCGCGGGGCCACCAACTGTAGTTAAGTTCCCCTCCTGACACTTCCCCATATCCCCCACCCACCATTGTTGATTTTGACTTGCTTTAAGACGAGAAATGTGTAAGTCAAAATTGTGTAAGTCAGGGGTCTACTGTAGTCACAAACCTACATGTAGGTGGTCCAGGTGTGATGATCATCTGTCTGCTGAACTGGAACAACAGCAAAATTTTGAGGAGTAAAGGAGCTTTGAAGTACGTGCGGCTGACCCGCAGCTACACGCAAGCTGGCACTTTGAAGTTTCACAGAATGTAGCTGCTGCGGGAGAGATTTAGCCTAATGAAGTGCTGCATATGCACCACAGCACTTCATTAGTAAACTCACAACACCCGAATTACAATGTCCCCTTTGAAGTTGTGGGCTAGCCTAGACACAGCGTATGTGATTTTCAGTGACTTGACCAAGGCATTTGACAGGTGAACAGAAATAGGCGCTGGAAAATTTTGGGCAAATTGGCTCTCCTGAAAAAATTTATCAACATTGTTTGGTCTTTTCACAAGGGCATACTTGGTTGCATCATTAACAGAAGACACATCATCATGTTGTGAAATATGAAACAGTACAAAGCAAGGACTTGTCCTTGCTCCCCTCCTGTTCAACATCTACCTTTCAATGATGCTGTTAGTTGCTTGTAAGGACTGCATGTTAGGCATACCTATTCATTTCCAAACAGATGGTAGTATTTTCAGTCCTTGGATACTTCAGGTTCACACTAAAGTGGTTAATACAATTATCCATGACCTTCTGTTTGCTGATGACGGTGCATTGCTGGCTTATTTAGTGATCGCTTTGTGACTTCTGCTCACTGCTTTGGACTTATAGTGAGCCTCAAGAGAACAGAAATTTTGCCTGCTTGGAAAGAGCTCAGCACTCCAGAGATCTCTGCTGACAAGTTCTGATACGTTGGAAGCATACTGTCATCTAGCATAAACGTGGGTTATGATGAAGCTGCTCAATTAGCCAAAGCCAGCATTGCCTTTGGAAAATTTACCAAACACCTATGGACTGACCATGGTATTAAACTCAATAGCAAGGTAGCAGTTTATCAGGCAGGTGTGCTGAATGTCCTGCTGTATGGCACAGAGTCACGGACAATATATCACCACTATTTTTTGAAAGCTGATCAGTTCCATATGCACTGTCTGAGGAAGATCACCCACATGAATTGGTGGGACAAAATTCCTAACGCAGAGGTTCTTAATCTGTGTGGTGTCATGGTCATGGGGAAGCAATGTTTATGAATAGCATTTTGCTGTCTTGGTCATGTTGTGAGGATGGATGATACACAGATACCAAAGATGGCCTTTTATGGCCAGCTTGCTCATGGAAAGCACTCTATTAGTGGTCAGTATAAGCACTATAAAGACATCTTAAAGGCCAATGTGAAGTCATGCAGCATATCTCCCAATGATTTGGAAACTCTAGTTCATGACACATTGTTCTGGTGGCAAACTACTGTACAGGCTCTGAAATGCTTTGAGAGACAGCATATCCAGGCAGTACAGGAAAAGTGTAGGACCCAAATAGAATGTACAATGACTACAAGTGTTCTTTTAGTATGTGACAACTCTACTCAGCTCTACTGATCAAGGGTTGGTTTAGTCACTCACCAGTGGTATCCTAGAAGATGAGATCCATTGATCGATGTCTCAGTTCAAGAAGATCACAGGTGTTGTGCAGAAGCCCTCTCAAATGGAATCCCTCCCATATATAAGTACATTCAGACACTGTATACCTCATTAGAATACACTGGAGCCTATGTGTTCAAGCAGCAATCAGAAAAAGCACAGCAGCTGTACAAGTTTTGAAGAGGTTGTTTTCCATATGCTCACATTTTCTTGCAGATTAAAAAAAGATATAATTCATGACATCTAAAGCACCTGTGTTATAAGCCAGGCTGATTGGAAAGAAACGACAAGTGCTGACACTCAGTTTCCCAGAGAAAGCAACCAGCAGGAATAAACGGCCTTCACAGAAAGCTTCTGTATGCATGAGCAATTAGCATTATTTTAGATTAGTGACTAGGCCTAAATGAGAACCTCAGAACTAGAAGTTAACCCTGGGTTATGCTAGCTCTACTGGGGGCATAGCTAATTTTATCAATACAGTAGCATTTGTGAAGGAAGAGACATTAAGAGGAAGGACTAATGTAGCATATAAGCCATTTGTTCCCCTGTGACACTCCGTTCACCAGAGCTCAGCGTCTCTTTGAAGTGCCACAGTGACACTGCTGTGATGCTCTGCATTGCTGTGAGGGAAGTCGGGCCCAGCATTGTGGGCTGGGTGGCACTAAGGGCTGATTGCCCTAGGCCCTGCCCTTTTTCCCTTTGATTCCACCCCTTCCAGGGCTCAGAGATGGGCCCCCCTCCCACCTTTCCCCAGGGCTCACAGTGGCTGTGGGCTCTGATGATCTAAAAACTCAGGCACGTGCCTCACAGGATGTGCAAAAGTGCCAACTCCCCTAACTACCACTGTGTTCAATGGCAGTTTTGTTCCTAGGCGTGTTTGAAAATGCTGCTAGGCACTGATCTGCATCTTTAGGTAATGAAATACCTTTAAAATTTGGCCTGTAATTTTACCTTTCATGCTCCATCTTTTAGCTGTGGTTTCTGCATTGTGCAGCCTATGGCAGACCATGATACTGCTTTTGCATGCGACTGACCTATTCAAAAGAAAGCAAAGTAGTATGCCAGGATGCTGTGCTGGGAGTGGAGGAAGATAACTCATTCAAATGCATGTCCACTTTCCTGAACTGTACACCCACAACCTGCCTGGGCCCCACATATCCCTTGCTGAAAAAAATATAGCCCAGAAAAATCAACCTTTCTGGGACAGCATCCTTAAAGGTTGCTTTCACCCATTAGGAATTTAGAAGGCAGGATACCTACAGTGATGAAGGAGATATGACCTCTCTTTGTAGTGTCTTTTTTCATTCGTAGCAGCTTATACAGTCTCTGGAGCTATTTTTCAGTCTTTGTCAGTGATGTTGAATTGCTCTTTGTAGAAACAGAATTATTGATGATATCACCAGACTAATTTCATCTGCACAAATTGAAGATGGTGAGGTTTATCAGGTGTGTTTAACATGCCATTGAGGTTGAACATTTCAAAAGTTCACTTAGGAACAGCTTTTTCAGCATCACAACACTGGAAGCAATGTCCTGAATTGATCCAGCCTGATAAAAAAGATGCTTTCTTCATCATGCTTTCCGTCTGCAAAACCTATTAATTTGGTGGAAAACAGAATTTCAAAGACAGAAATGAAGTCGATAATGCCACAGCTTTCGGAGCTTTGCTGCATACGTGCATGGAGTAGAGATCTGAAAATATTGGTTAAAGAACTATTTGCAGCCAGAAATGTAGCCTGATTCCTTGTTCGGAGGTATGAGAACAGTACAGCCTATACCACAGTGATAATTCCTGGCTCACTACTCCCCATAAAAAACTTTCAGCATCACATGAGGCCAGCCCCTTAGGTCCCATGGGTGATAAATTGGAATTGAGCTCCACTGAGGTACATCAATGTGATCAGTTTGACAGATAGATCACAGACAGCAAATCATCAGCTGGATTGCAGGGGCAAACCTGGTTCAGTAGAGACCAGGATAAAACAGGCAAAGCACCTCAGGAACTGAAATTCGATTTTATTTTACAAGCTGAAATGAATTAGCTTTGTTCTCCCAAGGGAGTGTAGACAGCTTTCTTCTCCCCATCTCAAGCAATGAAAGTAGTTCTCTTGCAAGGCTGCATTCTGTTGAAATGATACTACCAGTAATGCTAACCAAGAGCTGCAGCAGTAATTACTGATTCCAAATGTATCACTTTGAACAACAGGCTGATGAAAACTTTAGTGAAGTGATATTTTTGGGGAAAGGGCTATTTTATAATATTTATTACCTGATTAAATTAAGGGTTGTTATGAATGGGTTAACTCCAGACAGAGCGGGTTTTTTGTTGGAAAGCAGCCAGGCAAGCCAATGGGAAGAGCGAGGGGGATGTTTGAATTGAAGCAGTTACTTGCTGAGATAGCCTTTATTTTGTGTGGCCAGAGGGGAGAGAGAGACATAGAGATTGTTTTTACCCTGAGCAGGCTTGGGGAATTCAATAAATATGCAGACCACAAGCAAATCAGGGCATACAGATGTGAAAGTAGGGAGGACATATTAGACACAATCAGGTAATTTTTTTATTATGAATTTGGAGCAGGATTTCTTAGTCTGACTGACGTACCCACCCTCTGTGCACTGTAACTTTTAAACTAAATCTCAGGGAGGTAATTCTCTGTACTTTAATTTACATGTTTTAGGTGCTCTGTAACACCTAGTAACCAGCTATGCTTTGTCACATCTTTCTTTTTGTTTTATTAAGAAATTGCCTTTCTAAGCAATATTTTGATTCCTGTGTCCTAGAGAAGTGCCTGTGAATGCTTCTGTAAGACTAAAAGGCCAGCTATCAGAGATTACAGTTTAATTTCTTCTTCTTTGTTTTAAAAGCTCTCTCCTGATGGAGGGTTAAGAGCTTGGGGTTACCTCACAGGTAAACATTTCAGTGTTTCTTCCTCGATTTCAAAGAGCGGTTTTCTCACTTGTGTGGTGGCATGGTCAGGAAATCTATGACCTTGGGAAGCTTTTAAGAGACAAAGTATTTTTAATTCTCTTGTATGCCCCGAACTTCTGCCCTCAGAGTGTCAGAGTGGGGAATAGCCTTAACAAGGGTAAAGATGGGAGGGAGAGCTTTCCCAAATGCATTTTAGACTTTCATTCTGTCACATCTCCTGGGATCTCTTAACAGCACATAGGCAAATCCATTTTTTTCCATTTAAAAGCAGAAATGGTACAGTGGTAAAGCATTTATTAGCTTTCTGATATTTCCTGAAACCAAACCACTAGAAGATCTCAGCCAAACACACAGTCTAGACTTAGAACAAAGAATAAACTTGGCTTTGTAGCTTCTGTTTCACTAGCTGAATAATAGAATTAAGTAAAAGTCAGCATTTCTGCCCTGTAGGAAAATTGCATTATTGCAATGCCGGGTTTTTTCCCTAATCGGGGCAAAAATTTGAAATATCAAAATATTTTGCACAATGAAATATTCTGAAATATTTCTATGGGAGGCATTTAACAGTTTTGTTTCAACATCAAAACCCTGATCATTCCAAAGTAAAATTTCTCATTTTGATTATGTGAAGGGACCCAAAACCTTTTATTTCCATTTTGACTTGTCGGAGTTCTAGACCAGGAGAGCCTGAGGTCCCTATTCTCCCCTAGAATCCTAGACTGAGGCCAGATGACACTTTATATGACTTCCATGATGCGCCATACAGCTTAGACAGAGATGTGACTGTTTTGCACCATGTGACATAGTCCTCCAGGGATCCCAGCTGCTAGGAGACAATGGGCATGCAAACCACAGCTCCCCTTAGGCAATGAGCCCCAGTATAGAAATGTGGTCTGAGGCTGAACTAAAGCAAAATGTTTTGGGTCAATTCAACAAACAAGATATTCTGCTTCAGGGTGATCAGACCCCGTGCTATGCCTGATCTTTAGCTCATACATAAGCACATACTTATGAAATTCCAATTACCACTCTGAGGTTTGGCAGGTCCTTGTCCAAGGGTCAGGCCTAGTATTTAAATTATTCTATTGTTGAGAAACCTGAAGCACACAACTGCAACGCTCATACTATAGGAACTCCTGCACATTTACAAATATATTTTATTAATACATTTAGCACAGCCACAAACACCCCAACTTAACAAAAGAGATATGGAAATATAGGTGTACATTCTCTATACTCACAGCATTCCTTCTGGAACAATCTAAAGCGATATCCATTGTTTTCCTCTTCACCCTACCCTTCCCCATCCTCACAAGTGGCCATCATTCTTGCACCTCCCAAGACTTATATGTCTTTTCCTACAGCCCCCTGGAAAGGGAAACAGCCGAGCTGGCTTTTATATTCAAATTCAGCACATTAACACATGGTTTAAATCATGATGGGAACTTTCTGAGTCACTATAGGGGCTCGTTTGCATACTTGGCTCAATCTATTTCTTGACCGTCCCCCCCACCCCTCCACTCTCTGATTTGCTCACCTTGATTATCTTTTTCTGATTTGTCCTCCTTGCTTACTCTTTTTGGTTCTCTGTGCCTTAATTATTGAGTCTGTTCTGGTCTGGCTATGGTCTGAAGAAGTGGGTCTGCCCCACGAACGCTCACCTAATAAACTATTTTGCTAGTCTTTAAAGTGCTACTTGACTGCTTTTTGTTTTGATAGTGTATAGACTAGCATGGCTTCCTCTCTGTTACTATTCAACATGCAAAGCTGTTAGTGAATAATACCTTCTGTTTGTGATCTTTAGGTAATGGCCCTTCAAGTAGGGTATAAAAAGAAGTTGAGATGTTCATTGGACTGTATCATAGCTTACTCTGATGAGCAAAAAATATCTCCAGAAATCCTTTTCCAGGAGGGCTGACACATTTATATTAGCAACACTACAATACAATGTTCTCATTTCTTCAGAGGCTGGACTAATCCTTCACATCTCTTAACTACTCTTTAAATCTTTAAGGAGTGGGTGGGCTGTAAGAGCAGCAATTATCTCACCTGTAATTAGAATTTATCGAGCAGTAGCACTGTAGTAGAACTAACACGAGGGCAATTTTAGCTGTACCAGAGAGAACATGCTTGGGCAGAACTGTGAATGACAGCAAGCCATGGCAGCTTCCTGTCTGTCTGATCATCCTTGGTGTTAGCAGGATTGAAATTTCAATCCTGAAGCTCAAAGAGGAATTATAATTCTGGCCCCTTAAGGCAGCCCTTCTGTTCATTCCTAGCATTCCTGGTTTCAGACACCGTGAAAAGAGATGCTGTCTATGAAGTTCTAGCAATCAAGCAGCATCCATTGGCTTTAACAGGCACTTCAGTGGTTTGCTGATTAGGGCCTCTGTTTGTTCTTGACACATCAGCAGTAGTGTTGACCATGACAACAACTGGCCAATTTAGATGTACATGCTGACAAAGAAGTTTTTGCTCTCAGGGCCATTAGATGAAGCATCCATTTGAACCTTGTGCTTAGTCAGCTTTGCTGCATCTTTAACGCTTTCCTAGAAGAAATGACAGTGCTGACACAGGATATTGACGTAGTGTTTTTGCATTTACAGTAACTATGTGGTAACTGCAATCTATAACAGCCTTTAAAAATGACAGCTGTTGGGCATTAGACACAATATGCTGCCTGATTGCGCCGTCCTGAAGAAGTCTCATGCCAGAAGGCTAAATAAGGCATGTGGGGGAGGGAGGTTTGAGGGGGAATGATACCCGCATACTGTCACAGGTGACAAGTCTTTAACAAATTCCTCAGATCCTAAAGATCTGTGCACAGTGTCTATGTCTCCGCAGCAGCTGTGGTCTTGCTATGGGATAGGAATGTCAATGGGTAGTTCCCCTGAGACCCCCATCAAAGCAGGAATAGTCACCGAGGAGGACATAACACAACCACAGCAGCTGTATGGCCATAGCTCCTTGGCAGTTTTAGAGGAGCTGTGAGACACCTCTGTAAAACCTTTTTGTAGTATGAATCATTTTAGCTTCAAACCACTTCTGTGTTCCAGGGCACGTGGTCTAGTGGGTGCTCCATAAGACTTGGATTCAGAAGTGTTGGGTATCCCTTCTGACCTATGACTGACTCAGTCTGTGACAATGGACAAGTCATTTACCCTCTATGCCACTGTTCACTCCTCAGGATATGCTTCATGTAATACACTCACCTACTTTTCCAGAGGTATTGGGATGTGCCATTTCTAAAGTTCATCTGACTGTCAAAGAAGAGGTGCTGTTTAAGTGCAAAGGTTGAGGGGAGGGTATTTGTTTGTTTTGAGATAGAGAAGAGATGGAAATGCTGGGTGTGTACCTAAACTTCCCACCGGCCTCTTGGTTGCATGGATTAGAACTGTCTCTTCAATGACTGTTTGAGTGGTAGTGGTCAGACAGCTACTCAGCAAGCAAATAAACTCTGTTCCCCAGGAAAAAGCTATTCCACCATCACTACTATTTATGAGCATGTCACAGCACTGGATGAGTCCCCTTCTGCCTCCCAACATGTCTCGTGTTGAGTGTGGGTCCCAACAGTGGATCCATGGGCTTCTGAGCTCCCCTGAGTGTTAAACTGTTTTCTTTACAAAAAGATGCAGGCAGTTTCCGATTTACTGCCCAGATGGTGCCAGATCCCCAGGGGTGGTAGGGTAACCTGGGCCCTCCTCTACTCTAGGATCCAGGTCAGGTATAAACACCCAAGGTCTGTGCTAATCTGGGTTTTACTATCTTGTCCCTGGGCCTCCAAATCTTCTGCTTTCCCAGGCTTCGGGTTTCCCAGCCCTGAAACTCCCTCTTCCTAGGGAGAAACTGTAGGCTACTTTGGCTCTGAAGCTCCAAATACAACCCTTCTCCTCTCCCACAGAGTGATTTAAGACTTATTCTCTGCAGCTTCCCCTCCCCACTGCTGGGGACTTCCTGTCTTTTTAACCCAGCCCAGCTCCCTCCTCCTCAGATGAGCTCACTCATTAGTCAGGAGATGACATAAAGAGCCTGATTCCCCTCAGCTGTGACCTGTCTGGTTAATTAACCCCCTTCATTGCCCACATTATCCCCTCCAGGACTACATCGCACAAGCTTGGTCTATACATGCCCCCTCCTTTCAGAGGGGGCATGTTAATGAGGCACTTCGGAAGATGCTAATGAGGGGCTGACATGAATATGCAGTGCCTCATTAGCATAATTGCAGGCACACATGATTCGAAAATGCCTCTTTTGGAATGCACGCTGCCGGTGTACATGTTTAGTTTTAGGAAGAAGGGGCTTTTGAAGTTAGGGGGTCCTTTCAAAAGGCCCTCATCTACATGGGTGGTGTGCATTCTGAAAGCAGCACTTTCGAATCATGCACAGCCACCGTTATGCTAATGAGATGCTGCATATTCATGTCAGCACCTCATTAGCATCTTTCAATGTGCCTCATTAACATGCCCCCTCCAAAAGTTTAAAAGGAAATTCATTGGTGAAAGACTATCACCCCACAAAAAAAAACCCAAACATATAGTGTAATTGGCTTTTACGTAGAATGAGGCACTACATTGTGTGAGAAAGAACAATTTGTCTCTGGAAAGAAGCAGGGAAAATGTAGGAATGATCTTATACCTCTCATGGTATAACACAAATCAGGCAAGAAACCCAGGGAACCACTTATTTTAATTTCAGCCCTCCCGTGGGAAATGTCACTAAACTTGATACAAAGCTGAGGTAAATTTCTAGTGAATAGTAATAGTGAGATGAAAAGAGTGATGAATTTTTTCAAATAAAACACATTTAAAATGTGAAATGCCATAGCAAATGTGAACAGACTACAGAGAAACAGAAAGAAAGATTCATCTTTGGGTTTATGAAATCTGTCTGTGCGCATACCTCATACATATTATTTGCTCTAAGTCCCTAAGAAAATGAGGAATCACTATCAGGGGTTCACACTGTATAGAACTTGAAAAATAGTGCAAAAGTCACTAATTGGAGCAGGCTGACTAAGAATCAAACTGACTATTGCAATATCCTAACCCTATCATCCCACTCTAGTGATAGGTCAGCCGAGATCAATGTGAGACGAGCATCCTGATTTTCTCAACATTTGCCAATATGACATGTTTGGGTTGCCAAAAAGCCCGTCGCACTGTGAAACGGTTTTGATGGGTCACTGAGAGAACTACTTTCATATTAGAGGTCCAGCCACTGATCAGCTGTAGCCTATGGATCAGGCCCATCATGCTTAGGTAAAAAAGCAAACAAATGTACTCATTGTGGCAAACTGCATTGGTATGAATCCCCCCAAAAAACAAAAATAAAAATAAATAAAAAAGATGTTAAAAGAACATATGAAGCTTGCAAACTCATGCCCTCAAAGTTAGGAAAAGGAAGAATTATGATGGCTCGTGCAACTTTAATCCAGCCTTCTTGTGAATATTCCTCAAGAGACAGTGGTGGGTGCCCAATGAGACGGGAGTACAAGGACAGAGGGGCTGGGATCATGGTTAAGGCAGGTGGATGATGGCTTCTGTCCCTGCCTCTGTCTCCGAAGTGCCTATCTGTGATGTGGGGCCACTCACGTAAACCAAACTTTTCACAGGCAGTCACTATGTGTTCTTCACTTTCCGAGTGCTTGATTTGAGATTCTGGAGTCTGATTGCACAAGTGCTAACCACCCACAACCGAAGTCAAGGAGAGCTCTGTTCAGAATATAAAGTGTCCTATCAAGGCTTAGTGTTTTGAGAAAAATCAGGTCCGAGGCATCTTAAATGGGCAACTCAAAATATTGACTACTTTTGCCCTTAATCTCCCTGTGCTTTAGATCTCCACAGGTAAAATGGGGAAAATACCATCCCCTCACCACAAACGAGTGTTGTGAAAATAAATTAATTCATGTTTGTGAAGCAGTCCGATACTACACGTGTTGTGGAAAAGCACTGAAAAGTAATTGATAATTTAATCCTCAGAGCAGGGTTTGAACAGTGCATAATAAATAAAGCCTAGAGCCACACAATGAGCAATGAGGAATGAGGCACTGTATCATAGGCTTGAGGGGCCAAATTAAAGCTGCTCAGGCAAAATCAGAGCCTTAATTAGGTCCATAAATGGGAGCTAAACTGGCCAGTTTGGGGGTGCTTATAATTTAAGGCTATTAATTGAGAATTCAGGAATTACCAACAGCTGAAAGGCATCAACTTTTGTTATGAAATGGAGCAATGTAACAATGCACAGAAGCATCACATGTACCTTTGTACCTGTGTAGACCGTATATATGTATAGTAAGTGAACAAAAATAAAATCATCTCTTTTTCTCTAATCCCATATTTTCTTTATATTTTTTCTATAATTTCTCTGAGACACTGAATATTTGGATATTTAAAAAAATCCTAAATATATTTTTGCTACTGCCATGAATAGAGACACAAGGTAGGTGAGGTAAGATCTTTTATTGAAGCAACTTCTGTTGGCAAGTCCACCGATGGTAGGGCAGGGAGGGCAGCTGCATTGAAGCCCAGTATTTCAAAGGGCTGTAACAGATGGCCAGGAGCTCCAGACCCCTTTCAAACGCTGCAGGAGCCACACTCTTCCACTCTGCATAGCTTCTGGAAGGGGCAGGGCGAGCGCAGTGATATGGGTGGTGCTTAGGACTGACTGTCCTTGGCCCCACCCCTTCTGTCTGAGGCTCCACCCTTCTAGGGGCATGGAGCGGGACCCCTGCACCTTGCTCCCTGGGTCCACAGTAACTGTTGGCCCTGTTGTCCATTGGTGAGAGAGACAAGACTTCAAGATCACACAGAGCCCTTCTGAAAAGTTTTGTGTAAGCTCAAAAACTTGTGTCTCCTACCTACCGGAGTTGGTCCAATGAAAGATATTATCTCACCTCATATTTTTTTGTCCACTGTTCAGGGACCAACACAACCACAACAATTCTGCATACTAACATTAAAGGCATTTTGTACTTTTGTTCTAGAGTTATTGAAATGTTGCCTCCCTATTTTCTCCCACCATATGCTGGTAGTTATTATACAGCTGGACACAGATTCTTTTAACAAGACATCTCCAAATATGAGCAGGAATTCCTGTAAGACAGACAGAGATCCTAAAACTTTTGAAAAGTGTGAGCTCCAGAGGATCTTGAAGATGAAAACCCAAATTGTAATTAAAATGATACATCAGCCAGGCGGCTGGAGCACATGTAACATATCCACGTTGGTAATCTAAACATTAATACAACAGGAACTGAAGTGACACAGTTTTCATTATAACTCAGTATGGAAGCTTGGTGGACTTGTTTCATTGGCTTTGATCTGTTTAATTTGAATTCTAGCTAGAGAGATGACTTTATGTTTAAGAAATTCCCAGTTATGCACCTGGTACCATTTCTGGTTTGTTTTCAGTGCTAAATAACAACAGTACTCCTAAGGAAAGGGAACCCAAGGTCTCCTTGAGCTCACACAGTTACCAGAGGTATAAGTAACAAATCATTGTTACATTCACTGGTTTTCCCCCTTCTAAATGTGATTTCAGCATCTGGGAAAACTAGGTTGTAAACCTTTAAATGCTTTTTAACTAAGCACAATTACTGCTTGGGTGCAGATGAATTTTTAAGGCTATAACAAAGCAATTAGTTCATTAAGTAGGATTCTAACGCATTTGTAGCTGCCTCTTTCTGAAATGCCAGCATGGACGACAGGTCCCATCCCATCCTATTCAGGGGTGGATGCAGGAAAGACAAAATTATTGCACTCTCTAAGCTTTCACCCAATTCAGATTACTGAGTAGTCTCATGAACAGAGTAATTTGCAGTCAGCAAATATTGAGCAGAAAGCTGCTGTAGCTGTTGTATGCCTAGAAGGGCAAATCTGTCCCTTGGCTCTGTTGTTACCCAGTGTCTCCTTGCAGTGGAACTGGTGATGATCCACTACCAGGAAAAGAGGTACAGGTTTCACATGGCTAGGCAAGAAGGGTCAACCCTCCATATTGATAGGGATAGCGCTGAGATAGTTCCCAACTGCTCTTGAAGGGAGAAGGTTGGAGCAAATGAGAGGACTAAGGATGTGGATAGATATGTTGCTAGGCCTGTCCTCCTGGACTCATTAGTTAAGGTGGTCATAGGCAATGGGGTTGACAGCCACCATGGGCTATGGAGCATGGTATGGGGGACAGCTCTTCACCCCAAGAAGGGGCAGGGCCAGGGCAACCAGCCCTCAGTGCTGCCCGGACTGGGGTGCTGGACTCCACCCTCCAGCTCTCAGAGGCCCATGGAGCATCTGGCATGGCAGTCCGGAAGAGGTTCAAAGGGGACCAGAGCTCTGGCTGCTGCTGCTGCAGTAACAGAGTTGGCAGCTGAGAGCCCCAGCCCCCTTCGAAATGCCGAGCCCTAGGACAACTGCTCCCTTTGCTTCACCCCCTCGGCTGCATTGGCAGCCTTGGTCTTAGGGCTCTGGATCCTCAAACTTACAGTAGCAGTCTCACATTCCTTGTGTTTTCCCAGTGCCCAGCTTAGCTCTGTTTCCCCGGGATCAGTTCTACACGAGTAAATCCAGTCATATCCAAGTGTCTTCAATCATGGTTTCTTTCATGCAGTATCAGCCAGCTACTGGCCACAACTCTGGCCAGGCAAGCTATCCCACGGAGCTTTCCTGGACCTCCAATAGAAACCTCAAGTTTCAGAACAAAGTGTCATGCTCATAAAAAATGATGGATACAGATGGCAAAAACTAAGGATTCTTTATTCATAGAGGACAAAATTCATCCCTTCACAGAGGGCCACTAGAAGGTGAATTTCTTCTCTGCTGGAAGAAACCCAAGAGGGCACATTTTCCCATATATCTCTTCCAGCATCCCACTGCCCCTGCATTGGAAGGACAGTTTCTGGTGTGTTTGTCTCCAGAGCCCAATCAATCCTTAGCTTCTCAATTGAAACTGCCAGGGCGGGGAGTGCTGGGCGTGACTGGCTGTGAGAGAGATCTCTGGATGGAGATAGCTGTGCTGTAGGAATTGGACTCCAACCAGAAGAATCCTTTTTTTTCTTTTCAACAAGCCATGGAAGAGACAGCAGGCGGTAGCTTTCTGTCACTGAAACAAATCTTAGGAGATTACGAGCTCCACATACTACTACTGGCCCCTAAGCCATGTAGACCCTCAGAACTCCATCCTTGTGGAACAGAATGGTGGTAAAAACCTGATGTTTCAGCTGAAATAGCAAAGTGATTGTGAAGCCAGCATGACAGCAAAAAAAATGGCATGTCTCTCTGGAGAGCTCTAGCAAACGCTTTTCAATTGACATTTAAATGTCAGGCTACTATGTTAAATGTTATGGGCGCTTCATTGCTCAGCCCAGGAGAGACATGATCACAAGCTCCTTAATAACAGGCCATGTTAATTACTGATGGGCTTTAGTATCTGGAAAAACAACTGCAGATGAAACATTTCGACAAGGCCCTCTGATGCTTTGTCAAAACAATGCAAACACACTCCTTACCAGTGTTCCCTCTAATTTTTACCATCCAATTTTAAAAGCTCACTCACTCACATGGCTCAGGAAGTGAGAAGAACATGCAGAACTGTGGTGAGTAGCATTTTCCCCTGACTACACAAAGCAAGTTCCGCAACAAAAAGTATGGCATGCAGACATATTAATTTCACTTGCCAATCTGCCCCTTTCCTTCTATCAGAGGGTCACAGAGAACAAAAGCCAGGCAGTAAGATGGGGGAAAACGGCATCCTGCCACCAGTGGGTGTGGGGATGTGAGTAGGATATGTAGAAGAATTAACATCTTACACCACTGAATGGGAGCCTATAGAGTGGCTAGAGTTTCCATCTACCCTTGGACTCTACTTACTATGCAAGCCCAGCCATCCACCTGCAATTTTTCCCCGCTTGTTCTGCCATATAAAGAAGTCCAGCTGATCACCCAACTGAATGTTTAAATCCTCTAGAGTTGTGGGTGTGTCACCTCCATGCAGAGGTGGAAAAGTACCCAAAAAGTTACTTGAGTAAAAGTGCAACTGCTTTTGGTGGGAGTGGGGAGGCAGGAATGGACGTAAGTACAAGTTACCAGGGTCCCTCTGGAAACCGACTTGAGTAAAAGTACACAGACCCACACATGCACACACCCACCCATGAAATCTAGATTGTATTCAAGTATCCAGAAGTGTAAGCACTTTCACTCAAATGACTTTTCGAGTACTTTTTCCACCTCTGCTTCCATGATTCTCATGAAGGACTGGAACAATCTCACCAGTAATTTTTGATACCGCTTTTAAGTTTTGGTCAGTTAGACCAAGACAGCATGAACTCACATGAGAACACTTAGGTCAGATTTGGTCTTCAGAATCCCCCTTTCCACTGACTTAATTAAATGTCAGTTTTTCTGGGCTTCATCTTGCTGAATCCCTATATGGAAATTGTAATTATAAACAATGAACATCCGAAAATCATGAACATCCTGAGTGTGTGGGATTTTAAACAAAACTCAACCTTGACCATCGCAGTCAATGGAAGACAGTGGAGACAGAGATGGGCTAACACTGAGCGCTTTTGAAAATCCCATGCTCTGTAGCTAAACACATAGCCTGATTTGAATAAATATGAGGATATCCAGAAAGCTACATATTCTGCCAGCTCATTTGTATCCTGCATTTAACGAGGATGATTTGCTACCCACTGTGTGTCTAATTCAGAGCAGGTGTTTGCAATCACTGCTCTAGACCAAACTAGCTAACTGCAAATCTGACAGATACTTAAATAGAATAAGCCAGATTTTGGGAAGCCCTAAAATAAGCCTTCAAAGCTGCCAAACATGTTTAATGAAACTCAGAGATTATAAAGTAGGATATGCTCCAAGGCTGCCAATCATTCTAATCAATGTTTGACTGGCAAGACGAATGCTCCTAAATCCACCCCACAGAGTATGAGATAGCAACTGGGTAGGTGGCTCACAGTAACAATCATACGCACTGTAGTGATACCTCATCCTGTACAAGCTCCAAATTGAGTAGTCAGAAATGGTGAAAGCTGTTCCACAGCGCTGAGTTCCAGTTCTCAGTGGTTTCAGGGTTATAACAGGCAAGCCACAATCTGAATCAGTAATCCTGGTGCTCTCCTGAGCTTCCCCAGAATCCAAGTTCTGTTCCTTGCACGTGATGTTTAGCAGAATGTGCGGATGTTCAACATTTTGCTTGGGTTCTCTGGGATTCCCTTCAATGGCGTGTGAACACACCCTTGCATAGAGTTTGATTAAGGCATAGGCAGGTGCACAGTACCCTGGATCCCTGAGTCACGATGGCATCAGAATAATTATAGTGTAGCATCTGGCACTGGAGCTTTTCATCAGTAAATCTCAATGCAATGTTCAAGGGGGACTTAGTCTAATTATGCCCATTTTATATATAGGACACTGAGGCACAGAGAGGAGGGGCAGTGACCTGTTCAAGTTCATCCACTGAAGTAGTGGAAGAGGAAACAATAAAGCCTAGAAATCCTGCTTCCTAACCCAGGCCTCCTCTAGGCCACACTTCCTGACTAATTAGTTAGTTTTTTTCTCACCTTTACAGCTGTGAAAAACCTGGAGAATGTGCACCAAACGTGTTTGGTGCAGTAAAATTTGCTTGAATCTTTAGTGACCCTGATAGAATGGAGAAATTTGCTAATCTAGTCACCTTGATGAGATTTTAACTGGGTTATCCAAAACCAGCAGATTAAACATCAGTATGGTTACTTATTTCACAGCGTATCACAGCATGTAAAAAGGAGAGAGACTATGATATTGTAATTGAGAAGTCAGTTACATGCAAGTAGGTTGAAACAACTAACAAAAAACAGGATGCAAACAGACATCATGATTAATGCACGTTTTGTAGATCATCTTTTATCATCTGTATCCAGCCAAGAAGATTGTTCCAAACAAATGAAAAAAAGACTAGGAGTGGCTTGTTCAGCTATGCCCTCCACTAAGAAGGTCTGAAAAAGATGTGGAATTGCAAAATACACAAAGGTGAAATTGGAGAAAAGCCTTTTTCCCCCTAGAAATTTAACGATGTGATTCATGGGAAATTAATGCTGCTGACAAGAAAACTGAAGCTTCTGAAATGCATGGATGGTGAAGACTCTCAAACTTTTACTAGATGGACAAAAAAGATAAATGCCTGTGTTAGAAATATTAATGGAGAGAAGCAGACCATGATGCCCAAAATCATTTGAAACAAACGTATGTAGTGTAGTCACAATAGACAGAGAGACATAAAAAAACCCTCAAGACATTTATTATTCAGGAAATAGCAGAAGAGCATTGTAGTAGGGAATGGCTAAAGGATGGATGATGTATGGCAGATTACTGGAAGGTCAGCTGCTGAATCATGAAGTGGTCCAAAAATTCTGCTATAATGTCACCAATATTTATAAATAAACAAACAGATTTACTTAGTTGGGTACTTTGGCACCATCAATAGATAGCACTTAGGAGATACTACAAGTACAATTTTTCCCCATCCCACCCAACAAGCCAAAGTACCATAGGTAGGAATTGAGTCCAGCAAGCCATCAAAATCCATGTCCCCAGTCAGCCTGGCTCCCCTCCTCCACCTTCCCCAGGCAGTGTGGCCTGGGCTGCTCTGTGCGTCAGGGTGAGAGCAGGTGGCTTCTTTCATCTTGTGACTGCCACACCTCCCTCTGCTGGAGACTGTCTGCAGACTGAGGCTGATATCACTTCATTACTTACACTCGGTTCACACGTCCAAGCTTTGCTTTGTACTTCAGTTTAAAATGAAAAGGGGCTTGTGAGAGCATGATTTGGGGGAAACCCACAACATTCTTCCCCAAGGCCTGCAGTTCAGACAAATAGCGATCATGGGAGACTATAAAAAGCAGTTATCAGATCTGGTCTTCCCCAGTGCAAATGTAACTCCCCTCAAGTTAGCAGGCATCTTGTGCCTATGCCAATGGGTGAATGGGTCAATGTACCGTTTCACAATAAAGAGAACATGAGCAAACCTTAGTGCAGACAGGGTGAAGCTAGCTTTACACTATTAATGAAAACCCAGGAAAATAAATGTAACTTAATAAAAATGACTTACTACTAAGCATTTGACGATTCCCTCTAGTGCCCGGTAATCATCTTCACAGCAGCAGAGATGTTTTGTATCTAGGACTTGTGTACAGACTGGCCACTGATATATGATCAAATTATGCTGAGCATTAAACCATCTATCGCTGGTGATGTAAACTCAATACATTTTACATTCCTTTCAGCAACTGGATGATTCTTATTCGTGTGCATGGTACGGGAATCATGTAGGTGCCTTTATGGGGGAGGATGTTGAGCAAAAAGGATAGGAATGGATAGCTGCATTATGCATATTGTGAACTACGTACTTGCATATCAGCACGCTTAGCCTGTGACACTCTTAGTCTAAGCATGGGCAGCAAGGAAATGTGGTGCATACTTTCTGTCTTAAAAGAGTTGGTTCTTGATAAATGTTAGTTGTCAGTTTATTGGGAAGGTTAATAGTACAGGTAGTAAGACAGAAAATCATACCGACGCCTTCAGCCACCACTTGAGTTAAGATGTGTAGTGATATGTTTGGTTTCTGCTTCCAGCATACTTTGTGGGTAATAATGATCAGCAATTATACCCTGAGTGTACAGCTACTGCAATGAGTATGAATAGTTAGGAGAGCTGGATAACCTGCTGCGTACATTTCTGGCCTTTTTTGTGGCGTGACTTCTGGAAATATCATAAAGGTAAGTCAGCACTTTGAGCAATGACATTTCAGCCCCAGTGACCAATAGATGCATGAGGCCATTCCTTGAAGTGCCTTTTATACAAGGCTGTGCCATTTTCTTACTCATTTGATCATGATATAAGGGAATAGCTTCCCCTCCCACTCTATCAGTCTAGCTGGACCTTGGGTCCAGATCCAATCTAGAATGGAGTCCTTGCTCTTTGGATACTGCTTCAGACAGTCCTGGGGGAGCAGAATCATGGGGAGCAGGCACAACATTGGCTCTGCTTTGTCTGGCCCCTACTTACTGGTTAGGGTACCTGGCCAGAGGCAAGAAGGGAAACAAATAACACCTCAGTCCCTTCAAGGCCTGCAGCATATTACTTTTCCAAAGCAGGGCAAGAGGGGAACATAGGAAGAAACCAAGGCATTATGGGGGTTGCTCACTTGTGAGTGCCCCTCTGTGGCAAAGGGGTGCCATGTAAGGTCTTGTACTAAGCCTGAGGCCAGTCTTTGACCACTGAACCTGGGCTTTACCAAGGGCTAAATTCAGCTTGCACTTAGAGCTGTCCATAGTGCTGCTGGTCTCCCAGTGAGTATATAGACTTTCCCTGGTGGAGCTCCTATGAGGAACTGCCAGGTGCTAGCCCAGCAGCTTCTTTTATACTGGCCTGCTAAGTCCTAATTGGTTGACACAGAGACAGCCACTCTATTCCACCTAGAGGCCACTTTTCTGCTCCTCTCACTGAGATGGGGTGTGGCAAGGCCTCTGGCCTCCTGTAGGGTGCATCATGGCATAGTCCACCCCTCACACAAGGCTTCTGTTGATTTCAGACTACTTACACAGCACAGCCGCTCAGGGCTGAGCCTAAAGGCCAGTTTTTGTCACATCCATTCACACAGGGTAGTACCACGTTCTGCAAATAATCCTAGCAAGTAAGGGCGAAAGGATGGCAAGGTCCATCCTTTAGTGATATCCCAATATTGGCAGTGATTTGCTTCCATGTACATATTGTGCTGGCTCAGTACAGTGTGTGATCCCCTTAATGCTGGGCTTACCATTCTGCTTTAACGGGCTTTTCATTACAATCAATGGAGTACCAAGACATGCTCTACCTTCCAGACCAATATTTGGTACATCCCAAGTGCTACTGATGTAAGCAAAGCTCAGGGTCTTTGCAGTTACAGCAGGCCATGTTCTGGGCAGTAAGTCCTGCATCTGTCTATAAAATCCTGGTTGATATCAGTTTTAAAGAGTGGAATAAAGTCAGAAAATTTGCTGCTGCCTTAAGAGTTCAACCCTGGGCTTATGTGATGCTCGGGCTGCCTGTGGCTATAAGGGAGTTAGGGGGCAGCACCATGGCCTTGCCCCCACACCTTCTGGGGCACTGAGCCAACCCCACTTACCATCGTGCCCCAGGGCCCATGGCCATCATCAGCACCATTTCATGAAAAAGTGTCTACCTCATCTCCAAACAGGTATCTTGGTACTGGAAAAAGTTCTGAACAAGGCAACAGAAATGATTAGGGGTTTGGAGAGGCTGCCAAATGAAGCAAGTCCAGGACTTTTCAGCTTAGAAAAGAGAAGATATGCTCGAGGTCTATAAAATCATGACTGGTGGTAAGAAAGTATGTAAGGAAAAGTTGTTCACTTTTTCATATCACAGGAACTAGAGCAACCAATTTAAATCAATAGGTAGCAGATTTAAATCAACAAAAGGAAGTATTTCTTCACACAACTCAAAGTCAACCTGTGGAACTCCTTGCTAGAGGACATTGTGAAAACCAGGAATTTAATGGAGTTCCAAAATAAAACAAAACAAAACAAAAATCTAGATACAGAGAGGATAGATCCATCTATGGCCATTAGCTAGGATGGGCAGGGATGGTGTTTGTAGCCTTTGTTTTTCAGAAGCTGGGAATGGGCTTCAGGAGATGGTTTAGTTGGTGATTGCCTATTCTGTTTTTTCCCTCTGGGGCGCCTGTCATTGGCTACTGTCTGAAGACAGGATCGTGGGTAGAAGGAACTCACTATGGCTGTTCTTATGTTTCTTATGTTCCTAGGTAGAAAGGCAGATGACCCTGGTTCTGGTGTGGTGAGAAGTGGCCAACTGAAAATTCAGCTCCGCTACATGGATCTATGTTTTGAAAAAAAAAAGATCAGTTTGCAGAAGTTGAAGCTGAATTTCCATCTCATGAGATATGGTCTTATTGGACAGAGGGGTCCCAGACATGACTTTGCACTGCCTTTCACCTCCACATAGCTGGGACTCCTTCAGCACTGGGTGTAGATTAGAGCTAATGCTCGGCAGCAACAGCCTGCTACAAGGCACATCTCCACTTACGATAGACAGAGTTCACTGCTGCATCTATCCGAACATGCCATGTGTACAACGGAGGGCTGGAGAAGTCGGGCAGAGCAGGAGTACAGAGTTAGCTATCCTGGCAAAGTCCTTGTACTAATGACATTCTCTAGTTGGGAGAGATGTGCTCCATGTTTATCCTCTTTATACTATAGAAGAAGCCAGAGGGAAAAGGAAAACTGTCTGTGAATTCCTGAGACAGAACTTGTAGGAGATAGAATCCCATCTACCTCTAGCCACCGTTGGTTAACAAGCTCTCATTTAAAATGCAGGATAAATGGATACTGGTATTTTTAGTGTAATTTGCTCTTAATATTTAAAATGAAGCAGCAATTGATAATTAAGTGCTCTCCCTTCAGGTATAATATAGAACTCTGGAATCAAAATGTAGACCCTAGAAGTAAAACTACTGTTTAATATAGAGAACTTCACAGTTATCCAAAAGAGGTGAAAAATGAAAAGGATATTCAGAAAAAAAAGTACTGCTGTTTCATTATCTCCAGGTGAATGAGAACTATGGAGAGTACAGTAGGAAAGTGACAAACATATTTACTTGATTTTTGCTTTTCAACCAATCCCATTCAGAGTTCTGAAGCCTTCCCCCCACACCTCCGAAGGTGCCAAGCACAGTTAAGATCTTCAGCAGACATTGTTGGTGTAAAGCTAAATCAAAACATGTTTATAGGTTTCAACCTCTGCATTCTCCTGGAGCTGGCATCCTTGCACAGACAGACATGTCAGTGACTTTAACAGGAGTCTGCCTGAAGGGAGACCCCAGGATCCAGGTCTGAATAGGAAAAAAATCTAATTCTAGAAGCAGGGAGTTTAATGTGAAAATGCCTCACACAGAAGGTACCTTCCTGGGACTGATAAAAACAATGCAGGGGATGAATAATTTGTGAATGAACCAGGGGACGGTAAAAGCCAGCTGACAGTGATATTGCAAGGTAGACATGATTTCTGATGTTGATTCATTTTGCATTCTTTCAGGATATATGAGGTACCTACACCATGCTATAAGGCTAGCAGTGTCAAAGACACATGACGGCAGTCTTTTCAAATCCGTTAGAAATGCTCAGACTATTTGCTGCTAACAACTAAAACAATAACAAGCAGTCTTTTAACACCTTCAGGACTAACAAATTTATTAGGTAATGAGCTTTCATGTGTAAGACCCACTGCTTCAGGCAACATGACTACCTCTCGGAAATAAAAACAATGTCACAATTAGACCAAGACAAACTATAGTAATAACAGAAGACCAGCAGCAACCTTGCAAAGCCTAACAACTCAACCATACAACCTGATGAATGCTACAGTTCACTCCTCTCAGAACATAACAGATGAGAACATATTCCCTGAGGTCTATTGCCATCATATGAGACCATGTTGTGTTTATACAACATCCTTTTATAAATTTGGATACTGAACTACTGTGGGATGCAAAAGCAGTAAAACTGAGTAATTTATTTGAGTAATCTCTTCAAGTACTCAGAAATAAACAGAGAAAGCTACCCCTAAAGTCAAACGGCCAACACTTCAAAAAATATCCCCAGAATAGGAAATCGTAGTAGACTACGGGAAAGATCCTCACTTAATTTCAATTATCATAGCTCCATGGGAGTGACATCAGGGCTCTGGCAGTCAACAGCAGCAAAGGATCTGACACCCGTTTTCCTAATTCAACAACAAGCACGAAACATTCATTGGATGGGAACTGCAATGTAGTTTCATTTTACTGGAAAGGATATTCCATAACAAATGGAAACCGATTGCAAATATAAATTCCAGTCACCTGACTGAGTTAAGAGCAGAGGTGTTGTCACAGCATAACAACACATTAGAAAGCTTTTGGTTTTATTTTAACCTTAATTTTAAAATATACAGTTTTTCAGTTTTCAGATTTGACATAGAGGGACAGGAAAACACATTGCTCTTTATAAACGGCTTGAGGGAAATGTGAGTATTAAGGTCTGATTGGGTTCTGAGAATTCACTTAGAATACACGGTTGGTGATTGACCAGAAATAGCCCAAGAACCTCACTCAAATGAGAGAGAGGGAGGGGCTCATCCCAATACATCCAAAATTAGATTCCATAAAGCAGCCCCAGCTTCATCCCTACCTGAAGCTGATCAGGAGAGTTGTGTACCGCTAGAATAGGGCTAAACTTTGTTGGTTTCATGGACCAGGATGCTGGCAGTAGGTAGCATAGGAGGCAGAAAGGAGAGGCTGAGATTTGGAAGAGAGCAATGAACACCTGAACCTGTATTGACATGACTAGCAAATAGCTAAAACAAGAGATGGCAGACAGCCAACTGATGAAAAATATATAGATTTTAAACTATATGTATCTGGGAGTGTTCGGACAACACACATGCACAAAGGCCTAATAATGCAGATGCTTGTTTAACGTCATGAGAACTAAGAATGAACCCTGGGACCAATGAAAATATGTCACTAAAGGGGCACAAGTTACTCCACACCTTGCTCTTAAGAATTCATATTTATTTCAATGGGAAGACCAAGGCTGGGTCTACACATGCCCCTTCTTTTTGAAAGGGGCATGTTAATGATCAGGTTCAAAAGATGCTAATGAGGCGCGGCAATGAATATGTAGCTCCTTATTAGCATAATGGCGGGTGCGGCAATTTGAAAGTGCGGCTTTTCAAATTGCTTGCTGCCCGTGGAGACGGGACCTTCCGAAAGGACCCCCCCAGTTTTTGAAAGCCCTTCTTCCTATCTGGTGTTTGGAAGAAGGGCTTTCGAAATCTGGGGGGGTCCTTTCAGAAGGTCCCGTCTCCACAGGCTGCGCGCTATTCGAAAAGCTGCACTTTTGAATCACCGTGGCCACCATTATGCTAATGAGGTGATGAATATTCATTGCAGCGCCTCATTAGCATCTTTCGAAACTGCTCATTAACATGCCCCTTTCGAAAAGAAGGGGCACATGTAGACCCAGCCCAAGTGATTAGAATGTGCAGAATTCAGTAAGCATCCCAATCAGTGGCTTATAGGACCTCATTTGATACAGTTAGAAAGTCATTTGATACAATTTATTATTTTGAAGCTGTGTAACATACAAAACAATCTCCACGAATTCCTTGAAAGAACAGGATGGTTGGGTGGCTGTGGTAGGAATGGCTTTTTGCTTCCATGAGAAACTTCACTTATGGGACACCAGCAGAGGAATGATACCAGCGTAAAAGAACAAATGGAATATTCCTGAATGACAAATTTCCTGTTCCTATTCATTTGCAATTGCAGGCTTCCAAGCAGCACAAACTAGGGCAAGCAATGGAGGCCGCATATGCAACATGCCAACCTATCTCGTTGGTCCACCATGGAGACCCCATAAGGACAACTTTGCAGTGAAAAGATGTGAAGCTGTCTGGCAGGAGAAATTCATGTAAATGAACCTGTTCTATGCCGGACCTTCTCTCTTCCAAGTCTCAGCCTTTCCTTTCTGCCTACCATTCTACCGACTGCCAGCATCCTGGTCCAGGAAACCAACAAAGTTTAACCCTGTTTTAGCGGTACATAACTCTCCTGATCAGCTTCAGATAGGGATGGAGCTAGGGCTACTTTATGGAAGCTACTTTTGGATGTACTGGGCTGAGTCCCTCCCTCTCTCTCATTTCAATGAGGTTTTTGGGCTATTTCTGGTCATTCACCAACCGTGTATTCTAAGGCCAGGTGGCATGTTTAACCCAGGGTCTTGATAGCTTCTCTTCTCAGCACCAACATGCAGGTTTACATTGACTCCAGCTGATCCCACTTAATGCAACATGAGACAATACAAATTAAAAACCCACACGTTGTTTCCTAATGAGTGTATGAGAAGCAGGTGTTTCCAAAATAGCTGCAAATGGTGAGTGACACTGATTATCTAGCAGGTATATTTCATGCTGAGAAGCAGATCTATAGTAATGTGGATAATATCTGCACTAATTCTCTGACTAATTTACCAAGCTAGTAAAACCAGAACACAGTTTGTCAGTTTGATATTTTTCCTCCGAACCAAAAGAGCAATTAGATTTTTATTCTTCTAAGTTGCTGTCATGAGATATTCAATTCAAAATCCCCTCCCCTCAGCTCCATGTTATAATTGCCTGCCGAAATCTCTTACAAATCAGATTTTGCTCTCAACATGGAGCTAGCGAATCCTTTGGGAGTTTCTGTTTAATTAAATACCTAATGCAGTATGATAAACATAGCAAATATGCACTGCTCCAGGACTAAGAAATTAGTTTGATGGCTGAAGTGCCCCTAATCAGTTGAAGTGTTACATTTAGTGTGGCAGCATATTTCCAAGTTTTGATATTGATTTCCAAGTTTGATAGGCTAGGGTTGCTGGAGCTATATCCTATTAGGGGATATGTGACTGACAAAGCTCAAAAGTTGTGAGGTTGGATGGTTACACAAAGCTTTGTTGGAGATAGATTCTGTTCCCAGACCAGGTGGGTGATTTTAGGCAAGACATTTTACCTTTGTCACTTTGTTTCTTCTCTCACTCTGTACTGTCTTTACACATTTAACTTCTGATACATTTGGGCCATGTCTACATGAGTGGCTTTTCTCTGCAAAACCGGGCTTGTGATGGAAAAAAATGCAGAGCGTCAACACAGCAAATGTGCTTTGTCGACAGTTTGTCAACAAAACCTGGCACATCTGCCAGTGGCGTTATACGACTTCCATTTCAGGTATAATGCCTCTCTCTCTGTTTGCAGAGCTTCCAGTCAGCTCTTCTGTCAAGAGAGGGCCAGGCAGTCTGGCTGCTCTCTATTGACAGAGCGGATTGCTCTTTGGATCTGTTTTGAGGTATAGACGTGATCTGTCAACAGAAGTGTTGTCTGGAAATCCCTTCCAACAGTGACTTCTGTTGACAGAGGCTTCTCATGAAGATGTGGTATTGATGACCTAGGCCCAGGTCTCTGTAGGTCTATGTAGCACCCAGCACAAAGGTCTTTGTACTTGGATAGATTCTTTAGACCTTAGCATAAAACAATAGTTTAATAATTGAACCTCAGAATCTATGGAGAGTCCACATCCTTCTTCCCCTCAGTGAAGACCCTGAATTCCATCTTGTCCCCCATCCTTACCAGCATTCACTCCCACCAACCCTGGACACCATCACTAACATTTTTCAGACTATCCTCCACCTCTCAGTTCTTTTTAAGATGCTTGCTACTGAAAGTTCAGCTGCGTATTTTCATACCTGGGTGCTGCTTCAAAGGCTTTTGTAAATGTTTATGCTCTAGGAATTTTATGGGTGTGTTTCTGTGAATTCAACAAGATGAAAAATAGTCACTAATATTTGGACAGACTAACAGGTTCTTCTTTTTAATGCTTCAGTATACATGTAAAATGGTACCACTGAATGGTACCTGATTTTGGCAAGAAAGTGTTCCTAAACGATGCTTTGAAAGAATTCCCCTCCCCACACCCTCCTGATACCATATATTATACTGAACCATTTGGCCTGTTTACTACAATAGGGATTAAGACACCACACCTACCTATTATATAATTCCCTGGATTTTTAAGAAGATAACATTCCTAAAGATTTTTAAAAACTCCTTTTTGAGTGCAAAGAAAATACAATCTCATTATATTAGTCTGTATTTCTTGAAAAGAGTCACCAATTATTTCTGTGAATTTACTAATGTTAACACCAAGGCCCAGCGATAGTTCTTTGAAGCTCAGGGATAAAAGTGGGCCAATATGGCATACTGGAAAGATGGGGCCACTAATACAAGCCTGTACACAATGTTAAAGCACTGCTACAGCTGGGCTGCCAGGGGTGGAGGTGTGGATGCACAGCTGATGATGGGGGGACAAAAGAAGCAAGGCTACCCCGAGGCCCAGTGACTTAAAAGGGCCTGATGGGCTCCCAACTATTACCGCTACAACAGCAGAAGCTGGAGCCCTGGCCCTTTAAACTTCCACCAGATCTCTGGATGGTTGCAAGCTGTGTAACAATGAAATGCTGATAGGGGTGGCTGACCCTGACACTTACATACAAGGCCCTGCCTATTCTGAGCACCTGGAGCTAGGTCCTGCACTGTGAAGATTTTTAAATTACAGATTGAACCTCTCTAATCCAGAACTTTTTCATCCAGCAGTATCAGTAATCCGTCTTCAGTTTGGTTACACAGTCAAGTTTCCTGTGGTCCCATAAAGTTTGTTTCCAGCCACCAGTCCTGTCTCTCAGTTTCTGTGCTGTTATTTATCTGTAGTTTACCACTGCATGTTTTCTAAGAGTGTTGTAAGCCATGGAAGTGTTAGTAATGTGCTAGAAAACATTGACCTTCCATGCTCCAGCAAATTTTCTTGTCCAGGACCAGTCAGGTCCTGAGGGTGCTGGATGAGAGATATTCAACCTGCACTTTCATCCCTGTTCAACAGTACTCCTTGTCCTATGATCAGAAAACATGGCTATCAGGCAGGAAAGAGGTAATACAATTTCTCAACAAAGATAAAATAATACAAACATGGTGCATATGAATTAACCTTCCGATGCTGCCAAGTGGTTGCCATTGAAAGCAATGGGGAGAGAGGAGAATGAAACATTATTTGAAACAATTTTCAAAAAGGTGTTTAGGTAAGATGGGGCCAAAGGTTTCTGAAATGGTTTGATCATGATGCCACAATAGGCTGAACAAGCATGTGTAACAAATGTATTGTTGAAAAATAACCGGCTCACTAAACATGCGTTCTCTCACCCCAGTGTAGAGGATGACATGAGACAAAACTGCTCCTTAGAAAAAGTTTCAGAGTAAAATATCAACTTCCCTACATGTGGATTTTCTTTTACCTCAAGTACAGAGAGACAAACTGACTTGCAATCACAAAGGATGTAACTGTCTGTCTGATTTATCATTTGGTGAAGACCATCTTATCTATTCAGATGGAGCCCATTCACAAATGCTGTCAGTAGGCCTGGAAGACAGGGACTGCATCTTGTGAATGCGTCATATATTTAAATTGCAGAATCTAGGGGAAAAATAATCCATGACCATGAGAGTGGCTCTCATCATCACCTCTGCAGAGTTGCCAGGGTCTCTGAAGCTGCACAGAAGTCACTGCTGACAAGGTTTTTGATACGTGCTTATATGGTGGTTTCATTTCACCACATGGAACTCAGCAGCTCATATCTGGTTCAGATCACACCATCACCATTGTCAACGTCCTCATTCAGGTCAGCAATACGTTCAGTGAGTAGCAGCAATCACTGCAATGAGTACGTTACTCTAGGGAACATGCTCTCCATTGGATACGTAGGGAAGCATGACACAGGTAATGTTATTATCTACTTGTTCGGGTGCAAGAAGGAAGGAAATATACAGGTGCCATTATATGAAAGTCTTACAGATTCTTTAGGCACTTGCCCTTGCCAAGATTTGGACTTCTGTCTCTTGGCTGGAAGGGCATTGGGGTAGGCACTAGAAGGTGCAGAATAAACAACTGACTGTAATTTACCCAGCTGTATCAATACTGCTTCCCCTTTAATTTGGGTCTGGGAAGCAGGTGAAATGAAGGGATGGATTATTTTTGACAAAACTCCTGTTTAGCTACCAGTCCAGTAAGAGTTCATTTAAAAAAAAAACAAACCAAGAGACATTACCCTATTTCCACATTTGTCATGACACCAGAATTACCATCCTGGGATGTGGCAGAGTGACAGTTAATTTTCCCACACTCACAGGAGTTACTGTTAATTCACAGCAATTGATGACAACCAGATATGTTGTCAAGTTGAAGATAAAACCCCTCAGACAAATGAAAGGGGCTTTTCCCTGCACCCAGATACTTTCAGGGCTTTACAGTTTGGCCCTACAGCAACAGAAAATACAGGGATTTTTAAAACGCTAGCTAAAACAAAATGAATTAACATCCTTATATGAGATTTTTTCCTGCATTCTGTCTAGGAATGAGAAGCCAAATAGAAAGGGGTGCCCATGATAATAGGCTCAGTGAAATGTAGGCAGCATGGTCTTAAATAATGCACCACAAAACCAATTTTCTGTTTGGACTAAAATCCTGGCTTTCTTGTTTGTGGCTATGTTTCACAGACTCCTGTGCAATCGGAGAGGGATCAATTATTTATACCCATCATCAAAAGCTCCAGCAAAAAAAGTACCCTGTTAACAACAGTCAACTTTTTTCTGCCTTCAGTCAAAAATTTCTCCATTAATGATGGCTTCCCCTGCAGGACTACCTGAGCACCACTGTGGTGGTTCTTCCCTTTTTATCTGCTGCAAGAATTCTTCTGTTTCTAAATAAGCTACTTAATATACATGTACATTTCAATCAAATATTTTAGGTCATGTGGGGTCACGGAAATGCGATTAAATGAATGGGGAATTCTAAAGCTGAGGGCAGGATATTTGTGTCTAATCAGTCCCTTCCTGGGAAAGGTTACTGCAGTGCTTTTACCAGTGCAAAATTTTCTTGTTTCAACCTGCAGCAAAGCTCCCAGGCACATAGTCAAATCCCACTGTCTTCAATAAAACCCAAACACATGCCTAAGTACTTTGCTGAAGCAGCATGTGTGCCCATGGCCTTTGGCTGGTGATCTTTTAGAGCTGGATCAAGGTGTGAGTCATAGTTGCTTTGGGTTCTGGGTGAGTCCTGACTTTATCTGAGCTGTGACTCTGTGCTGTGAAATTTCCAGAGGCCCTATCTTCTGTATGAAACAAATGGGAGAGGATATGTGGAGAGGGATGGGTAATTCATCCTTAATCCAGAGCCTTCCCCACCCCCCACCCCGCCTTTGGAACACAAGTTGCAGAGGAGATTGTGCGATAGTTTATACACTGTCAGGAATAAGGCCCTGCAGCTGCACCTGCCCAATCTTATGGCAGCTGAACAAGTACAACTGGAGTGCACCAGTCAGAAGACCTGATGGAACACTCCCACCTGCCACCCCCTACAGATTGGCTTCGGAAGCTCGCAGACTTGCTCTTAAACCCAGCAGCAATAATTTGCTGACTGCTCAAATACTCTGCCCATGGTAATGACCCCTCAATTTTTTTCCAGCCACATGGAGAATAAATTTTGCTCCCTCCACCAAGGCACATGTGGATGTGCACCACCAGTAAAAACACAGGCTGCCAGCTGTGGGTGGCTGTGGATGCACTGCTAATCAGCTGGGTGGCATTTCAGTTCTTCCTGGGTGGCTGCACAAGCACTCAGTTTACAAAGAACACTGCCAATGGCCATGTCTCATCTGCCTGCTTATTCTCAGTCCTGGCCTCCTCCCGATTTCTGCTTGGCTTTGGCATCTGGCCCGGTCTCCTGCTCTAATCTCCGGGCATGAATGCCCCAGTGTCAGACATGCAGCCGACAGTCTGCTTCAGAGAGAACCGACCTGGATCAGTATAAATTCGGAATTTGCCTTGAAATGTAATGTTATGGGTTTTGTGAGGTACTCAGCAGAGACTGAAGAGAGCAGTAGAGAGAAATCTTACAGAAAAAAATTCTCTCTGTAAACACACCCATTTTTCTCCGAAGGGACCATCATGATCATCTACACAGACTGCCTGCATAGTGCAGCAAAGAATTTCTCCCAGTATCTACTAGCATCAAGCCGATATATTGTGGTTGTGCTAGAGCATATTTTGGTAGATGAACTGGAACAATTAATACAACTTAATTATGATAACTTAACATCACCAATCTACAGCTTACAGGGTGAGCGGATAGCAAGTGTGAAAAATAAGGACAGAGGATGGGGATAAAAGGCACCGACACAGGAAAAAGCCCTAAATATGGGAATTGTCCCTACAAAATCAGGGCATCTGGTCACCCCAACAGGGGAGTTACCACTCTTGATTTTGGCCACAGTTGAGCTGCTCTGCTGAAGCATACCCTGCCTCAGAGCGGTGTCCCACTGGGGTGGATGACTCTGTAGTTAGATCAGCCCTAAAACTGTAAATTCCAATGTAAATCGAGAGGTTTCAATATCCCAACACTGGTTGGATCTGCTTGTGCTGGGAAGTACAAGTTATTTTTCCCCCCGCATGTTTCAAAATCCATCAATTCATCCTGAGGCTATCACTGAACTAGCTTGAGATCTCATGTGCTGCAGGTCCAGGAAGCCTAATTTTTCTGCTTCTCAGTGAAGGTTGAAGATACTGAGCTCTGTATAGATTTGAAGCACCACTCTTCAATCAAGTGAAATACTAATGCCATTGCTAATTCAGTGGCAGGCAGTCAGCATTGTGGGATCCTGCCTTATCTAATTCGCTGTCAGCTGCAGTAATCGCTTCTATTAATATAATTGTGAAGAACATGTAAAAAGATTAAATTCATCACATCAGACTGGCCAGTCAAAGAACACACACAGGCTGGAATTATTACTTCTCCTCTCTGTGTCTGTGCTGAATACTGAAAACCCAACTGCAGTGCAGCAACCAGCATGAAAACAACTACCCAAACGGTAGCACTCAGTGCTGTACATAGACATGTTAAGTACATCATTTATTTCCAGAGATATAGAGTGTAAATAAACCTGAAGGGTTTGACACATTCAGGGTATTGGAGAATGATCTGGGTGACAATTACATGTTAAACAAGTCTAGGGTAGAGAACAGAGCTGCTCTGACACACAATCAAATTCGAGCATCCCTGTAAGAGAAAGAGGAAGTTAATTCACCTCAGGTTTTGCATTTCTCTTTGTCTGCGTCTAGCAAGTTCTTTCAGAAAATTTGGCCCTTTTTTCAGTCTACACAAAAATGCGCTCTCTCAGTCCAAAATTGAAAGTATGAAGCTCTTTCTTCCGGAAGTCCTCTTCCACTCCTGGATCAGGAAGAGCGCTTTCTTTTGAAAGATTCTTTAGAAAAAAAGAATGTGTAGATGTTCCATGGGCAGTTTTTCCAAAAGATCAGTCCTCATGATGCCAGATTTTTCAATCCCTAGCCTGTTTTTTCGGAAGAGTGGGGGCTGTGTGGATGCTCTCTGTCGAAAGAGCAGATTGATGTTTTAATCTGCTTTTTTGTGTATGGATGTGCTCTTTTGAAATAAGTGTCTTTGGAAGATGTCTTCCAGAAGAACTTCTTTTGAAAGACTGCTGTAGCATAGATGCAGCCAGAACTTTGCTCTTAATACAAACTCCAAGTGGAGAGAAAGGCCGTGTCTATACAGCTGCTCCCTTTTCAGAGGACATACGTAAATCCACTGGATCAAAATTGCAGATGAAGTGCAGATTTAAATATCCTGCATTTTGTTTGCATATTGCCACAAGATGTGGCCTTCAAAGTGCAGTGATTTCAAAAGTGAATGTGCCATATAGATGTTGGCACTTCAAAAGGAAACCTAGACTTCAAAATTCCCTTATTCCCAATTCATGTTGGGAATGAAGGAATCTTTAAGTCAGGGTTTCCTTTTGAAGAGCTGGCATCTACACGGCACTTTCACTTTTGAAATAACCCCATTTCAAAGCCTGCACCTTGTGGGAATATGAAAATGAAGCACAGGATATTTAAATCCCCCCCCATCTGCGATTTCAATCCTGCAGATTTACATACCCCCTCCGAAAGGGAGCATGTGTGTAGACATGGCCAAACTGATAGAAAAAGGTAATTAGAAAATGTCAGATTTTTCTTGGTGTAAGCTTTGGTGAATAGAACACACTTCATTAGGGGCATATTCATCTGATGAAGTGGGTTTTACCCACCAAAGCTTATACCCAAATAAATCTGTGCTCTCTGTGTGAAAGCAGAATAAAGTTACATATACATGTTCAAATTGCCAACTACATGCAATGTGTGAAAATCTCTGACCAACAGTTTCCTTTGATCTCCCTACTCTGCCCTCTATAGCTGTGTCTACACGTGCACGCTACTTCGAAGTAGCGGCACTAACTTCGAAATAGCGCCCATCGCGGCTACATGCATCGGGCGCTATTTCGAAGTTAACCTCAACGTTAGGCGGTGAGACGTCGAAGTCGCTAACCTCATGAGGGGATTGGAATAGCGCCCTACTTCGATGTTCAACATCGAAGTAGGGACCGTGTAGACGATCCGCGTCCCGCAACGTCGAAATTGTGGGGTCCTCCATGGCAGCCATCAGCTGGGGGGTTGAGAGACGCTGTCTCTCCAGCCCGTGCGGGGCTCTATGGTCACCGTGTGCAGCAGCCCTTAGCCCAGGGCTTCAGGCTGCTGCTGCTGCAGCGGGGAATTCATGCTGCATGCACAGGGTCTGCAACTCGTTGTCGGCTCTGTGTATCTTATGCTGTTTAGTGCAAGTGTGTCTGGGAGGGGCCCTTTAAGGGAGCGGCTGGCTGTTGAGTCCACCCTGTGACCCTGTCTGCAGCTGTGCCTGGCACCCTTAATTCGATGTGTGCTACTGTGGCGTGTAGACGTTCCCTCGCTGCACCTATTTCGATGTGGTGCTGCGCAACGTTGATGTTGAACATCGACGTTGCCAGCCCTGGAGGACGTGTAGACGTTATTCATCGAAATAGCCTATTTCGATGTCGCCACATCAAAATAGGATACTTCGATGTAGGCTTCACATGTAGACGTAGCCTATATGAGCCATAAATGACATCGTATCTTGCTGTTAGCTACACGTGCCGTATATCACCACATAAGCTAACTTTTATACACAAAACACTACAACCACAAATGTGCTCTAGATAATTTTTGTATTTTTTCCACTTAGTAAAGAAAAATAGTATATTGCCATTCATGAAATTTTCTGGTTAGTAAAGATTCAGATAACAAAGACTATACTGTAATAGTGAGCAATTTTTCTCTTTCCAGTCTAATCTATCCTTTTACAATATGATCATCAGGTTTAGTTGTTCCATGCTCCTTTAAAGCATGATGCAAAAAAGGGCAGCAAATGCCAAAGTAAACCATTTAATAAGATCCTGTATTGATTAGCAGTGAAGCACGTGGAAAAGCTGTTAATGATAAAGGAAGCATTTATTTAAATCTATCTCCTGAGTCCAAATGCATATACTGTTAATGAAATGCTTGGCTATCTTAAGAATCCTCTTCTTAGAGACCAATAAACTCAGGGGCAGGGAATATTTCCAGATCAGTTGCCAAGCAGAAATATCTTCTGCCAACTAGTGCAATTGTTATGTGGTATTTACAGCTGGGATACTAGTGCAAAATTTATTGCTAGCAAGGGTCTAAGTGGAAAGGGCAGAAAACCCTCCTGGCATCAGTCTGATATTCTTGGATCAAATCCAGACACACGACTCCCTTTCTTATTCTCACAAAGAAACTGCACTACAGTTCGTTCAGGCATATTTTCCCCCATATGCCTAAGTAAGGTTAGGAACAATAAAAAGTGACAATTTATTGCCATCTCAACTCTAATGACATCCACAAATTGAACCTGGGTTTTATTGCTCTTGTAATCCTTTTTTTTGCTGCTATTAACTGTGGTCACTGATCAGGGGCTGCAGTATTTAATAATTAGTACAAGAGCTCAGAATTCCACTGTTGTAGCCCATGCTGGAAACCACCCAAGCTTGGTTCTAAAAAGCCAGAGCGGTGCTCTGGGGAGAGGAAGAAATGTTCTGTGGCACTGGGCAATAGCTGGAGGCCAACGGCAGGCCTAATGCCTCCAAAGCGTGCTCTGTAGCAGAAGTCAACCCTGCAACGCAAAGTGAATCTCTAAGGAAGCTGCTGAGTTTCTGTTGGCTTCAGCTCAAAACCCCAATTCTTTAAACTATGAGTGTGTGTGTGGCCTTTTATCATGAAATCATAAATCAATTGGGTCAAGTCCTGGCTGTTTAGGTTAGTTTGAAAGAGAACTTTAGGACATCTTTCAGCAAGTCCATGGAAATCCACTCACTATAGTGAACTTGGCTATAAAGGTCAACATTTACGGCTCAGGGGAGTCTGGGACTCTACTCTTCTTCTCCTTAGTGTAGGGAAATCCAGTGTTGACTTATAACAAATCAATGGTGATTTGACCACCCTAGCTCACAGCTTTACATTACTATTTAATGGTCATTTTCCTGGGCTGACTTCATATCACACTGCAAGTTAAAGTTTCCCAATGAATCCATATGTGGCTCAGGGCTCACCAGACCAGCACTTTTGAACATTAGTTTAATACACACATTTCTTCCCCAAATCCCACCATCCTCACCTGCAGTGAGTGGTGCCTTATTTCTGACAAGGTCCCATTCATTCCTGTGCTAGGTTGGGATGGTACTGCTCAGCGTGGCCAAGCTCTGGAGGGCCGACAGCCTTGCTGAGTTTCTGGGCCAGGGAAGGGACCCTGCTCCAGGTCCCCAGGAAGGGGTCAGGCTTTGGGTAGAAGGTCTGGATCCAGGGCAGCTAGCCCTCAATGCCCTCAATGCCTCCCAGACTCCAGTGCCTCTGTCCCCGACCCCAGCAGCACTCTGACACTGATTTAAAGGGGCTAGGGCTCTGGGCGCTGCTACCATTACAGTAGCAACAGCAGCTGTGAGCTCTGGGCCCTTTTGTATTGCTAACTGCTTCTTTGCCCCATACCCGTTCCCTCATTGTGCTGAGTAAGTGAGTTACTCAATGAGATCCTCTGGCTGGGATGATTTAGTTATGGTTGGACAGGTTTTGGTCGGGGGTTGTACTCGATGATATCCTGGGGTCCTTTCCTGCCCTAGGATTCTATGATTCCAGACTTTGACTTAATAACCTGCTTGGTTCTGAATAGCTGATTCTTTCTAAGATACAAAAGAAGAAGCTTTTAGCATTTCACTGAGGAAACTTAAAATTGCAAAATACACAATTGTGCAAATTACCAACAATTTGTGTGAAATCCTTCTGATCTCATTTCCTTGCTATAATGTGCAGCATTTGTAGGCTGGGGTGATTAAAAGCATTGTGTTGAAGTATTTTAAATGATTTCTGCCCTTTCTTTAGTACCCTCACTCTGCTAAAACCCGTGCAGATCAATGTCACCAGTCCTTAAACCCAGATTCTAAAATTCCTCGGAGCAAACCCTACCTGCCTGTTTGGAGAAAGAAGGCCTTAAAATGCAGCTAAATTGGTAATGGGGAAAAAGGGCAAGTCCCCTGTGTTATGGGGTAGGGTTCTGACATGTCCTTGAGCATAAGCAGGCAAATAAAAGTTTTCTATCTAGTTGCTAGCTATGAATTGCTCCAGAGGAACGCTTGTCACCTACTGAAGTCAACGGTAGCTCTATATGCAACGAACTGAAGTTGGGATAAAGTCTGGTGGGTCAAATGTGTATCTTACAACATCAATAGGATGACTGGTTAATAATGTTAATAATGTAGCCACTATGCAACACCCTGACATCACCTGTGTCCCACCTGGGGCTATGTCTCTACTTACAAGAAGGTCACTACACCACGGTTGATCTTCCAGAGTTCAATTTTGTTGAACGTGTGAAGATGCAGCAAAATTGATCTCTCTGGACTCAGCTATTGACCCTGGTATTCCACGCTATCGCGAGCCTGAAGAACCCTGATCTACATTAGGGCAGATACCAATTCTATCTATGCTAATGACCTAGTCAGAATTGCATATCTGTGATCGACTTTGTTCCCTAGTGTAGGCCAGGCCTAAGACTGTAGCAATTCCATTGCCATAAAAACCAACTCTAAAAACACCAGCCAAGTCTAAGCTGAAGGCAGACCTTGGTCTTAGTGCTCAAGCTAGGAATGTTCCCCTGTGGACATTTCCCCAAACAGATTCTCTGGTCTCACCAGGCCTGTTTGGTAGGTCACAATTTTCAGAAGAGCTGCTCACATCGACAACATGGTTCTTAAAGCAACCACAGTTACATTACCAATGACTTCTCCCAGCCACTGCCGGAACACTTCCCTTCACACAAGAATGGAATAGAAAAGCTACATGTGTACATGGTGTGGATTTCTTGGGACTATCCCCAAGTTAGCGATGTAATCATCTCCAGGTTTCTCATATCAAAGCTCCTGCACAATTTGGATTTTAAGATCTGGCTTCTCTTACTTGGATGTGCAAGGGAGGGGCAAGGAAACTGAAGCCCCAATCCCTGTGCACATCTGCAGAAAGAAGAAGTCACAGAACTGCTAATGATGCCAATTACCTGAAGTAGGGTAGAGCAAGGCTGCACCCATGACTCTAATCCCCTTTTCCACTGACCCATGACCAGTGCTTAGGCAGAAACATGCTCTCCCCAATAGAGAGAAACAATGCTCCTGTAATGTCCATAGCAGTACTGTACCAGTCTGCATTCTCTGCATGCAGCGTAGCTCTGGGACATCTTGCCCAAGCCCTGGCCCTCTGCACTCCCCACTTCTGCAGCTGCAAGGGATGAACTTGCAGTCTGAAAACTGCCAAACTTCCCTAAGCACTTCAGCTTTCTGCTAGTCACCCGCTAATGATTAAACCTTCCTTCGCCTCCTTTCTTCTCTTTTATAATTGAATTATCATTGATTTAATTGAATTCTCTGTGCCCTGTTCAGTTCAACAAAGGCTTATGAGGCACTGATTTTAAACAGGAGTAGGTAACATATTGATGTTGACTGGACCACAGAGAGCATAATGGACCTATTAGAGGTCTCTTAGGGCTTTGAGTGGCAGCTGAAGCATCAGACTCCTAATTTCAGCTCTTCAGTCTGCGTAAGATTTATAGAATGGTTGTGTCATTGGTTGAAGCCACTGTGTTCATTACTCAGTGCCACCTGCAACAAACCTCTGATACTAGGAAGTAGTTTTATCTACAGATAATTCAGTTTGCAATTTTAAACCCCAATGTCCTCTCTTCTCCTCAGTCATTGTATCCATCCCTGCTGAGCTAGCTGAATGGACGGGCCAAATTTCAACCAACCAGATTTAGAGACTTACCCACTATTGAGCCACTAACCCAAAGTCAGTACCCGTTTTTCAGATATTCCCACATACTGCCCTTTCATACTGCCCCTCAGGAGCACCAGGAATTCCCTGTACACATTCAAAGTCATTGTTAATATCTTGCAAATGAACTCTGCGATGTTAGCTATAAAGCTCCCTGATGGGGAAAGTGCCACCCTGTCACTGTGTACCCTTTTCGGCTAACTGTGTAGCAGAAGGATAAAATTGCTACTTTTTTTCTGTAGATCCCAAAATGTGCAGGAAAAAGAAACAAACAACCACCACATATTCTTTTCAGGATGAATGACCACCATGCTCATGTAAGAGGGATCACAAGTCCCATATTATACTTTCATCAACTGATGTTTGCTCTTCTTTTTATTTGAAGTCAAAGTGTTAATAAATCAGTTATTATAATTAACAGTCAATACAGTAAACACTCAGCTTGTTAGCTGATCGGGGAGTTTGATACACGTATTATGCTGTAAAGCCAAGCCATGGAAAAAATAAGTGGAAAACAATAATGCGCATGAGACATATACTCATGTGAGTGCCTTATTCCTTTTACACAAAACACATAAGATACTTCTCAGTATTTTCATCCCCCATCCCCTACCGATTTGTTTAAGCCAATGTCTCATTTATATTGATTAGGTCTGGAGATTTTCTAACTAACCACCATCATCATCCCTCCTGTTCAAATCAAATGTGCCAGGCACTAAATGGGGATTACCATGAGTGATGGTACGGTCCCAGCCCCGAAAGAGTGAAAAAATAAATGTGCATTTGTGTATGCATCAATTCCAGCTGCTAACACCAAAGCACTTGGGAACTACTTATCAAAATGGACTGAATCTTGGGATACACAGAGAACTTTTATTGAAGTGCTTGGTTTGTCTCTTAATGGCCACCGAAATAATTCGGTGTTGAAGGTACTCAGTGGTTCTAATCTAAAGAATATAAGAATGGCCAGACAGTATCAGACCAAAGGTCCATCTAGCCCCATATCCTCTCTTCTGACAGTGGCTAATCCCAGGCACCCCAGAGGGTAAGAAGCACTCAGCATCTTGCAGTCCTGGTCCCACAGAGCCCCGACAGAAGCCTCACTATAGATGGGACTTCCAATACCTACTATTGTACTGAATAACAAGCAGTTAAAACACACTGGCTACGTCTACACTAGCCCCAAACTTCGAAATAGCCATGCAAATGGCTATTTCGAAGCTTACTAATGAAGCGCTGAAATGCATATTCAGCACTTCATTAGCATGCGGGCGGCCATGGCACTTCGAAATTGACGTGCCTCGCCGCCGCGCGGCTCGTCCCGACGGGGCTCCTTTTCAAAAGGACCCCGCCTACTTCGAAGTAGTATGCTGAATATGCATTTCAGCGCTTCATTAGTAAGCTTCGAAATGGCCATTTGCGTGGCCATTTCGAAGTCTGGGGCTAGTGTAGACACGGCCAGTGAGTGTTACCTTGGAAATAAGCCTCACATCAGGCTCAGTCCTTCAATCCTGAAGTCTGGCAGATGTCCTCTGAAATCAATGGGAGTAAAGACTCAGAAAGTGCCCACCAATGCAATCTCACCGGGGTGGTAATTCTGCCAATATATCAGTTTCTCACTTCATCTTGCAAAGAGGATTTCTATTTGAGCTCATTTGAATACTTCAGTAATATGCTCACAAAGATACAGTTTACTTCAGTTATACACTCGTGCCCCTTTTGTACACACAGGTGCTTAAGGAATGGATGTTCTTCTCAAGCCACCAGAGGATTCACTTTTTGTTGCCATTTGTAATTCCCTGATGTACAAAGATTCAATAATTCAGTCAGGGAGCAGACACAATGTTATGCAAGACACAGCTGATAACAAAAAGAACCGACAAGAACAATAGAAAATGGTATATGAAGTTCTGTCATCTCAGGATGGCACTGCTAGTGTTGAAAAGAGAGGATTTCTCTCTAATTGTTGAGTTGTGGGTCTTTTTTAACTCAATTGTATTTACTATTACACATGGCTAAATTCCATTCAAGGACGGTCCAATTGTCCAGGCATGGATTCGGTTCCTTGTGCTGCCACAGATTGCCAGTGTGACATCAAGAAAGGCCCTTAGCCTATTTGCACCTCAGGTCCCAGTCTGAGAAATAGGGACAATAATACTCCTCTATATCACAAAGATAAAGGCATTAAAGATGGTGAAGTTCTCTGAGGACAATGGATGCAGAGGACTGTATAAAATTTGGGTATTCTATCAGTCAAATATTGCCCTGGAATATGCACATTAACTGTCATGGATAATAATTCACAACAAACTTTCACTGGCTTTGCTGCCCTTAGGGAAGTATCTTACAGTGTACAATATGGAGGAAGCCCATGGACTCATTTAGACATGGAACAGTTCTGGAGAAATTACTTTAGAGAAATTAATAGACTGGAAAGGAGAAAGAAATTGTTTCTCAAGGATGTAGAAGTATAATAGAAGGTGTGATGGAAAGGCAGCATCTGGGGATTAAAGAAGAACCTCCAGGAAGAAAGCACCATTCACTTCTAACAAGCTGTCTTTGTTTCCACATTTGTTTGCTTTGAGAAAAAGGTGGTCCAAGATTTCCATACACCTTCCCCCCAGGGTTGCTAATTTAGGCCAGTCAGTTTCAAGAAAATAGACCAGAAAATAGGTCCTGAAAGAATTGTTCCTATCTAGAGAATAGTTTCAGGACTCTGATCTATAGCAGAGTTTTCCTACAGTTTTGCTGAAGATATAGAGGAAATTAAAACCCTGCTTATCATGTTCCTTTTAGCAAAGGGCTGTAGGCTGGAGAGGGAACCAGTGGTCTGGGAAATGCTGGCTTACTAGGCATTCTGTAAATATGGGGAAAATTGATGCTGAAAAGGATAGTCTGTTATGGGAGAGAGACAGTGGAAGAAGATAACCCAGGAAATTGAGAAAAGCAGCATATAGAAGAACTTATTAAATTATATCATTGTGTGGTCTTGGAGGCAAAATGATTTATGTCTTCTACTGTTTATTGACCAATAATATCCCCTTTACCTTTTAAAAGAAGTGCTTTATTCTTTTCTCTCCGTCTGTGATGGGCAACACATCCTGATCTGCTGCCATGATTCCTGACCCTGAACCCTAATTCTCTATTAAATTCTGTAATTGTATGAGATGTGTAAACAAGATGATGATAGGATATGACCTATTGACTTCAGTGAGTTTTACAATGCATCTCAAAGGGTAGAATTTGACTCATATAGCATTATTTTATGTTCTCTTCTATGAAAAATATCAAACAGCTATGCGTTCAAGGAGGTAAAGTCATTTTTCAAATACCACACAAAAGAAATTGCATTTTGGCCTTCACTAGATTATTTAGGACAGCATGCAATACATTTCCCACCAAGATATGACATTGATTCATTCCTTGTATTGAATTTGTTCACTGTAATGAATGTGTTATTTCTGCCCTTCGGGCCCAAGGCCTTCTCTCACCTTTATTGATCTGTGATTTGTGTTTTACTAACTTTGAAATTATTCTGAACAAAGCAATTAATATTTCTAACCTTCTCTGCTCAATAAGCAATTAGGGCTCATGAAGCAATTCTTAATAACCCAGAATGAAATCTGCTGGTATGATGTAACAAGATTTCATATATTTGAATGCATTTTGATAAAGCAAGGAGTAAAATCTCCTATCAAAGCTGGAAGGAAACAGCTTTCTCTCTCTCTAAGAAATCACAACAAAATGTAAAAGGGTGTTGGGTAGGGCTCAGGAGGAAATAACACGAGAAGATGTGAGACTGAAGAGAGTGGGTTGTTACTGCCCCAGCAACATGGCCTACTAATTATCTTCAAGAAAGGGGGTGTTGTGGGGAGGAGAAGGCAAGATTCCTGAAGAAGGCACATCAGTAAAGATTAACTGAGTAAAATATTCCTTCATCTGAGGAAGGAGGCACACTCAGGGCCTTCAGTCTATGTAAATAGTGTCCCCCCCTCTGCCAGGGTTTTTCATTGCAGAGGGGAACGGATTGAGCTGTGGGGAATTTCCAGAAGCTTCACTGCTGCCTTCGCCCTGCCAGAGCCTTTCCCAACAGCTGGAGCCCTTCAGAAGCTTTGCAGCAGCAGATAAAGCAGGGGGACACTACACTGCTAAAAATAGCATTGATTTTAACAGGGTACCATTGCTATTCTGATGCTGAAGAAGTGGGAACAAAACTTTCGTGCATAATCTGCTCGATTCTTCCCCCTCCACACACAGAAATCACCATCACCTCTTCTTCTTTCTGGATCCTAAAACTTCCCCAAGACTACTTTTCTAAAATGAGCTGAGACAGCAGAAAATAGCAGAGTAGCCATGGGAGGCAGTGCTTGAGTATGCAAAGTGCCAGATAGGGAACATATCCACAGGGCTCAGACATCTCTTTATTTTTCTCACCTGAGCACCCACTGTCTGCATGTCTGTTTATAACAACACAAGACCACCATGTAGAGCAGTGTTTGTTAAACTTTTTTTACACCAGGGAACCCCATATGAAAATTTTCTTCAAAAATATTGTTGTCAGACCTCCCAAGCTCCCAGACAAACATCAATCGATACAGAAAAACCAAAATGAAGCAATTTAATCAGGTATCTTAGCAATGAAGAAGAAATTTTGTGTCTGGTTTTAACAGAAAAATATATACACGTGCCACACGTTGTTGCTAGTTGCTGTGCTGCCATATAGATAAGAGAAGAAGATTAGAGGAGAGAGGAGGCGAGCACAATGTTAGTCAACCTTGCTGTGTTGCCAGGCTCTTGCCAGCTCTTTCAAGATGTAGAAATAAATTGTTTCAATATTTTCCATTACTGTTATCATCGTGAAATGATTATTTGTTGTAAAACTTTGAATTATTTTTCCAAATGCTCGCGGCACACCCATGAGTTGTTCACAGAACACCAGTGTTCAGCGCAACAGAGTTTAAGAAACACTGGCATAGTGCATGCATTCTGCATGTTGCCAAAAACAGCCTGGAATGCAGACATTCCTACATGCAGAGTTATGTAGCATGTCTGGTGACACACGGTTACTGTGTATTCTGACTCTTTCCAACACCAGAATCCATGGAACTCTGCAGCTGACAACCTGTTATTTGTGTTATTTTTTTAAGGCAAACTTAAAAAGAGCAGCAGTAAATCAGACCCATTGTATAATGAAGCTGTTTTTACATGATAATTATTTCTTGCTTGCTGATTACAGGTTAGGAAATAGCAACTTGTGCATAGCTGCTCTTCTCAAATGTGATTAACTCTGCAGAATCTCTGGTGCAATTGGGATCTGCAAATTGGGACCTGCAAATATCTGGTATAATTTGCCCTGCAAATGGAGTTATTTTATTTATTAATTTTTTTAATCATTCCACCCTTCCCTCCAAACATAGGTGGATCAAAACTTTTCTCCTCACTTCAGGGACATCACCATAAAATGCACTCCAGGATTATTCCAAAAAAGTGAGCACCTGGCATTCTAATCCGAGATATAACATTAACTCCTATATGATTTCAGGCCACTTATTTGTGATTCATTGCCCACAGGCGCAACAATGATGATAATGGTGTTGACATACAAGCAGCATATAAATGCAAAGTGTTAAGGGCAGTTAGTAAAAGAAGTGAGGATGAAACTTCCTGGCTGTGGTCAGTGTTCCCTGTAAGAGGAGTACTTGGGCAGCCAGCCAGGAGAGATTCAGTGTCACCCAGAAGATTAGCAGAGTGCCTACAGGTGCCCACATCTGGCCGCATGTGTTCCTGCTGGTGGTGAACACCCACATATGCTTTGGTGCATATAATAAAATTTATTCCGCCCGTGGATGGAGGGAAAAAGAGAGGGAACTCTGCATGTGTGGTACAATCAGCTAGACTATATCTCTTGGAATGCACTGCCATCTGCCTTCTCTTCTTCCTCTCTCCGTAGCCTAAAAAAATTCTAAAATATTTTCTGGGCCCCCAAAATGCTGCTGTGATATCAGAAACATCCATCCAAGGAGCAAAGAGTGTCCAAATACTGAATGTTTAATGTAAGTTCTCTCTTTTGTGTATGCTACCTAACCTCCTGCATTCACTGACATGTGCCTAATTATATTTCATGTGAAATACTTCATAGCCCAGTAGTATTAACTCTACTTTTGAGAAATCCTGTGGATTCACATAAGCTTATTACCTAATAAAATTGTTAGTCTTTAAGGTGCTAGAGGACTGCTTGTTTTTTGTGAAGCTACAGATTGACTTAGTTACCCCTCAAAGTTTTTAGTAAGTGTAGACACTGCCTATATGAAGCTCTAAGGGATGTCAGGTGCCTCAACAGCACTAGATATATGCACAGTTAAAAGGACCCTTTTGCATGGTTCATTCCTCCCTGCCGCCACTCAGGGTGGGCAATCTGAGCCGGCCTGTTCCTGTACAGTGCTTTTGGAAGGGATCATTCAGCTGGTGACAATCTCTGCAACTTCTCGAATGCCAGTTACACGAAGGCCAAGCTGAAACTTGGTGCATCCACCCAGGACTAGTAACAATGTACGTCAACCTCAGAGTTCCCTTTAATTTTTTCTATACACTGGAGGAATAAATTTTGTTATGTGCACCTGGGCATACAGAGGTGTGCCCCAGCAGCAGAAGCACATGCTGCATGTGCTGTGGGCGCTCTGATGTTCAGCAGGCAGCACCTGAATATCTCCAGGGCAGCCAAATCTCTCCCCCCTGAGTGAACTGACTTGATTCCTCCTCTCTTGATGTTCACAACTCCACATTAACTGCTGATAATGGCCCATATCCACTCTGACTGAATAGACCTTGTCTCCCCTTGACTAAGACTCCCTCTTTAAATCTCCCTCTGAACCACCCCCCACCCACCACCATTCATGCATCTGACAAAGTGGGTCTTTGCCCACAAAAGCTTATGCTCCAAAATATCTGTTAGTCTATAACAGGCGTGTCCAACCCGTGGCCCGCAGGCCGCACGCGGCCCTGGACAGCTAGTAATGCGGCCCCACAAGATCGTAAACTTTTAACATTATTATGTGATTTATATACATTAACTATATTATATATTTTATATGCAGCCCAAGACAATTCCTCTTCACTCAATGCAGCCCAGGCAAGCCAAAATGTTGGACACCCATGGTCTATAAGCTGCCACAGGTCTTGTTGTTGTATAAGCTGCAATATGTATTACACTCACATGTCTCTTCATTGTGCCTGTGAATTACTCTTCAGTACAGTGGTTCTGAAACCACACAGACATTCTGTTTTCCCTGAGAAGGGTGACTTTTGGGTAAAGTGTCTCAGAGTTTCTGCTCTCCTAAGTTCATCTTGTGCTGTGGTTTAAAAAGAAAACAATCAATACACTTCCTCAAGAAATGCAAGTGGTGTTGTGGCTTGGTGCTGCATATACTATAAAACTTAATGAAACCACTGACCAAGAAGAGAATAATACAAGATACTGATAAAAAAAGGGCAAATTTCAGTTAAAATTATAAAGAAAACACAAATGCGCTCTCTTTATTTCTCTCTCCACTCCATCCCTTTCCCTTCAGCACCTGATGCATGCACAAAAGACTGACACCAAACATCTATGCACTGTAAAACAAGTAAAAAAAATCACAGGTAAATAAATCTCTAATATGACTCCATTAATTTCGCTAAAATTACACCAGGCATGAATGTGGCCTATTAAAGTTTATGATAAAACTAAATAATGAGAAAAAAAATCATTTAAACTGAAACGATGCTTCTGTCCTTATCAAACACAGAATATCTTTGCTACCTCTGGCAATCTGAACGCTGAGTTCAGATTCCTGTGTTTTCACTATTATTCTGCTCATGGGAAATCCCTGATGAATGAAATCCCTCAGGAATGATATGGTTACAGTAGAGCATTTTCTCTCCTAAAGAAACAACAGCTGTTAGCAATTCCTTTGGGTGCAAAAATAAGGACCTCATTTACTAATAATAATTAAGACAATCAATTTTCAAATCTAATAACCTGCAAGGGGAGGTGCACTTGATACCAGAACTAAACTCTGAATTGGCGTTCTAATTCCAGAAGCAGGATTTAATGAGTCAGGCAGCAGGTATTAACGTGGAATATAATTCACCCCGTGGGAGAAGATCTAAAAAGAGGCCCTATTCACCACTTACTGTAAGTCTCAGCTGAGATCTTTACTGGACAAGCAAGACCCTAATCCTGTAAAGCACACTTCAGTACACACTTGTCATCCACAGAGCTACTCATATGCATAAAATTAAATACATAAGTCACTGCTTTGATGGATTGGTTGCTTTGATGGATTGCTTTTGCTGGTGGAGGGATTAATATTCAAATAACCTAGAAGAAATTGCAAAGTTGTTTTCATCCTGATATATTTTTTTGGTTTAATGACCAGAGGAAAATATTTAGGTGGGCATTTTCAAAGGCAATCAGAGGTGTCAAGGAGTGAAACAACACCTGGCATACCCTCTTGTGGCTGTACATGACACAGCAGTTCCTCCTCTTGTAGTTCCCCTGCTGACAGCTAATCTGGTCCTGTAGTGGTCTGCATCATCACTCTCTGGATGGGGCATTTATATCCAAGGGCACTATTTTGGAATAGTGGAGGGCAGTGGGGGAGCAGCAGATGTACATACTGGGACTCCATTTGCTCTTCTTCCTGAGGGATTGAGGGAAAAGTACATAAGGCAGAGGAGTTATTTGCAAACTATGTATTTTGCCCTCATTCTCTGACAGTCAGGGGAATGTGAAGAAGTAAAGTGGTGCCCTGGTACAAAGGGCTGCTGCCCCTCCCTCCACCCGCCTTCCCTTGTTTATATTCCTCTCCCCACTTCCACTGTACCAATATCCCAAATGGACACTAGTCATCAGTGGTCCACATGATGCTTTTAAAGGGTCTGACTCCAGGGTTCCTTTTTCATTCCACTCTTCTCACAATAGCATGGAACTGGAGCTTCTCCCTGGAGCCTCTCAACCAAATTCTTAAGAGAAATAGAGATGCAAAAATGTAGCTTCTCTCCCAGATGAGCTTTTCATACATCCTGGGTCCTCTCCAGGTCTCTGTTTTTCAGCAGAGCGCTGTCCCTGGGGGGTTATGTTACTGGAGACTTGCCACTAGTCTGGATCCACGAGTCCCACCACCATGCCACCTGCTCATGGACTGGCCTTTTCTCGGGCCCACTTCAACAATCTCCGTCACCATCTTGCCCTCTCCCATCAAGGGCAGCACAGGGGGTAAACCACTCGCTGAAGTTCATTCTCACTTGAATGTCTTGCTGAGTTTCTTCTCCGGAAATCCAGGTCCTGCCCTTTTATCAGGGCTCACTTCTGTAACTGGCTCCATCCTGAAGGATTCCCTCAGGGTCTCTGGGATTCATTCCTTATCACTAAGAGAGCAACTTACTTGCCCTCTCTGCATCCCATTACTCTAGTAAACACAAGCTCCCTCCTCCAATCTTTAAGAAGGTCTGACACATCTTTCAAGTGCAATGAGGTGCCTTAATTGAGTTCTCTGAGACCTTTGTGCCAACCCTGCCTCATCTACATTCAATTACCGCCCCAGGCCACTTCATCTTCAGCTGTTTAGGGGCAGCTGTGAGGGTAGCAGGCCAGACTCAGCCTGACTCTCATTAAAGAGACAAAATATTTGGGTGCCCAATTCCCATTTCAAGTTTTTAATCACCCAAATCCCTTAACTGCCTTTGAAAACATCAATGTAAAGGCTCAGTAAGCAACACTTTTCTGAAACATTAAAACGTTTGTATGAATGTTTGTATGAACAAGAGTACAGTCTCTTTTGAAGAGCTCCCCCACAGGTTTTTAGCAAGATGATTGCCTCCTCCACGGACCATAACACCTGAGGCGAAGGGTCCTCACTGTCAGTGCAGACAGTTGGGCAGTATCTCTATGGCTATGTCTACACTAGCACCCTACATTGAAGTAGCCTATTTCAAAGTAAGAACATTGAAATAGGCTACTTCAATGCGTATCATCTACACATCCTCCAGGGCTGGTGCCATTGACGTTCAACATCGAAGTAGCAACAGAGAACATTGAAAGGAGCCGCCCCGGAAGGAAATGTGGAGCATCCACACACACAAGTGCTCCCCATCAAAATAAGGGGCCAGCAAAGCCCCAAGCCGCTCCCTCAAAGGGCCCCTCCCAGACACACTCGGCCTGCACAACACAAGATCTACAGAGCCGACAACCGGTTGCAGACCCATGCATGCAGCATGGACCCCAAGCTGCAGCAGCAGCAGCAGCAGCAGCCAGAAGCCCTGGGTTAAGGGCTGCTGCATGCAGTGACCATAGAGCCCCACAGGGGCTGGACAGAGCGTCTCTCAACCCCTCAGCTGATGGCCGCCATGGAGGATCCTGCTATTTCGATGTAGTGGAACGCGGATCATCTACACATGCCCTACTTCGACATTGAACATCGAAGTAAAGCGCTATTCCCATCTTCAGATAGGAATAGTGATTTCGATGTCTTGCCACCTTACGTCTATTTCAACATCGAAATAGCTCACGGCATGTGTAGACGCGATGTGTACTATTTCGACGTTGTGCCAGCTACTTCGAAGTAGCCGGCTAGTGTAGATGCACCCTATATGTTATAAAGAGGCTTTTTATGTCATCAGTTTTAATGGGGCTTTTTCACCTGCTCACCTACTAATATAATATATGCCATCATGTGCCAGCAATGCCCCACTGCAATTTACATTGGCCAAACTGGACAGTCTCTGTGTAAAAGCATAAATGGACATAATTCAGACGTCAGAAATGGTAACATACAAAAGCCTGTAGGAGCACACTTTAATCTCCCTAGACACTCAGTAACAGATGTAAAAGTAGCAGTCCTACAAAAAAATAAAAATCTTCAAAAATAAACTCCAAAGAGAAACTACAGAGCTGCAATTTATTTGCAAATTTGACACCATCAACCAAGGATTGAACAGAGACTGTGAGTGGTTGGCCCATTACAAAAAACAGTTTTTCTGTTCTTCTTGTACACACCTCCACATTAGCTACTGATAATGGGCCACATCATCTCTGACTAAACTGACCTGAGTTCTCCTCTCTTGATGGTCACAACTCTACATTAACTGCTGACAATGAGCCACATCCTCTGTGACTGAACAGACCTTGTCAACTTTGGTCTTCCCCTTGACTGAGACTTCCTCTTTAAACCCTCCTCTGGAACCCCCTGACTCATGCACCTGATGAAGCGGGTCTCTGCCCACAAAAGCTTATGCTCCAAAACATCTGTTGGTCTATAAGGTGCCACAGGACTTCTTGTTGTTTTTGAAGATACAGACTAACTCGGCTCCCTCTCTGATACATTTTAAAGGTTCACCAGCTGCTTATTCTGAGATTGTTAGTAAATGGTGGACAACAGAACGCTGCTGGAACTGCTTTGACTACTCCTTCCAGAATTCCAGTTTGTCACTTCTTTTTGGCCAAACAAGCGTTTCCAGATTTGATCCAATAAATCTGCTTCTGTCCTGAGAGACCTGCCACAAAGACTTTGCATGCTACACAAGTGTGCCATCATGAAGATTTCAATCTGTTGTGCCCAGCTTTCTTTTTAATGAACTCCTTAAATAAATTTAGTCTGAAAATATTTTTCTACCCTTGGTTCCTGAGGTGATATTCAATGTTTCGTTGTGATATCAGCTGGCATAGAGTCCTTCTGATGATTGGTAAGTTTATATCAGTTTCCCGGGCACAATTTTAACATTTCCAAAGTAAGAGAAGGGAAAACAGTGCAATATAAGTAATTTTCAGATACTTTTCCGTGTGTGAATGTTCTCTGAAACATGGTTTATCCCTTATTCTGATGTAGTGCGCGCAGTAATATCCACCACCTAACTAAGCTACAGGTATATTCTTAATCATATGTGAGTTGCTGATACTGGCTGTATCTTCTCAAAACAAAGCAAGCAGTGCTGGAGCACCTTAAACATGAATAATTTTACTAATTAGGTAATGAGCTTTGTATCTTGTCACTCTCCCTATTCATGGCTTTAGTCTTTATCAGAGCAGGGAAAATTATTGATTAATCTGATGAAGTTCCTTCACCAAGAGAAAAAGAAATATATATCAAGAGACACGGCTATGATTTGTTTGCTTATTATCTAAAACTGGTAAAAAACAGCATGTGAAAAAACTTCAAAGGATGGGTTGTACGTGGGTTTCATTGGTCACCGCTCTGTAATCATGAGGTGTGTTCTTTTCACCAGACCCAGTAAGGCTTTATTTTGTTAGTGTCCTCCTACAAAACAAAAACAAAAAAAAAAACCAACCAAACAAAACAAAATCCTTGTATCCCAGAATGATTTAATTAAAAGATTCAATTAGAGAGAAGCACTATATGTCATAAATAAATAGCAAAGGGAGAGGAAAATTCAGAAGCATAAGCCAAAGAATTTGAAGTGAGATGACGTGGATCATGAGAGTGGTCAAAGGCCATTGGGAAAATGGCTGTTCAGATGGTAGGAAGTGCAAAGGAGGTTGCTTTCGTCAGAAAGTAGTGGGAAGATGCCACCGCTAGTTGAGTAAAGGACAGACAAACCAAAGACAAAATAGCCTGGAGCAAGACTATGGAGGATATAAGGTTGTCCATTTAGGACTTGACCATGAAGTGGATGTGCTGCCATTAGAAGAGTTTGAGGGAGATGTGACTGTATGTCTCTCTGCATGTGAAGGAAGGAGCAGCCGAGTTCTGCCTAGGTTGGAGCCTGGGGATCTGGGATTTAGAGGCCAATGAGGATGACATCTTAGTGGCGGTGACAGGAGATACAGTCAGGAATGAGGCTCACAGCAGGGATGGACTTCAGCACCAAAGATAAAAAGATTATAGATTCTGGCGACAAATAGGTGCGAGCAGAAGACAAAAACAGGAAGCACAAGGATGTGCTGCAGTGTTCCTGTGTGCCCAATGGAAGTGCTTGTTTTAGTTTTTTTTGTGTACACATTTATAAAACTAACTTCTGAGAACAGATTGCTAGCAGGGTTATTCTCTAAGAAAGATACCATCTCTCAGTGCTTTACATAGCTCACAGTTACATTCAAAACACTACGGGATTCTCTCTGAAAAGGCATTGGCTGAAACACGTGGGCAAAATTACTGCAAATAAGGTTGGTGTTGGGACAGGATATAGTTTATAAATGTCTCAATAAATATTTCTGAAATTCTTCAGATAAAATCCATCATTTTGAGAAACTGAAACTTAAACATGAAAAGGTGAATTTTTGAAGGCTCTGAGAATTCATAATTCCACTGAACAATAGTATTAACTTAAATTGCAGGAGTTCATTCTTCCTCCCCCACATTTCAGGCATCCAGAACATCTGCTGTTAGAAGTGAGTGTTCCTACTGCACCATCATATTAGCTATTTTGGTTCCTCAACATTTGTTTCCGTTCTGAAAGAACAGTTGAGTGGATAAGAAAAGCAAGTGCATGCATCAGAATCCCAGTATATAAAGAGTTGCAGAACAATAAAACTAGAGATAAGGCTGAGTGAAAACTACTGAAAACTAATCTTATGAAGTCTTCCCTCATGTATACTCAGGTGTTTAGAGAAAAAATTACTCTGCATTCATTAAAAAGTCAGCTCAATTGAGCAACCAATTTAGGTAGTCTCTTCAGAAGACACCTTCAACAGGTTTTACTGAAAACCATTTTGAAAACATCTCAATTGTGATCTGTTTTCACATTAGCACACAACCCAGATTTCCATGAAAATAAATGGCATGCATTCAAGTTTTATTTTGAATATGTTGTGCAATTAAGTACAGTCAAAATTAGAAGGTCCGAGGACTTTGGTAACTTAGCCAGAGTTATGGGTGTTTTGAAGAACTGTGGGGTGACTTTCTACAGTCTAAGTTGTACAGAAGATCATATTGGATGGTTCTAGCCTTAAATTCTGAGTCTGAAACAATGAAATAGTACACAATCACTGGCTGAACAAGTAATTTAGTCCTCTCTGACAATACTGGGTCAAAGGAATTGGAAAGGTCTCTGCGGCCGCATCTACACGTGCACGCTACTTCGAAGTAGCGGCGCCAACTTTGAAATAGCGCCCGTCACGGCTACACGTGTTGGGCGCTATTTCGAAGTTGAAATTGACGTTAGGCGGCGAGATGTCGAAGTTGCTAACCCCATGAGGGGATGGGAATAGCGCCCTACTTCGAAGTTGAACATCAAAGTAAGGCATGTGTAGCCGATCCGCATCCCGCAACATTGAAATAGCGGGGTCCGCCATGGTGGCCATCAGCTGAGGGGTTGAGAGATGCTCTCTCTCCAGCCCCTGCAGGGCTCTATGGTCACCGTGTGCAGCAGCCCTTAGCCCAGGGCTTCTGGCTGCTGCTGCTGCAGCTGGGGATCCATGCTGCATGCACAGGGTCTGCAACCAGTTGTTGGCTCTGTGGATCTTGTATTGTTTAGTGCAACTGTGTCTGGGAGGGGCCCTTTAAGGGGGCGGCTTGCTGTTGAGTCCGCCCTGTGACCCTGGCTGCAGCTCTTCCTGGCACCCTTATTTCGATGTGTGGTATTTTGGTGTGTAGACATTCCCTCGCAGTGCCTATTTCGATGTGGTGCTGCCCAATGTCGAAGTTGAACGTCGACGTTGCCAGCCCTGGAGGACATGTAGACGTTATTCATCGAAATAGCCTATTTCGATGTCACTACATCGAAATAAGCTATTTCGATGTAGCATGCACATGTAGACGTAGCCTGCGTGTCTTAGAACTCAAACAACATAAATTCCATTATAGTAATAGCCAAAATTTGTCAAACCTTGGTGCCTACAGTGCTAATATAGTTCCATATTGAAGCTCTGCAACTTTCACAGGCATTGACACCCAGCGTTACTCCCATTGACTTGAATGGGAAGGAATATTTGCTCAGCAACTTTGAAAATTCGGTCACTCTTATGTAGGTGCCTAAATAAGGATCTAGAAGCTTCCTGCTTATCCCAGAAGATCTGGATTGTAGAGGTTAAGTCAGGAAAGGTCAACAACTTCCCTGCAACAGTTGAGGAACCTCTGTGTCCTCTTATAGGTTTTAGAGCAGGAAATACCCACCTGCCCTTTAAATCATATGGTTACTTTCAAGGCCTGATTCAACTCCCATGTAAGTGAATGGGAATTCACCTCTAACTCTGATGAGCTTTGGCATGAACTCTTCAGGACCCAGTTTTGAATTTGCATCGGAGGGATAGCCAAGTTTGGTTTTGTGGATACAAATTATGAGGAGTCCTGTGGCACCTTAAACACTAACAGATTTACTAGGACATGAGCTTTCTTCTTCACCAGCTGCATGGAGTGGAAATTACAGAGGCAGGCATAATATTTATATACTTAAATATATAAATTGATATATATATCAATATATTTATGCCTGCCTCTGTAATTTCCAGTCCTTGCACCTAACAAAGAGGGTTTTGGCCAACAAAAGCTTATGCCCAAATAAATCTGTTAATCTTTCAGGTACCACAGGACTCCTCATTAACTATGAATTTGTTATTTCATTCATCCTTATTAGAACTTTTTTCAGTCAAATAAGAAAGTGAATTTAGGATCTGAGGAACAGCCATTGAATTCATCCCATGTCAGTGTGCCAGACTATGCTTTTTTTGGCAATTACACAGCATACAGACCTATGGGTATTTAAAAATTAGTTTTATGGGTTCTCCTGTAGCTAATCACCCCAATACCATGTCATTAAAATAACAAGTCACAAAGCATTACATAAGATTCTTATGTCTGCTCTGTGCTCATGCAAAGCTCACTTCGTCATCCTCAGGGTCCTTGACTGATTGACAACATATTAAATACCAGGGACTCAGAACCAATCTCCTTCTCCTTGTTGACATAGCAATTCCAAAGACATTAGCTCTTTATTACTACCTGACCTTTTTTTTACCCCAACACACTAATGAGAGAAAGGCGGTACCAGAAAAGGAATACTGCAACTATTAGAAGATGACAGAGCAGGGCAGGGTTTACCTATGCCTCATGGGCAAAACATGAGAGCCAGTCATGTAAAGAAAGCAGATTACCAATTAACCAAGGGCCTAACTGAAGCTCCCTGACTTGCACTGAATAGAGCCTGGTGTATACACAGATGCATTACAAATACATCTGGGTAAGTAACTGGTTTTTCAGTTCAGTGGTAGGTCTGAAAAGCTGGTGGGGAAAAGGGGTAGGGACAACTGGAAACTTTCCCAAATTTTTGGTGAATTGAAAAAGTCAGTTTTGGGTCTGTTTTAGAGTGGAGGGGGGGCTTACACTTGATCCAAGAACCCATTGTATAATTGTAGAATAACTTAAAGTAGGCTAAAGAAGGCATTCATAAGCATATTGGAGAGATCCGTGCTGCTTTGGCAGGTTTTGGAATGGGCTAGGTGACCAAACAGGACCTTTCACCTCCACTCTCTGTGAATATACAACAAAGACTGCAGGGACTTTGTTACAGCTAAGATGGCAAATAATTCCACATGTCACTTTTTTATGAATAACCATAGCACTGCTATTTATCACGTTACCAACATGGTTCATTTGCACACTTCCATACCATGGTAGCAGTGGACTGCCAAAGGAATCTACATTACCTTTTCATGATGCATGAAAACATGGCCTGATAAAGTGTTGAGCAACTCCAACGAGGTGCTGAACACTCAAAGTGTCATTGACTTCAGTGGGAATTGAAGGCCCTCAGCACCACTGAGACCTTTGTTCAGTATCCTACTGAGACAGCCGGGAGAAGGCACACCTTTTTTTGAGTCCTATCCTGTCATTCTACCAGAATACTCATGCTAACCCTACTAACTGGGCTACAACCCACTCTGTCCAGTTGGCATCCCACAGACCCTTTGTTGAGACATCATCCTTAACAGGAAGTATCCACCATTGCTGCCAGCCCTTTCACTGTTCCTCTTGGTCCAGCAAGTGAGCACAGAGACCTCAGCAGTTAAGCCCATCCACTGCTCCCCTACCTTCAGCTTTCTCCATCCTCAGCTTTGGCTCTCTAGTTTAGCAGTCAGCAGGCATCTTCCTGTGCTGGTCTCTGACTGTCTGACCACTGCCGACCTATCTTGGGAAAGTCAGCCAACAAACTCCGATGGCTGCTCCTCTGACTTCATCCTACCAGCTACAGCTTATCAGGGACCTGCTTTCAGGCAATTCTCATCTGCCCCTTTTCTGTCTGCCCCAGGCTCATCAGGTCTCTTTGCTTCTTTTCATGCCCAAGTGTCCTTACTCAAGCCTGATCAGTGTTTTGCTTTGATGACACCTCAGTGACCTATGTCCCTAGTGCACGTTCTTAAACCTCTGTTTCTGACTGCACCAACTTCCAGATTCTTCTGTCCTCAGTGGCTTTTCCCTGCTTTTACTTAGCAAAAAATAAAGTTGTTCACTAAGGTCATTTTTTTTAAATTTGTCACACTGCAGGTTAAAATACTTTAAAAATATATATGATTTGTTTCTTTGGTCACACATCACTTTTTAATAGTTTCGGGCTATTTTTGAATGACTGGAGATGGCTTGTTCAGTCAAAAATTTATTAATAAGGATTGCAGGTAGCAGAATTTGCATAATTCCACATTGCCTTTTCTTTTTCAGTAAAGGAAAACTAATGCCAAGAGCTTTTTACAAAATGAATAGGTCTGGTAAATCAAGTGAGGGGTAAAGATGAACAAAAAGACAACGAATGTATGGAGCACCTGACTAGTTTCCAGATGCTAAAGGTGCATTTTCACAAACAGAAATGAAGTTTGCATGCTTTTAACTGCCACCATAGGAAAGTGAAGAGCAGTTCTCCATGGTTCAGTCTGAGGATCACTGAATGCTGCTCATGTGCAGCAACTTCTTTTCCATCTTACTCATCAATACGCGTGTTATACTTCCTTATAGATCAGCATGATACCTAGATGGTCTTTGAATTAGGTTAATTTCTTTCTCAATCCTCCCAGCCTCCACCAATCCCCATCTATTGACTTTAAGTGTAACATTTACCTTAGAAGAAGAAGCTTCAAACAAAAGCACTGTAGCCATTCAATGGTCACATGAGGGCTGAGCCAATATCCATTGAAAGTAATGTAAAGATGTCCATTGGCTATCCTTACCCATCTTCCCATATTCCATTTACTACTGTTCATTTCCCTCATTTCCTGGCCATGTTAACCAAACATCTCTTTTTCCAGGAGGGATCTGTCTTGCCTTTATAAGAGATGTGCTTTTTATAATTCAGGGGAGGGTTAGTAAAGTGCTTAAGAAAGGGTAGAAAAAAGACTTTGGGTTTCCCAACTGACAGGTTTTCCAAACAGAATGCAAAAGCACTGGATCTTTGGAGGCTTGGATCTGGATTTAGACTTCCTGGCAAAGAAGAACCTCAGATCAGTAATTTTGTCTCAGAGGCCCAAGAGCCAGCCTGGGGCACCAAGAGAAGGGTCCCTCCTGGATTGGGCAATAGGTGCAGACCCTCCTGGACTTTTGATGTGAGGAAGATCTACTCCAAGACCCCAAGGTGAAGTGCCATAATGCCCAAGCCTATTCTGGATGGACACCACCCTGGCGGAATGAGGCCACCTACTGCTGCAGCATGGAGGAAGTCCAAGTGAAGGTGAAGGAATTAGATCTGAACCCAGTATGCTGTCCGACACTCTGGACATCCACTACCTGCCTCTATTACCAGCGGGCCCAGGCTTGTACCTAAGTTTAGACCTGGCAAAGAAGACCCTTAGAAATAGAATTTGTTTAAGTAGACACGGATGTTACACTGAAAGTGCAACAGATCGTTGAATCAGCTATGGCTACTTTGTGCAAAAGAGACTCAGAACAAGAATTTTCATCCTTGAAACCACTGCAAAACCTGGAAATGAAATGTATCATAAAACCAGTTATGCCTTGGTTGGTCAGTGCAAGCCTTACTTGAAGAACTGTGGTAATTCTAGAGCCTCTACATTGCCTTCAATGGCCTTTGGATAAAGCCCATACAAATTTTGCTCTGACTATAGCCAGCCCTGAAAATCATGTCTGCCGAGGGAGACTTCCCCCCGAGATGGCTAAAAGACACTAAACTGTAGCCAGCCCTGAAAATCATGACAGCCCAGGGAGATATCCCCCAGATGGACAAAAGACCCCTGACTCTGAGAGGACAGCCACTCTAATGACAAAGTGTTTTCTTCTGTTGCCTGGAAATCATGTCCGCCGAGGGAAACTTCTCCCCAATGGCTAAAAGACCCCTGACTACAGCCAGCCCCCAAAAAACATGACCACTAAGGGAGATTTCCCCTGGGTGGATAAAAGACCCCCGAATAGCAGATAGCCCCCCAATAAACAAGCTGCTGAGGGAGACTTCCCTTGGATGTCTACAGGCCCCTCCCCATGCACAAACTGCCTGGTACTCTGCGCAGCATGTACTTTATTGGTTAGGGGTCAAGCCATGTGATGCAACTGGGCACGGGAAAGTTCCAAGTGTGTGGCGCCTCCGGGGGGGTGGGGCGCAGGAAGGGAAGGGATCTAGGGGTTAGGACAAAATGTAAATGGCTGAAAAGAAGTTTCTTGTCCAAGAACGACCCCTACCCACACACTAGCTGCCACGTGATGCGGGTGAGGGAAAGTCATAGAATGTACGGCACCTCTCAGGGTGGAGAGGGAGGGAATGTGGGGGCAGGACAAAATGCGAATGGCTGAAAAGAAGTTCCTCATCCTATCATACAAGCAGGACCCCCACCCACAGCCTAGCTGTCACGTGCTGCAGGAGGTGGGGCAGTGGCTGGCGACAGGCAGTACGGAAAAAAAAAAGACAGCTAGCAAAGATAGACACAGAACCACAAATCTTGCACTAATAGCCACAGGCTTCAAGGTGTCAAATTGAAATGGTCTTCCTGTTGCCTAATTTTTCCATAACTGAGAGCAGTGGAGATTGAAGAAGCCAGAGTGGAAAACTGTGGGGCATTGTGGGGCACATACAGGACATCTCTGGAAGCTAATGAATTTGATTTAAATACATGGTGCTTCTTCACTACCCTTCATTCCGAATTTTAAATTCAAACTGAACATTACACCCATCAGATTCCTACGGTATTATGATATCGATATTATGCCGATTTTAGTATAGCATAAATCGAGCTAACGGAGTTTACAGTGAAGACAGGCACTTGGTAAAATCAGGCTAAATGGCTTAAAAATGATACTATCTCATAGTGTAGACATAGCCAGAGTGAGACCAGAGGGCTATGGGGGAGTAGTGGATGGGAAATATATTTGCCCCATATTAAATGGGTCCCTGTTCCAAGGGTAAACTAACAGAGGCTACTCTAGAACTAGCAAGAAGCTTCCAGAATCAATCACGGCTATTAATTGAAGTCAATGGACATCTTTTCAGTATTTACAGTGGATACTGGCTCAGACTTTGTGTAACTATCAGTTGGCTACGTTATTGCTTGAAGCCAGTTAGGAGATTTTAGAGGCAAGTGAATCAGACTAATGAAAAATACCTGGGGCCAATGCAGAACCAGTTAAAATTGGTTAAAAAGGGCTCCTCTTCTGGTATCTCAGTGTGCATAAGGAGCTGAGGAGATAAGAAGCCAAAGACATAAGGAGCCGTGGAGAATCTTGGCGGATCAACCACAACAAGGCTCCAGAGAGAAGAGCTTGTGAGTAAGGAAGGTGCTGGGGAGGGCCACGGGGAAGTGGCCCAAGGAACTGCAGCTATCACACAGCTACTAGTGGAGGCATTTACAGACAGCTGCTTTCACAGAGTCCCTGGGCTGGAACCCAGAGAAGAGGGTTGGCCTGGACTCCACCCCTCACTTTCTCCCCACTACAGCATGGGAACTGGGTTGGTTTTGGTAAAGAGGTTTGTCCTGCTCTGTACCACTTGGAGGGGTCACACAGACTATGGATTAGGTTTCCCCACATTGCTCCATGCTGGCCAATGATGAAAGCAGTTCAACAAACAAGCTGGTGCCCTAGAGAAAGTACCTAAAAGGAGTGCTGCTGTGAGGCTCTGAGGCAAGCAATCCACCTAAAAGCATGGACCCACCAAGGCTGAGGAGAAGCTTTGTCACAGTGCATTGTAATGGCTCGTAGATGATGCAAAAACCTCAACTGAGCTCTCCAGCATAGACAAAAGTACCATGCTTCAGAGCCAGTTCAAGATACAGTCATGTTCTGTCCTAAGATCTGGCTCCAAAAAGTCCAATAGGTATGGCCCATAGGATAGCCAAGCTTTAGTCTTCTCAGTAAATACATCAAAGGAGGTAAACCTAGATAACACTACAGTTACCATTAAGCATGTAGTCAGACCCTACACATACAGCCACAGGGAACTCATATACAGAGCAATTAGACCGTCGACTATGACATGGGCTTTTACCTGCTTCTTTCAATTTTTAGCTCCAAATGACATACTGTAGCTGACACCAGCAAATTCTACAAAGCCTGCCCTTTTGGTGGCATCCCATACCATTCTTCTGGGATCATAATAATTCATTCACATACCCAGATTAGCTTGTATAAATAAAGCAGCGGATACTAGGCCAAATGCATTCCTTTCTCTTCTAAGCTGCCATCTACTCTGGGACATCTTTTTTCAACTGTTGCATCTCTGCCTTTTATCTGCAAAATTTGCACATATTTGCACATGTGCCCAGTCCTGCTCTGGCAGGTAGAAACAAGCACTGCACACATAGAAATTCAATGACATTTAGCAAATCAAAAGGTCTTCCTGCTGTCATAACTCAATTCACAGAACAGCTTAGGTTTTATTTCTCAAATCTACTCAAGTACTAAAACTAGGTAAAGCTTTGATCTGGGGCCCAGTTACACCTCCAGCAAGGCAGAGCCACACCAGGGACAGGGAAGACCCAAAGCACCTAACCACAGGTGTTTAGAGTTCCCCTGAAATCATGCCTCCTGCACAGATGTGGGAATGACCAGAAAAATAGTTCTTGCTATAGCTGTAGTCTGGACCCACAGCCTCTTGCAGACATTTCAGTGGACAAGTTCACAGCCTGAGCCTCTTCCTGAACACATGCTCTTTGGCACGTAACGGCTCCCTCTCCACGGATGTGGTTGTGGAAAGAAATCTGGCTTTCATCTCTTCCCCTTCACTAGTGCACCCTGGAAGGGGGAGATAATGTAGCCATTGGTGCATCCAGATTAGAAAAACAGGAGCACAATTTCTAATGCATAATGGTAAACTGCTCAGGCTATTAAAAGGTGTTAATTGTCTCTTAAGGGAGATCATGCTGCCTTGAAAGAGAATTCTAAACACACGGCCTGCATTTTTCATCCAATGATGATCCAAATATAGTCATATCTTTAGTCCAAGTGAGACATCCTAGAGTGCAGTAGAACAGAGGATTTGCTAGATTAGATCAAACCATCTTCCCTTCTCGTGAAATTTCTTGCCTGAAAGCATAAAATATCTGAGACTCTAAAACACTGCCAACTCTGCTATCTGTCATAAAAATATACAGTTGGCAGCCATATGCAGGACATTCCTTCCTATCAGTATTTAAATCATATCTGCTGTCGCCAAATGCCATTTCAGCCAAAGAGAAAGGTGCAGCAAATGTTGACGAGATGAAGGCTGCAGGAGGAGGTAAAAGCAGACTGGGTCAAAAGAGTAGAGGCCATGAGAAATGGCATGTTGCAGAAATTTAAAGCAATGCCAGAAGACTGACTGTTAGGGTACCCAAGGTACTTAATTAGTTAACTGTGTGGGACATGTATAGAAATGAAAAGGGGAAAAGCTACTGTGGATCAAAGAACAAAGTGAATGAGAATTGAGCTTTATGACTCAACATTTTATCTATTCTATAAACTTTTGTCACAAATTACACAATGACTTTGTCTTCTTCTGCCATGCCACCATTTGCATATTGATTTATGTTAAGGTTTTTGGAGATATCTACCATTAAATGATTTAAGTTTGATAAATTCATTTGCCATCTGTAGGATCTGCCATATATGGCTGAAATCTTATAATTTCTCACTGCCATTACATCCAAGCTCCAGTCCTGGTTTCTCCTTCAGCCTAAAACTTGCACCTTAGCCCAAAGGCCAATGCAGATTTTAATGCCTACATCTACTAAAGACTGCAAATTGCAGCCCTAATTCCAATCTTGTTTAAGGCACAATAAGATTGGAGCAACTCAAATGAAGTTAATTGGGTAAACCTAGTAAAATAAGAATTTCTTAATTTCTCCACAGAGCAGGTTATTTAAATGTTTCAGTTAAATGCAAATGTTTCACAGAGGAAGGAAAAAAGATAATTGAGTGTGGGAAATATAGTGACTCATCTGACACTGACAATAGAAGGTATGGAGATTTGTTAATAGCAAGCCAAACCCCAAGTTGATCTGAGCTCTACAGCTTTGAAAAGGTAGGCAGAGGCTTTGGTGCTAACCAAAAGCATTGTAGAAGAAAGGATAAAAGTTCTGCTTTGTAGTTCAAAAAATACTGTGCTCAAATTCTGGGTCTTATAGAGCTACATAGAATTATTACTTCCTTTTTTTTCTTATCCCAGGGTAAATTTTGAACCTGTAAGTCCCTGTTGGAGTTCACAATATTAAATACTTCATAAGCTAGAATAAAAACTTGAGCCACATAAAAAAGGGATGATTAGAAAAACAGCCTTACTAGAAAAGGGCAATTTAAACTGCTAAGTTAAACAAAATACAATAAAGGTTAATCCTTCCTGTGCTTCAAAAAACCCACACCCAAGCACTCCACATTGCCAAGAGGATATTGAATTAGCCTGTGTGTATCTGGTCAAACTTGATCATTGAGATGACTAATCCTCTATCACAACTAATAAAATAATAAAATAAAATAAAATACATACATACATACATATATACACATACGCACATTTTAAGTAGTTGAACTACTACTTTGTCTGTGAATACTACTAGCACAATGTTCAGTACTGTGAGGCTACAGTTACACCACAGGAATCTGTTGACAGAAGTCACTGTCAGAAGAGATTTCCAACAAAACTTCTGTTGAAAGAGTGTGGCCACACACAAAAGCCAATCAAAGAGTATTCAGCTCTGCTGACAGAGCAGCTGGACTGCCTGGCTGCTCTCTTGACAAAACCGGCACATGTAAGCACAATTTCTGTCGAGAGAAGGCCCTCACACGCCAGCTTCCTGCCCCAGAGCATCCACACAGCGTTTTGTTGACAGATTCTGTCAACAGAAGCATTACGCCTCATGTTTGAGAGGCAGAACGCTGCTGACAAAAGTGCTGAGTTTTGTCAAAAAACTGTTGACAAAATATATTTTATGTCTGGATGTTCCACCAGTTTTGTTGACAAAACCAGAAGAGGGGAAGTTCATAAATGTCTAAAATGGAATTATTCACAACCCCCTGGGAATTATTCAGAGTTCCATTGTTTATTTTCAATTTTTTTCATGTGACTTTGAGAAAGTAAAATTCACAAATCCAAACACTGAAGTCCTTCAAGTATCAAACAGGCACTATATGGAAGTTTTCACAGCTACTTAATGTATCTCAATAGCGGCGGATGGATTCCCCTTCAAGCAGGAAAAGGGGTTCTTCTAGCTGAGAACAGAAACATAGCAATGGGACAATCTGAACAAACTTTTATTTTATTTTTCCTATCCATGCAGATGGAGAGACCATGTGAATATCCACAGTGTCAATCTGTCACCTGTCACCAGCTTGACTTAATTCAGTACAAAATGAGGTGTTGGATAAAGCTTTATTCATATACATATGAGCTGCGTCTACACGTGAACGCTACTTCGAAGTAGCGGCACCAACTTCGAAATAGCGCCCGTCGCGTCTACACGCGTCGGGCGCTATTTCGAAGTTAACTTCGACGTTAGGCAGCGAGACGTCGAAGTCGCTAACCTCATGAGGAGATAGGAATAGCGCCCTACTTCGACGATCCGCGTCCCACAATGTCGAAATTGCTGGGTCCTCCATGGCGGCCATCAGCTGGGGGGTTGAGAGATGCTCTCTCTCCAGCCCCTGCGGGGCTCTATGGTCACCGTGGGCAGCAGCCCTTAGCCCAGGGCTTCTGGCTGCTTCTGCGGCAGCTGGGGATCTATGCTGCAGGCACAGGGTCTGCAACCAGTTGTCAGCTCTGTGTATCTTGTGTTGTTTAGTGCAACTGTGTCTGGGAGGGGCCCTTTAAGGGAGCGGCTTGCTGTTGAGTCCACCCTGTGACCCTGTCTGCAGCTGTGCCTGGCATCCCTATTTCGATGTGTGCTACTTTGACGTGTAGACGTTCCCTCGCTGCGCCTATTTCGATGTTGGGCTGAGCAACGTCGAAGTTGAACATCGACGTTGCTGGCCCTAGAGGACGTGTAGACGTTATTCATCGAAATAGACTATTTCGATGTCGCAACATCGAAATAAGCTATTTCGATGTTGGCTGCACGTGTAGATGTAGCCTTGATGTGCACCTGTGGAAGAAATAGTGTATTTTTTCCCCAAAATGGTGGTTTTTGTCATGAAGGGGAACAAAATGAGAATTCCAAATGTGGATAGCTGCACTTGTATTTTAAGGCTAATAGTTAGGCTCTTCCAATTTATAGCCATGAAAAGCATGTCATGGATCATGAAATCTAGTTTTCCTCAGAGAAATCTGTTTTTTTTCCTATTTGTTTGTTTTCTGTGCTTTTACCTTACACTATACTGATCGCATGGAGGACCAGTGTTTTTCAAATTGGGAATCTTGTTCCCAAAGAGAATTATGAGGGGCTGCAAGGTTATTTTAGGTGGGATGGCAATAGTGCTACCCTGACTTCTATGCTGCTGTCAGATCTGGGTGGCTCGACAGGGCGGCTGCTGGCCAAGTGCCCACATCTGAAGGCAGCAGCAGTGCAGAAGTAAGGGTGGCAATACCCTACCATGCCATCCTAACTTCCATGGTGCTCCTGAACAGCAGCCACCACTCTCCAGAGCCCAGCTCTGAAAGCAGTATCACTACCAGCAGGAGTAGAATGATTGAATCATAGGGTTGGAAGAGACCTCATGAGGTCATCAAGTCCAACCTCATGCTGAACACAGGCCCAAGCACTACTAAATCAACCCAACCAGGACTTTGTCAAGCCAGAATTTAACGACCTGTAGGGAAGGAGATTCTATCAACTCTCTAGCTAACTCATTCCAGAGCTTTACTGCTCTCCTAGTAAAATATGTTTTCTAATACCCAACCTAGACCTCCCTGACCACAACTTGAGATCATTGCTGCCCAGTCTGCCCTCTGTCACCTCTGAGAACAGGTTCTCTCCACCCTCTTTGGAACGCCCCTTCGGGTACTGGAAGCTGCTATCAAATCTCTCCTCACTCTTCTCTTCTGTATACTAAATAAGCCCAAATCTCCCAGCCTCTCCTTTTAAGTCATGTGCTCCAGCCCCATAATCATTTTTGTTGCCCTCCACTGGACTGTCTCTTGTGCATCCATATCCTTTCTGTAATGGGGAGTGGGGCAGTACTCCAGATGTGGCCTCACTAAGGCTGAACAAAGTGGAATGATCACTTCCCTAAACTGTCTGGCAATACTGTTACTAATGCAACCCCATATGCTGTTAGCCTTTCTGGCTACAAGGGCACACTCATATCCAGCTTCTCATTCATTGTAATCCCCAGGTCCCTTTCTGCAGAACTGCTGCTTAGCCAGTCAGTTCACAGCTGTAGTGGTGCCTGGGATTCCTCTCCCTACAATCAGGAGGGAGGGATAGCTCAATGGTTAGAGCATTGGCCTTGTAAATTGAGGGCTGGGGGTTTAATTCTTGAGACAGATGTGGGGCAGGCTGGAATTAAAAAAAAGTGTCAGGAATGGTGATAAATCCTGCAGGGAGTGCACGGGACTGGACTCAATGACCTCTCAAGGGTGCTTTGAGCTCTATGAGATATGTTGTTTGGGTAGCTCTCCATGAATCTGTATGATGGTAACAATATGAGATTTAGTAGGGATGACATATTTGACCTTTCAAAACCTGGACACCCCTGAGAGGGGGTGTATCCACACCTACCAGCTCACATTGTATCAATATGCTATAACACATTAATACAATGTGAGCTGGTAAACACAGATACACTCCCTTTCAGGGGTGTCCTTTCTTTATATGGCAACCCTAGATGTAGGCCCCATAGGAAGTAGTGCCCAAAGATTCCAAAGCAAGAAAACTCTGCAGCTCCCTGATTGGTACATGTCTACTATTTAAACCAAGAAGTTGTGTTAGGGAGATGCCTGAGCAGCAATGCAGACTATTGTCTGCTACTGCTAAACACCCCCATCTTTTGTTCAGTCTTGCTCTGAACTCTTATGTTCAACCTTGGTCTGTCTCAAAAATGTCTTGATTCTTGTCTTTGACCCTGGCCACTGGATACTACTCTGTGTCCCTTGACACTTTAACTCAAGTTGTGGAGACTTCAAGTTATGGAGGGGCTCTGCCAAGACCCCAGACTTAGCCAAGATGGAGGCTGTCACGTATTATCACATATCATCTTATGATAAATGTATTGAATTGCAACCAATTCCAAACATGAGATTAGTGCCATGGTGATTTGGTGTGTGAGCAGATAAGTGCTTTGCCTGGCCACAGATAATGGGAGTTTTTCTGGCAATTGGCATGCAAGTGAAGTTACATGTTTCTTGTGAACTATCTCACTGTCATTCCAGACAGGAACACCAGTAATAAATCAGTTACTCTGCAAAACAATCTCATGTAAAACTGGCAGCTGAGTAAGCTCATTATACTTCATTAGCCTGGAAATGCCCATCACAGCAAAGCTTTAACACTCCCAGAGGAAAGTAATTTTACTCCATGAGTAGTATTCCATCTGGGAGTAAGCTTTCTGGTGCTTATTTGTTAATTCATCCACGCAACAATATGTTCTTAGTAGACAATCTAGAGCTGGTGCAGTGTAGGCAAGATCACAGTCCTTCTGCATCTCACTTTATAGTCTGTAATATGAGAAGAGTAGCTCTTGCTTACCTCATGGGATGTAGTAACTAGGATACATATGTGAATGATCATGAGGCACTCAGAGGTTATGCTAGTGGAAACCTTATCACCAGAGTAGAGCACCCTGGTGGAGCATTCTGCATGAGAAATGGCTGAATTTGGATTCGAGGCAAGGCTTTCTGTGGTGTCTCCTCCGTACAGAAAATTACAAAGTGGGCTTGTTGGGAGGGAGGAAGATGGAAAAGTTGTACTGGGGCATTGAGCTCAGAAAGACCTGTCTGCCCCGCCCCCAAATCTCTACAAAATCTAAGTACAAGTGAAATCGGAGGGGGGGAGACCCCAGCAAACATGACATTCCAGGACCCCACATTTCTCCTGATGCACTTGTTCAATCACTTCTGAGACTGCTCCCAGTGCAAAACCCTCATCAGCAGTAGTTGGAACACGACTACACCCTGGAACAGAACCCTGGGCAATTCTGCCACACTCCTTCCCTAGGTGTGATTGCAGCCAGATTGCAGTATGATGGGCTAGGTGGAGCCCCTGAAGTGTTCTGGCACTTAATTAGCAAGCTTGGAATTATGCAATTAGTTGTAGGTGGAAATGTTTTTTATGAGGTGCTCTATGGACATCTGTCAGCGTTTCAAATAAGACGGGTTGATTCATAAGGGCATAGTGTAGTGTATCTGCCCCAGTCTTACAGGTTGTTCATGATTTACTGCCTCCTCAGCCACCCCTCTTGTCCAGGAGTGAGCTCTGCAACATCCCTACCTCAGTGTCATTTCACCAGGGTTTTCCACCTCTCCTGAGTATTCATGTGTCTCAGCCCTCTGGCTGGGTCATTCTCAGGATTCAGTTGCCTTGCATGGATAAATAAACACCCACAAACATCTCCATAAACAAAAGTGCTTCCATCCTACTTGGGGGTGTCCCTTCTTCAGCTCGCTCCCACACCTTCTTACCTGGAGCCCTTCCTGTGCTGGCTGCCACCCCACTTCCCCAGTATCTTTGCCTCGACTTAGAAGCTGTTGCAGGAAACCCCCCTCCCTCAGTGCCATGCTCTTGGCCTCCAACCCTCTGAAGCTACCTTCCATTTTCTGTCAAGCAGCAACTCCTGGGGCCTACCCCCTGGAGCCAAAAGTTTGCCCTCCCCCTTCCGCAACTCAGGGAACCCTCAATTGGTGGGCTGTCCTCCCTTTGAATGTCACACAAGACTCAGGCAGAGTGGCATAGGACTAACTGAAGAGGGCTGCCTGACTCAGTGTCTCTTGGTCTCTAAATGGGCAGGCCTCTGTGTTACACTGGCAATGAACTTAAGTACAGTGGCGGTATACCTATAAGTCTACCTCTTAAAGTGACTACTCCAGAATACTGGCAGCATTCAGCTAGATTTAACTGCAGTGCCATAAATACATTAAAATGGGTTGGAGGGGACAAGTAATAAATTGACAAGAGATGTGTGTCATGCTCCATATGATTCAAAAGCTAGGCTTTGTAGCAAGTGTTATGCTATAACTCCCATGGAATAGAAAGGGTTAATTCTCGGTGGGTGGAGGAAGTCCCACCCTTTCCCAGCCACACTGGGCATGCTCCAAGTGATGGGTTAGTATAAAAGGGAATGATTTAGCTCATTTGCTCTTGCAGAGGGAGGATCTGTGGCAGGAGCTCCAGAGCGGCTCAGCCACAGACCCTGACAGCGGGAGGCAGAGACTCGAAAGTGCAATGAGCCTCCAGAGCTGGTGGAACCCTGGGGAGTGGCTTGTGCTGCAGAGCCTGAGGACCCTGAATCTTCACAGATGGCCCCAACACCAGGGATGGCAGCAAATTACCTTGGAAGGATGCATGAGTGGTATCTCCCCCCTGAGTAATTTGGACATATTTTGGTGGGATTCCCCACTGAGCGAGGGGTAGACCATGCCTCACTGCCAGGGCTCTGAGTTGGGGCCCCTGATGGGGCTGCCCAACCCCTCAGTCTAGTGACAGTTCTCTTGATAATGGCCATTGGGCTGTGCTGCTCTGTCATCGAGGGCTATTTTATAGACTCTGGCCATTAGTCACTGACATCCCACAACCTACAGCTTTCCTGTAGGCTCTGTCCATAAGGCTGCACAAGGGCTATTCTATAGACTTGGATCGTTTGGTCATTCTGCTCGTTGCTAATAGAGGTGTGAGGCAGTAAGAGTGTTGTCCACACACTCCAGTGGCAGCCCATCTTCTATAGGACAGTGTGTGAATACACCACCATGGCAGAATCAGGCTATTTTGAGATACTCCAGCTCTGTTCTCTTCTTGATCTGGAAATACATTTTAGGGGCAAGAAGGATAATGGAAATGGTGGAGAGAGTAGTTTTTAATCAGTTTAATTCTCTTTGCCCAGGTGTTTAGTCATAGGAGTGAGTGGTACCTGCCTCATACTTTGACCGTGATAAGAGTTTTGTACTTTCCAAGAAATGCTACAGAAAATGACAATCGCACTCTTAAGCAAATGTGATTTCCAAAAGCAAAAATGAACATGGTTAGTTTTTATTGGGAATAAGATTGTGGTGATGGAGGAGCTCTTTTATTCAAGAGTTGAGTCAAGAAGAAAGTATGAAAGCAAGTCTGCTCAGCTCATAATGAAATGGCAAATGTGTTTTGCACAATCCTATTTGAAAAGGCACCAGGTGAAGTAGACGGCATGAAGCACTCATTAGCAAAAGCTGCCTCTGTCCCTTTGTCCAACACTCAAACATCTCAAAAGAAATCAAACCACTGAGCTTTAATGCCCACTGCCAGCAGAGTCTTTGTAACTCAGAGCCATGATCCCATCTGCTCTGGTTGTGGAGAAACAGAGGTATCTGACAGCAGATGAAAGAATGGAAAGGTGATGTGAATAGTGATTGATCTAGGACAAGAGAATGCAGCTGTGCGTCTTCATTATCAGAACTTGTAAAGCTTTTCTTATTTTCCCTCTCCCCCTAGGATGAATCTTGGTAAAGCAAGGGGTTTTACAGCATACCTCCCCCATTCTCTTCTCCTTTCCACATGGATCCTTTAGTCTCAACTATATCTGTTTTTGCCTCTTCCATGGACATTTCACGTATTGAATGAACCTTGGGATGGCCATGGAACATGGACACGTGGGTGTCTCTCTGTCACTTTCCATCAATGCACGTAACATGACTCTGAACATTTAACCGCAAAGCATATGCATCAGAGGTATTCAGAATTCAAGTGGAAAACCATGTGCATTGAATGAAGGTGTATTGTGAACATCCCACCTCATGTTACCAGAAAGGAGAAACTACCCAGGAGTTAGAGCAGCAGAGACTTTCCATCTCCTAGAACTTACAACAGCACAGCTGGTGCATTCCAGGTATCGGCATCTGAAGTTCAGCAGCATATTTTACTGGGTCTGTATGTTGAATGCTAGCAGCAAAGCCCAAAGCTGGGTAGGGATGATGCTGTTAGCAAGCTGCCCCCCACTTCCCCTGCAGTGTCTCACTGCATTTCCCACATAACATTGTCTTTACTTTTGGCATGCTCCTCTATGTCCCTTTTAGGAAACTGACCAGGGCAGCAGCCTTGGTCAGTTTCCTGGCTCCAGCCAGTGGAGGGGAGCCAGGAACCAGGGCCAGCCTGCTTCCCAGCTCCCCTCCACTCCTTGGAGCCAGGAAACTGACAAGGGCTGCTACCCTGCTCAGTTTCCTGGCTTTGCAAGCAGAGGAGAGCTGAAAAACAGACTGCTGCTTGGTTCCCAGATCCCAGCCACTACTGGCACTGGGCAATCACTCCTGTCAGCAGTTTCCCCACTCCTGTGGGGGCGGCAGCCTGACTCTCACTGCTGCCACTGACAGAAGTGGCTGCCCAGAAAAGTCCACTTTGTCTGTTTCTCAGTAAGTCACTTAGAGGCTCATTTATGCACCTGGGAGTGAAGTAATTTGTATAGACTCCATGTAGGTGTGATTTCCTAGACACTGTGTGAACTAATTAAAATGGTTGCCTGAATACAGTCACCGTCTGCGGGGCAGCATATGTTGCAACAGCAGCTCTTCATAACAGCAAAATACTTGTTACAATGGAGGGGCAGATGAAAATTCACAGAAACACCAGGGCAAACTCTGGTCTCTGATATGCCTGTATGAACCTCAGACAACTGAACTTACCTTAATGTAATTAAACAGAAAAATAATTGTGTTCAATGACATCAACCAGGCTTCCACAGCTAAAGATTATTGTACCCTTTTCTCACTTGCTGTAACATTAAAGGGTGAGCTATAAAAGAGGGGAAAGAGTTGGAGCCTTTTTTAAAAAAAAAAAAAAAAGAAAAGAAAAGAAAAATGGCATATAAAAAGCAGATGGTTACTGGAGTGCAAGGCCACATCTCACATTGCATTGAGGATTTATTATTGCCTTGCAAACTCTGACCTTTCAGTTTGTGATTTAGCATATGATCACGATTACCTTAAGACATTTTCGCCCTTGCAGAAAAGCTTAGATGTGTGAGAATCCCTAACAACTGACAGCAGTAAATGCTATCAGACAGTTTTATGCATCAGGCGGGACCATTCATCTCTTCTTAAGGTCTCCTTTGGGACTTACAGATGAGGTGAACCATGCAGGCAGAACCTAACACTTTCAATGAGTTTAGCCAATGGCTGGTGTGGAAGCTGCACTGCCAAACCTGCAGGATTTTCCTGAAGTCTCCACTTACAGGGTAGTCACACCACAAAATTATCATGGCAATATAAAAATAAAAAATATAAAAATGCACTTTTTATTAAAGACCCCATTTCATTATTAAAGAATCATAAAGTAGAATTAGGTTTTAGCATTTGGAAGAGGAACTGTATTTCCCAATAGTGATGTGAATGTGTTAAACAAAAGCCTGAGCCTTAAGATGGCATACAATAGTTTTCACTTTAGAAAGTACACCTACATCACTGTGTCTTGTGTTCCTTCCATAGTTCACAGCCTAAGGAGATTAGGTGTTTGACAACAGACACTCAGCATATAGTTATGTGCTACAGGAACCACTACTGGAAAGGTAATTCAGGGGGTAGCAGTCTTTTATAGGTGGCACTGGTAGTGGTACCCACAGTCAAGGTTGGCTGAGACTTTCCATTTCAAGACCCTGTTCTGGGTTGTTATCTGGCCAAACTACAACCATCTGGGGTGGCATTTTCTACATCATGTGTTTGCCTTGGGTTGATAAATTCAGCAAAAACTGGGCAGGTCTATCTCAGAATGAGGCCAGGGAAAGAATATGCTGTTTTGTCCTTGTTAAAAATATCTTATGGCCATTAACTAAAGAGTTGCAACATTTCCAAGCTTTGGAGCAGGGGCTTGAAGTTTGGCAGGGAGGCACTTTGCCATGCTGAGAAAATCCATCCACATTTGGTGATGTTATAAGCTTCTTTATGCATGGAATCTTTGGAGAACTTAGCTACAAAACACGCTCAAGTCTTTGCGCATGTATGGACTGAGATGCAACATTCCCTGGATTACACAGCAACAGGGCTGAACACAGCTTTCTTGACAACTTCAGCATTGATGGTGCCTAATGGTGCAGGCATTGATGGTGCCTGCTAGCACTCAGACAGCAAGAAAGAACAGGAGGGAGCATTCTGACTAGAATGCAGATGATTGAAGGGTCAAGCTCCTGGGAATGGCAAGAAGGGAGAGTTGAGAGCCTGGGGACTAGATCAGAGATGAGGAGCTAGGAATGATTTTGTTGTGGTTGGGATTTGAAGGTGGGAAGAACAGGAGTAGACAGTTTCTTAAGCACCAGAGTATACCGCCTTCAGCACTTGGGAGGGAGTCCTGAATTTCTGAGTCTCAGCATGTCTCTGATATTACCACACATCTGTGAAACCCATTGGCAAAGCATCTCGTCTTCTACAGTGGCTAGTTCCACACCAAGGAAGAAAACCTTAACGTGCTCATTATCTACTTTCTAGCTCAAGTGGCAGAGGTCTAGGCTATGGATTTAAAGATTCTTAAGAGTACTGATAAACAATGTAGAGTCAATATGGTGTCATGAAACACACTTTTTTTCTTCTGTTTGCTTTTTTGATAGTGGAGGAAATTACACACAAAAATAGGCTAAAACAATAAAAACCCTCCAGAAAGTTAGAAAATGCCAGAAATTCAGTTCTGGCATATATGCAGACTTTGAAAACCATGAATTTAACAGGGAGGCTGGTTTTATGGCTCATTACAAAAAAATCAGGCTACCTGCTACCCTTGAGTGCTCACTTCGCACCTTTTATGCATAACAATCTAATGCCCAATTAGCTCTGAGGTAACACTCCCATTGCTGCATCTCTGCCATCTGTTTCTTTCACTTTTGCTTCTAAGGAAGTGAGTTGCAACTCAGGAAAGCTTATTCCGTAATAAAATTGTTAGTCTTTAAGGTGTCATTGGATTTCTTTGTTGTTTTTGCTGACACAGATGAACATGGCTAGAGCTCTGAAACCTGTCATAATGCCCAATTGCCTACTTCATTTCAGGTGACTGCCTCCAACATACTTTATCCCTTCTGCTTAACAATCTGTCCCAACCCATATTTAGCTCAAACACTCAGCTTCCTTACCAAGACCTCAAAGAGAACCCTATTTAATTTGAAATCCTACGTCTTACACCACCAGAAGTTGAGCCAAGAAAAGCTATTATCTCCTACACCTCGTCTGTCTGAAACCCTGGACCAACATGAATACGATACTACAAAAAATCAGTTTTCCTGTAGTTATAAAGTGGGCAGTTTTCCATGTCCGCTGAAGGTAGTGCAGCAAGGAAGATTGAGGATATATCTTCACTACTGGGAGATCAGCCCGGTGGCGGTCGATCTTCCAGGTTTCAATTTCATGTGCCTAGCTGGGAAGTGTGAAAATCGAACTATCTGGTGTCAACAGTCGACCCCTGAACACATCAACATTGCAAGGAGTAAGGGAGATCAACGTGAGAGTTTCTCACATCGACCTCCCTTTGTGAGGACGGTCAGATAAGCTGACTGTGGATAAGTGGATTCCAGCTACACAGTTGCCATAGCTGAAATTGTGTCTCTACAATCGACTTTAATGTCTAGTGTAGACCTGTTTAGCTATTAGCAGCTGTTTCTAGCAATAATGGAGGTTGTGGAGTCTCTGTCATTGCATGTTTTAAAGATCAGGTTAAACAAACACCTGTTGAGGTTTCTTCCAGCCCAACATTTCTATGATTCTACGGCTCTGTTTACACTTGTAAGTTTAAAGTGCAGCCAGGGCCACCCTTAATGCAGCTTCATAGTCATGGCAACAGCTCCGGAAGAGAGCTCTACCAGTACTTTAGGTAAACCGCTTCCATGAGAACATGGGGAGCTTGTTCCCTTTTCAGCACTGTGCCTTGCCTCTCTAGGCATGTGTATGTTTTGTACACCCGTGAGGGAGTAACTCTCAGCACAGTAAAATGGCAGTGTAGACATGTCCTATATCTAACACATTTTACAATGGGATTTCTGAGCCCCAGTATAGACAAGATGCATCTGCACTAGTGGCTATGATACCCCTTGGCTGTAAACAGCAGGGCCAGCAGCCACTGTGGGCCCCAAATCAAGGTGGGAGAGGGGGGTCTGGCTCTGTGCCCCCAGAATGGGCAGGGATACAGGCCAAAGGGGCAGGCCCAGCGCAGTTAGCTTTGGCGCTGTTCAGTTCACAGCACTGGGTCCCTCCCCTGCCAAAGTAGCAGCAGTGGTGACTGGAGCTCTGGGCCCCTTGAAATGCTGGGCCAGGGGGAAAACTGCGCCCTCTGTGCTCCTCCGCCTCCAACCATCGTAGCTGTAATATATAGACATTATATGTGTACAGCGGGCCTGGCCATAAATACATACATTATATGTGCCTGGTGTTTTCACATCACAAATAACATATTCCTGCATAACTATGTGTCAAATAACAAAGGTGAAGAATCAAATCTTAGTCTATTTACAAGAAGTTTTTGGGAATAAAGAAATCAGTATTAAAGATCTTGTACTTGTTCCAGTTTAACACCTGACTGGCTTCTTCCTATAAGTGGAAAGAAATTGCGCATTCTCGCACTGTTTGATGTAAATAACATGGTGACTGATAATGAAGTGAAATTAAACTGATAGAACCAAGTTATAACCTTCAGCTGATCAAAGTGATGCTCCAGCCTGAAACTGCAAAAGAGAGGATCATTTTGATTTAATGGGAAATTGTGACCCTGCACATGGATTGTTTACCAATTCCTATGACTTAATGTGCAGAAAACATGAATAGATTATTGGAATGTGGCAAAGGTTTATTATAATTTTGTACGCATGATATGCAACTAAATACATTTCATTACCCACGCCAACACATCCAGAGTTAAAACCTGAGTAGAGACTGTGCTTTCAGATAACAAACACACACTGTGCTGTTAGCACAATATGACAAATAAATTCATGAATACGAGCCTAAGATTAAATCTTGGATGTAATTATAAAATATCGGAGGAAATTCTGACACAGAGGAATTAAAAGGTTTGCCCATGTTTTTAACACATAATAAGCTTTTGCTCTATTGATAACCGACACGTCAATATGATGCTTAAGGATTTTTGGAATAAATAACTGAATTTCCTGCTATAACAATTGGTTTTATGAAATCTAATTTTCATTCAATTGCATGAAATAAACACACTGCTATCAGGAAAATATTAAGAATGGATAAATACACCAGAGCTAGTATCAAAGTTTCCAAAATGACTGACTTATTATTCTCATTCTTGTTTATTTTCCTGCTTGTATATTAGTTCTTGAATCATGTCATTCTGTGAGGGATATTTGGGATTACAGGATTTGAGAGCCTGGGAGAGAGGAGCTAGAATTAGAGATGCTTTAAAAGACAGGCAGCTGCACATAAGCCATTTCGGACTCATGTGATCACTCAGGGGACATGAGCTGTCTCTAGAGCACAACCTGACTAACTGAACTGTGCATAGGGGCGTGGTTAGGGTCGGGGAGGGTGGATACAAGGTTTTAGGGAAGCCATTTATCTTGCCTTTCAAGCCAGCAAAGCCAATCCAGAGGGGCTACTTCGATCTGCACCTCCTGGGATTTTGTGAAGCCACATGGGGGTTGATGCTATTCCTTGTTTACACTAGGGCCACTTTCCCACCCCCACCTGTTTTCTCACTATACCTCTGCAGAGATGAGTTCTGTAACACACAGAAAGAATACCCTAGAGCAGGCTTAACATTTCTTGGCCACTGTACCTGCTTTTACTGTTGACAGAGTCTTCAGCTGTGGCAAGGAGCAACTTTCATCCCCCTCCCCATTGTTCACCCGAGTAAAAAGAATAAATGGAACCAGAGAGCTCAATGTGCCTATACAAACCACATTATATAAACAAAAGAATTAGCTGCACAAGCAAGCAAATGTGTAGACAATTTTAAGGTGTGTGCAAATTCAATCAACTAGCACATTCACATGTTGTTACTCTCTGTGTAGAAGTGAACATTAAAAAGAAGCAAAGTCAAATAAACCTCATTTTTTTCTGTTTCCAGCTTTCTTCTAGGGAACTGGTAGAAAGTTTTCAAATTTAAAATGTGACAGAGTCAGGAATTTAAAACACCCGAGTTTCTCTTTTTCTAACTAGATATAGTAATTAAACAGCAAGCACTACCTATGAGCATTCATTGTGCTACGTATCTAGTTTAAGGGCTAGCCCTGAAATGCTGAACACTTTTAACTCCACGACTGAGTTCCTTGGGGGAGAGAGACCATCTCTCAAGCAGCAAGTCAGTAAAGCACCACACATACTCTATGTCGTGAATGAATGCCTATAAAGGTAGTTCGTTCTGTGTGGCAAGCAGCTAAGTGAACCTATAGGAGAAGAAAGGGGAATTTTTGAACTGCAGTACTTTCCTGCTTAGCGAGTCCTTTGTGTGGCCAGAGCAGAAACACAGAAATGGATTAACTTTGAACCAGGCTTGGAATTTTCAAAAATATCCAGGCCTCAAAAGCAATCTTGGAATAACAGATATGTGAGTGGAAAGGAAACGGTCAGCCATCTACAGTTGGGTTACTTTTTTTGTTGTTTGCTTTTTAATTTTGGGTTTGGTGCAGGACTCCTCAAGCTGGCTGATTTACACCCCTGCACAATGTAACTTTTGAACTGAATCCCAGGAAAGTAATTCTCTGTGTTTTAATCTACATTTTTTTAGTTGCTCTGTAATACCTAGCATCAACTTAAGTATATCTTTGTCTAGCTTTGTCAAGTATAGCTTTTTATATTACCACTAAATCACTATTTTTAAGCCACTGATTTGATTCCTGTGCGATAGAGAAGGGTCTGTGTGTATGCGTACCTATAAGCTCAGGTATCTGAGATGGCAGTTTACTTATAATCTCTTTTTTTCCAAGCTCTCTTCTAAGGTGGGAGGAGAGGGTTAAAAGCTTGGAAATGCCCCACAGGGAGACATCCCAAGTGTGTCTTCCTGGGTTCTAAAGAAGAGTGTGTTTTTTTTTTTCACTTGGGTGATGGCAGCTATCTCCCAAGGTCAGGGTATCTGTGATCTTGGGGAGCTTTAAAGCAGAAGCCTATAGAGGCTCAGAATGTCAAAGTGGGGATCAGCCTTCACACTGTACTGTTGTCATCATCAAATAAAACCACGCAGCTGAGTTACGTAGGGATGTGCAAACAGCAAAGGTATTTCAAAGTAACAGCCATTATTTTGAAATAACTTCCCTGGCATCTGCACAATGCAACCACTGTTTCAAAATAATTTCAAAATAGCGGTTGGCTTATTTTAAGATAGGTAAAACTCATTGCACGAGGAATAGTGCCAATTTTGACCTTTTTCAAAATAGCTATTTTGAAGCAGGGGCTGAGTAGACAGGGAATGGAGACTGTTTCGAAATAAGCCATAGTGTGTACAAGGGCCCTGTCTCGAGATAGGCTTTACTGTGTGTGGACACTGCATTTCAAAATAGCTGACAGCTGTTTCAAAATGCATTGTGGCCACGTCTGCACAGCCCCCTCCTTTCCAGAAAGGGCATGTAATGAGCAAAGAGGAATATTCAAATGAGGCATGGATTTAAATATCCTGCGCTTCATTTGCATAGTGCCATGAGATTTCACTACTGGAAGAACCCGTTTTGGAAGTTACAGAGCCGGGTAGACGGGCCTCTTCCAGAAGGAATGCCTCCCTTCCAAAAGCCCCGTTATTCCTTGAAATTTCTCGAAGTGAAAACTCATGGCACTATGCAAATGAGACACGAGATATTTAAATCCACACTTCATTTGCATATTTGCCTTTGCTCCTTACCATACGACTTCTGGAAGGGAGGGGGCTGTGTAGACATGGCCCTCATGTGTTACAGTGTTATTTTGAAATGAGCTATTCCGGAATAGCTTATTTTGAAATAGGGCTGCTGTGTAGACATACCCTTAAGCATAGCCAAGTGCCAAACCTAGGTCTGTCCATAAAGTATATACACAATACCCAGCACTGTAGTTTTGCACTAGAACTGAATGCCAATCTCTCCCTGCTCTGCATATGGAATACTGATAACATGAGACAAGGTTATAAAACATGGTACAGTAGGCCCTTGATTTACACAAGGGTTCTGTTCCCATGTTCCCTTGCACAGCCCGAATTTTGCAGAAGTTGGGAGCAGCTTTTTCCCCAGTAGAACACACGTTCTGCAGCTGGGGAAGCAGCAGGAGCACCAGGAGCTCCTTTCGCAAGGTAAGTCCTGGGGTTGGGGGAGCAGAAGGAGAGGGTTAAGCCCGGCAGTGGGCTGGGGCCATGGGAGACGGGCAGAGGGTTAAGCCTGGGGTGGGTTAGGGCTGCGGGGAGTGGAGTTGAGCCATGGCCACGCATGGAGGTTGAGCTGGAGCACTGCTTGGGTGGTGACGTGGGCCAAAAGGAGTTTGAACCAGGGCCAGTGGGGTTGAACTGGGGTGGGAGGATGGAACCAGATCTGCGCACGGATGGTTTGAACCAGGGTGACAGGATGGAACTGGAGCCACTTGCGTGGCGGGTTGGGGGGTTTGAAGCAGAGCCATGCATGGGGGTGATGAGCCGGAACCCTGCTTGAGTGGGGACCTGGGCCAAAAGGAGTTTGAACTAGGGCAGTTGAACCAGGGTGGGAGGATGGAACCAGAGCCACACACGGGGGTTTGAACCAGAGCCATGTGTGAGTGCTGGTGATTCGGAGCCAGAGCCGGGCACAGGGGAGGAGGATGAGCCAGAGCCCTGTGCAGGTGGTGAGTGGGGGTGCTGCAGAGGGTATTGAACTGGGACCATGTGGGGCTGCGGGGGCTGAGCCAGGGCTGGAGGGAGGGGAATTTTGAGCTGCACTTAACTCATGAATTTCGAGGGTTTACTGTACATAATATTAGATGATACAGTGCCCGTGTATAAAATATAGTATCTAGCTATAAAAGGGAAATAAGGCTAACTCAGAGAATTATAGACCAGTCAGCTTAAATTTGGTACCTTGAAAGCTAATGGAGCAAATAATCACTGAATTTGTAAGCACCAAGAATATAATAAGGTGATAAGTAACAGAATACATGGATTTGTCAAGAACAAACCATGCGAAAACAAATTAATACTCTTCTTTGAAAGGATAACAAGCCTTATGTGTGGGGAGAGAGGAGGAGGGAAGCAGTAGATGGGATATATCTTGACTTTAGTAATATCTTTGATAAGTAATGCCTTTAATACTGTTTTACAGGAACTTGTGATAAACACATTAGGGAAACACAGCCTAGGTGAGCTTACTGTAAGGTGGGTACATAGCTGGCTGGAAAACTATTCTCAGAGGCTACAGTTACACAACAGCACTCTGTCAACAGAAGTCACTGCTGGAAGAGATTTCCCAACAAAACTTCTGTTGACAGGGTGCAGCTAGGAACAAAAGCCAATCGTGAGAGCTCTCTGCTCTGTCGACAGAGCAGCCGGACTGCCCAGCTATTCTCGCAACAAAACAGGCACCTGGAAGCACAGCAGACAGGGCTGCCCATTATTCTGGATGCCTTGTGTGTTAAGAGAAGGTCCCCCCCAGACTGGCCATGCTACTTTTTTGTTGACAGAATATCTCGAGAGCATTGTTCAACCTCAAAGCTGGCGAGAGTCCTGTGTTCTGTCCAGATGTTGACAAATTGCATTTTGTGTGTGCACGCTCCGTGAGTTTTGTCAACAAAACCAGAGCTTTGTCAGAAAAAATTGCTAGTGTAACCATAGCCAGAAAATAATCATCAATGGCTCACAATCAAGCTGAAAAGGTTGTAGAGCGGAGTATCAAAGGATCTGTCCTAGGTCTGCTATTCAGTGTAGTCATAAATTATTTGGATCATGGCACAGACAGAATATTGATAAAGTTTGCAGGTCTTACCAAGCTGGGAGGAGTAGCAAGTGCTTTGTAGGACAGAGTTAGAATTAGAAGTCAAACTGACCGTAACAAACTGGAGTAATGGTCTGAGATAAATAGGCTGAAAGTCCAATAATAGTAATCAATGGTAGAAATGCAGAATAGGAAATGACTGCCAAGGGAGGTGTCCTGCAGAAACGGATCTGAGGATTAGACTAGATCACAAACTAAATATGAGTTAAAAATGTTGCATAAAGAAAAAAAGGTAATTTGATTCTGGAATGTATTAGGAGGAGTCCTGTAATCAAGGCTCTGTTCACTGCTGACAGGGCCTTAACTGGAGTACTGTGTCTAGTTCTGGGCAGCACACTTGGGGAAAGCTGTGGGTAAAGTGGAGAAAATCCTGAGGAGGACAACACAAAGATCCAGAAAACATCATCTATGAGGAAAGAGTGAACAAATGTGCTTGCTGAGTGGGGAGAAGAGAAGACTGAGGAGGGACATGAATACAGTCTTCAAATACCTAAAAGGGAAAGAGAAGGATGCTAAATTGGTCTCCTTCAGCAGAGGACTTGGCTTAATTTCAGGAAGGGAGATTTAGGAAATTTTGCCTAATATCTAACCAAACACTAAGGCTGTGTCTACTCTTGCCTCCAACTTCGAAGGGGGCATGGTAATCAGGGCCATGGGAGATTACTAATGAAGCGCTGTGGTGAATACGCAGCACTTCATGAGGCTAATTCTCCCCCCGTGGTAACTTCCAAGCTTCAAACTCTTTTTTTGAGGAGTAAAGGGACTTCGAAGTAGCATGGGCACTTCAAAGTTTGAAGCTTTGAAGTTGCCATGGGAGAAAATTAGCCCAATGAAGTGCTGTGTATTCATCACATCACTTCATTAGTAATCTCCTGTGGCCCTGATTACCATGCTGTAGGGTGCGAGAAGACATTGTAACGGTCAAGAGTGCAGTCCGACCCCTCTGTGAATTCTCAGGAGAATCTAAACAGACCAGTCTGTGCAAGGTGAAAAGCTGCAAAATAACTAACCCTGCCATGGGAACTACTGAAGAACAAGGCGCGCTTGCCAAGACTTCAAGGCTACGCTGGCAGTAGGCCACAAGAGATAGTGATAAGGAATGCATAGGCAATCTTAGGCAATCTTATGTTAATGAGTTCAGCTTTATCAGCTAGTGTTAGGAGGCCTGTTACAGAGCCTCTCCCCGAGTGAAGCTCTGACGCGTTGGGTTTTCCCCCACTGGTGACTGCGGCATCTCCGGGGCTCCCGTCACAGGTGTCACGCGTTTTCAATAAACCAAATATAGCACTCGCCTTCTCGGTGCAGCCTCGTTTCTGGGGAACCCGAGCCTGGTTGGTTACACATGCCCCCTTTCAAAGTTAGGGACAAGTGTAAACACAGCCTAAGGGAGTTACGAACTGGAACAAAGTTCACGGGAAAGTTATAGAATCTCTGTCATTGGAGGTTTTTAAGGCTAGGTTAGACAAACTCCTGTCACTGATGATTTAGATAATACGAATCCTGCCTCTATGAAGGATACTCAACCAGGTGACCTGTCAAGGTTCCTTCTGGTCCTATATTTCTATAATAAAAATAGATTGATTGAAATCTGGCATTAGACCATGTTATAGAAAACCCTGTGTATGCAATGAGAGTTAAGGACTAAAAATAAACTTTCACAGGGTATCTCCTTAAAATTCATACCAATCAATACACTCTCAACATCTGATTCTTTGGGGAATACTCCCCCATCTACATCTTCCTGTGGAAAGAATCTGCAGAGAGCAAGACTGCCAGGCTTTACAAAAGCCAAGAAAGCTATCAGCAAATGAGAGAACCAACATGAGGGTACCAAATAAAGGTTAGACTCTTTATGCCAAGGCAGCTTTGTTGTGCCAATGGTAAATGTGTTCTTGCAAATTTTTTAAAATGTTTTCTTTAAATGTTGCAGAACATTGGCTTTTTTTTTAAACTGACACTTAACCGCTTGTATGTATGGGCAAAACATTATCTACCTATTCTATGTTTTTATACTGCCGTGTCTGAAGGCTTTGAGATGGCACGTCTGTCCTCAGCAGTGTGTCTTCAGAATTCAACTGTAGCTGTTGAGCTTCTGTTTCTCTTCCAGATTCCAAATGGAGGAATGTCTCCCCCCCACCCCCGTCATCAATGGTTAATTTCTCTCCAAATTTCTCAATTACTCTCTGCCACTCTCACTCAAGGAAAACCATACTAAATAACATTTATTGTCACAAAACCACCATGGACATCTAGAACTGTCCAGATGTCACACCCTCTCAATGCAGTTTGAATATTAATATTATAATGGCATCTTCTATAATATAAATGTTAGAATAAGTTCTTAACTCATAGTTTAAGCTTGTTATAAAGGCATAAAGCAATTTGTTTTTTTTTCCAGGCTACATGGGGTTTGCTTTCAATAAATGTGTGTACAGTGCCCATGTTCGAGATGGAATGCCTTGTTCTAGGCCACCCTCGTAGACTATGCGGAAGATTGACTACATCAGGGTCAATCTTCCAGAGTTCGATTTGCACACCTGGTAGAGACATGTGAAATTGAACTGTCTGGGGTCAGCAGTCGACCACTGTACTACTCAATACCACAAACTCCCAATGTGAAGACATACAAGTAAGTCGATTGTGGATAAGTCGATTCTAGCTCTGCAATTGCTGTAGCTACAATTGCATATTCACAATCAACCTACCTGTCTAGTGTAAACCTGCCCTGAGAGTGGAAGCAACATACTGGTACTGGCCTGCAATTGATTAGTGTTTAGAAGCAACCTCAGCACGCTGTAGAAATTAAGTGCTTCATACACAGAGCTGGTAAAAGATAGAGGGTGGAAGGAGCGAAAAAGCAGTGATGGCTAGACTCCTCTTGATCACAGCTCAACAGATATCACAGCCCTTTCCACCATCCTTGAATAGAGAGCTGTTCATTGAATTCTGGAGACTTTGGTGTTTCCTAACTGAGTAGTTCTTGGATACAGTATGTATCAGAAAACCAGGCTCTTTCAGGCTGCATGATTAAAGGTTCTTATATAGCGGATGTGCAATGTGCTACATTTGAAATAAAAGGGATTTCACACCTGCTTAAATACTTGCTAAGAAACATGCAGCAATAAGCCAAAAATCGTATCAAACTATCATGTCCCTTTCTTATGGAATGTGAGTGAGATACATTAACACTGTTTTTCCTGCCGTGTGTTAGCAGTAGTACCATAATTTCTCGGCCACTGGCACAAATTCTAGGGCGAAAATACAAGAGGACCAAACACAGAACTAAAAACATACAAGAACTGACATGGGGCCAGCGCACACAACCCCTAGCACCATAAGAGAAGATGCAGTTGGCACTTCTCCATTGTTTTCCCTACTTGTCATTCAGAATACTTTTGACTAGCTGAAGCATCCATTTCACAGAAAGTGTCTGTGCCATCTGATACAAATGAGCCAAAGAACATGTCTCCATTTGGGACTCCACCATCTTATCTCTGAGTAGCCTCCCTCCCCGGTCTCCTCCATCCTTGTCTCTTCTTCGCTTTGTTTTCTCAGTGCCGCTTAAGCTTCTATGTCACCTACAGATTCGCTGATGTAGGGAAAAATCCCACAGGGGACAATTCATCACCTTGAGTGCTGCTTTGCACCACTGGGACATAAAATGGGACCTGGCCTTACCTAAGTCTCTTCTTCACACACCCATTAGTTACATTTGAACTGAATCAGGGCAGTATCTGTCACTGGCTAATTCTTCCTCTGAAGTTTGGATGGAGCTGCTACTCCAGCATGGTGGTAGAGATGTTTGGGAGATTATATTAAACTGAAGTACTGGCCAACTTGTCATGGAATTGTTCATCATAATTCTTAATAGACTAGAGAGATTAAGCCTAGTGTCATGGCTGGGCTCCAAAAAACAGAATTACCTTCTTCCTACTGATATATCCTCTCTTTCAAATGGTCATGCCATCTTCTGGCAGTATATGGCTGAAGAGTTGTGATGGTCCATCTCCAAGGATGGCTATACATAAATAGTAGATGACACAATTCATTTTTGGAAGGCTAAATCATGCAGTGTGGATAAGAGAAGTATAAAAAGTAGAAATTTGGTGGAGAGTTGCAATGCTTTTGAGTGTCTTCTGGGACAAAGAGTGCTTGCAGTGGGTTAGAGAGTCACTGATGGTTTTACAGCAAGCACACTGTTAAATCCATGCTTAAGTTCCATGCCAAGTGTAGAGGACAGAAAAAAGAGGCAGGCCTGGGAACTTGTGGCACAGGCAGGCTTACAAAGTAAAAAAGGAAAATCCTCTATAGATAGTCACTTAGTAGCTATAAGTAGGGGGTACAGCTTTTAGCTGGAAGAATTCCACAGGTAGGTCCAAAACCCAGTGAAATCAATGGAGTCTGAGTCAGGCCATGCAGTTGTTACAGGGCTGGCTTGTAATCGAGGCTATGAGTATTATGAGCATTTTATTGCTTGGTTACATAAAGCCATTTTGAGTCTGTTAGTTTATAACCCAGACATTCTAAACATTTGGAGGAAAAAAAAGAACAGTTAAGGGAAAACTTTACAAGCTTGTCCTATAACCAACAAATATGAGATCACGTACTTGAGAAGGCAAAGTGCCTTGAAAATATGATTGCAAGGGAATGCGTGGCCAGTAGACTGCTTGCTGTGCTCATCGAACATTTTTTAGGTAACTTGTTTCTTTCTCAGATGTAACGCCTACAAATTCCCATTTCCAGTTGTATGATGATTGTAACTTTCCATTGTGTGCTCAGAAATTAAAATTGAACAGACTTGATCCAGCCTTTAACTTTCTTGCAAAAAGAATCATTACAATTCTTTTATTATGAAAGCAATATCACAAAAAGTGCTGTTAGAGCTAATTTTGTTCCTGGGGGCACTGAAAAGGTCAGGAGGAGATATTGGTGGCATTGTGTTACAGGAATAGCACTAATAAAAATGGTCTTGGAAAATGCCTTCAGCTAGAAGGATGCAGCCACGACCCTCTTCTTCATGCTGATGGCTATAAACTTTATTAGTGTCCAGATTTCCAGTTGATTTAAGTTCTTGGCATAGGGAAGAATTAAATCCATTGCAAGCCCCTGTCTCTATCCCAGGCCTGTACTCCCACTGTACAACCCAGAGACCTAGGCTCAGATGGAAGAAATTCCCCAACCTATTGCTAGTTCTGAGCAATGCCTATGATTTCAATGTCAGAGGCAGGTTTGCCACCCCAAGAAGTGTGTAAAGCTGAACCCTATGTCCAACAGATAACCTTGGCTTTCTGCAGATCACTAGGTAACTGTGTGGAGAGCCTGTGCCTCCATGAAGGCTTTGGCAGCCCAGCGGCCCCTCTGCAGAGAAGCATAAACAGATGGCTGTGCGCATAGGTGACATTGCTGTGCATAAGCACAATGCAACCCATTCTTCCCAAGGCCTTGGAGAGAATGACGGAATGTTTCCTAATGCAGATGACCTATGGATTAACTTCTCTACAGCTTCTAACCATGTTGATCCAGGAGCTCAGTGGCAGTTGCTTATGTGAAGCGACCGTTCACTCTGTACCCTTTTGGACACAGCACCTGCATATTTTGCTCCAAGCCCATTTTCATGTAGTCTGGAAGCTCATGGGGGGGCAGGGATAATCATTTTGTTATGTCTGTACAGCACCTAGCGCCATAGGTGACTGGTATCTGCCGAAACTGGGGAGAAGGGGGCACAATGGAAGTCCCTGACACCACACAGCCATGGTCAACTTCCTGGGAACTGCTCAGGCACCCTCTTGCCCATGGTGCCCCCTTGACCACAGCGTTTGAGGGTCACCCAAGTTGCCCACTCTTAAGGCTGGCTCCTGGGCAAAGTTGTATTTTGGTTCCCCGGCCCTGCTACCTCCCCCAGCCCCACCACCCATCACCTTTCCCCTCCTGCATCCCTGGGCTTCCCCAGCCTCCGCTGCCTTTTCCCCATTGCTCCAACTGACTTCCCCAAACTCCAGGCAGGCAAGTCCAGATGCGTATTTGAGCAGGTAACTGGATCAACTGGCCAGTGTGGAAGGTAGGCGACTCAGCAGGCTTCCCCTTGCACCTTCAGAAAGAGAGCTCTGATGTGAGCCTGGTCTCACTTCCCTGCTCAAGTTGCCACATAGTGCAGCTCAACCAGAGCACTCACTGCTAGTGCTTTCCTAGGCACATCTTGTCTGTTATGTTCAGCCTGTCTCCCTGTCTGGCATGAGACCCTCATGCACCCTCTCACCCAGCACAATGGCATCCTGGTCCCTGACTGCAGACTCTGGTGCTACTGCAACACAAATAGCAATTGCCATTCACTAGAAGTGGCTTGGGAGGCTTGCATAGCAGTTAAGTAGCCCTGGGAAATTAGAGCTCTTCTGTGCATCCGGGTTCTAGAAATGCAGAATTGCTAGCTGTACTGATGCGATTTCAGGCCCAGCTTTGCAAACTCAGTAGTGCCCAATGTTTGCATGATTCTCCAAAGCTGAAGTTTGCCCCTGACTGTTACTTAGGCCACACTGACATAATCAAACACCCTGGGCTGCTGTTATAGAAAACATTGAAGTCTAGTTCTGAGGAAGAGCTGTCCCTATCCAGCACATAGTAGTGTGCATGGAGTCTCATTTTGTTGTAGCAGATCTTTACCAGAAAAAACAGCTGATGTTTCACACTGAGAGCCATGAGATATGCAGTGTACAGTAACATCCTTGAAGTTCTCCTTTGCTGCCACTCATCAATGGCTGCGTGCCATTTGAATGAGACACAGGCTGCGTGGGTTTCTTTGTCAAAGCCTCTTCTTGGAACATCACAAGTCCATTTGACTTTAAGTCAAAAAAACTAACGTGGTGTCCTGAATGCTCCGTTGGGCATCAGAGTGGTTGTGCATTTAAGGGAAAAATCATCAGGATGGGAAGTGCCAAGATAAATTGGATTTACCATGAGCTGAGAGCATGTTTGTAATTTAGTATTGCTGCACAAAGCAGAACACATGGTTCCTGTCCTGTTACGTTTAGACAACATTTAAAAGGTAACGCAGTCCAGGCACAATAAAGTGAGGGTGTAATTCACCCTAAGCAGAGTTGAACTCATAGTTACATGTATTAATGTGGGGTATAATTCACCCTTAGCAGCACAAAGCTTAATTCATATACTGCTTATGTTCTCTGCCCCACTGCTTTGTGGGTTATCCTGGGAAGGAGCAAGGCTAAGGGAGTAAACCCTGACAGAAAATCCAGAGGGGAGTCCTAAGACAGTTCTGTGCCAACTTCTGGCATTGACCTGGCAACTCCTGCAGCTGAGCCGGTACCAGACGTAGAGGTTATCCTCTCCTTTGGACTATATCAGTAAATCTGAGAGGGGAACACTGGCTTCTGGGCAGCCCAGGGTCCCAAAAATTGCCCAGGCTTGTGCCTGGAGAAGTACTCCAGCATCGCTTAACAGCGTTGAACCAACACAGAAGGTAACAGATACCGGTTATAAGCTCTTGACACATGCAACAGATGCAGCAAGGACTGTCACTTTCGTGTGGGCCTTCACAGTCACAGTCGACACTGCAAATGATGATCCCAAATGGAACCACAAACGGCGTGATCCATAGTCTACATAGACTGAAGGATGCTACTACTGCTTATGTTCCCAGAAGCCCTATTGTAAAGTCTGAATGGCACACACCGCACATGGGCGAATTCTACCCTGACTGACCAAATTATGTTAAAAATTCAACCAGTGCAGATACCAATTTGTTTTGTGTGTGTTACTTTTAAGGACAAACCTCTTCTTTGGACAGTGGCCACAGAGAGGCTTTATAGAAGGAAGGAATTTTCATGGCAGATTTGAATGTATTCTTGTTTTGACTGCATTTAATTCATGTATTTAATTGGTCCTACTGTGAGGAAGAATGCAAATCGGAATGGTGTGTAGGCACCTGTTGTACGAGAAAGGGGAGGCAGTTCCAAGCATCAGAGGCAGCACAGAAGGTGGCATGCAGATGCTAATGGGAGAAGGGTGCAGAACAGAGAGATTTAGCTCTGGGAACAGGGCAGAACCCAGTGCATGGGAAATAGGGAAGAGGAGGAAAAAATAAGGGCTGAGACACACTTAGGAGCGGAGCTGTACAGAGCCTTGTTATTGGAGATGAGAGTCCTGCACTCTATATGGAAGGCAACTGCATAATGATTGGCCTTTATGAAACACATCCCAGGTCCAAAGTGGTTCATAAATACTAGCTAATGATTATTAGCCCAGGAAGGAAACTTGGGACAGTGCAGAGGGAGAGCAAAAGACATGAAGATTTGGCAAGGTGGGGAAGTTAAAATGAAGAGGCAATTAGAAGGAGTGTTGCCAAAATGCCTGGAGGCCAGCCGAGGGCTTGGCAGTAAGACAGCATGCTGACATATGGGGGAATCTGGATCAGGAGCCATTAGAGTTCCAATGCCTCTCGCTGGCCAAAGCATAGGTGCTTAGGAGCTGGTACACAAGGAGGCTGCTTTGAGCCATTTATAAATATCCTGAACAGACACACACTTACTAGCCATGCACTACTCTCTGCTGAGTCAAACCTGAGCTTTCATGAGATTTTGCCTGGGGCATTCACCACTGCAGAGACGGCATGAAACTACTTGGGGTTCTGTTCTGGCTGGTCAGCAACCCCTGCTCCGTTCATCTCCTATTTTTGCCTCAGGCAGCAGCACGATCTGGAGCTGCAACCTCCCAAGAGCACATGTCCTGTGGTTCACCTTTTAGTGTTGCAGGGAAATCTGTGGCTTTAATAACTCACGTATTAGCCCAAGCTGGAGCAGTTAGGAAATAGCCATCAGAAAAGTGTTAGTTTCTCGTCCATTCAGGGCTTGGGGTGAGAGGGAGGGAGGGAGGCTGCAGATGCTCTTACCTTCAGCTGCATGTGTAGGTTTCAGAGCACAGAGCTTCCAACTAGAATGGTTTAAATACACCAGCTGCCCCACAACATGTGCAGACACATACGGGCAATGGCGTCCGCCCTGTAAGAAGACTAAGCCAGCCAATAGGAAATGGAATGTGGTGGAAGGGCTCTTGTGCGGTCCCATCCTGCTAGTTGGTTTCTGACCCTTGCAGCAAGCCCCTGACTGATTCTTGCTGACTTGTTGTGGTTAGTGGGGGACACTGAGGTACAGTGTCTTTAAAATGAGCCATGTGATGCCCCTGGAGAGTCGCAGCATGCAGGGAAGGGTGGCCAATGGCATGTTCACAGAATACTGGGCAAGCTAATTCATCTGGGAATGGTATGACATCTCTACTGCTGCCCTGGTGGGAAATCATGATACATGCGGGGGTGAGGGGAGCCATTTTGAAGAGGAGACTGCCCTGCCCTGGCCCATACGATCTTGTATGGTGCAGGTGAGGTCACACTGGTGGGGGCTGCATAGCACACTGGCATTCCCCCATCTGGTGCTGGAGTAGACCACAGCCACTTCTGTCTCAGCCAGGCATGGGGGACAAATATCACAAAAGCAGAACCGTCCTCTTGAAAATCAGACCAGTGACTGCCTTGTGAGGAGTCTTCCACCTGATGCAGGCAGTCAGGTCTGCATGCTCAGAGATTGAAGGAGCCACCCTATCACATAGCTATTAAAGAGCTGTGGCTTAAACTTTATACCCCTGGTCTCAGCCTGGATAACTGAAGTCCAGAGATGGCAGCACACTCAGAAGGGGAGGCCCTCTCAGCCGTCAGACAGAATTAGGAAGCACAACAGCAGTGGGAGCTCACTGACTCAGCTCTCAGGGGATGGGAGTGCCCCTTTAGGAAGAGGGAACTGGGCTGTAGGTCAAGAAGTGTCTTAATGGAAATCCCAGTGGAGAAAAACTAAGCCTAGGGGTGGGAGCTTAGGTTGAGATTTATGTTGAGGTGTTGCCAGTCCAAACAGGCAGCATCTAAGACACTGACAATCCCTTGGAGAGCCTGGGGCGGGGGAAGAAATAGCAGGGTCTAGTCTTTCTTAACTAGACTTGGAAATGTGGTTATGTGACCAAGCAAGGGAATATTTTACCAGGAGCAATTTCCTTTAAAGAATGGGAAACTAGAGAGCTCAAGCAACCTCTGAGGGAAGCCTTATTGCCTGAGTCTTTTCAGATGGGACTGCATAACACAGTCATGTACATGCTGTAGGGCAAAGATTTGTCCTATCGACAATTTTTTCTCCAGCTCACAGCTGCTTGCCCTAGACCACCTCCTCTTCCCAGGTGACCAAATAGCTCAGCAGTAACAACAACAATTAGCATTTCTTTAGCTGCCTATGAATCAATATAACTGCTAGAAATAAGTGACACACTGCACCATGTGATTGGCCCATGCACCACAGACTACCAGTGACCCATACCTGAAGGGTTTAAGCTGTTGGGAATAATGCCGCATGGGGCTGGGGACTGACTAGGTGACCTATTTTAATGGCCCATTTCCATCTCTAATTGCTGCAATTAATCATCAAGCCATGCAAAGTGGAGTAAGCGACAGCAGAAGACGGCTGCTTATTACGCTAACCAGAGTTCATCATTGCTCTCTACTACTATTTGCTCTTCCCATTTGTTGAATCACATCATGTAACAGATTGACCAGTCTTCAAGACAAAGGACAGTCTCTTAAATGTGAACAATGGGGCCCTTATCCATGAGTGGAGCCCCTACAGACTACTTATTAAGAAAGAACTAATGGGAAGGAGCTCTAAAGAAGATGCATAAGGAAGCCCAGACAGAGTCTGTGTCTAGATTACAGGGATTTGTTGGCAGAAGTTTGTGTCGGAAGATATCTTGTGACAAAACTTCTGCCAACAGATCACATCGAGACCCCAAAGCGGATTGAAAGAGAGATCTGCTCTGTCAACAGAGTGTGGCCAGACTGCCTGGTTGCTCTATTGGCAAAACGGCCACCTGGACTGCATCAGGTAGGGTTGCAGGTCACCAGTTCCTTCTGGGAGCCTCAGCAAGATGAGCTCTTAAAGGGACCACCCCCAGACACACATTCCCTGCCTCTGCTGTGGGCATGCCTACCTCCTTGAGGGACAGCACAGCTAGTGAAGGGCTTTGTGGCTTTGTGGGCAAAACAGCTGGTTCCAGGGAGCCATGCCACTGGAGCTGCCCCTAGGCTTGTGGTGGCCCCACACAGAAATGCTGCAGCAGCTGCTGAACTTCCTGGCAGTTGTCCTCCTCTTCCTCACGGAGGGCAAGTCTGAGACCACCTGCAGGACACCTCTGTGGCCAGACACCTCCTTGGCTGGTACCCACTGAGTGGGGGACAGGGAGGGGCACAACAGTCAGCAGTCCTGGACGTAACTCTCTCCAGATGCTGTTGTGCCCCAGATGTAGCCCAGCCTCAGTTCCCTGGCCTCCTGCAGGCCTGCTCCATGGTGCAGTGGGATTGGCCCTGTTTTCTACCAGAGCAGTGGCCATCCTGCTGTATATTTTAGCATTCCTGCACCTCACTTTGGGGTTCTGGAGGGTTTTCTCCTCCTCGCACAGGTACAAAATGGCCTGGACCTTGGTCCCACTCCATGAGGGGCCCTGCCTCTTGGAACTCCAGGGTGGATCCTGGGACCCCCATGAGGGAGCAGACTTAGGGATCCCAGGGTGCCTGGTGTTCGGCCATCACTGGTGGTGGTTGGCTCTCAGGGCATGTTGGAAAGCCACTCAGCATGCTGCTGCTTGTGCACACTCTCAGCTTTCTGCTATGGGGTTTCCTGGGCTCCCTGCAACTTTAAGAAGGGCCAGAGGCAGGAATCATAGAGCACTGCTTGCTGCGGCTAGGGTGTCTGCCTGGGCAACTGCGCAGCGTCCTGGAGGCCTTTCTGTTGACAGAAGGCCCCCTGGAACGTCCGGACCAGCGTTCTGTTGACAGAGCTGTTGACAGCAGTTGTTCTTCCTTGTGGCGAGAGGGTCCAGCTGTTGACAAAAGCGCTGTGTTCTGCCGACTTACTATTGAAAGAATGTGCTTCGCAATCTGAACGCACCGCGGGTTTTATTGACAAAACCTCTATTTTGTCAACAAAACCCTGCAGTCTACACATAGCCTCAGAATTTTCTCTATCAGCAGATATGCATTTTCTTCAATGTACGTTATTCTCATATTTGTTATTACTGTGAAGCATGCGTTTAAACAGGCATCATGACCTTTTCACATTTACCCTTGCATAAAGTATATACAACAACGCCTACAGTAGTGCAAGTATTAGAGAGGTAAATGTGTTAGTCTGTATCTTCGAGAACAACAAGAAGTCCTGTGCCACCTTATAGACTAACAGATATTTTGTAGCACAAGCTTTTGTGGGCAAAGACCCACTTCATCAGATGCGTGAGTCGGGGGTGGGGGGTTTAGAAGCTGTTAAATAATGTCCATAATGCTGCCCATAATAATACTTTAAGATCTTCTGATGGAAAGCAGCGGTGGTTTAAGAAAAGATTACTATGGCTAATTCAGCAAATGACAGTCTATAACGTATGGCCTTAGGTTAAATGAATTAAGCGCATATTTTATGTACCTTGTAATAGCTCAGGTGTATGGCATAAACAATAGTCTTGCAAAAAAACCAAAACAAACAAAAACAACCTGCCAGTTGCTTTAGACCAGTGCTTCTCAACCAAGGGTACATGTACCCCAGGGGGTACTCAGAGTGCTTCCAGAGGGTTAATTAACTCAGTGTTTCTCAACCTTTTTATGAATAAAAAAAGTGGACTTATCTTATAGTCATTTACTTATTTATTTATTCATTTTTGCACAATTGTAAGTATGCTGGCAAATTTATTGCCTATAGGCAATTTTTTTCCAAACAACCTGTTATGATTAAGTTGTTTAAACAAATGTGTTGCAAGAATAGAAAACAATTGTATCTGAAAATTGAAGGTACTGGGGTACTTATAATTTTTTGTTTTGAAAAAGGGGCACATTATAAAAAAATAAGATTGAAAAACACTGCTTTAGATGACTAATCTCACTCCAGTATTCTGGATATAACCTATAAGAAGTACAGGAACGGTACACAGCTGTCAGCCAAAGGCAAAGGTGGCCCATTGTTACCAGTGAAAACTCAATTATGTTGGTGCACTGAAGCATGATGAAGATGAGCAGGGAACTTGTGTCTATGCATCCTGTGTTATTTTAAGTCTTTTTTCTACACTGTGATGATCATGGAGCTACTATGTAACAGTGTGGGACTGCCAACGTAAACTAGGTGTTGAGACAGGCAATATTCTGTAAGCGGGGTTTGGTGGAAGGTGTAGGAAAGTAACACAATGCCTACAGATAGGACAAAAAGAAGTCCTGTGGCACCTTATAGACTAACAGATGTTTGGAGCATAAGCTTTCGTGGGCCAAGACCTGCTTCATCTGATGCGTCTGTGAGTCTATAAGGTGCTACAGGACTTCTTGTGGTTTTTGCAGATATAGACTAATATTGCTACCCCTCTGATACCTACAGATAAGAACATCCTAGAGCAGGCCTGAAAGACAACTGGGAGGGTAGAAAGCTGGAATGATTCCTTTTGAGGAGCCTATCTCCAGTCTCACCTGTGCTCAGCAAGTTGCAAGTTTTAAACTGCTTAAACTGGCAGTTACCAGATTAAAGGGCTAGAGAGAATTAAAAAGTGACTGACTCTTGGGAAGCAGGTGATAAAAGAAATGGCCTGTGAGTTAAGGGACAAAGCTGAGGCACAAAGGAAGTTGCTGGTGAAGAATTTAGAGCTACCAGTGTCCTCAAGCACTAGATTGATTGGCAGACCCGAGGTAGATCTATAGACATGCCAATAGATTACTTACTCTTTTAAGATTTGTTTTCTCTGAAATGCTTTTGCCCTAGATGAACAATAGTTTGGTTTGTGAAACTAGCTGTCTTGTCCCTGGCTACCACTGTCATTGTTCCTGGAGGAGACAGAACTGAAGGCATGGAAGATAAATCAGGCCTGCTGAAGTGATTCACATTTGACAGACAGGGTCTGGAGCCAAGCACAGTCTGTGTGTGAGAGAATCATAGGATTCCATTTTGAAAGAGGCAATGTATTCAGGCCTGAGACCTGAATAACCCCAGGGGGGTCAGAGAGGCAATCAGCCCAGTCTGTGACAAGTATTAAATTGAATATGGCAGTGAGGGAAGTCACATTGTATAGTGCCAAAGAGGCCTGCACAGGGCAGTTTTTGGAGCTGAGTGGGTGAGAGTCAGCTTCAGGAGGGGACACCCAATATTCCATGGAACTTCTCAAGCAAAGGGAATAATCACTCCACACAGGGAAACATGCCCTCCTTTGTTATGCGCCGCAGCAAGTTAGTGGCAAAAGCAGTCTGGGTTAGTGTAACTCCAGACCTTTGATAAAGCGGCCCTTCAGTACAACCCTCAAGACCTTCACAGATCTCAGCAGACCTGCAGGTTTGAAGACCAAACCCCAAACCCCTTTTGCAGAAGGGATGGAATTTTTACCCACCAATCCTGCAATAGGTAAACTTGTCCTTAATTTCTATTCCAAGTGGATTTGATGGCTTTGATCCTGTACTTGGCTTCCTATTATATATTAATTATTTGCCAGGTTAGCACTCTACTTGACAACCAATGTCCAAAACACTGCGTCTGACAATAGAGCTGCTGAAGTATTTTCAATAATCAGTTCCAAATTCTATGCTTCATGGTTGTTTTCCCTAAGAGAAGACCCTATTACTCATAAGCCTCCAATAGAAAATGAGTCTCACAGCAGATATGGAACTTTGTTGAGAGGTGGTTCCTACAGTCACTGAAATTCTCCTGTATGCACAGCATATGCACATAGCCAACATAGAAAAGCTGTTAAAAATACTAAATCCTTGAGTCTGATTGTGACTGCACAATAAGAAGGTTATTCAAGTGCTAACACTTGCAAAAGCTGCAGATGGGCAGCTCTGTCACTAGACAGCTACCGTTCCAGCTACAGAAACAGAACAGAAATCTCAGTAGTTGCCCAAGATCTTCCCTCACTGTCCAGCTAATGTCTCAACCACATCATTGAAGGAACAATGACCTGGGCTGAACAACTTTATCTCCAACTCCAAATCCTATCACCCAACCATTGCCTCCTATTTTCCCTTTGACATTCTGAAACCTGACAATGTAAGCTAGCTGTGTGTCTGTTTCCTCTCTTTGAATCAGTTACTGATTCCTGTGAGGACTTTCTGTTTTATGCCATAATAGCTTACTTTGCTTCAGAGGCTTTGGTGTGTGGCCCCTGTCAAAGGCTTTCTGGAAGGCCAAGAACACTATATCCACTTGAATACCCTTGTCCATGTTCTCTGAACCCGTCAAAACATTCTAGTAGATTGGTCAGGCACAATTTCTCTTGCAAAAGTCATGTTGATGCTTCCCAACACAGTGGCTACATTGACACTAAAGAGTTTATAATACTGGGGTTTTATCCACTGGGGTTTTTTCCACTGAGCATCTACACACAAAATTCATTTTGTCAATGGAAAGCATTGACAAAAAAGCCATGTATATGCTCTGGGGGCTGTTTTGTCAACAGAGCAGATGGAAAAATTGATCTGCTTTTATGTGTAGACGTGATCTATTGACAGAAGCTTTGTCAGAACACGTCTTCCAATAGACACCTCTGTCAACAGATGCTTATAGTATAGATGTAGCCAGTGTGTTCACCTATGTATTTTAATATTCTGTTCTTCACTATGGTTTCAATCACTTTCCCTGTTATTGGAGTTGGGCTTATCACACTGTAATTTCCAAGATCACCTCAAAGGTTTTTTAAAAATTGGCATTACACTATGTATCCTCCAGTTATTTGGTACAGAAGCTGATTTCCATGATACATTACCTACCACGGTTAGTAGGTCTGCAATTTCATAGCTGAGTTCCTTCGGAACTCTTGTGTGAATACCATCTGGCCCTGGTGACCTATTGCTGTTTAATTTGTCAATCTGTTTCAAAACCTTCTCTGTCTCTGACATTTCCTCAGATCTGTCACATAGAAAGAATGGCTCAGGTGTGGGACTCTCCTTCACATCCTCTGCAGTGATAACAGACACGAGGAATATATTTACATTCTCCACAACAGCTTTGTCTTCCTTTAGCTCCTCAATCATGTGGTCACCCAACTAACTGTTTGGCAGGCTTCCTACTTTTGATACACCATCTTTTTCCATTAGTTTTTATGTCTATTTCTAGTTACTCTTAATTCTTTTTGGCATGCCTGAATTATACTTCTACACTTGACTTGCCAGAGTTTATTCCTTTCTAATTTCTTCAGTAGGTTTTCATTTCCAATTTTGAAAGGATGCCTTTTTACCTCTAACCAACTCTTTTAGGTCTGTTGTTTAGCCTTGGTGGCATGTTTTTGGTCATCTTGCTATTTTTTTTTATTTGGGGTATGTATTTAATTTGAGCAACTTTATGGTGTTTTATTATGTTTCTATGCAAATTGCAGGCATTCCACTCTTGTGATTGGTCCTTTTAATTTCTATTTAATTAGCTTCCTCATTTTTGTGTAGCATGCCATTTTGAAGTCAAATGCTATTGTACTGGGTTTATTTGGCGCCCTGTTCCCTGGATATTAAATCTAAATTCATTATGGTCACTATTACCAAGGGGTTCAGCTATATTCAACTTTTGGACCACATCCTCTGTACCACACTTAGGACTAAATCAAGAAGTGTCTTTTCCTGGGTGGATCTGAGGACTAGTTGCTCTGCAAAACATTCATTGATAGTATCTAGAAATTTTCTTTCTGCATCCCATCCTCCAGTGACATGTACCCAGTCAGTGTGTAGATACCAGAAATCCCCCAATATTACTAAGTTTTCTATTTGATAGCCTCTCCAATCTCCGTGACCATTTCACCACCATCTGGTGGTCAGTAATATATTTCTACTGTTATAGTCTTATGTAAATAAGGGTTCCTATCCAAAGCGATTCTATGGTACAATTGGAGTAATTTAAGAATTCAGCTATATGGATGTTATGCTTTCTTTCACAGACTGTGCCACACCACCCCTCCTCTCCCCCAGCGTCGCCTGCTCGGTCATGCCTCTATATTTTATGCCCTGTTGTTATTATATCCCACTGATTGTCATTGTTCCACCAGTGCAATTTCCTTGTTACCTTATACTGAACACTGTCTATACTAATGATTCCAAGCAGACAAAATGGACAGGGAAGTGTTGCCTCCATGGCATGTTGCTCTTCCCCTGTGAACACAAGATCACTCTTCTGTGGGGCTCTGCAACCTTCCATAACTCAGGGTGGGAGGAGCTGCCCATGCTACACTGGCTTCCCTAACTAAAGCAAGGAGCCACTTTTGAACATTGCACAGCAGGGAGTCTGACTTCCCTTTTTGGGGGTTCCCAGGGCTGGTGTGATTGCTAGTGCAGACTAAAATGGCCATGAGAACTGTTCTCACGTGCATGCCATCTTACACGAGCCATTGAAGGGATGCAAAACTGCTGGGGGACAAGTCTGCTTTCCTCCACAAATTCCTCTGTGTCCAGTGCTGTTACCTTTGTGGCTTTCCCCAGTCTGTCTTATACAGCTACTCTGCTTTCCAAGGTGTACTAGGACAGGGTGTCTGGTGAAGCAGATCTATCCAGATGTATGACGACAAAAACTGCAGGGAGTTGAATGAACAAGCCAGTGACCACTAAATGGGAACATTTGATCTCTGGCGGATCTGCAGGATACTAAGGCCAAGCCTACACTAGACCTCAAAGTCAATCGTAGATACACAATTCCAATTGCACAGCCAGTTTTGCTTATCAACAATTGACTTCCCTGGCCATCCTCACTAAGGGAGGTCAATGGCTCCCTCAATATCCCTTGTCCTCATGAGACTGAGGAGTACAGAGGTTGAATGTTGACCTCTGATACTTTAATTATGCCCATCCCCATTCAGCATGTAAAATTATACCCTAGAAAATTGACCCCCATCCTGTCCCATAGAGAAGGAGGAAAAGGTAACACCTTCTCCATACCCTTACAGAAATCTTAGGAGGAAGCTGCAGGAATCCAAACTGCTTAAAGAAGTTGAAACCAAATAAGTTATTGCCACTTAGGGAAGCAAAATTCTGTAAATTAGTAAATTAACCTCCTTTCTCTCCCACTGGGACCGAAGAGTATACGATTATTAGAATAAGCAGAACTGTCAGAAAGATATTCATAGTAGAGAGCTGCATAAACAGTGCTGCCACCCCCAGCCTTCAAATGTAGAGGGCAAGGCCTCCCTGAAATCAGAGATCTTTAAACTGTCACCAAGTGGGTTCCCATTATTCTCTTATTAGTTTTGAGCCTTTAGAGTTCATGTTTTGAAAATTTCCTCTACAACTACAAAAGCTAGACAGCTAATTATTTTTAAAGGAAAGCTGGGATTTTCCTGCATGACTCTAGGAGCAGGGTCTTAAAGAAAAGACCGACTCTTGTGAACCTCAAGTTGATAAAACTGCACTTGCTTCAGTTTCAAAGCAAGCGGATTTGCTGGGCTGGACTGGACTGTCCAATGCTGCATTTTCATCCTCGCTGGGTAAGGGCAATAAACTAGAGCACTGAAAGAAAAGGGATTAATTTATGTTGATGTGCAGCATAAGCAAGCGGTACCAGTGTTCCCTGTAAACTGAGTGCTTGGGCAGCTGCCTGGAGAACATTCAGGTGCCACTCAGCTGTTTAGCAGAGCACCCAAAGCTGCTAATATGTGTTTCTATTGGTGGTGCATATTCATACATGCCTCAGTGCATATAACTAAATTTATTCTGCATGTGAATGGAAAAAATTAGAGGGAACATTGCTCTGGGTCCCTGAAAATACTGCAGTTCTATTTCCTTCTCTGCATGTTTGCTCATAAATACTCGTGTTTTCCGTATCCATATGCAACCAGTGTAAGTGCTTATTCATACATATCCCCTCAGATTAGCACCTTGATCAGCTGTGCTCTCTGTGTTGTTTAAGATACCTCTTGATTTCTAACGTGACAATTCCCACAGTAATCTACATGCCTTTATAAGGTGCATACCAAAACTTATTAACATACAGGAGTTCAAATGGGAAATAAAGAACATGTTTTTAACAGGAAGGGCAATTAATCATCTGAAGAAACTACTCAGGGAAGTGGTGGATTCTTGGTGTCTTTATGGGATAGGTCAGTGGTTTGAGCATTGACCAACTAAACCCAGAGTTATGAGCTCAGTTCCTCTAGGGAAAATAGATTTTAAAACATTCTGCTGGTGATGGTGACAGGTCCTGCTGTGAGTGCAGGGGACTGGACTTGATGACATCTCAAGGTCCCTTCCAGTTCTACGAGGTACATAGGTCTTCAGAACAAAATTGAACGTCTTCCTGGAAACTATGCTTCAGTCAAATACATGTTGTTGGGCTCAACATAGGACAGCTGGATGAAATTTAAGGTTCTCTGTAGTGTAGGAGGTGAGACAAGATTGCCTTATCCTCCGTGGAAATATATGGGACACCTTCAGGTGTGAGTATCTGCATTCTGTAAAGAGCTCTGTTCTCTTGTTCACTCTAACAAACATCTTTATAATTGAGAAGCAGGGGAAAGCTTACTGTTTTGTGATTCTTATGCCACCCTTACAGCAATTTAAAATTCAAATAACCGTCCCTCTAAATTCCCCTTAAATTTCCTCTAAATTCCCTCATAGATCCTAATTACAGGTTAAACCTCTCTCGTCCTGGCACCCTCAGGACCTGACCACTTCCAGACAAGAGAATTTTCTGGACTATGGGAGGTAGGGTGACCATCCGTCCCATTGTTCCTGGCACTGTCCCTTATTTAAGCTGTCCCACGGGCATCTGACTTCTTCAAGAAAATGGGCAAATTGTCCCATATTTTGTAGGACTCTGTTCTCTGGCACCCAGTATCTCAAGGTAGCACACTCTGCTGCCAGGAGCCCCACTGCAGGGCAGCTTCTTAGTTCCCGGGCACCCTGTGCCTTGGGGTACCACCCCCTCTGCCAGGGAGCTCCTCTGTGGGAAGGCTGTGTTGTTACCTGGTACCCTGTGTCTAGGGGTAGCAGTTCCTTCTGCAGAGTAGCTATTCCATGGGGAAGCTGCCCCATTCCTTGGCACCCCATGGTGTCAGCTCCTGCTGATAGCAAGTTCTGCCCTGGGACAGCTGCAGCGTTTCCTGGCACCCCATGCCTAGGGGAGGCAGCTCCCACTGTCAGAGAGCCTGTCCATCGGATGGCCGTGTCATTCCCTGGCACCCTGTGACTCGATAAGGCAGGTCCTGCTGCAGGGAAGCTCATCCATGGGGCAGCTGACCTGTTCCCTAGCTCTCCCTGGTAGGAGGCTGTGAAGCCCCTCGTCTCAGCACCCCTCCAACCAAGAGGCTGCTGAGCCCCCATCCTCTGATCCCCCTCATTGTCAGGCTGTGGAGCCCCCATCCTCAGTGCCTGACCATGGGGCAGCAGCCTCCCCTGCCAAGGAGCCCTGACATGGGACAGCATCTCCAAAGGCGAGTGTCCCATGCTTGCCATAGGGCAATGTGGTCACCCTGATGGGAGGTAAATATTTTCTGGGATATTGCCAACACTTCCATTGCTTACTGAGCACTTAGAAGACGTTTTGGGGTAAATTACAGCTAAATAACAGCACAGAACACTGAGGGCCAGAACTGATGGCTGTAAACAAATGTTATGGGACCACAGGAAACTGGGCTACTTCTATGGTAAGGGGGTCATTCGGCTAACCAAAATCATGCTGGATTAGGGATGCTGCAGGTTGAGCGTGTTCCAGATTCACGAGGTTCAATCTGTAGTTTCTAGGACCTGTCCTTTTGCACGACAAGATCCTGCCAAAGACTGCAAACCCTAACTGTATCCTTGCACCCTCTTTATATGCCACACAAATTTATTTACAGGAAAATAATAACCAAAGTGTAAAGAACATTGTACTCGGTTCTCTGGAAGGTCTAGGATGAAAGCGTGCATCGTGGGTTTTGGGGGAGGCATATTTGGCAGCCTTTCCAGTTTACATGAACCATGAAATACAAATCATATGTGAGGTTCTCTCACTGACACATATATATTCAATTAACAAATATATTATTTGAGAGAAATCAGACCCAGAATGAGATTTTTGGATGCTATGTATCAAGCTATGCCTGTAAGCTCCCGTTAATATCACAGACACTTTGTGCTTGGTGCTGCACAAACCAATAGCAAGATGACTCTGCCCTGAAAAAGCTGACAATCTCAAAAGACAAAGGCTGGAAGAAAGGAAGCAGGTTTATTTTACCTGTGGAAGCTTAGGAAGAGAATGACTAAGGGACTTGCCCAAGGTCTCACAGGAAGTCTTTGCAAGAGCCACAAAATAAACCCAGTTCTCTTCAGTTCCATTTCGTCCCTTATCTGCAAACTCATCTCTTTCTTGTTTGAGTCAGAGGGAAATTGAGGACTTCAAACAGCTTACTTTGCATTTACACATCAGACTGCAGAAGTGCCGCCATTAAATAAATGAGCTTATTTTTTGCACAGATGCACTTAAATATAGGAACATGATCAAAGGTCTGCTCCTGGTTTGGTTTTTTCTTTCCTATAAGAATGGAATAGGATTTGAAATGTACAGTTCTCTGTGGAAAATATTACCAGATATGCAAAAGCAGGTGCATTCCCATTTGCCTGCATGCTTGGCTGCTTTTGCATATAACTCAGGCTTATAAACTAAACACAGAGGATGGGATCATATGTTGTGATGGGCCTCTAGGCACCAAAATCAGTTCTGTGTGTGCACAGCTATGTTAAATGTGGCAGTTTTAAATCACAAGGGCCTTGAGAACCATTTTTTCAGATGTGATCAAAGTGACAGACATGCTTTAAAATCCTTAAATCCTTGACAGACATCGTTCACATGCAAAATTCTAAACAAAGCCAGTCCTGAATCAAGTTATAAAGTTCAAAGTTTCCCCAAACATTCTGAAGAATCCAGAGGTATGATGTCAATTTGTCACCTTATTGTTCACAAGTGCACTAGAAGGGAACTTGAAAGTGGAGGGTGAGTTTCCAGTTTGCATTACACTTAAAACAAGCAAATTGGCTGTGAGTTTTAGGTTTAGTGACTGCATTTTTATGCAAGTCTAGTACTTTAGAATTCAGGTGATCTAGAAGGCTGCAACAGTGCTGACGTAACATCTAGGTGGGAAGTCATGCATAACATTTAAAGCCACGGTTGGGCTCTTCCTTTGCCAATCTCTGAACTAATAAATAAAAAAATAACAGGAACAGTCTAGGAAGGAAATCCATTCTGTGCCTGGAGGATTTCCAACAAGTTATGAACTTTTGAACTGCAGGTATAGGAAATCCATCAACAGTCAGGACAGAGAGAGTGGAAAAAACAGCCTCGGTTTAAAAAGATGCAAAGAAAGTAGTGATAACTATTATAGCTGAAGGCATCTTCTAGATGTTATTTCAGTATCAGAAAAAAAATTCCCTCAGTTGGCTAATTTTATTTTTTGGATGGCTGTGGTGACCGACGTGCAGTGTAGGGATCTGTGGTGGAAATGATGAGAAATGAGGGTACAGCACTTCAGCTATAATTTGTCTGGTCATTCCCCATAGAGGGTTCCAAATTGGTGAACCCCTTACTGGAAATAGGTCAATTGATGCACCAGAAATTGCTGTGGAAATGAATCATAGGCCAGGCCTACATTAGACCTCAAAGTCAATTGTAGATACACAATTCCAGCTACAGCAATTGCATAGCTGGAATCAACTTATCTACAATTGACTTACCTGGCCATCCTCACTAAGGGAGGTCAATGAGAAAAACTCTGCCATCAACCTCCCTGACCCCTCACAAGATTGAAGAGTATAAGAGTCGACTGTTGACCTCTGATAGTTTGATTTTGTGCACCCCTACCAGGCACGTGAAATCAAACCCCAGGTCGATCTTCCAGATAGTGAAGACATAACCACAGAATCATAAAATACGAGAATTGCAAGGGACCACAAGAGGGCACAAAGTCCAGTCATCTGTCCTCCAAGCAGGACCAGGCATAAGGTTGGTTTCTCCTTGGCTTTTCATCCAGGCAATTGAATTGTTGCATATACAGATTAGATTAGTTACAATGCAAACAAAAATTGAACAATTGATGTTTGGTTTCCTTTCCCATAAGTGCATGTGTACAATTTTGTGCAAATGAGCATGCAAACTGGGTTTTCCCACTCCAAAATAGCCAGTTCACCACCTAAATAGCTACTTGCAAGCAGTCACAGTAATTCCACATGCATAACACTGGAAATAAAGTCAATAAAGTAGGGAATATGTTATTTAGAGATGTACCTAGCGGTGAAATAAATAATAATCGCAATAGCTGTGTCTACACTACAGTGTTCTGTCAACAGAAGTCACTTTTGACAGATATTTGCCAACAGAACCTCTATCTACAGAACACTTCCACACCTAATACAGGCTCCCTGTCAACGCTTTCTTTCCACAGAGAGCAGCCAGACTGCCCAGCACTCTGTTGACAGAAGAGCCAACTGGAAGCTCTGCAAACAGGGCAGCCCGGTGAACCAGAAGTCCTCTCTGTCAACAGAGGGTCCCCCCCGCAGCATCAACACTATTTTCTGCTTGACAGAATCTGTCGACAGAGGTGCTATGCCTTGTACGGTCAAGACTCTGCTGGGAAAACTACTGCGTTCTGTCGACGCATTCTTGACAGAATGTGTTTGTAGTGTGGACGCGCCCTAGCTTTGTCGACAGAATTCTATTCTGTTGATAGAATTCTGTAGGGTAGACCCAGCTTGTATGTTCAACCCTAAATCTTCTGGTGTCCACAGGTTAGTCAGAGCTAATGGCAAAGTATATGAATTACAGGCAGATTCAATTCCTGTCATTCTTTAGGATTAGCAGACACCAACTCTCCTGTATTAAGATTAACAATTCTCCCTTAATTTTTCTGTTTCATGGGCTGCTTCTAGTTCATATGATCATGTCCAAGGCCTTTTAATTAAACAGATGAAGGATGCACACAAAGGCTGGTGTTCTCTACTGCTCCAAGACACCTGTACAATGAAATAGAGCCTGTCAGATTCCCTATGGAAAAGGAGTTCTCCTCCTCTGCTCCTGCGTTGGTTCACTACATTTGTTCAGTCAGTTAACAGCTGTCATTCCCAAGAGCATGTTGCGCAGATCATACAGAGAACAAACTACAAAACATCCATCTGAATAATGCAAGGCAGGGGTTTTAGCTAGGGCTTTGGAGCAGTGTTTCCTGTAAGTTGTGTGCTTATGTGGCTGCTCAGAAGACATTCAAAAGCCACTCAGCTGATAAGCAGAGCACCCACATCTAGGATTTTGTTTCTACTGGCAGTGCACATTTGCACATAGAAAAATTTAGATATACCAATCTCATAGAACTGGAAAGGCCCTTGAAAGGTCATGGAATCCAGGCCCCTGCCCTCGCAGCAGGACCTATCACCATCCCTGACAGATGCTTATTTTAGGTTTATTTGCCCCAGATCCCCAAATGGCCCCCCCAAGGATTGAGCTCACAACGCTGGGTGGAGCAGGCCAGGTTGTCCCTTCCCACCTCACATGGAGAGAAAAGATTCTGGGGGATAATCAATAACTCAGGGCAAAGAAGTGGTTAGTGAGCCATACATCCCAGTGTCATGACAGACCAAAAAAAAAAAAAGCCTGCTTTTGACTACATAGGTGCAAATTTGGCCCTGACATGCTAGTAATGTGTTATCTGAACTGACCCAAACAGGCGCTGGGGTGCCCCGGCTTCAAGGCAGTGTATAGGATTTCTCAGACTGTAGGGCCGTGTCTACACTAGCCAAAAACTTCGAAATGGCCACGCAAATGGCCATTTCGAAGTTTACTAATGAAGCGCTGAAATACATATTCAGCGCTTCATTAGCATGCGGGCAGCCGCGGCACTTTGAAATTGACGCGGCTCGCCACCACGCGGCTCGTCCCGACAGGGCTCCTTTTCGAAAGGACCCTGCCTACTTCAAAGTCCCCTTATTCCCATCTGCTCATAGGACTTTGAAGTCGGTGGGGTCCTTTCAAAGAGGAGCCCCGTCTGGATGAGCTGCGCGGCAGCGAGCCGCATCAATTTCGAAGTGCTGCGGCTGCCCGCATGCTAATGAGGCGCTGAATATGTATTTCAGCGCTTCATTAGCAAACTTCGAAATGGCCATTTGCGTGGCCATTTCGAAGTTTTTGGCTAGTGTAGACGTAGCCTAGATGCAAAACCTAAATGTCCAAATGTTGTGCATGCTGTGTATCACATCCATATTTATGTTCATGGAAAATTAACTGGCAGAAAAGCCACTGATAGTCACTACCAACTTTTTTTCCTGACTTTTTCTTTCCACTGTTATGAAAGGGGACATTATCTTTATTTCCATGAAGTGCCTTCCGCTAGAGTTACGCAGACATCTTTCAGCTTTCCTGGAAATCTACCTTTAATAGTACAAAGTGTATCATTACAATTATCTCTCCATTAGCTGTTTTCAGCCATAAAAATAAAATGTTCTGTGGCTGTATTTTGACCTTTACAGAACAACAGTTCTTTCAGGCTGCATGGGTCCATCTATAAAAACTCTGCAAATTCAAATTAGTTACTGGGATACAAAGCTTTAGCAAATGATAACCAAAAACAAAAAAATGAGCAAAAACAAATGGCTGCTGAAAGTGTGTGTTTGAAAATGAGCAAAACTACAATGGTGACATATAGCCCTAAAAAGCTCAACTTAGTGGATATCTACTCTTGGTGGACAGAATAGCGATAGGTCAGAACTCCAATTCTTGAGTTTTGGTCGTATTATTTTGTCAATGTCTTTGCTAAGGAAGTTCAGTTCAAATCAACTAAAGTTCTGCCCACACTCTAGATCAGGAGTGGGCAATAACTCTGGATGGGGGACTATTCCTAGAATTTAGTCAGTGGTCAAGGGCCACACTTTTCCACGATATTAATGGAAGAGGTGCAGGGTCTGGGATAGAAGTTGGATGCAGAAGGGAGCTTGAGGTAGGGGATTGGGGTTTAGAAGGGATGTGGGCTCTGGGAAGGCGTTTGAGTGAAAGAGGAGGTTGTGACCTGGAGCAGGGGACTGGGAAGCAGGATCTGGGAAGGGGTATGGGTGCAGGAGCAAGGGTGTAGGGGGTTTGGTTTACCTGGGGCAGAGGGTTGAGGGGAGGGAGGGGCTGGGGTGCCAGAGGCAGGGTGTGGCTGGGAGATGCTCGCCTGGGTGAATTCTGGCCACAAACCTAGCAGGTTTCTCAGTCAGGCTCCCTACCTTCCATGCCCCCTCGGGCTGCTCAGAGCAGATGGCTGCAAGAGCTGCATGTGCTTTTCTGGAGGCTGTGAGCCTAACCGGGGTTGGGGGCAGGGGAAGAGGTACGTTGCGCACTGCCTGTTTGAAGAACAAACAGGAAACCAACCAAAGGTAGCCACGAGATTAGGCTGGGATTGGATACACACAGCCTCTCCCTCTCACCCCCAGGCTTGCACCTTCAGAGATGCCCATGGCCCTGCAGCCGGCTTTTCTGAGTGGGATGGCGGTGGGGCAGGCAGGGAGCCTGCTGAGGCTCCCATTGGGCTGCAGGCCAGATCTGGTGGCTTGGTGGGCCAGATGGGACCTAATAGCTTTATTTTGTCCATCCCTGCCGTAAATCTGCTCACTTTTCAGAGTCACCTCACTTCTATACGTAATGAGCCACCTGCCCCTGACACACGAGAACTGTTAATATGTCCCACCAGGACCAACAACTGCTCAACGAAGGTCAGTTCACAGAAGAATGCCGCACACTGTTGGCTGTAATACTAACACAATGGTACAGTTACCCACTCTCACAAAACCTTTCTGTACTCACTGCCAACTCAACAAACTGCCACTTGTGAGTTAATCTGTGGACAAAAATAATATTCTTCCCTCAGATCATTGCACCTATCTCCATCCCTTCATTCTCCTGTCACCATTTGCTGCCCCTTTTATAGCTGCCTCACGGTGCTCAGAAAGTCACAGGAAGGAAACACTTTTTTTTTTTTTTTTTTTTTTTACATTTTCACTCTCGTCAATTTTGTTTTCATTGAAATGTTCACAGCAGCTCTGACAGACATTCATAATCTGATCATTTATGTTATGAATAGTCCTGCAACTACACCTCATATAACAGTTTAATTGATGATTTTATGGCCATACCTACACAGTGATCTTTTCAATTCAACCATTGGCACAACCCAAAATACACAGCTCATCACTTTTGCCAACAGAAACCTGTATATCCTATATCCAAACTATCTAGATTTGTGGCTCACTTCTCTGTTCTGAAAACCTGGTGTAGTTTAGGTTTTGGAGCAGTTGGGCTGTTATTCTTAAATCCGTCTTATAGTCAGAGTTGGCTGGAAAATGTTCCACCTGTCCCACTTTCATGAAAATGTTTGTTTCTTCAGCCAAAATATCAAGAATTGAAATAAACCAGTAAAGCATGCTCAAGATTTAAATTTAGAAATGCTACTGTAATGCCCTATGAAATGCCTTTTGAAAGCTGAAGAACCTCATGTTCTCTAGAGGTTGGTATGCCCCTCCTATGATGACCTGAACTATGACGACATACGTAAATTATTTCTTTATTGCCACAATATTTCTATTAGCTCTACTTACAGTAGGGAAAAAAGTTGACCCTTCATATGGCACAATTACCTCCACTCAATAATTTCAATAGTAACAGAGAGGAAGCCATGCTAGTCTATACAGTATCACAACAAAAAGCAGTCAAGTAGCACTTTAAAGACTAGCAAAATAGTTTATTAGGTGAGCTTTCATGGGACAGACCCACTTCTTCAGACCATAGCCAGACCAGAACAGACTCAATATTTAAGGCACAGAGAACCAAAAACAGTAAGCAAGGAGGACAAATCAGAAAAAGATAATCAAGGTGAGCAAATCAGAGAGTGGAGGGGCGGGGGGGAAATCTAGCACACTGTGGTGCTGAAAGCACCCCACCCATCTTTCAATTACAGGTTAAACCTCTCTAGTCCTGCAACATCCATGGTCTGGCATGATTTTACTGAGCCAGATGTCCACTTATCATGTTTGTGGCCAAATTTCCAGCTCTGGCTCTCAGTATTTTGTGATGTTATTTAAGTCTAATTTGCCCCTAAATGTTTTCTAAGAGCCCAGTAAACAGTGAAAGTACTGGGAATACAGCTAAACAATATTTACCTCTCATGGTGCCGAATTGGAGAGGTTTAACTGTGTAAGGGTTAGGGAATCTCAACACTTTTATTGGTCATTACACAATAACTAATTGCTAAAAAAATCATCTAACACTTTCACAAATCTGTTAGGTTGACTAGCAACATGTTAAGAATTAATGGGTTGAGTCTCATCACCCCTAATTGCTGAACATGGCAAAAATATGAAAGTTCTCAGCATGCTGATTGTTCAATACACGGAAGCTACATCTACACTAGAGAGTTTTGTTGACAAAACATGCAGAGCATCTCCACTAAAAATGTGATCTGTCAACAGAACTGGGCACTTTCTTCAACAGACTTCTGCATCTTCACCTTGAGCTAGAACACCTTCCTTGACAGAATCTGTTGACAAAAAAGATGTGCTGACACTCGGGGGAGCCCTCTGTTGACAGACAGAGCTTCCCGGTCACCGGGCAGCCCTGTTTTCTGTGCAGATTGGCAGAGTGATTGTCTTTCCTGTATAGTCATGATCTTCTGTCAACTTCTCTTGACAGATTGTGTATACATAGCCATAGAGATAGAGGTAGTCAGAAAATTTTAGCCAAAAGTTTGTCAAAATATTGAACTGTGACAACAAAACAAAACAAAAAATTGGGGGTGTGGTCCGTTTGAAATTTTAAATTTGAAAACATTTTTCAGACTTTCAAAAATTGTTGAAATGTCCTGAGTTAAATATTTTAAATTAAATAACTGTTTGTAGTGATGTGACGACAATTAGAACAGGAATGCTTAAAACCAAAATGAAATACTTCAAACTGTTTCAAGTGACTTAGACTGATTTTTTTTCATTTGTCAAAAGATTGAGATGTTGAATTTTTGCTCCAAGATGGGACAAAGAAACCTTTTGAAATCTCTAATATTTGCGGAATGGAAAAAAATATTTGATGGAGATACATTCATGTTAGGTATTATGTAGTTTACATATGATTGTTTCAAAAAGTGGCTTATCCATAGGGATTGATATAAAGGCACACCATTAATTTGACAACTACATGAACATCTCAAAGTAAATTCTATTGTTTCAGAATTTACCTCAGGTAATTAACAGGACGATTACACATATTTCTTTTTTCTTTCAAATGCTTTACTCTTTGCATCCTTGGCCGCAGTGTCAAAAGGGTATCAGATTTCCCACTCTCGCCTCTCTGTTACTATTTGCCTCCACTGTGTCACTTGAAGTGAGAATTTCAAAAGAGTATAGCATGCAACATGCTGAGGTCTCAGCAAATTCTAACCCCTTGTATACAATGAGATGGTCAACAGTTGCACTTCCTCTGTCATTCACAAGCATACCTCCATGTCCTCTTGCTAGCTTGGGAACAACTAACCTGTATGCATGAGGGGATGTGATAGCAGCTTTCAAATATCTAAAAGGGTGTTGCAAAGAGGAGGGAGAAAAAATATTCTTCTTAGCCTTTGATAATAGGACAAGAAGCAATGGGTTTAAATTGCTGCAAAGGAGATTTAAGTTGGCCATTAAGAAAAAAATCGTATCTGTCAGAGTGGTTAAGTACTAAAGTAAATTGCCTAGGTGGTTGTGGAATCTCCATCATTGGAAATAGTCAAGAATAGGTTGGGTAAATATCTAACAGGTATGATATAGATGTGCTCAGTCTCTTGAGGTCCCTTCCAGTTCCAGGACCCTATAATTCTATGATTTGTCACAATTTGTAAGAGATTTTACCAAAAATGGTAGTAGCATCTCAGCTGCAATGAAAGAGGTCACATATGCCCGACTGCTACAAAGTGAGGAATGGTGGCAGAAGCAGCTCAGTATTGCTTGCAGATCCACTCTAAAGATCCTAAGTACACAGCAGAAAAACTCTTAAAACTGATGGGTTTAAAAAAATTTAGCTACTTTGTCATCTGCTCAATTTTTTAAATCAATGAATTGTTTAAAGAAGCAACCAAATAAATCTCATAACCAAAAATCAGTCTGAAATGACCTTTTGTGGTTTTTTTCTGCATGCTTTTGCACAAGAAAACCAGTGCACTGGGATGGGGAAGCCCGTAAAAATCATTCCCGTTTCTAAAGCTTCATGCATATACATGATGCAGAATTCTGATAGGCAGAATTAAAAGGCAGCAAATTGAGGAGATTAGAGGAAACAATTTCTAATGAAATGTACAAAACCACTGCCGTGAACGTAACTGAGGCAATAATCATGAGTTTTCTGGCTTACATGACCTGGAAAACTTTTACAGCTGTACTAGAATGGGCAGAAATCTATGGGGCTTTGTCCATGGGGACTCAATCAGCACAGCTAACTGATAGTGTAAATATAGCCTATGCTATTAGAAGTGGGTTTTTTTGTTTTTGTTTTTTCTGTTGAAGCATCACTGCCATGTGCTGCAATATCCACACTGTCCGAAGCATCGTTTCAGTGCTCAGGGTTTCTCACACCCCTAGCCAGCACAAAAAGTAGTAGGCATCCTTCAGTCTGCATAGACTATGGATCGTGCCCTTTATAGCTTCAATTGAGGACTTCATTTACAGCATCTACTGTGACTATGAAGACTCACACGAGAGTGACAGTCCTTGCTGCATCTCTTGCAGATGTGGTGGGTGTCTGGCAAGTGGCCAGAGCAGCTATGTCAATTTAACTTTTAAGCGTGGACCATTGATAAGAATGACCAATGTTTATGCTGCAGGCTCATCACCTGTTGAGATTAGGAGGAAACATCTGAGGATGGTGCATTAAGGATGCATGTGTTTGAAGAAGGGGAACAAAAGTAACAAGAATTCTGTCTCTTAAACAAGGAATACTAGCCACTCTTGGAGGTTAGGTAACGCACTTGATTGGCTGTCGATCTCTTTAAAGTGATTCCTATACCACTACATGTTGAACCTCTCTATTTTGGCACTCTCTCATCCAGCAACATCTGTAATCCAGCGTGATTTTACTTAGCCGGACTACCACTTTTCATGGGTGTGGCCAAGTTTCCTGGTGTCCCATAGAGATTTTTTACAGCCACCAGTCCTGGTTGTCGCAGTTCTGTGCTGTTATTTAGCTGTAATTTACCTCTAAATGTCTTCCAAGAGCCCAGTAAGCAGTGGAAGTATTGGTAATTCTGCTAGGCAACATTGACCTGCCATGGTCCAGCAAATTCTTTTGTTCGGCAGTGGTCAGGTTCTAAGGGTGCCAGATTACAGATGTTCAGCCTGTACATATTTTTAAATTAATTCAGGCTCCACATTTTCATTAAAGAAAGGAATTATATATGATATAATAAGGACTACTGCGAACACTTACAGTAAATGCCCAGCGAATTCACAATTCACGTGGGCTGTCTACCTTGTGAAATATGCCAGTATACGTGTGGCAGAGGACTCACAGTAGGATGAGTTGGGAACATGGGGCGAAAAATCATCCCAGCTAGGCAATTAGCGTGTCATGCCATCATAGAACACCAGCACTGGCAGGGACCTCGAGAGGTCATTGAGTCCAGCCCCTTGCCCTCACGGCAAGACCAAGTACCATCTGACCATCCCTGATAGGTGTCTGTCTAACCTGCTCTTAAATATCTCCAGTGATGAAGATTCCACAATCTCCCTAGGTGAATTATTCCAATGTTTAACCACCCTGACAGATAGGAAGTTTTTTCTAATGTCCAACCTAAGCCTCCCTTGCTGCAGTTTAATCCCATTGCTTCTTGTGTAGTTACATCAGAGCTCAGTTTAGCCCAGGATACCAGCTTTTAACTACTCATGTTCCGACTTACATAATTTCAAGGAAGAGATTTAACATTAAACATAGCTTTGTTTATTTTACCTGGGATTAAAAAAAATCCTGAAGATTACAACAACACAGGGTTCATTTAGCGAAGCCATACGCTCTGGTTTTAGACAGAAGGCAATTGGTCTTCAGACTCACCATTTTAAAAAACACACATGCACCAAGATCAATAGATATTCATCAGTAGGAATGAGGCAGTCCACTTTCATTGATAAGTTTGGACAGCTCCTGTATTTGCTAGCATTGTTTGACTTCTCCGTGCTTCTAGGTCTGTTTAGTAATATCCCTGGCCAGACGTATGAACAACAGTAATGGCAAGGAGAGCTGTCCCATGCATTTTTTATGCCATGGTTGGTCCATCATCATTGTTGGCTCTGCTAAACCTGTGGTCCTCTGAAAAACTATAAAACTGGGCTCTTTTGAGTAAAGCCTAATATTCAGTGTATCCGAGAAGGCGAGAGACTCACCAGGCCCCTAGCCAAGGTGGGTTGGGGGCAGCTTGGCGCTCCCAGAAGGGTTGCGGTCTTAGATGGAAGGGACAGAGCCAGGCACAACCAGCCTGCAGCGCCACCTGGAGCACACTATGTTGAAGCCATTCCCTGCCCATAGCGCCTTCTTGGGAATTCAGCCTGGGGCTCTGGAGTGCACCTTGTTGCTCTCCAGTGGTGATATAAAGTAGCAGTGGCAGCAGGGAGCACCAGGTTCCTTTGAATTCCTGGGCCCCAGAATAGCTACCCCCTGAATATCACCTTCTCCTTGATTGTTTGAAACAGATCCTCCTGGCCAGATGAAGAAAGATCTTACATTCACTGGGCCAAATCCTCTACTTCAGTATCATCACACTGATGCTAATGGAGCCGTGGAGATGGACAACAGAGAAGAATCCAGCAGAGGGAGAGTGAGACAAAAATATATCCAAAACTGTCATATGTATCTTCTCACCACAAGGAGCTCAAAGTGTTCAGCAGAGTTCACAGTCTGTCTAGAGCCCCAGCTAGCATAGGCATGGGAGTTGTAAACGTCACACTTTCAGTTCTATTTGCCTTTAATGTGGTCTTTGATGAGCTAGGGGATCCTGCACGGTTGACAGGACTGTCTGAACTAGCTCTGCCCATTCGATTAATATAATCAACTGTAGAGGGCAGTCCCACCAGCTGTCATGTTGTCAGCCTGCAGTTCAGTGGTGCCCAGAAAGGTGTGAAATTTGAGATTGGCTTTGAAAACAGCAAAGGAAATCAAAGAAATTACTTTTGACCTGCTTCTTACACTTACAATGCGTGCTGCAATAAGCAGAAAAAACAGAAGGAGAACCTAGTGGCACCGTTTCCTAGAACGGTTCTAGGAAAACAGGTTGTGGTAGATATCACTGAAGGATGACTTCCAGCAGATATTGGTAAGATTGAACATCGGCATAAATGTTACAGTATGTGACCATTATTGTTGGAGTTATTCAGCAAGCAAGTTATAGCCACCCTCTAGAGAAAAGCCAACCACAAGCTGACATAAGGAACCTATAGATTCAGCAACAAATTGACGATATTTAGATGTCAATTCCTTGCCTGGTAACTGCACCTTGTTGTGGTGGAAAGACTCTTGTGTCGCAGTGACCAGAGAGCTACACAAGTATGAGGACCCAAGCTGAACAGATCACAAGATATGAACCAGATGAAAAGCAGCACACTTCTTGAAGGTTGAGCAATACATGAAACACTTTTCCAGGGATAAATTTAAGTTAACGCAACAAGTCCTGACACATGGATGGCAAACAACCTGACACACGGATGGTAGAACTTTTTTTTTTGTGCCCTAAACAATTGCTTATGCTGCAGGATAGATTCAGAGGCAAACAGGTGCCACTTTCAGGTACTTGGAAAATGGTTACAGTGGCCATGTCACAGGAGACATTATACTCAACACAGAATCTTCAGTTCACCTGTATTGACTCCAAATGTTTAGATGTGACTCAAGACTTAGATACTATACAATTGTGGCCTGATTATAAATAGCATAGACAAAGGAGATACAATCCATGTATAGGCCCTATGTAAGTGTGATGTTTGACTTTGTCAACAGCGCCAAAGAAACTGACAAATTTACATTTGCTTGCAAACTTAAAATGATCTCCTGCAACTCCAGACCACTCCCACACCCTCTGCACTCGACTGCCCACACCCTCAACATCCCTTTACAGTGATAGCTTGAGGGAACCCATTTGATTTGTTCAGGTGTAAGTACTATTTATTTTGCTTCTTGATTAAAGCTAAGAAATTCTATATCAACTTCCACTCAAAGTATACATGAGTGCTGAGCTACAAATCTGCTGGAAGCAAAGATTTCCTGTAGAAATGCTGATGGACAGTTAATTGCAGTGTTTCAGCTCTGAACTATTTTCCAGTAGTAAAAAGACTCCCGAAAGTTTGGCTCTTTTAACAATACACATTGTATATTTTTCAGTCCCGCCCCTTACAGCGCCTTCAACTTTCTGCTTAGCAGCACCCTGGAATTTTTGAAATAGCCCCATGATGGGAATGGAGCACAGACTGAGCAAATATAAAACACCTCCACATTACTGACGTCCCCAAAAAGCCTCATGTTAGATTCAGGACATGTGGATTTAAGGATTAAAAATCCCTGGATTGCTGCTTGCTTTCTTTTCTGCTCTCCTGCTCGTAAGAAATCCTCTATCTTTTTCCCTCCAGATAATTAACATAAAACAAGCAGTGGCAATATTTTCTAGTCAGATTATAAAAAATACACCAGTCCATCTGATGACGCTTTTTTAAAAAGTAGAAGGCAGCTGGAAGAATTTGCCAGAGGTATATATTGGATTCTCCAGCTAACGAATTTACAAAGCATAGGACTGGGGAGTAAACAGGTCTCTTCAGCAAGTGCTCTCTGCATGTGAAACCACTGAGTTCCCTTCCTTACACACATTCTGTGTGAAGGATTACAATGTTTCAGAAGGTGTATCATACACCCCCACTTACCCCCAAAATACCTAGAACAAATAGTATCTTGCTCAGGTAGCCCCTCAAGTCCCTTAACAGCCCACTCCCCTCATCTATAAATTACACCTCACATAAATAGCGGTGGGTAGTTTCAAGTGGCACATGTTTGTGGTTCCCCCTCACCCCCCTCCGATGTCAAACCCAATGTTAGCAAAAACATAAAAGAGGCAGAAAAAAGCAAAGAGGAAATTCTTACCTTTTGAGGGTCTTCTTTGTTTGGTTTGTAGAGAAGAGAATGTACCCATTACTGCACCCATTGCAACAGCTACTTGTGAGACGGTCTTTTTGTCCCTCCCCCACCCCGCCAATAAACCACAATCTATTTGGGAAAAAAAAAGAAAAAGAACGGAGGAGGTAAAGGCAAAGCACTGCAGCTCCACGTTCAGCAAGCGTTAAGCTTTGAGATTTTTTTTTTCAGTCAACACACATGCACTGACTCACAGCCGGCTGCACTGTTATTATTCAAAACAGCTCCCCATCAAAATTTAAATGCTAGATAGATTCCCTCAGACCAGAGCTGGCAGCAGATGCATCAAAATATTTACTGGAACACTGCCACATAAACACACAGGCTAATTCTTCTTCTCTTTCCCTTATGGCTCCAACCAGCAGCCTGTGGGTCTACAGAGAAAGCACCAATGCATCTCTTCCAGTGCATACTAAACTACAGTTCTGTAGGCATAGTAAGGGTCTCCGGAGGATGCTAGGGACCTGGGCTGTGTACCAATCATGAATGAATGAAAATCTGCTCAATGGAAAATCATAGTGAACTAGCTGTGAAACTCACAGCTGTGTAGTATGCACTCTCCTGCTTATTAATATTTTCTTATGAAAAGGGAGAAAACAGTGTTCTGTTAAACACTTCTGACCCATGGAAAGGAAACAATTGTGCAAAAGGGTGTGTGTGAAGTGGGGAAGCAGACAGTCAATTTCAATACAGCCACACTCCATGTATTTTGACATGTCAGAGGTATGAGAAATGCAGTTGCTGATAACCTAATTCTATGCAACTCATAAACCATGCGTGTGTGAGAGATACTCATGCACCCTTAGGATATAAAACCCAGCATATTACTGAAGCAAACTCCTACGAGTGTCAGATTTTTCTTGGAAGTTTTTTTTTTTTTTTTGGTCTTGTTTTGTTTTTCCCAAAAACTTGATCCAGGACATTATATTGCTCTATATTAAGTTATACATGTAACTAGCTGTACACTGAACATTGGGAAAGGGAGGTAGAGAAAGAGTTAATTCCTTATCAGGTACCCATCAGAAGAAGAATTAATTCGGTATTCACAGATGGTGTCTTAGAGTAATGCAGCATCTGTGCAAATATTACATTTGTTTGAGGAAATTCATTCTTACATTGCAGACAAAAGTATATTGTCCTAAGAGATTTTCTTTGCTGTCCCATAACTCTTGAGTGAAGATTTCATCAAATTCAATGCATATAAAAATCAGAAGTACTAAAAGCCACTTTTACTGTGGATAAAAAATTTGGAGAGTTAACAGTCAAATATTTCCTACCCTGAAATACACACACATATACACACATTTAGACTCTATGTGTGTGTCAGAAAACAGCTCTCATGTGCTACAACTACACAGCAGCCCTATTTCGAAATAAGCTAATAAGCTATTTCAAAATAGGGCTGTCATACAAAAAAAAATTATTTTGAAATGACACTTAGCTATTAACTATTTCAAAATAAGCACTATTCCACATCTGAACATCACCTATGTTGAAATATCAGCGGGGTAGCCGTGTTAGTCTGGATCTGTAACAGCAACGAAGGGTCCTGTGGCACCTTCATCATCTGATGAAGTGAGTCTGTGCTCACGAAAGCTCATGCTCAAAACTCTTCTGTTAGTCTATAAGGTGGCACAGGACCCTTCGTTGCTATGTTGAAATAGACACTATTTCTCCCGCAATGAGGTTAACCGATCTTGAAATAACATACCCATTATTTTAAATTTATTTTGAAATAGTGATTGCATAGTGTAGATGCAGGCAACGCTATTTTGAGATAACAGCTGTTATCTCAAAATAACTTGGCTGTGTAGATGTAGCTATATAGTGGTTGATCATGATCCATTCATGGGAAAAAAATGGAGATTTTTGTTTGTTTTACAACTTAAAACAGGAGCATTTGTGCATTTTTAGTAGAGCATGGTTTTAGAAAGAGGACCTTGGTATCTAACCACAACTACATTTGAGCTGACCACAGAAATCATGTTAGCACACTGTTTCCCTTTCAACAGAGGCGTGTCAAGTGACTGGAGTGTGTAGTGTTGTGTTTGCAAGCACACAAAGGTGTGTTTTATTTGGGCTTATTGTCATTAGCTCTTGAGCTATTTTGGCAAGTTATCCCATAGCTGAGATACTGGCACTGGTAGAGCTTACCATCTGATGATCTCGTGTTGGGTTTTTCCAAGCTGCATTGCCCTGGAGAGTATACCTGTCACAGAGAGCCAGGGGAAATCATAGGAACTGTTCCATTCTCCTTGGCTACATCGACATGAGAAGCCTCTGTCAACAGAAGTCACTGTCGGAAGGGATTTCCTGGCAAAACTTCTGTTGACAGATCATGTCTACGCACAAAAGCAGATTGAAACAGTAATCCGTTCTGTCAACAGAGAGCAACCAGACTGTCCGGCCCTCTCTTGACAGAACAGCTGACCAAAAACTCTGCAAACAGGGCTGCCTGGTGAACCAGAAGCTCCGTCTGTCAACAAAAGGGCCATGGAGTGTCCAGACTGTTGTTTTGTCCCCAGGCAACTGTCAAGAGAGGCATCATACCTGGATGGGAAGAGGCATAATGCTGTTGGTGGATGTGCCAAGTTTTGCTGACAAATTGTAGACAATGTGCATTTGCTGCATGGACTCTCAACCTTTTTTCCTCTGGCAAAAGCCTGGTTTTGCCAGGAAAAGCTACTTGCGTAGACGTGGGCCTTAGGTTTATTACAAGGCCTGTATTCCATTTAAACCATTGTTATTTAAATATTACCGAATTTGAACACAACAACAAACATAACTTGGTTTTCAGTGCAGCTCCCAGAATGCCAGGGCAGGTTGGGTGATGGTAGGTCTCCTTAGACACTTCCTTGCAGAACAACAGCTGTTTCACACACAGATCTCATAGGTAACAAGATCTCAATCCATTCAAAACAAAAAAGCAGTCGTGTAGCACTTTAAAGACTAACAAAGTAATTTATTAGGTGATGAGCTTTTGTAGGACAGACCCACTTCTTTAGATCTATAGCCTTACCAGCATATAATATATAAATTCAATATATAAACTCAATATATAAAGCACTGAGGTGCAAATATTGTTGTCACGGTTGACAAATCAGATGGAAGAGCAGAAAAAAGGGGGCGCGGGGGAGGGGGGAAGTTAAGTGTTTTGTCAAACATCAAAGTATGTGAAAGAGTCCTTATAATGGGTCAGGTAATTGTTGTCCCTGTTCAAATCAAGTGTCAATGTGTCAAATTTGAATATGAGTGTTAGTTCTGAACATTCTCTCTGTAGACTGGTGGTAAAGTTTCTTTTCTCCAGAACACAAACTCTCAGGTCTTTAACAGAATGGCCCACTCCATTAAAGTGCAGGCTGACAGGTTTGTGTCTTTGGATATTGCTGATGTCTGCTGTATCCGCTCATGTTTTGCCAAAGAGTGTTTGCAGTTTGCCCAATATACATAGTTGGTAGGCCTTGCTGGCACATGATGGTATATATAACATTAGTTGAGGAACAGGAAAATATGCCCCTGATTCGGTAATTAACATGGTTAGTTCCAGTGATGGTATCTCTAGAATAGATATGTGGACAAAACTGGCAACGCGTCTTGTTGCAAGGAAAAGTTCCAGTATTAGTATTATCGTGGTACAGCCTGTGGTTGCTAGTGAGAATCTTCATAAGGTTAGGATATTGTCTATAGGAGAGAACAGGCCTGTCACCTCTGTCGCTATTCAGTCCATTCAGAGATTTAAAGGCAGCAGGGTTTTTAATTCTGGCTAAGGTCTATATTTTAGAATTGACTTTTCTTCCATAGGAGATACATTGCTTTAGGTGAACATCATCAGGCTTCTCTGGTCAGAAACATGTTCCCACATCCATCAGGTCAGGAGTTACATGCACACCAATAATCACAGGGCAGTTAGAGTAGCCCATGAGCAACAGGTGTCATGCATCTCATGCTAGTATCTAGTTGCTTGTGTGGTCTTGTTCTCCTTATTCCCAGCTTCTTCTAAAGCCTCCAGGCTCTTCAATGGAAACAAGGTGGAAACAAACTAGTTGCCTGTCCTGAGAGCTAATCCAATACCAGACAAAGAAGCAACAGCTGTTAATATGGACTGGAGCCACCAGCCAAAAACCATAGAAGCATGTACAGAGGAATAGGAAGCAATGACAGCCAGGCAGTTGAGAACCAGACCGACAAGAAGGGGACCAAGCAGCAGAGATGCATGGGTAGCACAAAAGAGAAAATGACAGACTGATGTGGGAGAGGAAAGAAGAAAATGAGTCAGATAAAAACATTAGGTGATCACATTCATTGGAGAGGTGAAACTACAAGGTTCAAGGAAGTTAAAAATAAAACAATAATGTACTAATATCAGTTACCCTCAAAAACATCATCTGATATTGCCACAGGGATGCTCTGTGATGGAGGAAGCAATCTCTTCAAGTTGTGGTTTACCCAGTGAAAAGTGAGGAGAATTCTTGATCTAGATAAAGTTGTTGCTTTGCAAAATCAATGAACAATTTCTCCTGTCACATCGTTCAGACATGAAACCATACATGAGTCTACACAGTGAGTCACTCGTTATGAAAAAACATTACAAATGCAAGTGCTGTAAAATGAATCGTCACAAAAAGCTAAACTAATTATAAAGAAATGCCACAAGGAAAGCCAGATGGAAATTAACTTGCTTCAGAATTCCTCCTGACACATGTTGGACTTTGTCCAGGAGGAAAGCATAGATAGGGAGAGAGAGAGAGAGACAGAGAGATCAGCCCCTGCCCATATGGAGACTACGTGTCAGAGAAGGGAACAGGTGATTGGAAACGAGCTACTCTTGTTATACACTGGTGGGAAATAGCAATTGGGTACTAGGCAGAATGGGGGAAACACTGTCTCGTGTATTCTCCATATTTGTTATTCTTTGAGACTAGGAGAACAAGGTTTTTTTCTTGCCTGAGAAATCAACATTGACAGCTTTTTTGTGAAATAAAACCATTTCACTGAACTGGAGAAACCAGGTTCTGTACATAGCTGATAATTGCAGCCTTTGATTGTGTGACGTGAAAAGGGTAGGAGTGGTAGACTATTGGAACAGGTTCCCCAAGCATTATGTCAGTGGGATCCTCAAGCACACTTGAACCCACAAAGTCTCGTAAAACCAGGACCTTAAAGTACAAGGATGTGCCAAACTCTAATTAATTTTGTGTATAGAAAAAGGATGTAATAAGCAGAAATTTTATTTTTGATTAGATGAGTTTGGAGATTTACTGACTCAAGAGGTAAATATTTGTTTGACTTGTGACAAATGCTGATGTTCACCTCACCTAGTCTACATATATATTGTTGCATGCCTTCAGAGCATTTCCAACAAAGATAAGTGAAAACCTCTGACCTGGCATTGCATTTGAGAAGTAAAGTGGTACAGGTTTAACCTCTCTAATCTGGAACTCTCTGGTCTGGCAACATCTGTAATCCGGCATGATTTTAGCTAGTTGGACAACCATTTATCATGGGTGTGGCCAAGACTCCATGGCTCCTCAAGTTTGTTTACAGCCTCCAGTCCTGGCTTTCATTGTTTGTGCTGGCATTTAGCTCTAATTTACCTCTACATGTCTTCTAAGAGCCCAGTAAGCAGTGGAAGTCTATTAATATGCTAGACAATATTGTCCTTACGTGGCCTGGTAAATTCTCTCATTCAGCACCAGTCAGGTCCTTAGGGTGCTGGATGAGAGAGCTTCAACCTGTACTGATTTTTAAGTTAATACCGTATCGGGCAAATGCACAGAAATTTGAAAAACAAAACAAAAAAATACACCTCTCTGAAACTGTCTGCAGGCCACTGGGAAATTCTTATTTGCATACTGTGTTCTAATTGGTTAGCACTGATCCACACATTAGCATAAATTACAAGTTTCATCAGAAGTCAGCATGACTATCGTACTGTCTGATATAACACCAAAAATATGGTTCTTACACCTTGTGAAACAATATTCTTGGTATTAACACTTTTGCAGTATTTAATGTGGCTTCCCACTGCTGTGCTGCCACAAGGCGACTACATTTCACAAGAGAGTAAATCATCATCATCATCAACAACAACCATGGGCTCAGAGCTCCACTGCCTCTCTCACTATTTCCTCCCATCTTTCCCTGTCCTGTGCAGAGTGGCTTAGTTTCTGTAGACTAGCTCCACACCAATCTACTGTATCACCTACCCATTCTGTGTGGGGTCTGCCTCTCCATTTGAACCGTCCATTATGACAAATACCAGGGCCTTGATTTTCCATTTTGGTCTGATTGACAAGGGGCAGGTGAAGTGGTGCCTTTAGGTTTTGTTTGTGCTCCTATTTATGCGAGTTTATATTATTATACTGTGGATGAAAGTAATAAGTACAAACCCTTAATTTCACAAATGTCAGTGATTTTAGCATCCTAACATTGTCCAGGCAGTCCTTTGCTTGCACTTAGACAGCAATGAATAACAAGGAGTTTGGGAGCACTGAAGTGAGTTGCAACTCAGAAAAGCTTATGCTATAATAAAATCATTAGTCTTTAAGGTGTCTGTGGACTCCTTGTTGTTTTTGCTGAACCAGCCTAACATGGCTGCCTCTGAGACCTGCCCGCCATGCACATTCCCCATAGCCCAGGGTGATAAGGTGAGAAACTGTTAATGAGGATCTGGGAAACTAATGAGATGGACTGTGAAAAACAGGGGGCATCCCAAAAGTAGTGGGGTATGGAATAAAAGTTGGAGGTTAAAGCCTTTATAAAAACATCTGAATGCCCCGGGGGCGGGGGTCACTGTTAATACATTATAAAAAACTATATCCCAGCCTGCGTGCGTGCATGGGGGGAGAGGCAGACACCAGGAGGATGACCATTGGTGGAGGTGGGGATGACAGGGATGATGAAGGTGAGGAAGAATTCTTAAGCTTTTCTGCAAGGGATGAGGGCAGTCATGCAAATACCATGCATTCTGCAATGGCCTCTCTCCCCTTTACCACAGTGTAGTATGTGTCTTTTTTGGTTGGCTAATTCTACTAGTTATTATTGAAAGAGCACTTTTTAATCAGTGTTGTGCATCGGGGGTCCTCATTCTATTGGTAACCTCTCTGTGGCAGTCTGCTTGCAGACTAAACTCTCACAAGATTAAAGCATGTGTAAACCCTCATTTTTGGGATGGGTAGTTGGTTAAAGTAATCCATAATTACAGACAAGGCAATGTCAAGAAATCTCTAACTTCAATTGTTGTACAAAGGAGCAACACTTCTGCAAAATTTGATCCTCCCTCTAATCTCTGTTTGGATTTGCTGAAACCTGCAAAAGGAGCAGAACTTCCTTTCTAGACCATGTGTAGCTTCCACACTGCGAACACCTATGTGTTTGGTGCATTTCACTGTGCCAGAGAAGGCTCCTGGCCTCAGAGCTAACCTAGCCTCTACCAACTCTTTTTACTCTTCCACCCCCCCGCCCCCAGTCTGAAAAAAGTTTCATAAGTTTCTTTTAAATTCTCGCTCTTTTAAACACACCAAATACAGATGCAAAATCCTTACACTGGTCCTCCACACCCCTAGATCAGAACAGTGGTAAAGCTAAAAGAATGCCTTGTTTTGCCATTGAGAAATGGACAAATGGGAGAGGCAAATCTCCGTCAGGCAGTTCATTTTTGTAGCAATGTGCCTCTGTGTGAAACTCCATTAACTTCAGTGAGGTTCCACACAGGTACCACTGGCATGTCACCCAATGCAGTATTGGAACCATAGAGAAATGGTTCAGAGAGTAACAGAAATGAGCGTAAACAATCTCATTGAGCAGCTATATCACAATGTATTTATTTGTTCCACTCGCATCACATTATGTCCACTTAATTCCATTCTATGTAGGTCCTTATAATGGAGTAGATAATTAGATCAGTAGCTAGCAAAATAGATAGCAATAAAGCAATTGTGTTAGCAATAAGAGGGCATCTTCAAATGATCCAAAACTGTTGGGGGAGGGAGGCTGAGAGATGTATTATTATTTGACTGGAGTCATACAGCGAGATGATGCTCACATTCACATTAATGACATTCTAGAGTAACTCCAGAGCATTACTTGTAATATTTCCAGTGAATGGCAAACAAAGTGAGTTTCACTCTTTTTGTTGTTGCTGTTGTTCTTTCAGTCCCACTGAAATCAAAGGGACAGCTTGTGAATAAATTTGCTACTCAACAGCAGAGAGGGTGACAGCGCTAGGTCCATTCAGCAATTCACTATCACACCTACACAGGCCTAAAGAAAAACTCATACTCCTGTTCATGTCGCCAGATCTCAAATTCCATCCATTCTCCACTTCTGTTACTACTGTAACATACCTTTCATAACTCTGAAGTTAGTAATCAATGATGTTGAAAATCAGATGAAAATGATGGAACAGGAAGCTGAAGGGTCTATGTGAAACAGCATGTAAACGAGGAACAGGTGCTATTGTTCAAGATATCAGAATGTGACTGGTCTGATTCATTTTGAACGATTCAAAAACAAGATGACTCCTGCAGTCACTTAATGCCACTCAGTAAAGCATGGAAAACAAATAGATGAATTTAGTTTTCACACAATGAAGGGCACTGCTATTCATTAATATTCTAAAAGGACAAATGCTGACTAGTACTAACATAATATGTTATGTTCATTACAAAAATAATGTATAAAGAATCCTGAAACCTTGGGTTCAAATCTCATCTGTTGGCTCTCACTTTAAATTTTTTAAAGTACCTGAACCGAACATCATTTTGTGTGTGTGTGTGTGTGTGTGTGTGTGTGTGTGTGTGTGTGTGTGTGTGTGTGAGAGAGCGAGAAGGGTGGGGAGGAGTCTAAGTCTGCCTGTTTGAGACAGCTTAATTAAGATTTAAAAAAAAAATCTGAAGTACTGTGTTCAATTAGTAGCAACAATAAACAACTCATATAACATAACTAATCCCTGCCATGCTTACCTTACAGTCCAAGGCTCTGCCTACACTAGAGAGTTTTGTTGACAAAACTGGTATTTTGTCACCAAAACCCATGGAGCATCCACACTCCCAAGGCATTCTGTCAACTGTAAATCGACAGAACATGGCGCTTTTGTCTACAGCGTTCTGCCACTCCCCCCGTGAAGGAGAACGTCTGTTGACAGAAAGCAGTCTGGACTTTCCAGGGGGCTTCTGTCAACAAACAGAGCTACTGGGGCACCAGGCAGCCCTGTCTGATGTGCTTCCAGTTGGCCATTTTGTCAAGAGAGCAGCCGAGTGGTCCAGCTGTTCTCTGTCAACACAGCAGATTATTCGATCCACTTTGTGGTCTGGACACCATCTGTCAACAGAAGTTTTGTCGGAAGATACCTTCCAACAGTAATTTCTGGTAACAGATTGCTGTAGTGTAGACATAGCCTAAATTGGACAACAGATAAAGTTCACAAAGTGCCAACTGGTTTCTGTGAGGAAGCGACTTGTCTGTTAGCAGTTGCCCAAACATCATCTACAGGTTTCCAGTGGTGGTTTTTCCATCTGTATTTCTACTAGGTTGGATTATTACTTTTGCAGCAGAAACATGTTTTCAAGCTAGCTTTGAAGGAGAAGTGAGAGAAGGTTCAGTGCTCTGGAGGGAGAGAACGCCACGTGTATAGGCAGTGTGCAAGGCGGAATGAGGACAATGGGGGGAAAGGTACAAATATGGCATTACGAAGGGTGATATTGATGATGCTTCTGAAGAATAGGGGAGTAGGAGAAAAGAAAAGTAGAGAGATGGGCTGGGGTAGATTGTTCAGTAGGGACAAGGGCAAGATGCTTGAATTTGAAAGAGAAAGTTAGAGACAGCCGAAGGATGGATCAGAAAAGAATGACTTGTGCTGGGTGCTACAAAATTACTCTGCTAGCAGAGATTTGCATAGATCTGATGAAGAGCATGACAGCTGTGCAGAGCCCAGAAAGGAGCATACTGCAACATTCAGAGCAGGATAAGGTTTTGGCTGTGAGGACTGGCAGAGAAAGATGGAACATGCTGACATGGTGAAGAAAAGGCTGATGCTGTAGGTGGTCTGTGGGATCCATATGCTAAATGGTGGGTTTACAAGATCGGAACTTAGTCTGTGGATAGGCCAAAGAATAAAGTCCACTGAAACGAGCCCTGGCCTTGTCCCTTTCTGCCCAAGCTACAAAAGAGCATGAATATGTTGCGTGGAGTGGGGGCTCCCACCTAGCCTAGTCACCAGTCTTTAGAGTCAGGAGTCACTGTTGGAAGGAGCCTAGAGATATCTGACCATGGCCCTGGAGCAGGGGAAAAGCCTAGTGAGGAGGTTGGGGAGCCACACAGGAGACACATAAAGCTGTCTCTGTGTCAGGGAGAGACTGTGCCAGGGTTTGGTACAAGTGCTAAGATCTGGTGCTTGACCCACAGTTGGACTCTGATGTTCTGGAAGGATGGTTGGCGTTTGTGCACACACATGTTGCTGGGCCCTGGGAAACCCTCCCCTACCTGACAGTGTCAAGAGAGTGTGGATATGAGTGGGAAAAGAAGGCAGAAGAGTCCCTCCTGACATCAGGGCTGGGAGCCAGAGGATATTGCCTGGTAGCAATGGGTAAATGTGGGATTTGTGCTCTGAGGATCAGCTTTAGGTGAGAACAGCAACCTTTTGATTGCATGGCTGTTCCCAGGGTGCCATTACAGCAATGCATCAGAAGGAAAAGGCTCACATTTTTGTTGTGAAACCTGCCTGAGTACTGTACAAAGCCTTTTTGCAATGGCTCCCTCCTTCAGTTTTTAAAGAGACTTTTGATTCTAAACTAGGAAACAACCTGACACGATGGGTTGGCTTTGGATAACGCAGAGGACTCCAGAGAAGCATGAGTGCTACTGTGTCACCAGGTGCTAGCAGCACCAACAGGTCAGCAGACAGGAATTTTGGGAGGGAGGTGCTTCTCTGTAAATGTGGATCCCCTCACAGTGAGTCCTGTCCTTCTCCCTCCACCCCCCTTCAGTTCTCCAGCTGGCCCTTCACCATCTGCCCCAGCCTCCCTGCAGACACTTTGGTCCTGCCAACTTCCCCAGCATCCCAGCTGTCCTACCCCTCTCCCCACTCCTACCTGGCCTATGGTAGTACATGGTGGGGAAGCAATCCCTGGGGGCTGCTGTTGCCACTGCTCTCCATTCCCTGCCCCAGGTAATCCCCAGTCCTCCCCCTGAGCATGGGCCTGGCCACTATATATCACCAACAATTCACACAGATTGCAATGGAGGGGGATGTTTAAGAGAATTTTTGGAAATGAAGGACAACAATGGATTCTAAAATCATTTATAGACCAAGAACAGAGCAGGGGCAGCAGCAATGTAAACTCAATATGCCTCAAGACTGGACACCTCTAGGGACAAGATGTTCCTGTACCTGTTCAGTCCTAGATGTGTCTGCTGAAAGCACCAAAAGGTTTCTGGGAAGTAGCCACTTGTCCTTTAGAAGTTGTCCATATGTCATCGTGCAGGTCTTAAGTGGTAGCCATGATCAGAGACTGAATTCCTCAACCAGACTGCAGCAAATGATTTAACTTTGTTTATTAACAAGCATTTCCATGCTGCTCCTCACTGAGTCTCTGAGTCTTCCCTAAGTATTTATGGATTTCTCCTCACAGGGTAAGCTGGGTCAGAAATACTGCTGTTTTGCAATTGGGGAAACCAAGGCAGAGAATTAAAATTAATAGCCCAACAAAACAGGATTTTTATGTCAAAGCCAGGAAAACTGTGATCAACCAATTTCCAGTCCTGTACTTTAGCCACAAGATTACATTACCGATCCCCTGAGTCATCTTATATGTGAGTTGAGAAAAAGAGTGTGTGTGTGTATGTGTGTGTGTGTGTGTGTGTGTGCACATGCACGCACAGACATGCTCACTGAGAATAACCTGAATTTCTGCACCATTTGAACTTCCACATAGTATGCACATAACTGACAGGCAAGAATGCATTTTTTTCTTTTTCTTTTTTTCAGCTGTCAACAGAAGACATAAGCAGGTAACTTGTAAAGATATGTCAAAACTACATAAGAAATATGAGCATTAAATGTGGATCAGGGTTAATGAGTCAACCGTCATGACACGTTAAGTTAAAGAGCATGGATAGGATGGGGAGACGATGGTCTGCTTTCTTGGTTAACTCATAATCCTGTACCTAATTTACGTTTGCTACTTCAGGATGGGCAGAGGGAAGGGAACAATTTTCTTTCTGGTGTGCCTTCCAGCCTTAGTGCCTTTGAAGGAGAAGTACCAAATGGACTGCATATAATCCTCGTCACTGAATAGACCAGAATACCAGTTTGTGAGTACTGTGAATAGTTAACTTTCTGTGTTTGTTTCATAACAACAACATTTCACCTCTCACCAAGGGTCTTGTTAAAGAGAATACAAGGGCCATCATGCACCCTTGGGTAGCTTCACCTAGGGGCAGGTTAAATCACATCAGGTGACAAACAAGTGAGGCTGCATTTGTATATTTGTCTGGTTTCATGGTGAATTTGTTAAGGACGCAAGGAAGGCCAAGTCTTTAAGCACATTTTGTAATCTAATCCGCAATTGAACTCTGCTTTACCTGAAATTGAATGCAACCTTCATTCTGGAGTTACTAATGAAAACTGCATATTATAATATTGATTCATGGAATCTTGATCTTTCCATGGTTGCAAAAAAAAAAATCTAGAGAGAAAAATGTATCATAAGCCAGCTTTTAGTGATGATCGGGCTGGATGTAACAATCCTCAAAACATGAGGTCAACTTTGCAAGTTCCTCTAAACATCAGCATCAAAACCTATTGTGAGGATATTCTGAATACAAAACAGAGCATGACAAGTCCTGGGTAATCCTTCCATCCTTTGATCACACACTTGCAGTAGCTCTATTTTATAACCTGTTAGGAGTGAACAATACAGAAATCCCTGTGACTAAATTCATGCCTATGTGGGATTGATATTGTGCAGTAATCTGTTGCTTGCCTGGTTGTTATAATAAATAAGGCCGTACACAGATATGTGGCTTAGTTGAATGGGAGTCAGGGAATGCAATTCTCTGCTGTGATCCAATCATCAATACTTTTTCAAAGAAAATATATAGAGTTTATTTCAATACTAGAGACAGATTATGCTGCTGGACAATGAGGTGAGGGAAGCAGCCACTTTCCTGGTTTACAGGGTTCACAAGGGACAGGCATAATTCCAATTCCCCTCTTCCCTCCCTACTCCCCTAACTTTGCATGGTGCCCAAAAGAGAGTGAGGGAGGCAGGAACAAGGCCATGGCTCTGCATCCTGTCACATCAGCCCTCAGGTAGGAGTCACCCCAGATGCAAATCTGAGCTGAAACACTCAAGAGTGGTGAAGGAGCAGACAGCAATCATGTAGAGTCATTCACAATACCCCTGGGCTCTCTCAAGAGTTCTCAGGTGTACTGAAGTTGCTGCCTGCAATGACAAATAAGAGGGGAAACTAAATGACACCAGAGAACCTAGAGTCCATTTTAAATCTCCAAAATACCAGAAAGCCACAGTGTAGCCTGAGAAGGTGACAGTACAATATAATCCTTAAATATGGAATTTCCTTATTTAGGTTTCCATGCCAGCCACCATGCCTGTCTGCAATGATTTGAAGAGAAGAACAAAGACTTGCCACTCCTGCCCTCTAGTTAAAACTTAACTGAAAAATTATGTGTAAACTACATTTGAAGAAATGTTTGAGGGATCACTTTGGCTTTGCTTCTTACAGCTGCAACTTTCTTCAGCAGGAGCTGAAGAATAATCCTCCTCACATAATTCCATGAAGAGACATTGATTTTCAAAATGACTATCTCCTGTTCTCAGTGGAACTGGCTACCATCTATTAAATGGCCATTTATAAAGGACATCTTGATTTTACCAGAGATGCCCATCCACTCTTCATCTTTCATTTCCTCCCCTCCACTAGTCTGACAGCATAAAGAGAGAACATCTCCCAGGGGGATATCTTGGTTTCACTCCTGTTGGAAGTAATTAAAAGTGGTGTCCATTTTGAAAGGACATCTCATTGCTTCAGCAAGAGGGAGATAGATGTCAATTTAAAAGAGGGCATATGAAGTGGAAACAGGCAGTGTCCTCAGTTCTTTTCAGAAGTGGCAGCCACTTTTTTGTGACCATCTCTGGAGAAGAATTTGTTCACCCAACTCTTCTGACAGCTAATCATCAGGTTATGACACTAAGGCACGTCTACCTTTGGCTAAAACTTCCAAATGGCCAGGCTAACGGCCAAACTGGAGAATACTAATGAGGCACTGAAATGAATCAGCTGATAGGAATAAGGGGATTTCAACGTTTGCAGTGCAGACGAACCACATGCAAGCGAAAAGTGGCACATTCGAAGTTGCCATGGCTGACAGCATGCTAATGAGGCACTGAATATTCATTTCAGTGCCTTATTAGTATTCTCCGATTTCACCGTTAGCATGGCCATTTCAAAGTTTTGGCCAAGTGTAGACATAGCCTAAAAGGCATAAACAAAAGAAGAAATCAAAAATAAAAGGCTCTGAAAAATCCAATGTCTTTAAAAGTCATCATAATCTGTAACACACTGTCTTTCTGCACAGTTGCACTCTGAAATGGAATTTAAGTCTGGGAAACGCACAATTGAGATACCAAACTATCTTAACAAATAGGGAGTTTATTTCCTGGATTAGTTTTAATTGGTTTTGGAATAATTATAGATACCTATGATGAGGTTCTCACTAACTCATAAATATACATTCTCAACTGTAACTCAATTTTAGCATAGTTTATACAAGAGCATGCCTGTTAAGGGCCACAGAAGATGAAGGATGACTCCAATAAAAAGGACATATGCTGTGAAGAAAACACTGGCTGCTGGACTGAATTATTATTTCAATTGTATAGTAATTCATCTTGAAGGACTCTGAACTACTTGATGAATCACATATGTGCATCATCACTGACAGCTATTTTCAAATCATGTTAAGTGTAGTCATCAGGATAGTGTCTGAGCCCATAAGCAAATCAAGGAACAATTCAAAACATAGACAGCTGTAGGGCGGAGGAACAGCTAGGCAGATAGCAAGGGAACAGCACTGAAGCAGGCTCTTATTTTAAAGACATCTACAAAAGCCACACCATAGCTTATAAGCAAGGCCAGGTGGTCTTTAATATTCCCAGAAAGCAACAGAATCTTGATTTTTTTAAATAAAAAGATGGGCCCAAGTCAAATCAATGTTGAGACTAAATATTAAATTTTAGGGTCACTGAGGGGCGTGGGGGGGAGAGGGGATACAAGTTCAGCAGCCTCTGCATTTTGGGTGGGTTAGGACACAGTTTCACTTGTAAGGCAACATGACAAATTATCTTCCGCAATAACGTTGAAGATACCGTTTTGGTGGTCACCTTGACAAATCTTTTATGAGGCAGTCCGTTGTCTTGGAAGCTCAGCATCTGGGATGTGAGTCTGTGTTTTAATTCTGCGCGTGGCGTATTTAGAATGACCTTCTCTCACTGATCCCCTTCACAACAGAACACTAAACACTGCAAAAGCTAAACCAATAACCGACAAATGGATATACAATGCAGGAACATTAACCACCACTGAACTCTGAGGGTCTTTCTGGGAAAGGAAGGAGGGGAGAAAGACAAAGCTTTGGTCATAATCTGAAGTTCACATTAGGAAGCCTGACCATACTTGTCCTTCTTTTGACATTGCTAATTTTCTGGCTGAACAATTGAATCATTGGCAGATATAGATCACAAAGCTCCAGACTGTTTTTTGTTTTCCCAACTGATTCTTTCAATATGACTTTCGCAGAAGAGGCATTTTTTATTTCAAATTTAATTCTTGTAAGAGCAATGACAATAAAAGAACAGAATATCTGAGTTACAGGAGGCAGGGCTCCTGCAGTCCTCTCTTTCAAGCTATGAACATGGCCATGAAGATTTCATTAATCCAGCAGAAAAAGCCTGGGTATCAAATACACATAATGAATATAACAAATGCAGCCTTTGAATACAAGACTCCATTTGCTCATAAAAATGTTCAGAGCCCCGTGACTATCACAAGCAGTTAGATATGAAGGATACTATTAATCAAGGCTAATCCCCTGCATTGTTACAGAGCTTTCTTAACGTATGTCATCTTCTTGGTTACAACCCAATCCAGCTGAGGTTGCACAGGTGTGACTCAGAGAAGCATATGGCAGATCTGTATTTGGAACAAAGAGCTCTATCATGGCTCTGATTTTTTTTTTAAATCAGCTCTCCCTGCTGATTTCATAGATTGTTAGCAATTTTGTTGCTCTTGTATCAGCCAGAATGGAATTGATCTCTGTCTTCCTCTGTCTGTCTTGGCTCTGCCTGGGTAATTGGAGTCAACATCACTAGTAATGCAGTGCAAGGCTTTGCCACTCTTCCTTTTCAAGTCGGAACTTACGCTCAAGGCAAAATCATTTACATGTGCAGCATAGTACTACACTGTGTAAATAAAATCAGGGAGTGAGGACTTGGAGGGAAACAGGTGGGAAAAGAGGCAGTATTGGGCCTTAATTAAACAAACGGCCTGTTGCATGTGCAGGTACAATTCTCTCATAGTTTTCAAAACAAAATATTTTAAAAATATATTCCCTCCTGTCTATCTGACGAGTCTGACTAGAAGAATATGAGGCGCCTCACATTTTCTGTTCTCTCAGCTGGAAAGCCTGTGGTTGTCAAATTCACCTCACAGAGTCCAGAAAGAAACAGGAACATCAAGTAAACTTCTAGGGCCTCTGGACATCATGTTCCAGACCTTAAATCTTGCCACCGTCACCTGCTTAGGGTGCTGCAAGCTGCAAAGGCAGTATAAATTTAAAGAAAGTCATTCAGTGTCCCTTTGCTGGGTATCACAGCATGCAGAGACCATCAGTCGAAGAGTTGCCTGATGGCTTGCCATAAAACAAATAGCAAAATGTACCCACCTTTCCCATCCATCCAAGATGTGGCTGACAATGTGAACGGAGAAGTGTCATGTTCTAAATAGGAGCTGTTTCCAGGGACATGGGGAAATAAAAGGGTGTTCATGGGCTTTAGAGAAGTATATGCTCCTAGGACTGAGCTCAAAGAAAGTGGGCTGTACATTTGGTGGAAAGCCAGGAGGACAGTATGGAGCTCCTGGGAAGTATGAAGAAGTTTGGCATCTTTTGTAACAACCAAACCATGGTGTCTCCATGAATTAAACCTCAGTTTTCACTACACAAGTCACCTGCATCTCAGTTGCTTCCCCCTCCATAATTATTTACATTGAAGGAGTGCTAGTGACCCCAGTTGAGATCAGGGTCCCCCACATGCAAAGCACTGTATACGTACATAGACAGATACTCCACATCCTGCAGTCTAAAGACTCTGTGATGGCCATGCCACAAGCCCTCAGTAAGGGCACAGTACAGCTTCAATGGACCTGCAGATGTATGGTTTTCCTCTTGCTCCTAGTGAGGACAGAGGAAGTATCTTCATCAGTTGTACACCTAGCACAGATGATTTCCCATCACCCCTGTTTTCCCACTCACTAGTGACCCTGCAGAAGCTGTTCTCAACTCCTTATGTCTCCCTACTCTCTTGGGCAATAGGATAACCAGGGTTCATAACCTGGCCTTAAATAGAAACAATAGACTGGGAAGCATTATCTTCATTTTACAGATGGGACACAGAGGCATGAAGTGGCTTGCTGAAGAAATTGGAGGCAAAATCAAGAACGGAAGCCAGGTTTCCATTGCCAGAAGAAAGCCCTTACTCCTAGGTTGACAGCCTCTTTATATTCCCACCCCCCAAACCCCAAACATTGTAGTGAAATGTTAAAGGGCAGCTTGACATCTTTGTTTCCCTTTTCTAGCTTTGCTTCATACCCCTGGCAGTTTCTTACTAGCAGAGGGCACTTACTGAGATCCCAACAGTCTGTCCTATGTGTCCTTCCAGTGACTCCTCAGAGCTTTGCACTTTATCATCATCCAGTCCTGTGGCTTTAGGTATCTCAAAATTCATCCACCTGCTCACCAACAGTCCCAAATCATGGACATTTTTTGCCTTGCTAAATATGAATTTTACTGCAATCTGTGTCATATATACCAAGTAAGTTTTTTCTTCTTATCAATGGACAATCTGCTATGATGCTTGGAGTATGCATGCATTACACCTATGCTAACTTGGATGCTATGTTTCCCCTGGCACTAGTTTCCACTCAGTGCATCATAAGGACAGGGAAGTTGCCTTTTTTTTTTTTATTTCAGTTCCCCGATTCTCTAGTTGGTTCTGTGCCAGATGCAGCAGAGAACAAAGCATCCTATGGGCTCTGTTAACTTTGTCAGCTAGTCATAGACCCGAAGGGCCATCTGGCAGCTAAGGACTGCTGGAGCACAGTGGATTCAGGCCATACACTCTTTCTTTACCCCATTCCTGAAAGAATATGGAGTACAGGCCAACTATTCTGGCTGGATACCAGCTTCGGATGCTCCTCTGCCTATTTTCTTTTTACTTTTGCAAGGATTCATATGACTATTTATGTTGGTTTCAATCTTTAAGAATTTCACATACTCTAGTTTAAGTTTGCAGTTCAAATTTGAATGATTTTTAAATCTCAAACAAACTGTCCTGGAAACTATAAGCCTCAAATGATTTTAGCGCTAAAGTGACTATGGGGCTAGAGTTGCATGGACAGTTTGCTGCCCTTTGCAGGCTCTTCATGGATATATGGTATCCAATACAAATTTAGTATACCCACGAATTACCTTAAGGCTGAACGTGACCTTTTGTTTAAGCACTCTATCTTAAATGAGAATCAAACTCAGGTGTATTTCATTGTGAAAATTTCTTTCAACTCTAGATTGTGTATCAGCAAAACATGATAAATTATGAAACCCGAATATTACACAACTCCTAAGGCAGAAAAAAAAACATAATGAAAAGCTTTCATCACAAATTCATTTCCTTTGATTCTGGTAAATCTACAAACCTTTCCTGCTGGAAATCCACCTAGTCTGGGGAAATGACATGTTGTAAGACTGAAACATAGGTCTTGTGTTCTGCTTGCGATGTTGTCATTCAAATGCAATTTCTTTTGTGCTTTGATGACAATTATTACTCACAATTATTTTCCCTATTTTTGTATTTTCCTGCAGTAGGCACAAATCATTGTGAGATCTGGGGTCTGGCATTAAACATTCTTGTTTACTTTCACTGATATTCCAAAAACATTAATGAGGCTTGAATTAGCACACTATGCAAGAGTTCGTATGTGCACAACAATTGCTTTTGACAGGCGATGAAAACAGCTCCCTATATCCATGTGAAATAATCCCTTGGTACAATCTGTTTGACATTAATACCATTTAGAAAGGTGTGTCAGAAGCAAAGGGTGTGGAAGCCTGTGCTATTCATATTACAAAAGGAAGGGACTCATTGCTTGGGACAGATGGAGGAGGGTGGACAATTGTCCATTTCCTTGGGTTACCAAAGGTTCATTGACAAAAGTGTCCTGCATCTTAAAAGGATAGTGAGATTACTGCATGTTTCTGAGGAATGCTGCCTTCAAAAGCTGCAACACAGAGAGAATGGCCAACACCTATCACTGCAAGATGCCATCAGCAACATAGCAAGTGAAGAAGGGGGTCAGTTCCAGCACACCAGTTCTCATAGTAAGTTGGTGTACAACTGCAAACCTCGAGAGATTCTGGGTACCTTCTGCTCCCAAATTAATGTTTCATCTGATATTCCCTATTCTTGTCCAGAACCTCTGAACAGTTACTCACTCATCACTTCCTCATGACCAATTCCATCTGCTTAGCGTTACAGCTCTTGATCAGTCTACTGTTACCTTGAACTCATACTTGGTACTTATCCTAATTATGGGGCTGCAGACATATGGTATGCTCGGGGTCAGATGTAGCGATATAGATTGGAATACCTAAGAAGTAACAAAGCACAGCTGGATGTGGAGGGCAGGGACATGACTGAGTTGCAATGTCTGCATTGAGGATTTGGATGCACAAGACACCAAAACAGGTCTATAACAGTCACCACTTCCTCCAGTCTGTCTTCCATATCAGTGGGCATCACAGTGTGCACACCAAAAAATAGTCCTTGTACATGAAACAGGGATGCAACTGCCTGGTCAGAGGAAGCAAATAGATGTGGTCCCAAATGTTGAAAACATTTTACTGGAGCCTGCTGAAGAGGTGGGCTAAATAAGTGTGAGGAGAGGAGAGGAAAAACGATAGTGGGGAAGAGGATTACTAATACATCATTTCTTTGAAATGGTTTGATCCTCAGGATCTGTTGACCGGCCTAAAGAGTAGGACATCTTCCTAGAATTTTGCCAGGCTTCAAATAGCCACATTTTATTTTATCACTGGGTGATCTTGATTTCCCTTAGCATTTCTTCATGGGAAATTTCTAATTTTTCTCTGGTACCTGTCCTCTGCTTTCTCACACGTTCATTCAGGTGAACAATGCATCTGTGCTTGTTAGGACTGTCTGCTTCTTTAATCAATAAATTGTTTCTGAAACCCTGCAGAAATTCTTCCCTCAACTCCAGTTCCTTTTGTATTTAAAGGTTTTCTACTTATTCTTTGTAACCACTTTTGCAATCTTCTTTTCATCACTCCAGCTTTGCTTTACAGGTTTTCTTTTCTGTACTCTGTGACATTCCTTAGTTTTCCCAGCCTTCTTGTGCAATTACATCTAATGCTTCCACATAGCAGAACCCTGTAAGCCTGCATTTACATTCTGCATGTTCTCAACACCCATTTAAACGAGTAATATGCTTTTGCAATCTAACTCATAGGCACACAGGAGTCTCTCATTCAGCACAATATTTTCTTTGTCCGATTGCTTTATACTATTTAGGCTTTATTAACTTTCAGTTAAACTAATGGTAACCGTCTGATTTTCCTAGATCTACAAATTGAAGCCCACTGAACAGGTACAGGTTGATACTCTAATCTAGCACTCTGTGGTCTGACAACATCCATAATCTGGCATGATTTTACTTAGCTGGATGTCCACTTATCATGGGTGTGGCCAAGTGTTTCATAAGTCCTATGAAGTTTGTTTACAGCCACCAGTCCTGGCTGTCAGTGTTCTCTGCTGGTTTTAGCTCTGATTTACTCATCTTCTAATTGGTTCAACAATAAGTGGAAGTGTTGGCTGATTAACAGTGTTCAGTGGAACATTTAAGCTTCCTTTGCTTAGTGTTAAGATACCACCCAAGCTTCTGAATGTATCTATATGCATGTCAGATATACTTACACCAATCGCACATGTGTTTTTGGAATCTGCCCCTTTGCCTTTTAATATTAAACTGCCCCAGGGAGCTGGAACATGCAGTGGGAGTGCCTTGAGGAATGAAAGCAAACTGCAAACCTTGTTTATAATGTAATCCACTTCATGCCTGGGTTCAGCAGCACCCCCAGGACCTATAAGGGTGCCTGAGGGCTTGGATTCACTGTCGGTAACTTTAGTAATAACTCATGCTCTGATCCTAATTAAATTTCTGTTCAGCCAAAAGTGAGCTGGCCTCAGGGTACTGCTTCTCTGGCACCAGCAGTGGCTAGAGACCTGGGACCTTTAAATTGCCACCAGAGCCCCAGGCACTATCAACCAACTCGAGGGAGTCACACCCTGGTCTGAATAGTGCTGAGGGCCGGATGATCCCAGTCCTGCCCCTTCCAGGAAATGAAGCTGCCCACCTTGCCCAGGGGAATGGCAATACCCCCCACCCCCTGGCCTGGTCTAAGCAGGGGCTAGGAGATACATCTGAAGTTAACACAACTCATCAGCTGCTAACCCATTCACTCTGTAATTCCAGAGTCATTTCTCAGTGCAGCTCTTCTCTGTAGTAGTCAGAGAGACTTTAGCCTGAGCGTAACTAACTTGAGCCACTTCTAGGGAGGGAAACATACATTAGGGCAGACCCCTTGGCCTTGGCTGCAAGGTCCAAGAGGAAGTTCAGGGCTGCATCATTCTGTTCTATGAGAATTCAATTGTTGTGAGTGGGGAGTGGCATTCTGCCAAGTTGCTGCCTACTGAATTCATGCCTGTGGTTTTGATACTCCTGACACTAGGAATATTTGTGTTACCCAGTGAATAAGTGCACTGTGAAGTCACGTTAACACATTCTTTAATTGGCTTACTGACTTAAACCCTTGTACTCCGGATGGAACACAGGTCATCTACAAGTCTCCTTCACTTTACTCTGTCTTGGGACAAAACTTGTAACTGACTCCAGGAGTGCCCCATTTGTTATCCTTCAGTCTCAGTAGATCTTCTCCACACTGCCTGAGGTCTTCCTCTTTTGTGTTTTCCTTGCAGATTCCATCCAAGAGCTTGATGGACAATGCTGGATGATTGTTTTCTGAGATTGTAGCCTAGGGCTGGTTACTGCGTATGCAAAGGAACACGCTTGTGCTATGCACACAAATGAGAGTTCTTGAGGGTGCCTCTCACACCTGTGGACACGACTACTTTCTAGCAGCTGTCAATTTGGGAAAAGAGACTTCACACTTCAAACATTTCCATACAGTCATTTAACTTGAGGAATCCCTCTTGGAAGGGTGCCAGGTCACTAATGGAGGAACCCATTTAATTTCATGCCTCCTTTGCTGTAGCATATTATTTTTGCCATTATTAATGTTGTGACTGGTCCTATTTCCTGTCGATAGCCTATATCAACCATTTAATGTTATTTTATATTTCCTGATGGTTATTGAAAATGATGGAAGAGTTACTCATATTGAAACATTTTTCTAATTGTTTCCAGTGAGAGATGCTACAATTTACATGTACCAACTTGTTTTCACTGCTGGTGGTAGGCAGATAAAAATGCAATTTCAGATGCATCAGTATTGTTCCCTGAAATTAATATTTCACAATTAACTTTTTTGTCTTGAAGTCTACATAAGTACTCCATTCAAAAGCCATACTCAGGCTGAATAGAACAAAATCATAAAAAGTAGCAATGCTCTTTTCTGTTCTATCATTTTAAAACTTCAGATTTTGTTGCAAAATCTCCACTGATATTGATTCTGAGTTATTATAGGTAACTCTGAGTGCAGAAGGTTTGGGAATGAACCCTTTGAAAGGGGAAATCGTAGCCATATGAAAACACGGCGCTCATGCTTTGGTAATTTGCTTTCCAGAGTATAAAGATCTATTTTTTCTCTCACTTGATTGTCAGTATAATGTATGCTCCATCCCCACATTAACTCCTTTGCTGTTTAACCAAACCCAGTTGAAAGGAAGAATGAAGGATTGATGAATCTTATCTCATTTTCCTCAATTTATAACCAAGATAGTCTTATTTCTTTTGCAATAAACCTGAGTATCCCAGTCAGAGATCAAGGTCTCAGCACACCAGGCATGGTCCAAAGAAGTCCCATAGATAATCCCTGCCACAGAGAGCTCACAAACTTGGATTTTCACAATATGCAACAGCTGAAGAACCAAACAAAGGAAAGCCAGGATATTGGTGAAGAGAGGTGCAGAGCTGATCACCGACTTAACCCTGCCAGCGTGATGATCTGTCAGTGTTACATCACTTGTTAAAATACAATTGCATTTAATTAACTGAATTTTAAAAGGAGGCTGCAGTAATTAAGTTTCTTGTTGTAAAGTTGTTAACACAGACATTTCAGAATGTAAATTTCCTATACAGCATTTGGTATTTATTGGTTTGCTAACAAAGTTGTGCACTTTGCAAATTCTGACACAAGATGCCAGTTTACTGAGCCGTACTTGTTCAACACTTTTTGGGAAGTGCTGCATAAGTTCTGTTTTTCTACTGAGATGATTTTGATACTAAAAATAACAAGTAGACAAACAGCACTTATGGGACACTCTCACTCTGTGCCCCAGTGATTTGTAGGATTATTTAGGCTAATGAGATGATTCATTGAGAAAAATCTGTTAATTATTGTACATGCATATGCTCTTGGCAGGCAAACACCAGGCAGCCGGAGATCTGGAGACATCACCAGAGAAGCAGTAAGTATGAACGAAAAAAGGCAGATTTTGATGACAGAGGAACAACCATAGCAATCAGGTTTCCATTGTTCTGCAATCCATTAGCAAACCTTGCCAATCAAGTGTATGTTTACGGTGTATAAAGTAATACATTTCACCTATGTGAGGTGATGGAAGTGATATAAAATCATCCAAATGTGTGCTTAACTTACTGAATAACCACATGATCATGGTATTACCAAGTACTACCCTTTCAGCAGAACCACTCTGCATCACGTGATACTCACTTCCTGAGTCACGGTGAACCGATATGGGAAGTTTTTGGGGGCAGGTGACACCACCTTCCATTTTGTGTGTGTGCGCTGCGCCCCACACATTTTAGGGCTTTCAAAAATAAACAACAGTGATATTTGCAGAGGCACTACAACTATGGCATCTACACGAGCTGCACCTTTATTTTTGCCCAGGACACCCTTGGCACAGGGGTCTTCTCTAGAAATATCGAATGCAAAGTGCCCAACTGATACTTGCAAGTGCTGGGAAACATATTTATGTAAAGAATCTTACAGGCATCAGCCTTTAGGGGAGACTTGCAGAAGATTTCTTGCATTAATCAGCTTGGACCTGATTTGGGTGCAAGTCAGGCTGCTGGCGTATGCTTACTTTACACTTTTCTAATGGTTCCGCCTGCCTCAGAAGGGCTGTAACGGAAATATTAAAAATGTGCCATGAAATCCGTTTTGACTTGACTAGGCTGTCCGGATAATTAAGAATTCTATTTAGATTAAGAATATGGAACTGCTTGACACATCATGCCTTGCAATGCTGAAAAGATTATGAGAAATGAGCATGGGAAAGAGGGTTTATCTTTGAAACATGGTGCTTCAATCCAGAGAGCTTTTCTGTACTGCCTGCTGACAAGAGGCACAGCCTGCTGACCAGATGCAAACTAAAAAATAAGCTTCTATTGTACAATGTTTGCTGAGAGTTCAAGGATCCCTAGAAGGATTACAACACAAATGTGCTGCCATTCTACCAATGGCATCTTTTCTTCCCACACAATTTGTACACTTTTGGGCCTGATTTTTACCTCAGGCAAGCAAAGCTGGCTATTCTCCCCTCACACCAGATTGGGAATATGTGACATTGATAAAACTCCATTCATGCACTAAGCCCTGGTTTTAACTTTACAAACCTTTCATATGTGGATATACCCAAAAAAGACACTTCTGCCGTTGGCTCTACATTCTCCACATGGGAGCTGTAGCTTATTGGGAACTTTTGAGTTCTATGCATTTGTACAATAGATGCTAATGCATGTGCATGAACTATTCCAGAAACACAAATATCCCCAATAATTAACACATCAGAACCAAGCATCTTCACCACTCTGCAGAATCTGCTGCTGGAATCCTCCTAATCCCATATGACTGGGGAAAGCAAATGGGCTTCAAATTGTGCCCGGCAAGTTGATAGACTAGGACTCTAAAACTGGTGCGAAGGGACCAAATTCCAAAAGCAAACTGATCCTCCTTCTGCCAGTTGGTTCACCCCAATATGTTACAGCTCCTGTGTCTCCCTCTGAGCACTCTCCTTACAGTGCAGAATCCCCTTCCCTTGAACTATGCCAAGGGTCTGCAACCTGCGGCTCTGGAGCTACATGAGGCTCTGTAAGGACCTCTTTGTAGCTCCTGATGCTATAATTGAAAAGTAAAAATACCCTCCTGATTATTTTCAATATATGGTAAACATTTAAAAGACCCAAAATGAACAACTCATATCTAAATGGTAAATGATATGTAATCTTGAAACATTGGATGACTCCCCCTAGCATCTTCCAGATAGAGAGAAGGTTCAGGAGTGAAAGTCAGGAAGACAGTAGTACAAACACTCTCCCGTGAAGTGAGAGGAAATAGCATATGTAAAAATTTGTGAACATCCTGCAGTAAACATGTATCACATGACAAACCATTGTGCGTGCACTGTTCTTAAAATAGGGCTTACAAAAAGTATAGTTTGACATTTATGAAGAACTATCTTGCACTCACATGCATTGAGGATCTTGAATTATTAATTTTTTTTAGCGAACTGGAAAAAATGTCTCTTTTTGCTACTTTGCTTGCCAACCCCTGAACTATGCAAATCAAACCAGGTGCTTAATTTACAGCTTGTACTTTGACACCCACATCACTGCAAAACCACTAAGGAGAACTTATGCACTGTACCCCCTTATCCTGCTCCTTTCTCTTTCTTTGCTTCCTATTTCTTTCCTCTTGACCTGCTGTTAGCCAATGGTCAGGCGAGATGCCACTATGCCCTTGTATTGATATGAGATTTCAACCGCCAGGGCAGAGCTCACTAGTTACCAGGCTGAGAGCCGCTGAAAAGCAGCTAAATTCTTTGTTTTGTGTTCGGTTTTGCACAGTAACAAGAGGAGTCAGGTTACCACTTAATCAATTACTTTGTTTATTTTCCTAACAAGTTAATCTCTTACTGTTACAATGTTGCTTTATTTGTTTATTTAGCGAGTTAAGCTGTTGTGGTTACAATTGTTACAAGGTTTATACTTTGATTACAAATAGCTACCATACACTCTAATTCATGGATCTACACTTGTTGAATGCGTGCAAAAGAAATGAAAAGTAAAATACCTAGCAGGTCTTATTCTTACCCCTGCATTACCAACGTGGCTTGGCCAGTTTTTCTCTCTCAATCCCTTGGGAAGAAGTCCTTTGTCCTTTTTTTCCAGGAGTTGAGCATCCCCGGGGACCTGGGGAGACCCCCACCCTCCTGTCCGGCAGGAAAGATGACTGGAGCTCAAATAGGGGGTCTGCCAGACCCCTCTTTTATACCCATTTGGTCACGTAGGCTTCTTCCTTGGTTTAACTGAATTAAACTGTCTGATACTGGTTCTCACAGGGAGTTCAAGGGCGCAGTTCAAGGGACAAGTGTCCTGGTGAATCAACTGACTGTAATTAGCCAAGGGCAGTCCGAGGCTCGGCTGTTAATTAGCCCATTGTTCTTAGTTTTGCTCCGGGAGCTTCAAAGGCCGTGGCTAAAATAAGCCCATCTGCGCTCTCGGGCATTCCAGGGCTGGGCTATTCCTATTAACCCTTTCGTGCTCTGAAGCACCTAGGGAAGGCAAGATGGAGTAGAGCAAAAGTGGGGGGCGGGTTCTGTCTGGCTACACCTGCCCATTTTGCATTCAGGCCTTTTGTTTACCCCAAATGTCCTTTTTTCTGCCGCTACCTTGCCCATTGTGTGATTATCACCACATGTACGCACATTTCAGGTGCAGTGCAAACATATGCCAAACAAACAGACAAAAAACAGATGCAACTCAGGTGTCAGTTCTTGAAATCTGGCCCCAAGTGTCATGTTTGCCTGTGAATCCAGGTCTTCCTTATTCCTAATCTTCTTTTGAACACGGCACCACACTGCAAACTATGCTACATAGGACCAAGTCAGGTAACTAAAATCAGGAGTAAAATTGTTCTTTCCAACACTCCCATTACATGTTATAGATAAAATTAATCAGCCTTCAGTCGAGATATTTAAAGATTAAGAAAAAAACACAATTACTAATTTTTTACACTAGTTTGTAAAAGACCAGCAGCAAATAACTGACCTGAAAGGAATATAAATGTTTATATTGGCCCAGGTATCAGTCAGATAATGTACATAATTATGGGTAAAATTATGTTTGACTGCTGTGCCAGATCCTTTAGCTGACACTCGCAGCCTTCGGAGGTGAACCATGAACTCCCACCACCACCACCTCCCTGTTAATGCACTTATTGGTGTTCTGCTAAATATTGTAGGCTCATAAAATAAAGCCAGATGGAAATAATCTAACTCTACCATGACTGTATTTGTAGTGCAACCCTTACAGGCCTCTGTATACGTCTAATGAACATTTAATCTGATTAACATCTTTTGTAATTCAATAGCTCACCATCTAGAAACCTAACAGTGCACTGTTTATCTGTATTATTATTAAGGGTCCATACAGAAGGTTTTATTCACGTTCTGATATACTGCCATGACTGTGTTATTCAAGTGCTTTTCAACAGTGCATTAAGAGAAATGACTTGCAGCTGTAATGTGTGGTTTTCTCTTATATAACATGTAAAAAAATTATTCTTCTAATTTAGTCCTGAGTAACCAAAGGAGATTCAAGCTCCTTAGAACATCAAGCTATCTGTAACTTGCAGAGAGATGGAGAATGTCACTGACCTTGGAGATCTATTTCTAACACCAATTAAGGGCTCGTTAACTGGAAAGCATTTTCTTCTCTTATAATCTAGAGCTTTCTAAATGGTAATTTTAAATGTGTCACTTGAACACTGCTTTTTAACCTCATAGGCGAGGATACCCACAGTGCCACTCTCTGGTTTCCAGGTTATTTAAAAAGAAGCAAAACACAAAACTCAAACAGCCAGGCATTGCTGAGCTGTTCCCACTGAGGAGAGTTGCTGTTGGTGCTGATTCTGGGAGCGCCTGCATACACAGCACCAGCAGAGGGCACAGGTTTCAGAGTGAGCAGAACACAATCTTGATTCGCTCACAAGGGTGCGCAGCCATGTTTACTGTCAGCAAAACAGGATACTAGTGCCCTGCCTAGTGGGTAACAGCCATAGCCGCATCTTATGCATGTGTCAAGGTAAGGGTTCAGTCAACACAGATTATCGAGATGCTGCACGAGCAGTGGAAGCTCCCTAAAAATGTGGGGAGGTCCACCCGCACCCCTACCCACTCTGTCCCCTCCAAATGAGCTCTGCCACTTCCCTGATGGCTCTATGCCCTTACTTCCTCTTCTGCCATGCCCTGCTTCTGCATCACCTCTTCTCTCCCACCCTCAAACCCCAACTCCTGCTCACTCTTCTCTGCCCCACTTCCCAATTGTTCACTGTTATGGCTGGTAAGAAAAGACTTCTCCTTTTATACACTGATACAACCAATTTATGTATTACGTTCTATGTGCTTTATATTATCATCATTTACCTTGTATCTGCTAATTTGAAAAGACCTCTCTCATCCCTTATCCATCTTACAAGAGGTCTGTATAACCCTTTACCATCTCTTAAGTTTCTGGAAAGGTTTCTGGAAAGGTTGGTATAGTCTTGTCCTGCCCTCTTCAGTCCAGGTTGTGCTTGCTTCATTAACTAATACCTGGTACGTTATTATTTTTCCAAGGCCTGGCTTATATTGGTTCATACTAGGCCTGTCAACCAATCATGGTTCACTTATGCGATTAGTTCAAAAAAATGAATCATGATTTAAAAAATGATCACAGTCTTGGTTTTAATTCCACTATTAAACACTAGAATACCAACTGACATTTATAAATATTTTGGAAGTTTTTCTACATTTTCAAATATAGTGATTTCAACTACAATACATAATATAACGTGTACAGTGCTCACTATATATTATTTTATTACAAATATTTGGACTGTAAAAATGATAAACTAATAGTATTTTTCAATTCACCTCCTATAAGTACTCTCGTGCCACCTTTTTATTCTGAAAGTACAACTTAAAAATGTAGATTTTTTTTTTATTCCATAAAAGCACTCAAAACCATAACAGTGGTGCTTCAGCCACATTCCGTGCTTACATGTTCATAATTTTCATTAAATAAAATTAAAAAAAAACAAAAATAAAAAAAAATTACACTTGTGACTGAACTCTGTGGGGGGACATGTTATGTCTTCTGCATTCTTTAACCTGTTTTCTGTTATACAGTAAAAATTCCCTTATCTGGCACCCAGATAACTGGCGCGTTTTGTTAACCAATTATAGGCATGGACACTTATCCCCTGAAGTGTTGGTTGACAAATAAAAGGACATATGAATCCTCAGCTCCACTCGCACGTAAATATCTTGAGATTCTGACTGCAATAATACCATGTGAATGCCTGTTTTCATTTTCAGGGGACATGGTAAACAATAAGTGGGTAGCATTATCTTTCTTATAAAGAAATGTGCCTGTTTTAGCAACTATATGAACAAGCAGTAGGACTGAGTGGACTTGTAGGCTTTAAAGTTTTCAATTGTTTTATTTTTGAATGCAGTTATTCTTGGTACATAAGTTCAACTTTCATGATAAATAGACTGCACTACAGTATTTGTATTAGCTTAATTAATATACTCTTTCCTTTGGTTTTTACAGTGCAAATATTTGTGATTAACAATATGAGATATGACCTGTACACTTTGTATTATGTTTTGTAACCAAAATCAATATATTTGAAAATATAGAAATATATTATACTGTTTAAATAAAGGATATATTAACAGAGCAACTATTTGCATGATTAAACACCATTTTTTTTTAAATTTCACAATTGTGATTTTCAAAATTTTTTTGACAGCCCTTGTTTCCACCATGCTTAGGGCTCCCACAAGGCCTCCAGTCTTCAGATTCTGCTGTTCTTCACACATCTCCAGGGATAAAGCCACAGACTCCAAAGCACATCTGAATCCCAATATAACACACATTACCAAATATTGCATGTTTTTGAAGAGTCATTTCAAATATGCCTCCTTGAGGCTTTGGACAGTATCTGGAATTTGTAATGCACTGTACACAGACAGAATTTTCTCCTCCTAAAACATACACATGGCTGCTGGGGGCTGGGGGGGCGTTGCTTACGAGGAAGGGAAGTTAGGAAATTACCAGCAACATTTTCTAGCAGCATCCACAACATTTAATATCAGAATCTAAATGCTGGGGGAAAATCCTGTTCCTTGGCCATGCTTCACTTTGTGGGCTAGATGCAGAGAAGTGCTGCCTGGGCTGGGCAGGGGAACCTTCCCTCTGCAAACCACAGACAGAAGGGCTGTTTGAAAATGTTTTTCAAATTACTTTAAGAGAAAATCAATGTTTCTATTAGATGAATATTTGCCTGGAAATCGTTTCCTATCTGTGCTAAAATTTGAGTGTTTGCAGAAAAAATGAATACTCAAAAATGGAAACCAGGCTGTTCAGCAAAACTGCAACTCCCATGATGCACAAAAGCCACAGAGTTCCTACGGTGCACCACAGTGGCTTGACCAGCAGGAGACTTCAGTGCGTCACGCCACGCTGTCTGCCATGAGAGCCAACCCCAGACAAGAGAGAGGTGAAAAGCAACCAACCTGTAACTCCCAAGTATCATGGCAGCATTTCTGAGCCAAAGTTTTCAGATTTCAGTTTAAACTTTTCATTTTTTGACAACTGTTTCAATTTTTGTCCAAGAAAGTCAGAATTCCCTTTTTGGGGTTGGATGTGACCAATGATATTTTTTTCAACAGTCTGTTATGAATAGGTCCTACCAAATCCACAATCCATTTACATCAATTTCATGGTCATAGAATTTTAAGAATCATAAATTTCATAGTTTCAAATCTTTAAATCTGAAATTTGTGGTGTTGTGACAATGTGGGTCCTGACTCAAGAGAAGGCCATGGGGTGTGAGCATCACAAGGCTATTGTAAAGGGATTGTGGTATTGCCATCCTTACTACTGCACTGCTGCTGGCTATCCTGCCTTCAGAGCTGGACTCCCAGCCAGCAGCCATGAAAGAATTCTCAAAGATTGGTCTGACCTAGCCCCAGCAGTGCTCTTGCAGAGGAAAAGGAAGGCCCTTCCCCTCCCTACTATAGGTGGGAATAGCACCTGGAGCCTGGCATATGGTAGAAGTCTGCAGCCACGTCTCCATCCCTACATTAACCAGATTCCTCAGTTCATTTGTCTCTCTTTTGACCAGGCCTCAAACAAAGCTCCAGACTGATGGTTCACTGGGTTCCTCAGAAAACAAAAAAGCAGTTCTGTAGCATCTTAAAGACTAATAATATTATTTATTAGGTGATGAGGTTTCATGGGACAGACCCATTTCTTCAGATCTGGAGCTTCCTGATAACTGAGGTGAAGAGAATTTAAACGAAACAGAAAAAATTTAAATGAAAACTGACAAATCAGTTAGACAGGCAGAAGTAAGGGGTCAGGAAGGGGAAAGAGAAAAAAAAAAGCCTCTGCAAGTGTCCATTTAGTTAGGTGGAATGCCCACGGTGAATGTGAACGTCAAAAGGTGGAGAAATTGTCCGTGTAATGCATAAGGTAATTGATATCTTTGTGGAATCTGAGGTGATAGGTATTACACAGGAAAATCAGATGTCTCCCGTTGTAATCTGGTGTTAAAGTCTTGGGCTATGTCTAAATTAGAAGCATCTGTCGACAGAAGTTACTATCAACAGGGAAATCTTGACAATCTCTGTCAACAGATTGTATCTACACACAACTTGCTCTGTCAACAGAGACCTGCCAGACTGTAGTGCCCTCTGGTGCCAGACAGCAGAATGGCAGCTCTGCAAAGAGGGCTGCTCACAACCAGAAGCCCTCTCTGTCGACAGAAGTGTCTACGCTGCACTTTTGTCAGCAGTACTCTGTCCAGAGATTGTTATGCCTCAAATTTTTGAGGGATAATACTGTTGAGGAAAATGCAGAGTTCTGTCAAGGCTTTGTCGACAGAATGCTTTAAGTGTGTAGGTGGTCCCTGATTTATGTTGACAGAAGGCCCCTTCTATCAACAAAACTCTTTAGTGTAGACCCTGCCTCTTTGTTTTAAAATGCACACAGTTAAGCGTTGGATACTATGAAATGCTAAATTGAAATGCTCATGCACTGGTTTAGGTGTATTCTGATTCCTAATGTCTGATTTATGTCCATTCATTCTCTGGTGAAGTGATTGTCCAGTTTGTCCAATTCACATGTCCAATGCCCAATTCAGGGGGGCATTGCTGGCACATGGTGGTATACATCACATCAGTAGAAGTGCAGGAATATGACATGGTTAGGTCCAGTGATGATGTCCCTAATGTCAATATGTGGACAGAGTTGGCAGTGGGGTTTGTTGCAAGGAAAGGTTCCAGGATTAGTATTTCGGTGGTACAGCAGGTGGTTGCTAGTGAGAATTTTCCTGAGGTTGGGCGGCTGTCTGTAGGAAAGAACAACTCTGTCACCTAGGGCCTGTGAAAGTGTATGATGGTGTTCCGGTATAAGTTGTACATTGTCAAAACTGCACTGGAGGGGTTTGATTTGGGGGCTAAAGATGATGACAAGTGGTGTTCTCTTATTAACCTTCTTGGGCCTATCTATAAGTAGCTAGTTTCTGGGTATTCATCTAGCCTTGTCAATGTGTGTGTTTATTTCTCCCAGTGGGTAATTAAGTTTTATGAATGCCAGGTAGTTTCTGGTCTCTGTCAGTAGGATTGGAGCAGATACAACTGGATCTTAGGGCTTTACTATAAACAATGGATAGTGTGATGTGTCTTGTATGGAAGCTGGAGGCATGTAAGTAAGAGCAGCAGCCGGTAAGTTTCCAGAATTCAGCACTATTGATTTGACCATCAGTGATTGTACTGTGGTGTCCAAGAAATGGATCTCTCATGTGGAATGGTCAAGGTTGAGATTGATGGTAGGGTGCAAGTTGTTGAAATCCCTGTGGGCAGCCTGTACATGGGCTCCTTTCCCTTAGGACAGCAAGTGTCCAGAAATGTTGTTTTTCTTTCTCCGTGTAGATTTCTATGTCTGTGGAAGTTGTGGTTGACTTTGCCCAAGAGTTAAGTGATTAGTAACCAGTGACAGAAACTAATTACCACAGTTTGAAAGAACTCCTTTCCTTTGTGTTTCAAGCTCACACCCCTTATCTGCTCCCTTGCAAGCACTTTTAAAAGGGACTAATAACTCACCTGTGTAAGATATGATATTCTTTACCAGAAAATCTCCCAAGAATGAATCGTACAACAAAAAACAAAAGGAATATTTTCCTGTGGTGTCATTAAATCCTAGATTTTTCTGGGCTAGTCTCACTAAAAGATTTCACACACTAAAATTGATCTGCTTTTCATTCAAAGATTTCTAAACTTGATTCTCTTTTGACCAGCTCTTACGTTTGCTGTACCTCTCTCACACGACAGTTGGAAAAATTCATCTTTAATGCTGCAAGACTGTGAGATGTCCTTGTTTTCCTGGCACATCTGTGAACCATCTACAGATACTGCGACCTTCAAAGTGCCTGCTACAGAGTAGACAAGGGTGCAGTTGTCATAGCGTCTTTATTTTTTTTTGTTATTCTTATTGCTGGTCATTCAGGAAGTGCTGAAAAGATCAAGGGGAAGTGGCTGAGATGAGAGAGTGATAGAATCTGGAAGTGGGTTGAGAGAGAGGGAGGGAGGGAGAGAGAGAGAGAAAGAGGAACATATCCTTTCTATAAAGCATCCAAACCCTAACCTCTATTTATAAGCTAGGTCCCATCATATTTCTTCTGGACTCCATACTCCCATTGAGAGCATGGGACTAACAAATGTATTATTGTTGTTAACACATTTCCCCTTCTGGATTTGTTTTTATTGTGAATACTATTTTCTGTTTGCGATGGGGAAAAACCGACAATATCCTAGAGACATGAGCCCTCTCCCTTCAAAGGGCATTCTGCAGCACTGTGTGAGGCAGGAGCACCCTGTTTTGAGGGCACAGATGAGCTAGACTTCAGTACTGTAGCAGCAGGTTCCTTTTGAGATGCCCGAGACAAGCTGTATTCTTGAGTTTGTCCATTCAGACAGTCTGGCCATAAGCTGATGGGCTGTCAGAAATGGTGTGGCCACATGACCAAAAACAATATCCAAGAGGCAGACAAAATGCAGTTTTGAAGTCAAATTCACACTATTTAGCCTGCTCTAGCAATGAGAAAGAACTTCAATGCAGCAAAACTGCAAGTGACTATGTTTCTGAGATGTTGCTGCACATCTGTAGATCTTTTTAACAGACCAAGGAGTGCGCTATTATGTATGTTATATTAACCTTGCGAAGGGGCAGTAAACAGCAACAGTAAATAAGCCAGATCTGCATTTCGTAGGTCAGTTCAGCATCATGCCTCTACAACAAGGATCACATTGGCTGAGCAAGAGCAAGATCTCTTGGGACATGGATGAAAATTCTATTCTGACCTCCATCTCCAGAAGGGGACAACCAGCACCTCGCACTTGCCAGAGTGGAGGAGAGATTTTGACTTTGATACCATTTCAACCCTTACAAGCTCTGAAAGCTCTTTTTGCCTGTGAAACAGGTCTGTCTTTTTCTAGAGGAAATGCATTATCATGGTTTGGAAAAAAAAAAAAAAAGAGCAAAGCTAAGAAATAAGTAGACACCTTCTTTGTGCCTTCCACTAAGTATGGTAGGCCCACCATGTGAGATATTACCATGGAAACACTGGCTTCTGCAGAGCCTAAATCAATAAAGGGGTCCATTCTCTCCCCACGCATGTGCTACTGCCAGTCACACTAATGGAAGTTACATACTTGAAGAGTAAGAGAATAAACCAATGTTTCAGGATTGTTTTCTCCTTCCCTATTAGAAAGTCTACTGATGAAACTATGTGGTACCATGCTGACACAGGCATGCAGAAACAGTGACCGAGGCAAGAGAACCTGAGAAACAATAGGTGTGAATATTCTAGAGGAATTGACGTGATTAGGGACTGACAGTCTCCTATTGAGTTTTGTACCATCTTGCTGCCTGACTCATCCCAAGCATCTCAACTTTAGCAATATATTCCTGTATAATTGGAACTTCTTCTTTAAACTCTAAGGCCCAGTGAGAACATACGGTGGTTTTAGGGTACCTGTTACACACCCTAAGCTGTGCACAGGACTCTTGGGCTCCAACCTTCCCCTTCTACACAAAAAGAGAATTTGGGTGCCTCTGCATCTCTCGCATTCCACTGAGCCTTGAAGAAGACTCTGAATGGGTTTGGGGAACCTTACCCAAGTAGGAGATGGGGAGCAAGGTAGGTGTCAAAGACGTGGTGTGGTAGCATGTAGTGACCTGAGCAGTACCAAGAAGATCACAGAACAAATCATTATCTTTCAGCTATGCTATATCTGTGGTAAATATCCCATCCTAAGAGTCCTACAGGATGAGTCTCAAGGGGCACAGAGTCTCCATACAGATAGTGTTGTCTCCTCCTTGGACCTATGGATTTGCTGGCTTGTGGAGCCTGCCCCTGATCCCTACCTAACAACCAGGGATAAATCTCTACAAATTATTTCCCATTCAGCACCCAACGTGGTTTTTCTCTCATCAGGAGACTACACAATTGTCTCAGCATGAGCTTCAGTGTCAAACTGAGGGGAAATGTCTCTGTTGTATCTGTGATGCAGCAGGATGGAAGACATCTACTGCCCCACAGGAAGGACTGGTGTAGCATACTGCAGGCCCTCTTAGCCAGCATAAACTCTTGCATTACCCCTCACCACCATAAGGGGCCTTTTACAGTGGTAGAGGAAACCACTAAACTTCTTCCATTTTCAGAAACCCTCCTGGTAAAGGGCAGGCGAGCGGATTGCAGGCAGGCGGTCGTAAGTTTTTGTGAGGATTTTGACAGATTGGGCCCTCCCTCATGTAATTAATCATGATGTCTGACTGGGGAAGAGGTGCAGCAGAGCTCTACTTTAATGGCATAAATCCCACATAATTCCTGGCCAATGGTGGTGGGGGCATGCCTATAAGGAGTTCTTCCCTGCTGCATGCAGAGCTGCGCAGACCCATTCATGCCCCCCAAAGCTGCACCAACTATGTTCCCCCATCACCTGCCTGCTTTGTCTTCCTCCTCCCAGCCAGGCCCTTTACCAGTACCCAGCTTGCACCAGTACCCTGCTCCTACATCCTTGCTCCCTCACCCCATCCCTCCCAGGCCTGACTCCCCTACTCCACTCTTGTATCATCCCTCCAGAACCAGACCCTGCACCCCACTCCAAGCCACACCAGGGCACCCCCTCCCATGTACTGAACCCATTATTTTTGGCCCCACCCCATAGCCTAAGGGGCCCCCAGAAGAGTTAATCTGGCTCTGGGGAGAAGCCCTGAGGTTTGGTTCCCCACCCTGAGGGACACCACTTGCATGTGGCCCCCAAATTATTTTTCTGTGGGTCAGTGGGCCATCCCCAACCCATGAAAGGTTTCCCACCTCTGATCTAAGTAAGTAATTAAACCATTTCTCCTCAGAAAGACAACAGTCATGTCCAAAATCATCTGGAAAATAGAAGCTCTGACTCCTAATCCTGTCCTTTAACCACAAGACCATGCCTGAGGGAATATCTTTGTGAAGGTTATGCCTGATTCAGTCAAGGTTAATTTATTCATCTAATGAAGATTTGGACTACAGATGATCCTAAATTATCACTGGTACATTTGAAAGACATTGCGCAAGAAAACTTTCTAATGTTTTATTAATGACAGCGGCCAACCACTGGTTGAAAAACCAAATTTCAAGATGTTGATGATTCTTTATCGACTGGAAGGCAGGGAAGTCTGGTTTTAAATGAGACTGGAAAAAAAAAATTCAAAACAGTTCTGCTTTATTAACCACGCCCGTATATTTCTGGAGCATGCTAGCAAGGTACAGAGGAGATGTTAAAAACTGGAAAACAAATGTGAATTTGCACAATTTGGTACTCCCCCCAAAGAAAACAAAACAAAACCCCACCAAGTTCAACTTGCGGGGGAATCAGGCATTTTACTCTAAGCATCTGATGCAAAAATATTTCTGGATTAATGTAAAAAAAATCCTTTCTCCCTCCTGTGAGAAAAGCAAATAGTTTAGATTTCATGATGAGAGAGTTTTGACTAATTGCCAGAATTTAATTAAAGGGACACATCTTTCTTTGGTTATTTCACTTGCTTCTCTATATAAATATTTCCACTTGCCCTTTAATGTTTAAAACAGGGACATTCTTCAGAGAGGTGCAGAGCTCTCTTCTGTATTGGAGGAGGGGGAAAAAGAGATTGAAACCTGTTAAGCAGTTCAGAACCTTATCTTGGCCTTCCCCCTAATATGGCCAGCAAGCTCTGCTGCCCAGTATGTGGGAGGGGGGAGCCATGATTCAGCTGCTGGGATATCAGCTTTTTGCACAGTGACTCTCAAGTCTGTATATTTTTCTCAACAATACTATGCAGTTGCAAGTTGCGAGTTGTGTCTGTATTCATAGAAACCCGGATTCTATTCCCAGTTTCCCTGATCCAAAGAATTGACAGTGTAACCCAAGAATCTACCCCCTCCACACATGCCCACCACAAAACACACTAGAAAATCAAGGAGGAGATGGGACTTACAGGGCAAGCCAAGAGGACTGGGCAAACATTGCTGCTAACTTTTGATTAGAAGATAAGGATTCCCCAGGAGGAGTTTGAAAACAGAGTTATTGGTAGCTTGGTTAATTAAGAAGAGTGGCTTCCCTTTGTGCAGGTAGAATGCAGAAAGGCACGGTGTTTTATTGGGAAGAGACAATGAATCGGGCATTTAGACTGGCAGGGGGCATCACCCTGCCCTCCATTTTGACATGGGGGTTAGAAGTAAAGATAAGCAACCTTCAACATTCCCACTTAAAAACACAAAAATAAAAACTTTAGGCCTCACTCCCTCGCTATCAAAATCTTTCCAGGACTAACTTCTACAGCAGTGGTGGCCAACCATGCAGCCCAATAGGGCTCCACCTGCAGAGGCCCACAGATCCCTTCTGCTCCCCACCCCAATGTGCCTGGGGCACCAGAGCCCCATACTTCCTGTCTTCTCCCTTTCACTCCTAGCAACTTCAGAGCTGGTGTATCTGCTGATTTGCACTCTGTCTTTGCTCCTCTCTCCCAGGACTGGAGGCCCATTTATGCAGCCCACTCGTGATTGGTAGAAGCCCATCATTGTTCTACAGCTTCCATCCAGTGCTGGAGCAGCCCTAATCCAGAGCCCCGCCCTCCAGCTGACTCCCTCCCCCATTTAATTCTTTAACCAGTTAAGCTTAAGGTTTAACCAGCAAACTAATTAAATGGGATTATACACCCCTACTACTCACTGAAAGCCACAGAAATGACTGCCTCCTACCCTGAAGCAGGACTTGTGGCAGAGCACCAAGTACTCTGGGTACTGAAATGGTTTCCTTTTGCACTTGACTGATTAGCACTAATTATTAGGACATTGAAAAGGTTTTTAGAGACATTTTGCTGAGCCTACTCCCTGTCACTAAGCTCCAGATCAGTTCCTTTGTGTCTAATAACTATTTTAACTGGTATGTACTCACATGAAGCATTTTACATCAGGGCAGTGAATAGGCTTGTCATGAGCTATTGCAAACAATGCATTCCTTGGATTTAGCCATTTTAGTCTGTTTGCAGAAGGGAAAGCGGTAAGCTCAATTTTACTGTGTCTACACCAGGAAAATCACTGGCTTGCTCATTCTCGTATTCTTCTTCTGACTTCTTCTGACAACCCAACAAACACAGTCCGCATTTGCTTGTGTATCCACACATGCCCACCGCAAACAGCATGGAAAAACCCAGGAGGAAACTAATGACTCTGTATTCTGTGCACAGTTTGGATCACATACTGTAAATAAGGTTGGGACTACACATTATATAAAGAGGATAAACAGACATATTGAACAGCTGCTTCATTCTCTGTGCACTAAATAGCATTTTGTGGGAAAAATCGTCTGTAATCATGTAACCGGAGACAGTCTCATAATGCATATGCACAAGAGGACACAAAGTTACACAAACACCCTTCATTTTGGCCTTGGAGTGCTTGCGTTGGCAATCTCAGTAACATTCTTTGAATGCATTTACCATGTGCAAGTTCTTTTATGGAAGAAAAAAAATAAGCTCAACAAAAATCACTCCCCTCCTCCACAATATTATGAAGATTTCAACCCTAAAACATCAGTACAGCAACATATCCCCATGCTAATTAATCTGAAGCACTAACTACATGAGAAGTGGGATAGCCATGTTAGTCCGTGGCCCCACAAATAAAAAGCAGTCCTGTAGCACCTTAAAGACTAACATGTTTATTTATTAGATAAAAAGCTTCCTTGAGTAAGACCCACTTCATCTGATTTCCTCAGATTTCCTGAAGTGGGTCTCACCCATGAAAGCTCTTTAGCTAATAAGTAAATTTGTTAGTCTTTAAGGTGCTACAGGACTGCTTGTTATACTTGAGAAGTGGGCTGTTATCCTCTGTAGACTAACTCTTGGAGGACAAGATTACAGTGGATTCAGAATGCTCCTGTCACTCCATTTGATACATAGCCTAGCTGAATAGTAACAGAGATATATAGCTGTGCTAGTCTACATACTAACAAAACAAAAAAGCAGTCCAGTAGCACTTTAAAGACTAATAAAATAATTTATTAGGTGATGAGCGTTGTGGGACAGACCCACTTCTTCAGATCATAGCCATACCAGGTGCCACAGGTGCCTGGCATGGCTATGATCTAAAGAAGTGGGTCTGTCCCATGAAAGCTCATCACCTAATAAATTACTTGGTTAGTCTTTAAAGTGCTACTGGACTGCTTTTTGTTTTCATAGCCTAGCTGAGTACCTAGGATTTGTCAGATTTTTCAGGGAGATGGGAAATGTCCACGTTGTAAGCGGGCCTTTGCCCATGACAGTTTATGCTCCAAAATATCTGTTAGTCTATAGAGTGCCACAAGACTTCTTATTGTAGTTAAAAGCCTGCAAATGACCTGTGTCAGCTGACTCAGGTCTGTCAGGTTTGAACAAAGGGGCTGTTTAATTGCACAGTTGTTCAGGCTTTGATTCCAGATATGGGGCCCTCATACCCCACAGTACCTTAGAATCCATGCTCCAGTACCAGCCTGAACATTTACACCACAATTAAGCAGCCCCTTAGCCTACACCCTGTCAGGCATCCTTCTCCACCCCACACTCTGAGTGCAGAAAGTGAAGTCCCACAAAATCAATTTAAAGCCCCCTTTAAACAGGCTTTACTTTAAAACTTCCCAGGGTCACAGATCCTGTGGACTCTGGAGGTAGCTGCCACCATCTGTGTGAGAAAAGACCCCCACCCCTACCAACCCAGGAAGATACAGCAGGGATGTCTTCCTGCGGGGGTACCCCAAGCTCTTAATCTTCCCTCCAGAGAGAGAGCTCAGACACAAAAACTGCATTTCAGTAGCTGACCATTTGGTCTAAGGCACAGACTCTTCTTAGGACACAGAATCAGATCTGTTCCTTAAAACATTGATTTATTCACAAAACAAGAGAAAAGTGAACCATGAGTTGCACGCAGAGAAAAATATTTCCTTGGGAAGCAGCTTAAAAGTTACATGGGGAAGAAAAATCAAGTCAAAACAATAACACAAAGGCAAAAAACCAGAGCAGCCAATCCATCCAATTTTAAAATGACCATAACCTGAATGTGCCTAACTATACATTTCCCTTTTACTTACACCTCTATAGCTTATTTTGCGATGGTCAGGATATTTTTGGTTTTATTCCAATTGCCTGGGAGCCATCTCCCCTGTGGGTCTTTCTCCCTGCCATCCCCAGAGACAAAAGCCATGAAAGCTGTAATTGTTCTGAGTTTAAACAAAGCTATTTCACTCCCATTGGCTCACCTAGGATTCACATTACCTTGGGAAAAATGAACCCCTTCTCTGCACTCATTCATGACATACCCTATGGCATGGGCCAGCAGCTAGGATTTAACTGCAGAGTGGGCTGACCCAGAGTGGCTGAAGAGCTAGGACTGCCATATCAGAGATCTGGGTTCAAATTACAAGCATGTGTATGTTCTTGCCTGTATAACAGCTGCCAGTCAGTGAGTTCCAGACACAGCCTTTGAGTTGCAAATGAGTACTAGTTCTTACACCAGCAGAATGAGTTGTGCAGAAATAACTTTTCATCCTGCTATAGCCATACAGCAAGAGAGGAAAGCAAAGCATCATTCCTATTGATTTGGTTAATTTCTTTGCCATCACAAAAGGGAACCATCCACAGGCCTCAAATCTGCAAGAACATGAAAGAGAAAAGTATCACAGGCCAGATTCCCATCTTGTGTGCCTCCTGGGATTCAGTCTGGAGGCCCTTTAGTTGTTTCCATCTCAGAGAATATTTAAACCCCACAGGAATCTCTGTCTTGTTTGTGGTTATAGAACAGCTGAAGGCAAAGAACAGTAGCATGAGCAAGAGTCCAGCCTTTGCAGTAACTCAGTACACTTCAATGAGACAAAAAATTTCATGGCACACCTACTTGTTACTCACTGGGGGGGTTGTGGGGAGGAGGTGCGAGCATTTATAGCACGTCCCAGCTGCATCAGCTCCCCCCTCGCACTTTGCCAAAGCAGTGTTGTGGGGGTGGGCTCCCCGCCAGCACATTCAGGCCAGGAAGCAGCATTTCAGCTGCCTCCTGGTGTGAAAGGGATCCTACTGATTTGGCATTTCCCCTCATGGCAATTCTGCAAGGGGCCAACTGAGGAGGAAATTGTCCAACCCTGTGTCAGCTGGGACTCAGGAAGCCTTGCTGCTTGAGTCCCACCTGGTGTGGGGTCAATCCCCTCTCCCCTCGTCCCTGTGGCTCTGCAAAGAGGGACTGCAAGGGGAAATTGACAAAATCTCGCAGCACACTAGCACAGTTCTCACAGCACACCTGTGTGTCACAGCACATGGTTGAAAAACCACTGCGCTAAAACCCCAGTAAGGCTCATGCAAAACTCCTGCAGGCATGAGACTGGGTCAGCTCAGATGTGACCAAGTGAGTTCAGTTCCAGATTGAGAGTTGGCCTTTCTGTGTGCTGTGCACACGTACGACTCTATGACTACATCTACACATCAGCGATCTGTTGACAGAAGTTACTGTCCAAAGATAGCTTTCAACAAAACTTCTGTCGACAGATCACAGCCGCACACAAAAGCAGATCGCTCTGTCCATAGAGGACAGCTGGACTGCCTGGCCGCTCTCTTGACAGAACAGCCAACCTGAAGCACAGCAGAAAGGGCTGCCTGGTGACCTGGAAATTTTGTCTATCAACAGAGGGCCCCCAAAGCAGCTACATGGCTTTTTTTGTTGCCAGATTATGTTGAGAAAGATGTTCTGCCTCATGGGAGAGAGGCAGAAGGCTGTTGGTAAAAGTGCCACGTCCTGTCAATTTACTGTTGACAAGAGGCATTTTTAGTGTGAGTTCTCCATGAGTTTTGTCGACAAAACACTCTTGTGTGGATGTAGATCACATGTTTATTGCAGTCTTATCTTTAACAGCTCTACATCTCACTTCCCAATTTTAACTGTTGTAAATGGTGTGTAATTCCATTTATATGGGTGGAGTTGCACTGGTGTAAAACCTGGGCTAAAACAGGAAAACTGGGCCTGGAGAATCAGTCCTACTAAAATATATATTTGATATTTTATTGGTGTGGTGAAGATTACATTGACTGTAAGAGTCAATTGCTTTGTGGGGCCATTTTTAGCCAAGCAAGGGATTTCATTTAGCACTGCAAGCTACAGAATGCAGTTCTCTCATAACAAAGAATCATTGACTCCTTGCTTCACGGGACTCTAAAGGAGCACTAGGGCAGATTCAGCTTCTGCACAATCTCAAACTAGTCAAGGCAAATGGATTTATTGCATACTATCACGGCAGCTTAAAGAACTGTCATTCATGGCATTTTCCTATGGACTCATCACATCAACAGCAACAAAAGCATTTATAGTATCCCTATACAACCCAGCTGTTAAAACACAAATTTGCTGCATCTATACTGACTATGTATGTTACAGTAAACTGGAACACATGAAAGGTCCAGCTATACACGCTGGCTGTGCTATAGATAAAGCTGGTGATCTGAATTAGAATCAGAGCCATCTCCACATGCTGCAAATGAAGACACAGCTGCAAATAATCGAGTTCCCCTAAATGTATGGAAAGGCCAGTGTTAATTGCTGAGACTCTGCTCAATGTCTCTTATCAGCACCCCCCCCCCCACCGGCTTGCATTTCTGAGCCTCTGGGACCCTTACAAATGTAGGTCTAAGCTCCATTCTCAAATTCCACCCCTTGTTCTGGAAGGAGGGCAGCTGTAGGACAAGCTGGTGGTTTAAATATCCCTGGGGGCAGCTTGAGAGAGAATCTTGCTCTCTGATCAGCCAGTGTTTGTACACACAAATCAAAATAGTTATTTAACTTCTGCCTCAGAAGTACATTGATGGTACAAGCCAAATATAACTTGAATTTTTATTAAAAGAACAAGTGGTAATGAAAACAAACATCTTGGTTAAATGCTTACACAAGCCCAAAATGTAATAGTGTGGTGTCTAAATAAAACAAAAGTCATTAATACTGAACTTCAGCTAAACCTCTCAACCCCAAAAGCCTTTGCCTATTTGCTCTTTGTAGGTTATCTGGCACTTCTGGCAGTGTTTGATGACTAAAGATGACAAGAGGCTTAGAACAAACAAACAAACAAACAAGCCTTAGGATCCTGAGATTTGCAAAGTAAAAAACCAAACCAAACTAAACCAAACCCCCTTAATCCCTTCCTTGGTGCTCTTATGAATTGTGAACATTAGCACACATCTTACAAGAATTTTTCAACTGCATGAAATGGTTATGATCCTGTTTGCCACTGTGAAATGTAAGCAAAAACCAATACCAACAAAAATCACTGACACCAATTTAAAATGGGGTTTTATCCTGAAATGAGACTGAAATGCTGAATTACCACAATTTAGTATCCTAAGGATTAAAGGACAATCAAAGCATGTGTTTTTGTTGATTAGTAACAAAGACAAAGCCGTGCTGGTCTATATAATATCAAAACAAAAAAGCAATAAAGTAGCACTTTAAAGACTAACAAAATAATTTTTTAGGTGAGCTTTCCTGGGACAGACCCACTTCATCAGATGTAATTGTGTAGTGTAGTGTCAGATGAAGTGGGTCTGTCCCAGGAAAGCTCACCTAATAAATTATTTTGTTAGTCTTTAAAGTGCTATTCTACTGCTTTTTTGTTTTGACGTGTTTTTGTTTTGAATTCTCTTGTGATTGCCCTTAGTTTCTAAATATAGAAAGCATTAGCTTTGGTTATCTTGGGCACCCCACTACACCACTGCAGGAGGGTGCTCAGATTTATTCTGACTCACAGTGAATTCACTTCTGTTGTCACGAATATAAAAAAAAAAAAAAAGGTGATTCCTTGGCAAGTTATTCCAAGGTATAATTCACCTGATCTATTAAGAAGTACTTGCAATTGATCGGCAAAATTCTTTTTTCTTTATTTCAGGAAGGCCAGCTCACAGAGATGGGGGTGGCAAAGGAGGAAACTGCCCAATGATCCAGTGATTCAAAATGGCCTTGGGTTCCTGCTGGGTCAATGTTAGTACAGAAGCAGCAGCAGCTGGAGCCCTGGGCCCTTTAAATTATCACTGGAGTCCTGGTTGGTGTGTCCCAGGTGGAGCTGCATGGCGGGTGGGGAGAGGCTACTTCCCAGACTCGCCTTCTGCCTGAGGCCCCACCCATTCCAGGAGCATAGAGCTGACTGCTGCCACCTTGTCCAGGGACCCAACAATTCTGTCCACCACTCACCCCAATTTCAGGCCACCAATTCACCACCTCTTTCATTCTATGGCTGATTCTACATGAGACATCCCTCAAAGACCATAACATCTCCCCACAATTCTCAAAATGTCTTGACCTGCAAAGCATCAAGGAAAGATGTGAACACCACTTGAAGTTCCCAGGCCAAAGACCATTCAAAAAGATTTGCCGCATAGGAGTTGACTCTAGTCCATGGTGTTTATAAATGTAAATGCTTGCTAAATATAAATCTATCAGCAAAACAAGTGTTGAAAAAAAAAACAATTGAAAAAAAAACTTGAGATTTTCAAAGCTTGGAATTTTACTGATGAAAAGGTTTAAACATCAAAAGAGCTGATAAGGGAGCAAATAGGTAATGGAGATGCACAAGCAAAGGGGCAGAAGAAATACAAATAAGGAGGTCTGTACCTGAATACGGTAATTTAGTTATATCAGTTTACCAGGCTGGCCATCAGCAAAGGTAACTTGGTACCTCTCAGCAAAGGGAAGGAATATCACATCCCATTCTTCTTTAGTAAAATGCCTTTGTGGTTCTGCAGAGAACAGTTTTAGGACCAGAACCATTCAATATTGTCATCAATGATTTAGTTAATGGCATACAGAATACGCTTATAAAGTTTGCAGGTCTTACCAACCTGAGAGAGGTTGCAAGCGCTTTGGTGGATAAGATGATAATTCAAAATGATCTGGACAAATTAGAGAAATTGTCTGAGGCAAATAGAAGAAATTCAATATGGAAAAATGCAAAATATTCCATTTAGGAAGGAACAATCAGTTTCACACATACAAAATGGTAAATGACTCTGTAGGAAGGAGTCCTGCAGAAAGAGATATAGGAGTCAGAGTAGCCCACAAGCTAAATTTGAGTCAAAATTGTGACACTCTTCCAAGAAAAGCAAACATCATTCTGGGATGCATTAGCAGGAGTGTTGTAAGCAAGACTCAGAAAGTAATTCTTCCACTCTACTCTGTGCTGAGTAGGCCCCACTGGAATTTCTGTGTTCAGTTCTGGGCACCACATTTCAGGAAAGATGTGAATAAATTGGAGAAGGTCCTTAGAAGAGCCCCAGTGGAATCTCCATCACTGGAAATTTTTAAGAGCAGTTTAGAGAAAGAACTGTTGGGATGATTTAGATGGTGCTCAGTCCTGCCATGAGGGCAGGGAACTGAACTTGAAGACCTCTCAAGTTTCCTTCCAGTTCTAGTATTCTATGATTCTATGATTTTTTTCTTCAAGTCCCTAACCCACACACTGTTGACAAATCAAGAAAAATGACAATGATTTTTTCTGACTTTTCTTGCACAATATAACTGGCATCTCTAAAGGACGTGAGCAAAGGGATACCTTTTTCTTTGAGACACCAAACAAGCACTATACAAAAAGACAACTATGAGTAGATGTATTAAAAATGAGATTATGAGGTGCTTGGGACTAATTAGAACATTAGAAACATGGCTGCTATACAAAGATTATACAATATTTTATTTGGCTACAAAAAACATTCTATTTGGATATTGTTGAGAAGAAACTGCCCCCCCCACCCCTACAAAACTGATAATCTAAAGACACATTCAAGCAAGTATCTTAAGTCTTCTGCCTTCCTTCAAAAGAGTGAATGAATCTTGGCTCATAAACCTGTTTTCCCAATAGAAGATGATGAGAAATAATACAGAGTATGTATATCCTTTTAGTTAGTCATATTAAATGGTTGATTCAAGGCATTAGGCAAGAGAGACTCTGAGACCCCTACTGAGGTGGACATTGAGTTTTATCAAAATGCTGGCCTCTTCCTTACTATCAGCCTGAGAGGTGAAAACAAGTCTATGAAACATAAAAGAAGCTCTCCAGAATCTTCCTCTTGGATGAAAACTGCTTGCCTTTTCTCAGGAAGTAAAAGTACTCACTGAAATGGTATATGCATTTTCCACCTCCCACCAAGCAACAAAGAATTGAGATAAAAACATTGAAAAACTCATCTCCAGATGAATGTTACCCATTTAATGCAGTCCCCAGCCTATAATTCACCAGCTATATGGCTGCATCTGACCTCAATTACTACGTTCCTCTTACGAATTATTTCTGAAATGGAAAAATCTCACTTTTACTGAAGCTGTGTGCACCAGAGATGGTAATAGTCAGAACACAGATTTCAATAACCCTGAAGGTATCCAAAGCGATTTTCCTGACTGAAGAGAAAATATTTCTGAACTCAATGTATAAATGCTCATGCAAAAGAGCAGGAGCTTTTGTTCAACAAATTTCTGGAGTACAATCATAATTTCCTTTGTACTCATGGTAAGAGCACATGCAAATGAGTGAATATGGTGTAATTTCAAGTGCTAGTTAGACCTGGAAAAATTCAAACAAATTCAAACCCTGATGTGGTGTGAACATGTTTACCTGCAGCCTGACCGATAATGTCATTGGGAATGCTCAAACACATCAATCCACATAGCAGAACCCACCACTGAAACACAGTAATCTCTGGCGGGAAAGGAATCTGATCTTACTTCCTTTTCTAAAGAAAAAGCTGCAGAGATACATGTATGTTCTTGGACCAGAGACCCTGCACCAGGACACTAATGGTAGCGGGACCAGTGTCTGGAAGCCCTACAAAGTGGGAGCCGAGAGATGGGGCAGACAGTATCCTTCGCAGCAGGAATACAGTGGGGTTTGTGTCTGCAGGGCTGGCATCCATGGTGCTGGTATCTGGCAACCTAGCCAGCTTCCAGGGCCGGGGCAGGAGGTAGTCCATCAGCCATATCTACATAGCACTCACACACAACCTTAGAACATCTGTGATACAGCCATCACAGCACACCAATACCATTTTCTGCCTCACATCCTACTCTCTAATAATGCCATTTGCCCTAAATATCCAATATAATAATAAATAGGCCCAGTGTAATACGCTAGGTCTCAGTCTGACAGGACAACAGGTTTACATCACTGTTTGGCCTTATTAGATGTAGCATTGGAAAATTAATGCTTTGCCTTGTCAGAAGATTAGTTTTGACTCTCATCCAAAAAGAAGCAAACAGAGAAGTGTGAGGATATGTTCACAACACCTGGACATGTGTTCTGTGGCAGAGAAGGGGATTGTGTCAGTCCCAGAACACAGTCCAATATTCCATCCTGGCAGACTGGAACAACTCTTGGAGCGCTGGGTTTAGCTTGTCAAAGTTTTCGAGGGGTGACTCACTGCTGTCAACTCGCTGAAGGAGTGAAGCAGCTGTCTCCACACTGCTCAGTCCTCCGTTGCTGCTGTCAGCCTGCTGTAGGAGTCACGCTGGTAATTCAGAGTTCATTTCACCTCCAAGAGCCTGAGTCCTAATTTAGTTGTCAGTTATGGCTGGCACCAACTTGTGCCTCGGTAACCAGGCACACACATGAATTTACTAGTGCTTTTGCTGTGGGGTGACACAGTCCATTGGTGAACACTTCTCCCAATCAGTCAAGGCCCAGAGAGAGAGTCTAGTGGGGGAAAAAAAAAGTTCGGAGCGGAAGTGCTGCATTTTTAGATGCTATTGCGTTCCTGTCCTGATCACAGACATACTGCCAAGCAAAACTGCTCTTGTGATTTGGGTAAGGGTAAGAGAACAGGTTGGCTGATTCAGTGAGATAATAAGTACTCTGCATGCTTTCTCCCTGTAATATATTTTCTCCTTGTAAAGTCTACTATAGGGGTCAGCAACCTTTCCAAGGCAGAGTGACAAAATTTGACCTTTTGGCTTCCATGTATGGTCCCAGTGCTTGTGATACCTTTTAAAGTAACTAATAGTCCTACTTACCACAGCTTCATTAATAAATTAAGATGCACTTAGGTGGTGATTGGTGGCATTTCTGGTCTTTTGTTCATCCACAGGTGGCATGGCTTTGACCCAGCTCCTGGCTGCATGGGGGAGGAAGGGCAGAGCTGAGCTCCTCCTGGCATGCCGATGGAAATTGGCTCATGTGCCACTCTTGGTACGTGTGCCAGGGGTTGCTGCCTCCTGGTCCACTACTTCACCAGTTTAGCTAAATACTTTGGGTGAACAATTTTCCCCGTTGGGTTGCTGATGGCAAATGACTTCTCTATTATTCAGCCATTGTGGGTATGATTGGTCATTTAAAATGCAAGTGAGCTGACAGACTCACTGGGACCTCAACAAGGCAGAATGGGTAGGGTCCGAGAAGGAAAGGAAAGGTTCGGGCAGCTGGCTTTCAGCACCACCCAGACCACACTGTCCCCTGTCCCTCCCGAATGCTGTCCAGAGTGCACTGCCTGGGGCTCTGAAGTGTGCCATGCAGGGCTCTCGGGGCAATTTAAAGGGCCTGGGGTTTTGAATGCTGTTGCTGCAGTAGAGGCAGCTGGGAGTTCCAGGTCCCTTTGAATCACCAGCCTCTGGAGCAACTTCCACCTTTACCCTCACCTGTTGCAGGCCTGTAAAAGTGTGAACCTATTGTCTTTGTTACCTGATTGGAGAATAAAATGTTTAGAACTAGAGGGAAACAAGAGAGAAATTGAGCTTGAAAACTATTCAACAAATAATGTATTTTAATGGAAATTTTGAGGAGAATTCCTGAAAACTTTTTCACAATTCATTAACATTTATGCAAGTAGTTTCTAAGGATGCAGAAATAGATCATCTGACAGAGATCTGAGCATTCGTGATGCTTTTTTTCCTTATTTTGGTTTTAAAATTCAAATATCTTCAGATGTGAATAAGCATTTGAATTGTATTCAGTCCAGAGCTGTCTTTCTTGAGATTGGCCCATTTCTAAAAAATATATGTCCGGACAAACTACAATGGAGAAAATACAACCCCCGCAACCCATGGCATAAGAAGGCCAAAGTACAGTTGTATTACAATAATCACAGCAAAATTCAATGCCATGTGAAATTCATGTTTCATTAAAGACCCCAAACTCAGAAATGTTGCTAAAGTTCACACACCTAGGCAAAATACAAAACAACCCTGAGACCAGGTATGGTTTTCTATAGAAGTCACAAAGAATTTGCAGTTCCATGTGATCAGGTTAGATTGAGTAGTTTCACTGGAGCTCTGTCTGTTTCGATGTGTTGATTCATTCAAAAGTAAATCTCAGTGGTCAAAAATCAGGCAGATCAAAACTAAGTAATGTTTGGACAATTTGCATGCCTATAGAAGCTGCCGACTTTGGCACAGAACCAAAACTGGCTTGTGTGCACGGATACTTTTATTGCATCTTGGCTTTCAAGCTGTTTTGACACTTATCACTGCAGATATTTATTATCATTTTGTTCATTGCATCTATATGGTCTTGCACATGAGTTGTACATCATAGCTAAGAGTGGCTGACAGAAAAACTTGTAAGTTTCATTCAGGAGACAAGTGCCCAATTCTGGTCATGGATTCACTTATGCAGAGTTCTAAGATGGACCAGGGCCTGGAGCAAATGTCTGTGGCTGCCTACATCAGCCTGTTCAAAGTTGATGAGTGTCTGTATTAGCATGGAGTCATTTAGCTCGAGTTAGAGCACACCCCCAGTCTGGAGCATAGCCGAGCCCGAGGAGCTCTAGAGTGGAGTGCTGATAATGCACTAACACTGGGTGTGTGAACTTGAGCAAACCTTTCTGACATTGGTTGTCTGAGAGTCCTACAAAGTTAACAGTCCTGAAATGCAGCTACCTCTGGGGTGGCTGCTTAACACCACACAGCCACATGGCACAGTAGTTGAGGTTCATTAAGTTGTGGTTGTCTTTTATGAATGAAGAGGCTGCTGCTGGCAGTGTTATGTCTTGCGAGCAGGAATTTGGCTAAGGATGCTGATGCGCAAATGACAGGCTTTTCAGCGGTGAGTACGTATGTAGCTGGATAACATGGAAGTGATTCCAGGTTGTACCTGCTGAATTTGCTGCTGTTTCTGACCTAGCCTCTGGGCCTCAACATTTCTACAGCGACTAATCACAAGATGAGCAAACCCATCCGTGGTTGCCGCTCACCCACACGATCAACCAGCTGCCAGTGACTCCCAGCAACAGGATCTGGATTTAGAGGCAGATTTTAATTGTATGAGTTAGAGTCTGGCTGGGACACAAATTCATACCTAGCTCTTCTGCCACAGACCTCAGCTTTCCATGTCATCTGAGAGCTGGAACCTCCAGCTGCAAGGTCTCACTTAACACCAGGCTGTTCAACTGAGCAGTATGGGAAAAGAAAGAGTGATAGCCATTAAATCACCCCCTCTAGCATTCAGTGATCCCCTAGATCTTCTCTCAGAGTGCTGAGCCTGGCATGGGAGAGATCACTGACAACTTTAGAGCTCTGTACCACAGCAGGCCACAATGCTCTGAACACAATGTGCAAGCAACTGTTATCCCTTTGCCACTCGTGTGCAGTGGATCTCTTCAGCATAAGAGACTGGGACAAGCTCAATTTAGGCTCTTTGGGCCTGCTAATCATCCTGTATAATCACTATACCCGTGCAACAGGGTGTAGATGCTCCCGGTCTCATCTGGTAGCATTTTATACCTACAGGTGCAAATGAATATGCCAGAGACAATGCAGAATCTGACTCTTTTGGCCGTAACTGCAGCTGCTACCATTTCACTGCTTTTCTGTGCAACAATTTTAAGCCCTGTGTGCAAACCTCATGTTTCCAATTTAATCTGTTTCCTTTGCAGCAGGAGGGAAATTAATTTTCATGGCCCCTCCTACCCACCCCACCCCCATTGTAGTGCCTCGACACAATGGTGCAGCTGCAGTTCTATTTTGTGCCGAGTAAAAGACACAAGCGAAACTGACATTTTCCACCCATCAGCAGAGGCTCCTCCATGGAAGCATTGCCAGCCCTGTTGTGAGTCAGATGAAGTCTGATCTTCACCCGCTGCTCTGCAATGCCTTTGAGCAACACATTCATGCGTCAGTTTTGCCCACCCACTCTCAGATGTCACCACGCTACCTGGGCCTCCATCAGCTATTCACAGCTCTTGTATTCTTTTAATTCCACCTGGCAGGGTGGACTTCTCCAGAATGACTCATCAACAGAGAAAAACTGCGGGAGAGAACATCACAAGCTTCTACACAGTAATTCTATTGACTTGAAGCCACAGAACTTTCCTCTGTTAAACTCCAATAGTATATTAGAGCACAGACCTTGTTCCAACAACAACTCATCACCTCAGAGGAACCCAGCAGGCCAGTTAATCCACACTTCATTGACAGAGGTGAGTCCAAAGGGAATTCCCTGAGGATCTGCAGGAGGGTGATCATCCACCAGGGTCCTGAAGTTGGGGGACTGTGGCAAGAAGAAAGTTGGAGATGTCCAAAGGAAACTTCAGTCATGTCTGAGTACACTAGGGCTACATCCACACAGCAGTGTTGTTTCAAAAGAATCCATTCCAGAAGAGCTCTTCCGATATAGCTCATTTTGAAATAACACACCTACACACAAAGGCTACATTTACACTGACCCAAACTGCCAGTAGCAGTATGCAAATGTGAGATTTTGAAAATGTAAATAGACTCTCATTTGCATATTCACTCTCCAGCAGAGGCTGCTGCCAGAAGTAAAAAAGCAGTGTAAACATGGTTCTGCCAGTGACACCCCATGTCTGTCAGCAGCCTCTTATGCCTAATTATTTCCAGTTTCAGGTAGTGTAACTGTAGCCAAGAATGCATTGAAATAGCATGTCCAGACACATAGTTCCTACTCCAAAATAGTTCCATTGGAGGCCATTATGTCTTATTTTGAAATATTGCTATTCCTCCTGAAATGAGGTTTACAAAATGCGAGATAACACACCTGCTATTTCAAATTTATTTTGAAATAGTGTGTGTAATGTAGATGCTCACAAAGTTATTTTGAAATAACAGCTATTATTGAGAAATAACTTTGCTGTGTAGGCATAGCCTAGGTGTGTTAGTCCCACTTGGCAATCCCAAGAAAAACAAAGAATGTGAATTAAGAAATCACATGTACAGAACCTAGCTTGAGTGGAAAGATCAGTTGCCTAGAGATAATTGCTTCAGGGCTTTTTATCTTAGCTCTCTATGCACAGCATGCACAGTGGCTTGGCATGCTGTTTCCCCAGAGGTTAGGCATTTGACATTAGAAAAGAAGGCAGGGAAATCATTCGTTTTTGACGTGGTGGATTTCTATGGGCTGGGGGGAATTGGCATCCCTCCAGTGAATTCAGTGCTGATTTACTACCCCAGAGAATCTGTCCCTGTGGTCTTTTGAACCTTTGTTTGTTCAAAGTGTTGTCACTTTGACCTGTTAATGCCTGAAAACAGTGATATTTTCCAGAAGAAACAAATTGTAACCATGTTGCCAAATCGTATTTTTTCTTTCTCTCCTTGGGTCATTCTCTCTGGTTCCTCAGTGAGTCTCAGGGATGTCTGGGCTCTCTGCCTTTCACTTGTCCCCACACTGATCTGGGTGGGCCATGTCAAAGTGTAAGCATGCCGTTCAGTCTTCTTCGAGAAACAAATTCTTGATTTCCAGGCTAAGACTGATGCCCACAATGAAGATGGTGATGGCTGAGAAGGACAATGCCCTGCTGGGAAATGGACAGAGGCCACTTACTCATTTCAAACCTGCCTTCACACCCACATCAGACTTTCATGTATTTAAAAATGGAACCCATGCACTAAGCAATGTCTATCTAAATTCCAGTAGCACCACCAACAGCCATTGGTGCTCCCAGCATTTCTCCTCCCCAGTATTCACTGGGCCCTACTTACAAACACACCATCCTAAACACAGAATGATTTGCATACTGTACTGTAATTAGCTGGAAATGGTAGTGGCTCCCCTATATGATCACCCTTAATAGTTATGTCGATTGCTACCAGAAAATCTGCTCATTTTATGTCCTGATGATTGGAAAACTTGGTTCTCCCAACCTTTACATTAGACCTTATGGGATAATTTATACTGCATAATTTGTTCTCTCTGAGTATCCACCATATTTCAGTTTGTAGACAAGACACTTGTTTTCTTGGCTTCTATATCTAAATCTGATCTGTTTGCTGCCTGTAGTTTCCAGCATGAACATTTCCTGGATGAAAGAGGGTCTCCAGGGAAAGAAGAAAGGACATGCTTATTTCTTATCTCAGCTGTAGCAAGGACACTGTGCTAACATCAGGCCTATCTAAACACTAAAAGATAAAAAGGACTAATTAGCTAATAAGCTTGCAGCTATAGAAACTTTGTAGAATACTGATCAGGTTGGTACAGGCTAGACGTCAGGAAACCCATCATTGCCTCCACTGAAAAAGCCAAGCAACCTAGCTGCTGTCTAATCTACTTCTTTGTCAAGATAACATACCTAGCTATTTAAAATAGCTTGCCAGCAAACAGCTGCTTTAATCTCTTAACCTTGCTGTCCCCCAAAAATCTGTGAAGTTCAGGGTAAGGTCTACTGATTTGAATCAGCAGGCCTGGATTTTTAAAGGGTCTAGATAATTATATGACTGCAGCCAGCTATCCAGGCTGAGGTAATAAGGTTAATGAAATGGCATGCTTCAAGGGATAAATGATACGTGTGTGTGTGATGGGAGTCTTGTGGGGGTCTGGAAGGAATCACACCCAGCATGTACTGCTCTGCAAAACTAGTTACATTTTTCTTTTGCCAAAGCATCAGCCACTGCTTGCTGTAGAATGCAGCCTTTAATGGACCAATAACCTGATCTCACGCAGCAAGTCCTCTGTTCCCACACATTATCTTCAATATAATTAATGGCTGACTCCCATTACGTTTAAAAGACAAGATATCAGAAGGACAACAGATTCCCTTTTGTATCAGCTGTTTTGTTTAAGCACAAGCTTAATATACAGGACTTACATGCAACCCTATTTAATTAGCTTTTGTCACTCAGCCTCTATCAGCCAGCCTACAAAGAGTTGCCAAATATGACCTAAAGCTTCCTTTAAGCTTTCTGAGTGTAGGGAGTTACATCCTTTGGTGCCCCTTTGCTGCTTAAAAGACTGTAATTGTGGCTGGGACCACTTTGCCACTTTTCAAAATTGTGAGTCCCTTCTGTGCTCTAGGAGCTGTATACAACCAAATATTAATTGTGCTCGTCACAATACAGTTCTCTCAAACTCCGCCCCACTCCCACAATCTCTGAGCGGCATTAATGTCCTTATTATATAGCTATTTGTGGACAGGAGATAATTAATGTTTCCAGAACAATGTTGGTTTTGTTTTGAGAATGACTGCTCCATAATGTCACTGATTGTTTCACATTAGGAAACAAGGAGAAGTGTAGAGTCCTGCACCTGGGACAGAAGAATCCCAAACATTGTTACAGACTGGGGACCGACTGGCTCAGCAGCAGTACGATGGAAAGGGACCTAGGGGTTATGGTGGATGAAAGGCTGGATGAGAGTAAACAGTGTGTCCTTGTAGCCAAAAGGGCTAACGGCATACTAGGGTGCATTAGGAGGAGCATTTTGAGCAGAGCTAGAGAAGTAGTTATTCCTCTTTATTCGGCACTGGTGAGGCCACATCCGGAATATTGTGTCCAGTTTTGGGCCCCCCACTATAAAAAGGATGTGGATTTGCTGGAGCAGGTTCAGCGAAGGGCAACAAACATGATTAAGGGTCTGGAGCACAAGACCTATGAGGATAGGCTGAGGGATTTGGGCTTGTTTAGTTTACAGAAGAGAAGACTTAGAAGTGATTTAATAGCAGCCTTCAACTTCCTGAAGGGGAGCTCTGAAAAGGAGGGTGAGAAATTGTTCTCAGTGGTGTCAGATGGCAGAACAAGGAGTAATGGTCAGAAGTTGAAAAGGGAAAGGTGTAGCTTAGATATTAGGAAAAACTACTTCACCAGGCGGGTGGTGAAGCATTGGAATGCGTTGTCTAGAGAGGTGGTGGATTCTCCATCCCTTGAGGTTTTTAAGTCCCGGCTGGACAAGGTCCTGGCTGGGGTGACTTAGTGGGGGTTGATCCTGCTTGAAGCAGGGGGCTGGACTAGAATGACCTCCTGAGGTCCCTTCCAGCCCTGTGATTCTGTGATTAGAAACCATTCTCACAGTTTCACATTTGGGGCTAGATCTTTATGAAAAGGATGTGAATGCATTGGAGAGATTCCAGTGGAGGGCAACCAAAATGATTACGGGGCTGGAGCACATGACCTACGAGGAGAGGATGAGGGATTAAGGCTTAGTAAATTTGCAGAAGAGAAGAGTGAAAGATGATTTGACAGCAGTCTTCAACTTCCTAAGGGTGGGGTTCTAAAGAGGATGAAGAGAGAGGCTGTTCTCAATAGTGATGGATGGCAGACCAAGGAGCAATGGTCTCAAGCTGCAGTGGGGGAGGTGTAGATTGGATATTCGGAAAAAAACTATTTCACCAGGAGGGTGGTGAAACATTTGAATGCGTTGCCTAGAGTGGTGGTTGAATCTCCATCCCTAGAGGTTTTGAAGTCCCAGTCTGACAAAGTCCTGGCTGAGATGATTTTGTTGGAATTGGTCCTGCTTTGGGCAGAGGGCTGGACTCGATGACCTCCTGAGGTCTCTTCCAGCCCTAGGATTCTATGATGGGTACTACTGAGGAAAAGGTAAGTCTGTCAGGGAGCTATGGGCTATATGAAAGTGGAAACTGAGGCACATACATGTAGCATGCCACTGTGTACCATGTAGGGGATGCTCCAGGCAGAAGTGCCTCCTCTCAGCAAGTTTATTAAAAGTTGATGATTTCTCATTTTAGGTTGCTGGTTTGGGAGTTCAACGGGAGTGTGATAACAACAATGAAATAATGAAGATTTGGATTCTAATAAGAACTGTGTCTGCATGGATGTGCAATTTCAACTGCCAGTTTTGGAACAGATACAACACAAAATATAGTCAAATCTGTAATAATCCTGTCCCTCAAGAAATTTCCTCATTTGTTTTATTGCTTTTTAATATTTTCCCTTTCATTTTCTGAAACATAATCATAGTTCAGTGACTCCATCTGCATGAAATCCAGCGACAAAACCTCTGCTGTAATGATGTACAACCAATGATTCCCAATTCCTTAATCACTCTACTCCTTCTATTGCTGCCTCATCTGAAATCATGGTTTCCAGGAAATTCAATTATATTCACAATTTCATCAGCAAATTACTCATATAAATAACTAGCAACTTAATGGCCCCTCTATTTTCTGAAAATGAAACAGAATAATCAAAAAGTTAGAGCAGAACATGGAACATATCATATGATGTCAAATTTACTCTGTAGTATATTAAGGAAAAATAGGACTATTCAGCCATGGTTTTGTGTTTGCCACATAGTAATAGCTACAAAATCAAACCCTTTGCACTGGGACACTGATATACGTGCTGTTGTAAGGGTAGTTGTGACACAGGATCAACTTTGAACCAGGTTTTGTATTCTCATTCAGTTGCTGCCGGAAATACTGCAAGATCAGGGAAATTAAAAAACAAAAACAAAAACACAAATAGAAATGTAACACAAACTGAGCAACCAATTTACCAATCCTTGTGGTTGAAGAGTTGCTTTGAAAATAACGTCTCAGTACCACACTGAAGTAGATAGTATTTGCACCAAAGGATGATTGGGAGGGGCGGGAGGAAGGGGTATTTAGATTCCTGTTACTTTTTGTGTCTCTGTTATGAGACACATTAATGGAATTCTGAAGCTACATGTTCTGTTGATAGACTCATCTGTACTAGCTTTATCCTTCGCTACTAACACCTCTTCTTTCTGTTTTATGATGCATCCCACTCCTTGTTTGCTTCTTTATTCTCATGTGCTCCTAGCGTACAAGGTGTTGGGTGGACAGCAAAACCAAGGGCTCAGTTTTGTGATCTTCTAAATGCAACTTGAAAGCTTCTATGTAATGGTCTTGAGGCACTTCTAACACATATATCACCATTTGAGGTTCCTTGACACTTTGCAGCAGTAGGCCATGAATCCATTGTGTTCAGAACAAAAAAAAAACATAAAACATTTGATTCATAAAAATATTGAAAAATTAAGTTCCGCAAATCTGGTCCTCAGGCAAAGGGCATTTTTTGCCTGGCTTGAAAGAGAGTATAATGAGACTGAAAAGCCATTAGAATGTTGAAGGCAATCTCTTGGGAACCCTATACTGGCATCCCATGATTTCTCACGCTACCCTATTTTATTGTTTGGCCCTCACCTTTAAGGATCTAAATGGCTACTCGCCTATCTAGTCATCAGACCTCAACTGTTATTTCTCCTCATGCTACATCCTACCCAGAAGCACCATGGCTTCACTGCCTGCTTGTATTCACAAAAGGGTTTAGCACATTCATTTACATGTTCATTCTGCACTAAGTGTAATTCAGGGGGAGGGGACCGAATTCTTTTTGAAAATCTTGCCTTGTGTAGATCTAGCCACATGGCTCCATGGCCACACTGGCTATACTTTTAAACCAATATTCGTATTTTCCACCTTCCCCTGAAAAATCATTTGTCTCAGTCCTACTCCAAAAAACAGATATTGCAGAAAATACACATGGACTTGAGAGCAAATTATTTTTTTAAATTGCCAATATTATATATTACAGTGAATATTCAGCCATTGTAATATAGCCTTAAGACTTGCATATGCTGCTTGTAGTATCCCTCTAACTATACCCAGCCAGCAATAGTCCTGCGCTGCCCCCTTTGAGTTCTAAAACCCTGTGTTTAATCACAACAGGGGTATGATGCAAGAGTAGGGTCAAGTTACTCTTCAGCTGCATCTTGTAGACCACCTCCTACAGTTAATACAGGAGACAGCAATCTCTTCAGTAAGGCGTTCCTTGCTTGCTGTCGCCTTACAGTCATCTTTATTTCTTTCACTTCTTCTTGCCCCAGCTGTCACTGTGGATGGATGGATGGCTAACCTTCCTCCCTTTTTCCAGTCAGACACTGTCACTCACTGTTCAGATTTAACCTCTGCTGATGAGGAGGTCATCAGCCTGAAGCTAGCTGGGAAGGACATTTGTTGTTACTTCCAGATAATTTATTCCCTCAGTTGGAGCCAAAAGCAGAGGAAAGGGAACGCTTTAGGGTTGCTTGGATCATTCCCGCACTTAAGGATCATGGCATGAAGTAGGTATTACTCTTGATAACGCATACTGGCATTGTCATTCCATTTGCCATGGTATCGCATATCATTCTTCAGTAACAGTCAAAAGTGCTACAGCTCTATTAGTGTTACTTGGACAGCATTTGTTAATTCAGGAACAGACTACTTGAGTGGTACCAGACTAAAACAGGGGACCAGGCAATGAGAGAAGAGACAAGATTCAGGAAAGCTGTATGGCACGGAATGCCTCCTGTCCCAAGTGCAACTATAAAGGACCTTAAAAGTCCTGTAGTTAGCTCTGGTGGGAATAACTGCACCAAAGCTCAGAATAGGCTCACTCAGATACTAGTATAGCAGCCATTTTGGGGACATGCCAGGGTTGGGCCTATAATGCTCCAGGGGTTCTTGGAGATGTCATGTCAGCCTCCAAATGTCCAGAATTAAGAAGGTACAAAGGTGGCAGTGAGTTCTGGGCTGCCCCTCCAAGAGTCACAGCATAAACTCTCACCTCTTATGCCTTTGGATCTCAGCTGCTGGAAACACACATCCCAATTGATAGAATAGGGAGGTGAGGCTCAGAAACGTTGAACCTCTTGGTTGTCTTGAGGGCAGGTACAATCTAGTGGATGATGCATAAGATAAGGAGTCAAGAGACTTCTGTTTGAATGCTTACTCTCATTGCCTGGGGTGGTTAGGGCACCAATACCCATTTCCAAAAGAATACTTCTTCCGCATTCGTTTTAGGAAGAAGGGTTCTTTTGGAAATCTTTTGCAATATTTTTTTTTCTCCCTGAAGGAGCCCCATCTACATGGCTGTTTTTGCTTCCGGAAAAGCCTCTTCTGGAAGCAAGATCGTGCAAGAATATGCAAATGAGATGTGAGATATGTAAATCTGCACTTTCAATCTCATTCATTTACATTCCTCTTCAAGAAGGGGAGTCCTGTGTAGACATGGCCTGGGTCCATTCAACAGGCCAAAAAAATATTTCAAATGTGCGAAGACTGAAATGTTTTGTTTTGCTCACAAATGGCAAAAATAAATGCTGTCATCCCCTGATCGATATGTTTTGAATATTTCATTCTAGGAAAAATGTAATATTTCAATTTTTCATCCCAATTTGGCATGAAAGCTGTTAAAATATTGCAATTTCCAAATGAATTTTCCCAATGAACTGGTGAAAAATATTGGAGAGAACTCCAGGAATTGTAAAGAAGAAGGGGACCATTTTAATAATCTGTAATAATAATCTGCAATAAGGTGCAATTCTAAATTATTAGTTTACATTCTAGGTTATGAATCTGTACCCATACAGTCCGCATGCAAAACATTCTGATCTAGATGGTACCTAGAAGATGGCCTTAGGAAGAAAACTTAACATTAAAGGGACACGGTTTAATGAGGATGGATTTATTTCCCTCCCTACAAAACAATATCTTTATATATTACAAATCACCTCTTACAATATTACTTACAATAAGTCATCCGTTTTCTATGTATGTAGTTATAAGCAAAACTGTTAGTAGTTACCTGTACTTACGATTGCACAATATCTCTTATTATAAAAAATTTTTATGTCCTTACAAACTTTGCCAAACTTTAGCCATTTGACTTGGAATTTTCCATACTGGGTGGTCTTTCAGACTAATGTATTTATTTAGAAAATTTTCAGTCATAATGGCCCAGCTGTTTACAACAACAAGTCTAGAGAAAAATACATTGTTTTGGCTAGGTTAAAAATATTATTCCCAACCATTTCATTGACAAGTGCCGGAACCTCCATATTTTGAAGCACCATCTTTGAAAGTTGGCAGGGAATAGCTTTTTTTATCAGGGATGTGCCTTTTGCTCTTCTCATGGGGAGGGTTGGGAGGAACAAAACAGCAATATTTCACCAAGTTATAAGCCTTTGGAAAAAAAAATCTCATCTTGTACATGCTCAGTAGGGACTCATTAGAATTAATTGATTTTATATTTGCATATGCTCATATGAATGTAATGGTTTGGAAAGCTCCTCAAGTACTTTTGAAACAAAGCTTTTGGGGTTGTTTTTCAAGATATCTTCCCAAGACTGGATGCAGCTGGCATTTTGTCAGCAACACCATAAGCTCCTAAAACAATAAACGGTTTAGTTGTGACTGCTGAGTACCTGTTAAACCAGTGTACTTACTGTATCAAGAGAATATCTATTCTGTGCAGCAAATCCAATCATATGCAGAGCTAATTCTGTATGTACATGCAAGAAAGCCCCTTAAGGGGCTTGGTGATCAAAGAAGTGTAATATTTGTTAAACAATGCATGTTAACCTCACGGGCAAAAAATCTTCAATTGCCCAAGAACTTCACATAATTTTTCACATAATTTAAGTATATTTCACTTGCAATTTCAGCACCCAGCTGCCTGGCATATATCTTCCTCTTGAGCAACTGCATAAGCAAATTGGTTATCAATCATCCTTTTAGGATTTGATTGATAAAGGCAAATAAAAATAAATTGGAAAAGTATCCGGAGGTGAAATATGGTAGAAAAGTGAACTGACAAAAGTAGTTAACTGGAAATATTCTCTATACCAACCTCAAATCTCAAAGAGCTATTTTATGCAAATTCCTATTGAGAAGAGTGTGGACTTACTACATGAATTGAAATCTCCTGCAATGAGGTCATTCATAAGTTTGCAGGTTTCTATTGTACTTCCACCTGCAACCTCCTCATGTGTTTTCCTTTTGTCTTTAAGTTTAGAGCATCCATCTATTTTAAATCCCCCAAGACACATTGCTTCATGCTCACAGGCGGCTGTGGCTGACTCGGTAAATGATCTTTCAGGTTCTTATCTCTCAGAACAGAGACAGAGAACACTTTGAGAAGATGTTTTCAAACTTTCTGGGTTTAAGACCTGATTGAGCTACCCCTCGAGTGAATGGGACTCTCTCTATTAACTTCCCTGGGTGCTGGATCAGGCCCTTGAAGAACACAGTTGTACAGCTAGGCTCTTTAGGGTTCCAGACATTCTATGAGTGAGGTGGTGGCTTCCTCATAAGGGGATACCACCACTGAACTGCATCTCTGTTCCACCTGCTACTCTCTTTCTTTCCCTGCTCCCCCCATTCTTAATACAGCAGTGCCTAAAGGCAAGCTAGTACTTGTGTTAGTGCCACAATGGTTTTTGCTGGTTTATTTAGGAAGTGAGGAATTAAATGAAAAGAACGGGGGAATGTGTATTGGGGAGAGGTAGCAGAAGGGTGGAGTGAAGACACCAGGAGGGAGGATTGAAAGAAACAGCCAATCAGCACAGGGCATAGAATGTCCAGGCAAAACTAAACTATTTTTTTCAATCCTCTCTCACAGTTACTTCACCGTAGTAATGATCCACAGCTGTCATCCAAACTGTCTGTTTCCCCTGGCACTACTCCTTCGGCTGCCTGCCAACCCTCCACCTGAGGCTGGTTTTACCCTCTCATGGCTGGTGCAGGTCAGGTGCCCCATCACAAGCTGATACTAACTGCTCCCTCTGAGCAAGCAAAGTCCTTCTTGTCTCTCAGGTGGCCCACATGGTCTCTCAGGGGGTACTTGATGGTCTCATGGTCTCTCATTTGCAATTGATGCCCTATGGGCCAGTGCCTGAGAGGACCAGAGAGAAACCAATGCATAACTAACTTCCTCATGTACTAGATCACTGCAAGCTGCCTAGAGACATATTTTTAAACAGTTCTTACACAAGAGCATTTATGATAATTAATATAAAACGTCACTGTCAGGTGCCATACCCATAAAAGAGATGTTAATCACAGAATAGCCGTCTCTGCTATAATAAATGTGTATATTGTTTTAGAGGAAGTGGGTGGTGGCTCTTAACAGGCAGAAAGTGCTCAAAGAAAGGATAATGAAGAAAGCTATTATATATTACTTTCATGGTTATCTAAGGCAAGAGGGTTAGTGGTGGGAATTCATCAACTTTTATACTGAACCACATTTTCAGTAATAGAAAATATGGGTGACTGATTCATTTATTAATGAAACACTATTCGTGCTTTTGTATTTGCCTGTTGTATTTAATTTCTGACTCTGAAACTTCACTCTTTTTCTTGTGGAAACACTATATGAGGTTAGATGAACATAAGAAAAATACAATGCTCAGCTGAATTAAATTATTTTTGTGGCTGCAAAAAGGATGGCCTGAAGCAAAAAAATAAAAAAAACAAATAAAAAAAAACCAAAAAAACCCCCCATAATAGGTGACTTTCTACCAGCTGTTCTTATGAGTCTTTTAATAGCCAATACTCAAGGAGATGGCAAAAATAAATAAAACAGATACTTCCAAAGTACTAAAGTAAGGCATAGGCAGTCTTGGCCTGTGCCTTGGGACCCAGATGCTGGACTCATAGGATTACAGCAGAATTTAAAAAAGTCATTATCTGTATGATTCTAGTCCTCATCATTGTGAAGAAAAGTTTCAAAATGTGTTTTCAAGTAGATCAAAGGCATTGACTATTTACTGGAATCTGCATTCCACTTGCTAATAACACACCAGGAGGAATGAAGGACCACAGCAAAGAGGCAGTGGGGCCATGAGGGGCCCTGTGTCATGGCATGCAAAGACCCCAGATAGCCACAGCTAGATCTGAGTGCATGAATCCTGCTAATCTATCCAGCTGTGCTTTTGGCTATTTGCATTCTTCCTTTGAGATCCTCTTCCCCTGCCACAGCACTCTCATTATGGTTTTATACTTGCTTGTTTGGCTCGGTGATCCTAGAACTGTTTTGATTCTTCAAACAACTTCCAAAAAATATCCTTTTCCTGAGTCCCTTCCCCAGGATTCTCCAGCCACACTCCCTATCCTGAAGATGAGATTAGGGGACTAGAGGGGATACGCAGAGCATCAGCATCCCATAAGCTCAGGCATCCCAGTGATGAACACAGTGTAAGAACCCAGAGAGCTCATTGGTGAATCACAGCATAGGGGAGAATTCCACCTCCCAAACCAAGTCCAAGCAGCAAGCTCTGTTAGAGATGGGGCCAATAAAAAAACTCTCTTTACACGCCCCATGCAACTTTGCCTCAGGCTGTGAAGCTGCACTTGTGTCACCACTGTAGCCTTGTCCGTATACACAATCTGTGCACCAGTCAGGGCACAGGAGAAGGGAAAACGACCACAGTCTTGGCTTCACTGAGCTCATGCTTTATCCACCAGGCCCACAACTCTTCCCACCTTCAAGTTGCACCACCAATGTGAGGAAAGAAAACCTTGAGGAAGTTCTCAGTGACAAGGGTTCTCAAAGTCCAGGTCAGAACCCCAGAGTGGATTGCAATCCTATTTCAATGGGGTCATCAGAGCTGAGGGGAGACTGGCTGAGGCCCAGGGCTAAAGCCCAACCCCAAGTCACACCACTGTTGCCTCAGTCTTCAGCTTTTTGACCTTGTTACAGTCCCCTTTCCTGTGGATGAAGCTCTTGGGCATTGGCCCCCTACCTCCATGGTGGGACATAGGTGGGTTCAGGCTTCACTTCCCCTCCTGGGGGTCATGTAGTAATTTTTGTTTTAAGAGGAAAGTAACGGTGCAGTGATGCTTGAGACCCCCTGTTCAGTGATCAAAAAAAGACCCTGAAAACCCCAACTTGATCTTCTTTAACACAATTTCTTAAGGCTAAGCACAGGTTGATGTTGGAAGTTGTAGTGCCTTGTACAGCCCTGTTGGTGAGTGGATCTTCAGCAGCATACAATGTAGGAAAACATCAGGCAACACCCCAGCAGTCTACGCTTTCCAGAATGTGGCAAAACTCCAAGAATAATAAAGTATGAACTAGGTTCACCTCACAGGATCAGGAGCTTCCCATCCAATAAGGCGTCTTACAATTATTTTACTAGGCTCTCATATATGAGATTTACAGACTCCAGGGCGCAGTTTTTCACTAGGCAGAAAGTAGTCTTTGCAGTCAGGAAAATACATTTCAGTCCTGAAAAGTGTTTGTGAATGCTGTGATGTAGCCTGACTATTTCTACTGGGGGAAAATTCATTCCAACATCTGAACAGGCAAAACAGGGGGTGAGGGAAGGGAAAGGGGCAGCTTCTCCAGGACCCAGTGATTCAAAAAGGGCCCATGGCTCCCATCTGCCATTACCTGAGCAGTGGCAGGCTCTTCAAATCAACGCTGTAGCATCAGGGATCCTGACCACTTCAGCAGTGGTGGACATAAAGGGCAAGGACTGGCTGGGGAAACCTGGCCTCAGTCCTGCCTCTTCTGCCAGATGATCCACCTCTCCTGAGGACCTAGAGCTGTGCCCCTGAGCCCCAACCTCGCCAAGGACCCCAACGTACCACATAGTCCTGGCGATTGCTTTCACCCCTGATTATAATTGTGCTAGAAGTTAGTAAATGGTCACTAGATACACCTAGGAGGATGGAGGAGCCTGTTGGCAGGCAGGGGCCTTTTGAGAGTAGGTTGTCCAGTTAACTGGCTCCTGGCTTGCATTTTATTGAAATTAACCTTGGTGAGTTCTGGAGTCAGGCAAGCTTGAACTCCACTGGTATAGGGATATCTTAAAACATTCATACAGCCTCAGTAGCAACATGGTTGAATGGCATATTTTTCAGTGAGCTTGCATTGGAGACATCTGAACTGCAGTTAAATAGGTGCTGACAAGACAATTCCTTCTGTGCTACTGAGACCATATGTTGCTATTCAGATCAAGATTTTTTCCATTATGGATCTAATTTCCTCCCATTGTGTGAGTGAGGCTCAGGCTCTCTCCTGGGCAGGGAAGTCCCCAGACTGCAATGTCATTACATCTCAGTGACATAAGCCCTACACGAGCATTAGCAGGAAGTTTAGAACCAATAGGCAGTCGGTAGAGAACTGTGCAATTTATAGGGCTGTGTGGAAGTGCCTGATTAGTGAGCATTCCCATGAACAAAATGACAATTTTCTACCTACACAAATTCCGCCTTTCCCAGAACAAAGTTCAAAAGCAAGAACAAAGTTTCACCTTCTTTTTAAAACAATACAAACACAGAAATCTGATTTTCCTTTGTTTGCTATTTTTCCCAGTTCTGGTGAGAATATTTTTCTGCAGCACTAAACAAGTACCAATAGATTATCCATGCCACTGTGAACAAATTCCACTAAATGCTTTCTGAGCCATGGGCCTCTTCTTGTTTTGTGATCAGAGCAGCTTATTTACTTTTCTTGTCAGCTTCTGTGGGTGCAAATTTCATTCCAGTATTGTGAGTTCACAAACCTATCTAATATAAGAGGTGTGGATGTGACCCCTTTCCACCCCTCTCTTTTATAATTTCTCTTCTGTACTTCAAAGAAGCTGTGGCTGAGCAGCTATATAATGCCCATGGTTATTGGCTCCAGAGCAAAGATTTCTGAGGCCTCAGGGAGCTCCAGAAGTTACATCTGAGAAGATGAGGAATCCAAGCAAAAGCCTTGCCTCAAATTCTACATGCACAAAAACAACCACATGCTCCAACACAGTTTGTAAATGTGCACACAAGAGCATATACACAAGTTTAGTTTCACATACACAATGGACATCTCATACATGATATACGCATTCACTCCTTCCGTTTCCATCTGCCACTACGTGCATAATTGCACATGTGTGATACTCTGGCCTTGTTCTTTTCCAGCTGAACATTGCCTTACATTTACTGTCTGCAGAAGGCAGCTTTACCTCAGCTCGTCAGGACAGATTTCACAACTCATCCTTATTTTAGCATTGTTATCCTTACTCTGCCATTATGATGCAGAGGTTTTAGTTTGCTTTTTTGTTTGTTGATTTGTTTGGGTTTTTTGTTTTGTTTTGTTTTTACTTTTAAGAAAATTCCACCTGCACTCAGGAGACAAAGACTAAGGCAATCCTCTCCAAAACAGAAAGCAGCATTAAATATAGAGAGAAGTTGTACCTGTCCCATCCACCCACCCACATGTAACACCCAAACTCAAATGAGCCTCTTACTGAAAGCTGGCATGTAGGGACAGTTTATTGTTTCCCACCAGCTTGTGGTCAGACAGCAGGACAGACTTAACCATTTATGTTCACTGTCTGTGCATCCCATGCCTAAGATTTCTATCACGATGCTTGTGAACAGGGGCAGGAAGGGGGAGGCTTCACCAGGTGACCAGCCCTCTGAGTGAAGCAAATACACTACTCTTTGGCCTCACATGATGTACATGGTTCACAAATTTCCTATTCTGATGATGGGAGCTACAAAATTCTTGCAGAACATCTCAATGGGTAGAAATCGGTGAGGAAATTTAGGCAATATTGAAAATCCCTTTCTTATAAGTTTTCCTTTGTTTCCTACTCATCACCACACCATTCCATCTCCCACCCACAGAGAATCTCTCTCCCCATCCCTAGCTTCATCCTGGTACTCCCCAAATTACCAGATCCCCACAACTCCATTCTTCTGCTCCATGAGCCTCTTGAGCATTCTGAGTCCCAACAGACATTTTCCTTTTAATGATATTATTAAGAACAATTTATACTGCATCTTACATTTACCTGATGCTATCGAGCACTGTGGCGTGACTAACTCCCTGAAGTTACTACCACTTCCAGAGCTTGTAACAAAAATTTCTGATAAGAAAACAATTAAACAACAAAGCCAAAGGGACACAGTTTGAAGTAAAATCTTTTATTATTTACGTCCTCCCACAAATAAGCAATATTCTACACAACAATTTGCAGAGGATGTGTGGCTCTCTCAAGAAAGGGAGAACTAGGGCATCTGGGGGTTCATTAAACTGAACTTAAAAAATAATGTTTGGGCGTTCAGAAAGCTGTTGTCATTTTCTTAAAGCTTTCAAAATATGTTTTTACTCAAGTAACCAGAAGCCTGCACCATGGAAACAGTGGTTATTCTTGTTCGACAATCATACTTGCTCCACTAATTCCATTTTCAGAATCAGGAATGTCCAAGCTCACGTATTGCAAAACCAAATTGAGTTCCAGCTTGCTTGCTTTCTAACCTACATTTATCCAGTTTCCCTCCACTTAGGCTGCTTCTACACTTGCCCCCCTCCCATTGGAGGTGATGTGGTAATGAGGCAAGTCGAAGCAGGCTAATAAGGTGCTAATATGCATATTCAACACCTCATTCGCATAATGGCAGACATGAGAGTTTTGAAGTGCAGGCTTCATATTGCAGATTGACAGTGCAGATGGGGGCAGCTTTGAAATTAGTGCCCCACTTTGACATTCCCTTACTCACACAATTAGATTGGCGTAAGTGAATATCGAAGTGGGGAGCTTGTTTCGAAGCTGTCACCATCTACACCGTCAATCTGCAAATCAAAGTCTGCACTTCAAAATTTGTGTGGCTGCCATTGTGCTAACAAGGTGTTGAATATGCATGTTAGTGCCTCATTATCCTGCCTCGAATTGTCTCATTACCACGCCACCTCAGACAGGCGGTGGCTTGTGTAGAAGCAGCCTTAGTGTTTTATAATAGACACATGGTACATAGTGGATCACACAGTTCTTTGTCATGGTGAACTGATAACTAATCTGTATTCATAGTACACAAAGACTAATAATCAGCTCTGATTAATAAACACAGCCACTACACATGCCTAAAGGCAGATTTTCACCCTTTATTTACCTCCTTGACCCCACCCTATGCCACAACCTGCTGCCTTGAATGACTAAAGGTTTTTGAACTAATAACCTATATGGGAATCCTCAAAGTGGTTGAGAGGAAATTGGAAATTTGGGCAGCTAGGCAGCAGATGGGGCTTTTGCACTTGGGAAGTATTCAAGGCAGTTGAGTATTTCAATAGTTTGAATTACCAGCTAGATATTTCCATTTCAACAGTCCACAGTGGAATAGATAAACATATTTATACAGGACTGAGATTTTCAAAGCTGTCCCAAGAGACATGATCCCCAATTTAGTGACTCATCAAGATTCACTCCTCTCCAAATTTTTGCTTCACTTAGTCTTCAGACTCAGGAAACAGTATTACCCTGGTTTCCATCCAGTTATGTTTATGACCATGGTATGCTGGCAACAACCAGCCACTCAGCTGGTGTGAATCTCTAACTCCATTGACTGCACTAGAGCAAACGCAATTTCCCTCAGCAGAAGATCTGTCCCAGTGCTTTAAAACAAAAGCTGAGCTACTGAAGCATAATCCTACATTAGCATTTAAATTTTGCATCTACTAGATGATGGACTACAGAGAGATTTGCTTACATATTGTCATGCAAAACAAGTTTAGGAGAAAAACTTTTCTTTAGATTTATGTGAGGTTTGCACCCTGGATTTAACTTTGGGTTTGGATAAAACCAGAAGCCTCAAAAAAGGCTCAGAGGGATAGCCATGTTAGTCTGTGTCTGTAAAAACAATGGGAAGTCCTGGAGAAACTTAAGCTATGTCTACACTGCAGCATTATTTTGAAATAAGCTGTTCTGGAAGAATAATAACAGAGGGCTAGCCGTGTTAGCCTGTACTCCAACAAAATAGCAGAGATATAGCACTTTAAAGACTAACGAAGTGGGTTTGTCCCATGAAAGCTCACCATCAAATAATCATTTTGTTAGTCTTTAAAGTGCTACATTTCTGCTGTTCCATTGTGGAAGAGTTATTCTGGAATAGCTTATTTCAAAATAACACTGCTATACACAACATGCATCTCAAAGTAGCACTTAGCTTTTTTGAAATGAAGCATCTGCACACAATACATTGAATGGCCACAATCACCCTGACCGATTACCCTCATTTTTAGTGGAGAGTAACTTCTTTCTTTTGCAGTAATTTTCTTACATATATACTTGACTTTGTATTTCCACTTCTGTTCATCTGACAAATTGGGTTTTCCCTATGAAACCTTATGTCTTAATACATCTGTTAGTCTCTGGGGTTATGCCTAGACTGCAGGCTTCTGACAACAAAACTTCCGTCAACTGAGTTTTGTTGAGAGCACGCATATCCAAACTGCAGATCTCTCGGAAGAGATCTGCCAGTTGGGAGCATTCTGTTGACATCCCGGCACACCTTGTTCCGCAAGGAGGAAGGGATATCTCATATCTCAACAGAGGGGGTTTTTTCCCTGACATTTGGCCCTATGTAGATAGGCCAAATGTCAGAAAAAACCTTTTATGACAGAACTGTCGGAAAAGATAGGTAAATTGCGGTGCTGCAGGACTTCTCATTGTTAAAAAATTTAGTTGAAATTAATTACAGGTTGAAACTCTGTAATCTGGCACTTTTGGGACCTGATAGTTGCTGGACAAGAGAATTTGCTGGACCACAGAAGGTCAACGTTGTCTAGCAACATTACCTGCACTTTCACTGCTTACTGGGCCCTTAGAAGACATTTATTGGGTAAATTACAGCTAAATAACGGCACAGAACACTGACAGCCAGGGCTGGTGGCTGGAAACAAACTTTATGGGGCCATGAGAAACTTGGCCACACCTGATAAGTGGTCATCCAGCTAACTAAAATCATGCTGGATTATGGAGGTTGCCAGATTAGAGAGGTTCAGCCTGAAGCTCTATGTGATGCCACACACAAATCATGCTGATCAAATATAAAACCACAAATCCAACTGCACCACGGTTGAAAAGGTCAATGAAACTCAGAAATCCTATTGTATAATGTGGGCCTTCCTTAGAGTTGCTTGGCTGAGTTCCACCCAAGAATGATTAATAGAATTGGAAAGAGAGGACCAAGTCCAAAAGACAAAGCTAGATTTATGAGGAACGAGGCTCAGGAATGCAAATGTAGAGCTAAGTGTGACAATCAAAGAGCAAGACCTCCATCTACCATTGATCTCCCAGCTTGTTTTTAAGCTCTGTTTCTTAAAAATCTGCCTGCTTTCTCTGATCGCTAATGAAATGCCATATGGATTAGGTTTCATAATAAAAGTGTCAAATGGCTATAATAACATTTATAACTTTTTCACTGTTGCTATTGGCATCTGTCATTTTGCACTCAATAGTTTGACCACAGCAGATGATTCATCAAGGTCAGCTAGCAGAAACTACCCACTTGTCATGTAAAGCAAATACAAAATTGATCTAGTAAGAACATTATTTAAAAACTACTCAGAATTCAACAGTGGTGTTTAATGAAGGACAAATGGGTCAGATTCAGAGAAGCAGGCAAGCAATTAGACATTTTCATGAAAGCATCTCCTGATCTCTTTGTTCTGTAACTTCCACCAAGAATCTTTTAAGCTCAGACTCAGTATTTCTTGGCTTTAGTCAGTGTCCAGTACTTCTCACTTTGGCCAAACCCTGTATAGTCTAGTTCGTAAGTCACTTACTTTCAGCACTCCACAGTGTTTCTCTCCTACTGCCCAGAAGCCTGAAAGTAGAACTCAGTCCAGGGTGAAAATTCAACCAAAGCTAAAGAAAAATAAAAAAAGGTCCATCAAATAATCTGCTAATGTTTGGCATGCAGGTTCAGGTCAATAACTTTAGCCCAGCACCAGCTAGGCACAAGCCAATTTAACAGCTCTTTTAGCTGGTTTTAGGGCAGGAAACAGCTACAAAGGTCCCATTCCTAGCAAGAAATCTTCCATTAGCAATTTTCCACTGTACTTGTCTTCGAAACACCTTTTAATGTTCCAGAAACATAATGGCAGAATCCATTTCTGTTCCTCTCTCTGAATCTCTGTGTCCATTTGGTGTCAGGTGACATGAACGCACTGTTTTTTTTTTAAAGAAGTATTTAAACAAAACTGCTGATTATGGGGGGACTAGAAGCCAAAGCAGAGTGTGCTGAGCTGTGAAATGGGAAAACTAACTTATATTTTTGTTTCTTTTATTAATGGAAGAGGAAAATCATGCAAAGTAATAAAGCAAAATATCATGAGAAAGGTAAAAGGTACAGTTGTGTTTCTGTAAAGAATGAAAAGATCAATTTGGTTTAATAAAACATACCTTTTATGTAAATACAAGGCCCATATAAATGTAAATTATAAATGTAAATTGAAGAAGAGGTTCCATGAAGTACTCACTGCTGAAGTAATCACAGAACACAGGATATTCTTAAAGCAGCAAGATCAGAAACGAGTCCTCCAACAGAATATTGGCACAGTGACTTGACTGACCTAGCAGCTGAGGAGCAGGTAATATTTCAAAGAAGAGGAACCATGGACACATTTGCAAAATGTTTGGCTTAGCTTCTCAGAATTGTTTGATTAATTCATAATAGATGGCAATAGAGATGTTGCTATTCTTTCCCTTCTTCACTCTTCTCTCTTATTCCTTTACTGTTCTGTTCTTCACTAATTCCTACAGGGAGAGAGCTCAAAATATAAATCAATCATAAAAGCAGAAGTGGGTCTCAAACCATCCTCTGGATCTAATCATTCCAGCTCTTTATGTTTCTGCAGGAGAGGAGTAGATTGAAAATTTTAACCCTGCACCAGCTGCCATGCCTGAGGCTGCATCTACACTATGAGATAAAATCCATTTTAAGTCAGTTAGCCCAATTTTTCCCAGTGCTTGTCCTCACTGTAAATTCCATTAGCTTGATTTATGGACCACTGAAATCAACATTTTGAAATTCTAAAATTGACGTGACCCAATGGGCGTAGAGTTCTATTTGAATTTAAGAATCCAAATGAAGGGTAGTGAGGATGCAGCAGGTCTTTAAATCAAATTCATTTGCCTCCACAGATGTCCTGTATGTTGCCCACAGTGCACCACAGTTGTTCACTCCGGCCTCTTACAGCTCCACTGCCCTCGACCGCATAGGAATTAGGTGACAGGACCATTACTATCTGGAACCTGCAAGCCCGTGGCTGTAGGGTCATGAGAAGCTGAAAAACCATCTTTCATATTTTTTTGCCAGCAGCACAGCTGTGGGGTCTGTGCTTCTGTGTATACCCCTGCTAGCTGCCTTTTCTTTTTCTGCGCTGCCTGGTGCTGGCCCACCGTACCACGTGTCAGCTTGGCTGGGGGTGACGGTTGTGCTTATCGGTAGTATGAGAAACTACTTTTCAGCCTTCTGTATGTTGGCCTGACCCCCACGTCCCCTCCCTTCCCTTCCTCGGAGGCGCCATACAGTCTGGAACGTTCCCACTCCCAGCTTCATCACATGGCTTGACCCTGAACTGATAAAAGAACATGCTGCGCAAGGTGTCAATCAGTTTGCACATGATGAGGATCATGATTTTGGGGGGCTGGCTGTAGCTGGGTGTCTTTTAGCCACATGAGGGACATCTCCCTTGGCAGTCATAATTTTCAGGGGTTGGCTGTAGCCAGGGCTCTTGTAGCTGCCCTGAGCCATACATGTCTCAATGAAGGCAATGTATTAGCTATACAGTTACCACAGTTGTTGAAGACTTGTAGTGGGGAATATTTGTGTCCTAAGGGTCTTCTTTTCCATGTGCAAAGCTGGCTGTAGTCTGGGGTCTTTTAGCCCGATGAATCATTTGAGTTTCAGTGTAGCAACCATATCTACTTTGACATAAAGGTCTTCTTTTTCAGGTGGCCTAAATCTAGATTCAAGACGGAGAGAGATCATAAGAACGGCCATACTAGGTCAGACCAAAGGTCCATCCAGCCCAGTATCCTGTCTGCTGACAGGGGCCAGTGCCAGGTGCCCCAGAGGAGGTGAACCGAAGACAATGATCAAGCGATTTGTCTCCTGCCATCTGTCTCCAGCCTTTAACTAAAGGCTAGGGGCACCATACTTTACCCTTGGCTAATAGCCATTTATGAACCTAACCTCCAAAAATTTATCAAGCTCTATTTTAAACTCTGTTAGAGTGCTGGCCTTCACAGCCTCCTCCGGCAAGGAGTTCCACAGGTTGACTGTGTGCTGTGTGAAGAAAAATTTTCTTTTATTAGTTTTGAACCTACTACCCATTAATTTCATTTGGTGTCCTCTAGTTCTTATATTATGGGAACAAGAAAATAACTTTTCAATATTCACTTTCTCCACACCATTCACGATTTTATATACCTCTATCATATCGCCCCTCATTCTCCTCTTTTCTAGACTGAAAAGTCCCAGTCTCTCTAGCCTCTCCTCATATGGAACCCTTTCCAAACCCTTAATCATTTTAGTTGCCCTTTTCTGAACTTTTTCTAATGCCAGTATATCTTTTTTGAGGTGAAGAGACCACATGGGCAGTCATGATTTGCATGACTGTCAACTGGGTACTGTCTTTTAGCCAGCCTGGCCCATTACTGATGATTCCTTCGAGTTTTAGTGTAACAATCGTGTCTACTTTAACATATGTAACATGCATGGGAAAGAGGGGAATTAAATGTGGGAAGATGGCATCACATACCCACATCTACTTGTGGGGCCAGAATGCAACAGGGCTCAGAGAACTGTAGGATAAGTTCCCACAATACACTGCAGCATCACTCGATTTAAGCTACTTGTGTATGGCAGCAGTAAGTCTATTTTGCGGGGAGAATATGGGAAGGTGAAGATGCTCAAAATCGAATGGATAAAACCCAGCATTAAGAAAGCGATTTTAATAAAATCAATTTTAACATAAGAACATAAGAACATAAGAATGGCCATACTGGGTCAGACCAAAGGTCCATCCAGCCCAGCATCCCATCTGCCGACGGTAGCCAATGCCAGGTGCCCCAGAGAAGGAGAACAGAAGACAATGATCAAGTGATTTATCTCCTGCCATCCATCTCTTGCCCTTGTTCTGAAGGCTAGGGGCACCATACTTTATCCCTGGCTAATAGCCATTTATGGACCTAACCTGCAAAAATTTATCAAGCTCTTTTTTAAACCCTAATAGAGTCCTGGCCTTCACAGCCTCCTCGGGCAAGGAGTTCCACAGGTTGACTGTGCGCTGTGTGAAGAAAAATTTCCTTTTATTAGTTTTGAACCTACTACCCATCAATTTCATTTGGTGTCCCCTAGTTCTTGTATTATGGGAAAAGGTAAATAATTTTTCTATATTCACTTTCTCCACACCATTCACACCATTTTATCTCATAAAGTAGATGCAGCCTGAGTCTGGTCTTCGTTCCGATCATGGGGCAAATCAAAATAATGGATTCTAATGATGCTGAACTCAGGGGTGGCTTGGACTCATCCCTAAACAGGTCATAGAATGGTGCTGTTGATTCATGCAGGCCACGGGTAAGTAGGGGGAGGGTCATGGGTTTGCCCACCATCTCAAGTTCAGGTAAGCAGTATGTTTATTAGCCCAGTGCCATGTCTATAAAATGGGTATATATTCAAAGCTAAAGAAGTGGTAGGTCTGATTGAAGGGGCTTCCATGGCCAATGCACAATGTTTTCTGCAAATATTGCATTGTCATTGATTTTTAAATATCTGTGATCTCACTGCCATCAGACAATTCAAAGGGTGTCTGGCCTCTACAGGTTCTTGCTTGAGGGAAGCATAAGATTAGGCCAACTGCCTCTGGCATACCTTTGTTGAAGCTGGAAGCCAGCCACAAACTGTTTATAAGCTTGATAGAGGAGTCAGATCAAGCTGTCTCTGAAAATAAATCATTGTTTTTTCCTTTAAAAAATAAAAAGGTACGTGGGGGATGGAAAAGCTCTTCTTTCTGACTCATTCTATCCTGAGATGCTCTGCTGATGGCAGCCAACAAAGCCCCACCAACCTTAGTGCAAATTGTTCTGGTGCTGGTTAGTGGGCATCTATCTAATAGGACCCAGCTAACTTCAGATGGGCCTACGAACAGCCAATTTCAGTCACTCCTGAAAGGTCCTGTAATGTTCAATTGCTTATTTACAATGTTTGTCATACCACATTGAACAACTGCTAAAAACTTGTGATGCCTGAGATCCTGCAGCGACTTAATATCCTGAACATAGTGGAAAATCATGCAAGCTCAGATTATATCAATGTGGTAGCTATTTTATATTTATCACTATAAATGTATTTTTTTACAGATAAAAACAATCCCTACTTTTCGGCAAAACATTTCCTAAACAAACTTATCCAAACACTCAAAAAGTCTTATATCTTTGACTGTACACCTGATTTGCACCCTGAATTTACAAAAATCTCAGTACCCAGGCATTCAAAGGCTATATAGTTCCGCTGGTGGCTCAAAAACTGCTAAAGAAAATTTTATGATTTGCTTTTAAATAATAATTTGTTTAAGCAAAGATGCTACCTGAGGAGAAGAAACAAATTTCATCTAGAACATTCACAGTGTGAGCATTTTTACAAACCCATCCTTCCAGGAATATTCATGATACTTCAACCCAGTTCAGTTTCAGAACCTAATTCATGACAGATGATTTTTTTATAGCAAAATCCAGCTTTTTAATTTTCTGTGACATATGTTGCTGAATATAGAATCATCCTGATAACATACATTGCTGACTAAATTACAAGATATTTAGCGTGACAGAGAGATAGGCATGTTAGTCTGTATTCTATCAAAACAAAAAAGCAGCTCAGAGGAATAAGGTGATTTTAAAATGCGCCGGGTCCCTGTGTAGCCTCTTCGAGCCACACGTGCTTGAAAGTGGTGCTTTCAAAGCGCCGTGGCTGGAAGCGTGTGAATGCTAATGAGGCGCTGAATATTCAATTCAGCGCCTCATTAGTATTCTTCAATTTGTCCATTAGCATGGCCATTTCAAAGTGTTGGCCAAGTGTGGCCACAGCCATACACCAGCAACTGCAGTGTGGATGAGAGAAGATGTGTGTGAGAGATAGGCAGGCTGTTTTGCATAATGCTGCTAGGTTCAGCTAATACCTGTACCAGCTTTTCCTCTCTTGCAAAGCAACTCCTTCCATGCTAAAAATAATGAGCAAAAAATAAAATAAATAAAAGTTACTAATAAAAAGCTAATTTACATTGAAAGAAAAGCAATGTCAGTTTATTTAAGACAGGAACATGAAAGTTAACAGGGTTCAGCTACTGAATTTGAAGCCCAGCGAGGGAAAACAAAACAACCCTCTATCAACACAGTATCATCCAACAAAGCTGACCCCCCCCGACCCCTCAAATAATTGCTCCTCAGCCCTTGGAACTATCTGTAGAAAGGTAGAAATCCCAAACCTTTCAAATCACTCTCCCTAGGTGGATAGTCAGGAGTTCATTTGTTCAGCAACAGGTGTGGGACCACTGGGTACAAAGTTGCAGAAAACCACTTCATAAAACTAAGCCTGTCTCAGAGCCACCCTCCGCTGAGACTTGCCCCTCTCCCAATGGGCCACCACTTCCCACTGCTCCCATTGGCTGGGAACAGCAAACCATGGCCAAGAGGAGCTGCCTGCACCCATACCTACGGATGCTCTGGGAAACTAAGCATCCAATGGTCCACCAGGGTCTAATCCTGGTGAAACTTATTTCTTACCCCTGTCCTAGTATAAGCTGGTCTGGGCAGGTCTGCTAAGGCTCTGGGGAAGGTGAGGGGCAGGGCCTGGGGTGGAAGGGGCAGGAGCAGGGCAGCCCTCAGGGCCATCTAGACCACCACCCTGCACCTCTCCCACCCAGTCCTTGGTGCTGCACAGTGTTCTGACAGCAATTTTAAAGGCTCTGGCTACTGCCATCACCCTTTTAAAGCACCAGACTTCGGGGCAACTGCCCCTTATGTCCCCTCCCCCCAGCAGTGGCCTGGGTTTTGGGGCACCAGGACCGGATCATTGTGGGCTCAGGATCCCTGCCCCCTTTTCCTCTCTGCTCAGGCTGCAGCTGCAGAGCCCCGATGAAAAGACACATATAGGACCCCGCCACATGCAGATTTTCTAAAATGCAGAAATCAATCAGTGCTTCCAGTGCTCAATGGTTTGAAAAAAACAGGCCAGTCAGCACGATGAGAGAGAGAGAGAGAGAACACATGACAGCATGATACAATATAGCAGTGGATATCAGCTTGAATTTGGGAAGAGCACATCCCTGGAATGTGGTGACAGTACACACAAAATAGGCTGTTCTTTCCAAAAAAGTGCTGATAAAAATCTTACTCTCTCACTACGTCATATACTCTGTATCTGCCACCTTTTTACTTTGGGAAGAACTAGGACATGTCTTAGATGGCTATGAAAGGCCAACAATGAAACATCTAAACATCTCAAAAATACTATAGGGGATCTGTGATTTGTACCTTTCTCCCCCCGTAAAACAAGTGTAATAATGATCAGAGGTACAGGAAACAAGGGGGTAGAATGGTTAAACTAGCCATGTTCTGTATGTAGAAATGCCAGACGAGTAAAATCAGATCTCTCAGGACAATCCAGAACTAGAAGCAAGATTTTAACTATTCAAATGAAAGATCTTCGTCTTCATTTTTTAATGTTATAAACCTCATGTTTGTAACACTACGAACAATCTACCAAGCCTGTGATTTGTCCAGCACCAAGTGTTCAAACTAGGGAGATGCTGGGCAGATGACTCCACCTTTGAGGAAAAAAACATTTCTTCTGGCAGGTCAATTTTCTTTTCCTATGAGCAGTTTGAAGATGTTTGGAGGCTTTGAATGTTAAAAGTATTAAGTAGAGATGTCAGAGAGAGCAAAGGATGAGTGAGCAGGTAGTCAAATGTGCAGAAAAGTTTCAATTTATGGTATTGTTCAACAATGAATCACCTTCCTGCAATCTACCCAACGAGTCACACTTTACCACAGAAATACCAACACCCCTATGTGGGCAATGTACCAGACGAGCAGTAAATTTAAACCCAGTAGCTCAAATTGACCTCACAGCACTATATCATCCTCTAGCGATGTTGGCAGTACTATCTGTTATTAAGACTGCCTTACACTTCCCATTTTAAGACTTTGTTTTCTGCTGCTTATAACTTTGCTGCATTTTAACCATTTGGGCTAAAATTCTCCATACCTCAAGCTGAAGTTTCAAGCAAACATTTATCAAAACAGTTCAGCCATTTCTGACAATCATATTAGGAGAAAAATATGTTGTTTTGCCCATGTTAAAAATTTCTGGACAAATTTCTTTTGGAAAGCTCTAGAACTTAAATGCTTTGAGCAGAGATATAAAATTTGGCAGGGCTTGCCTTTATGTCAGGGATACACGGTCTTTCACTCCCATGGATATCTGCCTAATTCTAACCAAGTTTGCACCTACTCAGAGATGTGCTGGAGCTTCAGCTAAAATTAGGGAAGATCCTGTCCTCACTAACCATACTCCAGCCCTTCATAGCTCACACACATGAGGAAACTTTGAATGCCCGGGGTGACCAGATAACAAATGTCAAACATCAGGACATTTTTATTGTGTTTGAGGAGGAGGAACCAGTTGCACATAAGATACAGCTCCTAATATCGGGATGATTCTATTATCAGGACAACTGGTCACCCTGAGTATGCCCCATTTCCACAGAAGGACCGAGCTTGCACCATCCCAGGGCTTTAAGGGCTCAGGAGGACTGCCAAGCTCCTCATTTTTGAGAGCCTAAACTTGGCAGTGGCACCATAAAGGGCGGGGGGAGGGGAGGGTGGAACAAGGCAACTCTCCCTCCTTAATTCCTGACTAGAGCTAAGTTCCATGACAGTGAAGCCCCTTCCATGCTTGCATAGCCATGGGGCAGCTGGGCCAAATCTAAGTAATGTCTCAGTGTGGCTCCAGAGTTAGATGTCTGAATAGCTTGACTTGAGGTTGAGTGAGCCCTGGTAAATCAGCAGTTTTGGAGAGTAGACAGCAATAGGGTTACAGCGTGGGTTTAAGTGGCCTGGATAAATTAAGAACTAAGCCAAACCTTTGTCAACCATGATTTCACCCACGGGATCAAAATCTGAGTCCATTTAGTTCTACAGTAGCTAATGCCCGATATGTCAGACTAAAGGGGGCACAAACACACACAACCCTACACACAGTGTAGCACAAGTGTCCTGCTGTGTGGTAGTAGGGTGGCAAATCCCATGCTGACCCCACATCTTCCGACAGAACGTGATCAAATGATGCTACATCAACAGATCCCTCCTACCAGGGCTTTCTCCCAGTCTCAGCTGAAACCAGATTAGAGATGAGTGAGTGGGGGAATAACACGAGGGCTATGTAGAGAAGTAATAGGGGCCAAAGGGAGAGAAAAGGAGGAGGGAGAGAGTGCGTCCACCCAGCACAGAATAGTGTCTGGAAGAAGGAGGATTTGGGATAAAGGGTGGTGAGAAGTGGATCCATGCTAAGAGATGGGAGGGAGATGGCCAAGACCTGGAGAAAAGACATGGGATGAGAATGGGCACAATTGACACCTTATTCACCATATTTCAGAGCTCACACTAAGCAGCAAAACTCAGGCAGGTTTCAATATGCAGAATGTTCTCTCTCCATCCCTAACTTCTGAACATTATCAGGCTGGCTTGGGAGTCAGCTTTCCATAGTAGAATATCCCTAAGTCTTTGGCAAGGTTAGATGCCTCCAGTGACAAAATAAAGGAGCAAACTCTGATCCTCTAGATGCACGCTAACCCGTGACAGTCAGGGAAGGATGCTCAAGAGACTCGGGCCTCTAACTCTCTGGTTGTGATCACCAGCTTTCCAGAGGCCAGTTTCCAGGGTGGATGCTTTTGCCAGTTAAAATAGCTTCATCTCTTCAGGGGTGTTATTATTTTGCCTGTCTCGTTTCTTTTGTGTATATTCTATCCTGAGACTTGGCAGAGCATTGAATGTTGTGCAGCATTGTATTGGGTAGGAGCCAGCAAACACCTTGTACTCATGAAACTCTGCTGCACTCTGCTGTGTGCCTGTGGTATTGTTCAGAACAACTCACCAGAGAGGGATAAACTGATGAAGACGTTAATTTCATAGTTGATTTTCACTTGTTTTTGCTGTATAGATCTTGCACATCTTATCTCTCTAGGAGACATTAGGTCTTTGAACGTGAAACTATTTGTAAAAAGGTTTTCAACTAAGAATAAATATTATTTACAAAACAGAAACTTGATTACAGTTGTTTCACTGGAGCTACAGAGATTCTGTTAATTAATGCATGGTCTGCATAATATCAGGAGGTACACCTCAACACTATTGTACTGATTTAAAGGATAGATCTAACATGTTATTTTACAGGAAATGTAGATAGCATGAAACAACAAAGGTGTCTAAACCAGGCCCGTTACAAGAATTTATGGCTCCATGTCATTTGAAATGCAGGCAAAATGCATGGATCATTTTTAGTCCTGCTAGATGTAATAGAAACAGGATGAGGCCCGGTGCAAGGGCGGAATTGCAATCTGCAATGCCAGGCCATGTTATGACCCAAAACCAGGCTCTCATAAAGCAGATGTTTTCTTACAAGTTTGCTGTTTGGTAGAGGAACTTGGCAAAGGTATGGCAAGCAGGGCTATAACACACACCCTTCTTAAGTGCTAGGTACTCACTAGTCACATACAGCGGGGCTGACAGCCACGGTGGGCCAGAGGGCAAGGTTGGAAGGGGGCCCAGCTCCATGCCCTTTGCCAAAGGCGGGGCTTAGGGCAGTCAACTCTTAGCACCACCTGGACCACAGCACTGCCTCTCCATGTCCTCCACAGCCACAGAGAGTGGCAAACCAGCATTGCTGCTGCACTTCAAAGGGGCCTGATGCTCCAGCCGCTGCCAAAGCAGTGCTGGGACCCTGTGCAGCTGCCCCCTTTGCCCCACCCCTTTGACAGGGTGTTCCTTACATGGTAATACTGAACAATTTAAATGGCTTATTTATTATATTATGATATATTTTGCTTCACCTCTATGTTTACTCCTCTTCTGTTAAAGTGTTTTCCTGTGTCACATTTAGCTTCCTATTCAATTCAGGAAATGAACTGTCCTAAGTTTCTAATTCCCAGAAGATTCTGAGGGAGAAATTTGAGTGAGTCTGGGTGAAGACTGAATATCCAAAATTTGCCCCAACAGGCCTATAAAGTAACTGTTGCTGAAGTCTCAGAGGGGTAGCCATGTTAGCCTGGAGGATTCTTACTATGTGCTCCAAACCTGATGAAGTGGTTTTTATCCACGAAAGCTCATTGCCTTATAAATATATTTCTTAGTCTTTCAGGCACTACAGAGCTGCTGAAGTGCCTCCTAGAACCTTACCTTTCATATGTGTCCGCTAAACTGGGGTGTTTCATTGTTTGCACACAATTCCCTCCCCCGTTCATCTGAGGAGAGCATTTTTTTTGCACCTAAGTGACAGACATTTATCATAACTCTACAAGTACAATGTATGGACAGTAGAGTGCAGTGTTATCTGGTTTATAACTGTAGATTTAAAAAAAATGTTCTTACAGCTATCAAACTGAACACACTGGAAACAGAGGAAAATGACTACAATCCCCAACAAAGACCTGGCTAGTTCTGCATAGCCTCATATGGGGGAGGTAACGATAGAGTTGTGGCAAAAGGAACTTTTCCCATCTGCACCAGAGGCAGACTTGGTCTAACCTTAAGGCTCCGGCATTTCGAGAATCCAGGGAGTCTTAGCACTAGATCTCCCAAAAGAGGTGGGATAAAGGAAAGGACATGGAGGAGAGGGGATTGTGCAGCTTGTACCTCCAAACCAGAGGTGCAGAAGCCACCTCAGAGAACATTCTCCTCAGGCATTCTCCCCACCTTGCAGCAGTGCGTGTACAAACTGCGCCTGGAAGTTGGCAATGGTCCTGTAATCCACATTGTTTTCTTTCCTCTTGTTTGTGGAAGGCACAGTAGAGCCCAAAAGAAGTTCTACAAAGGCTGCCATGACTGAACCTGAAAAGGTTCAGACCTACAGTTAGCTCATTTTCGGAAAGGTCATCTGAACCAATTAGCCTATTTCACTAGAGTTTGTCTGAGCTCTCTGCACCTTCTGAATATGCAAGATAGTGCTGGAAATACATGGGGAACACTTTTTTTTTTTTTTAGGCGATATCGGAGACTACTGCTTTCAGTCCTCCTTGGAAAGATTGCAAACGCAGACTTCCATGAGGGACTTCGGCAGGTCTGTGTCTGGGGCCAGCTAGCAACCAGAGGTGAAAAGAATTTCAAGAAAGGGCTCATAAACCTAAGGTGAGAGGGGACTATCCTCATTATCTAGTCTGACCCCTTGCACTCTACAGGCCACAGAACCCCACTCACTCCTAAAATAGGCCTCCTAGCCCTTGGCTGAGTTACTGAAGTCTTCAAATTGTGTCTTAAAGTCTTCAAGTTACAGAGATTCCACCACTTACACTAGTTTAAACCCGCAAATATCCCAGGCCTCACACACCAGGAGAAAGTGGAAAACCCCAGGGTCTCTGCCAATCTGAGCTGGGGGAAAAAATTACATCCTAGCCCCAAATATGATGATCAGTTAGACCATGTGCATGTGGGCAAGACCTACCAAGAATTCCCTGTAGTAACTCAGAGCCATACCCAGCCCCATCACCAGTAGTTGGGGATTTTTGCTACTGGCAGTCACCATGGGCCCAAATGCTGTTAGAGGGTGTCTCATCAGAAAATCTCTCCCCCTAAAAAAAAAAAAACAGAACAAAACACAATGCTTATAAAGTTCTGTCTAGAGACAAGTTAGATCTTTTTTCCCCAAGTGCTCCCCTTGGAAGACTGTTCCACAATGTCAGTCCTGTGATGATTAGAAAGCTTTGTCCAATTTCAAGACTAAACGTGTTGATGGCAGTTATATACTTTTATTCTTGTCCACACTGAGACTGCTTTCCAGTTCTGCCACCAGTGTGTGACCTTGGGCTTCTTTCCCCACCTGTGAAATGGGAATAATGATATTGACCTACTTAAGAGCAACAGAAGGGAAGAGCTAGAAGATCTTGTTATTTTACTGTGTTGACAAACAGACTGAAAGGCTTCCAAAAGGGTCAGAAGTTCCCAGGGCCAATCAGGGAGGAGGGAAGGTAGAAGGGCCATTTGGCCTGGGCCTCAAGATCAAAGGAGCACCCAAAGCTAGATTTTTCCTTGCTAATAAGTGTATTTGCCCAGAAAAGGGCTAAAAAAGCATTTATTAACTAAAAATATTCAAATTAAATTTTTGAGGGGGTTTTGGTACCTTATTTTATTTTCACATGGCATCATTTTTTATTTCTATCATGGATAGAGGCCTCAAAGCCTAGAAGTGGCCCAGGCATCTGTGAACCTCTGAGAGAGCCTGGAAAATTCCTAATCATGGACACAGATGTCAGCTGGGGGCTCAGGGCCCAGGTTGGTCAGGCTGCATGGCCTCTGTGACTGTCCTGTAGTTACATATCTGTAAAATCTGGCATCTTGCACAAACCTAAAATATATGAAATATTACCAAGGCTAACCAAATATTAAGGGGTTCTTATATTCATAGTTACTCACAGGCCTTGCAGTTAACAAGTGTGTGTTCTCGTGAGCTACCTTCAGACAAGATACTTTAGCCAGTGACTGATTAGCTACCAGACTTTTAAAACCTGAGTGAACACAGCCTGGTTCACTCGGCGAAAATGTTAATATCACTTAGTGACTAACAAAGATATTACAGAGGAAAATGTTCTTGCACAACCAGAAGCAATTATGACTTTTTTTTTATCATCCAGCATAAGCAGCTTTATAGAAGTACTTGAACATTTTCCTAGGCAGCAGCATATTATCTACAATAAAGGGTGAATCCTAAAAGCTCTATTAATGTAGCCTGCTAACAATTATGGCTTTGGCATGCTATATCCAGCATATCAAATGGTTTTCACAAAACTGTCTGACAACACTATGCTTATTCCAACATAACACATGAAGTGAGTCCATGCCATGCATTGTTATTGGTTTCTAGCAGTGCTTTGAGGTTCCCATACTGAAATCACTTCAGTGTATTTCCTTTGCTCAAGATACACCATTACTATCCACACCAAGAAATGGTGATCTGTGAAGAAAGAGCAGGAGGGATTGTGACTGTATCCACTGCTCTGAGTCTCTTTTTGCAGATGGAGTGCAGTGATATGAAACTCCAAGTATATCACAGACAGAAACTAACCAAAGCATTGGGAGAAACAGGGTGGGTTTTCTGAAGGGTTATGTGTTGGTCTTATTGCTCCTACTGATGTCAGCTGGAGTTTTGCCATTTATTGAAGCAGTAATAATGTTTTAAAAGCCTCACCCAGATTTAAAAATATCCAAGAAGATTGGTAGAGTCCAAATCACATTCTTTTCCTGAAGCCACCTGGATTACTCCCGTAGCTCTCTGCGAACAGGCACATGTCCATGAGCCCACAAAGATAGCACATACCTCTTGCATAATACAGAATTCACGGCATGCAGCTGGTGCTTGGGGTAGGGTAGAATGGAAGGGGTAACAATGAATCTACCAGTAAAACAATCAAACCACTCAGTGCCCATGGTCTCAGAGCTCATTAATCAGAATACAGGCTCGCCCCTTGCCCCCTTCAACCTTGGATGGATATCCCCATATTAGGAGCCTGACTGCTCTTGGGCCATATAATAGAGCTAAAATTCTGATACCAGCACTAAATCATCCCTCCATTAAAAACTTGGATGGGAAAAACTACTAGAAGAGTTCAGCACTGGGGTGCTTTACCATCATCACTTTGGAAGGAAGGGATCTGTGAGCCCAAAGACTGGGAATCAGAGATGTCTTTGGCCCTGATCCTGCATGTGCTTAACTTAGCTCCTCTGAAGAGCTCCAGTGATGAACACATGCCTAAAAGTTTGCTGGCTAGGGGACTTTTTGAAGCATAGGGCATCCATATTGAAACTGGAAAACTTAGATTCAAAATGATTTTCAAAAATTGAAACTATTTTGTAGTTTGTTTTCAAATATTTGGTGAACAGAAAGAAAAACAGTTATAAAACCCTATTTCCCCCAAAATTTCTTGCAAAAATGGGTGGAGAGGGAAGAGCATTTTGACCAAATCTAAAAACACCAGAACTATTACATAGAATTTGGCATCTAAAACTTCCAAAGCTTTCTACAAAGGAAAAAGTTGCATTATCCCCATTTTACAGATGGGGTATCAAAGGCACTAAGCGGTTAAGTGACCATATCAATGTCAACAATCACGTCAGTGGCGGAGCTAAGAATAGAACCTAGCTCTCCATGTTGAATGTACTGCACAGTTGCCTCATGGCATACATGCTGAAATATTACTATAAAGAGCAAATACCCTTGGGGATTAGCTAATCTGTATTTTCTGTTAGAATGATCCTTGAATTCTAAATCCCCAGAGATTATACAACTTCCCAGTCCATATTAATTCTCTTGATGAGGTGACTTATTTTTTTCTGTAATCCAGTAAGGTGTCAAACATTTCAGTACAATTTCCTTTAATATGGCCCCATGGTTGAAATGTAAAAAAAATAACTCCTTTATGCTGTAATAAACTGCATTCCCCACACTGAGGCAACTTGTAACCTAGAATCGAATCATAAAGCAAGATGGAAAACTCATATGAAGCGTTCTATTCATGATACTTGATACAATATCACAAGCAGACTGCATGTCTCTGTGTATAAGATAGTTCTGAATGGATTCAACTGCATATATGGTTTGGAGCTCTCTTTCATACACATATTCTGGGAACAAGAAGTGACTTTTTATGGTACCGTTCATAGCACCTGTACAAAAGCAAGAAGAAATTATGTGCTTATGATCATAACCTCAGTTATCTATTTCCCATGTAATGGTTACATAAGCAGCTGTTACATTTTAAAATCATCATGCAGACAACATGAAACATTTATTTAAGTGGTCGCACACTAGGGTGAGCTTGATTTAATCAGACGACTTCTCTCCTCATCAGAATGAAGAGTGGCACTTTCCCAGGGTCTGGAGCTCATTCACAGCCATCAAAAGCAAGTATTTTAACTGTGACAATTAAAAATGTATAGAACATGGCACAGCAATGTGTCATCTCTCTCTGAGGCCACATCCCCTAAGAGTGCGAGGGGTGGGGAGAGGTTACAAGAAGGGACTACCCCCCAAGCAAACCCTACCTTCTTAGATGATTAGTCTCCACCTGTTCCCTCCTTCCTTCCAGATGGCACTAAAATCTGCTTCTTCTGGCACAGTATGGGATTTGCTCCCCCCAGATCCTGGCTCATCCTCCCAGGAGGGTAAAGAAGCTGACAAGGAAAATGTGGTCTTCCCTGTGGAAAAGGAGAGTCCAGAGTCCTTTACCTTCCTTCCAATTGCAGTTGGAGCAAGACAAGGCCTTTCTAGGATTCACCAGTGTCCTCCACATAATTTCAAGAGCTGAACATCAATTTCCTTATCAACAAGAATTATATAGATTTCACAAATTTAATTAATTACTATCCATTAGTTTACTCACGAGACTGGAGATATACACATATATAGTCCATATATATCTCCAGTCTCATGAGTAAACTAATGGATAGTAATTAATTAAATCTGTGAAATCTATATAATTCTTGTTGATTAGGACATTCACTTTCAGCTTTTGAAATTATGTGGAGGACACTGGTGAATCCTAGAAAGGATCTCTCTCTCTCTCTCTCTCTCTCTCTCTATATATATATATATATATATATATATATATCTCCAGTCTAGTGAGTAAACTAATGGATAGTAATTAATTATATATATAGTTATATAGTTATATATATATATATAGTTCAGTAAAATGTGTTGTCTACAAATTGTGGCACATCACAAAAATCACATTTTTGTCCGTGTAATTGCCAAAGAGATTCATGTTTATAAAGCAAGACCATTTTAGCCTCATTTCCAGCCCAAAGACTAAATCCATGATTTAATATTCATGAGGATTTATTGTAATTAATGATGCTGCCAAGCTGTCAGAAATGAGTGGGTGCTTTTTTCTTTAATAATTATTTTTACCATGACTGATGTTAGTGTTGCAAATTAATTTAATTGGTTTTTAATTTACCTTCTATTTATCAAGCATATAAAGTCGAATAAACTCTTAATAAATCAACAATGTTGAGCTCAATTGCTGTTGAGAACAGACCTACATTTGCAGTAAGATTATCGCAAAGTGCCACACATGTTCAAATGCAACAGACTTCTGCCTCACCTTAAATCAAATTAGTGGTTTGCAACACAGGGCAAATGAAGTGTTTAAATTATTCTTTGCAATGGTGACTAATGGCTCAGAAGAGCAAAGGCTAATTTACTAAAGATTATGACTGATGTTTGGATAAAAATCCCAACAGTTAATTATGTCCTGATTCAGGAAAGCAGTTGAGCCTGAACTTCATTGAATATCTGTGGTGAGCCCCTTGATTTCAGTGGGGTTTCTGAGCATGTTTAAAGTGTGATGGCTTTCTTGAATAAGGGTGCTATCCCCATAGGTTAAAGTCATTCCTACTGGGTTATACATAATGACACACGTACCACCTTGTGAAGTGCACTGGGGACTGGTGTAGTTTTAAAATGTTTATTATTCTGATTTCAGCTGTGGTCCAAGCAAAAAGCAACTTTTCACCCACAAATCGATAAAACCAACTAACTGGTTTAAATACTCTTGCCAAAAGGGAATTTTAATGGGATTTCAGTAAGATGAGCATGTTAGAGCTTAGAGTCAGGGACTAATTTTTCACACCACATTAATATCCAGCGTCTTTCAGACGTGCAAGGCTTTCCACAACAGGGAATAGCCATAGATTTGAATTTAAATGGTTTTGCCATTGCCACGACTGCATTCCACTTTGTCTATCACAGCCCAGCCTTGCCTTACTTTGGTTCATTTCCTAGTAATATCCTGGGTGGCTCTCTGCAACCAGAAGCCAGCGGCTCAAACAAGGTTGTAACAATCGCATGGCCACTTACGCATGCAAACAAAAATTCTAACCACCCCCCCGCCCTCAAGATCAAGTGAAATTCTTTACTTGTGAATGGGATTTTCACTGAGAACTTGCAACAGTTATTGTAAAAACTGAAATATATAGAAGAGGAGATGGCAGAAGGACTGACAATGGGAAAGGTAGCCTGTGACCTCCACATTGTTGAGTGAAAACTATTGGTATCTTCAGTAGTTGTTACATGAGAGTTTGTGAGGGAGCATGTAATGTGCCCAGAGTTTGGCCCACTTAGCTAATACCTGCTCCAAGGGCACTTGCTTCTACTCAGCACTATAGTGGGTAGTAAGCTCTCCATCTACATTTCAGCCCAGTGTGATCTGTAATAGATAAACTATAAAAAAACCCTGAAAATCTGGATTTACATGAGAAGAGAAACCTTCACCCTAAAAGATATTGAAAGCCCCTATCCTCGATATGCGAGGGAAGACTCCTGCATGGGGCTTCACTCCTCTCTTCTTGTTCAATAGTGAGGGTGGAATTCGCACTGTTAAACAACCTGTTTAATGGAGTGTAGAAGACACACTACCATGGACCAAAAGTATATGTTGTCTCTATTTATTGTGAATTTAGTTAGAAAGGACTGTTATCAAAATGGCAAGGTGGCACGGAATAGGTAGATGACATTATTTAACTCATCCATTTTTCCTCATTAAAATTCAATGAGCTCTAAGTGGATAGGTCTGTAGACAAATCATCAATATCAAAATCGCAGATTGTAGTTATCATTAAATTTATATTCCAGGTTTTGAGAATGTCTCCAACACAAATCATGGGTATGGATTGTGAGGAAAGCAATGAAACCTTGCCGAGCAGTCAAGGGGGTAAAAGCTTAGATTGCAAATCCTGTTCCTATACCCCTGTAGGGGAATCAGTCTGGACTGGGGAGACTTTTGGCAGCAGATTTATGGCACTTTTCCACACCGTGTATTCTAGAACAACTGCTAAACTGCCAGGTCTCACGTGTAAGATTAAAGCAACTTCAGGATCCAAAGCCCTTTATTATCCTTATGCTGGAGATGGGAGCAGAGCCAGAACAGACACCTAATGACAATTCTATGCTGGTCAAAGACAGGTCCTGCCCAAGGACTATGCTCAGAGGGCTGTTTTCGTATGCTCTATGGCCCCTTTATATTACAAGGGAGACGTAAAAGGGTTTCAGATTAAACTGGAATTAGGCAGATTAGGTTGTGGGAAAGAAAGATAGCTGCAGTGCAGACATGTAGAGTAGGCTCCACAGAGATAACCTCTGGTCTTATTTGTCTCCTCATGGTTTTATTCTTTTCTGCCCTCGCATCTTTTCATCATCCATTCTTCTCCTTGTCTTTTCCTCAGTTTGGGTCTCTCTTGGTACCTCCTCCATCTTGCTAAGTGTCTCATCCCATCCATTCCTTCCCTCCTGTCCCTCTCACGCCTGGTTTGTTGCCTGTTTCCACACTTTTTGACCTGTCTATCCTGCTTCAAGGTCTTGAGCTCGCCAATGCAGGACAGGCCATCTCCGGGGAAGAACAGAGAAGTGATCACTTCAGTGCTCTTCTCAGAGTATGGACTTCCTACTGAATGCTAGTCTCTGATACTGGCCCCTTCACCTAAGTAGTCAGCAGACAAGGTCCAAACACCACCAGAAGGACTCCTTTCCCCATATCACACCAAGAATAGTACAAGCAATGGGACAACATAGCAGGCAGTACTAGTACTATTTCTTGGCTTTTTTGGGCCTATCTTGGAGTAGCAATTGTATCTAAGGGCTTGACAGTAAACAATGGATCTGTAGTGTCCAGGAAATGTACCAGGTACATTCTAGAAGAATTCCACAGTGACTAACAATCTGCATCCCACCATCAACTTATGTGTCAACTACTCCACAAGAGAGATACATTTCTTGGACACTACAGTACAAATCAAGGATGGCCTGTTCGGTACCACACTCTACCAGAAACCCACTGATCACTATACTCACCTGCAACAGCAACGAAGGGTCCTGTGGCACCTTATAGACTAACAGAAAAGTTTTGAGCATGAGCTTTTGTGAGCACAGAGCCACTTCATCAGATGCTGGTCTGTGCTTTTCGTGAGTCTGAGCTCACGAAAGCTCATGCTCAAAACTTTTCTGTTAGTCTATAAGGTGCCACAGAACCCTTCATTGCTGTTACAGATCCAGACTAACACGGCTACCCCTCTGATACTATACTTACCTAGTATCAGAGGGGTAGCCGTGTTAGTCTGGGTCTGCAAAAGCAACAAGGGGTCCTACGGCACCTTATAGACTAACAGAAATGTATGAGCATAAGCTTTTGTGGGCAAAGACCCACTTTGTCAGATGCAGGTGTACCTTACCTCATTTTAAGGTGTATACTTACCTACATGCCTCTAGCTTCCACCCTGCACACATAACTAGATCCATTGTTTATAGGCAAGCCCTTAGGTACAATTGCATTTGCTCTGATCCTACTGACAGAGACCAAAAACTACAAGATCTTTACCAAATATTCATAAACCTGCATAACCCACCAGGAGAAATAAAAAAAAACAAATAGACAGAGCCAGACGAATACCCAGAGACCAGCCCAAAAAACAGATACCCAGAGATAGTCCTCAAAAAGCCAAGAACATAACACCACTGGTCATTACCTACAGCCCCCAACTCAAACCACTGTAACACATTATTAAAGACCTACAACCTATCCTTAATCAGGATGCAACACTCCAGAAGGCCCTAGGTGACAGGCCTGTTTTCTCCTACAGACAACCTCCCAACCTTATGAGGATTCTCACCAACAATCACAGTCTATATAGCAGGAACACCAGTCCTCTAACTTTTCCTTGCAACAAAGCCTGTTGCCAGCTTTGTCCACATATCTATTCTGGAGTTACCATCACTGGACCTAATCAGGTTATTCACAGAATCACAGGCACATTCCCATGCTCGTCAACTATCATCATATATGCCATCATGTGCCAACAATGCCCAGATGCTTTGTATATTGGACAGACTTCAAACTCTTAGACAAAGAATTGATGGGCACAAAACAGACATAAAAACACTCCTGATCCACAAACTGGTCAGCTGGAATTTTAATGGAGTGGGCCATTCTGTTAATAACCTGAAGGTTTGTGTCTTACTGAAGAGGAATTTTCACAACTGATTGGAAAGAGAGGCTGCTGAACTCTTTTTTATATTCAAATTCGACACATTAACATGTGGTTTGAACCGGGATGGGAATTTTTTAGGTCATTATAGGTGTTCTTTTGTATACTTGGCTTAATGTAATTCTTGACTCCTCCTCGCCTCCACACTTTCTGCCCCTCTACTCTCTGATTTGCTCACCTTGATAATATTTTTCTGATTTGTCAACCTTGAGTACTATTTTTTGGTTCTCTGTGCCTTAAATATGGAGTCGGTTCTGATATGGCTATGGTCTGAAGAAGAGGGTCTGTCCCACAAAAGCTAGGTGCTGCTAGGGGCTGGTTCATTCCTGAGAGCTGCCCTAAAGATTGCACAGTCCCTTAGGCCCCTTCATGTCTCAAAGCTGCTAAGGAATAGCAGATGTGAAGGCCCACACAATGCCTTTACCCTCTACTCCGAAATGCCTGCTGGGTCTGAAGGAGAAGGCCCTCGCCACAGGGGATACTGTCTTTTGGAGACGCCATCATACATCTGCTTTTCTCCAGCAGGAATAATTGGTGCCTAGTGGCCATGATTGTTTCTAATTTTTATGTGGCAAGGGTCTGTAAACTTGTAAAATCCTAAATAAACAGCTTTGAAAAATCTTTGTCCTGAGAAAGTATTTAAGTGAAGATGTTTGCTGAAGAAGGATGTCTAAGAGCTCTAAGTATCAGATGTCAGAGAGGTAGCCAGGTTAGTCTGTATCTTCAAAACCAACAAGAAGTCTTGTGGCACCTTCCAGACCTGCTTCGCCAGATGCTTTGCCCACAAAAGCTTATGCTCCAAAATATCTGTTAGTCTAGAAGGTGCCACAGGACTTCTTGTTGTTTTCTAAGTATCAGACTAAGGGCATTTTCTCTGATTCATACTGAAACTCTGGATCACACATCGTGCATTTTTTTTTGCCTGTAGAACTGACCCCATGGCTGTGTCTACACTACAGGGATCTGTTGACAGAAGGTACTGGCGGAAGAGATTGTCCGACAGAACTTCTGTCAACAGATGGCGGCCACACGCAAAAGCAGATCGGAAAAGCAATCCTTTCTGTCAACAGACAGCAGACAGACTGCCAGGTTGCTCTCTCAACAGAGCAGCCACCCAGAGGTACAGCAGAACAGGTTGTGCGGTGACCTGGAAGCCTGTCAGCAGGGCCTGCCCCCCCACCCCAGTGTCCACATGGCTTTTTTGACAATGGATTCTGTCAAGAAAGGCATCCTGACTTGTGGGGGAGAGGCAGAAAGCTGTCGACAAAAGTGCCGTGTTCTGTCAATCTTCTGTTGACAGAATGCATTTTTAGTGTGGATGCTCCATGAATTTTGTTGTCAAAATTCACTAGTGTGGACATAGCTCATATGAGTGCATTTAGGATGTAGCAGCATAGCTTACAGGACAGCTCCTAAACTCCATGTACACAAAGCGGGAAGTAGCCTAGGCACGGCTGAACAGCAAGGAGAGACAAACCCCACTACCTAGACCTGACACCTGCATCAGTACCCTGTGATGGATCAGGCTTCTCAGAGGTACAGGAAGCTCTTTCTCCCAACCTTTTTAAATGGGGATGGAAGAAGGATTCAGGAGCTTGCATGATCAGGACCTTAGCCCAGCACAGAGCCTGAACTCCCCTTCAGGATCATAAAGATGTGTTGCAGAAAGATGGAAAAAAACATCTGACCTAAGTGTTAAAGAGGACTCACTTGGGTCTTACCTGGTGTAGAGACAGGATCACTCTGCTGTTTCCCAATGGATGCTGAATCAGGCTTTAAGGGGTGAGATTTTCAAGGCTATGTAGATCATCTGGATACTTGTGTCTCAATAATTGTCTTGGGAATTATGGGTTAGGATTTTCAAAAGCATCTAAGTTGGGGTGAACAAACTGTGCGGGTGGAGTGGGGGGGGCCCTAGGCCCCATCAGGAGCGTGTGAAATTTTGTAAGGGGGGGCAGGCAGCACAATTGGCTGCCATGTGTCAGGCTCATCCACCTCATTAAAATGTTGCCATATGTTACTGTTTGTATGTCTGTGTATTCACATTCATGTACTGATTAATGAAGTTTTTTTGTTACACATGCTAAAAGTTTGTTTTTTTCTTATGAATATAACCAAAATTTCCATCATTTTTTATTACCTTAGGCAGGCTGGGGGCCCTGTTAACTGCAGGGATGAAAAGTGGGGCCCAATGTAAAAAGTTTGCTCCCCCTGATCTAAGTGATGTGGCAAGGGGCCCTCTTTCTCTGGCCAGCAGGCTTCCCCTTTCGCCAGGGATTTTGGATTAACAAGTGGGTTTCTGGGTTAGGGAGCCCAGCCACTCCTGGGACTCTGTCCCCTGCTGACTAACTCTGTAAGGAGTGGTACGCATCCATTCATAAGCACTCTCTCTCCTCCACACTTCTCCTAACGGGGGAGGCTTTTAAAGACTTCCAACAGACCTGAAGTGGAGTCAGTTGACCCAGTCTGCCTGGGCCAGCTCCCTGCCAGCTGCTCCTCATTGTCTTGCAGCCCTCCACCTCTAATTAGCACACCTTTCACCCTTTTTGGGTTGCCTTTTCCCTACTCCATAGTGGCTGTCTAGCCTACCATTGTCACAGTGACTTTGGCCCACAAATCTCATTGAAAGCCAGGGGAGGTTTACAAGTCACAAGAGCGCATAAACCACTGACTCCAAACATCAAGCTTGCAATCTATGTGTTTTTGAAAACCTCAACCTGGGATCAACAAGAAGTCTTGTGGCACCTGACTTCGTGCTGTTCTCAAAGCTACAGACTAACATGGCTACCTCTCTGATACGTGTCAACCTGGGATGTATCCCCTAAATCATGTAGACACTTTTGAAAATTCCATGGTATAAGCCCTCTGGTCAATGGCCATTTGACAAAGCAAAATGTTCAAGAAGTTGTGCTAAGAGTTTCCAGCAGTGGGAGTCTGGATGAGAGGAGGTCGTTTCTTCTTCCATAACCCAGAGCTGTGAAACTCTGACCAAGCTGAATGCCTCCTTGCCCTAAGGCAGGGACGCTGACATCCAAAGGGATGTTATGTTCTCACCGACAGGCTCCATTCCAGTCTGGTGACTAGCAAGCATGCAGGCTAATTAAAAAGTAACAGCCAAAGAGAAAATACAGCCACAGTCTATTTACTCTGATTGCATATCTGTAGAGGTCTCACTTTAATTTGGGGACAGAGCAGAGGACACTATCAGCGGAGCATGTGGAGTGCCTGGCTACCTCAGAGGTTCTTTCAGTTTGTGCAAACCAGTATTTAAACTGACTTGTCAACTCCTGGAGGATGATGAAGGGATGATGAAGGGATTTGTTGTTTGAACCTACTGTACATTTTAGAAATTTTGTCCATCTGTGTGTCTGTCCATCTGTGAGTCTGTCTGTTCAAACACTCATATACAGTAAGAACTAGGACCACCAAATTTGGCGTGCGGCTTTCTCTTCACATAACTTGAAACAAAGTGGGAGTGTGAGTGTGGGTGTGCCAAAGGAAAGATGTGTGTGTGGAAGGTGATTGTTTCCCATCAGACAGAAAGAGAAGGGTGAGATAGCAGGGACAGTTAAACTCATAGATGAGCACAGGGGGCGGGGGCAGCAAACACTGCAGGGAACAGTTGCTGACTGACAGCATAGCCAAGGCACCAGCCAGACCATGCAGCCCTCCCACCCTCTGCTGGCTCTGGGGAGAAGCCAGCAACTCAGCCACACAGCTCTCCTCCGCCACCCGAGTCTGCCCCATAGAATTAAATAGAAAATATTAACCTTTCCTTGGGCCAACTTGAGGGAACATTCTGACAAATGTATCATAAAACCATTCTCTCTCTCACCACAGCTTCAACCACCACCCATCCAGCAAACTCTAAAATACTTCTGTATCAGCATCGAGACACAATGATCAGCCTCAATAGTGGAACCCTACAAAGATACTCAAGAAAAACATGGATCACCATAGTTACTTTCACAGATCTAGTAACCACACCCAAACACACCAAGACATCTGTTATTGATAGCCACACACATGCATACCACAGAGCATGCCTTGAGGAGCAAGTCTGAACTACATTCCCTGATGCATCTAAAACCTCCTTCACCAAAAGGGATGTTCCACCCAGGAGAAGTGGAAACACCCTAAAAGAGGGGCACTGGTGCCTGAATCATGGCTTCATCCCTTCTCCCAGGTCCCACTTCTGCACCACCTGTCCCCCAAGACCCTGCCTCCAGGATGCTCTTTTTTGCCCTCTCCTTCCCATAGCTCACCCTAAAAAAACAATAAAAAGTGGGAGGGCTATGGTCCCCTGCTTCCTCCTCCCCCTCCATTCTGGCATCCTTGGCTCCACCCAGGAAGTAGATTGTATGATGGAATAAGCCATCTAAATACCCCAAGGGAAGCTGTTTCAGTACAGAAAAAAAATTTCTGGTACACAACCCTTGGATTAGACACTGACATAGTACTCTGCACTAGAATCTTTATGGGTCTATTAAATAATGACAGTTCATACTCAAGGGGAACAAACACATCCTGAAAGAATTCTTTCCCCACCCACCTCTTTTGGCCTTCAATCAACACCTTAACCTTGCTAAGCACATTCTCAGAAGCATCTCCTTGCAGATCCAGACACATCAAATCAAAGCAGCACCAGACCCTGCCAGAACAACAGATGCAAAATCTGTACACATATCTCCACTGCTACGATTACCTCCACAACACACTTTTTAAGATCCTTAAGGCCCTTCACTTGCCTATCACAATACGATGTAGCTCACCCAGTGCATTAAATGCCCCAGTAACAATCATTAACCAATCGTTTGATCGTTTCCCAATCTGACATCTCAGTCATCGTCGAAGTAAGGCCTGCATGATGCCTTCAGAAGGCAACATGAGAGATTATATTTATAATTTTCTAGACACTAAAACTTAATGACAACAAAACAATTAGATTTTGAAATATTAAAACAATCTGTAAAATACCAACCCAAATGTTTTATATTACAACAAAAGTAGTGTTAATGGGTCACATCACCTTGAACAATCTCTTACAAATATAATATACATTACTTGGGTATGCTGAATAATCTATTCCACTTCATATTTAGCTGTAATGCTCAGAGTGCCAGTTCCAGACTTGAAGAAGAGCTGGGAAAGCTCAAAACAATTTGGCTCAATAAAAAATAATTGCCTGACTCACCATGTCTCTGTAACCTTTCCACAGACATTTTGAAAATTCCTACAATATTAATTAGAGACTATATTTTTGGTGTAGAAATACACAGCATGGTTCAAACACTATAAAAATGTCATCCTATGATAATTCTACACATGCATAGAACATCTATGAAAAGCTGTAATTACCCTAGAGAATGACTGGCTTGATAGCCATCGCATTCTAGAGGCCTTCTACAGCAAGAAAGATGATCCACGATTTTTTTTTTATAAGCATGCTCCTTCTGGAATCAGCCATACAACAACAAGTAGTCAGTGTAGTGAGAAGTAGTAGGGAATTGACTTCAAACAATGTGCGATTAAGCTATACAATAGGGACACCATCGTATAGACGTGTCTCTTGGAGTTCTACTTCTGGGGCAGACAGTGCTTTCACTTACATGACATTTCCACTACAGCTATGGAGGATCTGTTGGAAACCGTGTACAAGAAATACAAAACTGACAAGATTGTAGCTGAGTCCCCACGGTTTTGTTGCCTGGTTTGGGTTGTGGTTTTCTTTGTAAGATTATTTTACTAATAACTTTGGGTTTTATTGCTTATCTAAGTGACAGAATCCACTAAAGCATAATAAAAGTCTTTCTTGAGACTAATAGTGTGAGTACATCCCTGAATTTACATCTCCATAAATAATCACATCTAAACATTTGGCATACCTATTCTATGCTTCTCCACAATATATTCCAAGATATTTGGCAACCAGCACTCTAACTCATGTATCACATGCAGCTCCCCAGAAAGAATGCTTGCCTTCCAGTGACAGAATGGTCGAAGAAGAGAATGCTGGCAGGGAACAAATTCCGAGATAGAATAGTTCAGAGAGAAAGAGCAAAGACTCAGATTAGAAAGACTAACTGGGCTTTGTCTTTGACCTTCCCTGTATCCATTTGGTATTTCTTCTCTGGGAACCATTAATCCTACAAAACACTGGCTGTGTGGTTGGAAATTGCAACCTTCAAAGGGAGCAAATGTCCTCTTGTGCCAGGAATTAGAAGGTAGGATTAGCCGTATGAATGTCGTCTTTCAATCTGTGCCCTTTGGGAAAGAAGCATGGGTATAGATCAGGGGTCTACAACCCAAAGAGCAAGAAAAGCCATTTTTTTCAAATTCAGTTACAAAATAAATATTACAAGAGCCACAATGCATGTGAATATGAGCTGGTCCTTAATAAATAATGTCAGACCATATTTTTGGGAATCCTTATTTTAAAACAGCACACACACAAAGCTAGTTAGAAAGTTTAAGTTACTTTCACCCTGGATTGGAGAGATTGGTTCTATTATTTCAGCAGCAGCAGCACCAGGAGCCACAACTGACTCCTTAGAGAGCCACATATAAGCTCCAGAGCTGCAGGTTGCTGATCCCTGGTACAGCATGACATTTTTGAAAGGGCAGGACATGAAACTACTAAGTACTGCAGCCATATTAACAACCTGGGCATTTGTGGGCAAGATACAAAAAGATACAACCTAACAGCCCTTGGTGATTTTGGCCTTTGTTTTGCAATAAACAGGATGGTTGATCCAATGGGGCCTTAACATTTTGGCATCGCACAACATAAAAATGCCACCTACTAGTTAAACTAAAGTCTGGGAACACAGACACACTTCCCCTTATTTATATCTGTCTGTAAATTTCCAGATGCTCAAACCTACCTAATTAAAGCTAATGTCTTACAGAGTATGATCCATGTAGGTCTTTTGCATTACTGCTAACAATGAGTAAAGATAGAAGGGAATAGCAAATAATATATCTACTTTAGGCTTAGGTTCCAAGAATAAGATATACAATGTAGACTAACATATCCTTATAGCCTACAATACTGCATTTTAGAAGCTTAACATGAAGCCTTGCCTGAACTAAAAAGCTAGCCCTGGGCTGAACCCAAATCAATTACAGTGTGTTTGAGTCAAATAATTAACTTTTAATGAGATACGGGGGAATCCAGGCATAACTTTAACTGTTATGCGCAAAAGGCAAAGGGACTATGTCTTCTACATAGCTCTCAACACTGTACGATAGGGCTATGTCTACATGAGAAGCCTCTGTTGACAGAAGTCACTGCCAGAAGGGATCTCCCAGCAAAATTTCTGTTGGCAGATGGCATGTACGTATAAGAGCAGGTCGAAAGAGAGCAGCCAAATTGCCCAGCTCTCTCTAGACAGAACAGCTGACTGGAAGCTCTGCAAACAGAGCTGCCTGGTGAACCAGAAGGCCCCTCTGTAAACAGAAGGGCCCCAGAGCATCTACATGGCTGTTTTGTCAACAGAACGCTGTTGAAAGAGGTGTTATACCTTAACAGGGAGCAGTATAATGCTGCCAGCGGATGTGTCGGATATTGTTGACAAACTGTCAACAAAGTGCTTTTTCTGTGTAGACAGTCTGCAGGTTTTCCCTGGCAAAAGCCCAGGCTTTGCTGGGAAATGCCTCTCATGTGGATGTAGCCTAAATCTGTTAAGCCTACTCACAACCCCTGAACTTTAGGAAATAGGGAACACAGTAACACTGCAACACAGAAAACCTATTTCTCCCATCTTCTCTTATGTTGTTTATTCCATTGCCCTGCAGTATAGTCGTCAGCATTAGTGTAAACTATTGTCATTTTTACACCCACTGGCATCAATGGCTATGCACAACAGAGGACATTAGAGCAATACATTAGGACCCAGCAATCCAATTGATTTTAAAGGATTTACACACACAGCAAGTTTCTACACAACATGGATGAACACCCTATCTGTTTGAGTGATGCTGGCAAACATAATATTGCCTAGAGTTTGAAAGTAGTAAAATAAATTCTTACCAAATGTAAAACCAACAGTTTCCTAAACCTGGAGAAGAGTTCTGTGTAAGGCTGAAAGCTTCTCTTTCGCTCACCAACAAATATTACACCAGTCAATGATATTACCTCATATGTTTCATTCATCTATTCTTGGAGACTATTGATCCACATGAGATATCAGAGGGTCATATTACCTTAGAACAAAACACAGCCGGAACACAATATCACTGGATCCATCTTTACACAGGTTAGTTTAAAATCCAAGATGATGTAAGGCCAATGGCGCCAGGTCCTTGAGCAGGAGGAACCTGCAGCCTGAGGGGCTAAACTCACATGCCACTGTAGCACGAGCTAAAATCTAGCTGCCTCTCAGCTAAGACGGTGTAGCCAGACAGAGTCTCCCCCTTACAAGCCAGCTTGCTCGTTGCCCCCCCCCCACTGAGGAGCACACAGGGCACGGAAATGGCTGCTGACAGCACAGTCTTTGATGCCCTCATTGAGGCCCAGATATGCTGGCTTATCGTGACCCTGAGAAGCAGAAAGTACAGGTAGAAGGCTAACAGGCCAGACTGTCAACAAGAGGGGGGGTGAACCCTCAAGAAATCACCCCAGCTGGCATTGATCAATATGATGCACACACAATCACCCAGAAGGGGACGTGCCCCGCCCGCACAAAAGAATGTCCTGTACTCCTAAATTGTTTATCTCTTGTCTTACAAGTGCAAACTAAGTAGAAATGCCCTTGTAACAAACTGGCGTCACAAAGACAGACCAGTATGATCTGGCACCGTAGATAAGAAAGAGAATACATAACCCAAAAGGGGTATAAAAGATGGGTCCAGCAGAACTCTAACTTTGAGTGCATTCCACCAACTTCCTGCTGGTCGGGTCAGGTGATTGCCTCCCGAGGTCCACTACTGGGGACGCCCAACCTCATATTCGTCTTTCCGCGGAATTGAGTGACCGATCCGGCTTGGCTACGCTGGTATCGAGAGACGCAGAGAGGGTAAGATACACCCATGCTAGGTCTCTGACTTTTTTTTTTGTGCACAGCTAAAGAATTAGAGCTCTGTAACTAGTATCAAGATATCATTGTGTTAGATGATAACAGATATCTTTGTATTGGATTGTAACGTAACTTGTTAACACCTGTACTTTGCTAGCATATAAGAAGTAAACAATAGCCTTTTGTAACCGCGCGCTTATAACTGTAGCTTTAATAAACTTGTAACTAGTTAAGATCCAAGCCTAACTATTTTGTTAACCCTTTTGTCACTGCAACACAGCCGGCACAACAAAAGAACTTTAACCGTTTGGTTACTACAGCCTGGCCGTGGGTGAGTGTGCTAGGAGCTGCCTGCTCTAACAGTAAAAAACTGGGTTGCTTAGGACCCAGGGGAGTACTTCACCGCACATTACCTGGCCACCGGCTAACAGAATGTACAACAGACTTTGCTCTCTCATCACTGGTTTCAGTGCCACTGAAGTCAAAGATAACTCCCCCCCCCCCCCCCCCCGCATACCTTCAATGGGAACAGAAAGCAGCCCCCAAATCTTAGCAGGAAGTTTAGCTCGTATGGATAAGAGTGACAAAAATCCGTAAGATCATAAAGCTCTCAGAAGCGAAGAATTATTTGTGCCCTACACATCTGGCTCTTTCATAGCCGGACATTTGGTCTACAGCTGGACAACAGGTCCCTTTAGTGCTTTGTGGAAAACCTAGTAGGAATCTATTTGGGTAAAGGCAATGATTAATTGTTCATAATGAGAGTAGAATTTGCTTTCAGCAAGCTTATATTATTGTGAGCTACGGAAACAATTACGCTGAGCAACAAGACAAGAAGCAATTAGTAGCAGCATTTCTGTTGGCCTAGAGCAACACACACAGCTGATTGCTAACAGCAGATTAATCTCCGTTTCCCATTTTAAATTTTGACCAGGACCCAGAACACGGCCAAGATATTTACCCCTTTATCGGACTCAAATTTCAAATGGGAGGCCTAGAGTACAAGAAGATAATGAAAATAGAGAATACGGTTCCTGTTTCTTTTCCTGAGCCATTCATTCTTTATGTGCCAGGAAAAAAATGATCAAATTGCCTATTGAATTTGATGAGGACGACAAGACATTAGAATATCATCTGTGACTTCTATGGGTCACTCGTGTCATCAGTTCTGACTTCAGCACTGTCTGAGAAAAGACAATAGACCAGACATCCCATTGTTGTGCCCTGAGATGGCAAAATCTACATTCCTGAGGAATGCTCTGCCACAGAGAAGTTGTGAAACTGAACAAGGGGGAAAGAGAGCTGAAAAGCACCAGTCCCACTTGGAAAAAAAATCTGTCCCCACTTAGCTTTGCCTCTTTTACACCAACCACAAATGGATACTTTATTTTGTCCACAAGGTCTGGCTTCCAGTCTCATTATCATTCCTTACCATGGTCAATACACAGCACAGAACTGAAAAGATAATGTTCTGTGGGCAGAAAAAATGCATTTGCTAAAACTCATGAAAAGGGCAGGGCCACCTTTTCATTCATTACAACTAAAACTCCCTCTCTATCAGGCCCCACGGAGAAGTGAAAGGGCAGAAAAAGTGCTGCCTAATTTGCGTGTGAGACAAATGACTTCTGAGCTCAAATGTGTATCCTACTAACACTGTTTCTCTCATTCCTTCACCTTATTCATTCCCTCTCTCAGCCATTCCACACCTCACAGCTTGGATCTCCTCTCATGCCCTTTCAATCTTGTCCTTACTATTCCCACACAACCTCTCAGAGAGACTGTACAAAAACAGAGCCTGCATGCACACAAACAATGGCAAGGGCAGAAGGAGGAAACCCTGGAGCTACTTTCAGATCACCCAGATTATTAGCACTACGAGTGGCCTGGGGAAACAGACAGTTCCTTCTCTGTTAATTGTTCATAGTGCCTTCAAACAGAGTGCTTGGTGATGCCAACGCACAGCCTGGAGGGACTAGAGATAGGGTCCCATGGAGGGAAGAGTAATGAAAAAAAGATGAAGACTAATGGAAGTAACTGCTGAAGCTGGAGACCTCACTAGCAGTAACATCACACAAGGTGGGGGAGCCTCTGGGTGGTTTGGTCAAGGTGACAACTGGAGAATGGATCTGGAGGGAGGCAAATCTGGGGATGGTTACAGAGAACAGGGATCCAGAGAGGGTCATATAGAAGGTCTGGGTGGACCTGCCTAGAGAGGGGAGCTAACTGAGGTAGGATTGGTAGAGCTTTGAGAAGGGAATCTGCAAAGACTGAAGTGAACTCAGCATAGGTATATCATGATGGGGCTTCAGAGGACACCAATTCCTCAGAGAATGTGCGATACACTAGCTTTCAAACTTAGACATAACTCTTCTTTAAGTCTGGGAAACCAGCTCAGAGCTCTGTCTTCTCCAAAGCTCATCTCTCTCACCAACAGGAGCTCATCCAATAAATACCTCACCAACCTTGTCTCTTTTAGAAGCTCAAGACAGATTTACATACTGTAGGATTAGTGGTTTCTGTGTATACAACTATTTCTTTAATGCTATTCTATGCTGGATTACGGTTTGGCTAATATAATAAATGCATTCCTTTACTTGCACTCTCAAACTATGTCTGATATATGCTACTTTGTTATTGAATTACCTGAGTGCCCCTTCTGCAAGTGATGCTGCCTAGTAATTACCACATGCTCCAGTGTATCTCTGGGTTTTCGGTTCCTGGGGAGAAGTCAAAATGTTTTAACCCAAAGTTTAAAAGACACAAAAGAGCAAAGACATGATGGTGAAGGCAAAGTTACCAGCTATATTGTCACCAAATATATTTATATGGAAGCTGTTCACCAGAAGGGAGCAGATAACCCCAACCACATAAAGAATTAGGTTATTAAGAAAGAGTCTGAGTCTCCCACCAAAAAGCAGGCAAGAGGGTTGGGTTCTCCACAGGACAGGAAAGAGAAAACAAGAAAAAGAGGTTGAAGAGGACAAGCGGAGAGCAATGCAGGTAACAGTGAGGTAAGCTCAATGGATGCAAGAGTAGATGGTGTTCTGGTCAGAAGATGAGCAAAGGGTGTGGACAGCTGAGAATGGGAAATAAAAAATAAACAGCTGGTGACACCGACTGGCAGGTGCTTAAGAAATGGAAGAACAGCAAAAACTGAAAACGTGGAGGCACCAATTTTGGATTGTCACTTTCATTTAACCTGTTTGTGGTGGTGGCTTGTGTTGCATTTCCTTGTTACTAAATGGCACATACAGGTGTTACCAGAAATGTTTATCAGAAAAGGCCCTAGAAAATTGCCTGCAAAAGTACCTCCTCCACTATGCACACTCCACATGGCTTATTTGTTCCTAAGTGCCTGTGTCCTTCCCTTGCCTCCAGATCTATTTTATGTGCTTGCTTCAATGGCTACAACACCAATATCTAATATTAAGTCTCTAGTCAAGCAATTGTAGATCAAATGGATGACCTATGGTTGAAGAACTGTTACCTTGATTCAGCAAAACATTTTTAAGTTTATGCTTAAATCTAAGCACATACTTAATGTATTTACTAAATTGAGGTTCATTTCCTTTTACTAGTCTCCTAAAATCAACCAGTTCTCCTGTAGGCTACTTTTTTGTAATATTTTTACCATTTGCTGTCTTCTGGAAAGCTACTTATTTTCCTACAAAAAAAGTCTTTTTCCCCCTCTTTAAATTTCCCCACAGTCTGCTCCAAACTATTTCTGGTCATCCATGTGATTTGGTGAAAACATTTAATTCATTAGTGATTTCTTTAAAAAGTTCTATTTCATTTTTTATCTATGTTCATATTCATTCCCCTCCCACCACACATACTTTGGACATGGAAAACATGAGAGCAAAAAGTCATTGTTTACACCATTATGCTTTTCATCCTATAAAGCTTTTTACTATGATTGGCTTTAAAAGGTTGCTTAGGCAATTCATCATCATCATCATCAATACAAGGCACCTAAGGAAAGGACAAGGTCTGTGCTAGTGACAATACACAAGAAATGAAGCACATGGGAATGCAAGAACTACAGAACTATTGACCTAACAAATCATCTAGGCAAGGTGCTGCTGATGATACGGATGAAAGTCTGAGCTCACAGGTAGAAGCATATCTAGCTGATGAGCAAGTGGGATTCAGTAAAGATGGAAATTTTTTTACCAACCTAGAATATCTCAGCAATACGATTGCTTCTTAATCTAACTTTGTCTTTACCTCGGGGCAGTCTCTGCAACCTAATGAGCTGCACACAGCTTCGCACAGATGTCAGCAGGAGCATAATCAGAAAAGGCTGGAGTTTCACAGGTGCCAGAGAGAGACTAATCTGAAGGAGAGGGATTGATGGTGCAGTTGAGGAAATAATTTGGCAGAGGTGTGAATTTACTCATGTGAGTAACCCAATACAAATCAGTCTAATCCAGTTACTTATACTCCAGTTCATACACAACCACAGAAAGCAGTACTCTCAATTACTTTAAACTGGTTGGCATAATAAAGACAAATTGCTTTTTAAACAAAATAACCAATTAACCCTGGAGATATCAAATGTGGCAGAGGGGAAAGAAATGATTGCAGAGAAAGGAAACAATAAAATAGAGGCTCGTTTTGAAAGCATATAAGCATTTTCTCCGTAAAATATTTCTTTTAGAAATACAGGGCTTTCATCCAACCTGCTGCAAATCGCTGACACAAAGCCTGCAAAGATTACTAGTTTTGAAGTGGGTGAATGAGAATAAAAACAGCTGCTCAATTGCCTTTGTTTTATACTCCATGTAATCTCTTGATTTTCAGGAGGTGTAGGATTAACATCACAGAAAACACAAACCAACCAAGGTGTTAAGTATGAAAATCTCACTTTTACAATAGATTATCACTTTACTTTGTTTCTGATACAATCTATACCAGGTAAAAACTAAGGGGAGGAGAAATGGGTGGATCCACTAATTTAAAGAACGAGAAAAAAGCAAAGAGGAAGAACATTAGTACATGAAAATAAATTACACCTAATACAGAAATATTCTGCAATGTGATTTATGGGATTCCACTTGCAAATTAGAAGAAAATACATTGACAGAATATTGACTAAAGCTATGTCTACACCGCAGGGCTTTTGTTTCTGTTTTGTTACTCATACTGACATTCTAATATCACACAGCCACAGCATTGTAAAGGGAGCCTTTAGGTGAGCTGATAACAGCTGTGGTTTGTTCATACACATTTCTTTTCAACCTAACCTCAGGAAAATTCTCACGAGCAAGCACATCGTGAAACTTTTCCTTGCAACAAATCCCGTTGCCAACTTTGTCCACATATTTATTCTGGAGATACCATCGCTGGACCTAACCATGTTAATTATAGGACTAGAGGCTCATTTTCTGAACCTCAATGAATGTTTTATATGCCATCATGTTCCAGCAATGCCCCTCTGCTATGTATTTTGGACAAACTGGACAATCCCTTTGCCAGAGGATGATGGACACAAAGCAGATATTACATATCTGAATACACATAACCCTGTCAGCGTGCATTTCAATGGAGCGGGCCATACTGTTAAATACCTAAGAATATGTGTAACAATAACAAAGAGACTTTAACAGCAGATTAAAAAGGGAAATGTGTGAACTGCAGTTTATGCTCAAATTCAATACACTGAGCCTTAATGGAAATAGCAATTACCTCACACATCACAAAGACAGCTTCCCATTCTTTGATATTCATAGGGATCTCAGGCAGGACACTTAGTATTTTGCCTCCCTCCTCCCCACACTTCACCCCCTTGCCCCCATCAGTCTTATGTAACTGACTTGTCAATTTTTTATTTCAGTTTTTTTTGGATCTCTGTGTTATAAAACTATCAGTGCTGCACTGAGTATCTCAAGATCTGAAGAAGTAGGTCTTCCCCACGAAAACTCATCACCTAATAAATTAGTTTGTGAGTCCTTAAGGTGCTACATGACTGCTTGTTTTTTTTTCCCATTTACTGATATATACGTCATATAATCTCTCTCCATGATCCCTTCCCCATCCCATTACCTGTCTGCTGGTTTCAAATAAAGCATACAATGCATACAAAGATGCCAGGATTCTGTTAACAACTTGCTCCAATCCTTCAGGCCTCACATTCTGAGGGTACATCTATGCTACCCGGTAGATTGACCTGGTCAGAGTTGATTTTCCGGTGTTTGATTTTGCGTGTCTAGTGGGAATGCATGAAATTGAACTATCAGGGCTTGACAGTTGACCCCGTAGTTTTCACTCTCTTAGGCCACGTCTACACGTGCACACTACTTCGAAGTAGCGGCGCCAACTTCGAAATAGCGCCCGTCACGGCTACCCGTGTTGGGCGCTATTTCGAAGTTGAAAACGACGTTACGTGGCAAGACGTCAAAGTCACTAACCCCATGAGGGGATGGGAATAGTGCCCTACTTCGAAGTTGAACGTCGAAGTAGGGCACGTGTAGACGATCTGTGTCCCGCAACATCAAAATAGCGGGGTCTGCCATGGCGGCCATCACCTGAGGGGTTGAGAGACGCTCTCTCTCCAGCCCCTGCGGGGCTTGATGGTCATCGTGTGCAGCAGGCCTTAGCCCAGGGCTTCTGGCTGCTGCTGCTGCAGCTGGGGATCCATGCTGCATGCACAGGGTCTGCAACCAGTTGTCGGCTCTGTGGATCTTGTGTTGTTTAGTGCAAGTCTGTCTGGGAGGGGCCCTTTAAGGGAACGGCTTGCTGTTGAGTCCGCCCTGTGACCCTGGCTGCAGCTGTTCCTGGCACCCTTATTTCGATGTGTGCTACTTTGGCATGTAGACGTTCCCTCGCAGCGCCTATTTCAATGTGGTGCTGCCCAACATCGAAGTTGAACGTCGACGTTGCCAGCCCTGGAGGACGTGTAGACGTTATTCATCGAAATAGCTTATTTTGATGTCGCTACATCGAAATAAGCTATTTCGATGTAGCATGCACATGTAGACCTAGCCTTAAGGAGTAAGGGAGGTCGACAGAAGAGTTTTTCCCATCAACCTCCCTCAGTGAGGATGGCCAGGTAAGTCAATTGTAGATAAGTTGACTCCAGCTGTGTAACTGCTTTAACTGGAATTGTGTATCTACAATCCACTTTAAGGGCTAGGGTAGACCTGGCCTTAGAAATATCTGGAAATATATGCACTAAATATATAAATGTCATAGAATTGAAAGAGACCTCAAGAGGTAATTGAGTCCAGTCCCCTGTCCTCATGGCAGGACCTAGCACCATCCCTGACTTTTTTTTTTCCTAAATCTAACCTGTCTCAGACCCTTGAAAGGCCCCCTCATGGACTAAATTCACAACCCTGAGTTTGTAAGTAAAATGCCCTAACCACTGAGCTATTCCTGAAGGACAAAGGACAAGAACTAGAGGACAAGAGACCTGTGTTCTAGCTCTCCTATATAGTTCAGCTCTTAACCCTCTGTGTACTTCGTTTCTCAACCTAAGGAATAGAAATAAGGTGTACCTATCATTTTAAATTGGTAAGGCCCTGATCATGTCCTCATGTATCCAATTGCACAATAGTTACCTACACCACTAATGTTTGTGAAATGGGTGGAGATCCTACAACAGAAAACCCTATCTAAATACAAGATGCTGTTATGGTACAATTCAGAGTTTTCTCACATACTCTCTATGTAGATACTGAAGGTCACTTGTATGCTTGTAGAATTATTGATGCAATACAAAAGTTAACATTACTGTTACTCCAGTTAACATTATTCAAGCACTAACATATTTCCACTCAGTTTTATGAATCGCTGTTCCTTGTCTTAAGCCAATACTACCTTCACATACTGCTGCATGTGATAATTATATTTCCTGCATTCAAGTATAGGGCAATTCACTAAGAGCTGGATGCAGTTCCTCAAACTGCCATATATAAACCAAAAGGGCAGAGGTGCACTTTTCCCCATAATTCCCCCAATTGATCTTTCTCTATTCTGCTGCATTCTTGCTTGGCTTGGTAATTTTATGATAAAAATACATCAGGTTGTCTTTTTAAATACAAAGGGAGGGAAGAAAACAATTTCATTGTCGTGGATAGGAAGTGCGGGCTCTGACAACATCTGAATATCAGATGCAAATTGGGTAAAAATTACTGTAGGCTCCCAGTCAAAAACAGCCTATGGAAATAAAGATCAACTCCTCATTTTAATTGTTTGGAGACATGCAGGGGAGTGACCACACAGATTCAACAGTAACTTGCAATGGCTGCAAAACAGGGAAGAAAAGTCACCAGGTCCAACCCTACAAATGTTTAAACATTTTCCATTTCCATTGGTTTACCAAGGCTACGTCTTGCAATCGACCTGCTCAGGGTCGATCTTCCCCAGGTTTGATTTCATGCATCTGGTAGGGATGTGTCAAATCAACTTCTCAGGGTTTGCAATCAATGCTTGTACTCCTTGCAAGATGTGAGGAGTAAGGGAGGTCAATGGGAGAAACTCTTCTGTTGACTTTCTTCAGCAGGGATAGCTAAGTAAGCTGATTGCAGATACATTGATTCTATCTATGCAATTGTCATAGCTAGAGCTGCATACCTGCAGTCAACTTACTTTGCCTAGTGTAGACATAGCCTAAGAGTTAAGGGTATGTAATACGAAGCACCATTTACACCAAGTTCATTTGTTTAAAACATTTTAAGTATATGGTACCTTACACAGTGCTGTTAACATCACTTGAACATGGAATCATGCAGCTAAACTGCACACTTCCAGGACTAACACTCACAGCAGGAAAACACTATTATCAAACTTACCTTATTCTGTTCAGCTCAAGTGGCTCAAAACAATACAAACATCTCATTATAAAGCAAATTAAGGAAAGATTGTCACCTAAATTGAAAGCCTACAACACTCTCCATATATGCTTGTCTGTTACTGTCAGCTCATTTCCAAACATTGACAAACCACAAAATGAAACATAATTGATGACACACTTATATTTCCTTAAGTCTTTTGTAACTTAGTAGGATCATATTGACCATAAATAAAAGGAATGTAAAGAACCAACTAGCCAGACAATGAACCATTGTGGAAGGCTCTCGTGCCCTGCTTTCCAAGAGTCTTCATTATTCTACAAGTATCAGAGAGGTGATGAAGTGGGTCTTTGCCTTTGAAAACTTATGCTCCAAAATATCTGTAAGTCTATAAGGTGCCACAGGGCTTCATGTTATTCATCATTCTAACCAACCTTTCTACCCCAGATCTTTCACATCAGACAGAGTAAGAAAGGAGGTTTCTCTGTGTTGTGGTGGGATTATTTGACAATGTTAACTGGTGGCTAAAATGAAGTAATTGTATGAAATTAGACATAGAACAATTCATAATGTTCTACTGATGAGGTCTCATCTCTCAAGGACATTTGTAGAATCCTCATGGCTTAGTAAGAATATACTGTATATTCTACATCAATGGTATACTGCAGGTAGGGAAATCTCTTTCGGGTCCAATTCAAGTGAGCTATGTGAACCAGACACTGTAGAATTTATTCTCAGGGCTCGGCAATGGACCAGACCTTTGAGATTTGTTTTTTTGGATTTACTGTTACTGGATTATTACATTTTTTGAATCTTGTTATGTCACCCTCATGGTGTAATTTCTCTTCTAGTTTGAGAAGTGCCTTCTGGATTTTCTCCTGTCCAGAAGTCAGTATTGCTGCTCTCAAGTTTCCCTGAGCGTTCAGTGCACAGAACTCCTTTGGAATTGATTGGAGATGACATCCTACATCTCTCAGGATTTAGCTGTAACAACAAAGACAGTACAAGCCTCTGATGAGTACAGCAAATGAGTGTCCTTTGCAGACACAGGTTGGTAAGTAGTTTCCAAAAATGGTATTAAGCTATGAATGGGGAACAAGTCAGCAAATAGTAAAGACAGTTCACCTAGTACTACCACAGTTGAGTCTCCAGGAGGCTTATACTTTATTCACTTTCCTTATTGAAGTCACTGCAGCCTTGAAAAAAATCCTGAGTTCACGCAGATTAGAACTTTCTTTTGTCAGCTATAATAGGTAAATGTCTACATATTTTTAAGCAACCAGAGTAAACAGGAGCCTCACTTGCATTGATTTGGTTGCACATTCTTCACTGGCATCTGACCAAGAAGTAGACCTTCTCAGTTAGCTCTCTTGCATCCTATTAATAATGAGGCTGCCCAAGTGAAACTAAGGATTGTTGCCAAAGACTAGCCAGAAGACACAAGAGATCTGTATTGCTGTCACTGCCTGGCACAGACCTGCCATGTGACCTTCAACAAGTCATTTTTTCCGTGCTCCAGCTTTCCTACCATGAAACAGGCTTAATAGCACTTCTATTCTCCAATCCTTAATCTGTTGTCTAGTAAAATGGTCCGTGTTCTGAAGAACTATGGTCTCATTATGTACACACAGAGTGCCTAGCCCAGAAAGGTCCCCCCCCACAGTTGAAATCCCTTGGTGCTACCATATAAGACACAAATAAAAATTAGTGATATGCACAATAGATGCACACAAGGACAGCTGCAGCATGTTAGTGAGAATTTTGGTAACTAGTTCAAGTGCTAATTATTTTGCATATTCGCCTAGCCAGTTTTTTGTGCACATGAACTAGAATTACATGTACAACTGCGCATATCCTCTCAAATGCAGGTTTACATTTATACTTCTTACAGTCTCCATTTCTGGAAACTTAAGGACTTCACAGACATATTTCAGATACAGAAGCCATACTCTGTGTATGAGATTTTTCACATTTATTCAATATTAACCTAATTCCATCCTCACTGAAATTATATGGAGTTCCTTAGGAGTCTATGGAGTCCTTTGTTCAGTGGGAACAAAGTTAGGCAAATACTCACCACTTCAGAAAATCCTGCAAGAAACTATTTTTTGTTTGTAGTTTGTTTTTTTAAGCCTGAATTTAGCAAAAACAACTGCTTTCTCCAGGTATATTTTTAAAATTACACTAGAAAAAAACCACACACACACACAGAGGAACTTTGCTCTCAAATAACTCAGTCACAAATTAATCGAACATTCAGGAAATTAAACTTTTTTGTTTAATTTGTTTACTTTGAAGAGGAGAGCAAACACCTGTATAAATATAAGTGACACTTTCCAGGACTAATGAATAAATAGAAAGGGTATTACATTTCTTCAGAGATTTTTTGGCTGTTTTTTATGTGACAATACATTGCCTACTTCCCGTAAGGGGTGACTAAAAAGTAATACATACTCTAGAGGGTTAAAATAATATTACCCAGAAAAAAAATGCATGAATTGTATGTTCAATTTTACACATTGCTGGTGTCCTCAGCCACAAACCCTTGCTCAAAAAAAGTACCTAAGCCAGGCATTCTTTGCGACATCGGGATGAGAACCTGCTTCTTTATATGCCTCCTGACCTGGATACAAGACAGTCTAGTAGTTAGAGCACAAGATGGTGCATTGAGGAGGTCAAGTTCCATCTCTGGCATTGACTCACTGCGCAGCATTGGAAAAACTCACTTAGTCTGTACGGTTGACTTTGCTCATCCTCATAAGAAGTTATGAAAATGTGTAAAGGCTCAAGGAAAAAATAAATAGCGATCACATTCTATTATCTAGGAAATACCAGTGGAAAGAGGCTTTCTCACCCCATCTCTGATGTTATGGAGGAGTTTTCTGCAGCCAATTTCTGTTAGAATGGCAGAGCACTGGTTGAACACGCTCATTGTCAGACCCTAACATTTTCAAGAAGAACTGAGCTTGGAGGGTTTCTGCCTCCACAAACAACTTGCACGGAAATCCTAATGCAGAGAAGGAGATTCCAACTTTTGTGGTGGGCATGTTCTTCTCACCTAGGCCTTGAGAGCTACCAGAGACTAGCAGCAACAGAAGTAAACTCCAGCTGGACCAAACCCAAAGTGAGTTTTTCCTGCCATGTTCAGTAACAGACTTACAATCCAAAGGTAACACAATGGAAAGGAACAGACTTCCAAGACTTCTATCTTGAAATCACTCTGCTATTGTCTAGAGAAATAGAGTGCCAAATTCTTACTGTGGCTAACATTCCTTAGGGTTGGCTTTGAGGAATTAGCACATTGGTAATGCTAAACTCCTATATATCTTAAATCCCTAACCCACATTACTGAGGTCAATGGTCTGTAGGGTTCTCTGACAGATCTGCTACAGTCAGTAAATTTATTTCTTCTTAGCCCAGTACCAAATGATTCAGCATACTGTGCTGCAAAAAATCAATGAAGCCATCACTGATGCAATGGGCTGAGGCTTGCTGTTTTTGTGTCCAGAGTGCGTGTTGCTACATAGTCGTCCCTCAGCAACACAAATTCAATTCCTGAGGCGTAGTATAACAGTCTATTGATGGTGGTTATGTTTGTGTTTGGGGAGGAGGAAATTACATTAGCTAATTTTTTTTCTTCCTCAGCATGAAGCAGCATGAAGAGCTGAAAAGCAGTTTACTGAAGAGCTCATATAGATCTCTAGCGATGACAAGCCTTCAAGCACAGCCTCACCTGTACTGTAAATTTCCAAATGAAAATCATACAGGTTAGTTTAGGGATGTATGTAAGAACTTCTGTAGGTTTTCCTAATAGCTTAATCACAGTTTACCTATATAAGACCCGTTGTGAAAATACTATCTGTTTTTATTGTAGTCATGCACAAATAATCGACAGGTCATGGCAGAAGAGCAGGAAGTAAATTTATGTGTGGATTTTTTTTTACTACAGATTCTAATTTGGTGATAATGATATGCCAGCTGGTATCTTGCAACCAGAAAATGCTTATACAGCGTAACAATCTACTTTTTGCTAACTGTCCCATATTCAGATGTGAGTTATTGCAGAATTAATTGTTATTGCTTTGAATGAGCCTGTTTATTTTGAATGACATCCATGCACATTCACCTCGTCTTAACACAGTCAGAGAGTTAAAAGCCTGCTCCAGATTCACCAACAAGACATAAAGCAACTCTACAGCCTCTCAGGGGCCTCTCCTCTATCCCTCCTGTGCATGGATTTGTGACTGTGAATGCAGCATGACTTAGCAAACCAGAACATGGGTCTGGGATTCAGCAACTCTGGAGCCTAGCCTCAGCTCTGCCACTGGCCTGTTTGGTAACCTTGGGCAAGTTAATTCACCACCCTAGGCCTCTCTTTTGACATCAGCAAATGGTGCTTATGGCATTTAACTTTTACATTGTAAAAGAACATTGGTATCAATGAATGAAAAATGCTATGTAAAATCTAGAGATGGAGACCCATTGACCTCATCTACACTCTTCTTTGGCCTGTCCCACATCCTCTCAGCCCACTATGCTACAAAAAACCAATGCAGAGTCCAGTGCCACCATCTGTAAAACTGGAGCTTCTCATATGCCTGTTCCACATCCTCCCTCTGTCCAGGTCAAACCAAAACCCAAGAGAGGTGGGAAAGGATGTACTATTTGGGCACAGCGCTACTAGGGAGGCTGTGTGGACATCCCCCTATTCCCAGTCATCTTTGCTGGTGTAAATATAGGAAAAGGGAGAGTTATGGCTTTGCCTCCTCCCCACCATGTTGGGAGGAGCTAGTGAGCAATGTATTAACAGGGAGAAGTTACTGTGTTCAAGAGTGCCTGAACAGCAACTGTAACCAGCTCTTGCATGGGTGTGATGGTCCCCGCACGGCTCAGCTGTCATTCCGTGCATCGTCACAAAAGCCAGACACCATCTGGAACTTCCCACCCTCCCTTTTCATTCTTTATAAAAGGAGAAAGTGTTTGACTGGCTGTTTTATTAGCGACTGAGATGATTAGCTACACTGGCAACTTCCACTTAAGTGCCCCTCGTTCCCATGCCATGTGCCTCTTCCAATGCATCTGTATTAAGCATATACTGTGAACCAGACAGCATGAAGAGGATGTCATAGAAGTGAAAATGGAGTAATGAAAGTTTGGAGCTACTTGCACTACTACAACCTCTTGCTGCTAGGTTATAGAGACTTCTGCCTTGAAATCAGGTCTTGATACAGTTCATCCTTAAAACGACTTCCTTTGATCTATTTCTTCCTCGGCATTGATCTGTTTGCTTTTAATTTTACAGTGCTGCCTGCATATCAAATCAACGGGCACCAGTGTCATTTTTTCCAGAGACGTGTAAACAAAGAAATGCAGACAGAAAATTTTTAAAGTGTCAGTGTTCCATGTTGCTGGAACAATTAAAAACTATCAATGATTTCACCAGCAAAGAGCATGCTCTGAGATGGAACCAAAGGAATATTTGAGTATCACAGTATCTTTATGATTTAAATATCCTCTTCAGGGAGACTGACAACTGAACTTCTGCACATCTGAGTGCATGAACACCATTTTCTTTGTGTCTTCAAGCACACGGGGTAAAAATGGTCACAAGACAATAAAGGGATCTGTTTAAAAAATCCAAAAAGACATTTACAAGCAGTCTGTAAAATTGCTCTTGCAATTTTCCATACATACGTCTGTACACCTGTAGAGATTTTACTCAAGTGTTGTGTGTGTGGATGGCAAATATATATCATTTACTTTCTCTTCAAAAACTTCATTCCCCCCAAAATCTTTGTGCACAAAATCTTGTGTATGTGAAATTTCAACCGCAGCTGGCAAATCTGAGACAGTCACTTGATGGCATCCAAAATGAAATTTGGAATGAATGTGACCATTTTTCATGATTTTAATTCAGTATGTCCGCAGTTGAGAATCATGTTTTTCTGATAATACAGTCCTTAACCCTATCTTTGACAATATCTTAAATTGAAGGCTTAGAAATATTAAAAAAAATTTCACCATTTATATCATTTGCCTTATTCTCAGCTCAACATGCAGAATTAGAGCGGTGCTTAGTCAATTTCACTTTCCATTTATAGGCACCATGGTGTTGGAGTTTCCAACACTTAAAATAAATGAAACACTAAGCTAAAAGTAAAGTTGTCCTTGAATTTCTTTAATTAAAATATTTTCATAGAGCTTTATGTGGAATGACCTCTGGACTACCCGCAACATGAGCTTTTCATGCTCACACCTGGAGAGTAAAGTGTGCAAGCTGAAAATTTCTTTGGGTTAGTAAAGAGGAATATAACATGAATGCTTAAGCAGGCGGCATAAGTTTGTAAGACCTGGATGCTACAGCCAAGATTTTAATATTGGTTACAGTGTTATAGATGTGCAGGTTTAAAACTGATAAATGCCTCCCTTTCATGTGACTCTACAGGATCTCTAACAGGGAATTACAATTATTATGCCTGAATATCAACAACATACCCTAAAAGTTACAAGGAGGACATAAATAGATGTAGACTTTATGGGAAAAATATTCATACAACACACAAATCTTCAGTTATAGATCTGGCCATTAAACTTTGGTTACAGGGAATTTGATTCTGCAGAATGACAGAACTGCTTACCAACTGAACGTGTATGAGCCACAAACTCCAGCAGTTGTGGTTTTTTTGGGTCAAGAGTTATCCAAAGAGAATATTTTAAAACACAAACTCACTCAGTGTTTTAATAAATTTGAAGCTCAGCATTGACGTCTCCGAACAGAGTGTATTAACTTGGAATTTGGCTTCCTGTATACACACACCAAGATGGAATGCAGTTTGGATGTATAAAATATTCATACACAAAAAGCAATCACTCTAAAATTGGCATTAAGCACAGAAGTATAAATAACAAGACTTTTAATCACTCAGCAGAGGACTAGTAGACGATGCATCTTAAGTCATTTGTTCTCTATATCAATTCTTCAGAATGGGCAAAAGAACCTGGAGGCTGGGGAATACCTGATTTGTTTAAAATAAAACAACATCTAATACACAGAGAAGTATTCTTTGCTGTCTAAACAAGGCTTTAACCATTCTGATCTATCCCTCATTAAGGAATGAGCACCCATTACAGACTGATGAGCTTTTGCTGTTGATCCAATAAAACACTACCTCACCCACCTGGTCTTTCTAATATCCTGGGACCAACCTAGATTTGACAACCCTGAAAATAATACATGGAGACATTTAATCACTAGTTCACCCTTGCCCCATGGGCACAGCCCTCTTATCATGATCCAATACAAGAAATCTCCCTGACAGCAGAGGTGAATTTTGCTCCAAATTAAGACCACCCAGTGTCACTGAAAGATTAAGGATCTTCGTCGGTTGCAAATAGCCAGGGTCCGAGTTCAGTGAAACTTGGATTTCTAGACAGTAGATACGTTTTAAGACCTTTAACCGGTGCTTGCTTTATTGTTACATGAGAGGGTTTTAAACACTTTCCTCTAAGCTCTCTATCCCCTCCAAAAGAATTCTGCGTATTACACAACCTAATAAACCAATATGAGCTTAATAGTTCACCAATTCATTCAAACAACCCCCAGCTACAGTTACTGTCTTTTGCTTCTGCAAAGCCAATTTCACCAGTACACTTTTAGCTACTGTGTGCCATTAAAGCAAAGAAAGAAGTTATAAACCTAACTTGATTGGCTGTCAAAAGCATCTTGTAGATGAATGGTGTTCGAGCACTGGTGCAGCACAGCCAGAAAAAAACCCACAAGTCTGACCCATGTTTGTGATTTTACTGGGGATTCGTTCCCAGAGCAAAAAGGATAAAGCAAAGCTATTACTTGCATTGCATACCTCTGAGTCAGGGATCAACTCCCTCAATATGCTGGATGCAGTACCAATTCATGACAAGAAACAACATTTCCTACTGCACAGAGCAAGCAATCTCACTCTAATGTAAAACAATTTCCTAGTAACTTTCAGGGTCAACTACTCAATGTCCCTAATTATGCAGTATTGTACTGCAGGGTGAATCTGCACCACAGCTCAACTTGACAAAATCGTGAGATTCCTGAGGTGTAAACTGAGCACCACAATTTGTTCAGACCTTCCCTGCTTTCAAACTCTTTCACATCCCAAGAAAGCTCATCCGAATAAATCATTTTGTTAGTCTTTAAAGGGTCACATTTTAGCTGTTTTGTTTTGTTGGAGTACAGACTAACACGGCTACCTCTCTGTTGCTTTCGGGTTAGGCTTTTGAACTACTCAAGGTATGTTTTCCGAGGTTCAGTTTCATGTGCCTCATGAAAACACATGAAATTGAAACTATCAGAGTCAACAGTCGACCCCTGTACTCCTCCTTATCTCCAGGAGTAAGGAAGGTCGATGGGAGAGTTTCTCCCGTCAACCTGCCTCAGTGAGGATGGCCAGGAAAGTCAACTGTAGATAAGTAGATTCCAGCTACACAATTGCGTATCTACAATTGACTTTAAGATCTAGTGTAGACCTGGCTTCAGTCAAGCTGCACTTATAAAGAAGTACTAGAGAAACAATGGGTGGGCATTTGACTTTTAACTGTCCTACAAAGGAAATTATTAATGACTGTGGGTGTTACTGGTTGATTAGGAACAAACAGCCCCAGCAACACAGAAGTTCACCCCATGTGCTGTTCAGATCAATTAGTCATTCAGAAGCACCCCCCTGGGGTGAAATTATTTGGGAAGTGCTTTATGATTAGATTGTTCTGCCACATAAAGTTCAGGTTACAGGTGCTTACCTAAAGTACTATGGGCTGAAGGAAGGCTAAAAGCAGAGACCCCTGGAGCAGCAGTGGGCTGTTGCTCCCCTATTTTTCTGGCATTTGATGAGTTCATAGCACTGGCCAATCAAGAGGAAGAGAAGACCTCTAGGTAGCAGCGCAGTTACACTGTGCTTTCTCTCCACGTTTCTCTCCCTGCAGGAAACCTGCAGGGCATCAATAAGTAACTGCAGCAAAGGTTGCCCAGGAATAATAATAGTAATTTTAAAAAGCACACAGTGAGCCTGCTGCGCCCTAAGAGGAACAGTGAGAAGCCCCTGCAGTCTGATCTCAGAGCACAACCCTTTATACACTGAAGCCTTCATATGCTCAGGTCTGATTTCAAGTCTCACTTTGGCAGCACCATCATTGTCCCACAGCTGGAGAAAAATACATGCACATAAAAGCTGTAGTTAGTCTTAACCTGAGGGTGGAAGAAGTGATGCTGCTATGCAGGAGATCTGCATGAGGGTGGTGGGAAGTGGGGAGTGAGAGACTAACACAGCAGCAGACACTAGCGAAGTACTAGGGTTAGGATGCACATAAAGGAAGCTGTGGGGAGCCACATTTTTTTGGTTTGCTCTGTAGCAGTCTGGAATTAGTATTTTTCCACTGCCGCTCTTACAACTACTACTAAACTTCTGTGTCTTTGGAATTCTCTCTTTTCCAATGCTATTAAAATCACTAATTAGAGATAGCAAAGATGCTTAAAAAGAGATTAAGTAAATGGTCACGCTTGTTTACTCTATTCCTTTTACATCTTAAAAAATACCTCTCTGTTCCCAAAGTAATAATTTAGCACATTGGTTCCCTACATTTGGTTATAAAAAGCCAATTAAATGGCTGGACAAATCTGGATAGCACTTCTCTCTTTTTGTTTAACATAGGCCATGCTTCTTTAAAGGCCAATAGCTACACAAGGCACTGAGACTCAGTGATCAGCTGTTCCTTCCCTAGACAGTAGAGTCCATTCTTGGAAGACCCAGTTCTGCAGACTTGGGTAGAAGGTACAGAGTGGATTCTTAAACCAAGCTCGGCCTCCATCAGAATGTAAATGCAGGGAAACCTTTGGAAATGTTCAACCATTGGTTATGAAAAGCCAATTATATGGTTGGACAAATTTGGATAGCACATCTCTCTTCTTGTTTAAGATAGCAGTTCAGTGGCAGAACCAGGAATAGAAAAGAAGCATTTCAACACCCATTCTAGCACCTCCTAGAAAAGCATTGTTAGGATACCATCTAGACCATCTATTTTAATATGATTATGCCTATGCTCCTGCTCTGCTAAGTGGTATTTAGAAACTGTGGTAGCACTTTGGATCCTTCTTAAATCCGTGAACTAATGATGGATTGAGTGTGATGACTTTGCTGGGGGTTAATGGCTTACTCAGCAGAGCAGAGACAGCCACATGGACAGCTCCATCACTGCACAACATGTGACAAGGCTCTGGTAGTACACAAGGTGGCTCCCAGGATTACTTACTGTAAATGGTGCCTTTCATCTATAAGTAACCGGGTCAAACGAAGTCTCAGGCCTCAGTCTGCAGGGAAAGATCCACAACACACATGGGATGGTGATCACTTAAGTGAGAGTGTATGTGGGTGAAGTGATCTGCCAGCACGGATCATCCATTCATCATCCATGTAACAGTCACCAGGTGGCCTACATGAAGCAAATTCATGGTATCAATCTACTTCCTGGCAGACTACTATGGCACCACACATCTTGTTTTCTTAATTGACAAGGGTCCAAAGAGTGACCCCTCAAGAATATGGCTGAGGGATGTTATCAGGCATATGGGAGGGCATAGCATTGCACACCAGGCTAAAATTAATTACATACCACATTAATATTATACTAGTATAGCTTTAAATTACATTATAGCTGTGTCTACACATGCACGCTACTTCGAAGTAGCGGCACTAACTTCGAAATAGCGCCCGTCGCGGCTACACGCGTCGGGCGCTATTTCGAAGTTAACTTCGGCATTAGGCGGCGAGACGTCGAAGTCGCTAACCTCATGAGGGGATTGGAATAGCGCCCTACTTCGACGTTCAACGTCGAAGTAGGGACCGTGTAGACGATCCGCGTCCTGCAACGTCGAAATTGCCTGGTCCTCCATGGCGGCCATCAGCTGGGGGGTTGAGAGATGCTCTCTCTCCAGCCCCTGCGGGGCTCTATGGTCACCGTGGGCAGCAGCCCTTAGCCCAGGGCTTCTGGCTGCTGCTGCGGCAGCTGGGGATCCATGCTGCAGGCACAGGGTCTGCAACCAGTTGTAGGCTCTGTGTATCTTGTGTTGTATAGTGCAACTGTGTCTGGGAGGGGCCCTTTAAGGGAGCGGCTTGCTGTTGAGTCCGCCCTGTGACCCTGTCTGCAGCTGTGCCTGGCACCCTTATTTCGATGTGTGCTACTTTGGCGTGTAGACGTTCCCTCGCAGCGCCTATTTCGATGTGGTGCCGCGCAACGTCAAAGTTGAACATCGACATTGCCAGCCCTGGAGGACGTGTAGACGTTATTCATCGAAATAGCCTATTTCGATGTTGCTACATCGAAATAAGCTATTTCGATGTAGGCTTCACGTGTAGACGTAGCCTATGTGCGCTCATGTCTAGGGATGTACATCCCTCAAGGCTCTGCAACACTAAATGTAGCTTTTGGCCTAAGAGACTATAAAGCCTGTCGAAAGCAAGACTCCATTCTGTGCCTTATTGCACCTTAGGGACTAACACATTTATCAGCTGTCATGGGGAAAGCGGCCACCCCCTCTGAGACTTTATTTCTGTGTTCTAAAGTCTAACACTAACCTAGGCAACTGGTTGGTTTAAAACGCAGTATCTTAACTGGAAATAAGGGAAGGTTCAGAACAACAAGTTAAGGAATGCTACAAGCTGGTGGATTGAATTTTAAGTGGCAGGTAAAGAACTGTCAAACTTGTGATCTACTATGCTATAAATCAAGGATCTCAACGGTGTTCCCTGTAAGCGGAATGCTTATGTGGCTGCTCAGGAGGGATGCCGCCCAGGTGATTAGCAAAACATCCACCACCAGGTTTTTGTTTTTACTGGTGATGCACCTTTGCATATTGCTGAGTTCACACAGAAAAAAATAATCTGCACATGGATGAGAAAGATTAGAAGGATCATTGGTTATCAAGCTATTTACTATGATGGGCTGCATATGGCACACTCTATGTGCAATGTGAGCGGCAAACATGCAATATACATGCTACCTGTGTGAGAATGTCACACGGGCCTGTGAGCTACAGGCTGAGAATCACTGCTATAAATATAAGGGGGTTTGGTATTGTATTTAAAGGTGAACTGAACATGCTGTAACAACTAACTTCCTGGAAGCACTTGTGATGTATAACTCTTTCTTTCCTTTACACCAAACTGTTTTATTTTATTTTATTTTTTTTTGAAGACAACAAATTTAGCTGAGCTTGGTAATTAGGTCTTTTGAACATCATTGATATTGAGCTAGAAGTGTAGTTAAAATCAATTCCCTGTACTTTAAGCAATGTAGTTATTGCGTGTGCCGTATTTCCTCAGTGGATAAACAGAACAATTTGAGAACCAGCATTGTCATTTCAGCATCATTTAAAAGCATAATTTTCCACATTATTGGTGGCAGGGAGGATTAAAATAAAGCCCGCAGAGATGTTCAGCATTTCTTAGCAATGAATTTCCAACATTAACTCATGCAAGTAGATGGGGAAGACACAGGATGACAAACCCAGATCACTGAAGGGACTTTATGCCATTAGATTTTTTCCCATTTCTATAAATTAATCTATCCCAGACTCATGTCTCCATAAAGGCTTCACTGCATGTCAGTATAACCAGCACTACAACAATAATTTTCTGCTGAATGAGCTGGACCACCACCGCAACTGCTCTGAGTTATAGATATGTATAAAGGGGGGAAAAATCACGTCAGGTTAGAGGTTATATTTGAGCAGTGCCTTTTTTTGGAGAGAATAAAAGGAGCTGGTACTGAGCTGATTCCTCACCACAAGGCTGCTGGGGTCCTTCCCACCACCTTGCTGGGGATCCCACAGCTGTGTCTGCTGAGATGTCAGTACGCTATACAGCACAGAAGAAGCACGGTATTAGGCAAGAGGTTGGAGGCAATGAGGCAAGGGGTTGGAGAAAAACAGAGACCTCTCAAATACAGTTGTAATGTTGCATCATGGGACAAAGAGGCAAATAGCAAGCAGTGGTATGGTCTAGTAGACAGGACATTGCACAGAGGCACATAAGCCTGGGGCTCTACCCCCTGCTTCTCCTGAATGTGTTGTTTCAGCTTAAGGAGGTGGTTTCATCCCTTGGTGCCCCACTCTTTGTTGATCTTCGCCTGTGGGACAGGTAGGGTCTCTCACCCTATGTTCAGGCAGTCCCTTGGCACAAGGGAGTCAGAATTAATACATAAATAATATTTGTGAGCTACAGCATTAGCATAATATAATGTGCTGCCTCTCTTACGAGACATGGATCCCAGAGGCAATACTCAAAGCATGATTAAAAGGGATCAGAACTCTCACCTGCTGCAATGCAGTCGTGCAACGCACTGGTGGCTTTAAATTGCACACTGAGTAGCGCGGCTGATGCCTCAGTGATCTAACTTAACCCTCCAGAGGCCCTTCCCTCCCTCATTCACATTGAATGTCATTTCTTTGGCCCTCTACACCCCTGCTTCATTATTTTGGTTCCAGTGACAAATCCTCACTACCTGAAATGTTCAGCTATACTGTTCAGTAAAAGATTGGCAGGTTAAGTCCTGCATATTTCTGCACCCTGTGTGTTCCGGTTGAAACCAAGCGGTGTGGAACTCAAATCTGTTTCTAGGAAAGGCATGATACAAACTGGAGTTCACAACATGGTGGAACTATATCCTCATCATAGCTGATATGTGTTATAACTGTTCATTGTATGCTGACCCCTTGAGCGGCCACCCAGGAGAGATTCAGGGGCCACCCAGCTGGTACCAGAGCACCCACACCCACCAGCTTGTGTTTGTATGGTTGTGCACAGCAACACATGCCTTAGCACACAAAAGAAAATTTATTCTGCCCATGGATGGCACAAATTAGAGGGAACACTGTTTATGACTCGTTTTCTGGGTACTGCACCTTTATATGGGGAGACAATGCCTTCTCTCTGATGGAAAGGCAGCTGCCACTTTGTGATCAGACAGAGCCTGCTGTCACAGCAGGGTGACATTTTTCAGACAAACATTTTATTGGAGGAACAAATGCCGGTTTTGTTTTGTTGAGGCTATTTGAGAAATTGACATGGAGAGTGTTGGCTGCTATCAAATCACCCCTTGCTCTTCTCTTCTGCAAACTAAATAAGCCCAGATCCCTGAGCCTCTTCTCGTAGGTCATGTGCTCCAGCCCCCTAATCATTTTGGTTGTGCTCCACTGGACCCTCTCCAATGCCGCAACATTAAATGAGCCCAAATTCTAGTGAGTGACAAGGAAAGGAGGTGAATGCATCATTCATGCATCTCAGTAAGCAACCTATTCAGAGAGGGTTCAGGCACCATTTCCAAAGTTTATTTGAAAATGCGTAAAGGTGAAAATACTCCAATATGGAAAACAAGGAAATAAATAGGAGTGATGCAACCCAGTTGTAAGTGGTACCTGTTGCTCCCATTGGAAGTTAATATGTGTTGCACATGTTCTGCATCTCTGAGAATGAGACAGAAATCCATGTTTAAAGTCCACCAAGGGGAAAAATGTGCTGAACTCCAAAGATGCTGCATTGTAGAGGCAGAGACCATCCATTACTGCCCGTAAGCATCATGAAGGTGGAGCTGAGGCAGTAAAAGTCAGGACTTGACAAATCAAATCAAACAACCAAGGTAGAAGTGCTGACAGAATTTCTCTCTTAAGATCCAACATGTACAGGCAGTTCAATATTGGAAAAAAATCAGATTAATGTTAACCATGCATTTTTCATGAGTAAGGCTTTTGACCCATAGTTGGCAGGCAGATTCTTTTTTGGAACATAAAATATATGACACTACTTAAAAGGGCTGCTGAGCTTTGAAGAAAATGAGTCTAGATTAAAGGGCCAGATCCCTGCAGGCTCTGCCTCGGAGTATTATTTTTTTCAGATCTTGTTTTAAAAAGGCTTGACTTGCAGAACTTTACCAATCTCTCTCTGTTTCACTAGTCCTCTTCTGCACAAAGTCCTCTCCAACACCACTGCTTCAAATCAGACATTAATCAAGAGCCTTGGATGAAAGAGAGATTGTTCTGCAAAGCACCATTCCTGTAGGAGCCTCTCTACTCAGCATAACGTACTTTCTGAGTACTGTATCCTTTGCACAAACACACATGAACCTTCAGATCCACTGCCACACAAAATCATACCCATTAGCACACGCTTGTGCTTCCTTCCCACCCAATTATTTGTTCAGGAGGTGGGGGAGTCATTCAGAGGTACATGATACCTCACATTCAGCCCAGACTTCACTTTTCCTTGCTGTCGTATCCTTCAGATGAGAGTTCAGAATAAACTTGGATCCATTCCAAAAGAAAGATATATTACATTTGTGCGATGCAGAACTGCTGGTTATTTCAAGGCATGGCTGTGTATACAGGAACATCCAGATGCCTCAGAGTTTATAACTTAGATGTCTCACTGTCCTAAAAGCAATTTAGAACAGATTTTCCATTAACTTAGGTCAGGCACCCTCAGCTGTCCTGTGGCTACAGGCAACCCTTCTGGGTTTTCCACATCCTATATTACCCTTTAAACTTTTCGGGATTTGTCATCATTAGCTGCCTGTCAAATACCATGAATCCTGGAATGTTACATTTCAAACTTTTTTTAAAAAAAGACCTAAGTTGAATTCAGTGGAATTCAACCTGTATGTCAGGAAAACTGCAAAACTGGGGAGACTCTGGGACACCATGGGTGTGTCTACACTTGCATTCCTCTTTCAAAAGAGGTATGCAAATGAGGTAAATGAAAGACAGCAAATGAGGTATAAATTTGCATATTCTAATTTTGAAAGAGCTTCTTTTGAAAGAAGAAAGCCAGTGTAGACGCTGCACTTTCGAAAGTAAACCCCACCTTCAAAAGAATCCTTCTTTCCATTAAGTAAAGGGAAGAAGGATTCTTTCGAAAATGGCTTTACTTTCGAAAGAGCAGCGGCTACACTGACATTCTTCTTTCGAAAGAAGTTCTTTTGAAATTAGAACATGCAAATGAGCTGCCAAATATGCAAATTTATACCTCATTTGCATTTTAGATTTACTTTATTTGCATACCTCTTTTGAAAGAGGAATGCAAGTGTAGACACACCCTATAAGCTAGATTTAAAATTATTATTAAGCTTGCTGGTGTTGACATGCTCCATATGCTTTGGAGCTGCAGCAAAATAGTGGCAGGGCAGGGGAGGGCCAGGGACAGTAGCCACGTCCTAGACCTCACTCAAGCAAACTGTCATATGGCAATTATTCAGGTCCTGATAAGGTCAAGTGATTTAAGCTTCATACTAATCAGCTCAGTGTGACAATCAGTTGAGAATCTCCAACTTCTGATAGCAATTCATAGGTTCAGTGAATAAACTAGGCAGAGAGAGAGAGATGTGGGTTGGATAATCTTCTTACAACCCAGCTGTGACCAGGCCCGCCGATGTGGCGGAGGATGAGAATCGCCCCAGGTCCTGGCAATTCAAAGGGGTTCTGGGATCCCAGCCACCGCCACTGCAACAGAGCTGCATGCCCTTTCAATTGCCACAGAAGCACGGCACCAGGATCTCTGCACAGCTCTGAAGCGTTAACCTCGCTTGGTGCTTTAACATCCCCTTTCAAGTACAGAGTTGAGTAAAGTGCAAACTTATCGAAGTCAAGCTGTTCAGAGTTAAGGTAGCTCAGGCCATGCCCCTGAGTAGCCTGTTAATGCACACGCCTTTACAGTGAGGCCTGGACAGAAGGGGTGGAGCCTAAGGCATTAAGCCCTCAGCACGTCCTGGACCTGGACTGTCCCCAGCCATGCACAGTAGGGCACTTGCGGTACTTCAAAGGGGACCGGAGCAACTGCCTCCTTTAGTCCACCCCCACCCCCATCCCCACCCCACCCCCTAGCAGTGGGCCCGCACCTTTGCTTGGTCAACCACACAGCTGCTGAAATATAAGAACTTTCCACCTCATCTCCTTTTACAGCCCATTCACACTCACCAGCAGGATTCCATCCAACATGAATAAAAGGACCCCAGAAAAGGTTCATCCATGCCACCTGCCCTCTATGCTCTGAGTAATACACACATAGCACATATCCACAGCATTGCAAGACTCAGGAGGCTACAGATCCCACTGTCCATTCACATAGAGCAAGAAGATGTGTACAATGTAAGAATCACTGCAGAGTCTTTTAAAACTCCTCTACACTAGCCCAATCTATATATCCATTTACCAGTCATCATTCACGTAATAGAATCTGCTCACATTCCACCTCCTGGCTGACAATGTCCATTGTCAAAAAAAAAAAAAAAAGCCCCGGGCTGTGCTGCTGACATAACATGGGCAACTCTGCAATGAAATGGTGCATGTTGCATCTTTTTTTTCCCTGTGCACATTTGAAATCTCCTCACATCACTATAACAGCTCTGTCACACATGTTCCTCAATGCAATCCAAACACCCTTTACAGTCTATGGATTATAAAGCAGGGAAGTGGGAGAGAAGGAAGGAGGGGAAAAATGGGAGAATTACCCACCATCAGTAGGCCCACCACATGTAGCAAATTAAGTTGGATGTGTCCTATTCTGGAGAACAGCAAAAGATGGCGAAATTGCCCTTGTAATGCATAAGATAGTTGAGATCTCTTTTAAGGCCTAATTTAAATGTGTTAAATTTGCAAATGAATTCCTATTCAAATGTCTCCCTCTGTAATCTTGTTTCAAAAATTATGTTATAGAAGAATGGCTACATTTAGATCCATTAATGTCTGGATAAAGAAAAACTTAACAATTTACGCATTCCTTTCCAAAAAAGCTGCCAGGAGAACTCATTCCCAAGCAAACTCTCCACATAATCCAAACACAAGGGTAAGAGAGTTCAGAAGAAATAGTATGAACTATTCAATACCTCATTTGAATGGATCAGATGTCCTGATATCAGGGAGCTTTGTCATAGATACAGAAGTATATCTCCCCTTCAAAAAAAAAGTGTCCACGATTTCCACACTTATCTGGTCATCCAAACCTCATCTCTTTCCATAGGTGAGCAAAACTGCCAAACATCTCCATGGAAGGAACAGTTGTTAGGCCCAGATTCTCCTAAGGTCTATTCAAAGCAAAAGCTTTAGTCATGCGATGTCATGATTTCACATGGGCCCTGCATGGTCACAGGCATCCTCTCCTTCATGGAACAACTTGCACAATCAGGGACTTCATCACTCAGATTGTGCTAGAAATCTCACAAGTGCAGCTTGGCAAAACATTTCATGAAAAGTTCTTTTTCTTTGAAAAATGTATATTTGTGTCAACTGCAACAAGTCACAAATTTGGATTTATTTTGGAAAAAAATTCCTCAGTAAAAATATTCAGCACAAACAAAAAAGTTTGTTTTGGGAATTTCCCTCCGTTTCTTTCTTTTTTTTTTAAAAAAAAAAAGAGAAGTCAAAATTGAAAAGAAGGGAAGGAGACTCTGGAGGAATTCCACCAGGACTTCAACAACTTCCACCCCTACATCAAGCTCAGCCTGGACCAATCTACACAGGAGATCCACTTCCTTGACACATCAGTACCACCCTGTACCGTAAACCCACTGACCACTACGCCTACCTTCATGCCTCCAGCTTCCATTCCAGACACACCCCACGATCCATCGTTTACAGCCAAGCACTTAGATATAACCGCATTTGTTCCAACCCCTCCGACAGAGACAAACACCTACAGGATCTGCACCAAGCATTCTTGAGACTGCAATACCCACCTGAGGAAGTGAGGAAACAAATCAACAGAGCCAGACGTGTGCCACGAAGCCTCCTACTACATACAGGACAAGCCCAAGAGAGAAACCAACAGAACACCACTAGCCATCACCTACAGTCCTCAGCTAAAACCTCTACAGCGCATCATCAGGGATCTACAACCCATCCTGGACAATGATCCCACACTTTCACAGGCCTTGGGAGGCAGACCTATCATTGCTCACAGACAACCTGCCAAACTAAAACAAATCCTAACAAGCAACTATACACTGCACCACAGTCACTCTATCTCAGGGACCCATCCATGCAACAAACCTCGTTGCCAGCTCTGCCCACATATACACACCAACAACACCATTACAGGACCTACCCGGATCAGCCACACCATCGTGGGCTCATTCAGCTGCACATCTACCAATGTAATTTATGCCATCATGTGCCAGCAATGCCCCTCTGCCATATACATCGGACAAACTGGACAGTCTCTACGTAAAAGAATAAATGCACACAAATCAGACATCAGAAATGGCAATATACAAAAACCCATAGGAGAGCACTTCAATCTCCCAGGACACACAGTAGCAGATTTAAAAGTAGCTATCCTGCAGCAAAGAAATTTCAAGAACAGACTCCAAAGAGGAATTGCTGAGCTACAATTCATCTGCAAATTCAATACCCTCAGCTCAGGATTAAACAAAGACTGTGAATGGCTGGCTAAATACAAAAGCAGCTTCCCCTCTCTTGGAGTTCACACCTCCAGATCTACTGATGACAATACAACTCAGCCTGCCTGACTGAGCTAACCTCGTTATCCCCAGCCTTGCTCTGGCCTATTTATACCTGGCCTTGCAGATTTCCAGGACCAGCATCTGAAGAAGTGAGTTAACTCACGAAAGCTCATGCTCTAAACTTTCTTGTAACAAAGACACCGTCCTTGGAATCAAGCCAAAATGCTACCTTTGGTCAGTGCCAAATGAGGCTGGACATGGATCAATGTCTTATTAGTGACTGCTCCTCCTTTTATTACCAACAATCTTTAAGCCTTGAATAAAAGCCACGACTGTCCCTATGCATCCTTTCCCTTGTGAGTTAGAGCTCGTGGATCTGCATACATTTGGAGGACAGGGTTTCTTTGTGGGTTGCCATACTCTAAGTGGATTGATAATAGGACCCAATTAATGGGAATTGGGACTGAGGGAGTGAAAGACACAACTGATTTGTGTCCCCAGCAGCGGTATAATGTTGTCTTTGCCCTTATTTGGCCTCCACGCAAGAGTGAAATCAATCACCTCTGTCACCTCTTCCAAGGGCATTTTTCTTTTGCAATCACATTGGAAGTTCTGTCATAAGCTCCAAAAGAATTCTGCTGTTAACTTCGTAGGCAATATTATCTTTGCAGTGGATTTCATCTCCCAGCGGTGAAGACACAGCTCAAAGACATCTTATTAATTGTGTGAGGTGTGTGTAATAAGCAAATAAAAAGCCTGCACTAGAGGGTTTCACATTGAAAGTCAATTTATTGCTCTGAGGAATGCAAAATCAATGCTGTTATTTATGGATGACACACACATTTTTATTAAGTTGTGTGAAAAAGGAATTTCTAGAAGGAAAAAAAGATGGCGTTTTAATTTCTTTCAACAATCTCAGCACTGGAGAGACACTGGAAAAAAAAACATTGTGACTTTTGTTCTCCTGACCCAGCAGAATGGACAGTGCCCTATAATATACTTTTGTCAATGTTTTCAGCCCTTTTCTTGGAGAAACTTGGCACTGAACTAGAAACAAATCCCAGACTAAGTGTTTCCTGGAGAATTAGATGATGATTTTCCCTCTCTGTGTAACAAACGTTGTGGCAACTGTGAAACAAGGCATGCAACTTGTATGTAACTGAAGAGGCATCAAGCTAAATTTACAAAACCCAGTATCTTTTCCATTACGTAATCCAAAGCAAAGCACTCTACTCCACTGCTCAAAAATAGAATTACTAACATCATACTTTGCTAAAATTGGTACTTGCTCAACTGCAGGATTCTATTCCAGCACAGCAGCCAAAGGAGAAAAATATGGTGCTACCACTGCCAGAAACCAGTGCCCTGACCCAGTAGTTCTGGTTGGCTGTGCAGCTGTATCATCCTCAGCCCTGTCCCCAACTCTTTCACTCAGCAGTGCTTCCAGGTCTGGATCCTACAGCTCTGCTGGTGGAGGGCCTGAGGCAGTACAGCACAGAGTTGGGAGGCCTGCCAGCCCCGGCACTGCTTCCTGGAAGTGACAGTACTCCATTCTTCTCCTTTAGCTGCTGCAGCTCCTGGGAGCAGCTCCCTGTAGTGCAGCAGATTACCATTTTCATTTGTGGAGTCACAACAAACAAGCAGACCTGTAGCACCTTAAAAACTAACATTTTTAATTCTTAGGTAATGAGCTCATAACACGGTTACCCTTCTGAGGCAGAGACTATCTTTGTATACCTGCATCTGCAAATAGAAATTTGTATTGCTCAGGGCTTTGTCTGGAAGCAATGATCACCCAAAGAGTCTCAAACTGCCCCTCCTGTTTCTGCTTGCTTTTTTTCCAACAAACTGTATAGCACTTACCCATTTACCTGTCCAGGATGTGGAAGCAAGCTTTTATTTATAGGGTTGGGCTGTGGAGTTGCTAACCAAATCATCTGAGAAACTCACATTAACATATTATATTTGGTTAATGGGTTTGTCCCCACAAACCCTCTAAAACGAAAGGGAAAATGTCAACCCAGTTTTGCAGATTAAATTATGAGCACAAGATTAGCTGGGAAGTTTATGACACACAGGAATAGAACTCAGACCTTCTGATATAAATGCTTTATCTGCAAGACTTGTTCTTCATTTCTTAGTGAACTGCAGTAAAACCCATCCATAATGAGTTCTTTTCCTTTTTTTGGATTAGGTCAGTCATAATCCCAACACAAAAACACTGCAAAACAAAACACAGAGTTAGGGTTTGTCTACGTGATTAGTTCATGGAAAATTATGGCCCAAATTTACCCCTCACTAGCCTGTGGTTTTGTGAACCTTGAAGCCAAAAACTCAATTCCCCAGAGTACTTTACTGAATTTTGTATTAAGTAGACAATATCCCAGTAGCTGGGTGTGTGAAAAGCTGAAGGGAGATGAACACTAGTTGGTAGATTTTTGCTCATTTGGAACCTTTCACTTCCCTCAGTGTTTGTAAAAAAAAAAAAAAAGATTAACAACATGAGCGAAAGTTCAGCATGTGACCTTCAATTTAGTTTGATTCATTCTCAGGTATTGAAATAAAACATGCATCTTGAACGCTTAAGATACAACGTTACTTTCAAACCAACGCAACACTATCTTTCTTCCTGTCTTTAAGTTAAGAATTTATTAGACAGATGAACTGTGAAGGGGACATGAAATCTAGGCATGGGAAAGAACATATTATAGCAAGGTGTGACTAAACTCTTCCTTAAGTACCAGTAGGTAGCACAATGTCAGCCAGGAAGCGCCAATTCAGATAGGCCCTTGAGCTCAAAGAGAAACAGCCTCCCCACAAAGTAGACAAAGCACTGCACAGGTACCAAGGAGATTTGGGTTCTATTCCTGGATCTGTCACAGGTTGGTTGAGTGATCTTGGGCAAAACACTTCACTCCAAGCCTGCCTGAGGGTTGCACCTGTAAAACAGAGATACTGACTTCCTTTGTAAAGTGCTTCAAGATCTAAAGGTGAGACATACTTTAAAAGACCTAGGTATCATTACAGGTTGAAACTCTCTAATCCATCACCCTCGGGACCTGACTGGTGCTGGACAAGTCAATTTGTCAGACCAGAGGAGGTCAATATTGTCAACAGCATTACTAACACTTCCACTGCTTCCTGGGCTCTTACAAGACAATTAGGGGTAAATTACAGCTAAATAACAGCACACAACACCGAGAGCCAGGACTGGTGGCTGTAAACAAACTTTATGGGACCACAAGAAACTTGGTCACGCACATAAGTGGTCATCCAGCTAACTAAAATAATGTCAGATTACAGATGTTGCTGGACAATAGAGATCGGGATTATAGAGTTTCAATTTATATTAGTATGTACAAGTCCTGATTCTCCTCTCACTCATACCAACATAATGAGGAGTAATGCTGCTGAAGGCCATGGGCAGAAAAACTCTGGTGTGGAATCAAAGAGATGTCAGATCCCAGGAAAGTCACGCATTTTCATTTCATCTCTGATGTGATGTATGATGGATATTCAGGGTGGACCCAATCCTGAAAGAAGACAAACACCTCCAACTCTTTCAGAACAGCAAATTTTAGATCACCCAGAAATGAATTCTTAATGAGAGAGCAACATCTCTACGCACAGTAAGATCATTGTCACAAAGATATCTTTCCATTACATGAACTATTATCAAAACAGTGGGGGCAAAATTTCCAAACCTGGGCTTCTGAGTGATTATCACCTATATTTATGCACAGAAATACATGGCTTGATTTTCAGAAGTGCAGAGTACCCCACAGCACCCAGGGAAATTATGAGTGCTCAGAAACTCTGAAAACCAAATCATTTATTTGGATATTTAGCATGACCCATCTAGGTTACAAATGTTGGAGCACAGTTGATCCAGACACGTCTGTGCTTATGGCATTTTCCCCCCCTCTCCTTCAACTAAGTGATCTTTTTCAAGTTGCCTGAATGTTCCTTGAACAACTGCCATAGGTTTACCTTTTCTTTATCCAGTCTATTAATGTGTTTGAAATGGGAGGGGAGAAGCTAATAACTTTACAGGTCTTCATGAATCCCTGAACAACTGCTCTCATTTCACAGCTCACTGACTTTTCAGATGCATTAGGAGAACTCCCGTAAATAAGCTGCAATGCTTACTAAAAAGGCTTTGCCACACAGACTTGAGATGTTCAGTATCAGAACGATTCTTAAGGAGAGTCAGCTGGACAGATGGGCAGTTCTTACCAACCTGAGCCATTTCTTTCCTCCTGCATACTATCCCCTTTATAGTTCAGCAACAGATGACTTAGGGTATGTCTACAGTGTAGATTTATTTCAAAATAAACTATTCTGGAAGAGGTTATGTCAGAATAATGCTGCTACACACAAAACTGCATTTTGAAATACCACTTAGCGATTTCTTAATACAGTGTCTATACACACAGAGCCTATTTTGAAATAGGCCCATTAGACGCACTATGGGTTATCTAGAAATAGGCCCTGTTCACTGTGGCTACATCTACACTAGCATCCCTCTTTTGAAAGAGTCATGCAAATGAAGGAAATCAAAAACAGGAAGAGGGGTTCTTAGGAAGAAGGGTTCTTTCAAAGATAGGGATTACTTTCAAAAGAGCTGTGTCTACACTGCTTTTCTTCTTTTGAAAGAAGCTCTTTCAAAACAAGAATATGCAAATGGGGTGCCAGATATGTAAATCTGAGCCTTATTTGCACGCCTTTTTTGAAAGATGCATGTGAGTGTAGACACAGCCTGGCCATTTCTACACAGGCCACTTCCTTCAGAAGTGGCATGCTAATGCAGGGAGCAAAATTTTTTGGGAAGAAGGGGCCTCCAGAAGGAGGACTTCCTTCCGGAAGCCCCCCACCGGGGCCATGCTTCTACATGGCATTTTGGAGTCCGGAAGAACGGTCTTCCGGGCTCCAAATCACGTGACATTATGCTAGTGAGGTGCAGGGAATTTGCATCTGCGCCTCATTAGTAACTTTTGCTCCCTGTATTAGCTTGCCACTTCTGAAGGAAGTGGCCTGTGTAGAAACGGCCCCTGTCTTAACAGCACCTATTTCAAAATAGCTACTATGAAATAGGCACTATTCCGCATAGGATTGGGTTTACCAATTTCAAAAGAAGGCAGCCTCTATTTCAAAATAGCAGTTGTGTTGTGTAGATGCTAGGATAGTTATTTCAAAATAACTTTGCTATGGAGACCTACCTATAGTTTGCTATCTGTGGCACACCAAGCCCTGTATCAAATTTGTGGTTTTCTTTAAACACTAGTTATCTACATCAAGGAGGACCAACAACCAGCAATGCGCACTAATTTATGATAATACATAGTATACACTAAGTGACTAGGGCAGACACAAAAGAAGGCATGACATACATCTCACTCCAGGAGAAGAAGGCCAATTCAGGTATCTCCAGTTCTGGTGGAGGGTAAGCAACAACTTTCAGGCTCTCTGCTCAGGTGCTATGGTGGAGAATGCTGTTGCAGAGACCTCACAGGGGAAGGGATCAGAAGAAGTCACCACTGACTGGAAAGCATGGGATGTGTAGTCCTAGGCATGGAGGGTCTACAACCACCACCCTTAATAGAAGATGACAGCCTAGAATTTCAAGAAGTTTGCTGCTTACCAGGAGCTACAATCCAGGGTGTGACTGAGTCTCATCCAAAAATCAAACCTGTGGATTACGTAGGAACTAATGACACAGCAAAGAATGACCTTGAGCAGGCCTTTGAAGATTATGTAACTTCAAGAAGAAAGATCAAGAAATATGGAGCACAAGTCATGTTCTTGTCCATCCTCCCCATTGAAAAAGGGGTCCAGATAGAGGTTGTCAAATTGTGCAAGTAAATGTGTGGTTGTGCAGGTGGTGTCCAAGACAGGGACTTGATTTCTTTGACCATGGGATTTTGTTTTGGGGACAAGGATTGCTAGGAAGTGACGAGGTCCACCTAACGAAGAGAGGAAAGAGCATCTTTGAGTGCAGGCTTGCAAATCTAGTGAGGAGGGCTTTATACGAAGTTTGTCGGGCGGTGGGGGTGGTGAGCTGTTCCTGGAAGAGGGAGGTAACCAGGTGACAGATGATGTGGGAAAAGCTGAAATACTCAATGCTTTTTTTAAACTCTGTCTTCAAGGACAATGTCAGCTCCCAGATTACTGCACTAGGCCATGAAGTATGGAAAGGAGGTGAGCAGCCCTTGGTGGGAAAGAACAGGTTAGGAGCTATTTGGAAAAGCTAGACATACACAAATCCATGGGTCCAGATTTGATGCATCCAAGGGCACTGAGGGAACTGGCAAATGTCATTGCAGAGCCTTAGGCCATTATCTTTGAAAACGCATGGAGATCAGGACAGGTTCCGGATGATTGGGAAAAAAAGCAAATACAGTGCCCATCTTTAAAAAAGGAAAGAAGGACAATCCAGGGAACTATAGACTGGTCAGCCTTACCTCAGTCCCTGGAAAAATCTTGGAGGGGGATCCTCAAGGAATCCATTTTGAAGCACTTGGAAGACGGGAAAGTGTTCAGGTGTAGTTAGCATGGATTCACCAAGGACTAGGCATGCCTGACCAATTTGATTAGAGTCTATGATGAGGTAACAAGTTCTGCGGTGATGGGGAGTTCATTAGATGCGAGCCTCTCACAATGTTCTTGCCCATTAGTTAAGGTAATATGTGTTGGATATGTAGTGCCCAGAGGCACTGAGACCTCATCTGGAGTGAGTGAAGTCTCTGTTCTACAGCCCCAGCTGAGAGCCAGCTGGCCTTTAGCTCATGCGGTAGACTACAGGGCTTTAGACCCTATGCTTGCAGGTTCTATCCCTGGGGCCAGCAACTCGGGTCTGTTGGCGTTATAGAAACATAGACAAAAAGGTGGATAGAAAATTGGATAGACGATGGGGTCGAATGGGTAGCAATCAATGGCTCTATGTCTTGTTAGCTGTCTGTTTCAAGTGGAGTGCCTCTAGGGTTGGTATTGTTCAATACCTTTTTTAATGACTTGGATAAGGGGATGGTTTGCATCCTCAGCAAATTTGTAGGTGACACTAAGGTAGGGAGACAGGTAGATACATTGGGAGGTAGGGATAGGGTCCTGAGTGACCTAAATAAATTGGAGGCTTGGGGCAAAGGTAATTATATGAGGTTCAACAAGGACAAGTGCAGAGTCCTGCACTTGGGATGGAAGAACCACAAGCATTCTTACAGGTGGGGAGTGGGGTGGGGGGCAGGGGAAGAACCGACTGGCTAGGTAGCAATGCAGCAGAAAAGGACCTGGGGATTATAGTGGATAAGAGACTGGATATAAGTCAACAGTGCACCCTTATAGCCAAGAGGACTAACGGTATATTGGAGTGCGTCAGGAGGAGCATTTCCAGCAGATCTAGATAAGCTATTATTCTTCTCCTCCTATTATTATTTTGCACTAGTGAGGCCACATTTGGAGTACTGAGTCCAGTTCTAGGACCCCCAATACAGGAAGGATGTGGATGCATTGGAGCAGGTCTAGTGGAGGACAATGAAAATAATTAGGGGGCTGGAGCACATGACCTACAAGGAGAGGCTAAGGGGTTAGGGCTTATTTAGTTTGCAGAAAAGAGTGAGAGGTGATTTGCTAGCAGCCTTCAACTTCCTGAAGAGGAGTTCTAAAGGGGATGGAGACAGGCTGTTCTCAGTAGTAAGGGATAGCAGAACAAGGAGAAATGGTCTCAAAATTACAGCGGGGGCGGTGTAAGTCGGATATTTTGAAAAACTATTTCACCAGGAGGGTGGTGAAGCATGGGAATGTGTTATCTAGAAAGATGGTGGAATCTCCATGCCTAGAGGTTTTTAAGTCTTGGCTGGAATGATTTAGTTGGGGTTGATCCTGCTTTGGGCAGGTGTCTGGACTTGATAACCTCCTGAGGTCCCTTCCAGACCGAGGATTCTAAGATTAACTTATCAATGAGCTCCTCCCTAAGGCTCACTATAGTGGAAATTTTTTGTAGCTTTTATACTTAAAAAAAAAAATCCATTCAGAGTGAGGACTTGGCATCATTGACCAAAGAAAAAGAAAATATACTATTTACTCAGCACTTCCTTTTCTGCTTTCTTTTAAATCAGGTGAAATGCAAACTATGTGTATGGTGGTGCAATACATACCTCAGCAGGGAGAGACAGATTGACATAACTGACAAAGATGATCATGGACTAGAGATACCAATGTGTACACATTTGTGGATAAAAGTGTCTCCTCTGGTTCACAGTGACTCAAAAATTTTCTCTGTGAAAGCATTCATTAATCACAAAAAGTTTAATTTACCCACAGGGACTTTTTATCTATATGAAATTCAAACCAGATTATTAATTATTTTTCACCCTAAAACGTTTCAGTCATCATGTAGGTGACAAGACCCAATGCCTTATAATTAGTGAACAATAATACACCACAAGTAATTAATGCAACACTTGGCAGGCAACCACTGAGCTAGAAAAGTTACTGCACAAAACAATTCAGCGAACACAAATACAAATCAAAAGTAAAGTAAAGATTAGCTTCAGATAGACTGACATGTTACAAGAACAGTTCCATCCCTCATGCATAGCTTCTAAAAAGAATTATTTAACCAGCTCATTTAGGTGTTAAAGGGTCAGAAAAAAAACCCCAAATAATTGTTAGCTAAAATATGTACCTCCCCTTCTTCTGGCTCCTGGGTATGTAAATTATAACAACTCAGACCCTCTTACTCCACACAGGCCTATTGGACTAGATTGATGACAATCATTTGTTGCCAGTTATGATAATCTCTCATGGGAGTTGTGGATCCTCAAGTGGCTGATAAAGCCTGTCCTGCCAGTCTCTCGTTCTTCCTGTGTCTCTTGTCCTCCTCAGTTTGTCAGCAGGCGACCATCACATAGGACTTCTCTCCATTTTCAACAATCCTGGGCAAGTGCCATCCAAGTGTTAATATCAATATTGCACATCTTTAAGTTATCCTTCACCAACTACATATAATACTTCTGTTGTCCTCCTACATTATGGTGTCCTCCTTTCAACTGAGAGAACAAGACTTCTTTTGGGAGGCAATGGTCTGGCATGTGGGACAACATGATCAAACTAGTGGAGGTGCAGATGGATGATTGTTGCTATATTGTGGTGATCTTTGCCTCTCCTAGAGCACTAATGCTAGTGCACCTATCTTCCCATTTGATCTTCAAGATCTTGCAGAGGCATCTTTGGTGATACCTCTCTAGGAATTTCAAGTGATGGCTATAGGTTGTCCAGATTTCAGATCCATATAACAGCACTGGGAGAATAATGGATTGTTATTTTATTGCACTTGTTTGTTTATTGCACTTGCACTTTTTTATTGCTCTTGTTTTTTATTGAACTATGTACAAGCTAATAATAATACTTCTTTTTACATTATCTATCAAGCCTCCTGGCCTGACTTTTCAGTAGAATTTTCGAGATGGGCTTGGTGATTATTATGTCACTCTAGAGGTGGCTTTTTAAAATCAGTAAACACAATAATAATGATCACCTATCTTTTATCCATTAAATGGTACCCTCTAACATATATCCTTTTTCTAAGGTTGTATGAAACCCAGGGCCTGATCTCAGATGGTGTTGAGGAGAGGGGTTCAGAAATTCTTAAAATCTTTTTCCTCAGAAAATGATGGTTCATCAAAACAAAAAGACTGTTAGTTGGTGTAATGGACCCACAGAAGACGACCCCTTAGGATGTTCCCTGCTATGCTGCTCAGGCCACTGACATGTGCCTTTTTTGCTCTCTGTTCTTAGTTCTGTTCCACTAAGAATCTAGTTACGTGAGAGTTCTTGGTCAGAAAAGATCCTATCCTGACCTGGGTCTTCAGTTCACTGTAAAGTTAAATCTCTCTCTCTCTCAGGGTGTGCCAAAGCAGGCTGAAAATAAAGGAGCTGAAAGACTCCTACTGCTTAAATAGACTTTCCCCCTCCATAAGAACTCTTTGTTTTAACATTCCCCATTGAAGGAAAAAAAAATGGGGGCCTATACCAGCTGGTGTGGTTTTATGTCTTCTCGACCAACCACCTCCCAGACCTACAGGACAAATAAAGCCACTTACAAACCATCAGGCTGATTGCACAATCATTAGGGTTGGGGAGCAGTGGTGGCCATCTTTATCACATTTAGAACTATAAACAGACATGTACTCCATATTTCTAACTTCACATAGGGCTTGCCTACACTACCACCCTTCTTTGAAGGGAGGATAGTAAGTAGGGTGTTGGGGGTTTATTAATGAAGTGCTCTGGTGCATATGCAGCACTTCATTAAGCAAATTCCCCCCCTTGGCAACTCTGAAGTTTTTAACTTGGAAGTACCGGCTTGTGTCTAGCTGCAGCTCACCCACCAGTACTTCAATGTGCCCAGAATACTTCTAAGTCCCTTTAACTCCTCAAAATTTTAAAACTTTTAAGTTGCCACGGGGGGGGGGGGGGGGGAGGAATCTGCTTAATGAAGTGCTGCATATGCAGTACAGCACTTCATTAATAAACCCCTTACTGACCATCTTCCCTTTGAAGGAGGGTGGTAGTGTAGACACAGCCATTGAGGAATGATACGTTTACAAAAATCTGATATAAATATTCAACAGCTTAGGCCATCGAAAACAAGAAGTTACAAGAGGTGTTTTGCCCAAAGCAGCTCTGAGTTACGCTTATTTACATTCATAACCTATTTTACAGAATGCATAGGAGGAGGGAGTTCATCAGAGGGGGAAAATCTCTCTTTCAACAAATTTGCTGTTCCAACAAAGTTTTGGAAAACAAAGCCATTGACATTTGCCAAAATATCCCCTTTTCAACTTTTTCAAATAGAAAAACAATTCAAGTGTGTGGTCCAAAATGACTTTGGTTTTAAAGTCTAAGTTAATATGTAGTTTAAAAAATTGTGAGAGGATAAAATCAAAATGAAACATTTCAGTGATCAGGAGGCCATTTTATTTTTTTAGATTTTCAGTTCAGAAATATTTTCAAGGTTTTCACTTTTTGACCTGATTTAGAGTGTGATTAAAAAACCTTAAATTTTAAGTGCTGAGAAAATCATTTCTCACCAAGCCCTAGTTCAGGTGCCCTCCACACCCACAGATTTTGATCTACCTACATAATATTGGTGTAGTTGTAAGTCAGCACTTTGATTATAGGCAGTACTCTCTAGGCCTTGGATGTTTGCCCTATGCTAAAAGCTCTTAGTAATGGCAAAGCTCTTTTTTTGCTTTGCATTCTATTTTCCTCACCTCTGCTCCATTCTCTTTTGGCCAGCTCAGGCATACAGATCAATCCATCACAGCATTGTTTAGATTTCACAAACCCCTTCATGCTGAAGATTACACAATTTCCTTCTTCCTCAAGCTTTGACCCCAACATCCACACCTGCTCTCTTCCCATGACCTTCCCCTTTGAATCACTTTTAAACTTCCAGGCATGGCAGTGTGGTAGAAATAATTCTCCATACAATATTTAAGCTAATTTTCTTTTACTCAACAGTAAACTATTTGGGGTTCTGAAGCTTAGGACTTTTCAATGTAGATCCATCAACAGCAGAAGGAGCATAAGGACATTGGTCATATTCTTCAGAAAAATGTACAACCATAAAAGCTCCTTCAGTTTCTCCCATTACCTGTTCCAACTAGGGGGAAAATTAAGTAGGAAAGAAACAAGACGAGAGCTGAAGTTTAGTAACCTTTGGGTTGAACCCAAAATAAACATTGGAAGTTCAAAAAAAAAATTTGGACAACTCTTCTTCCCATTGTTAGGTTTTTTTAAAACTACCAATTTAGAGAGAGACCAGATGGGGGAAAAAAGTGTCAGCACACCTCAGGAATGACTTTGTGTAATATTTCTAACCAGCTCAGATGCAGTTACTTACAAAAAATACTAGGGCATTTTCAGTCCTGTTCTCAAGACCCAAAAAGTTTTATATCAGATTAGAGAAAAGCCTGATCTAGCTATGCTTGCCAGGAGCACTACTGAAGTCAATGGAGCTCCATACAGATGCAACAGTTTGCCTCTGTGGATAGTGCCCATGAAGCCTCAGGGACTCATCCCAAGTCTGGAATGTTTATCAGACGTGAATCTTTGATCACCTCATATGTTCCAGCTCTACTGTATAGATTTGCTTTTTTGTTCTTATTTGCTTCAGTACTGGGTCTCCAATACCTACTTGTACTTCAGCACTATAAGTTGAACTTCTCTAATCCATCAACCTCGGGACATGACTGGTGCCAAACCAGAGAATTTGCTGAACCATGGAAAGTCAGTATCATCTATCACCATTACCAACACTTCCACTGCTTACTGGGCTCTTGGAAGACGTGTAGGAGTGAGTTACCGCTAAGCAACTGAACGCCAGGACTGGTGGCTGTAAACAAATGTTATGGGACAGTGGGAAACTTGGCTACATCCACTGTAAGTGGACATCTGGCTAACAAAAATCATGCTGCATCATGGATGTTGCTGGACCAGTGATTGCCAGACTAGTTCAAACTATACTGGGATAGGAAAACCTATGTGTATGTGTGTTTCTGTACATTTGTATACGAGTAAGAACACTAGATATATGCGCAAGAGAGGACAGGGAGACTTTAAACTGGAGTAGCAGCAGTGTTCAAGTCTAAGTGGTTCTGTGCCCAAAAAAGCTCATGCACCAAAAATAACCAAAAATTAGTCTATAGAGTGCCACAGGACTCCTCATTGTTTCTGCAGATACAGACTAGCACAGCTACCCCTCTGATAAACATCTAAGGTGTCAGTTTCAAATATGGCCACAGCAATCCAATGCTACACAATTAAATGCGAATGAGAAAAGGTATCTCTTTTCAGCTACACCTAAAGGAATCTTGTCTTTTTCACTTGTAGTATTTTGCTTGGAAGTGAACAAGTTTTGTCATTACTTTTACAGTGAAATGTGTTCATGAATGGAATCCTCCCTGTGCCAGATATGCACAAGAACTGAGGGGGGCGGGAGGATATTCTATAGCCTGTGTTATACACAAAATCAGACTAGATGATCACAATGGCCTTGGAATCTGTGCTTTACTATCAGCCTGAGTGCATTAGTGTGTGGACATGATGAGATTGAAAGGAGCCAAAAAGACAGCAAGAAATGAAGATTCATCAGTTTTAAGGTTAGTAGAGACCATTATGACTATCTACAGTGACCTCCTGCATAACAGAGGGCAAAAACCTCACCCAACATTTATCTGCATCTTTTCCTTTACTTCTATTTAAGCGATGCCACATATTGTAGAGAGATATCCAAACTATAAAAAGAGGTTATTAATGGAGAACCCTTCTATGTCAGTTTCTTCTAATGGTTTTATCTTCTTTGGTAAAGATTTGCATTTTATTGTTAGTCCAAATTTTATGACTTCAGCTTCCAACCAGCTCAGTAGTTGTCACTTTATGATGCATGCTATAAAATTTTTCTGTGCTATATTAAAGAGTAGTTCATGACCGGAAATCTCTTTTCCATGTAGATAGTGCTAGACCATAATCAAGTCACCTCTTAAGGTTTTCTTGTATAATTTGAGTTTCTTTAGTCTCTCTCAGTAGAAGATATGTTTTCTAGACCTCAATTTTTACAGCTATTTTCAGAACAAATTTTCTCAACAACTTTTTGGGCACACAAACTAGATACAGTAATGCAGTAATAGTTTCAATAAAGCTGTATACAAAATTAAACCACCTTTCTGCTCCTTCTTAGTATTCCATCACTTATATTTCCAAGGATCACATAGTCTTTAAGTCTTAGATCACTCTGGGAGCTAGATAAAAGCATTACATGATGTAACTGATTTTGCTGAACTCTGCTCTGATTTGCACTGCTGCAATTCCATAGTTCATTAGCTCAACTCTGACCAAAATTAATGGAAACAGAAGATGATTAGAATCTGGTGGCTTCTTTTCTGTGGTTGATGTGGAATGAATTCTGAGACTTAACTCAAGACCTACTGGGTGAACGTCAATATAAAAAAGATTTTTTTCCACCGCTATTGCCACTACAGCAGTCTTACTGAATGTTTCATCTCAGCATGACTGTCCTTCAAGATTCATGCCAGGTCAATGCTAGACCTTAAATTTGATTTTAGATATGCAATCCCATCTACACCAAATGCATAGCTGGAATCAACTTATCTACATCAGAGAGGTAGCTGAGTTAGTCTGTATCTTCAAAAACAAGAAGTCCTGCAGCACCTTATAGACTAACAGATAAGCATAAGCTTTCGTGGACAAAGATCTGCTTCTCCAGGTGCATTGGGGTGGGGTGGGGGGTTCCAGAGGGAGTCGTGTTCAAGGAGAGGGCCAGAGTTCACAAGGTCTGTTCAGTCACAAAGGATGTGGCCCACTGTCAGCAGTTAATGTTGAGGTGTGAACATCAAGAAAGGAGAAATCAGGTCAGTTCAGTCAGGGAGAATGTGGCACATTATCAGTAGCAAATGAGGGAGATGTGAACAACAAGAACAGAGAAACTTATATGGGCCATCCTCACTCAGGGAGGTCAATGGGAGAATAGTTCAATATCATGTGTCCCCACTAGGTATGCAAAACTGAACCCAGAAGATTGACTCTGACTGGGTTGATCTTCTGGCAAGTGAAAACATACCATAAGACTCAGGCATATTGGAGAGGAAAGCTTGTTTTACTGCTGTCTGTACTATTCTGGTGCTGTGCAGAACTAGCTTCGTTCTCTATCAGTCTGTTCCTTTTTACTGTATTAAATTCTCTGAACAACCTGATTTTTAAAATAGCAGGAGGCTAAGGCACGTGGGAGATATCAGCACACGTACTGAAATTCTGTATGTACATTTGCACATGTATAGATCCAGAAAGGCATCTCACACCTAAAGCACAGCTTGCTTATACAAAGGTAATTATGCACTCAGGTTTTTTTTTAAAATGTAGCTCTGGGATTTTGATCTTCAGAAAAGATCAAATGCCTTTCATTCCAAAAATAAAACTTAAAATGACCCTAGCTAACTTCAGCACAGTGTATACAAGTTCAGATAAGCTTTTAAACTCATGAACATTGCTTACTTTACTTTTCATGCCCCTGGATGTAATATGTCAATTTAAAGAAAACAAGGCTGCTGGTCATTGTTTTTTAGATTGGACAGAAATGGCAGGATTCTCTTTTACACTAAAGTCAAATTTGAACACCCTGGCAGTGTAAAGAGAACTTAAGCTGACAGGCACTGAATTAGCTTTACACTGCCAGAGCTCAGGAAAGGAGGGTTAGTGGAAGAGAGAATCAAACATTTGGTTGGTCTTAACATTCTGGTTCTCTACTTCTCAGCAATTAATCTTAAGAGGACAGCATTGTTCATACCTTACCATTTATGGTAAGAGGAATCTTCATAATAGGGAAATAAGCACAGCGTTCAGCCACAGCAAAACAAACCCACACGAGTCCTGGAAAGGAAAGTTTTTAACTCTAGGTTTTGCTGTTCCATCACTTGTGTGTTAAGGTTTTCACCTACCTGGATCAGTCAAACCACAGAAACACCGTCATGAGCTAAAGCTTCTGAAAGAGCAGCAACTGTAAGTAAGACTTTGAGAAAGTTTTGCCTTAGGAATGTGTGGGATGGTGTTGTCTTTTGAGAGGGGTCATACTTCCAGAGAAAACAGCTTTTATAAATATACTGGACTGCTTCAAGCAACCTTTAAAGTAGAGGGAAAGAAGTTACCTAGGCTTCACCTCTTGGATATAAATTATAAACTTATGCGAATACTGCCACATGCATGATGCAAGTCACTTAAGAATAACACAATATAATGGCTATCAAAACAAAAAGCAGTCAAGTAGCACTTTAAAGACTAGCAAAATGGTTTATTAGGTGAGCTTTCATGGGACAGACCCACTTCACTTCCACAGTCTCACGAAAGCTCACCTAATAAACCATTTTGCTAGTCTTTAAAGTGCTACTTGACTGCTTTTTGTTTTGATAGTGTATAGACTAGCACGGCTTCCTCTTTGTTACAATATAATGGCTGCTGTGTTAGGGCTAGTGCTTATAAGCAAGTGTCCTTAGCTTCAGGAGCAGCACTATAGCTGGGCTTTTCAAGGAGCTTAAGAGATAGGTGCCTTAAGGGAACTGGGCACCTCAGACTTCCCTGAAACCCCCATCTCAAACAGCCAGCTAGGGTGCAGTGTCACCTTGGGGAGCATTCAGAAAAAAGACACCAGAGATACCAGACTGAATAGGAGCAGCTGTTCGAATTGTATGAAGCATTAGAAGTCAGAGGCAGGCAATTGTTACTCCCTGGCATCTCACTCCTATTTTATGGTTTCTGACATAAGAAATATCCAGTTTTTAACTCCAGTTTAATTATGTCATGTGACCAATGACAATCACGTGATCATATTTACATCCCATGTATGTCCTGGTGTAGGAACACAGCTGACTAGCTCTGTGGATAGGATCCAATATGGTGATGGGATGTAAAACCCTATGTCCTTTCTCTGGTGGTACATCATCACCCTTTGCTGTAAGGGGTCAGAAACATAGAATGGGACTGGCAACTTCACTGGCTCGCTTGAATATTTTTACTTTTGATTTCAAGAGGTTGAAGCTGGGTATCAGGTGTCTGGACTGTTGTGACTCTCAATATTAGGGGCAAAATATTCTAAGAGTCACAGGTTGGACCTCTACCAGGTGGACTTCCCTCGTTCAGCAACATCTGTGGTCCATCCCCCTGCCCCCGCCACATGTAATCCCAGGCTGGAGTTCTCATGGGGGAAGCCAGAGCTCTGTGATCAGCGACTCCCCTCCCACCCTTCCAGAGCACCCCAAACAGAACATTCATGGCATTCAAGCTTGGGTGGAGGATTGAGAGAAAAAGGGAGAGGGGATGCTCAGGGAAACAGGTTGGGGGCTTCAGAGCCCTGTGGCTGGGGACAGGAAGTGCAGCCCCATGGCTGGCAGCTGCTACTCTCAGTGCATACATGCAGGGCTGTGGTCCTGGACCCTGGCTGCAGGAGTCTGCAACCCCTCTTCCTCTGAGCTCCCACCCCTTGCATCCCTCCTCCCTCCTCGATCCCCTCCCCCTCCTCCATCAATGCTATTTCCTCTGCCGCTAATGGAGCAGAGCCCCACAGCCAGTAACAGCGGAAGGGCTGGCATTGATCTTCCCTAGTCTGGGACTGGTTCAGGTCCGGAGTGAGTGGGACCAGGGATGTATTACTGCTTCCAGTAAGCAAAAGAGGGTTTGGAGACGCAAAGGCAGGGAAGAGCAAAGCCAGCTGAACGTCAGTCCAAATATCCAAGCCAGGACTCAGCACCTAAGGTAGGGACAGGACAGAAGGTGAAAGGGCACTTCCTGGAAGGGAAAGGATCCAACCTGGGTTAAAATCTATACACTAAAAACAAGAACAAGTTATGAATCTACAATTCCATTTCAAAATGCTGGTGACTGTACAGGCTCCGGTAGCTTTACTCTCAAGAGTTCTCCCCTTCCAGAGCTAACTGAATGTACACTCTTCCGGGTCTAGACAGACCGTCTGCCTTATTTACCGTGTGCGTGAACTGCATTACCAAATCAACTGGGATAACACTTAGTGGAGTCCTCTTCCAAGGCAGCCAGGAAAAGTGGAGCTTCTCTTTTTTAATGCAGGCCAGAATGGGGTATTTCAACAGCAATAAACCCAGATGGCTGCCAAAGAGTTAACCTGTAGATAATAAACAGTACGGAGTCTTCCCACTGAGTATCAATAGCTTATTTATCATAGCTGAGTATTTGAATCACAATGAACCTCCAGTATTAGCACCAGCAGCTGTCTATACAGGGATTATACATTACAATTGCACAGATAAATTATACCATACACTATCTGGACTGCAGGGGGTTGGGGGGAGATTTGAAGGGATTTTGAGCTGAGCTTTTCTAATTAGAAGGCCCCCTAGCAGCTTCAGAATTATGGCTACACTGAGATTTATCCTGCCTGCAGGATTCCCCCTTTCAGTGCCTCCAGATTTAAAACACTAACACTTCCAAGGCCCGTTTCATTTTTTCATATTTCATTTGTCAAATATTTACTAGCTGTGGTGGAGAAAACCCTTAGAAATGATGCTGCCGCCCTTCAGCTAAGAGATCCAAATAAAATAAAGGAATATCCACATGCCTCAGAGCTTATGACGTGCCATAATTAACTCTTTGGAGAGTATGGGAAAATATATTATGTAATATCACAATTGTACAGATTTACCCATGAACATTCATGCACTAATATATTTGTTAGTATCTGAGGTGCTACAAAACTCCTCATTGTTTTCACACCTGTGCACAGGCCCACTCATGGAGTGGGAAGTAGGTAGTTGTCCTTGGGCCCAGAGTTTCAGAGGGGCCTGGAACTATAGCCACTGCGACTACTACTTCAGCTGCAGCGGCAGCCCAAGCTCCAGGTCCTTTCTCAGTGCTGCCGAAGAGCTGCTCTGGGTGCGCACAGCTGTGCAGCAATGGCAGGGGACGGCAGCACCACCACACTGAGAACTGACTGTTCTTGGCCCCGCCCCTTCCAAGGCATGGAGCCAGGCCCCCCTCCCACTTTGCCCCAGGCCTGCAGGGACTGTCAGTGCTGCTACCTTTTGGTGCTCACAGAGAGCCTAATCATTTTTTTTCCAAGCCAGGAACTGCAGGTTCCTAACAAGAACCAGTCAAACAGCTGAATACCTATTTGTGCATGCAAGAAAAACAAGCGGTCCTCTAGCAACTTAAAGACTAACAATTTTATTCATTAGCTAGTGAGCTTTTGTGGGTCAGATGCACATCATCAGATTTGAAGCAAAACCTGCTATGTAAACCCTGGATTCTTATTTTGCTCCAAATCTGCTGAAGTGGGTCTGATCCAGAAAAGCTCACCATCTAGTAAATAAAATTGTTAGCCTTTAAAGTGATACAAGATTGATTGTTTTTTTCATTTTTGTTTGTGAAGCTACAAACACATCTATGCTTCTGACACTATTGTCTATTCAAAGATTTTTTTAAAAAGAAGTGTAAGTCGATTTTATTGAGATTTACGGTCCTGTCTTACACACCCAGCTTTTCTTCATAAGGGAATCCTATACACATCCTAACTGTTGTTTTACTTTTTTCTTTCCCCCCCTACATCATCTCTTGATCTGCTCACTCATTTACAAGCATAAAGAAAAAGGGGGCCAAGGCACTTTCAGTTTCAGATACCATATGCTCAGCTGGCATAAACAGGTAAAAGTAAACCACGAGTCAATGCAACTACTCAGGTTAACACTGCCTGAGGATCTGGCCCATAACAATGTTTGTAGAAGTTCTGTCTGTTGTATTTTTGGGTTATTCTTTCCTGCTAAGATTCTTCGCATAATTTATCATTTGCTTATTTTTTTGGGGCAGAGCAGAAGGGCTTTGGGAATGGTGAGGCCAGGATTAATATGCAGCAGTTAGCAAGGGAATGGAAGTCAAGCAATCTGGTGTTTCCTGTTCTGCCACTGACTGCTTATATAGCTCTGCTCAAGCCACTTAGACTTCATGCACATCAGTTTACCACTGTGTAAATTAATTACCTAGCACTGAAAGGTGCTGTGACTGGAAATGTGAAAAATGCTTTGACACAATTAGATGAAAGATGCAGTGCTGCTGATTAACTGCTCTCATTGTTGCATTATTTATTTGGTTTATGATCCCAGGGTAATAATGTCTTCTTTTCCGTATGGTCTCACGCTGTTAATATGATGGATGCTTAACCCCTGTAAATATTGCTAATAGGCAAAAAGGGGAACATTCAGGGTCTGGAAGTCATTTTCATTTCAAGTTCTATTGGTAGGGGCACTGAATACTTTAACTTTTCCCTCACTCATTGACGAGGAATCTGTTAGGAGCACAGAGGTGACTTCCTTGAGATCAATAGAGGCACATAAGAATTTTCCATCAGAATGATTTTTCAGTAGAAAATACAGTTTCTGCAAAATTGAAGTTTTCTGCAAGATTTTTTTTCCTTTTTTGGCTTTCCCTCCAAAACAATGAAATCAAAACATTTTGTGGCTGGTCAGTTTGGCTTGAACTGGACATTTTGGTTACTGAACTGAATGGATCATTGTTAAACTATATCAACCGCTTGCACAGCACTGTCTCATGGGAGTTGGAGTCTGAGTTCCCTATGACTCCATTCTCTTCTGCGGGCTATGTTTCTTGTATCGTGTGCTCCTTTCTGACCAAGCCTCCTATTGCAATTCATTGCCAAGCTGACTTAGAACAAATTTAAAAGCAAACATCAATTTCAAATCAAATGGAAATTGTGATTTGGGCTCAGCTCCAACAGTGCGCAGCTGGGATGGGGGTGACTTCACTGAATGTTGTTTGTTTCCACAGGTCAAGGGAGCATAAATCGCACAGCAGTACCAAGGTTTGACTCACTTATGGCTGAATGTAGTGTGGTGACTATACTGTACCTCAGAAATCAGGTATGGTGTGTGTCAGTTGATCAATTTAAGAAGATGGTTTTTGATGAGGAACATCAGCAAGTTGTACTTAAGCTCCACTGACCTCTTCCTCTCTAAAACTGTCTCTCCAGCACAGCTCATAATGTGTCTAAAAACCTATTTAGCATGGAATTTTACACTGAATGATTTTCTGTACTGCAACTAAATGCTGTCACTCAGTGAAGAACAATTATGTTCCCAAAGAGACCTTAAAACACCAATTATCTCTTTGTTCAATATTTGCAATCCTTCCACCCGCTTAAAAACTTTTCCCCCTCCTGCAGTTCCACTAACCTCGGGGTCTGCTGTGCTATCAACATAATAGCATCACCACAGCTTGAAATCCCATGAGAGAATATATTTGTTGGTAGTAACCCTGATAATGCTAGTGGCTGATGAAATTATTTTTCCTAACAGCAGCAAAGTCTTGACTGTTCAAATAGCTTGTCATTTGAATATCAAAATTAACTAGTCAAAACAACAAAACTGCTGTGGTTGAATGAATGAATGAAAGAAAGTAGAAAACCACTGCTCTTCCAGTCAAAAGCTGACAGAATCTTCAAAGACTCTTTCAATATAGCAATTGTCTTGATTTTTACTCTTCTCCAGACACTGCATCCTTCCAGTGACATTTTGATCTCTGTTGGATTCTGGGAAGGTGGAGGAGCATGCACCCATTTAAGGGAAGCTCATCCAAGGACTTTGTCCAAAATGCAAAAGAAAAAAAAGAACCAGCCAAACAGTTATGTGGGTTAGCCCTTCATTTTAAATAATTTTCGTACCTCCATTCAAGACTAACCAGCCCTTGACTTCACCTGGATCTTAAACTTCAGTGGTACGTAAGCACATCTTTCATCCCATCCCTTGAGGAAACCACTAGGCATGTGCTTAAGTGCTCTGCAGAAGCAGGGCCCTTCTGCTTCCCAAAACTGAGCATTAACCCTTTTGATACACATCCTCTGCTGATGAGCATGGTAACTAGCTGCCTTTTTCAAGCTCGTATGACAGAAGGTTTGCTTTAAGTTGACAATTGGACTCCACACAGGCAAATCTGCAACCCTGTGCAGCGATTCGGGGACATCAACATAAGGTGAATCCAAGGATAATCCATGTGCAAGAAACAGAAAGACTGGGGCTAATTGTGTTGAATTCATCCGGCTGGATCTTCTCCCTCTCCCCCTACACCCCTTCCCCCATTCAGTACTGTCTCTTCCCACAGCAAATCAAGTCTGCTGTAAATACAATTTCCATAAGTGTGGTTACAGCCTATTTCCATTAAAAATTATGCTGGAGATGGCCATCAGTGGCACATGGATACTCCTGATGGACTGTAACTGTCAACCATAGAGCTCTTATTTGCTTGCTGATGCTAAACATGAATCATGCTAAATTGGCAGAGAGAATGTGGATGAATGGCACTAATTTTCAGGACTCGTTAATTTCAACTGCTGCAATTCCATAGCAATCCTTGATATCGTTCAGATTTCTGTTCAGCAAAGGGGGATGAGAACACGCCAAAACCCCAAATTTAGTCACTGTACAGAAGTGAAACACTTCAGTATTTTTCTTAACATTTCACTTCTGCTGGCAATTGTAATGAATTGAATCCCGGGGCTGATGTGGTAAAAATGTTTAAATCACTGTGGAACTTGAACTACAGCAAGTTTAGGAGTAGTTAATGCGTCAATAAACTGTTGGCAGATTTTCTCTGTTGGTTCTCCCAGTATTGCTAGATGTAGGAGTTGCATAACAGTGGGATAGTTGAATGAAGGGTCTAGCACAGACAAGGCTTTCATATGAAAATGGTGTCACAGGACTCACTTGCTGTTGATGGAACTTTCTTAGGATAGGGTCTGTGGATTATTTCCACTCTGGTGTGGCCTGTGAGACTAACTGGCCCTAGCTAAATTAGTTTAACCCCTTTAGGGCTGTTGTGGGATGAACTCCCCATCACACACCCTTCCTCTGAAGTCTGTAAATCTCCTACCTTGCATTTGCCCATATATTGCCTCATTCTTGGTCTACGTCCTTGGACATGAGAAAAAGTTTGACTTTGTCCTCCACATGTTGTTTTCCTGCTGTATTCCAGGCTTTGCAGTCACTTGCAAGGCTTTTCTGCTACCAACTTTTCCTTAGTCCCTCCCCTTGGTCTGCATACTCCCCCAGTACCTTTTCTTAACAGGGCATGTGTTCCCACCATTTACTGACTACTTTGGCTCTGTGCTCACTCCTGCCTCCTTCACCCTCATCTTTTGTAGGAATGTTTCTCCTTTCCAGTTCCTTCACACCTTCTGCCATTACAGTCTGGTTGGCTTCTCTACTCCTGCGATGACCATGTTGCAGGTCTGCAGGTCCTTGCTCTTCTCCTTCCTGTGTGACGATTCTGGTCTTTGTGAGGGCAATTCCTCACATCCCAATTTCTTACTTGAGAAAACAAGCACCTCTCTTTCCTGCTCACCTAATAAGTTGGACACCTTTGGGCTTTTCTGTGTTCCTTCCTCCAGAGTAAGGTTCTTCTCTCCATGTAAATAGGGGCACGTTTTGCAGGTGTTCCATCCACTGACAACCATAACATTCTTTTAGTTAGCTTCAGGTCTCATAGCCCCAGGACCTCTTTTCAAGCCCTGCCCTTAGAGTTATTAATCACTCCTCATACCCCTAATCTTTTGTTGATCATTTTCTGTACCTTTTCCAATTCCAGTACAGTTGAACCTCTGTAATCTGGGGGTCTCTAAACCAGTTGATCCTCTGTAATCCAGGGCTCTCTAAACCAGGTACATCTGTGGTGCAGACCCTGGCAGGGGAAGGAGGAAGAAGCCCTGCTTGCTGCTGTTCCCTTTCCCCTCAGCTGGGGGAACATCAGTGCAGCAACACTCTGCTCTGGAGGCTTTTCCCCCCTGATTCCATAGTGGCAGGGGACCATGCCTAGAAGTGGTGGGGGGCATGGAGCCACGTGTCCCCAGAAACAGGGTACCAGGTAAGTGTCCCACCCCCATCCTCCTCACACCTAGACCCTGTACTTCCTTCCCCTCTCACATATCTTTCCTACCCCACAGACCCTGCATTCCCACTCCCAGTCCTTCCCAAGGCCTGGAAAGTTTCATAATCCCATATAACCTATTTCCCAGGATTGGCAGACAAAAGATCTTCAAGTGTATATCTCTTTTGAGTTGGGACATGCAGTGTTCAAGACACGGGCGTACCCTGAATTCATACAGAAGCAATATGGCATTTCCCATTTTACTAGGTATCCCTTTCCTAATGACTTCCAAGATTCTGTTAGCTTTTCCAACTGCCACTGCACATTGCATGGATGTTTTCAGAGAGCTATCCAAGATCGTTTTTGAGTGGTAATAATTTATTCCCCATCACTTTGTATGTATATTTGGGATTGTTTTTGCATGTGCATAACTTTGCATTTATCAACATTGAATTTCAGGTGCCATTTTGTTTCCTAATCACCCAGATGTGTGATATCCCTTTGTATTTCTTCTCAATCTTTGTAGCATCTGCAAATTTTGCCAGATCACCATTTGCCCCTTTTTCCAGATCATTTATGAATATTTTGAATAGGACTGGTCCCAGTATAGACCAGAGGCAGTCACTACTACTTATCCTTCTCCATTCTGAAACCTGATCATTTATTCCTTCCCATTGTTTTCTGTATTTTAACTAGTTACCAATCAATAAAAGGGCCTTCCCTCTTACCCTGGGACAGTTTATTTTGCTTAAGAGCCTCTGGTAAGGAATCTTGTCACCAGCTTTTTGAAAATCTAAGTATACTAGATCTATTATATTCCCCTTGTCCACATCCTTGTTGACCCCTCCTCCCAAGAATTCTAATGGACTGGTGAAATGTGATTTTTCCATTACAAAAACCATATTGATGCTTCCCCAACCAATTCTGTTTTTCCCTGTTTTTATGTTTCACTCCAGAACAAGAAATTTCAGAATCCGTAACACTAAATCATGCTGATGAAAAAAGTGGTGACAATCCAGAAGCGAGGGGAGACCAGGGCATTATTCCTGGGACTAGGAATGGTTGTGTGCTCCATGATGATGTATTTTTTTATTGGTGTCACAATTGTACCATTCTACACAGAAAGGTAATTTCAATTCGTTTTTATTATAGATTCCAGGCAGCATCTTTCTGCTTTCAGCATGGTTACTATTTATGTGGAGCCCCAAAGCCTGTTAGGTGCTTTACAGAACAAATCAAAGGATACTGCTGAAAAGAGCTTACAAGCCACTTTTGACAGCACAAAATCAGGAGGGAAGTGGTCATCATGACTAGTCACTAGAATTGTGGGGCAGCCCCTGGCACAAGTAGACATCCTTTCAGGATTAACATCACAGGAGGTCCAGAAATGCTTTTTAATTTTCTGAGAAAAAATTAGGAAAAAAAAGTGAAAAAAAAAACTTTTTGCGCAATGTTCCCCTGTCGTTTAACAGGAAAAAAAAAAGACTTAAGAGAGTTTGTGTCTCTCTCTACAGGTGTCCCTCTGTCTCCTAAACCATAATAGCTAGGGCCACTAGGTGTGTGGCTTCCTCTTACCATAACGTAAAGCAGAGTCAGGGTTTGGCTGTTTGAGGACTATGGGATGCACATGGAGTGTGCTTGTTTTGCATCAAACAGAAAGGGAGGAATAGAATAGGAGAGACAGGTATAATCCTGAACAACCATTGGAAGGTAGCAAGTGCCCCAGCCCCTGATATTAGATGCTGGCTGGCAGCAAGGTCCCCACCATCCTGGCCTTCCCCAGGGTGCACCTGCCATCCCCCACACAGCCATTGCTACGCCTGGTTTCTCTGGGCCAGGGTGCCACACAGCTCCCACCATCCTGGGAAAAGCCACTGGGCAGCCTGCACAGCTCCTCTCCCTGCCCCAGGCCAGCCGAGGGGAAAGCCGGCAGGTGGGCTGCATGGCCTCTTGCCATGCCCCAGGCCAGACCCAAGCACAGGGAAAGCCAGACAGGTAAGTCTTCTAGTTTAAAATATTTACCAACAAATAGAATTCACGCAAACAAACCACTTCTTCTCTTGTTCTTTTCGGGTGCCAGCTTTCAAAGGCTCAATGCACAGGGGTCAGAATCTACCTCTAAATTGGCCAACAGGTGAGGAAAAATCCACATCTGTCTGCAGCTCCTCTAACTCCAACCCACCCTACCTGTTGCTCTGTGTTTGGCTCTACGTCCTGGCAAGCACAGTCCACCACCAGCCCACCACACCACTGACAACCCACAAAACCCCACCACGGTGGAAAATTTGTCAGTAGGACGTGGACAAAAATGACACTGTGGAGACACAGTAGCAAATTATTTAAACCGTATGATTTATTTTATAGCGTTTGGACCAAAGAAACTACCTGCAAAGTGCTCAATGCCAACATCAAGGATGAAGCCCAGTGCTTGTTCAACAATGGTGCAGGCAATGTAAACAATTTCCCGTATCCCTGTTTAGAGGTACTGGTTGATTTGAACTTCTCAGGACAAGAGGTTATGCTCTATCATACTGAAGATACACATAGAAGAAACCCCAAGGTAGGAGAATTTCAGTGTGTTCATCAGATTCCCTGATCATATTTATCACGAGTGGTTCACCAGGTTATTTTTGTTACCAAGCAAAGCACTAGTGAATTAATTGAAGGAAGAGCACTGACTTGATAGTCTTTCTTCATGCCAATGCTCATGCTTAGATCAAGACAAATGTTAAAACAGTCAGAGGGAGGACATATTTGGCATGCATTATAAATATGATAGCAGACTTAAGGTAATATTTGTGAAGCAATTACATCAACCAAAATAGCTATTATGCATATTTTATGCTTATAAAGGTTTAAGTCTCTGCAGGCTGAAGCATGGTTCAGAGGAATAGATCAACACATGTGGCTCACTCAAGCATTTGTTTAATAACCCTGGTATGGGTTCAAGTTAAATATGGTCCTGATAAAAAAAAACAGAGATCCAAAGTTCACTCCCACTTAAGGAGTGCAGGAAATAAGGTGAGAGGTAGAAAATGGTGGAGCAGGGGAATGGAGTCCCAGAGATTTCAGGAACATGAACCACCAGTGGGTTTGTTTAACCTCAGGTGGAAGCCAATAAACTAGGAACGTGAGCAAATAGGCTTGTTCTTACCTGTTTCTTACCTGTTTCTCTCCACTGTCAGACCAGAGACACAAGGTTGGAAGTACCCTTGGATAGATGGAAGTGTTAATAAAAAACAAAAAGAAAAAAACACCTTTACAGGGTGCGCTATGATGGAGCTCCATTTCAGCATGGACTGCAGAGATTTGCAGCAGCAGCTGGGAGCTCAGCTTCACTTTGAAGGAGCATCCAAGGTTTTGAATGACTTAGTAGGTCAAACATGGCATAGCAGTCTGGAAAGAAACTGGTCCTCCTGCCATTCCCCCCACACTCCGTGTGCGCTCTTGTCTGGAATTATCTTTCTTTTTTGTGGGGCGGGGGATGTTTATCATGACAAGGTCTAGTCTCCCACCTGCCATTGGAAGTGAAGCACTGTGTCAGAACAGCCAGTGGGTTTGGAGTTTAATTTGGTTTCAAAACAGGAAGATTTCATGGTTTTTCCATTTAAAAAAAAATCATCTCCACTTTCAGGAGATAGATTCATTTAGATCCAAGCAACCCTGAACTTAGAATGAGGCTCTTTTTCCAGACTCCATCTTCTGGTCCTACATCAGGGAGAGTGTCTTTTTCTGAAAGATTTTTTCTGAAAAAAAGTATGTGTAGATGCTTTGGGGACCCTTCTCTTGAAAGAGCAGTCCTCATGGTGCTGGATTTTTTGATCCATGGCCCGTCTTTTCAAAAGAGCAGGGGCTGAGTGGATGTGCTCTTTGGAAGGAGCAGATTGCTCTTTCAATCTACTTTTTTAATGTGTAGACATAATCTTCCAGAAGACGATCTTCTGGAAGAAATCTTTTGGAAGATCATCTGTATGAAGATCACTGTAGTGTAATTATGGCCTTAGGGACAGCACACTGAATATCCTCTGTCTCATCATGCAATTTATGAGAGCAAGTTGAAGGGCCATGTTTGACTCGGAGGACTCAATATTTAGCACAGTGGATGGTCCTCATCTCTGTGAGCAAAAAACTAGTTAAACCCTATTCTGAGATTTACATGGGACTTCAATGGTACGCAAAGGTGAATTTCTACACAGGGCACATTTCAGGCTGTCTAAAGGCACTTGGAATTCTTGCATTCTCATTCTCTCAAAAGGCAGTTCTGAGAGATCTAGGAATATATTGTTTTATGGGACAAATTTTAGTCCTGCACATCAAGGATTTCAGGTTTCCAATGTCTTCTAGTTACCACTGACCTATGAAAATGTCAGTTTGTTTACATTACATTTGTTTAGGTTATTGGTTTTGGGAAAAAGCTTATGCATTACTACAGGTGAAATTTTAAAAATTACTCCAGGCTAGGCTAAACTGACCAGCAAAAAATCACCATCTGCTCGAGAAAGCTGAGGAAAAAAAAATGGAAACTGACAATGGTATCTGATTACTACTGCAGGTACTTCAAAATGGCCCATGGGTTAATGCTCTGAAATAAATAGTATTGCCAGTGATTTAATGTCAGTCAGCATTCCAAATGGATTAGAGCAAAGGGCTTTAATTTTAGGCAAACCACTTTCATGGGCGTTAATGAAAAGGTGCAATAAACATTGTACACCTGAAGGGAAGTATAGTTTCTTTGATAAATTAAACCTATCAGCACAGTTTTTGCCCAAGTTTCTTCTAAGAGTGATGAATGGATTTATGCCTCTTTAAACAGTCTCTCAATTACACTTGAAAGCCCCCTGCTTGTCTGTGAGGATGATACGACTGGATAACTGAGCTCTGCTTTCTTCCCTTACCAATTAAGTTAGCCACTTACAGAAGCAAATGATGACTCTCAGCACAGCTCGAGTAAGAATCCGGCAACACATTTACCCTAAAGAAGCAGCGTGAGCTCAGTGTCTAGAAGCATAACTACACACTCAGTACAATGCCGTTCTGTTCCCTATTCTGCCACAGAACTCCCATGTTACAGTGATAAAGTCACCTCTCTGACTTCATTTTTCCTCTCTGCTTCTGTCTGACTCATCTTGATAGACTCTGAGGTCCATAGAACAGAGTGTGTGCTTCAGAGCTAGAGCTCATGAGGGCTACATTAATATAAATAAAATAACAGCACTTATCACTATCTATTTCTAGCATTAAAGAGCAAGAAAATTGTCTCATAGCATAACCCATTGAAAATACTCTCCCCCTGCCCTCAGGGAAAAGTTGGTTGTGTGTGTTAGATGTTGTGTAACACTGAGCAATAGTTGGAAATCATGCTTCTGTGGATGGCCTACACGTCTGTGACAAAAGGTCATCATATAGCCTGTTTATTGTCTTTTGCTAGTTCCAGGGAGAGGATCACACTGAAGTAACTCAAATGCAGGCTGTGTGCTCTTGGATAACTGGGATTTCGCTTACTCCATAACCTGCAAGTGAGGCTCCATAGCAGAAGCTCCCTTCTACCCCAGCCCATGTACAAAATATCTGCACAACTAATGCATATGTCCTGTGTTGTGCCAGGAACCCCACTCAGGGACCAATAGCCATAGAGTGAGGTGTGGCACATTCTCAGCAAAAGTCCAGTACTAGCCTCTCTCTTTAAAACTGAAGACTTGAGATTTTTAAGTGTGTGAGCTTCACTCCAAGAGGAGGAGTTGTCCCATATGCTCCGACAACATTTTTTCATTCATTGATGGAGTCTGCAGCCAGAACACATTGTCAGGCGAGATCACGTTCTACCCTCGCAGGCCACAAAATGTCACCCAGATATCCCTAATGTGGAGCTCATTGACTTGAGTTTGATGAAAGTATTTCAGTCCTTGGGAAATTCAAATATTTGTGTATCACAGGCAGAGAATGTGAAGGACTGAGGCGTTACGAATGTCTAAGGCCCCTGTGATGGGAGAGAATTGATTACATGAAATAAGTCCAGGTGATCTGAGCAGCCAACATCCCCTGATTCAAAATAAAACTAAAGAAGGTCCACCCCAGTTTGGCCATGGAGAAAATTCCTTCCCAAACTCAAATCACTATTCACATGCACCAAGTGACATGTGCATAATACTTTGCAGGATTGGGGGTTCAGCGTACAACACAAAATAGGTGTGTGAGGGGGATGCACAAGATAACGGCAAGACAACGTTTAGATGTCTTCTCCAACGTGCGCATAAGCTTTTGTCAGAACTAGCAAAGCAATGTTCTCGGAAAGATCTTGTGTCACATCCTGAAGTAGAACAATTGTTCTAACAATTATTTGATTTCTTGCTTTAGTGCTCCTATATTCCAAAAAACTTGAAGAACGACACAGAAGTTAAAATGCTGCTCAAAGAGGTTGCAGAAAAGTTCAGAAAGTCTCGGCCTTTCCCTTGTTATTACGACCCAGAAGGAAGACAGACAAGTGCCCTTTTCACAAGGCTCTACCCAACAAAAGACCTTCTCTTCCCTTTCCTCTGGCCTTCCTTTATGTTGACTGGTGGAGTGCTGATTATCATCATGGTGAAAGTCAGTCAATATGTTTCTGTACTTTCTGCTTGGCAACACAGAACTAACCTGTAACAGTTTACAACAAAATAAGCTGAAGTTCTTCCCCATACACTGCCTTCTCAGTCTGTATTTTGTAATCCTTAAAACATATCATGTTCAGTAGTTAGAGTTCTAGAGGAGACAGATGTCTGAAATTTATATATCATGGATTAGTGGGAGTTGACACAGAAATCAGACTGAGATACGGTATCCAAGAGATTGCACAAGAACTATTTAGAGGTTTTTGGTAGTAAGTTTTTGGTTGTTTTCATGCATCAGTCCATTCCTTGGTGGGGATGAATGGGTATTGTTTCACAGAAACTAAGTTAAAACTTCAGCATTTCCTGACAGAGAGCACGATGCACGTTTGGGGATTGATTTTCAGAAAAGTGGAGGTCAGACGTCTACATGCACCTTTCCATTCCAAACTGGCATACGTAATTACTGCAACTATGTTCACATGTGGCAGCACACTTTACTTGAGCAGAAAGAAGAGCTGATTGCACAAAGAACACAAAGATATGTGGAAATATGCATGAACTCTAACAGTCACACTTCTGAAAAAACAGGCCTTTAGCATTTACATTATGAGTCTAAACCCTCCAAATACACACACACACACACACACACACACTTTTTAAATGGTGCAGAATTGTCAAGACTAACTTTTGCAAACATGTCTCTGTTTTGATTCAGTTTTGAAATAGATGGAGAGTGTCTTTTTAAAATGCTGTCTTTCCTCCTGTATATCATCTATCATATTAAAAAGTCAAACCAAAGAGGATACAAATGTGTAGAGATTATGAACTTAAAACAAAGTTGCGTGATCCATAGTGCTGCAGTGAATGGGGACAGTGAAGGCTTGTGAGCTTAGATTATAATGGGATGGAGGGCCAGAAACGGCTAGGGAGCAAGAGATGCATCACACACCAACATTTTTGTGTCAACAAAAATGGTCTGATGTCTACACTGATAGACTGTTGCTCTCAACTCAGTTTCCAATTCACTGCAGTGTACAATGCGAATTGGAAGTACTCCATGTGTATTGTGTTTGGCACTTACGTCATGGATAGTGCAGCTTTTGTAAAAGATATCTTAGCATCACAAGAGAAAAAAATCTGCACACATTGAAACTCTTAAATGTTTTTTCTGAAGTTCTTAGTGGATCAGTAACAACAGTACATTGTCAGCAAGCAATTAATATTAGTGGGGCAGCCATGTTAGTCTGTATCTGCAGAAACAACAAGAAGTCTTGTGGCACTATACAGATTAACAGATTTTTTGGAGCATAAGCTTTCGTGGGCAAAGACCCACTGTGTCAGATGCATGTACATTTTCTATATGCATCTAATGAAGCGGGCCTTTGCCTACAAAGCAGTGCCACAGGACTTCATTGTTTCTGAGCAAGAGTTAGAGACCACATACAAGCCTTTAATCCAAGGGTGGGGAACCTCTGACTCTTGGGCTAGATCTGGCCCATGGATTGCTTTGATCCAATCCATGGCGAGGCTTGGAGATTCCCCCCACAGCGGGGCTTTCCACCACTGCTTTACAACTAGAGCAGCTGAATGAATACAAGTCCATATCATCGTTTTTTTATTCATATCTATAAGATAAGTTGGGCACCTTAGTTCAAGTCCTTGTAGACGAATGTTCACAAAAGACACCATTGCAATTAGCAGCCGTACTGGCATTCTCTGTAGCAGAAATCAACATGGCAAATGCATTTGTTTCTTATTCTTAATGAGGTCATCTGTCCATGCCAGGGGAATGTGGATGGTCTTAGCATTGCCTCTGCCAGCCTGTACCTCATCTGGGTCTGCATGGATTCATTTTTCTGGATGTTCCCCTCACCACCATTAAGTCATCATGACCCAGGACATTCGTAAAGCAGAGAATACTTGAGACACTTGATATGTTCATCTCAGAAGCAAGGGGAGCTGGCTCTACTTTTCACCCAAACTCACTGAAAAAACTGCTGAGAGTTAGGGATCAGTTAATTGTCGTCTCCAGTTCAGGCCAGGCATTTGGGGATATTACTTTCACAGTCACAATTATGCTGTAATCTGTTTTAAACACTGACAAAAACTCATGTGAGAAAATTCTCTCTTCCACCCCTAGGACTCCCCAGTAAGGCTCCGAAAGAGGTTTTGTGATGAAATTAGGAGGTACAAATATGCAAGGAAACATATATAACGTGTCTCTCTTCCGTTTGCAGAACCTTTTCCTCCAAGCTCATCTGGAGTTTAGGATGGGTTTTTGGGTTTGTTCTAATTCTATCTGAACCAGACTACTCATTCATTTCAACTCACTATAACATTACTATAGTGTACTAGAGGTGTGCTTCTCCAGTTTTAGTCTCTTGTTGGTTTTCAGAATGGGCTTTTTTTAGGGTGTGTTAGGGTGTGCCATTTCAGATCAGATTTAACACATAGAAACCCAACATTCTGCCACAGAATAACAAGTCGTAGAAATCTCTTCCTTATTTTTAAATAATCCTGGCAAAAGTGAAATGAATAGGTTATTTTACAAAGCTGCTGTTTAATAGGAAAACTCTAGATGGCCAGTTTTCTTTGTCCAATAATTGCCAGACCAGCCTTGCAAAGGGAACTGGAAATGCTATGAGATATCACTGTGTTATCTAGTTACATTACAGCTGCCACACAGTAATGTAATACTATCCTCTGCACAGCTGAGATGCTGTAGCTTCTCCTTCTCCTGGGAATCACAACAGTTATCTCCATGCCTTCATCTGGAACAGCACAAGGGCGATTTGGCTGCTTATATTAGTGGCTTACTATTGCAAAGTCCTCAATCAATTCCGTATAAACTGATTTACATTTCACAGATGTTGTGGAATCCTTCCCTAAGTATTGCATAATTTACAGAGCCAAAAGGTCCTATTGTGATTTGCTAGTCTCACCACCTGATAGTGTACAAGCTCCTTTGCTGGAGGTTTACAAAAGGAGACTGGATAGCCATCAGTCTTGGATAGCTTAGACCAGGGGTGGGGAAATAACTGCCTGCAGGCCACATCCTGTCCACAGGGTTAATCCCTAGTGGGCTCCCACCTCAATATTTACCTGCACCTTCATGGCTACCAGGTGATCGCAGCTCTCTTTGGGCACAGATTGCTATTGGCAACCAATGGGAGCAGCGGGAAGTGGTGTCCCAGTCAGTGCCAGTTCCTGCCACTCTCATTGGTTTTGAACAGTGATCTGCAGTGATCAAGAACTGTGATCTCCTGAGGCCTGCAAAGGCACAAGTAAATATAGCAACAGCAGCCCACCAGATACGAACCCTGGTAGGCTGTCACCTCTTTATTGTCCACCTCTGGTTTAGATACACAAATCCACCATCTTGGCAGGAGGTGATACAGATAACCCTCGCCATCACTTCTTTTGTAGAGAACCACAGAACACACCTCAATTAATTTCGCTTTGCACTGGAGAATCTCTTTTAGGAAAATACCACATCTTGATTTGAAAATTGCCACCATAAATCTTTGTCAACTCTTCCAGTCAGCAACCAAGTCACCTTCACTATTAAGAATATGTACCTTGTCTCCTGTCTGAATTTCTTTAGCCTCATCTTCCAGCCATTGGGTTTTGCTATATACCTTTGTCTACTATGCTGAAGAGCCCATTAGCAAATATGTGTTCCCTGTGTAGATATGAAACGATGATCAAGTCACCCCTGAAGCTTTTCCTTTGTTAACTGACTGGACTGACCTCTTTGTGGCTAATCACAGTATTTTTTCTATTTTTTTAAACCAATCATTTTCATAGGTCCTCACTGAACCCCTCCCAATATAGCAACATCCTTCTTGAATTATGGGCACGAGAACTGGGTTGAGTCTTCTGGAAACAGAGATAAGAGCCCTCACTACTCCTACACGATGTTCCCGTTGATATGTTCAAAGATCACATTAACCATTTTGGCTATGACATCTCACGAGGAATTCATGTTCACCTGATCATCCAACATGAAGCTCAAGTGTTCTTTTATTTCCCCTCCAGGGACAGCCATCCTATAGGTATTGTGTACTTTCCTTGTTCCTAAATGTATACCATTTCGTCTGGCCATTAAAAAAAAAAAACACACACACACACCAAAACAGTCTGTTCACATTCAGTGCACCAACTAATCTGCTTTGCTCAGTTTCAGTGACCTGTCCATTTACTTACCACTCTGACAATCTTCTTTTTCCAACCCTGAGCAGTGATGAGGATATATTTTCTTCCAGGGGACTGTTAAAAATGTTAAGTAGAGTAAGGCCAAGATTCAGTCCCTATGGGATGCAGTTAGAGAAAGAGTCTCTGGATGTTAAATGGGGAATTATCATCATACTGAAACCCGTCTCGTGGCATCAGACTGGGATTGGTTAGGAATTAGCCCAAGCTCAGTGCAAATTAGTGTGTTTAACATCACACAGTGGCACTTGCCAATGGCTCTGGTACATGATCCAAGTGAGTTCAATCTATAAGTGACTATGAATCAATTGGTTTCTCCTGCTCAGAAAATGAATAAGAATTAAATGACAGGTCTGGCAAGGAGAGACCATCAAGGCTACATCTACACGTGAACGCTACATCTAAATAGCTTATTTCGATGTAGCGACATTGAAATAGGCTATTTCGATGAATAACGTCTACACGTCCTCCAAGGCTGGTGCCATCGACATTCAACGTCGACGTTGGGCAGCACCACATCAAAGTAGGTGCTGCAGGGGAACATCTACATGCCAAAGTAGCACACATCGAAATAAGGGTGCCAGGAACAGCTGCAGACAGGGTCACAGGGCGGACTAGCACTTCCGGGGCAACAACTAGCCGCTCCCTTAACGGGCCCCTCCCAGACACACTCAGCCTGCACAGCATGCGGTCTGCAGAGCCACAAGCACGCACACCTCGTCGAAGCAGTATGGACCCCCAGCAGCAGCAACAGCAGCCAGAGGTCCACCCAGCCGCCCCTGTAAGAGCAGTGCTCGCCCTGCTTGATGCCATGCAGGAGGCAGCTGATCACATCCTAGCCACAGAGGAGGAGCTGCCTGCAGGGGAGGAGGAAGCAACCCCAAACCCTGCAGCCGCCCCCGCCTCCCCACCCGCTGCCAGCTGTGGAGCAACCCCACGAGCACCGACTGGTGGGAGCGGCTGGTGCTCAGAGAGTGGGATGACGACCGCTGGCTCCATAACTTTTGGATGAGCTGGCAGACATTTCTGGAGCTATGCCAGTGGCTCACCCCCGCACTGAGGCACCAGGACACTGCCATGCGGTGTGCCCTCAGTGTAGAGAAATGGGTCGGCATCACTGTCTGGAAGCTGGCCACTCCAGATAGCTACCGATCTGTGGGCCAGCAGTTTGGCGTTGGCAAGGCCACCGTTGGGGCTGTCCTCATGGAGGTAAGAGGACCCATGGGGGGAGGGGGAGGCAGTCCTGGGAGGGGAGGGGAGAGGAGCGGAGGGGAGCCCTGGCAGGGGAGGGCCACATACACCCTGCACACCCGTCATTGGTGGTCTCCCATGTGCTTCCCCTGCAGGTCGTCTGCGCCATCAACGCCCTGCTCCTCCACAGGCTCGTGCGACTTGGGGACCCCGAAGCTGCCATTGCGGGCTTTGCCACCCTGGGCTTCCCCAGTTGCTTCGGGGCTCTGGATGGGACCCACATCCCCATCTGTGCCCTGGAGCACAGTGGAGGATGCTACTTAAACAGGAAGGGCTACCACTCAGTGGTCCTCCAGGCCTTGGTGGACAGCCGGGGCCGCTTCCTGGACATATATGTGGGCTGGCCTGGCAGCACCCACGACGGCCGGGTATTCCGGAATTCAGGCCTGTGCCGCTGGCTGGAAGCAGGGACCTACATCCCCCAGCGGGAGATTCCTGTTGGGGACACCACCATGCTCCTCTGCGTCATCGCAGATGCGGCATACCCCCTCCGGCTCTGGCTCATGCACCCTTACACAGGCCACCTGTCAGCCAGCCAGAAGCACTTCAACATGCACCTGAACCACGCGCGCCAGGTAGTGGAGCGCACATTTGGCCACCTCAAAGGGTGCTGGAGGTGTCTCCTCACCTGCCTTGATGCAGGCCCCACCAACATCCCCCAGATTGTGGGCACGTGCAGCACCCTCCACAACCTCGTTGAGAGCAAGGGGGAGGCATTCTTTCAGGGCTGGGCTGTGGAGGCTGGCAGGGCCGATGTGCAGCCACCCACTGCCCCCAGTCACCAGGTGGACCCCAAAGGGACCCGGGTCTGGGAGGCCCTGTGGGCCCAGTTCAACGAGACCGCGGGGTGAATGCTGGCAGGCCCCCCACTGCACCCCCCCCATCCTCCACAACACTCCCTGCCCCTACACCCACACCACAGAGCACCCAAGAGCACAACCCCCATTTCTTGCAAATAAAAACAGACGTTGTTCGTCAAACCAGAATATGTTGAGCTCTTATTATTATCATACTATTTACAGACAAAATAAATATTATATATACATATGTATTATAAGATGACAGGAAAAAAAAAGGGGAAGACAAGGAAGGGGAGAACTATTTACATGGGGGGGGGCAGGTATCATCATAACAGGGGTCTAATACAAACTATTTACAAAAGACAAGTGAAGGGGATATGTACAAAGGGAGGGGGCACGTCCTGGGCCCCACACCCCCTAATGTCCAGCGCGGGGGGGTGGGCAGCCGTGACCCACGCCTCAGCCTCAGCCCTGGCCGGGGCTGGCTGGGGGCTGGGCGGACCGGGAGATATGGCCGGCGGGTGTCAGCAGGCCCCAGGTCCCCCTTGGTGGAAGGGCCCTCGGTGGCGGGTGGCGGTGCGACGGCGGGTGGAACGGTGGGTGGAGCAGGCAGAGTGGCGGCTGGCGCGGCACGGGGGGCCAGGTGGTCCGCTATGCACTCGAACGTGCTCATAAAGGCCCCCATGCCTCCTGGCGCCAGGCCAGCGCCCACTCCTGGAGTTCGAGGCACCGCTCCTCCACCCGCAGGTGCTGCTCAGAGAGCTCCAGCTGCCGACGGAGGATCGCCAGCAGCTGGGGGTCCGTCGCCGTCCGGGAGTGCTGGCTCCACCATCGTCCCCGCCCTGGGGCCGGTCAGTGCTCCGTCGAGGGGCTGGCCTGGACAGATGGCCCCGGTGGGCTCTGTGGGACCACTGACACCTCGCCGGCGCTCTCTGGTCTCTCCAATGGTGCAGCTGCGGAACACAGGGGGGGAAGAAGAGTGGAGACAGCCGTTAGAGTGGGCCCCGAGCCGTGGCCCTTGTCCCCCCACCCCTCTGCTGCTGGTTCCCCATCCCCGTCCCCAGGAGATGCTGCTGATGATGATGGGTGTCCCATCCCCTCCCCCCGGGGGGAACCTAGGTTCCGCTCCCCCCAGCCCCGGGGATGGGGCATGGCACTGTCGTGCTGGGGGGCAGGGGCTGATGCACTCTTCTGAGGGACATGCCACTGCTGTCCTTGGGGCCATGGTCATCTGGGCATGTGGAGGGCCCTGGTCATGTCTGTTACCCCTGCCCCTCGACCCCGGGGGTGTGCACTGGGGCGGGGTACATACCTGATGGTCCGCTCCCATGGTCGGGGGACACCTGGTGGGTGGACGCCCTGCTGGAGCTCCGTGATGGGATGTTGATCCGGAGCCCACCATCGCTGGAGGAGGATCCCCCCTCCTCCTCCTCCTCCTCCGGTGCCCCAGGGGTGGGCTCCTGGGGCAGCCTCTGGGGTGTGGGGCTTACCTCCAGGGTAGACTCTGCCTCCGGGGCCTGCTGGGGCTCGTCGGCCGAGGTATCAAGAGTGGCCAGAGGGGAGGAGGTGTTCTGGGGGCCCAGGATGGACCTGAGCTCCCTGTAAAAGGGGCAAGTGATGGGGGCGGCCCCAGATCGGCCGGCCGCATCCCGGGCCCAGGCATAACCCTACCGCAGCTCCTTCACCTTACTCCTGACGTGGTCAGGAGTGCGGGCAGGGTGACCCAGGGTGGCCAGGCCCTCGGCCAGCCGAGCGAATGCATCTGCGTTCCACCTCTTGTTCCCCATTACCTGGAGCACCTTGTCCTCACTCCAGAGCCCCAGCAGGTCCCGAAGCTCAGCCTACGTCCAGGAAAGGCCCCGCTGCCTTTTGCCAGGCTAGCTGCCGGGCTGGGAGCCCTAGCTCCCCTTGTGGGGGGGTGCCCTGGGGGCACTTGGGGGGCTGGCGGGCGGCCATCACAGTGAGGGTGGGTGTCTGTGGCTGCAGAGGGCCGTGCAGGCTAGCCGCGTGGCTGGGCTGCCACCTGCGTGCTCTCTCAGCTTCCTGCACAGGAAGGCAGGGGGCGGGGACCTTTAAGGGGCCGCTGCACGCAGTGACCATCGAGCTCAGGGGCTGGAGAGAGCGTCTCTCAACCCCTCAGCTGATGGCCGCCATGGCAGACCCCGCTATTTCGATGTTGCGGGATGCACAACAGCTACACGTCCCCTCCTTCGACGTTCAACGTCAAAGTACGGCGCTATTCCCATCCCCTCATGAGGTTAGCAACTTCGACGTCTCACCACCTTACGTCAATGTCAACTTCGAAATAGCGCCCACCACGTGTAGCCGTGGCGGGCACTATTTCGAAGTTGGCGCGGCTACTTCGAAGTAGCCGGCACGTGTAGACGCGGCTCAAGAGGCTAACTGCATACAGAACAAATGTAACATTGGAAAACTGGCAATGCACAGAAGTAGAAGGAAGGGGCATATTTGAAATAGGCCCATAATCTCTTCCTTAGTTTCTGGGAGGCAGTTGTGCATAAAATAATTCAGCCAGCCAGCCAGTCATACCTTTGTGAAAACTACCAATGAAATATTCCCTGTCAAGGATGTTTTTGAGTTTAATCACATACTTGCCATGTCAGAATTAAAGTTTGTTTTTTTGGACAGTAATGCTGCAAGAAAAACTATTGCATGATAGCAGCAGAAACACAATGCATGAGATAGACCCAAAAACCAGCAGATTACACAGGCGGAATAGGAAAAACTCCACCAAATCTGACAGAAAACTGCCTGATTTGAAGTTTTTATACCCATTTGGGCCAGACTCACCAAGGGATGAGTTTCCAAAACTCCACATTCCAAGCTGACACAAGCAAGGATTGTTCAGTACAGCTACTTACATGATTAGTCTTTGGGATGGTGACGAGTCTCCTGTGGCGTGTTGCATTTCCAAAAGACATTGGGGCTTTCAAACAAAAAGTGAATGAGTGGCAAAAGACAGCCCCACATAATTAATTCCTAGAAAGATTTGTTTACAATAAATGTTCTAGTGCTGACAGAGCGAGCCGTGAATAAGACTCTATACACTGGCATTGTCCATGCGCAGCCTGCTTCCAAGAGCACCTCTCCTCATTGACTCTTAATAACTAGGGAATTATTCACAGTTCTGCTGGGAAAATGAATTTGAAGTGGGACGTGCCAACTGGAAAAAGCAAGATGCTGAAAGTGCCAAGAAAAGCTGCTTTTCAAAGTAGCCTGAGCAGAATGGCAACAACTAGAACCAATCATAGAATACATATTAATTTAGATGCACTGTTAAAAGAACATCCCAAATAAGCTTGATTAATGCTGTGGAGAGCAAGAATATCATATAATTATAATGGGCACCTTTGCTGAGATTTGGGATATTGCTTTGCCTGACTACCTGGCTTTAAAATGTAAGGAAGCTGTTAGGAAGAACTAGCTGAAAACAAAACTAAGAGAAACAACACACCTCCAGAGAAAACCTCAAGGCCACGTCTACACTAGCATGTTCTTTCAAAAAATCAGGCCCTTTTTTGAAAGAACATGCAGAGCCTCCACAAACAAAATGTACTCTTTTGATCCGAAATCAAAAGAATGTGGCTCTTCTTCCGGAAGCCCTCTTCCACTCCCAGATCAGGAAGAATGCCTCCTTTTGAAAGCCTCCTTCAAAAAAAGCTTATGTAGATGCTCCATAGGCCATTTTTTCAGAAGAGCAGTCTTCACAGTGCCAGATTTTTCTATCCCTGGCTTGTTCTTTCAAAAGAGCGGGGGCTGTGTGGATGCTCTCTATCGAAAGAGTGGATTGCCCTTTCGATCCTCCTTTGTGTGTGTGAATGTGCTTGTCTTCTGGAAGATCTTCTTTCAAAAGATTGCTGTTGTGTACAAGAGTCTTATGAGAACAAATGGGGGATATTAATCAATCATGAAAGCCCTACCTATCTGGCTCCAGCTAGGTAAATGGGTTTATTTTCCTAAAGGTAGAGTTTTGGGTCAAAGGGACACTTAAGGGATAAACACCCTGTCTACAGAGGAAAAGGAAAAGGGGAGTGGGAGGAAACAGCAGAAGGGAAGGCTTCCAGAGATGCTGGTAGATAGAAGCAGCCCAGTCTGTATCTCCCAGTCCAGGAGCCGAGGTCCTTGGCTAAGGAGCACCTACTGAAGACTTTCCAGAAAGGACAAGGTTTAGCTAGTGCAACTCTCCCAGACCGGACACTATTGCCACAAATAGCATCTGGTCAGGAGAGTTCTGAACCCTAGTTTTAGTGAAGGCCCCAGAGTATAGGCCTTCATTGGTGTAACCCTCTTCTGAGCTTCTAACGTCACCTGTGGGAGAATAAATGGTAAGTTTGTTTAAAGTATTCTGAGTTGCATTATATCAATCACTGTTCAAAGATTCCCAAAGAGAAGTTTTCCAGCATATACCAAGCACAGCTGGGGCTGATGTGTTTAAACAACTGGAATATGAGAGGGTTACAGCCCACATATCCAGTCCAAAAGGGGTGTGATCACATAATTCTACCCTTGAGAGGCACATGATGCCATGCTGACACCTGAAGGAGGGCAAAAGGGATTTACAGCACAGCTCACCCTGTGACCATAATTTTAAGATAAGGCAGGTTTAGTCATCTGCTCCATTTTAACTTAACGTACTATTGCACAATAAAGATCAACAGTGCTTCCTTCTTTGTGCGATCCGTGTAGATACTCAGCTACTACGAAGCAAACTGTAAAGGATCCCACAGAGTGCCGGTGGAAGCCTTTAACCACAAACTTGGCTAACATCTATTAGCAGGATTTTTAACTACCAGCTACCAAACACAGTCAGTTCACAGGGCACTTTGGTTACCTGGAGCTTGTGTGTAATCACAAGGCATGTTTGCACAAAAGTGTTTCTTTATTCTTGGAAAGTGATGATTTCCGGGTGGTGGTGGTGGCATTTTCAGTCATAAGGGAAAGGTAGAAATTGTTGGGAACCATCTAGGATTTGAATATATTTAATACCTGAACATTAAGGATCCAAAGACAATCCATGTTATCCAGAGTCTGGGGCAGCTTTCTATGGCAGTCAGTCATTTGTCACTCAGGATAGTTGATACAAAATCCTCAGGTTTTCTTCAGTCCCTCCCCTGAGGTAAGAAAATATGAATGAAGGAAGAATTGGTTTCCAGTGGCTTCCATCTTGATTCCTGATGAAGGGGGATGGACAGAAAACACCACATGTGGCATTAAAGGGTGGGATTATGGTGGCTAAGGTAGTACAGGGCGGGAGTGAGGCAAATTAGCCACAGAACTCTCACAGGGGAATGGTGATTGGTGTATAAAAGGGAGATGTGAGAGGCAGCTGTTCTCCGGCAGCCACCCATGATGAAACGGTCACAGAGGAAATTACTCTGGAGCAGAGAACTAAGGGACAAGATGTGCATTTTAGGGTATTCGGGGCTCACCAAACTCCTCTGAAAGCATTTATAAATCTAGATGAACTATACACATGCAATAAACTTTTGCTGGGGTTGCTGGTAGTGGGGTGTCTTGTGTGGCTGTACTTTGGTTCTGCTTGAGGGTCACTCTTGTACTGAAGTCACGTTGAGGGTGGTAACAGCTTACAAAAGTGTCTTAAGAATTTCTTTTAAATGCAAAATAAATGCAAAGGATTGACAGGGGAAAAGGCAGTGAACATAAGAGGAAAGGGGTAAACGTAGTTTATTTCCCAGGGGAGGAACAATCAACAAAAACCAAACAGACTCAGGACAAAAAGACCAGTATGCTCTATACAAAGACTCCTCAATAAATAAATTTTAATTCAATCTCAGATACTCAAATGACTGTACAAAGTGATTTCTCTCGTATTCCCCAGAAAGACTGACAGATTCTTGAATACATACAAATAACCAGACTCCTTAATACTCATATAAGGCAGCGTAGCACTTTTCCAAATGTGTGTTTCTTTCACTGAAGATATCTTGAGACAATTATAAAGAAATTCAGTTACACTGTTGTGAAGGCTATGCAATAGGTTGTCAAACAAAAGATCAGAGATGCAGCTCCTTCTGTTTCTCATTGTGTATCTACATCTTTTCTGAAGAAATACAATTTACCAAGTTCAAAATAAATCCATCAACAGGAGTGACACATCTGCTTACAGAATGTTAGTCACAAAAGAAATGAGAATACTTTTACTTGAAATTAGTTTTCTCCATGACTTTATCTAGGATATTGAATATGACACTTCCAAGCATTCAGCACCCACAGTCTGGACCGGATTTGCAGGAGAGTTCAGCATGTTGATTGTTGTACTATTTTGAAACTAGAGGTCAACTGTCGCAAATAAGAACTCAAAAATGTACCCCAGAAGCGTCTCAGTTTTAAGAAACAAATGAAATACAAGATGAGCAGAATAACCAATCCTTTAAAGACTACTTTTGCTTGTAATTTTTCAAGTCTTTTATGTATTAATAATATCACACAAATAATTTTAAAACAGGCTGGGACTGAATAACCAGAACTGCTAAGGGAAATCAGTTTTAGATGACTTACACAGTGACTCTGAAGGTGGTGCTCTGTCTTCAAATAATAATTCATAAATGTACTTTAAAAGTACAAATGTGTCTATGTAAGGTACCAAAGGAATGTCTCAGAAGCAGGTGCAAGATAAATGTTTAGAAAGAAACGAATGTTGGATGGGTACATTTTCCATTGCTGGTGTGTTAATTCATCCCATTGTTAGTATTTATTCTTCTGTTGGAACAATTTCTGTATAAGTAGGCCAATACCAACCTGGATCTGTTTACAAAAATCTTGTTTTAAATTTGGAGTCCACTCCAGTCCATATCACTGGTACCTGTAGCAACACTGCAGGTTGAAGGGGCTTGCCAGTCTTGGAAGACAGATGCAAGAATTTGACTAATATCCCTCTAGTCATAGCCTTGAAAATGGCCGAGGTCAACAGCTACAGTCTGTGGCCTCAGTCCCATTTCTGGTGGACAGTTACACCTTAAAAATTAGCATGCTTGATTGCAACCTTAGCAAAAACCCCAAAGAACTCTCCTTTTACCCATAAGTGATATTTTCATGACATGGTAGAAGCACACTGGTGGGATGGGGGTATGAAGTTTATGCTCTTGTAAGCTATGTCTGTAAAAAACAGAAAGGATCCCAGTGTTCAGCAGGGGTTAAGAAGGCTTGCAGCACTAGTTACATACTTTTTTATACATGAATGTGCTGGTTTGCAGGATACACAGAGGGAAGATGCATTAAACAAGTGATGAGTCATTCCTGGAGCAGCAACCAGCAGCTAGCCAGGTTAACTTCTGCCTTTTATGTAATTTTGAAATATTTTGCAGCCTGATACCTAGAGGCACCCATTCTAATTCACCATATACACTAGAGACAAATCCTTTTCCTTTCCTCTGAGCCTTGATTGCCAACCTGGGTTGTCCTGGGGTCTCAAGGAATTGAAAGATTCATCGATAATGAAAGATTGTGTCATGTGATGAAACCTCTTGGAATATATCCGAAAAAATCCAGCAACACTACGAGGGCCTGATGTGAACCACAAAGGCAGCAGAAGCAGGGCAGAAGTTGCAGGTGCAAAGCAAAGATCTGCATAAGTTCCCAGAGTGTCTTGGCAGCCATACTCGGAACATAGGGCAGAGATGAGCCAGGGTGACAAAGCATATCCACTGGCCACTGTGCTGGCAGTTTCACCAAGCCTAGGAATAACACTGCCTTACTCTCAGGTTCTGCATATCTCCATTGCACTGTGCCAGACCTGATTCCTGGGGCTTGGCATGGGGAAGAGAAGTTAGCTCCTTAGCTCTTTCGTTTAAATATTATGCAGATGTAGATTTCCCTGACAGAAGGCAAAAACTCCTTTGATACCACAATGAGAAAATCTGGACTAAGGCATGCATTAAAAACACAGAGCACTGATCCAAAAACCATGTGAAAAGGCCTTTTGGAAACCGGTATAAAAACTGCCAAGATTATCACCATTTAAAAAGATACCAGATGGACCAAGTATGCTGTATATTCAGCAAACTATTGGCCACTAAAGGGTAATTCTGCAGAATGAAGTCAGTTGAGAGTTATACTCACAGAAGCATCTAAATTACCCATCAGCAGAAACTTACTAGAACAACACTACAAAGGGAAAAGCAGCCAGGGTTTACTTTGTTCTTGTTCCTCATTGCTGCTGTGTGTGCTGCGAAGCTGTATGCTTGTTTATAAAGTTAGAGCACAGAACAATTATGAGGCTGTTATAAATCACTCCGCATTGAGGCCTACAACAGAAAAGCTGTCAGAATCTGAACTATATTATAGTCCAGCACTATTACACACTCTCCTCTGACTTTGTATTTTTCCCCAGTGAATCTTCTTCCCACTTGAAATTCCTTATCCAGCAAACATGGTGCCTTAACCGTTTTTCTAGTGAATCATCATTTGCTAATAAATGCTGCAATTCAAGCCTCCTGTCTGACTTCCACTCCACTTAAAGCTTATTATGATACATTTGTAGACTGCTTCACCTTCATGAAATATAAATGCCAGCTGAATACCAAAGAGCAGCTCAGCAAAGTGAGGAAGATGGGCCTTAGCACTTGCTGTTTCTTGCAGGGCAAAGAGGGGCAGTGGGTGGCAGTTTAATGACATTAAATGTGTGTTCTTTCAAAATAAAAGAAGGAAAATAAGGCAAGATAATCAGTTAATAAAACTGAGACACAGAATCTCAGCACTGGAAATGCCAAGGGAGTGCCGAGGGAAATAGATAAAGGAAGCCATGAGCAGCATACCCTGTCAGTGGAGCACGTGGGTGGGTGCCAAGCAGAGATTCAGGTGCCACCCAGTTGATCAGCAAAGCACCCACAGCCATCCACAGCTGGCACGTGCTGCTAATGGTGGTGCCTCAGTGGACATAATCAAAATTTATCCCTCCACCCCCCACCGATGGAAAAGATTGTAGACCTCAAGGCTAGTGTTCCCACCAAAGGAAGAGCAAAGAGCAGACAGTGTCAGAAGGATTTTCAGTTCAGTTCAAATAAAAAATGATCCATCCTTTCATTGTAACCTCAGTTCAGGCACTTGACCTCCTAGCAAGTCAGACAGCTGGAAAAATCGAATAAAGGATGAGAACGTGGAAGGTGCTCCTGAGCAGAGCTTTCAGGAACAAATAGTTGATGAAGGGGGCTCATCCTTTGTCTTCATTTCCCAAGAGCAGAAGAATGAACAATGCAAAGCAAAATATATTCAAACCTGAGCAAGGGCAGGCTGGCCTTGTGTCCTGTGAAGAAGCAAGGCCCAGTGGATAAGACACCTTACAGGACTCTAACCCTAACCTGCTGGCTGTACCTGGACAAATCACCCCCTCTCTCCATGCCTCTGTTTCTCTGCCACCCTTTCATATGCATGATCTATTTAGATTTCAAACTCTCCTGGCCAGGGAACAGTCTACACTCGGACTTTGTACAGCAAGCTAGTACAGTGGGTCTTGAATTCATTAAGAGCACTCTCACTGCTACTAGCATTTCACATTTAGATGACGCCTATCCAGCACTGAGTGCTTCCCAAACTATAGGCCCAGTCTTGCAAAGTGCTGAGTACCTACAGGAGGGGGCTGAAATGTTGGTGTCAATGTGTACCAACAGGCTGAAGAATGGTCATAAATATGAGATTACACTATGATCTGTGCTGCCTTTGGGCTTGGAGACAACAGGTATTGTCATGTGCAAGTGGTAGAGCCACAGAGAAATGCTCTAGTTTCTCTGGGCCTAAGATGCTGTCTTTCGAACAATTAGTTTCCTTTTTTCAGAAGATGACAAAGTTTAACACACATTCAGGGTTAAAAATATTCCTCTCCCTCGGTCAAACTTTTGCTGAAAGTTAATAGGCCCACATGTCAAGCCCCAGATTATGCAGACCAATGCATATCTGTTTTTCCAAGAGCGAGACACATGCAGAACCTACATGATGGACTCTTCTACCATGAGCTTTTAACTAGGGGTGCGGGGTATTGGACATGCTAAGAAAAGGAAGGGTGTGCAAAATGTCCTCACAGCTATTCAGGAGAGAAGGTGCCAGGCACTGGTGTTCTCTGCCAACACATCGTCCAAAAGGTGGCGTTACCGTATTGGCAGACTCAACCGAAGGACAAGAATTGTCCTCATCAAAACCCAGAAGGCTGAACTCCCTTTGCTTCCCACCCAGATCAGAGTTAAGGCAGAGAGAGTGCTGGGAGATGGTAAGGAGAAGGCTTACAGCATCCTGCTGCTCTGCTCTATGTTAAGTTTCTAGTAATAGCTTCTGAGTTTTTCAGGGCTGGAACATGACTCTTCTTCGTTGTGTGGACAGTGGGTAGCACAATCAGGTGATACCATAAGTAATAAATAGCAGCAATATCTATATAAGAACATAAGAACATAAGAACATAAGAATGGCCATACTGGGTCAGACCAAAGGTCCATCAAGCCCAGCATCCCATCTGCCGACGGTGGCCAATGCCAGGCGCCCCAGAGAAGGAGAACAGAAGACAAGTGATTTATCTCCTGCCATCCATCTCCTGCCCTTGTTATGAAGGCTAGGGCACCATACTTTATCCCTGGCTAATAGCCATTTATGGACCTGACCTGCAAAAATTTATCAAGCTCTTTTTTAAACCCTAATAGAGTCCTGGCCTTCACAGCCGCCTCGGGCAAGGAGTTCCACAGGTTGACTGTGCGCTGTGTGAAGAAAAATTTCCTTTTATTAGTTTTGAACCCACTACCCATCAATTTCATTTGGTGTCCCCTAGTTCTTGTATTATGGGAAAAGGTAAATAATTTTTCTATATTCACTTTCTCCACACCATTCATGATTTTATATACCTCTATCATATCGCCCCTCAATCGCCTCTTTTCCAAACTGAAAAGTCCCAGTCTCTCTAGCCTCTCCCCATATGGGACCCTTTCCAAGCCCCTAATCATCTTAGTCGCCCTTTTCTGAACCTTTTCTAATGCCAATATATCTTTTTTGAGGTGAGGAGACCACATCTGCACGCAGTACTCGAGATGTGGGCGTACCATAGTTTTATATAGGGGAAGTATGATATCTTTTGTCTTATTATCGATCCCTTTTTTAATAATTCCTAACATCCTATTTGCCTTACTAACTGCCGCTGCACACTGCGTGGATGTCTTCAGAGAACTATCCACTATAACTCCAAGATCCCTTTCCTGATCTGTCGTAGCTAAATTTGACCCCATCATGTAGTACGTGTAATTTGGGTTATTTTTTCCAACATGCATTACCTTACACTTACCCACATTAAATTTCATTTGCCATTTTGCTGCCCAATCACTCAGTTTGCTGAGATCTTTTTGTAGTTCTTCACAATCCCTTTTGGTTTTGACTGTCCTGAACAACTTGGTGTCATCTGCAAACTTTGCCACCTCACTGCTTACCTCATTTTCCAGATCATTGATGAACAAGTTGAACAGGATCGGTCCCAGGACTGAGCCCTGGGGAACACCACTAGTTACCCCCCTCCATTGTGAAAATTTACCATTTATTCCCACCCTTTGTTTTCTGTCTTTTAACCAATTCCCGATCCATGAAAGGACCTTTCCTCCTATCCCATGACCACCTAATTTACATAAAAGCCTTTGGTGTGGGACCGTGTCAAAGGCTTTCTGGAAATCTAGGTATATTATGTCCACTGGGTGCCCCTTGTCCGCATGTTTATTAACCCCTTCAAAGAATTCTAATAGATTAGACAGACACGACTTCCCTCTGCAGAAACCATGCTGACTTTTGCCCAACAATTCGTGCTCTTCTATGTGCCTTGCAATTTTACTCTTTACTAGTGTTTCTACTAATTTGCCTGGTACTGATGTTAAACTTATCGGTCTATAATTGCCAGGATCTCCTCTAGAGCCTTTTTTAAATATTGGTGTTATATTGGCCGTCTTCCAGTCATTTGGTACCAAAGTGGATTTAAAGGATAGGTTACAAACCACTGTTAATAACTCCGCAATTTCACATTTGAGTTCTTTCAGAACCCTTGGGTGAATGCCATCTGGTCCTGGAGACTTGTTACTATTCAGCTTATCAATTAATTCCAAAACCTCCTCTAATGTCACTTCAATCTGAGTGAGTTCCTCAGATTTGTCGCCTAAAAAGGCTGGCTCAGATTTAGGAACCTCTGTAACATCTTCAGCCGTGAAGACTGAAGCAAAGAAATCATTTAATCGCTCCGCAATGGCACTGTCTTCCTTGATCGCTCCTTTTATATCTTTATCATCCAAGGGCCCCACTGCTTTTTTAGCAGGCTTCCTGCTTCTAATGTATTTAAAAAACATTTTACTATTGTTTTTTGAATTTTTGGCTAGCTGTTCCTCAAACTCTTTTTTGGCTTTTCTTACTACATTATGACAGTTAATTTGGGAGTGTTTATGTTCCTTTCTATTTTCCTCACTAGGATTTGACTTCCACTTTTTAAAAGCTGCCCTTTTCTCTCTCACTGCCTTTTTAACATGGCTGTTTAGCCATGGTGGTTCTTTGTTAGGTCTCTTACTGTGTTTTTTTATTTGGGGTATACATTTAAGTTGGGCCTCTAGTATGGTGTCTTTAAACAGTTTCCATGCAGCTTCCAGGGATTTTAGTTTAATTACTCTACCTTTTAGTTTCTGTTTAACTAGCTTCCTCATTTTAGTGTAATTCCCCTTTTTGAAATTAAATGCCAGAGTGTTTGACCGCTGCGGTGTTCTTCCCAACACAGGAATATTAAAAGTTATTATATTGTGGTCACTATTTCCAAGCGGTCCAGTAACAGTTACCTCTTGGACCAGATCCTGCGTTCCAGTCAAGACTAGATCGAGAATCGACTCTCCCCTTGTGGGTTCCTGTACTAGCTGCTCCAAGAAGCAGTCATTTAAGGCATCAAGAAATTTAATCTCTGAATCCCGTCCTGAGGTGACATGCACCCAATCAATATGGGGATAATTGAAATCTCCTATTATTACTGTGTTTTTTATTTTGATAGCCTCTCTAATCTCCCTTAACATTTCAGCATCACTATCACTGTCCTGGTTAGGTGGTCGGTAATATATTCCTAATGCCATATTCATATTAGAGGAATGAATTGTTATCCATAATGATTCTATGGAACATTTTGATTCCTTTAGGATTTTTACTTCATTTGATTCTATATTATCCTTCACATATAGTACCACTCCGCCACCCGCACGACCTGTTCTGTCTTTCCGATATAATTTATATCCCGGTATGATAGTGTCCCACTGATTGTCCTCATTCCACCATGTTTCTGAGATGCCTATTATGTCAACTTCCTCCTTTGATATGAGGTACTCCAGTTCACCCATCTTATTAGACAGACTCCTAGCATTAGTGTAAAAGCATGTTAGAAAACTACCACTATTTATATGTCCGCCTTTCACAGACGTGGTGGATTTTTTTATGCACGATTGTTTCACATCTGATCTTGCCCATATATTATTTCCCACGTTCCCTATCTGACTAACTTCTAGGGAATCCCTGTCTATGGAGCCTCGTGTAAGAGAAGTCTCCGTCCGATCCAGGTGCTCCCCCGCACCAATCGGCTTTCCCCCACCTCTTAGTTTAAAAACTGCTCTATGTCCTTTTTAATGTTTAATGCCAGCAGTCTGGATCCACCTTGATTTAGGTGGAGCCCATCCTTCCTGTATAGGCTCCCCCTACCCCAAAAGTGTCCCCAGTTCCTAATAAATCTAAACCCCTCTTCCCTACACCATCGTCTCATCCACGCATTGAGACTCTGAAGTTCTGCCTGTCTATCTGGCCCTGCGCGTGGAACTGGAAGCATTTCAGAGAATGCCACCAAAGATGTTCTGGATTTCAGTCTCCTTCCTAGTAACCTAAATTTGGCCTCCAGAACATCTCTTCTACCCTTCCCTATGTCATTGGTACCAACATGTACCACGACGACCGGCTCCTCCCCAGCACTGCCCATAAGTCTGTCTAGATGCCTCGAGAGATCCGCAACCTTCGCACCAGGCAGGCAAGTCACCATACGGTTCTCCCGGTCATCACAAACCCAACTATCTATATTTCTAATGATGGAATCCCCCACTACTAAAACCTGCTTCTTCCTAACAGCTGGCTCTCCCTCCCCCGGAGAAGTATCCTCGGCACGAGAGGATACAACATCACCCTCTGGAAGGAGGGTCCCAACTACGGGATGGTTTCCCTCTGCTCCCCTTGACTGCTCTCCTTCCCTGAGCCTTTCATCCTCCGTAACAGCCTCAGGACTGTCAGATTGGAGGTGGGACAGCCCTACTATGTCCCGGAAAGTCTCATCCACAAACACCTCTGCCTTCCTTAGCTCCTCCAGTTCAGCCACCCTGGCCTCCAAAGCACGCACTCGGTCTCTGAGGGCCAGGAGCTCCTTGCATCGAGCGCACACATACGCCACCCGCCCACAGGGTAGGTAGTCATACATACTGCACTCGACACAATATATCATTCAACTAAAATTTAAGACCACATTGTAAATGGTTTTGGGGCCTGCCTCTGCCTCAGACCTGACCTAACATCCCATCTTTGTTTTTCCATGGGCAGCCAAACATTGTAGTGAAACTTACCAGAATTAAAGCCCATCTTCATGACATTCTGTCTCATCATAGGGACACCACAAAGTTATCTTCATGATTTGGACCCATGGTATAAAGACTCTAGAAGAATTCCACAGAGACTTTAACAATGTGCACCCCACCATCAACTTATGCATCAACTACTCCATGCAAGAGATACATTTTCTGGACGCTACAGGACAAGTCAAGGATGGCCTGATCAGTACCACACTGTGCCAGAAACCCACTGATCGCTATACTTACCTACACGCTTCTAGCTTCCATCCTGCACACACAACTAGATCCATTGTTTACAGTCAAGCTCTTTGTTACAATTACATTTGCTCTGATCCTACTGACAGAGACCGAAAACTACAATATCTCTACCAAATATTCATAAACCTGAATTGCCCACCAGGAGAAATAAAAACACAAAATTGACAGGGCTAGAAGAATACCCAGGGACCAGCTACTCCAAGATAGGCCCAAAAAAGACAAGAACAGAACACAACTGGTCGTTACCTATGGCTCCCAACTCAAACCACTGCAGCACATTATTAAAGACCCACAACCTATCCTTAATCAGGATGTCACACTCCAGAAGGCCCTAGGTGACAGGCCTGTTCTGTCCTACAGACAACCTACCAACCTTGTGAGGATTCTCACCAACAGCCACAGTCTATACCACAGGAATACCAATCCTGGAACTTTTCCTTGCAACAAGGCCCATTGCCAGCTTTGTGCACATATCTATTTTGGAGATACCATCACTAGACCTAATCAGGTTATTCACAGAATCACAGGCACAGTCTCATGTTCCTCAACTAACACCATATATGCCATCATGTACCAACAATGCCCAGATGCTTTGTATATTGGACAGACTTCAAACTCTCTTAGACAAAGAATTGATGGGCATAAAACAGACATAAAAACACTCCTGATTCACAAACCTGTCAGCCAGCACTTTAATGGAGTGGGCCATTCTGTTAATCACCTGAAAGTCTGTTTTACTAAAAAAGAATTTTCACAGCTGTTTGGAAAGAGAGGCTGCTGAACGCTCCTCTCTATTCAAATTCAACCCATTAACACGCGGTTTGAACTGGGATGACAAATTTCTAGCACATTATAGGGGCTCTTTTACATACTTTGCTTTATCTAATTCTTGACTCCCTCCCCACCTTCTGCCCTTCTGCTCTCTGATTTGCTCACCTTGATAATAAGGTTTCTGATTTGTCAACCTTGATTACTACTTTTCGTTCTCTGTGCCTTAAATATTGAGTCTGTTCTGAAGAAGTGGGTCTGTTCCATGAAATCTCATCACCCAATAAATTATTTTGTTAAAGTGCTACTGGACTGCTACTTTAAAGTACTACTGGATTGCTTTTTTGTTTTCACAGAGTTATTGTCCATTCAGACATAACTGGCAAAAGAGAATAGCTTAGTTAGGCAAACCAGGGAAGGTGATACCAGATCTTCTCCAACACTGTATACATCTCAGCATCAGCTTCTGCATGGGGAGGACAGGAGGTTAAACCAGACAACAGGACAATTGTGTCATTGCAAAGAAAAGGCAAAGCTGAGAACACAGAATGGTTTTGTTTTGTTTTATTCCATTTGCCCTTTGTTTTCTTGCTCAGTTACTACATGAAAATTGCCTGTGCGCCTTGGGGCAGAGACTTGTTACTTACTAGTACCCATCTCCTCTCATACAGAGCTGTATACTGAATGCAGCACTGAGCAAATTGTTTTCACTAAATAGTTTGGCAAAATGCATTACTGGAGCACCAAAACTATTTGCAAATTCAGTCAAATTCACTGAACATTTGCATTAAAAAAGAACCTGCAAAAAGGGAAATGATAAACATTTCACCTGTGCTTTTTGTTTGTTTTTTATTGTCAAGAAAACTAAAAATAAATTAGTTTTCAATTCAAAAACTATGTATGTTTTTATTTTTTTGGTTTAGCCACCAGGCTGTGAAAAAGATCAATTATTTGCTCCACTTGCAAAAAAGGTGTGGCATACCCAATGAAAATATATGATGAGAGCAAGCCATTTAGAGGATCTGCCCTCCTGGCTGAGGGAAATGGACTCTGCTAGGAAACACAATCATTGATGGTCTTTACTATAGTGCTGCCACCTTGGGCCAGGTATAAACAATTTGCTACACACAAGTCATGATGGTAAGATACGTGAAACAACAAATCAAACTGGCAGTCAGGGCCAGTACTGACTAGTGGTTTGAGGTACCTCTGCTGAAGACAGATAAAGGAAAGCATCATCTAAAAATCAGCATTCCCAAAAGCTACATATCCAGTAAGTGAAGTATTCAAAGCCACTGGTCACTTCTGAAAATGTAGGCCTGAGGAGTTAAGCATTCCTTTAAACTCTAAGCCAGCTGTTCTGGAAAGCTTGCTGATTACGCCGAAACAGCAGAGTCCAACACAGTGGATAGATCACCCAGCTTGTTGATAGCAGGATTTTTACCCCCAAATTTTAAGCAAATTCCAGGGTACGATTAACAACACGATTCTCCTGTTACATGCTGCAAATCAGCGTGCATTATCTTTACATTTGTACATAATTTATCTACATGGAAATGCAGCAAATCCTCCCTCAAGTCATTTAAGTTCCTCATTCAGTGCCGGTAGGATATATTGTATACGGCTTTAAAATAGCAAAAATATGAAAGGAGACAACATGACAAGAGGAGATTAAATTCAAAGCTACTAGTTGATAGCACTGTTTGATCTGAAATCAAAGAAAGTATTCATTTACAGTAATGGACTCATGAGTACAACGATAAAACTGCATGTCCAGGCACAGTAGCAAAATGAATTAATTCAAGAGAAATGTCAGTTGCAAACCTCTATATGTATGCTTCACTTCATGAGATAGCTGTGCTACCTTCTCTTCCCAGCAGCACCTCTCACTGCCTTAGAGAGAGACATAGCATCCGGAAGCACCAGCTGCAACACTGAACCCTGAAACCACTGATTTCAGCTACCAAGGGTGAAACTGATGACAGTGGCTCGTCATTCCCTGATATCCCCCATGCCTTGTACTACCCCTTGCAAGGAGAGCTAATTCAGGGCTGCCTTGTAACAAGGAGGGAAGTGTAAGATTCAACTTGAGACCATATCAGCCTCTCTCGCTGTTGCAGACAGACAAAGAGGCAAAGTTATTGTTTTGAGATGCTGGTGGCATCTGGCTGTATCTGGCCTTTTCTAACAAATTGTAGCCATGTGATGTGGTGTCCAAGGAAAATCACAGAATCCTAGGACTGGAAGCGACTTCAGGAAGTCATTGAATCCAGCCTCCTGCCAAAAGCAGAATCAACCCCAACTAAATCATCCTAGCCAGGACTTTGTCAAGCCAGGACATTAGAACGTCTAGGGATGGAGATTCCACCACCTCTCAGGTAACACATTTCAATGATTCACCACCCTTCTGGTGAAATATTTTTCCTATTATCCAGTAATTTTCTATAGAAAAAGAGGTGCCAGTACAGGGAGGGGGGGTCCCCACAGCCCTGCAACTGGATGCTGGCTGTGGTGTAGAGCCTCGCCAGCGGCACCAGAAAGTTGAAAATTGCTATCAAATCATTCCCTACTCTTCTCTTCTGCAAACTATTTAAGCCAAAATCCCTCAGCTTCTTCTCCTAGGTCACATGCTCCAGATTTTTGTTCCTGTCTGCTGGGCCCTCTCCAATGTGTCCACATCCTTCCTGTATGGAGGGGATCCAGAACTGGACACAGTACTGCAGATGTGGTCTCACCAGTGCCAAACGAAGGGGAGTAATAACTTGTCTAGATCTGCTGGAAAAGCTCCTCCAAATGCACCCCAAAGATGACTGTAGCACAGCTCCTGATGTCAAAAACTACATGCAGTGGTTGCTCTTGCCTCGTTTGGAAGCAAGATTGTCAGAGAACCAGCAAAAATTAAAAAGGAAGCTTACTCAGCTGACACTCGTGCAGACACAGGTCCATTAGATACTCCATCTAGCTGGCAACAGATAATGAATGGAGAAAGAGTCTACACAGAAGTTCAAAAGCCATATGGATTAAACGCACTATAAGCGTATAACTGTGACATTGTGGAAACAACAAGTTGTGAAGTGGTCTCAGGTGGGTAGCCATGCTAGTCTGTAGCTTAATAAATAACAAGTAGTCAAGTAGCACCTTGGAGACTAACAAATTTATTAGGTCATGAACTTTTGTGGGTAAGACCCACTTCTTCAGACTTCAGTCATCTCAGGAAATGGGTCTTACCCACGAAAACACATGACCTTATAAATCTGTTAGTCTCTAAAGCTATGTTTACACAGCAAAGTTATTTCAAAATGACTTTACAAGCATCTATGCTTTGGACACTCTTTTTTTGTAATAAATTAGAAATAGAGGGCACATTATTTTGAATTGCATAAACCTCATTGCAGGGGAGTAATGCCTATTCCAAAACTGAGAAGTAGCCATATTAGTTGGAGTATTTCAAAGCAGTTATTTCAAAATAGGTGCTGTTAAGAATGGAATAGCACTATTTCAAAATAAGCCATAATGGCCACCAATGGTACTATTTCAAAAGAGGCACTAGGTGTCTGGACATGTTATTTCAAAACAGCTGGGTGCTATGTTGAAATGCATCACTGGCTGTTTCTACACAGGGAACTTCCTTCGGAAGTGGCATACTAATACAGGGAGTGAAAGATGCTAATGAGGTGTGGATGCAAATTCCCCGCGCCTCATTCACATAATGTCATGTGATTTGGAGTCTGGAAGACCATTCTTCTGGACTCCAAAACACCATGTAGAAGCGCGGTCGCTAGGGGGGCGCTTCCGGAAAGAAGTCTTTCTTCCGGAGGCCCCTTCTTCCTGAAAATGTTTGGGCCCTCGTGTGTAGCTATTTCAGAATAGCCATTCTGGAATAGCTAGGCTATGTGTAGACATAGCCTAAGTTGCTACACGACTGTGTATTATCCTGTGAAGTGCCTGTAAATCACCAAAACAGAAACAAAGGCATGTCAGTAATGTGCAGATGTACTGGTAGAGCTCTTCCTTTAATCCCCTCTAATTACTCTTGCATAATGATAGAAAAACAAATGGAAAATTATTCTCTTGAGAGGTGCTCTTATGGAAACTCCTGCCAATTTACCTTTCATGCCATGAGCACCAGGTCGTTGGCTATTAACTCTAAAACACCATTTTCAGAGTACAGCCATCAGCCCCTGCTATAGCGCTGGTAACACAATCTGTGACAGCTACCAACAATTCAGCCAATAAGACAGCAAATAAAATCACAATAAGCAAACAGGTTGGGTAGGGGAAAAAAAAGAAAAAAAAACCCAACCAACCAACCAAGAATAGTCTGATAAGGAAAGCAATTCACTTTCATTTTCTATCTGGTCTGCCTTAGGCTACCCCTTGGACTAGACACAAGAGATAATGAATTATAGGACCCTTTTCATTGTCTGTGTTTCCAGTGTCCAATGTAATAATGACTGACTGGCACCTCCATATGATAGCAGACTACAGACAATAAGGAATACATAGTCCTGTGAAGACTCACCAGTGCAACTCCCACTTCCTACTGGAGGCAGGAGAGAACACGTTTGCACCAGAGTTCAGATATATCACCAGCATCACAGCTGGGCTCTGTTTTGATGACATGCTATTCTACACTCTCTCACTTTCAAGACTACAATTTCAGGGTAGAGATCTCCAGCCTAATTGGGCTTTATCCTGGATTATTTCACTTTTGTTTTATTGCGAAAAAATTCATCTCTCAACCTATTTATTTTACGGATCAGTGAATTGCATGCTGCCCACAATTTTACATCATTTTTATGTTTTTATATTCTCTATCCTACCACTGGATAGACCAGGCATTTGCAAATGTCACTGGACATTTACATGTATGTTAAAAGGGAGGAAACAGTAATAAAGTTCCAAAGAGTCTTGCCCCTCCCCCCCTTTTTTCTTTGTAATTCTGCAAATTTCTGGGCAGGGAGGGGAAGGACAAAGACAATACCAAGGGATATTAACCAAGTAACTTTCACACATATTGATAATTTGTACACCTGCCATCCTGCTCTCACTGCTAAGAATAAGTAATTGTAAAAGTAATTTTAAAAAGCAAATCCTCAAACTCTGCTTCATTTGCTGAAGCCTAAAGGAGCAGATGTGCTCAAAGACGTAGCCAAAAAGAAGAAATTGAAAAGAGAATGTAATGAAAACTATGAAAAATTCCATAAATTCTGCAACGCAGCAGATGAAATTTTGAGAGTCATTGCTACTGGGAGAAATGTTTCACTATATTTCTGCATTAAAAAGAAGTGCTTAATAATTTCATGTTGAGTCTGAGTTGTTACTCATTAGAGATCCTTTTAAGTGTTCTCCAATAAATAAGGTTTACTTGCTATTTACATTCCACCTTTAGTTACCAATTTTTGATGCTTAACCCTCACTTACCAACACCATCAGCCAGACTTTATGACAATCTATATATGCAAATTGGTGCTGTTATCAGCACTGGCAACAGAATGTACCATAAGGATAAAAATACTACTATAGAGCCAAATGGGCCATGCAACTATTAAAGTGCATTCAGTAGATGGCGTTAAGTCAATGTTTCTGTTTGAATGGCAATCTTTTCCCATAAGCAAAAACATCTGACATACAATCAGTTAAGACCAGCTCTTGAATACTATGATTTGTCTATATTTGCAATTGGTCTTCAAAACTTGGTCATTCACGGTTGCTTAATCCCTCCCCCCAAGTTTTGCAAAGGCGTAAGTGTGAATGCTACCTTCTCAACAGGAGTGCTCTCCTGCTGACAAGCAAAAGTTGCTCCTGGCAGGCTAGAAGAGTTTTGTCAGCAAAAGTGCTAAACAAACAGCATTTACATGGGTTGACATTTGGCAACAGAGCTACGACGACATAGCCATACATAGTCATGTAGAGCAACAACCACAAATCTAAAAAAAAAAAAATACCCTACAATTCCAGCAGATGACAAAAATGTGATAGGCTTTAGTTGTCAGTTTATTTTCTCCCTAGAGTCTTAATTGCTGTTTGGCTTGGGCACACTATCAGAGATTGAGAACTATTGTTGACTTCCCATTCCAAATGCAAAACACATCCTGTGCAATGGTCAGGAAACTGTTTGGATTTTTGCTACTTAAAAACAGCAATGATTGAAACATTTCCTACATATGGGCTCAATCACTGTATGATTTTTTTCCTTCTATTTATTCTATTTTCCCTCCTAGTTTTTCCTTTTGTGGAGTTATGATGCGTTAGTTTGTTTCTTCTGCCACACACTTTTCAATTTCTTTTATCTGTTTTCCAATTACCAGAGAGCTATAGACTGCTTATCTGTGCCCTTCATTCAACCACCACCCAGAACACCTTATTCCCAGCACTATTAGTTTAGAGTTTTCGAGGCATCAGTTGGTCACATAAGAAGCAGTGGTTTGTTGAAAGGGTAAGTGCAAAAGAATAGTTAAAGGGGCTAATGTGGAAGGCTGGTTTCCCCAGAGGGGTGAAGTTAAGATAGTGGTACAGGATTGGTATTGTATGGTAGTTGTGGTAATGGCAGCTATGTGCTTGTGGGTGGTACAGTAGGAGGGATAAGTTGTTAGCTTAATTTGTTTTAAGTTTCTTGTATTTGGGAATATGTGGCACTCTGTGGTATCTGTAGCAACCCAAAATGCTGCACAACAAAGTTTTTGGAATATTGATTCCCCTGCCCCCTCATTTTTAACGCTGAAGCACATGTGGGACGTGAGACAAGGGTAGGAATTCGAAGCAAAGTTGATGTGAGAGAAGATTTCATTTATCAGCACATGTGCTGTTCCCCATTGTAGGATGAAATCTGGAGCAAAAGTGTAGTTCCTGGTAGAAAATATTTCATGTGCTCTCATCCCCAAATCAAATCAAAAAATCAAATCAAATCAATCCATCAGCTTCTGAGGCAAAGCAGATAATCTTCCACTTAGGCGAATAATGGCAGCGAGTGACCTTAAAGCCAATGTTCCATATCTTTTGCACCAAATCAAAATTTACCTCTTTATCCTGATTTGTGTGTTAAATGATGGATAACAGTTAATGAGGGAAAATAAAGCTATATTGGAAAAATTTCTGCCAGAGCCCATATTTAAAGAATTCCTTTTCCAAACTGAGAAACAGAAAAAACAAAAAACACAGTAGATACAAAAAGTGTATAAAAAATGACATGTGAAACTGCAGCCATTAAAATACAACGAAAAGGACCGACAAAAAAAAGCATTCGCCATTCAAAGCTCACTGGAGGATGCAAGATTATGGACTCCCTGCCAGACGTTTCCATAATGCCTCTTTTCTCTATGCAGCAGAATAAGCCACTCACGACACAGCAGCTACTAGGATGTCTCAATACAAACTCCTGTCATCAGACAAGATGAACAAAATTTAATAAACTCAGGAGGAAAAAAAAACCCACACAGGTACTTCCCCTGCTTAGTTCATGATTATCATAGGCTCATAAAACTGACATATTACAAAACCTATTTTCCCTGGAATGGACATATATCAGTCTCGACTATGTCCATGCTAAAATTCTGCTTCCAACCCTGACCTTTTCCTTTCGTAGAGCTGTTCAAAATGAGATGGACTTTTTCTGTGTGGAATTAAATATTGAGTGAAATAACTCCCTGGATGCACAACATGCACACGCGCAATGATTCCTGAACCACTGAGCTGCAATAAAACCCAAAACACTCTCACACAGCTGCATCACAGAAGAGTTCAGCCTCAAAATCGGAAAGATTCAAAAAGCCAGCACTTGGCTGAACAGAGATTTCATAGATATTAAGACTAGAAAGGACTATTCGGATCACACAGTCCGGCCTCCTGCAGAACACAGGCCCATAATATTTTGCTGAGACGCAGCCCAAAAAGAAAACTCTCCTGCCCCTTTACCCATAGCATTCAGTACTGCCTGATTTAAGCTTCCTAGATTACATTTATCATACAAGTAGGGCGACAAGACAGCAAGTGTGAAAAATCAGGACAGAGGTCTGGGGGGCATAGGCAGGCCTGCTGATTGGGGGGAAGGGGGAAAAAGGGGTCAGGTGTCTCTGGGCCTGGTGTTTCAAAGGGGCCTGGAGCTCTGGGCCCCCTTACGCTGCCCTGGAAGTGTGTCTGTGTGAAAGACAGGGGGTCCCAGTGCCCTGGTCAAGGCAGTGCTCAGAGCTGACTGCTTTTGGCCCTGCCCCTTCCAGGGCATGGAGCTGGGTCCTCCTCTCACTTTTTCCCAGGGCCCATGGAGACTGTCAGCCCTGCTGGTCATAGGCTCCTATATAAGAAAAAAGCCCTACCAGGGATGCCCCTTTACAACCTGAACATTGGGTCCCCCCTACACACAAGCTAAATGACTCTAAAGACTAATCTTCAGGTGCCCAGTTTCCAAGCATTAACTAACTCCCACAGCAGTTCTGTCCCTGAAGGATTGGAACCCCAGTCAAGCAAAGCACTTAATATGCTTAATTTAAAGCCCTAGACAATGAGACTTCTCAAGTGGTGACAGATTGAGCCCCTCCGAGGCCACCATTTCCATCTGGTGCAGGTCTCCATTTGGGCTTTGCCTGATCTGACAGTGGCAACTCTACACGTCTGTGGCAGATTTTAAACCCTGGCTATTTGTATGAATTGTAACAGTCCTGTTGCCAAAGGTGACCAGTTTTCCAAAGGCACAAGTGGGACGCATGCAGGAGACCCATCCCTGGGCCAGAGATGGGCTGTAGTCCGAGCCACCTAAGGTTCCCTGGCTGCTGTGGGATGCTCCAGACCCTCCACTTTGGTTACAGAGCCTGAGAAAAAAACCTTGGCCCAGGCCATGCAGGGTAGGTCTGGAATCTGGGGCTACCTACAGAAACCCAAGCTCCGGATTCTGGCCTGGCCACAGACATGGACTCAAGGTGGAGAGCAGAGGAAAGTGACTGGTAAGGTAGAGATATGGGGATCACCAGCCATGTGCTTCCCCTCCAGCTGGGTGAAGTTGCCCCCCAGCCCCTCTCTGCACTTGCTCAGTCCCCTCCCCACTTCTTCCCTGCCCTTGCTCCACCTGTTCCCCAACCAAGGCAGCCCAGGGCACTAGCAGGACTGCAGTGGCTGGTGCGAGCAGCAGGCATCTGCCCTGCCCACTCCCCCACACTTGGTGGCAGCATCATGGGAAGCAGAGTAAGATGGCCCCAGCACAATTTGCTCTCCCAGCCATGTTGCTCCACTTTCCACTGGGGAGTGCGGAGCCGATCCCCCCCACACCCCTGGAAAGGCATGGCTGGAGAGTAGCATGAGGTCATCTTGTTGCACTTTCCCTCCCACTGAGTGAGGGGTGGGGCTGGACTCCTGGTGCCAGTACCAGCCTTCCAATCCTGCTAGTCCCTGCCCCCAGGAGGGGTGGGGGCACATGCCCCTCATGCTTCCCCCATGTGCTGCCCCTTGAAGGAAAGAACAGAAGGGGGAAGGGCCTTCTGGCAAGGGGAGGACTAAAGCCCATGTCATCCCCTCCTCTGAGAAGAGGCTAAAAACATAAGAACAGCCATACTGGGTCAGACCAAAGGTCCATCTAGCCCAGTATCCTGTCTGCCGACAGTAGCCAATGCCTGGTGCCCCAGAGGGGGTGAACCGAAGACAGTGATCAAGACAATGATCAAGGCTGGTACCGCCCTGATCCTTGGGCAGGCAAGGATGGTCCCACAGAGAATCCAAAACAAATGTTGCCCAGGAATCATTCAGCCTAGGACTAGGACATGAAGTCTCTCTTCCAGGACTGTCCTGCCCAGTTTGGGACAATTGACCACCCTAGTGCTGCCAGAGGAGAAGAGTTCTGGCCATGGCCTGAACTATTCTGTGTTCAAAGATGGGATTTTACCTCTCATCCCTAGATTGATTAGAGAAGTTAAGATCCTGCAGATTTCTTCGTCCACACACAGGCATTTGCCAAAAAAATACAATTAGTTTAAGCTGGCAGAGACATTTATTGCTAATCAAATAAATGGCTAACCAAGCTGATCAATCAGGCCCTTCCTGTGGTCTGGGGCAGAGATTTCATTCAGTCAGTGCACAGCCTCCCTCACTGAAAGCTGCATCAACCCAATGTCATCTAACAGATAAAGCACATTGATTCTTTACAAAGCCAAACAATAAAAAGCCCAGCCATTAATCTAGACAATTCCTGCTGTCTGGCATCCTCAGCAATTTACTTCTTAATTTATTTTGAAAGGCGGCGTGTAATCAGCTGTCCTGACTTATATTTATGGAGTGCTCTTCACAGCATACGCACCACTGAATTGCATTTCAACGTCTCCTACATGTTAAGCACTTCACCATCTGTATTGTAAAGGCTCAATGAGCTACACACATCGGAAAGTCCTGAATGGTAACAAAAATCTGTGTGGCACAAAATATATTGAAATGGTACATTCAGATGCAAGCCTGCCTTTATCTGGGGGTGGGATGATGTGAACATAACGGCTGAAAGTCAGATGGAGAGCTGAAAATTACATTTTTTCCCAGATTGTTTTTAACTCTTCAAATATGGAAGTAGAAGATTTTTTTAAAATGCTTTGTAAAGGTATGTATAAAAACCAAAGAAAGCAAACAGTGCTTTATAGGCAAATTAAGATACATTCATTGACCTGGATAACTTAACCGTTTACTTTCTACTTAAACTCTTGTACTCAAAGTGGAGCACAGATCATTTACAAGTCTCCTCCACTTCACTCTGTTTTGGGATCAAACTTCTAGCTCACTCCAGAAGTACCCCAGTTGCTGTCCTTCAATCTCAGTACATCTTCATGTTGTCCGAGGTCTTCCTGTTTTGTGTTTTCCGGGATCCAATTTGGAGCTTGATAGACTATTCTGGATGTTGGTTTTTGGAGATTATGGGCTAGCCATCCTAGTCATACTGGTCAAGAGTGCGACAAGGGTGCCTATTGTCACCTTTCCTGTTCTTGAACACAATGGACTGGACTATGAACAGGACAACAGATGGCCATCAACAAGGCATTCACTGGGCACTTTTCAAACAGCTAGAGGACATTGATTTTGCTGATGATGTCACCCTCCTTTCACCCCAACAAGAAAGCATGGAAGAAAAATGTCAAACACTAGACAAAACTGTCTCAGTGACTGGACTGAGCATTAGCAAGAGGAAGACCATGGCAATGAGGACCATACTGGGAGGGGATGACCTGGAAGATATGGACCAGTTCACTTACTTGGGGAGTATTATTGGCAGAGACAGAGGAAAAACAAAAGGTACACAAATTGTGCAGTGCATTTGCATATCTTTTGTCGACAGTTCTTGACAATCTAGACATACCCCAAGTGTCAGAATGAGGTGAGAAGCGTTCCTACTCTAGTAGTTATGAAGCTTCAGCATTGACACAGAAATGGTGCCCTATAAAGGGAAAGGCTCCTGGAAGGCTGTACAGTGGCACATGACCACTGATTTTGTCACCCTTTGGATCCCTCCCGTCACCCCAAAGCCATGCTATGGACCAAAGCTGAACTACTTATCGGTGTGACAGCTTTGGGGGCAGATGACGGCATAAAGCCACTGAAATAAATTGAGATGCACTAATGCAGAATTGGAGCAATGTAGTAAGGAACCAAGCCTATATGCAGGCTTGTACACAAGAATTTCTGTGGGGGCATGTGTGCTTTTTTTCCCTTTTGTAAATGTGGACTGCAACTTTTTTTTAAAATATAAAGGAGCTCAAAATAGTCATGCAACAAGTGTGCATAAGAGAAGTCAATGAAAAATTTGAGTGGAAACAGTGATTGGTAAAATGATTTTGTTATTATGTTCCAAAAAAAAAAACAAACCCCACACAATACCAAATGTTTGAGAAATTACTTTCAGTGCTCTTGCAGATATATTGTAAAAGAAAATATTCCTTCATCCCACTTCTTTTCAGTTGCTAGCAGCCACGTGCATGCTGGGAAGTCCCTTCTCTGCTCCAGGGCCAGCTCTCTAGGCACACAGCTTGTCAGGTACTACAGCTCCCAGGATGCCTTGGATCCCCTATCATGTCTTGCAGGCTCCCATTGCACAGCACATCAGGGAGGATGGGAGAGAAGCCAGATACGGGGCCATGTGCTCACACCATTTGCAATGTCCGTCCCACTCCCCCCACCTCCTCCAATGTACAGGCTTGATATATCTAAGAACACGCATAGGTTCTAAGAGCAGAAGAGAGCAGTATGATCATCTACTCTGACCTCCTGTATAACTCAAGGCATCACACTTCTCCAAAATAATTCATAGGGAAGATCTTTGTTAAATAAAATCCCATAAGGATTTAACAATTGTCTGACACAACTGTGAAACACCATATGACCCTTGGTAATTTTTCCAATTTAGTATCCTCATCCTTAAAATTTACTTTATTTCCAGTCTAGCTTCAGCTTCCAGCCATTAGACCAAGTTATATCTTTCTCTGCTTTTTTAAGAATCCATTATTACACAATTTCTGCCAATCTAGAGATTTAGAGACTGCAATCAAGTCATCCCTTAACCTTCTCTTCGTTACAATAAATGGACTGTGATCTTTGAGTTGATCACTATAAAGTGTGTTGTCCAGTTCTTAGTCTTTCTCATGGCTTTTCTCTGAACTGTCTCCAATTTATCACCAACATATTTTGCGAACTGTGGGCACCTGAACTAGACACCGTGGGAAGTGGGTATCAAAACCAGGGAAAAGTCCAGTAGACCCAAACTGCCTGAATGGCCCTTTCCACATTCCATCCCCAAGATCACTGCTGCTTCTCACCGTGTTCTGCTGCCAAGGCTCTGCCAGTGGCGCCAGAACTGTGGGCGGGGAGGAGATCAGGGAGCTATAGCCCTCACATTTTTGACCCTCCAATTGCACAGGTTGTGAGGGGGTCGAGAGCAGCCCCCAGCACATTTCCGCACTCCCCTGGCTCCCTGGGTCAGCAAGACTGTCCGTGACTTCATGCTATCTACCACAGCTGACCATGTGGCACTTTCTGGTGTGGCTCTGTCTAGGAGGGCCTCAGAGCTACACCCTGGCGATGGTAAGAGCTGAACAGCCATAGAATCTCCATGTGCCCTCAGCATTTGGGGGCTTAGGCTGGGGGCCACTTGAGCCTCCTGCCCCCACAATGTGGACAGGTAGAGGGCCTGCTGCAGATGCCCACAGCTGTGCATCACCTGGAATTAGGGTTGCTTTTGCCTTCACCCGGGATGGGGACTCCAAGACCACCTCCATTTTTGGGAGGACTTTTGTGGTGTTGACCAAAGCTACTGGGGGCTGATCAGGACCCAGCTACTCCAGGTGACTGGAGTCAGTACTTATGCCAACATCTCAGGCCTGAAGACCATACTGCCCAACAGTTGCACTGGGAGCCACACTCGGCCATGTGCTACTGCTCTAGGGCTTAAGCCCACAGGCTCCACTGCCTGCGTACCTGCCAGGGGGCAGAAGAGGGTTGAGAGGATGGGCTGGCTGTGGACAAGCTTCCCCATGTCCTTGGCTCACCTGCTCCCCATACTAGACACATTACTCCAGCAGCAGTCACCACAGCACCAAACATAGCAGTTAAGTAACTTCTCTACTGTTACTTGAGATTGCCCTTTCTATGCATCCCAGAACCACATTAGCTCTTTGGGTTACAAGTGCAATTCTGGGAACCCATGTTTGGCTGATTATGCATCACAACCCCTAAATCTTTTTCAGAGAGAGTGAACTTCACCATAGCTGTACCACAATTTAAAAGACTTAGCCCAGCATCTCTCCTCTGCTATTTAAAACAGTCACATCTGCAACACATTTCCTGAGTATAATTTATTCTACACACTAAGCCAGACAGAATGTCTGTAACTTTTAATTTCCCACTGATGTTTAGCCAGTGCTGAACAGCTCAATGATGCATAATCTTTTAAGGCATCATCCAGCTAACTCAGATCTAAATGTAGGATCCACCACTCAAGCACATCATTTGGCTACGTAATGTTCCCAGAAGGACTTTGGATCCATAAACCAATTTATGGATTACAATGGAGAAAACACACAGCATTTTCATCTGTGACACACAAATTCACTCCAATAATTCTCACATTATTTAAGGTAAAAGCGACCCTAGTTTTCCTCATCCCAACAGTCAAAGTTCAAGAAGGTAAGAAACACTTTTTAGCCTTGAGCAGACTGTGAAAGGCATTTGAAGGTAAAGCTTTAGGGGAGGAAAATGAATGTGTTGATCACAGTGTTATTTTTCTTCCCTGTCATTTTGAACTTTAATCTTCAAATACAGCACAAAATTTGTTTTTGCCAAGAATCACTTCTTGTTGTTTGCACCATCCGGGAGCTGGGCTAAAGTGGCAGCTTTATTTTAACTCATTCGCAACCTCATGGGCAGAACACCACAGATGGAGCAATGTCTCATGCAGCACTATGTAACAAGGAATGGATAACTCCATAGCATGTGAGCATGCATCCCAATGTAGCCAGGCATTCTGCAGCATGAAGTTATTCAAAGCAGAGTGGGATACCAACCCCCGCAAATCTGCATGACCTCTGCAGCAAAATGAGGACAATGAGGAGCATTATAATGTGTCAGTCTGGTGTATTTTGGAACAGTCAGGAATAAAAGAGAAACTGGAGGTGAATTATATACTAGGCACCCCATACCATAAGAACATGCTACTACTACAAGTCTCCTCCACTTCACTGTGTCTTAGGACAAAACTTCTAGCTGGCTCCAGGACTACTCCAGTAGTTGTCCTTCAGTCTCAGCAGACCTTCTCCACATTGTCCAAGGTCTTCCTCTTTTGTGTTTTCCTTGCAGGTTCCATAGTGAGAGGCTGATGGACTATGCTGGATGATAGTTTTCTGAGTGTGTGACCTAGCCATTCCCAGTGTCAACTGATTCTTGTCCTGCTCTGTTCCAAAGCTCCTCATTTGTGATGAAGTATTCTCATTTGATGTGAAGGATGGCTATATTGGGTGAGACCAAAGATTCATCTAGTCCAGTATCCTGTCTTCTGACAGTAGCCAATGCCGGTGGTCCCAGAGGGAGTGAACAGAACACGTAGTCATTGAGTGATCTCTCCCCTGTCGTCCCTTTCCAGCTTCTGACAAATGGAGACTAGGGACACCATTCCCCACTCATCTTGGCTAAAAGCCATTGATGGACCTAACCTCTGAATTTACCTAGTTTCTTTTTTGAACCCTGTCAAAGTCCTGGTCTTCACACTGTCATGTGTAACATGAGGGACAGCTGAAGGAATGAGACAAGGCCATATTGGCTGAACATCCAAATGCAGGAGGAGTGATGTTCCATGATAGCAGTCAACATAAACGGTCACCCACGAAAAAAAGACTCTTGATCCTCATTCTTCAAGCCCTCTCTCAAAATGACACCCACCTGAGGAGGAAGGCTTGCCCATTATAATGTGTTGGCTGAAACTGCAGTAAATGATGGCCTTCGTAGAAGCCCCATTTCAAATGCACATAGGTCACCTTCCAACCAGACAGCTATCCTTTATTCTCTGGGCAATTCTAGTGACAGTGGGCCAGAACCAAATGAAGATGAATTCACTAACAACCCCCACTTCAGTAGGAAGCCCAGCTACCTGACTTCCTGATCCAGCTTTGGAGGACTGCAACTCACCAGACATGCAATGTTTTGTAAACCAATTGGCATGGAATGCCATGCCTGGATAGAGAGGTCACAGTCAGGCAGAAGTACGTGTTGGTGGAAAGAGCTGGTCATAGGTGAGAAGTAAGGTTGAAGATCGCTGCACCTTTGCCTAGTGAGTCACAACATGTTGGGTCAAGACCATCCTGTACCTTTGTCATCTAATGTTAATCCCCAGTGAAGAGCTGGTCTGGTCCATCTGTTCCGGACTGGAGAAGGAAGCTCAGAAGTGAATTCTTAATGCAGAGGGACAAGCATGGAGGCCTCACTCAGACAGCTCTGGAGAAGTGAAATTTGTCCATTACAGGGAACCTATTCACCATTTAAGTCCCACTTAAGACTTAATAGGCCAATGATGTCAAAACAAACAGAGCAATATCCAATTTGTCATCACTGGCTGCTCTTGCATTGTTTAGAAATTCAGCCAGCGCTCTTCTCCATGACTTTTAAAAATGTACAGAATTTCACACTCGAGGACAAGTTCTTTTTTGAATGAATGGCCTTAATCACCTCCACCCTGTTCCTCCAATTCTCCATGCTAACAGCATATAATAGATCTCTAGGGCTTACACATATGACTTTAGATCAAGGGCTTAACCGCATGCCCTGGAAGGAGTAGTGTCAAAGATGGAAGGGGCAGGGCTAGGGCATTCAGTCTTTTAGCACCTCCTAGACGACAGAGCTGCACCCCTCCCCTCCATACACACACCTTCACAGCTATGGGGCAGCCATTGCAATTTAAATGGGCCCAGGCTCTTGCCCCATTTGCACTTTGCCCCCCCAGACAGCAGGCCTGACAAGGGTTTGTAAATCTCTGGCTGGTGGCCCAGATCGAGCAAGCCTTGTTGGGGGCAGGAAGTCCTGAGCCTCACAGGCCTGAGCCAGGCAAGCTTTGGCCTGATTCAACCCATCAGCTTTGCCTGGCAGGGGAAGCAGCTCCTGCGCTACAAGGAAGTGCTTTGTGCAGGCACTGTCCTGTCTCTCCCATTGGCCAAACCGTGGCCAATGCGAGACATCAAGACAGTGCTGGCAGGAGCACTTTCCTGTACCACGCAGAGCCATGTGGAATGTTCATTGTGCTTTGTTTTCCACAACCCAGTTGCACCAGGTAAGCACCCCTGCCCTTGCCCCCACCCCCTCACCTGGCTGTATCCTGTATCCTCTCTTCTCTTGCAGACCCCACACCCCCTAAATTATCCTACACTGTCCCACCCCACTCCCTACCTGGGTCCTGCAGCCCCATCCAAACCCCATATTCCTCACCTGCAGCCCATTCCTGCGCCCTATGTCCCACCCAGATCCCTTGCCCCGAGCTCACTCCTGCTCTCTCTGTCTCTTCCCAAGCTCATGCCTTCAACCTCAGCCCATTCCTTCATCCTCCTGCCCAGACCCCACACACCCACCCCAGCCCACTCCCCCCATGCACAAATCTCTCATTTTTGCCCCATCCCAGAGTCTGGGTAGGGGGTTCAAAAATCTACTAACCCCAGTCTGCTAGGGTCTGGGGTGGGGCTTGAGAACAGTGGGGTGAATGTCTCATTTTTCTTTTCAATTGGGAGACATCTGTGAAGGTTTTTTTTTTTTGGGGGGGGGGGTGGGCAGAGGGCTCCTGACTGATTTTCCTGTGGCTCCTAACTCAAATAAGGTCCTCCACCCTGCTTTAGAAAGAAGTCAATGAAGTGCAAATAACCTTCAGAGATGTAGCAAAGCCCTCCTGCTGCCGTATCCACCCCCTTTCTGCCTGATGAGTCACTCCTATTTTTCAATCCAGATGTTCAGAAATCCCTAAGTGCATCATCTCCACACAGTCCCCAGTGCCTTTGGTTTTCTGGGAGCCTTTCCATCAGGCTCATTTGAGTCTCTCAGATCACTCCCAACATGAAATATTTAGCACTCTCCTGACTGGATATAGCTTCTATAGCTGCATTCTTGACGACTTTTTACTTCCCTCTCAGAATCCAGCAGCAGTAAAATAAGCATTTCCCTGCAATAATTCTTTTTAGGGTCTCACAACAGTGACATCCAGCCTCCTCTCATTCTGCTGTAAACGTAAACTACTTAGTTTCATGCTCTTCATGCCACAAGGCAGCAGGACCATTTTGACTCGACTGCTTATGCATATGCCAACCACTTCATCAGCTCATGGGAATAAGGGGACTTCGAAGTAGGCGGGGTCCTTTCGAAAAGGAGCCCCATCTGGACGCGCCGCACGGCGGCAATCTGCGGCAATTTCGAAGCGCCACTGCCGCCCGCATGCTAATGAAGCGCTGAATATGCATTTCAGCGCTTCATTAGTAAACTTCGAAATGGCCATTTGCGTGGCCATTTCGAAGTTTGGGGCACGTGTAGACACGGCCCATAACTTAAACCAAAGTCAGGGTTTGGTTATGCCAGGACAATGTGATCTGGCTGGAATCCGACTGTCTTTCATTAAATGGAAAGGAAGATAGCAGGCACAGTTATGCTCCACAATGAGTACAGGCAATGGTTATACTGCAAAGTGACCACTGGGGTCTGCCGCACCCGTAAGAGACTCACCAGCTGGGCTCTGGAGCTCTGCAGGTGACAGAACACACGCAAGAGCCTCTCCCACTCCAAACCATTCCCCACTGGCCATTGACCCCAGCACCCTACTGGGGAAGGGGAGCCCTGTTGCCCAGTGTCCCCGCCACTCAGCTTCCCCCACAGGAAGCAGCCCATGCTCAAGGCAGGTCAATGCAGCCCCTGCCTTCACGGCACCCCAGAGAGCGCAGGCCTGGCCAGTACAGCTCCTGGTACTGCGCCACCTCCAACCCCACCCAGGAGGATCCACTGGCTGGACATAGCAACTCAACAGCCAGGGCCAGAAGCGCAGCCCCTGCTGCCATGCACCACCTCCCGCCAAGAGGAGCTGCTGGAAGGGCAACCCAGCTCCCTGGGAAACAGCTGCCAGCCAGGCAATGCAGGCCCCACCACCAATGCTCCCCCAAACTTCAGCTGCTGGCTTGGCAGTGCAGCCCTTACCAGCCTTGGGGATTCTCTGAGCCCCCCACCCCCTGTCCTGACACCCCCTCCACAGCTCCACACCTCCCAATCCCCTGTCTTGACCCTGCAGCCCCCTCCCCCGATCCCTATCTTGATTCCGTTCTTGTGGGGGCTCAACGCCAGGTACATCTGATAGTATTTGTTATAAACAGCTAGTCAAAAATCAGAAATTCCACCCCTCAGGAATTTGATTTTGTTCCAAATCACAACAAAAGCATAAAAAAAAAGTCTAATTAATAGACATTCCAAACATGTCGGTGCTGAAACATCAAAAAGTTTCATAGAGATGAAACCAAAACGTGAATATTGAATATTTAATGTTTAATATTCCATGCAGAGCAGACATCGGGTTTAAGGCTTAGTACGCCAATTTGTTGACCCTTGTTTTTGTCTGCTGACTGCAGGGTCCTGTAACTTAAATGGCCCCTTACACTATGTGCTAACTAATTATGCTAAACAATGTGTTCCACTTCACATTTAGCTCTGATGCAGGGAGTTCTGTGAATCCTCAAAAGCTTGGCTGTCTCACCAACAAAAGCTGGTTTAATAAAATTCATTACTACACTTTACCTTGGCTCTTTTAACATTCAGATAGGTCTGCATGAACTGTTAGGAGAGTACTGAAATGAGAAAGCCAAAACAAATCACTTAGACACTTTTCCATTGAGAATCCCAACCAAAAACCAGCAGCCCCATAAAGCATTTCAATTTCCACAAACATTTAGCTTCCGACAAACTATCCCGAGGTGGGAGGGTGATGGGGGTAGCAGAGTGGTTTGAGGAGGACAGTTTTTTACAAGCTTGGATAGCATAACAGCACCAGAAAACCAGAAAACCAGGCCTGTGCTCCTTGGGGTGCCACGATGGTAGGGGCTGCATTGACCTGCCTTGAGCATGGGCTGCTTCCTGTGGGGCACGCTGAGTGGCGGGGACACTGGGCAACAGGGCTCCCCTTCCCCAGCAGGGTGCTGGGGCCAATGGCCAGTGGGGAATGGTTTGGAGTGGGAGAGGCTCTCACCTGTGTCCAGTCACCTGCAGAGCTCCAGAGCCCAGTTGGTGAGTCTCTGACTGGTGCAGCAGACCCTAGTGGTCACTCTGCAGTATAACCACTGGGGGTAGGGATCATGAGTTAGATGCCAATCAGCAAGTCCCACAGCCACCACAGGCTTGGGGGCAAGATAGGGGTGGGCTCCATCTCCCCAAAAGGCGCAGAGCCTCAAGTTGAAGGGGCATGGCCAAGGCAATCAGCCCACAGTGCCACATGGAGCATGGTGCTGCCCACCCCCACCAGCTTTCAGAAGCACATGGAGCGGCGGCAGAGTGATGCTCCCACAGCTTTTCAAAGGGGCCCTTTGCTGCAGTCCTCTCCACCCTCCCAGTCGGGGGGCCTGATGCCGCTTACATAGATACCACTTCCTGATGGAAAAGAAAGATGCAGTGAAAATGGACAGACACGGATGTCATTCCCACAAGCATATCTGCTGGGTACATAGACATGAGCTACTGGCATAGCCCTGCAATTGTTATAAGCAAGTGCCTTTATATTTTGGTATGGGCAGAGAAGAGAGCCTATTGGCTAAATGTTGCATATTCTAACAATGACCATTTTGCTCATGGCTTCCTAGCGTAAATCAGCCTGTCCTTCACAACTGCTTAAACAAGATCAGGTCTTAAGCTAAGGGGGACCCTGTGTGATAAGCCTGGAAAAAAAACAGACCATGTTTAGTCTGAGGACAGCTGAAGAGAACTTCTGTCTGTGGCCTCTGGTCTTAATAACCACCCCCAACCCTTATATTCATTACCACCAAGTCTTGCCTGATGGGATGGGACAAGTTTCCTTCTTGACGCTTCTGAGCGTGGATATTCTAAGATGGATGTCATAGAATAATGGAATATTAGGACTAGAAGGGACCTTGAGAGGTCATGGAGTCCAGCCCCCTGCCCTCATGGCAGGACCAAGTACTGCCTAGACCATCCCTGATAGACATTTATCTAACCTGTTCTTAAATATCTCCAGAGATGGAGATTCCACTACCTCCCTAGGCAATTTACTCCAGTGTTTGACCACCCTGACAGTTAAGAACTTTTTCCTAATGTACAGCCTAAATCTCCCTTGCTGCAGTTTAAGCCCATTGCCTCTTGTTCTATCCTCAGAGGCCAAGAAGAACAAGTTTTCTCCCTCCTCCTTGTCACCCTTTTTGATACCTAAAAAACACTATCATGTCTCCCCCTTAATCTTCTTTTTTCCAAACTAAACAAGCCCAATTCTTTCAGCCTTTTTTCATAGGTCGTGTTCTCTAGACCTTTAATCACTCTTGTTGCTATTTTTCTGGACCCTTTCCAATTTCTCCACATCTTTCATGAAATGCGGTGCCTGGAACTGGACACAATACTGCAACTGAGGCCTAACCAGCACAGAGTAAAGCAGAAGAATGACTTCTCGTGTCTTGCTCACAACACACCTGTTAAAGCATCCCAGAATCATGTTTGCTTTTTTTGCAACAGCCTCACACTGTTCACTCATATTTAGCTTGTAGTCCACTATAACACCTCAATCCCTTTCTGCTATACTCCTTCCTCGACAGTCACTTCCCATTTTGTGTGTGTGAAACTGATTGTTCCTTCCTAAGTGGAGCACTTTGAATTTATCTGTTAAACTTCATCCTGTCACTAATACAAATTCTCATTTGAGCAAGGTCTCCACCCCATAACTTAGTCTTTCCTCAAGCTATTTTACTGGAAACTCAGCAAGGACAAAGTAAAAACAAACTAATGAATTTAGGAAGGAAAACATTCAAATAGGCTGATAGGAGTCTTTTGTTTTAGTTAAAAGATGAGGTTTGGCAAATTTCAAAAGGAGGGAGAGTAATGAGAAAATGAAATGACTGTGCCTGCATTCACCTGTGAGGGAATTGGCTAGGGATGCACCATCTATTTCTGAAAAGGAGCTTAAAACTGGAAAAGTAAACTTAGGAGCCATTTTTTTGGTTAATTGGGTTGTTTACTCACTACAATTCATGCAGTAGTATCAGAATTGCCTAATATGCTTCCATCTCTTTAATACCTCCAAGTGAATAGCACCATTTAATATCCCACAAGCAGGAATACCTCTTGTGCTAATGTTAGCCATTGGTACTGTAAGTGCTGTATTGAGTGGGCTTCAAATACTGCACTGTAGTTTTTTTAATTAAAAAAAAATCATATTACCCAACAAAGATTATGCAGTACATAAGTTACAGTTATGTCCCTGCTCTCCAGAAATCAAGCTTTCTTGTGTAAGCAAAAAAGTACTCCCGATTGAGACTTCATCCCCTGCTTTCCAAAGATGCTCCCATTAGGAAAATAAATTTTAGCTCATGAGGCAAGGTAGGTGAATTTAGCTTTTCCAAACTCTGTTTCATACCATGATTGTAAAGACTCTGGATTAAGGTCTTATTAAAACAACCTGTAGCTGATTTAACCACCCTCCAAGTTTCGCCACAATGCCCCGTCCCCTCCCCTTCTGATTGGAGTGTTAATAAGGTCACTTCATCTTGAATGGTCCCATGAAATTATCAGGATTCTCCAGATCTGAAGAAGTGGGTCTGTCCCATGAAAGCGCATCACCTAATAAACAATACTGTTAGTCTACCGGGCTGCTTTTTTTTTGTCCCATGAAATGTGTGTATTACATATGCTGCAGTGGGTTCCATACTGTACTTAGCTATGGCACTGAGTACATTTCCCAGCCTTGAAGCTGAGCTTATTCTTCTCACCAACACAAGCCGGTCAAATGAAAGGCATTCCCTAACACCCATTGCATCTGTAACACCCTGGAATACAACTTTAACTGACAAACAGAAAAATGAATGGAGAACCCTGCAGTATTTGTGCTTTCATGCAGACAGGACAGCTAATTTAGTCATCTGGTGCTTTGGAAAATACTTTTGCAGAGAGACTTGGGAAGAAAATGTGAGAACAACTCAGCAGACCCTCTTTGCAAACCCCTACGTCACTCAAAATTCAAGCAAGTCGGGGGAGACTGGAACCAGGTGCAGTAGCCTGGTTCCTGTCTCTCCGCCACTTGTGGGACCTAGGAAATTGACAAGCACATAGCTGGTCGGTTTCTTGGGTGTCACCAGCACAGGGGAGCTGGGAACCAGGCTGCTGCTTGGTTCCCATCTCCCTGTCACTTGTGCGACCTGAGAAACTCAGCGGCCCAACAGGGCTGGTCAGTTTCCTGGCTGCTTCTCCCTACCCTCCCCCAGCCACGTGCAGTTGGATAGGCAGGCTAAAAGCTTTCTTCCTGCCTTCCCCCAGCAGCGCTGCTGTCAGGCTGACAGCCGCACAGCTGGTGGAAGGCAGGGAAAAGGGGCTCTTAGCCTGCCTAGCTTCCCCCAGCTGCAGTAAGCCAAACAGACTGACAGCCACAGGGCAGCTTCAAGTTGTCCTTAACTTGTGTTAAAGTGAGTTACATGCAACTTGAAGACACATATGTGGGGAGGTTTTTGTAAAGGCAAATTATATCAACACCACCAGCCCACTTACTCCTTGCAGGGTGACCCCAACAACATTTCTGGTCCTGAGTCTCCCCAGATCCATCTACTCTGAAAACTTCATGACCAGATACTCAGACTTATTATCTCCTATTCATCACTGAAGGGAGAAAAAGAGCACAGCAGCTGTCAATTCACTTTAGCACGTTCATTCCACACAGTTTGCCAACAACAACCTTGGGGATAAAAAATAAACGAGAAAGTTTAATAGAAAAGTCATAGATCCAGTGTTTCATGACCAACACCCAGCCTCAGGGCTGGCCCTTGTTTTCGGCAGATCCTTATCAATCCACTTAAGGTTTAAGGGTTTACAAGCTTTTGTTTCTCTCTCTCCAACTATTGAGAGTCATTGTGTGTGTTTATCAAAGGCTGGAGAGAGATGGCAGGAGACAAGTCACTTGATCATTGTCTTCGGTCCATCCCCTCTGAGGCATCTGGCACTGGACACTGTTGGCAGATGGGATGCTGGGCTAGATGGACCTTCGGTCTGACCCATTAATGGTCATTCTTATGTTCTTATGGTGGAAACTCAATGATGTTAACCCTCCTGCTAAAAGACAGAAGTTTTGCTGCAGCAAGTGTCCATGTGAACAGCGTGCTGTCAGCAAGACTGCTCTCCTGCTGACAATACAAATGCCACTTGTTGGGGGTTGAAGTATTTTGTCATGTAGATCCTTAATTTTGTGTGTGTAGTTGAGCTTGAGGGAGGAGGTGGGCTTGGATGGATCACAGTGCCACCCTCCATTGGCCCTGACACCCTCCTGTAAATTCAAAACGCATTCTAATTTCAATTCCTGGGAAAACACTGATAATTGACTGCCAGTGTGTGCCAGAATCAGAAAGCAAACACAGGTCCAGAAAAGCAGTCATGAGCGTAGCCACAAGAGGTAGCAGACACACAGCTCTTTGGGGCACAGGTCTGACTAGAAAGGCAGGCTTTCAAATTGGGGGCCAGGATACCAACCCACTGCTTGTTTCTGTTGTGTTCAGAGAAACAGGAGAATGTGCATTCTTTGCAAACAAACAGGATTGCACCAGAGAAATAGAAGACTTATATCATCCATCTTCCTTCCTAATGGTACATCTGCCTACAACTATCCTGCTGTCTGCTTCTCAGATACAGACTTCTCACCTCCTAAAGCCTTGGTATCCTACATTCAGAATACAGGGTAACACCACTCTAAAACAGGTCAGTCAGCTCTGGATCACATCCAGACAGATTCCTCAGCCTGAGCAGGCAATGTAACCTTAGACACATTGTGCCTAACAAGAGGGTCCATATAAGGGGCATGCTAGGCTTGGATGAGAGCTCTAAAAGAGGGAGAGGCTGGGCTTTGGCCAGTGACTTGGGTCAGCCCCATGAATGGAGTGGATAGAAGGGAAGGGTTAGTACACATTCAGTACCTGACACTGAAAGGAAGCATTGTGACAGAGGGGCAGGGAGAGCTAGCTATACCTTCAGAACGGTATGTGGCCACTTCTCCCCTTATGGAGGCCAGCTGATGGCTGCTAGCATACAGGGCAACAGGGCCTCGGATGCTCCCCCTCCTCAACCAGACATGCTGCTTGGAGTAGTGCGCTATAAACAAGACTAGTTGGCTTACTCAGTCTCCCACTTTAAAAACACAAGTACCAAAGTTATGAATTCCTCCTATATAGATGGCAACCAAACAGGGGCCATGCATCCAAAATGGTGCCCTTGAGAGGGCAGAAGGGGCACCAACAATGCAACTTGCTCTTCGCCCCATCCCTCTGAGTATCAGAGAGCGAGGGAAAGTAGACAGATTGCATGAATTACTCCTCTGACCCCTCCCCTCCCCAGCAAGCTGGGAGAGGCATGCATGAAGTCTGTGTACTTTTCCCGTACTCCCTGGCAGTCATGGGAACTGGAGGAAGAGCAAGTGATGTCCCACTATGCATGGCTGCTGCCCTCCCAAAATGGTGCCCTTGCCCTCATACATTTAGTTCCCTCTACTCTGTGCTGGTTAGGCCTCAGCTGGAATATTGTGTCCAGTTCTGGGCACCCCAATTCAAGAAAGATGTGGAGAAATTAGAGAAGGTCCAGAGAAGAGCAACTAGAATGATAAAAGGTCTGGAGAACATGACTTATGAAGAAAGGCTGAAAGAATTGGGCTTGTTTAGCTTGGAAAAGAGAAGATTGAGGGGGGACATGATAGCGGTTTTCAGATATCTTAAAGGGTGTCATAAGGAGGAGGGAGAAAACTTGTTCTTCTTGGCCTCTGAGGAGAGAACAAGAGGCAATGGACTTAAGCTGCAGCAAGGGAAGTTTAGGTTGGACATTAGGAAAAAAGTTCCTAACTGGCAGGGTGGTCAAGTACTGGCATAAGTTGCCAAGGGAGGTTGTGGAATCTCCCTCGCTGGAGATATTTAAGAACAGATTAGATAGCTGTCTATCAGGAATGGTGTAGATAGTGGTCGGTCCTGCTGTCGGGGCAGGGGACTGGACTCGATGGCCTCTCGAGGCCCCTTCCGGTCCTAGTGTTCTATGATTCTATACTGTGTGGCTTTAAGAATTACCAGGGGAAGCCATTTGCCATTTTTGTTTCTTAACACAAAAGGTCCCTTATGTAAAATACATCCTTTACTGGACTGGAGTCAATGGTTCTCTAAAAAGGAAAGTATGCTTAGGCCTTGGGGCCAGATGGTACGAGGGACATGATTCTCTTTATCAGAAAGGTTTTTTTTTTTTCTCTTAACCAGAAAGGGAAGTTGACTACTTTTTTCATAAGCTCTGCCTTGCCCAGCATGAGTATCACTCAGTAGTATCCAACCCTGCAGATTGCCACTGTGCTTTTGCGCTGGACTATTTTCAACTGCTTTTAATTTAGAACATTTGAGCAGATTCAGGGGGCCGGGAACATTGCAGGACAATTAAGCTGACTGCATCATTTTCAAGAGGAGATCACTAGTTTAGTTTTCTTGAGAATCAGACCACTCCAGACAACAGCATAGAGCAGAAATACATATATTATATTTGGTCACCGGAACACAGAAAAATAGGAATTTTCTTTTGCTTACTTACTTCACAGATAGTCAATGAAACATTAGAATTTCTTGATACAGCAACATCTTATGTATTAATGATTTTCACATTAGCATATAAAATGTATTCATCTATTTTGCTTATCTTTGTGCACAGGAGTGAATCAGAAATTCCCACTGGATCTGATGAAACCTTTAATTAAATACAGTTTGTGTTTATATTTTCTATGATTAAAGTCTGAAAAAACTTTACACTCGCTCTCCTCTGATATTTGTCAGATTTTTTTTTCCCCATTCTGTCTGTGGGGGAAAATAACTAAGCCAAGGTTTTCACAGACCCTTTCATTAAGGACTGTGGATGCCAACCCAAAGGCATCCTGAAGGAGCTGCTGAAGGTGGCAAGAAGTAAACTCTGATGATATTAGGCCTCTCAGTCATTCATTTCAAAAGACATCTGTAAAAACAATAATTGGGACACATTCTGGGCTTGGGGTCTGTGATGTGGTGGACTGGGCCCTGAAACTCCCTGCTGGATCTTGTGGCCTTGCTACACCCCCTCCAAGAACCCATAAATAAGTCCTCCAAGGGAGGCTTGAGTGCCAGTCAGAGGAAATGACCATTTGGGTCAGGAAGGCCCCACATGAAGGCTCCTGGATTGAGCAACAGCAGCATGGGGAGCTCAGAGCACAGCCTTGGTGAGAGAAACTGTAGGTAAGTATTGGTAGATGGACAGCAGAGCCTTAAAAAAAGAGCAAGGACTCTGTCTCTAGAAAAGGAAACCCTGGTAGAGGCAGCACTCTGTTCCCAAGTGGGAAACAGACTATAGAGAGATATTAGTGAGGGCACTGTGATGGGTCTCTGTTAAACACATACCCTAGAAGGGGTTTTATTTGATGTGTACAGTGCATGACTTGTCCAAAGGTCCAGGTTTTCAAAGAGATTTTTGAACTGAGTCAGCACAGATGCACACATTTGATCAGATGGGGGCCACTGGTATGTCTTACTCCATTATCAACCTTATTTCAGGGTCATAGAATCATAGAATGCTATGACTGGAAGGGACCTTGAGAGGTCATGGAGTCCAGCCCCCTGCCCTCATGGCAGGACCAAATACTGTCTAGACCATGCCTGATAGACATTTATCTAACCTGTTCTTAAATATCTCCAGAGATGGAGATTCCACAACCTCCCTAGGCAATTTACTCCAGTATGTGACCACCCTGACAATTAATACTTTTTTCCTAAGGTCCAGCCTAAAATCTCCCTTGCTGCAGCTTAAGCCCATTGCTTCTTTTTCTATCCTCAGAGGCCAAGAAGAACTCTTCCTTGTGACACCCTTTTAGATACCCAAAAACTGCCATCATGTCCCCCCTTAGTCTTCTCTTTTCCAAACTAAACAAGCCCAATTCTTTCAGCCTTTCTTCACAGGTCATGTTCTCTAGACCTTTGATCATCCTTGTTGCTCTTTTCTGGACCCTTTCCAATTTCTCCACATCTTTCATGAAATGTGGTGCCCAGAACTGGACACAATACTCCAACTGGGGCCTAATCAGCGGAGAATAGAGCAGAAGAATGACTTCTCGTGTCTTGTTCACAACACACCTGTTAATGCATCCCAGAAGCATGTTTGCTTTTTATTCCCCAATAGCATCACACTGTTGACCCATATTTAACTTGTGGTCCACTATAACCCCTAGATCCCTTTCTGCCATACTTCTTCCTAGACAGTCACTTCCCATTCTGTATGTGTGAAACTGATTGTTCCTTCCTAAGTGGAGCACTTTGCATTTGTCTTTACGAAACTTCATCCTGTGTACTTCAGACCATTTCTCCAATTTGTCTAGATCATTTTGAATTTTGACCCTATCCTCCAAAGCAGTTGCAACCCCTCCTAGCTTGGTATCACTTGCAAACTTAATAAGCTTACTGTCTATGCCAGTCTAAATCATTGATGAAGATATTGAACAGAACTAGTCCTAATACAGACCCCTGTGGAACCCCACTTGTTTTACCTTTCCAGCAGGATTGAAAACCAAAAGAAAAAAAGAATTTCAGTCTTCATTAGTCTCACTCTGACCATTCTATGCCTGATTCAGTGATAGGAACACCTGATTATTGTCATTCATTCCCATATACATGTTCTCCCCGTCAAACTTGCTGCAGTGGTAATAGTCCAGGGGGCCCAGGCAGGCAGGCAGGCTCAGCTTCGGGTGCCGAGGGGTAGAAGTGAATGTCCAGGGCAGGGCGAGTTGGCTCCAGCTGGCAGGGACCCAGCTCCTCCACCGGCAGCTCTGCCTCTGGCTGGGCGGGCAGGCAGGGGCAGGGAGGGAGCAGTCTACCAGTGGTTATCCAATTTACACTATCTAAGGATCTACCCAATTCGCAGCAAGAATTGTTTGAGTCTACTGTGTAAGAAGTTATTAGTTTAGAACTCAACAGATTAATGTTCCAATAATCAGCTTGTTTCAGAAAGCATGAGAAAAATGAAGACTCAGTATTATCTAGGAGAAACCTACGTGGAACCAAAATGCCAATTTTTCCAGAACCTGATTCCTTGTTGGACTAGATACTCAATATAATAAGTGTTATCCAGTGAGTAAGTTTCTGTTGCATGAGGAGGAAAAGAAAAACGCCCAGGCTGAGCATCTGAAGACCTGAGAAACAGAAGCTTAGATTGTACCATTGTTCTCCATTTTGATCTCTACTGTTTCTATATATAATTAGCTTCAAATGGAGTTGAGTTAAAAACCACATAAAGTCCATAATAAGTGGAATTATTTCTCTGAGTTTAGTAGCTCTTACTACATTTTAAAACCAGTCTTCATTGATGTGTTATTCTGCATCTGCAAAAACGAGAAGTCTTGTGGCCCTTTATAGGCTAACATATATTGGAGCATAAGCTTTCTTGGGCAAAAGACAAAATGTATCTGATGAAGTGGGTCTTTGCCAACAAAAGCTTATGCGCCAGTATATCTGTTAGTCTGTAAGGGGCCACAGGACTTCTCATGGTTTTTAAAAGAAAAAAGTAGTTGCAACTCCTGTTGCTGAGCTTAGTTGTTGCTATGGCTATTGACAAATCTTTATGCAAAATTTTCTAATGCCTTTTGCTCTTAAGGTGAAATACATGAGTGATTTTGCACATGGTATGTCTTAAGCTAAAGCAAAACACTAGGGCTACATCTACATTAGAGGGTTTTAATTGACAAAACTTGTGGAGCGTCCACACACAAAATGAATTTTATTGACAGCCTGTTGACAAACAGCGCTCTGCCTCTCCACAATGAGCAATAACAGTTTGTCAACAAAAAAAGCCACGGAGATGCTCCCGGGGGGCCCTCTGTTGACAAACAGGGCTCCCAGGTCACCAGGCAGCCCTGTTTGCTGAGCTTCCAGTTGGATATTCTGTCCAGAGCGCAGCCAGGCAGTCTGGGCACTCTCTGTCAACAAAGCAGACCACTCTTTTGATCCACATTTTTGTATGGATGTGATCGGTCAGAGGTTTTGCCAAAAGATCTGTTCCAACAGTAAACTGCTGTTGACAAACCATTGTAGTATAGCTAGAACCTAGAAATATAAAAAAAAATTAATTGATACTATGGGCCAAATTCTTCAATGGTTTCATTCCTTAGAAGGCGATAGGGTTATAGTAGAGATGCATTGGCCAGATAGGGTTCAGTTCTGAATTAAATCAGGGTGTATTTTTTAAAGAACATATAGAGAACATATAAAGAACAGTTACATGGCAGAAAGTCTGTTTTATCTCGCCGATGGCTTGCATTATGCTAGTGTCACACACATTGTGTTACTTACTTCTTGCTCAGGCTTTTGTCCTTAACTTGCTCAAGCAGCAAGTGCACTGTTCTCTCTCGGTATTGGACAGGACTGTCTGTTAGAACAGAGTCCTCTCTCTCTGCCGTTTTTCATTCAGCATAAATAATTTATGCCCCAAATATGTAACATTTAATAGGGCTTGATACAGCTTCATTGTCATAGTGAAAACTAACAGCTTCTGAAATAACTGTTCTAAAATACTCTGTACAGTTCCATGCATGAATGGGCAAATTCAAAGTTAGGTGAATTAAATAGTTGCAAAAGCGAGAATACTCGGTAATTCAGTTTGTGGTGATCTGTGTTAGATGCTAGATTATGAACAGAGCCATATGCACCTTTCTTGGAAATAAATCTACTGGGAGAATAAAATGTGACAGAAAAACTACTGGAGCGTTGTGGAAATACCCACTTTTGCAGGACTATGCAAAGATGCATCAAGAAGACACAAAAGCACAAGCTCATCCACATGAGAAACAATTGCATTTCTTCCAGCCTCCATATCTCTGTCTAACTAACTAGTTGTACATTTGTACAGCCACACTTGTTATCTTTCCCGGTCCATTCACATACTAGAAGATAAGCTAGACAGGTCCCCAGACAAACTGCTGACAGGCAGCCATCCATCATTGACTCAGTTTAGGCAAATCTAAAGCAGAAGTTGCAAGAAGAGCAGACTGTATACAGGGCAGGCTTAATATTCAAGAGGTCTGTTCCAATTAAAGCATCATAACACGAGCCAGGTTTTCAGAAGAGTTCTTTTGAGAATGTGGCAAAAAGTGTCACAACTGAGTATGTTGAACATCTTTGCAAATCCCAAAGCAATGGTGACTGGATCCTATTCCCCCTGGCCTATCCTAACCCTTGAACACTGATCATACAGAAGGTCTTCCACAAGACCAAGGTGGTACAATACCGGGGGCTATTCACATGCTTTTAAAATCCTATCTGCTTCATCCATCTTGTAAGGCCATTTGGTTGCACGGAGCAGACCATAGTACATGCTGAAAGCCAATTTCCTTGTGGTGATATTTACAGCATGAACAAACAAGTATGCAGGCATTTGAACTGCATTCTGCTGTGTTTGCAAGCTAGTCAGGACTTAATGACCATAACACTTAGAAACCCTTCAGTGGGTGGGGAGGAAGATGATGAGGCCACAGGAAACGTTGCCTCTGTGCTCTGTCTATTTTTTTGTCTTTACTCAGGACATTTCAATAAAATGAGCTCCTTGAGACTGAAGTTCATCCCTTCTTGCCATATTTAGCTCATCTGCCACTAGACATGCCATTCTTTGTGGAATCACAGTTCTCTCTCCAACAGCTAACGGTGACCAGAAGCGGAGCCCACCTCGTCAATCACATGGCAGAAACAGAGAAAGCTGACTTCATGTGACCCTGCTGTTTATTCCTCCACTTAATGCCTAAGTCAAGGGCTGCGGGGTTTGCAGAGGCCATGCTGATTTTTGGAAGCATCAGGAGTCGAACTCAGGAAGTGTACCACAAGCACATATACCCCAAGGCCAAAATGCCTCTGACTTAAGCTCTGCAAAGGTGTGTTTTTGAGGCAAGTAGTATTTCTCCCCTCGCCTTTGAAGGATGATTAGAATCACCATGACTCTGTGCACCAGACCTTTTGAATATGAGGACGTTAGTTATCTTTGCTGGCCATATCATTGATAGGGTAATTTTGGATGCTGTGCTGATTCCTATCTGCATTGTGGGTTATGTTTAGAGTGCCCATCACGCAGTGACTCAGGGTGCTTGACATCTATCTCGTTAAATAAAAAATTGCTGGTGCATCAACAGAGAGACACAAACAGTTCAATAACAACATTGAGCTCTAACTGTACTTTCAAAACTGAAATTCCAAGTTCCCAGCCATTCACAGAAAAGTGTCCTCATGACTCAGACCCAATGCTTACTTTGTAATGAAAATGTTAACGGGACTCAGGCAATTGCTTTCATAATTGATGTGGCAAGTCAATAGCTGATTGTGCTAGGAGGTACCAATGCTAAGGAGCTGGGGCTCAACTCTTGCACGAATTAAGTACTGGATCGACTCTTTGATGTAGCCCCCATTTTGGCTGCAACTACACGGGCAGCCTCTGTCAACAGAAGTCACTGTTGACAGAGAAACCTCAGCAGTACATCTGTTGACAGACTGAACCTACACATAAAAGCAGATTGAAAGAGCAATCTGATGTGTAGACAGAGAGCAGCTGGACTGCCCTGCCCATTCTCAACAGAACGGCTGACCAGAAGCTGCAAACAGGACTGCCCAGAGAACCGGAAACCCTCTCTCTGTCTACAGAACTGTCTACATGGGACGCTCTGTTGACAAAACATTGGCAGAAGAGGTGTTATACCTGACTGGGGAGAGGCATAACTCTCTCGGCTGAACAGCTGGGTTTTGCTGGCAAACACTCAACAGAGCGTTTTAACCGTGTAGATGCTCCACGGCTTTTGTAGACAAAAGCCACTTTTGTTGGCAGAAGCTGCCCGTGTAGATGTAGCCTGTGTAATTAACACAGCAAACAATAGAAGAATCAAAAGAGTATCACAGCAGTACTCAAAGAGCAGTCAACGACACAGGAAATAAAGTCATGAAACTTCCTTCCAGTATATTAACATCTCCCCTTCCCTGGGTATGGGCCAAACCTAGATGGACCTTCATTATTGATATTGTCAGGAATTAAGAGGTGTATGATTAGATCTGTATTTTATTACTATGTAAGCTCTCTATTCCTATTAAGGCCTACGAACACCTGTGCCCCTACACAACACCTAATTAACAAAAATAGCTATTTTAATTCAGTAATATTTGATTGGAAATCAGCACAAACTCTTGGAACACTGAAGTCTGAGTATGGAAGACACCCAGTGTAGAACCTCATTAGCCTAGCCATGGGGGAGCAAAAGGGGTTTTTCATGGGTAACTTCATGGAGTTTTAACTGAAAAATAAAATAATTAAGTTTATCAACATTCAGTTAAATATACAGAGACTTTCAAACAATGTGAATTCATTGTCCTTTACAAGTGAGGACAGAAAAAAAGAAGTACAAGTTACCTCACTATTTTTTTTTGCTAAACAAGTACAGACAACATGCCTGCCTGCTGCCTTCCATTTCTAGGACAATAATGTCTGAAATTAAGGAGCGGGAGGACTATTATATAACCAGCGAGAAAGCTGAGAGACTGCACGAAGCTTCAGGATTATTCAACCACATCAGCAGCAATGACACCACATGGTACCTTCAGTCCTCCAGCCCAAATCCTTTCACAGTCAAAAGGTGTAGCTCTTGCAGAGCAGGGTGTGACAATCCCTTTCAGGATTGCAGTAGAGGAATCAGTACAATCAGGAGAGGTATTTAATGTTAGCCACCTAATAGCAGTACTCCCCATCATCACCTTTTGCCATTACATCTTGCTTTAATACGCAGACAATATATATTAACCTTTAGGCCAAGAAAATGGTTGTTCCAGTCCTGTGGCATTCCACATGCATGGTAAAAACTGCATCCTGGGCAAACCCCAGGCATATTTCTATTTTTAGCTTGGAGCCTGTATATGAGACTACTTTCAGCTCTCATATTTCAATAGTACAGAATGTGATAGACCTGGAATACATTCAAACAGTCACTACAATCCACTTCAAAACACAGATATTCATTAGTGGTGAAGCAAGCATAAAAGGGGCTCCATTTTGTCAATTTGTTGAGGTGCCAGTTAGATTTTACAGCTCAGACCTAACAAACTAGAGCTGCTAACCTGATGACAATTATAGTCAATATCAAAATGGACTCTAATAGGATTGTTTTTATTTAGTCCAAGGAGCACTACTTAACATGAGATTGTTTTCAGGTGACTTAACTTCAATAGTATTTCTGAAATCAGGGCCTTTACTTATTTTTAACCAATTTATTAATTCAAGCAGAGCCACATCAATGCACAATCAACAGGGTTGAGGCTCAGCAGTTACAATGACCAATGCAAATCACGAAGATTTATTACCTTTCCTCATGTTCATCTATTCTTTAGCACCTAAAACATTGTTCATACATGCAATATTACTCTAAGGGGTAAGGATGTACTTGTCTTTAAGGAATGTGTAAGTCTCTGGCATCTGCCATTGGAGTGGATTGGTCCCAAAGGGACAAATTTAGAAATCAAAAGCAATTGGTTAAAGTTACAATTCTAACTCCTTTCCAGGCAATTTACTTTGACCTCTAGAGGAGAGCACAAACACAAGCATTTGTGAAAATCTCAACAGTGGTTACGCAAGGCATCACTAAAGAGAGAGTAGAGTTAGGAGGAAAACGTGTTGAAGAATAAAAAGGAACAAACATCTTAGAAATTACTTTTTAACCGTGGGATGTGAGGAGAGTATAAGTCATGGAGCTGGTCTGGGCATCTGCCACTCTAGGAAGCTGCAGAATCACCAATGGATTCAGTCAAATTTCAGATTCAAAATGGAGACCTCAATTTTATATACCTTGATTGCGGGGCTTGTTGGAGGGGGACACTCTTGGATTTCTATTGGACACATGTCCAAGTGTTCAGATTTCAGCTCTCTGGTGTTGGCAGTGGCATCCAATAGATGGCAGTAGTGTATAACAGATTTCTTCTATCCTTTTCTTATCGGAAGCTTTTTATGTTTGACTTATTTCAATAATTGTATTTCAGCATTAGCCCATTACTTGGGATGTCCCATTTTAAGGAATTGATTTTAATAATCCAAAATTATAAAGTGGTTTATATTTCAGTAAAAACAATGAGCAGTCCTATGGCACCTTACAGACTAACAGATTTTGGAGCATAAGCTTTCGTGGGCTAAGACCCGCTTCACCAGATGCAACGTAGTGGATATTCCAGAGGTCTAATTGTACAGGCTCATGAAAAGGAGGGAGTCCAGAGCAGAGGAGGTCAATTCATCCAGGAGAGTGTGGTTGCTTATCTTAGGCCAACCTTCTCCTTTCGTGTAGGCCTGTCCTCATTTTTCAAAGTCAGGGGGAATTAAGAGTGACTAATCATTCAAGGAATATTTGTTCTCCTTACCTCTTACAAAAACAAAACTCAAATATAGTCTGGAAAACAAGAAATGATTAAAATACAAGTAGGATCTAAACAGTCAGATGAAAAAGTCTCACTCAATGATATGATATAATGGCAGACAGCTAAAAAGTCATAAAAGTTTTTAAAATGCTTATACATCAGTGCTAGAAGTCTAAATAGTGAAGTGGGTAAACTAGAATCTTAAATGAGAATATTGATATGATAGGCATCACAAAAACTTGGTGGAATGAGGTCTTTAAGAGGGTCAACAACAATGTGGACAAGGGGGAACCAGTGGATATAATGTACTTAGATTTCCAGAAAGCTTAAGACAAGGTCCCTCACCAAAGTCTCTTGAGCAAAAAAAGCTGCCATGGGGTAACACAGAAGGTTCTCTCACGGATTTATCACTGGTTAAACTACAAGAAACAAATGGCTAGTTTTCAGAACAGAAAGAGGTAAATAGTGGTGTCTCCCAGGGGTCTGTGCTGGGACCAATACTATTCAACATATTCATAAATCATTTACAAAAAGGGATAAAACAGTGAGGTGGCAAAATTTGCAGATGATGTGACACTACTCAAAAAGTATAACTCTGCAACAGATTGCAAAACTTTGGCATCAATATTCAATTGCAATAGATGAAAATTATATGAACTTCTCCTAGATGCAATTATGTGAATCACATAAAATTTTATTTTTATGCTCTATTTTGGCTTTAGAAGATTAGTACCCCAAGATGACTGTGGTAGCAGATTTGCACTCTCTTTCTGTAATGCAAAGCTATTATACTATATCTCCCATTTATAAAAGTTCCATTAATCACTTTTACTTTAAACCTCAGATTTCTTAATTCTTAGTTATTAGCATTAAAGGTAATCCAACCTCATGCCCTGAAAAAGAAATGTTGAGAAATAGTCATTACAAAGAATTAAATTAGAAGTTAAAATCAACTGAGGGATGAAAGTCATATTCGGGAGACAGATTCACAATTAAATATGCATGCTCTGGGAATTTATTAATGCAGAATAAATAGTGGAAGAAGTTGTACAAGAAAATTTATTCCAGTTAGATGGAGTTTGGATTCTGCAACATTTGTAACCATTCTACACATACTTTACTTTGGTAAACGCTGCAAAGGCAAAACACTAACAAAATGTTAGTTTTAAACTCACATATCCACCAGGAAGAAATTTCTTTTGCATATCTGACTGGGGTATGCACAGCTCTTGTCATGCAGGTTAGTTAGATAGGCCAGTCAGTCATGGATGACAACCACCACCATCATCATGTCTCTTTGGTAACTAACACCTCATGTTGGGAACATAGTAGAACCTCCATTTCAGGGGTCCCATGCTCACAGCCCAAGGACCATCTATGGCCAGAGCATTTTCACAGTCTGGTCCAAGGGAAGGGTCTGCCCCCAGGCCCTGCCCCTACCTGCCACCATCCCACCCATTGCATTCCAGCCCCTGAAAAGCTCAGCTTCAGAGGATTCCGGGGATGGGGGGCACATGTGGGGTGGCAACAGAGGTCACACCCTTATAGTCTCCATGGTGGTGGGAGCCACAGGGAAGTGGAGCACACTTGGCAAGTGCTCTCTCTCTGCTGGGACCGAGGGGTCAGGTATGTGCGCGTGTGCGCGCATGCACCCCCTGCTGCCACCCTGCACCAGGCCCTCCGGTCACTCAAAGCAGCATTCCTTGAGGGATGGTGGCAGGAAGGGGCAGAGCTTGGTGGACAGGGATGGACACGTACTGCCAGGCCAACAGGACTCCTGAGCCAGACTGAAAATGCTCTAGCTGTAGATGGCCCATAGGCCATGAGTTTGTCATCCCTGACCTATTTATGGACTAATTAATAAACTAGTTAATAAAAAGCAAAAACTAAAACTGAGCAACTCAAAATTACAACAAGAACAGCACATGAATTGCAGTACAATGTGCTGCATCCTGTCCTGCTGTCCTCTGAAACATATCCTGCAATGCCCTGAAGGCCCTGCAACATGAAGGCATGTTGCTTTGTTCTTCATCAGCAACGTCGCTTGTGTTGTGCATTTTCTTTTCCGTTGAGAAAAATGGTTTGCATAAATGATCAGTCATAAAATTGGTGTTCGTAAAATCAAACTTCTACTGTATTTGCAACAAAACAATATGCAGCACAAAAATAATGTATGAAAGAAAGGCATGAACAGTTTCAGACAAACAAGCTTTAGGAATAGTCTGTTCTGCAATCTTCATGAAAAAGAGAGAAACCGATGCACATTTTGCCGTAGTTTCACTGTCTCTCTTGTTGATAATGCACAGGACCCTTCGTTGCTGTAATTCTAGACACTCACCACCTTAGTCATCTTTTTCATTCATGGTCTTCTGCCCACATGCTCTCTTGGCCCTTCCCAGTGGGAGGTCATGTTGTCTATCATTGGGAAGGTTGCTTTCCTGACATTTGCAATAAAGTCTTGGAATTAAATTCAGTGTTATAACTTGACCTACAGTCTTCTTTACCGGTAAGTTATAGATTTTTTTTTTAAATGTATTCATGGAACTACCCAACTAATGGAAGAGGTTTTTTTTAAAGAAACATTCGTCTACGTGCAGCTGCAGCCATTTGTCAGAGGAGTAACTCCTTTTAGGAACTGCAGGCCCAGTTCAACTGCAATATGTTAAATGTCAGCTTTGTCCCACTTTGTTGTGTATCAGGTGTAAAATAGATTAACAGAGAAATTAACATATCAGTATAGCTGGCATTTGGGTAAAAATACCCAAATACTTGGATGGTTCATAGACTCAGGGCTTATTCCGCAGCTTTGCAAACAACAAGCAATCCTGTAGCTCCCTCAAGACTGACATTTATTTATCAGGTAACACCAGTAGGTCTTACCCATGAAAGCTCATTATCTAATAAATAAATTGTTAGCCTTAAGGTGCCACTGGACTCTAAGTCCTTGGAGAAATCCTTAAACCCACATCTAGCCAGTGTGCTTTGCCTACTGTTTAAGATAAAATTTGTAGGACACTGAATACTCATTCTGGATTAGGAGAAAGCTATGGAATAGAACTGTTGTATTATTTTTTGTTTGCTGTTGGAGTAGATGTGGATACATTTATCAGTCATGCAAAAGATCAACCTGTCTATTGGCAAAACAAACAATCTCAAGTTAAATTTAAACTTTATTTACAAACAGAATCTTTTACAGATGATGTAAATTAACGGACAAATGGTGACATTAAAACTCCCAAACTACCCTGCTGCATTAGTTTGTGCATACTTAAATTGCAGTCATAATTTGTAACCCTTAGTACAAGACTTGGTAAATCTGTCAGTCGTTGGAGTATTGGGAAGCTGAAGTATTATTTGCATCTTGGACAAAAGGCAAAAGCTTCTTAAATGATCAGAAAAAAAAATCAAGGGAATAAACAGGATCAATTGTTGGGAGAGTTGTCAACCTATGGGGAACAAGTGAGTGGGAATGTTGCCTGGTCACCTTGCCTATTGGTCAGCCACCAGGAGGAGATACTGCCTCTCCTACTGCTTTGCCACAGGGCTTATGGCCCAATTTTGGCATTCCAGACTGGATTTGTTGGCTGATTGTATGGTGAAGAAATGCTCACCTCAGTCCCCACCTTTGACAGGTGAAAGAGAACAAGTAGGGTTTTCTATTGGACGGAGGGAAGAGAAATGTAGGGCGGATACCTGTAGATTAGATTAGGTATAGGGTGGGCAAAAAGCAGGAGGACATGCAGCTCAATAAGACACTGGCTGCCTGTCAAGGGTTAACCCTGGCGAACGGCTTCCAGCCCATGGGTCAATTAGTGCCCACCTTTGGATGAGATAGAAGGTGATCGATAAGGAGTAATCTAGTAGATTTAGGCTCAGTCACAAGCTGCAAGGAAGCCTGAGCAAGTTAGGGACAAGTTCTTTAAACATGCAGATCGGAGACTCCCTCTCACTGAGCGTGCGCCTCAAAGACTAGCATTCAGCGCCTTTAGGGTTCCCTAAAGTACTTTTGTCGGAAACAGATTTTGTTTCCCCAAGACTGCGAGAAATGCACAGACAGAGTCACTCAAAAGGTATTTTACCATATGACCTCTCTGAATCCCCTCTCCTAGATTCAAGGAGCAAACAAAGTGCAGAGGGGAGGGATAACTGGAACAAAGTGCAGAGGGGAGGGATTTCAAAAGTGCAGCACTTAATGTGACTAAGATGACACAATAGTACATGTACATTGATCTCTGGAGCACAGGCTGCTTCTGCATATGTGTTTTGACTCTGCTGTAGGACAGGAAAGCTGTCTACAAAATGTCTTCTCTCCAAGCCCACGCATGGATTTTTGTTGACCCTTCTCCAAAACATAGCACGTGAGTTGCTTAACCTATGGAATCCACACTCACTCCCAACTCAATGGTAGCACAGAAACACCACAAGCAGCTAACCAACAATTCACTTAATGATCTTCTCCTCTCTGGAGATGTAGAAAGGCTGGGTAAGAGAGGAGGGAAGAGGATCTCCACAGAACAGTGTAGATTAGCAACCCCAGGAGCTATGGCATTTGACTGGGGTTGGATATCTTTTGGTTATCACATCCTAAGCCTCTAGAACAGCTAGCTGAATTTACCTGGCTTGCCTCACCCCCCATTCTCATGCCATACACACTGAGAAGTGAGATAAAAAACCATAAAAACAAAGCAGGCTGCACCATATGAGACAGAAGCACATGTAACCACCCTCTCCATTTTATTCTGGGCTGTCTATCTGCAGGACTGACTGCTGCTAGTTCCAGACTGCATGCTTCCTCCTGCCTGGAAGTACACCTGAAACACCCTTCCCTCCCAAAGTCATTAAAGAAACAGCTTGCAATTTCAATACACCAGACTTAACCTAGCACAATATCTGGGACTATCACTAACTCTGGGCAGGGAGTATCAGCCCAGGGTACAAGTGTTTATGGGGCACGTTGTGCATTGCCTGCCACCTCAGAACAACGACTACCTGGATGTAAAAGGGTAAAAACATCTTAGCAGGCCATACGATGAAAGTGATGTCTGTGCATGGATAGGCTATGGCAGTGAATTTCCCAGAATGCATTCACTTGGGTCTAGGGTGGGGGAATCTGCAGAGAGCTAGTTATTTGAAGACTTTATCATTGCACTGGAGCAGATAATTAGGCAATTAAAACGATGAAAAGTGGACAAATTACCAGATCCAGATGAATCACATTACAGAATGGAGATGGGAAAAGCAAGGGTAAAAAAAAAAGGAGAGAGCAAGCCTAAAGCAAGGGTATCTAATGGCATTGCTCAAACAGGAGCCACGATTTTCCTTTGCAAAAGTAGAATGGAGTGCTCTCATTGAAATCCCAGAGGGCACTATGTGATGGGGCCTCTCGCTGGCCATGGAAGGGTTAAAGCCAGCCCTGGGAGAGAGCTGGGCCTCCTGGGGAGTAGGAAAGAAGACTCTTACTCCAGCTGTGGACCAGGAGGAACCCAGCTGCCCAGAACACAGAGGCTTCGTGACACAGAGCAGGGCTGGGGGAAAGGAAGGCAAAGTTGAGAGAGGGTCTGACCAGGCAAAATGCCAGGCTGCAGGGCCTGAGACAAGACCTGAGGGCACTGGTGCAGCAGAAGGCAGTGGGGTGGGGCACAAGGCAGCAGGTCTGACCCCTTGTCTGTGGTCTGGGAGGGACATGGGTCCTGATAAAAGGGGAAGAGCAGGTGAGACACAACCACCAGAGTCTGAAAGGTTAATTCCGACAACCATCGGGAAAGACCACGGCGCTTGCCCCATTACACCCCAGTTTGGTTGGGTTTCAGCTTCATTTCTTGGCCACTCAGCAACACACACCTGTGATTGGGCCATACAATCTCAGCGACGTCTTCAGATATGATCAGAGGAAGAGACATGGAGAGAGATCCTTGTTGCCCAGGCCCTCTGCTCCATGTAAAGCCCTCCTTGGATTCAGTCCTGGCTCTCAGCACCAACACTAGGCTATAAAGACCAGACAATGCCATTCTTAGGTCGCTCAGGACAAGGTGAGCCCCAGCCACAGGTTCATGCTGGGTAATATGTGACAAGTCTGGCTGCACTGAATCATTGAAACAACCATTTCCAGAGCATCTCGAAGCACAGACAGAGCCATCCCATTCATAGGGCCAATGGGGTCAGCCAGCCCAGGCCCTGCACATTGCTGGGGTCCTGTGGTGGCTGCTCCAACCTTTCCAGGGAACCCAGAGGATTACAGGAGCCTGGCATGGGACACCAGCAGTAGTCCCCACCCAACACACATCACACAGGCAGTGGGAGCTTGACCAGGCCAGTAGACTGCTTTGCCCTCCACACTGCCCTCTTCCAGGCTGCTCCAGCTCTCATCTCCTGCATGGTGAGTGGAGGGGGACAACTCTTGCTGCCACCACACACACCAGATGATGGGCTGTTGGACATGATACTCAGGGAAGGGGGAGGAGCTTGGAGAGTGGGTGGAGCAGGGGGCAAGCCGGCTGCTGGGAGGTTTGCCCAGGGCCCCATGCCTAGGACACAGAGAGGGGATTACCCCAGACACCCAGGATGGCCCTGAGCATGGAACTTAACATACCTGGCCCTTTGCAATGCAGACTGACTGGCTGGTGCCTCCCTCATGCTCCTCCTGCAGCCCAGGCACCTCCCTCCAGCTTCCACACAACGTGGGATAGTGGCTCCTACTGTTAAAAAAGGAGAGCTCAGGCAGGGTTGGGAGATGGGAAGACAGGGAGCTCTTGATCACCCCAGCCTCTGGTTCTAAGGAAGAAGGGAAAGAGACCCTGACATGACCATGCAGACAGGGGTTTCTGCTAGGCTGCTGAAAACAGGTCCCAGGTCACCCCTCCCATCCAAGAATTAGGGACATCTTTTCCAATATGCAAAACACACCACCACATAGGGTGCCACAAAATTGACTGCATCAGCTCTGGTGGCCATCCCCATCCCTTAGCCACTTCTCCCCTCCTGTAGGACATCCCTAGGGAGCTGTGGGGCCTGGGATAGTGTCCTGTTCTGCCTCACCCTGCCCACCAACTTTCCCAAACCTTGTCCCTGAAGCAGTGTGGTCCTGGGAAATTAACAAAGAGTCTACAGCTGGCAGCAGGGGTGGGGCCTGTCCCTGCATTCACTGACCGTAGCAGGAAGCAGAGTGACCTGGCCCTAGCCCGCACCCCTCTGTTGACACCACCAGTGACAGTGGGGGAAAGCTCAGATCCTGCTTCCTCACTGCATGCCTCCTGCCCCCCACAGTCCTCCTGTCCCAGGTACTTGGGCTGTGTAGTGCATCAAAACTGGAAGGGACAGCCCTGCCATCACTCACTGAAGCAAACAGACACAGGAGAAGGATCTCTCTCTCTCATACACACACATACGCTCTTTCTCAAGGCCCACATGCTGGATGAGGACAGGACAGGAAATTGGTCCACGTTACTAAAGGTGAAGTGGCTCTTTGTGGCTACAACTATTTACAGGAGTGCTGCAAGTGCAGCTGGTGTTCCAGCCATGTGCACACAGACTGGCTTCCTGGCACTTTTTCCCTCTGGAGACCTCTTCCATGATGCTATTATGCTGGGGAGAGAAAGTGGAGTTCTCCCCTCTGCTTCAGAGGATGAAGGGAGCAGTGGATCTGCTTTCACCCCACCACATACCGTCCCCTTACTTTATCTCAGGGGCCCCCACACCCAAAGCCCTCTTCTGAGGTGCAAGAGACCCCTCCTTGCCAAAAGAGCCATCTGCTGGGCAGACTGGTGTCAGAAGCCCAGCAACGCTCCCTACAAGAACCTGCTGCCATGGGGACAGAGAGGGGAGCCACTACCTCTGCTTTTCAGAGCTATCAGCTCCAACCAACTGGAGACTGCATGGAGTTTTAAAAGTTTGTAGTCATGGGCTGCAAACAAGGGCAGATCTGAACACAACAGCAACAAACATGCTTGCTTTCTTACATGCAACTCAGGTGTTTCTTCAATCCCATCAGGCCCTAGAGGCAAGGGAAAGGTTACAAGCTTCTGTAATGACTGCTTAGGCAGCATCTCTCAATACAGGCAATTAGGAAAGTAATCTTACTACCAAAATCCACCACAGAAGTGACGAGGCAATAAATTGCACTGATGCAGCTTATGAGATCTGCAGGGTCCCTGGCCCACCGAACACTCTTCTGGAACAGCTGGATATGCTCAGGGAGGGAATGATGATACAGCATCACCGCATGCTTCCTCATCTGAGCTGTTGAGAATGAATGAATAAAAACAAAGAAATAACCTCAAGGTAAGCAGGGAAGAGCTGTAAGAGAAGGCAGGACACTTTTCTTGAATAGGAGGGAGGGAGAGAGAATGTCGGACTAAAGTCAGTAAAGTGTAGAAATATCATGTGTGTATTTTAGGTTCTATTTATGTCAGTAGGTTTGGATGGAAGGGATGCTTTCTCTCTCTTCCAAGATGTATTCTTTTAAGTGCAGAATTTAACTGAAGCAAAACTTCTGTACCTGCTTCATAATCATTTTATTTTTAGTTGGACTATTCTAGTTTATGATATGGAAAAGTGGAGCTGTAGTTACACCAGGTCTTTGATACCCATGTAGAGTAACTTGTTCACACTGTTTATTCCTTACACACATCTCATGGAAGTGGAAGGCACCTCGAGAGGTCATCAAGTCCAGTCCCCTGCACTCTAAGCAGGACCTAACCATGACAGGTTTGTTTGTTTGTTTTAAATCTAACCTTCCCCAAAACCTTAAATGCCCCCTTTCAAGGTGTGACCTCACAACTAATCCTGTGTCTTCCAGTCGAAAGCATAAGCAGCAGCATTAAAGAAAACATGATTAAAGTTTTAAAATTCTTTTACTCCTTGGGGACAATTAAATATCTAGTCTGAGAAGCTTTGAAAAGAGATATTGCAGTAGGAAAAAACATGCATTACCATCATTCTACAGTAGAAAAAAAGCAAGGTGATTATAACACTGCTGATTTTTAGACAAAAAAAAAAAGCTAAAATTTCTGTTACATGGCCTATTTGTTTAGGGGACATATTGTTTTGTCAAACTTACTAATATTGGTTTATTCATTTGCCACAACTGTGCTGGCAGTAAAAGCACAGAGACTGTTGGAGATGTTCCCGTTAGATAAGCTGTACCAGATCAGCTGGTAGGAAATATGTTATCAGAGCAACGTTTTCCTTTTGTCCTCTCTCACCTCTGCTATCCTGAGGAAAGGCAGCTCAGATGAATGACACAAAGTTTGGTGATTGCAAATGGCAAGGGATAATGGTGACCTGGGGTAAAGGAAGGTCCCGTGTGTGTCTGAGACAGAAATACAGATTAGAAAGCTCAAAAGTTTTAATGCATTGGGTTTAGAAAATTCACTCCGGTCGTACCCTCACTTCTCTCTCAGCAGCAGGAAGATTAACATGTGACTGTTCTGACTACTTCCCTAACAAAAATCTTTTACATAAGGGCACTTTGGCAGCAATTGGGAGTTACAGCTGACGTCCAATAGCTATTTGTGAAAGACTTACTTTTTTAATCTCTGGTCTCTACCACTGAAATCTGATGCTTAAACACCTGAAGATCTAAAAAAGGAGGCAAATGGCAGGAGGACAATTAAAAAGAAAAAAAGGAGAGAAATAAACTTCAAATGAGCTGAGGATGAATTTTAAACAGTATTGTACTGCATTCTGTAATGTGGAAACACAGAGCATTGTTTTGTGCAGATTGCTTTTTTGAAGCCAGTAATTTGATTTGATAAAGTTATCAGATTTTTGTATCTGTCTGTAATAGACACAAAGAGCAGAAAGAATAAATTCCCACCCCTCCCGCGCCACAACTCAAAGCTATGAGAATAGTTCAGTTCCTGGTTTTTGGCGCATACCTTTTTTTTTTTATTTAAAAAAAAACATAATACTGTGCATTTTTCCTCCTAAGAGACAACTGTACCATAAAAATATTCATACAGTAGCACATTTTTCCAAACCAAAAACAAAACCCATGACACTTCTGAGGCTTCTAAAATTATCTGAAAACTAATTGAGCCCTTCTTTTATAACATCCCTGTTCCATGTGAGAGATCAAAAAGATTCAGGGATTTAGAGAACAAACAGATATTTGTAAAGACTTCTTAATATTAAAATCAGCAACAATGAGGCTAAACTTACTATCCCAGTGCAAAAAAACTCCAGAGACGTAATTAACTGTGCTGTTGAGGTCCACGCGCAAGCTACTGTAGATGTACATACCAAGTGAAGCATGAGCAGAAGCTCTATATGAATAGTTAAAAATATGCCTATCCCATGACTGTCATCAACTTAAATAAGTGAAGTGGAATTGTTGGAGAAATATCGCAGTAGGAGCAAGGTCATAAAAAATAGTACACTAGGGCTAATGCTGCTGAACATATCAGAAGTTGTTCAAGTTACAGCTGGAATGAACTCCATTAAAAAAAACCAACAACCAGCATACCTCCATTAGCGCTTCACTTACACACGGTAAACTGTGTAAAGACAAAAAGTAAAGAAGTTTAAGCTAAAGATGCTAAAACATGTCAGATAGGCAGTGACCTAGATTTTGAACCACAGAGCATATGTCAGTGCGTATAGGACAAGCATATTGCAAACATCCACAAGCAGAAAATGACTATGTGAGAGGCTGATCCATTACTAGCCTGTTATTTACAAATAGTGTCTGCCAATAAACTTCTTGAAACTGAACAAAACTGATTTTAGAAAAAAAAACAAACACTGACATTGACAACCTACTAGAATGCAGTAGTCTGGATGTACCAATATAAAGGCACACTACAAAATTACATTTCACAAGTTGAAAACAACTACATAAAGCTACACAACATCACTAATGTTGTTCACTGCACACAGCAACTTCCTTAAAAGCCACCTCTCAGAGCTGAAGCAGAACATCTCTAAAGAGACTGTAGTAATCTTAACAACAAATCCGCTAATATGCAGAAGAAGTCACTCTTTACAGCTCACAGCAAAGCAGACCTAAGTGAATGTAAATTGCTTTCCTTACCTTTGTTGAGAGTGCCTGTGATGATCTTAAAGACGGTCTGGGCAAATTTAACAACCCCATGCTTACATCTCTTGGAGCAGCCACTCATGGTTCAAATGTGGAGGATGGATTTTATCTCTTGTGAAGTCCAGGAACTCAGCAAAGCAAAACAACTTCAGTAGCACTTTGTGCAATGCACAGAAAACTCTGGTATGAAGCTCAGACACGGAACCACTGCCTCTGAGCTGAGATTTGCTTCTACAAAGCTTTCAGGGATGATGACAGGAGGCAGCTGTGGATTGCCATTGTTAAAGGGAAACGTTCTTCCCCTTCAGCATCTTCCCTGCATATGTATATACTTTATAGGATGCCCTGGGGATTTGTGTGCCCTAATGGAAGTTGATACGCACGAGCACACAGCGAGCCCCTCTAAAGAGCGAGCGAGAGGAGGAGTTTGCTTTACCAAGCTTTGCTGACTGTCTCACAGGGCAGTGGTAATGCAGCAATTAATACTGGAGACATGCGGATGGTAACTGCTGCACAGAAAAGCTGCTATTTAAAGTGCATCTTTTTTTGCTTGATGTCTCTTTCCCTGTTTATCTCATTTGAGTTTATTGACTTTATTTTTATCAGAGTCAGATACAGCTCCTTTCAGACCACCACCCCATACACCAATGCTCAGACCTTCAGAGTCTGCTGTGAGCAGGTTCCAGGTCAGTGGAGTTTCCCTGATTGAACCTGCTGTAATTAATAAAGCAACAGTGCCCCCAGAACATTCTCCATGCAGATTTTCTCCTTCTTCTGCCTACCCTGGTGTTACTCAGCTTGCCAGCTATTCAAACTGCAGCAGTGTGCCAGTCAGCTTCCCAGAGATTCAAGTGCTCCCTGCTAGAACTCTGCATAGGATGTTGGCATTTTAGAAGTATGTATTATCTCCTTCATCTCAGCCCACCTCCCCTCAGCAAACCTCCCACTTAGCTGAATGGTGGGTGCATTCGCCTTTGGCTGCTTCCCTCCAGTCCACCAATTATTTTGGATGTGCCTGAAATATTTAGGGGGAAACCAGCTCTGTGTTCAGCTTGTCCAATGGTGACACAGTTCAGCTGGCTTAGCAATTCAGAAACCCACCAGTCTCAGGTATTGTTAGGGTTTATTTCCTGCTGGAGTCCTCCTGCTCACTTTAAAAAAACCAAGGGTGTCTCCTCTAATCTCCAGGAACACACCTTAGCCACCTGCTGCCATCCAGCTTCTGCCATGTGGCACACTGGAATTAGCCCTTTCTTACAGGGACTCCACCTGAAACCAAACCTGTGAATATCATCCTATCTTCTTGCCAGGAAATAAATGTGAAGATGGCCCCTCACTGCAGGGGATGAAGATAATCCCTTTTACTGAGGAAAAATTAAATGGCTTTGTTGTGTCACTGAAATCCCCTTTCAGGCTGAATTCAGGATGTAACCAATTTGTTCATCTGCATTTATTTGGCTTGAAACTCCACCTCCCCTGACTCCTTCCTCTTCCTCAACGAGGCCCAGCTGATGGCTCCTGGTTCTCCGGGACTGGCAGCTCAGTTTCTCCTCAGTCCCCTTTGCACTGAACCCTCCATTGTCTGGCTAGGTGCATGCTACCCCTTCCATCTCTCCAGAAGGCAGCATTCTGTTTAAGGATGTAGAAAGTAAATACTGTTAGGTTAGACATTTGTGGACAGGTCCACAGTTTCATGGAAGAGAGGAGAAATGTTTAGTTCTAGGTCATTAACTCAAAGACAGGCCTGACTAGAGGGGACTGCAAGTATTACTATGTGATCTGCATTACAGTTTTTTTTTAATACTTCGATTTTTTTTTTAAAAAGACACTTTTAAACACCTATGTTAGAGCAGTTAGGGTCTTACAAGCTGTAGATCCTCACCACTGAGCCCTCACATAGTCCAATATGCATCTCTCACAGTCTCCTGTTGCAGCCATTTTATATTATATCTGTAAGTAAATACACCATTGGGCCAAAGGGAAACATGAATGACTCTATAACCCAGTAGAGAACAAAAGAGAGAGAAAACTCCTGTTCAAATCCTCCCTCCTTGTCAAGCAGCATGGGGAATTGAACCCACATCTTCTCCACCTTGGGTGTTCCCTAACCACTGGTGCTGACAGAAAAGCAGCTCCTCCCTGGAAATTGCATGCCACATGGTATGCACAGAGCTAGTCAATCAACTCACCACCTGCTGGCAAGAGAGGTAGAACAGCTAACTTCACCTGGCTTGAGGATCTCTCTGGGGCTTATGCATGAGCTAGTCTCCCAGATGCCTAGTCTTACATGTTGTATGCATGCCCAGCACCAGAAAGGCAGGTAGCCAAAGGGCTTTTACAGAGGAAATTTGGGTGGCAAGGAAGTTAGGCCACTCCAGAATTAAGAGGCAGCTGAGCGGGGCTTCTGAGGATTTCCATAGCACCTACATTTTGGAGGTAAGAGCCTAAGTCCTTCCATGGATCTTGACATGACTGCACAGAATACTTTGCAGGCTCTAGGCCCCTGGCTGGCAGTGTCAGGAGAGAAGCCAAGCACAATGTAGGAGTACAAATGAGCTTAGCAGAACTGACATCCACTATGGGCCCCAGAGCAAGATGGAAGTGGGGGGGGCAGGTTCATGCACCTGGAAGTGGTGGGGCCAAGGATGGAAGGAACAGGGCCCTGGTGGTGGGCCCCCTCAGAGCTTCACAGCATGGCAGAACAGCACTGCCATGGTACTTCAAAGGGGCCCAGAGCTCTGGCTGCCATCACTGCTACTTTGGCAGTGGCAGCTAGAACTCCAGACCCCTTTTAAATGGTGGTCCCTGTGATTGCCCCCTTCATCCTTGCTCCCTCAGCAGTCCTGGCTGAGCTGTGCTTTCACTCCTAGGTGGTGCTCCTGGGGGAGGAGACTACATGGACAGACAGACTGTATTTCTGCTCCACTTGCTTGATAACATTCTTTGAGCACTGTTGGGCTTGCTCCTTTTACCAGCATTAACTAGGTTTCCAGGAAACTGAAAGGATGGAGGGGCATTCAAAATGGAAATCCGAGAAGCGATAAAATAATCATAATAAAGTGTCTCTTTTCGCAGAGAGCGGAGTTAATGTTATGTAAAACACTTGCTCTTCCATTATTGCTCAAAGAGTCGATTCTCTTTTCTATTTCCCAGGCACTGATTGCTTTCCCCAATGTTGATCTTTCCTACCAATGCCCCTGGTTTCAGTTGCATTTGAATGGTTCTCAAAGTTCATTGCCTCTGATGTTGCAAGTAGTAAAACCAATAATCTGCATCTTTTACTATGTAGGAGTTCAACGTTTCAAACAAATTCCACACACTGTTTCAGCAATGCACCCACTTTTTCCTTCATTACACTTCGCACAATGCAGATGAAGTCAGCAGAGTAATTTCTCACATAAAAATCTCTCCCTTCAATATAAGTATCTACATATTTCTAACAAACGCCGTACAGCGAAGTGTCTTGCAAATGGACTGAACTTTCCCTCAGAGTAATATAGACGCTGACATTTATAGAGTGTCTTTAATTCAGAGTTCCCAATGGGCTCAGTAGTTTTGCAATTGCCCAGTTGCCTGAGCGCCCAGTGTTGCAAACACAGCCAGGCATACCACTGTTTAATAACTCCCTAAGTAGTCACAGTCCCATCACTATTTTACCTTCTTCCCTCTGCGTCGGGCTGTTCGGTCCCACATCCATCCTCTTCACAGTCTGATTTGGAAAATTGTATTTTGGCCAGGCTGCTGATGCAGGGGAGGGCAGGAGACAAGCAGGCAACTCCCCCAGGGCCCAGTGATTTAAAGGAGCCTGAGGCACCTTCTGCTGCTGCATCTACTGTGTTAGTGGTGATGGCTGGAGCCCTGGGCCCTTTAAATTGCTGCTGGGGCACTGGGTGGTACATCTGTGTGGCACTGAAGGTGGGCAGGGGGAGGCTAGCCCCCAGCCCTGCCCTTTCTGCCCAAGGTCCTACCCTCTCCAGACTGAAGTCACCCCCTCAACACCTTGTCTAAAGGGCCAGCAGTTCTGTCAGTCCCTCTGATTTTAGCTCTTAAAACTCACTTCTAGAATCAGCTGGCTCACTTCATTCCCACTCCTGTGATGCTCGGTTTAGTGAGTGATACATTCCATATAGAAGCATCATCTTTTCAGTGACAGGAAATGTAAGGACATGTCAGCCCCTGGAGTACTTGCGTGAGAGACACACCTGTGGGGTTTCAGCTGTGCTGGAGGGAATTCTCCTGGACCCCCACTGAGATACTCTTAGTCACATTGTCTTGGACCGGATTCCACAGGTAGCTCCATGGACTTTTCTGAATGAGAATTAGTCCAATCTGGCCGAACATATATAAAAATCAAATGGCTTTTGTGGGGAGGCCTTGGCAGGTGGCAGAGTGCTGTCAAAAACTCTAAACATCTTCAGACAACACAAATACTCCTCCTGGACTGAGAACCCTGCTGGCAGTGCTAGTCTGTCTTCACACCTGTACGTATTGTCTCTAGTGGGAGCTGCAGCAGCTCATAACCCCCCAAAGTCATATCTTTCTAGCTATCTAGAATACTTGCATGATCCTCAATATCATAGAATCTGTGAGCTACTTAGCGTCTTGACAATACTGTGCAGTAAAGAAATGCTGTTATCCCCAGTTTACACAAGGGAAATTGAGGCACAGATTAAATAACTTGCCCAAGGTCACACAGAAAGTCCACACAAAGCAAGGCTCAAACATCACTAGCCCAAATGCCATCTAGACCTGCATCAGCTAGAACATCACCTACCCCACCCAGGAACTGAGGAAGCCAGACTTAGTGGAGGTCTTTCAAAGTGAAGTCCTAAAGAATTATCCACAGGGGGATTAAGGAGCCTTTAGTGCAGTCAGTATTACAAATAAGGTCTCCTGGGTCCTGCTCCATGCCAAAACCCAGCAATTGTCCCACCACAGCAATCTGCATGAAGGGCTGAATTCTTTAAAACAAAAACAATAAAAGAAAAAAGCTGTAATAAAGCAATAAAACCACAATAGGGAAATCAAGGAGTCAGCAGGTCATTAATTTGTCTATTCTGTACCACAGATGTGTGATGTGTTTAATTGTGTTGAGGCAGATTTGTGATAAAATTTCTTTGGGCTTATTTTTAAAAAGAAGGTGCTGCCTTAGGATACCAGCGTCAGTGTTCTGGCCACAGCCAGTGGCAGTGAGGGACCAGCCCTTCGCTGGCATCAAGAGAAGTTATTGCATTAACTTTGACAGTGCATCCCACGTGCGAATGTGGTTTTAAAACAAACTAAAGTGTGTCGTTGTGCTTCCAGGCATAACTTCAGGGCTGGGCCAAGCAAACCTGGGTCTGCTTAGAAAATTACCAGACAAAATGTTCATTTGCCGCTTGCTCCCCGACATCCCATTCCACGCTGCAAAGCTGTGCCAGCTGAGAGGCAGGGGATGGGAAAACAGAGCAAAACAGAACTGGAACACAGAGCTGCCGGAGATGTTAGGAGACCAGTGCATCCAGATTTCCTTCAAAATCTGAAGAGGAAGGAGCCTGCCGCTAGAACCATGGTAGACACTGGGGTACCCTCATTCATTTGAGACCATGAGGAATCATCTCAGAGACATCTGCATGAAGTGCCTCATGTCCCACCAGCATGCAGGGAAGCAGCTCATAAGGAGTTACTTGCACTGGCTCCCCCATGACCAGTGAGGTCCTGTAGAGCTGCCCTGATTTCAGGGCCAAGGAATGGGGAGAGAGGTGGCTTTATTACATCTCTGAGGCTCCACAATTCAAGAATCAGCTGCTGGCTAAATAGACTCCCAGCACAAACCACAGCAGCCTCAGTGTCCCCTAAGCTTATGCTCCACTGCCTATGACAGCAAAACCCAGAGCACAGAGATGCTCCTCCAGCCAGGCTTCATTTTGTCCCAGGTACACTTGCTTCATGTGGAGCTAAGAGGAAGGGGGTGCAGAGCTGCTAAACTGGCTCTGTTCCCCCTGGGCCCTCCCCATTGCAAAGAAAATGAGCATGATTTGTATTGTTGCAGCACATAGGATTCCAAGAGGTTGTGCTTCTGTAACTGCCCTCAAGCCCACTAGAGCCTGGGACCTCTTGAACTCAGTGCATGACAGTATGAGTGAAAAGCCCACTACCTCACAGCTATACTGCCACTACATGGGGCAGTGAACCATATATGGGTGTGAGGGATACACTAACTCAGAAAAAAGCACCTGCCCCAAAGCACTTACAGTCTAGGCAGGAAGCAAGAGACAATAGTGGATATGGAGGCACACAGAGGAGCAGAAGGAAAAGCTGTGATAGCATTGGGCAGCTTAGGAAGCTGTGTTATCAACAGCCCTGCCTACCTGTGGTCAGGTGGTTTGGCATCACAGCAAAGATTTTTAAGGAGGAATTTGAAAGAGACTGGTGGCTGGAGCTCCTTCTAGGTGCTCAGAGCAGCGTGGGAGCAAGTAGAAAAGCTACTTGTTTGAAAATGTATCTAGCAAACAAGGAAGGCTGGTACCAGCGGCCAACTGGAGACAGTTGTCAGTGTGATTGTAGTGAATGGAAAATGATACATAAGGTGTGTAGCAGGGTAAGGCCTTGAACCACCCCCCCCCCACTTAGGGGCTTCACGGATGAACTACCACCACTGCAGCAAGGCCAGAGCGACAGACAAGCCAAAAGCTACTTCTGCAACCCCTACCAATTAGGGCAGGGAGCTGTCTGGCTGGTTCTGATAAAAGAGTGCAGGCTGAGAGGAACTCACTCCCTTGCCCTGGACAGGAGCACCTGGAGAGAGAAGTGCTGGGCAGGCTCTGGTGGGCCGGAGAAAGTTCTAGCCTGGTATCTCCCAGGCTATGGCCTTGATACAAGAGCCAGGAAGGTGTGAGGTTTATGGAAAAGTGACCCACGGAATGGGAGCAGTAAAGGGGAGAGAAGGGGGGCAAACGATGCAGTGGGTGGGTCTTGGTCCCATCCTCTCCCTACTGTGTAGTGCACCTAGCCTCACACTTAGCCTCTGCAGTGTGTAGCCTGTACGGCATGCAGTTTGTCCCTGAGTCAGGGGGCTAGACTTTGTGGCTGTGGCTGGTCACTCAGGCAGGCGCCAGGACTGAGCACTGCTGATATACCCCCAGAAATAGGGAGAACAGAATGGTGGGTACTGCCAGAGGGTAATGTCCCAAAAGGACACCACAATCCAGGGGAGCAAAACGGGTCCAGAGAGTGGAGAACTCAGTGCAGAGAGCAGCAATGGGCAAGGTGCTGGCCAGAAGAAGGTGCCCTGCTGGGGAACAGAGCTAACTCCTGGTGTGACCAGCAGAAGGCACCACAGCGGTAAGTCAACCCTGCTATAGAATGGTACAGTACAGATGCGAGTGCTTTGTCAGCTCCTCGTGGTGTTTCCTGCTTGTACTCAGTGCTCCTTTCAAATATGCAGGGGAGTCTTCCAAAGATCAGCTGATGGAATTTCCAAGAACAAAGACCTTGTCTCCCTCAGGGACTTTCCGAAATACTCCCTTTCTCATAAGCCCCAAAATGGACACTGTACATTTCCTTATTTGATCAGGGAGGTCAGCATGAAATGAAAGGCGAGCTTCCAGTGTAAACTAGGGGATTTTCCCCTGATGGCTTTGATGTAATAACCTTCAAGGCAACACAGAGAATAAATCCTTTAACTTCCTTGATATTGATTTTCCACATACTTAATAAGGGACTGTAGTACAGCGACACAGCATTCCTGTATATAACTATTTAATACACAGACATCCTTAGTTTAATGGCAACGTAATGGTCTCAGGGCTCTGGATGCTGCCATGAGCCCCAGACCCTTTGGAAGCGCTGAGCTCCAGAGCATCCACCCCCTTGGCCCCAGCTCCTCTGCCAGCAAGCCTGGTTCAGTTTCTGTTTGTAAAACTGTCAGTGCAGAGTTGGGGCCAATGATTTTGACTGCGCATAGCAATCAGAGGGAAATGGGGAAGTGTTTCCCAGAGAAACGTCCCCCATTTTTGGCAAACTGATCCAAAGGCTCAGAACTCTGAAAAATCAGGGCCCATGTGTCTGAAATTGGCCATTGTGACAGGGTCAGGCCAGAGGGCTAGCTGAGAATGGGAGAGGGGCAGCCCTACGCAAGCAGGGAGGACCTGGCTAATTAGCAGAGGGATACTTCTGGCCAGCGAGGAGCAGATGATCGGTGGAAACAGCCAAGAAGGGTCTGCTATAAATCCAGTACGGCCAGCTGAGCTCACTTGAGGCTGCCAGAGGACTGTTTAAAAAGCCTTCCCGGCTGGGACAAGGGGTGGAGAATGGAAGAGGGAGTTAGAGTGAAGTGAGAACAGATAAGGAGAGAGAGAGAGAGCAAGCATGTGTGCACTGAGGAGAATTCCAGCATTGCCAGAGACAGCAGAAGTGAAAAGTTCCCACAGAGAATGTTTGGGTTACCCTGCCCTCCTCTACCCCAGGTAACAACCAGGGGTCAGCCAGAGGCTGGGAGGAGGCTTACCCACCCCAGGAAGACCAGAGGTCCCTATGCCAGCCCCCTTCAGTCCCAACTACAGCTAGGGCATGTGAGGTCCAGACTGCAATACCTAGATTACCTGTTAGCAGAACAAGGGACTGGGGCCCAAGAATGAGGCTGACCTCACCATCCAAAACTGGTAGGCACTTTGGACCCTCATTTCCGTGACTTGCATCCCCATCTATAAAACTGAAATAATTCCACCGCTTCACCTCACAGGAGTTCTGTGAAGACAGTTCATCAATATTCGTGAAAGACTCAGGGACCATAGTTACAAGTACCAGAAAGAAGCCCGGGGGGAATGAATCATTCTGTCATCAGAACAGCATTTGATTAGTGTGCATTAGGTAAAGCCAGGAGCCACACGTAAACATAGAGAATTAAAATATTGAATAGCTGCTCATTCAGTGAGCATCAGCCCTCCAATGCAGTGAGTGAGGCAGGGAACCTATGGAAAAAGATGTGATCGTGTAATTAAAACCACAATAAGATTCATACACAAAAGTGGTGAATTAATGGATGTACTAACAACCAGAATTTTGGCATTCCCTAACTTGTGAGCTTGACCGTGTGATGTTAACAATCTTTTGGCACAGGGTGTATGTGTGTGTGTGTGTGTATACACAATATATTGTGGCACAGCACCATGCTCATCACACCCTTTTATAATGCAACATGGCCTTTCTGGCCCATTCACCTGAGCTCTGGCTGCAATGATTCAGAAATAAGCTACTTACCACCAGTCTTTAAACAATTTCCCGGATGGTGAGGTGGGATCTATTTTGTTTAGCTCGAGAGTCTTCTCCCCAGAAGAGTTTGCCTTTAGGTGAAGGCTTCCCAAACCTCCACTGTGGGCACAGGGGATTTCCTGTCAGGCTTCTCCTTCACTGTTGTGCTTATTAACTCAGGCCAGATGTGGCTTTTAACCAGCTTCTCCTTAGCTGGCCCCATCTTTACTTTAGTCCTTTTTCTCTCTAAGCTAAGAGAGGTCATCAAGAAACAACTTCTGCTGGTGTCTACCTCATTTGAGGGAAGAGGCAAAATATACATATCCCTCTTCCCCAGAGCTGCTCTGACTGGTTTGTGGGAGACAGAGGCCCTGCCTTGCACTCTGTAGAAACCTTTAATGGAAGTGCATTATGGATTTTTCCCAAGCATGTTCTTTTTTCCCTCAAGACCACCCCTCTGTCCTGTATTTGCCTATGTTTATAGATATATCTCCATCCAAACATATCTATTTTTCTTACAACTAATTACAGTGTTGTATGCTTGGTAGCTGTAGCTGCTTGTGAGTGAAGTAGGAACAGGAGAATTGATAATGTGTCACTTATGTTTCAATAGCTATCCAATAATGTGGCTCTCTAGAGAGCCTAATAAAAGTCTTTGATTATACAAAGCATTTTCTTTTTTAAACTGCCATAATTATCAAGAGCCTTGGTTGAATATTTTCTCTCCAGCTCCTTTTATCAAGTTGAAATTGATCTGTGGGATCCATGTTAGAAACGTGTAGCTGTTTTACATTTCTTGCATCCCTAGAATGCATTTCCCCTAATAAAATAGGATTATGACTTGGCATCTCACTAGTATATGTTAAGCTACTTATATTAGTCATATGCACTATGATTAAGTGAGTGTCTCACACCAGTGTTCCTCACTTCTGGCTGATATCCGCTAATCTCAAACTTCATTTTGCATTTCATCCTTTCGTGAGATGGCAGAGTGTTAATTTATGAGACAAAGATCGGGCTCCATTGAAAGCAGTCAGTGAGCTATCCACTTACTCATCTGAATGGACTCCAATAACTTGTACTTCTAGTTCTGAAAATAAATTCTGGTCAAGACAAGAGGTCTTGTAAGAGTGCAGTAAACCAGGATGTGACAGCATGAGTCATCTTTCCTGATCAATCTTTTTTGCCATCGTTAATTCTTTTTTCCTCGTCACAAGCTAAATTCTGAAACTCCTGGGCAGTTTTGATTTCCACAACAAACAATTGGAAAATGATAAACTGGTTCATTTTGAGAAGTCTTTTCAATCAGCTTGAATCTTGACTAAGCATTCTGTACAGCTCAATTAGTGCAACAATTGCAGTTCCCCCAAGCCACAGTGGCAAATTAGTTGCATTGTTGTATGCATCTCTGATGCAGCCTTTCAGTCTCTGTCAAGCAAGTTACTACTGGTGCACTTCAGAAATCTCAAGAGCTCCACACCATCTAGCTCAGAACAACTGCATGATGAAATATCCATTATGTACTGAAACCCACCCTTACAAAGGCAGCTTTTGCTGTTGAAGTGGGTATTTTTGTCTCCATAACACAGGTGAGGAAGCAGTGGCCTAAGGAAGTAAATTCACCTGTATGAGTTCCAGCCCCAACTGAGAGACATAGATGGAACTAAATGGGATGTTTCTGACTCTCTCACTTGTGTTTTATCTGCTGGACATGCTGCATTTGTAATGAAAAGTAATGGGTAATGAGGTCCTTCTTTGTACATGGTCAGAGCCTCAGAAGTAATGTAATTTTTTAATGTGAAATTTGTTTCATGGTTTATTTGACCGTCTTCTTTGTTAAGAGTGGGCAGCTCTTGGTAATCAGGTGTTTGGAAAATTGCTGGCTAGTAATTTTCAGAGTTTCACTTTGAACCTAAAAGTTAAAACCCATAAAAAAAAATGAAATTGGTGTTTATCCAATAAACTCCAGAAAAACACCAGGAATGTTTATTTGAGCAAAAGGCTTACCTCCATGGAGCAGGAATGCAGCCTACAGAGCTGGGGTTTCTAAAACACACTAGGGTGTGGCGCATTATGATCTATGTAGCACCTGCTGCTACTTACTAGTGGTTCCCTGGTGTGCTTTCGCATACTGTACTACTGTGTGAAATAGTACCATGTTAGAGTCCACTAGGGAACACTTACAAAGAGCCTTTGCATTACAAAAATAATGAGGAAAAATAATTTAAATTAATAAAGTCAACTTAAAAAGTTTGAAAAACAGATGCCTTATTTCCAGGTCATGGAAACTAACGATCAACTTCTAAATGCTGCAGTAATGTGGTATGTGTGCAGGGTCTGAGCATTATGCATTTTTCTAACAAATGTGTGGTTAGTTTTTGGTTTTGGAAAATTTACATTTCCTGCCTACACTTTAAATACTTTCTGGGATCAGCCTGTGGACAAGAGTGAGATTCACAAAAATGCCAAAGTGACTTCAGAGCAAGGTAATCTCATCTCAAATGGGTTCCCAGGATTGTCTATGAAAATGCTTGGAGAAAGAAACAGAAAGCGTAAAAGAAGAATGAGGCTCTATTTCTCTGAGGAGGAAACATGACTGGTTTTCTTAGGCTTTGTCTTCACAGCTTTTAGTGACACCACAAGTCAAGCAGTGTAAATGATGTTTCTCAGAAGTTTTGCTGACAAAATACTTCTGCCCACTCCCCATAATCAGTGTTTGCACTGAGGGCAGGAGAGCTCATTCTTTATGTTAGTACTTGCTGCAGTGAAGCTTTTGTCTTTCAGAGATGGGATGTTTTTAGTACCTCTGAATGACAAAAGTTTCATCACTCAGGCTGCATCAACACAATAAGATAAAATTAAAATTAAAGGAGTTAGCTTGATATTAAAACATCATTGTCTTCAATGTAAATACCATTAACATGAATTTGTGAGCCCTAATACTGTCAATAAAATGTTGATATTATGGGATGGGTATAGCATCATTTCAAATTTAAAATTTCAAATAAAGGCTAATGTGGAAGCACCGTGTCTTTAATTCAAATTTATGAGCCTCCAGAAGTGTCCCACATGTATCCAACAAAGCTACATGGTGACCCTACATGTATGGCGGCTTCCTGCTCTGCTGCTCTCCATCCAGGTGTGCAGGAAGATGCAAATTTTTGATTGAATTAGAATTAGAATTTGAATTTTGCAGTGCCCAGGCCTGCAAATAGAAAGGTTCAGACATGCAGGTGACAGAACCAGGTGGGGGTGGACAGGGTGGATAGCACAGCTGCCCACAGCTACGCCAATGTCTGCAGAGGACACATGGCACAGGGAACCCAGGGATGTTAGGGGGAGGTCTGAATTCTGTTACTGGGTGCTCTGAATTCTGGGACAGTTCTTTGCATTCTGGGATTCTAACATGAAACACCCACAAGCAACTTGCATAGGGGAATGGGGATGCAGAACTCGACACAGAAAAATGGTGGGTTGAATTTCAAGAAGGTTTGTGGACACTTAAATTCGAATTCCTAAGAATGAGGTTAAAATATTGAATTTATTAAACAACAAATTTATCTCATAGTATAGATGTAGCCTCCTTTACCAGTGGAGACAGAGCCCACCGACTGGCGGGTGGTGGGAGTGCCTTTCAAACTCCACAGAGCACTGTGCACTGCTCTATGGGTGGCTCAGAAAGAGCAGGTCAAGAGGTTGAGCTGACTGCCCCAAGACCCACCTCTTCTGCCCTTGGCCATGCCCCTTGGGGATGGGGAGCTGGAGCCCCCTCCCACCTTGCTCCAGGCCTGCAGTGCCTCTGAGAGCCACTCATTGTAAGAGAGAAGCTGGAAGCGCTGAGAATTAAAGCACCGATTGTTAGATATTTAGGTTTTTAGCTTTTATTGAAACCAATGAGAATTAGGCACCTAAATGCTTTTGTGGATCTGGGCCAAAGCAGTTTAACTGAGGTCACATAGTAAGAAGGGAAATCCAGACTTCCTGCCTCCCAGCCCATGACAATTAGACCACATCATTTCACAACCAAACAGGCCTTCTTGTCATATCTCTATGGTGCTGTCTGTTGAGCCCCCAGCAGTGAAGCTTTCAGCCTGGTGCACCAGAGTTGTGCTTGTGGGGCTATTGCTAGCACTCAGAAAGTAGCTGTAGAGACAACACTGTACATTCAAAGCACTGTCTACACAGCTGCTCTTAGACTGCCAGTGAGAGCCCTGCTGATCCGAGGTGGCAGACCTGGGCTGAGAGGCTATCAGGTTAGGCTGAAGGCTAAGACTGGAGAATTAGGTCTAAGCTATGGTAATTCTTCTGATTCATGAACCCTGGGGAAGAAGTTAGGGTCCCAATTTACTCCACAACACCCTCCAGGCAGCTATTAGTGGAGTGACAAACACACCCTCTTATGTCTTGTGGTGCTATCCATAGCCACTGCAATCTACACATGCAGTTAAACAGTGACACAAGTAACCTCTATGATCCCTACTGAGGCGTCCATCCAGCTAGGAAACTTTTGTCTTTTGTAATTTGTTCAACTGATCATTTGCATTGTATGGTGCCCCTATACTGTCAAACCCCATCAGTACTAGAGCCTCCCTAACAGATGTACTGAGGTGGTGTGCTAGAATCAGCACAGGAAGGCAGTCTTCTGTCATGGAACTCTGCTCTGGTAAGTTCTTGCAGCCGAGATCTGAATTTTGCTGAAATTTCACTTTATGGACCTAAATAATGGTTCTGAGGGCCAAGAACATTGACCTTGAGCTGTGATTCTCCTTCTGGTGGACACAAGCATGCACCAGCTCCGATCGAGTTCATGTGAGTGTAAGTATCTGCAGTATGTACTCAGTGCAAATCAACCATACCGCTGATGGCTCCACCTATGCCATCATGGCCACGGTGTTCTCCATAACCACGCTAGCTCTCATGGAGCTAACACAAGCACGTAAATCACTAGCTGTTGGTGTCTATGTAGACTCCCTTATTCTGACTTTGTTATAATATATGTATCCACATGGCTGTGCCTTAACTTGCAAGCTCTTTGCATTCCTCTACAGGCCACAAGCAGCCATCTTTTCTTTCCAACATTTTCCTCTGCCAGTTGCATCTTGGGAAGTATGGGAGACTTGGAAAATGAATGGCGGTGTATATTAATATCCCATCTGGATCCACCTGGGAATGTTGAATTCCTCCCTTGTGTAGGGGAAGCTCAACAGATGCAACTGAAATTTTGAAAGCTTTGTGTTTTATTTAAAAAAGGCTTCTTGGATAAAATCTTTCCCTTTCTATAGCACTCATGGATGTTTTACTGTGATTTACCTGGAACAAAGATAGAAATGGAATGGATCTTAAGCATGATAGAAACCAGAAGGCCTAAGCCAACCTTCTAGCTAATGAGGACAGATTAAATCTTTCCCTGTTGGAAAAGTTATTCCAGAGCTGCCTACTGCAGGGAGGTTGCACATGATTGGAACACGTCAAAAGGAATGGCCTCTGTTGGAGGCAGGATACTGACCCAGATAAATCCCTGGGGTGATTCAGTGTGAATCCCCATGCTCTTCTGTACATCCTTAAAGATCTGTGGAGGTAGCAAAGAGAAGTAAATTATTACTGCCAGAGATGCCCTGGCTCACATTAGGAACTATACTGATGTCACCAGAAAGGGTTGCATAGATTTCACCTGCAAAAGGGACCTCGACAATCATCCACATAAGACAGATGAGAGAATTTTACCCACTGATTTCTTCATCCAGTCAAAGAATTTGTGGACTCGATGGAGCGTAATCTATAAAGACATCCCGTTTTGATTTGAGAGACAGAAAATCCATTTCCTCTGTTGGTGAGTTAGATGGGTTGTTGAAATAGGGCACAATCCACATCTATCCCTCCCTCTGTATTGTCATAGTAATCGCTGATGCAGGCTGCTCTTTGCGTGAAAGTGAGTGATTATCAGAGTAAGCATTTCAGGCTGTGTTTTTGTTTTCATCCTATTTTTGCAATTTCTATTTAGAAATCAATTACAGCTGTTGAGATTTATCAGTGAGGTGATGAAATGATGTGCTTTGTCAACAGCCAGTGAGAGAAAGCACAGCATCATGATTTTATTGTAAATTCTAGTACCTGCTAGAATAGGAGCTGCTTAGTTTGAGGAAAGTTACACTCTTTCATGTACTAATTAGATAAAAAATTGCAGAGGGACTCATAAAACTGTAGATAGAGGTAGACTGAACAGATGAGGAAGATAGAAAATCAGTTTTCTCATTTATTTGCCAGTCAAAATATTGGGCCATCTTTCAGTAGGATCAGTTCTCTGGGTATCCTCATGAACTTGTATTATTTACTTACTATCTTTTTTTTATTATTTTCCCCCATTTTCTGACAGTGGTTCCTGGTGTCCTTCACACTTGCCACATCATGGCTTTTAATGCGATTTAATTCTAGCTGCAAACCCTGCAGTTTGTCAAACAGCTGCCTAACGGATACATGCATTTTCCCAAAATGGTCTTCTGATGATTCAGTTGAAGAGCATCTGAGTCCATCTTCTTCTATTCCAGTTTTTTCATACCTTCTAAATTTATATCCACAGCTGGCCCTGAGGCCACAGTTTGTTTCAGCAACTAGCAATTGCGTTCAGGGCACCAAGGCTGCATTCCCAGCCACACAGGAAGGCAGAAGGAATCAAGCCACTGTTGTGAATGCTTCCTCCTTGTCATAATAAAAAAGAGAGAGGAAAACTTTTTTTTTCCAATTTGGCCCATCGTCAGCCCTCTCTGATAGGATTTAGGAGCCATGACTAGAAAGAACATCCTTACAGAATCCAAGAAGTAGAAAGTCAGGCTCATGGGTCATTTTGGGCCATTAAAATACCAGATCCAAGAGTGAAATTCTGCCCAAACCAAGAGTCACAAGTTGACCTCTGGTTTTCTCTTTCCTTGGCACACATCAGCCTTGAAACCTCTTCATGTCCACACTGCCAGGCAGTAGTCACAAGGCCTTACTTTTGTATGTTGTAAACTGTGCCAAATCATTTCCCTGGACTCATTATTTCAGCCTGTATACTAAATCGTGGGCATCACACTTTCAACAATTGTTTGAATACATAGACTCTTTGCCCATTGCTGAGAAAATTAAGGCAAAGAGACTCACTAAAGGCTACACATTGGGATAAAAATGGAATTTGTCTCTCAACTTTTACTTTTTGTTATTCAGGCTACTGGACCACAGCTATTCCTCTGGAACAAGTGATCTGGCAAACATATCTGAATATTAGAGTTTTGGCTGATATGAGCGATTGTAGGAATTTCTTTTCATGTTACTCCTAATTCAAGAGCCAAGACTTTCTGACCAGCAAGAAGAATCTGCCAGGGTTAAAATATGAGAGCTGTCATTGACTTTGGAAAGAACAGGCTGATCTTCAAACCTAACAGGAAATACAGAGAAACCCAATGAAAGTACTGGCACTGTGTTACCCCATTAGGGTTTTCAGTCCGTGTAGGATGTTCCCTCCCACATTAGCCCTTTTCCAGAACTGTGAAAAGATTGTGGTCTAAAATAGTAAACACGCATTGATACTCAACAGGCAAAATGAAGCTTGCAAGGATCCCAAATCAGTCAAAAGCATGTAGGGAGCTCTTAGATGGTTATTGTAGTTGTTCAAAATGAAATGTTGTTGAAAAGAAAAAAACTAGGAAAAACTCGTGACAGAGAGATAGCCTTATTAGTCTGTATTCTATCAAAACAAAAAGGCAGTCAAGTAGCACTTTAAAGACTACAAGATAATTTATTAGCTTTTGTGGGACAGACCCACTTCACTACTTCACCAGGAGGGTGGTGAAGCACTGGAATGCGTTGCCTAGGGAGGTGGTGGTATCTCCATCACTAGAGGTTCTTACGTCCTGGCTTGACATAGTCATGGCTGGGATGACTTTGTTGGGGTTGATCCTGCCTGGGGCAGGGGCTGGACTTGATGACCTCTTGATGTCCCTTCCAACTCTGTGATTCTATGATTTTGGGTGTGATTCAGTCTGATATTACAGAAGGGCTCTGGCTGCTGTGACCCAAAACTGCACTCTACTCCCCCAGTGCAAGCAGTCAGGCCAGGTCTACACTAGACCTTAAAGTTGATTGCAGATATGCTATTCCAGCTATGGCACTTGCATATCTGGAATCAACTTATCTACAGTCGAGTTACCTGGCTGTCCTCACTCAGGGAGGTCAACGGAAGACTTTCCCCCATTGACCTCCCTTATTCCTCATGAGATTAAGGAGTACAGGGGTCAACTGTTGACTCCTGATAGTTCAATTTCATGCATCCCCACAAGGCATGTAAAATCAAACCCCAGAATATCAACCCTGACCAGGTTGATCTGGCAGATACTGAAGATATACCCCCACTCTAAGGTTTGTGGGATGGATTTTATTGTCTTTTTTTTCTGCTCTGTCCCTTGTACTTCACTTAATTAATTGACCAATCATCATACAGCTCCCTTAAATCGCGATAGTAATGATTTGGTGGACTCTGATGTAAGAAACAAAAAGGGGGGGCAAAAGAAACAGTACCCTTGTGAGTGGAGATGGTATCTTCATGGGTTCAAGATACTTACTCGTCACCCACCACTACAAGTTGGAGGTAGCCTAGAACTAACTCATCAGATCAGCCCTATAAATGGGTGGTGCAGGCTAAGAAGGAGATAGGACCAACACATTCTTGGGGCACTGCACTAATTTGACCATATAGACAATAAGCTTTTTTGTGTGACAGATTACGTGGTAGATTTTGGTATTCTCCACCTTGCACACAGTTAACTCTACCATAGTGCGTCATGGCAAGAGATGAAAATCCTACATTTTGGCAGGGGGCTAGACTAGATGACCCTTGTGATCCCATCTAACCCTGTATCTTTATGATTCTATAATGCTAAGAGCTTCCACAGTCAACTGTGTTCAAAGATGCTGAATTAAATATTGATTTTTGTCAAGCACACAAGCTTCAGGAGGATGCTGTAGAATGCCCAAATTGACACACATTCACAAACTGATTCAGGTGACCCGAATCTGCTTTTTATCTTTTTCAGCTGAGAAAAAGGGAGTCATTTTTTTCCCTAGCTCTGTTCTGTTCTTTGTGACAGAATGAGCACTGTGGATAAGAGCAAAGGGAATAATCTGTCTTAATAAAAAGTGTTTGATGCAATTTTTCACTGCTGCTACCTCATTGTGAAAATATATGATTTCTGCATGTTTATAATGCATTTGCAATGTTGATAGCTTGTCAGGGTCCAAAATGCTTTCCTGGAAACCAGGCCTCCAAAATCATAAGACTGATCCTGGATATGATTTCATGACACAGTATTAACAAGGCTTTGGAGATTTGGTTGTGGAGAAGTGATGGGCTAAAGGAGCCAAATACCTCTGCAGAACTCACCAGAGGTAAATGATTTTTTTGTTTTTCTATGTGTTGACACTAGCTATTTGAGTGATCTTATAGATGTCTGCTTTATATCCAGAAGTATCTGCGTCCACGGATATCACTGCATATATCCGCAGCTCATTTTTGCAGATACGTCTGCAGATGAAAATACAAATTTTGTATTTAGAGCCCAGTGTATGTCCACTTTATATCTGCATCCACAAATATCTGTGCAGATACCCATGGATACAGATGCAGTTGCAGGTATAAATTTTGTACAGGAATCTACGCAGAGCTCTACTGATAGGAACAGCATACTTACATTTAGTCCACTTATATTTTTACTGAATATAATCTGCTTCTGGCAAGTTATTCTAGCCCCGAACTTCAAGATATGCATGCTCTTCCTTTGCTTTTCATAATATTTTTTGTTGCTAAATGTCTTTGAACACTATAGTGGGAAACAGCAACTTCCAGTTCACAACTGTTTATAATTTTGATTAGAACTTTTTATACTTTTGCAGCACCTAGATGAAGAACGGGCAATATTTTTTATTACCAATTTTTGACAGTCCAAGTATTTGCTAAGTAGTCAAGGGCCACACTTTTCACAGTAATCATGGAGCAGGTGCAGGGCCTGGGAAGGAGGTTTGGTGCAGAAGGGAGTATGGAGCAGAACACTCGGGAACAGGATGGGGTCGGGGAGGGAGTTTGAGCAAAGGAGGGGGTCGTGACCTGGGGCAAGGGATTGGGATACAAAGGGGGTGCAAGGTATGGGTGTGGGTGTGGGTGTGGGTGTGGGAGAATCTTCCAACCTGGAGGAGGGATGTGGGAGAGGATGCAAGATCTGGGAGTGGGTTGTTATCTGGGGCAGGGAATTGGGGTGCAAGGTCAGGAAGTGGTATGGGTGTAGAAGTGGGGGGTGCAGACAGCTTGGGTTATGACCTGGGGCAAGAGTAAGGTGCAGGGGGTGCAGAGAGTTGGGAAGGTGCCAGGTGCAGGCTCTGGCCAGGCAGCACTTACCATAGACAGCTCCTGGCCCACAGCCTAGAAAGAGCCTCAGACAGGCTCCCTCCCTTCTGCACTCCTACCTGGTTTTCAAAGGGGGTGGCTGCAGGGGGCCATATGCTCTGGTAGTTGCAAGCCCCTGGGGTGGGTGCAAATTGCACACTGTCTGTGTCACAACCATAGCATTGCCAGCTCCCATTGGCCTGTTTTCTGTCCAATGGGAATGTGAGATTGTGCTGGGAGTTCAGGCAGCGCACAACAGCCTCACTGGGGCTTGCAGCACACAGAGTACATGGCCCCCAGAGCCAGTCTTTCTGAGTGGAGTGTGGGAACCAGCCTGCCCAAGGCTTCTGCTGGTCTGCAGAACAGTAGCAGCAGGCCAGGTCCAGTGGTTTGGTAGAACGGCTCTGGCCCGTGGGCTGCATTTTGCCTGCCCTTGACCTAGAAGTGCCATCTCAGTGCCCAGGTTACCAGTAAGAGATACTCCTAATGCAATCTAGACTTCCAGTCCCAGATCCTTTTGCTGACACAGATCCCCTTGATGTCCACAGGGCTCTCTCTACCTGTGCTCATGACCCTGTAGGTTTGGAGCCTACATAGGCAAGACAAGGAAGAATTATTGGGAAATGGAAATGAGATTAAGGGCGAACTCCTGCCTCCATTTAAACCAATGGTAAAATTCCCATTAATTTCAACAGAACAAGAATTTCACCTTCAATGACCTGTCTGCAATAGAAAGTTGCACTGATTTAAATATTGCAGTACACATTCTTCTCAATGAGAGCCTTTGCTAAAATGTCTAAAGGGCTTCACTGTACTATAATGTTTTTCTGCTTTAACTTTGTTGGTATAAAAGCATCATACATCCCACCTTCATGTTGGACAGTGTTGTACCACTATTTATGGGCATAGCTTATTCTGTTCTGGAAGCAGAATAAACTCTGTGGCTATGGTATACTGACCCAAACTGCTGGCAGAAGTATGCAAATGGGAGGTCTCGAAAATGCAAATGGACACTAATTTGCATATTTGGTCACCGGCAGATGCTGCCGCTGGCACAAAAAACACGTCAGTGTGGTTCTGCCAGCGAAACCCCTCCTTTGTCAGCAGCCTCTTATGCCCCATGAGAGGCTGCTGACAAAGAGGTAGTTTTGCCAGCAGAACCATCTTTACACAGCTTTTTTTGAGCTGGCAGCAGTGTCCGCCAGTGAGCAAATATGCAAATGAGCACCCATTTGCATTTTTGAGCCTGCCCATATGCATACTGCTGCTGGCGGTTCGGGTCAGTGTAACCATAGCCTGTGAGTATAAGACATCTTTAGATCAGTGTAGCTACATTTACACTGGGGCTTGAAAGAAAATAGAACCCACACCTCTAATCAAAATAGCTATCCTGGGAAAAATGTAAGTCTATGTCTATACTAGAGAGTTTTGTAGACCAAACTGGAGTTTTGTAGACAAAACTCGTGGAGTGTCTCCACACAAAATGTGTTTTGATGGAAGAAACTGTCAACAAAAACGCTGTGTAGACATTCCGAAGGCCTATTTGTCGACAGAGTGGATCAAAAGATTGTTCCGCTTTTATGTGTAGACAGGATCCGTTGACAGAAGTTTTGTCAGGACATCTCTTCCAAGAGTAACTTCTGAAGACAGATGCTTCTAGTGTAGGTGTAGCCTGGGTGTGCAGCAGGCCTTTGTGTCCTGTCTAAATTATCCAATAAGTTGATGGCCAAGCCAGTTCCTAAGACATGTTCTCCTGAATCATAGTCTTCAAAATACAATAGCATCCTTCCTCTTTGAAAGTGTTCTGCAGAGAACGCCAAATTTTCTCCCTTTTAACCTGGCAAATTACAGCTCAGAAATGATCTCTTGTGGACTGTAGCTATGTTAGCTGGGGAAACAGTTTACATTCCTTCTGGATGAACGCTGTTCCTCCCGCATATAAATTGAACTTGACATAAACTTTCTGGAAGAGAACTGCAGAACGTTTAGAAGTGTGCAGTCTCAGTGGTTATATGTACAACATGCCATCCCATCAATTATTCACTTCCCTCCTGTCTTGAGTTTCAGTAGCTGAAATAAATACCAATAAAACAAGAGATTGGCTGAGTTCAGTGTCATGCATCAACAAATCCCTGTTACGGAGAGTAACCCTAACATAATGGACTTCAAAGGAAGGCCATGTAGACATCACAGTTCACCAGATGAGAGGAAAACAATCTATCTTAATACAAGATCATTTATGAGGATTAGAAGTTTAAAATATCATTATGAGCCACCCAAGAAAGAAACACATTTCATTATTATTGTGTGGCTTGGAAGAATGCCAGTTTGTGTAACCACTTTACAGAATTGTAGCCGTGTGCAATTTTTGTTTCAGTATATATCCCAGAAATACAGGTAGTTGTCAAATCAATAATGCATACATTTGGATGAGACATTACAAAACAGTGAGAAGCCACTTGATTCTGCGCAAAAGCTTTATACTTATAAATACAGAAAAACCTAATATAATTACCCTTGGTGGGTAGTATGAAATGCAACAATACCTGGATAGTATATGTGGAGACAAGTGAGGTAACTGTCCCAGTGCGCAGGACGGCTGATAAACTACTGGTGGAGCAGGAGATAGATCAGGGTGGACGCTGGCAGCTTGTTCCTTCTGGCAGCAGGCAGTGTTCCACCCCTGCTCAGAACCCTCCCACCATGGTACTAGGAAACAGTTATGCTGTACTTGATACAGGAGACAAAGAATTGCCCCATACAGCAGAGGAGAAGCCTCATATCCCCAAGGCTGGGAAGTCTGCTGCCACCACTGGGAGGAGGAAACGTAGAGTAGTGGTGTTGGGGACTTTCTTCTGAGGGGGACAGAGGCGCCCATCTGTCACCCTGACATTTCATCTCGGGAGGTATGCTGCCTGCCGGGGGCCCATATCTGAGACATTAAGGAGGCGTTGTCGAGGATTATCCGGCCCTCTGACTACTATCCCATGCTTCTCATCCATGTGGGCACTAATGATACTGCAAAGTGGGACACTGAGCAGGTCAAGAGTGACTTCCAGGCTCTGGGGGCATTGGTGAGGGAGTTTGGGGTGCAGGTGGTATTCTCCTCAATCCTGCCTGTCAGTGGTAGGAGCCCAGGAAGAGACAGGTGCATCCTAGAGATGAATGCCTGGCTTGGAAGATGGTGTCGCCAGGAAGGCTTTGGCTTCCTCGACCACAGGATGCTATTCCAGGAAGGACTGCTAGGCAGAGATGGCATTCACCTTTCGAGGAGGGGAAAGACCATATTTGGACACAGACTGGCTAATGTAGTAAGGAGGGCTTTAAACTAGGTTTGACGGGGTCAGGGGAGCAAAGCCCACAGGTAAGTGGAGAACATGGAAACCTGGTAGATGAGTCAGAAATGGAAGGGAGCATGGGCAACAATGTCAGAATAAAAAGAGGGTCAGGGCAAAACAGGGAGGCAAGATCAAATCAATATCTTAGATGCCTATATACAAATGCAAGAAGTATGGGTAATAAGCAGGAAGAACTGGAAGTGTCAATAAATAAATACAACTATGACATCGTTGGCATCACGGAAACTTGGTGGGATAATACATATGATTGGTATGTTGGCATTGAAGGGTACAGCCTGCTTAGAAAGGATAGATGGGGAAGAAAGTGGGGAGGTGTTGCCTTATATATTAAAAATGTACACACTTGGACTGAGGTGAACATGGACATAGGAGATGGATGTGTTGAGAGTCTCTGGGTTAGACTAAGAAGGGTAAAAAACAAGGGTGATGTCCTGCTAGGACTCTAGTACAGGCCGCCTACCCAGGTGGAAGAGGTGGATGAGGCTTTTGTTAAACAACTAACAAAGTCACGCGGGGCCCCAGATTTGGTGGTGATGAGGGACTTCAACTATCCAGATATATGTTGGGAAGCTAATACAGTGGGGCACAGACTATCCAGTAAGTTCTTGGATTTCATTGGAGACAATTTTTTATTCCAAAAGGTTGAAAAATCTAGCAGGGGGAAGCTGTTCTAGATTTAATTTTAACAAATGGGGAGGAATTGGTTGAGACCTTGAAAGTGGAAGGCAGCTTGGGTGAAAGTGATCATGAAATTACAGAGTTCACAATTCTAAGGAACGGTAGAAGGGAAAACAGCAAGATAGAGATAATGGATTTCAGGAAGGCAGATTTTGGTAAACTCAGAGAGCTGGTAGGTAAGGTCCCATGGGAAGCAAAACTGAGGGGAAAAACAGCTGAGGAGAGTTGGCAGTTTTTCAAAGGGACATTATTAAGGGCCCAAAAGCAAGCTATCCCACTACATAGGAAATATAGAAAATATGGCAAAAAACCACCTTGGCTTAACCAGGAGATATGGCATGATCTCAAAATAAAAAAGGAATCGCATAAAAAGGGAAACAAGGACAAATTACAAAGGATGTATATAGGCAAACAACACAAGAATGCAGGAGCAAGATTAGAAAGGCTAAGGCACAAAATGAGCTCAAATTAGCTACAGGCATAAAGGGAAACAAGAAAGCTTTTTATAAATACATTAGAAACAAGAGGAAGACCAGGGACAGAGTAGAGCCATTGCTCAGTGAGGAGGGAGAAACAGTAACAGGGAACTTGGAAATGGCAGAGATGACTTCTTCGTTTCAGTCTTCACTGAGAAATCTGATGAAAGAATGCCTAACACAGTGAATGCTAGTGGGAAAGGGGTAGGCTTAGAAGTTGAAATAAAAAAAGAACAAGTTAAAAATCACTTAGGAAAATTAGATGTCTGCAAGTCACCAGGGCCTGATGAAATGCATCCTAGAATACTCAAGGAGCTGATAGAGGAGATATCTGAGCCTTTAGCTATCATCTTTGGAAAATCATGGGAGACAGGAGAGATTCCAGAAGACTGGAAAAGGGCAAATATAGGGCCCATCTATAAAAAGGGGAATAAGAATAACCCATGAAACTACAGGCCAGTCAGCTTAACTTCTGTGCCAGGAAAGATAATGGAGCAGGTAATTAAAGAAATATCTGCAAGCACTTGGAAGGTGGTAAGGTGATAGGGAACAGCTAGCATGGATTTGCAAAGAACAAATCATGTCAAACCAATCTGACAGGTTTCTTTGATAGGATAATAAACCTTGTGGATTGGGGAGAAGTGGTAGATGTGGTATACCTAGATTTAGTAAAGCATTTGGTAGGGTCTTGCATGATATTCTTATTAAAAAACTACGCAAATACAATTTAGATGAGGCTGCTATAAGGTGGGTGCATAACTGTCTGGATAACCATACTCAGAGAGTAGTTCTTAATGGTTCTCAATCCTGCTGGAAACATATAACAAGTGGGGTTCGACAGAGGTCTAGAAAAGAACAACAAGAATGATTAAAGGTCTAGAGAACGTGACCTATGAAGAAAGCCTGAAAGAACTGAGCTTGTTTAGTTTGGGAAAGAGAAGATTGAGGGGCAACATGATTGCAGTTTTCAGGTATCTAAAAGGGTGTCATAAGGAAGAGGGAGAAAACTTGTTCTTTTTGGCCTCTGAGGATAGAACAAGAGACAATGGACTTAAACTGCAGCAAGGGAGGTTTAGGTTGGACATTAGGAAGAAGTTCCTAACTGTCAGGGTGGTCAAACAGTGGAATAAATTGCCAAGGGAGGTTGTGGAATCTCCATTGCTGGAGATATTTAAGAATAGGTAAGATAGATGTCTATGTGGGGTGGTTTAGATAGTACTTGGTCCTGCCATGAAGGCAGGGGGCTGGACTTGATGGCCTCTTGAGGTCCCTTCCAGTCCTAGTATTCTATGATTCTATGATCATATTTGTATAATATTAGATCCAAATTCATGGCGGGGAAAAAAGCCCAAATACTCACTCACATTTGGACTTAAAGATGTTGAGTTCTCCTTATTGATTAATTAACAGTGAATTCTTATTCCAAAACTCCCATTAACTTCAGCTGGGCCAGGCTTTTATTCATTATGCATCTTAGCAACGGAGAGAAATACAATGTTATATTAAGATAGATGCTACCAATATTAAATCCCGTAAAATACTTGATGCTGATAAAGAGTTGAAGTATACGAGGGAGCACAGCAAGAGCCATGATCTCCAGCATCAAAGAGTTAGCCAAAAAGTCTGTCTGCTTCAGTGTTACAGCACCAATCTCAGATCATTGGTATTAGACAACGTTTAGAAAGTAATCAGTACAAAATTCTGACAATGAACAGGTGAACAGAACTAATTCAAAATTAAAACAATTAAAGTGAACAGAACTACCACACAATGATCTCCAAATAAAAGCCTCACATCTAGATAATGACCCTACCCTTCAGGAAGTAATTAAATAGGCATGGGGCCAGATGGAGGAAAAGGAAGGCCTCTTTAGCATCTTGATGAGTGCACTCAGCCGCACAGAGGGGACTCCCAAGTTCAGTGAATATTTAATCACTTATACAAAGTGGAACAGTTAAGTCCTACCCCAGAATGTCCCATAGGCCAGTGCTAAGGGAACTCACCTGGAGGGGAAGGATTTGAAGCTAGCTCTCCCTCATCCCATGTGAATGTCTGGACCACTGGGCCAAAAATTGTAAGGTGAGCACCATCCCTCTTCCTCCTGCCCTGGTAAAACATTTCTTTTCCAGTTTGTCAGAATTCTGGGGGTACTTTTGGATTGGGCTCTACCCAAATTGTTTTCACACATTTTCAGAAATGCCACCGAACTGAATATTAGTTATTCACCCAGCCTCTGATTATAAAGCTGGTTTTGCCATGAGTTTAACTGACTGCATTACTTGTGAGTAACCAAGCAGCATGGGTGAACTTTCTCATTGCAGAGAAATTTCTCATTGAAGGGACAACATGATCGAGGCTATAACTCTGTCTTAAGTTTTTCCCCTGGAAATGGAGGGTTTTTTAGGGTGTTTCCTTTGTATTATTGACTAAGAGTTGGCTATAGATATTCTTAAAAGTGCATCTGATGAAGTGGGTCTTGGCCTACAAAAGTTTATGCAGCAATAAATCTGTTGGTCTATAAGGCACCACAAGACTTCTTGTTATTCTTTAGCAGTTATTTAAGGATATGGCAAGTTTCAATTCCTCTTTCTTTGAACCTTCCATTTTGTCCCCGGATACCATTACTCAATCCTTGAAGCAGAACACAAGACAGAGAAAGTGCCACAGTACTGGACATGCTCAAAAGCTATTGTCTATGTCTACACTAGCCTCAAACTTCGAAATGGCCATTTCAAAGTTTACTAATGAAGCTCTGAAATACATATTCAGCGCCTCATTAGCATGCGGGCGGCCGCGGCACTTCGAAATTGATACGGCTCGCCGCCGCACGGCTCGTCCAGATGGGGCTCCTTTTTGAAAGGACCCCACCTACTTCGAAGTCCTCTTATTCCCATCTGCTCATAGGAATAAGGGGACTTTGAAGTCGGCGGGGTCCTTTCAAAAAGGAGCCCCGTCTGGATGAGCCGTGCGGCGGCAAGCCGTGTCAATTTCGAAGTGCTGCGGCCGCCCGCATGCTAATGAGGTGCTGAATATGTATTTCAGAGCTTCAAAGTCCCCTTATTCCCATCTGCTCATAGGAATAAGGGGACTTTGAAGTAGGCGGGGTCCTTTCAAAAAGGAGCCCTGTCTGGATAAGCCGCACAGCGGCGAGCTGCATCAATTTCAAAGTGCCGTGGCTGCCCACTTGCTAATGAGGCGCTGAATATGTATTTCAGACCTTCATTAGTAAACTTCAAAATGGCCGTTTGCATGGCAGTTTCAAAGTTTTTGGCTGGTGTAGACATGGCCTTTATGTTTATGGACAACTGATTTGATACAACTGAAAGGGGCTCAGTACACACTATAAGGAAACTATGAAGCAGATTTTTGAAGTGCTACCTTATCGCATTACAAATGTGAGTATTAATCTGTAGAAGAAAGCATGGCTTGCCCAGAGCGCACATTATCAGTACTGGAGCCAAAATAAAAACACAGGTGTCCCGCCTCCCAATCCATTTTTTGTTCAGTGGAGAAGTAGAAAATCCAGAAGGACGCTGCAGCTTTCAATCCATCTAAGGGGTTGCTACAAGGAAAAGGAAAGTGAAAAAAACAGAAATTGTTAATCGGTGACTAAAGTATTCAACAGTCTCCCTGCAAGAAACAGCCATCGCATTTCCACAACAGTCAGTCCTGCTTTATTGCAGGAGGTGCAGAGCTGATCCCACAACTGCCTAGAGCTGACTCTCATGTAGCTGTGATGAGGAGGCAAAGAGGAAAGGGGACTTTCAAGATACCTTTCTGCTGTTCTAATCCTGATAAACCAGGGTCTACATCAACTCCCAGCATAACTTCATTCGACAGGTCCAATCGGTACAACTACGTTACTTAGGGGCATGAAAAAATATCACTGAACAACATAGTTATATAAAAGGTTATGTAAAGTGCTGTGTCAGTGGGAAAGCTTCCTCCTTCGCCATAGCTATCACATCTTGGGAAGTGGATTAATTATGTTGACAAGAGAAGCTCTCCTATTGGTATAGTAGTGTCTTCACTAAAGCACCACTGCATCTCTGCCTGAGCAGACAAGTCCATCCTTACTCAAGCTATAGTCAAACCACCCCCAGTCTCAAACACCCGCAGTCCTAAACCACTTCACCCGCTTGCAGCCCCAAACTATCCTCTGCCCATCCCCAGGCTTAACACACCTCACAGCCCCACCCCCCAGCTCAAAGCTCAGGCCACCAGGGCTCTGTTGCTGGTCCTGCACCCCAGCTGGGTCCCTGTGGAAGCTGGCCTCGCAGCAGCTGGTCCAGCCACAGCAGTGGGCCCTGAAGGCCACATAAAAAGGCTCCACAAGCTGGATTCTGGCCCACGGGCCACCTGTTGAACACCCCTGCTCTAAACACATACAAAAAGTTATTCACATCAAAAGTTATTCACCCACCTGTCATCAGAGTCATCCTGTATTGCAAGTTTGTTGTGTGACCCTGGCACCGCTAATAGATCTGCACTAAGTGTCTTGCAAACACATAGTGAATTTACTACTGGAAATCAGTCCATTTCCTACCGAGCCATCTTTATATGCTCTATCATACAACTGGTGAGTGATAAACACAGATGATGCTGACTTCTGTTGCACTGATGTTCGTAGAAGTAGAGAGTGATTTCAAGATCCCATAGCGGTATGAAACTTACACTTGATACTAGGGCTGTTAGGTGATTCCACTCTGTCCTGTATTACATCCCTATGGCTGCCTTGAAGCTCATGTGAGCATGACTACAACTGTGCCAATAGTCAAAAAGTTTACTGAATCAGAATAAGTCAGGACTAAGGTTCTAAGTGTTGGCAATAAAAATCTCACCACCATGTCTCTCAAAAAAGACAATAGAAAAGTTGTGAGCCAGAAGATATTGAAGCTGTAATACAGGAAAATTTCAAGCAGGAGGGAAAGCACAGGTTTACTAAACCCTTTATTCCTTGCAAAATGGGTTGGCACCTGCCTTTAACTCACCAGGTTACCTTCAGCTGAGCTACAAGGACTAGAAGAATATGGTGTAGAGCAACAATTCTCAAAGGTCAGCAACCTGAGGATCCCCATTTTTATTTAAAAAAATTTCACAGAGTCCCCCAGCCTCCCACTCAACCTCAGGCTCCAACCTCATCCCATCTCATCTCACCCCTGATCCACTCCTGCCCCTCCTCTTTCTCACCTCTTTCTAGCCCTTAACCAAAGCACACTCTACCCTTGCTCCTCCTGTTCTGTGCAGGAGGCACTGGGAGGGTGGGGAAAGTGTTGGTAAGGGAGGTCAGCAGACCCCCCACCGGAGTACCCTCACGGATTCCCAGGAGCCCATGGACCCCAGTTTGAGAAATGCTTGGGTAAAGTACTACTATGATACAATTCTGCCCCGCTTTATCCTAAGTCAGCAAAGCACATGGTTAACCTGAACTGTGTTCTTGAGTCACATTAAAGTGAGTTGAGTGGGAGCTGAGCACACAGTTAACTGGTTTGCTGGGTAAGGCTAGATTTAAGCTTGTGCTTAATGTTCTCTTTTTCCCCTGAACTGTAGCTGTAGATAAAGAGAAACTAACAGATATTCACAATTCAAATGTTCTATTCAGGAAACTCTTAAACAATGGAAAAATAGAAGATGATGGAAAAGTGATGGATAATGTGCAGCAGAGATACCATTGTATAGCAATTCTCACACATTTGTAGGATGATAAAGCACACTTGGGAATGTCCAAATTAGATGACTATATGCAGTACCAATTTCTATCATGCCTATATTATGGTGCTTAAGCACTCAAAACAGTAGTTTAGATCCACAAATCATAGAATCCTAGGGTTGGAGGGGATCTCAGGAAACTGAGCCCAGCCCCCTGCAGGACCAAACCTACCTAAATCATCCCAGACAGGACTTTGTCAAGCTGGGGCTTAAATACCTCTAGGAATGGGGATTCCACATCTCTCTCTCGGTAACACATGCCAGTGCTTCACCACTCTCCTAGTGAAATAACTTTTCCTATTATTCAACCTACACCTCCCCCAGTGCAACTGGAGACCATTGCTCCTTGCTCTGCCATCCATCACTAGCCTCTCTCTCCTTCCTCTTTAGAATCTCCCCTTCAGGAAGTTGAAGGTTGCTATCAAATCACTCCAGATCAGACTTGCCTTCATCCAGCTTCTTGTAGTCAAAAGCTGTCAGTTTGGCTTGGCCCTATTTCCTCCTGCAGCTTCTTGCATCAATGAGTGCCCTGGCCCAGGAACAATTTATCTGTGGCTCTTCATGTGAACAGATTTATAATAGAAAATTGAGTGCTTAGTAATGCAGGAGCTCTACACTGCTTTGTAATTTAAGGACTTACATTATTATTCTATGTTGCATCAAGCTTGTTACCAGGCAATCATAAAGTAGTCACTGCTGGATGTTAAAGAGATATAATGATTTCCTGATTTTTGCCAGATGGTTCATAACTAGCTTTCCTTTTAAAGCAATGCATTATGGGCCAGATACTCAGCTCATGTAAATTGGCCAGTTACACTAACCAAAGATAGTTGGCCCTTTATAGTTTACTTCTGTGATGCATCAGCTGGGGTTTGATCCTGTACCACAGAAGGCAAGAGCAGTTTTACCATTAACTTCAAGAGGAGTGTGATCAAGCCCTTTCTCGGAGTAATATTTATATGTACTTTGTGGCGGAAGGGGCTGTTCAGTGCAAAGGAAAAGGTTGTGCTGGTTAGTGATGTTCTTCGTCATGTTTTAAATGGTCTATACAACTGCTTATGTAGGAAAAAACGTAAAAATTTTCCTGGAAAAGAATTTCAGTTAACATGCTCAACCTCTGTCACTATTAAATACATGTAAGATTTCCTTCTCTTCTCTTAGTTCGAACAGAAGCCCAAAGTCTGGAAAGTGACAGAATTTGTAATAACATCCTTGAAATTCAGAAGTACCAAAACTATTAACATGTTAGTTCATTTTGTTATATATTTAATCTAGATGTGTTTACAAAAAAAGAAGCACATGTGTAAGAGCCCATTCCAACTCTAGCTGAAATCAGCACGATTTTTTCTGTTGACTTACAATTCCTAAAATAGCAGCATTCAGTGTAGAAAACACAGGTCAAAAGTCATAGGATTATGCTTTGTTCAGAATTTTCCATTTTAAACCATCTGAAACCAAATGGAATTTCAGTACAGAATGGGCCCAGTGCCTGATGTGCCCAACAGACCAAAAAACAAAAACAAACCCCTCAACTCAGCCCCACTAAGGCACTATTGATGACAAGTGTGAACAACTGAGCTAAGATGAAATGTATCATAAGAGAGGTGAAGAAAAGCAATGTCAACTCTGTCAACCATTCTAGTCAATGAAGAGTCTTTCTACTGATTTCAATGTATATGGAATCAGGCCCTAAATATATGTTCATTAAAGCTTAGGAAAGAAGGAGGGAGGGAGGGAAGGGAAAAGTCTACTTCAATGGAGAAAGGAGGTAAAAGGTTAGAGGTCACAGGATTGGTGTTAAAAGTGAGGTTTGAGACACAACAGCAGAGATGTGTGACTTGGTCGATTCTTCATTACAAGTGGAGTAAGTGATCACACTGAGGAAAACTGTTTTCATTTAGAGCATGTGTTACCGATAAAATAAAGTAAACCATGCTGAAATCCAGAAGACTAAACTGAATCCAGGCTACGCTGACCACATGTGGACAATTGCTGACGTTGAAAAGGACCGAACATACAATGTCGCCTACAATGTCATTGGACGATCACTCAGGGGAAGAGGTGTGTATCAAGGCACAAACATTCTTCTCTGAATATTGTATCTGAAGTATGAATTTTAAGCTGTCATTTTACTTCTCTACTTTCTGAGCTCCTTTCAGAGACACTCGGGCTAGTAATTTTCATTAGCAAAAAAACACCAGCTGGATCTAACTTGTTACTGTCTTGCTGGGAGTATAATTAGGAATCAGTAAATTTGATGAGGAAACTCATTTACCCATTTTAATTTTTTGTAAATCTAATTTCTTTTTGCAATTTGCACTTGCCAGTTCTCCACTGTGTTATTTTTATCTTTGTTACAAGATACTAAGGAGCTGTAACAGACACAGCCCTGTAAGTAGGATATTTTGTTGTATTGAATCCTTGGCTATATACAGCCTGACACTATGCATGTGTTTCCCCTCATCCGTTCACTTATGCTATAATCATACATTCTGTGCCGAAAGCTCAGTCTTCTGCCTCTTCAGCTAAATGACATTTTCTTCTAGCTGCTAAAGAAGCAGGACAAATTATAGTGTCTTCATAGACTATCCTCTACAGAATGACAAATATAGTCACTTGAGCAGGTCATCTTTCAGCCCAAAGAAGGAAATGATACACATGTAGCAGGTGTCCTTAGATTCTCTGTAGACAGTGCTCCAAATGACAGCTGCAGAGTACGATAGCTATGGCAAAACATTTTCACATGCCCAACACCTTGAAATGTTGGATCCCTCCAACTATTCACTTATATTCATGTACATTTATACACCACGTCGGTGCCAGAAATGGTGGCAATCACAAACAGATTTCTGACATTCCTTATCTGAGACTATGGGTAAACCTGTAAAGGGAAACTCACTACAAAAATTGCATGGACTCCTGATTACTAGTAAGTTAACTGCCACCCACCCAGCTAAAGGCAACCAGGCCACACAACCAGGTGCTTTCTTATAATTACTTTTACTGCTACAGGTGACATTTGACCTAGCGACCTGGAGGATCAAGTCCTTTTTAGTTTCCTGGAGAATCACAGAAATGGGGAAAGCCTGATAAATCATCTAGTTCATCCCATGGCCAGTGTAGGATGGCCAGAACTAGACTAGATTACTGGTCTGTCCAAACCTTCTTTGATATGGTTGGAACTCCAGAGGCTCTGAGACCACTGACAAGGGAGAGTGAAGTCCCTAGTCTACAACTTTGGCTGTGGGCCAGCTGGCTTTTAGCTCATGCGGTAAAGCACAAGGCTTTAGCTTCTAAAGTTGCAGGTTCATGTCCTCCTGATGGTGACCTGGGTCCATCAGCTTTACACAATGTGAGCAGAATGATTGTACAGGCTAAGGTCTGATCTACACTAAAAATATATCGTAAAAACCCAGCTATGTCTCTACAGAGTGTGAAAAATCTACACCCTGGTTGATGTAGTTAAGCCAACCTAACCTCGGTATAGGCAGTGCTCCACTTTCTTCCATCAACCTCACTAACACTTCCCAGAGTGCTACAGTAGCCACAATTGCAGCAACATCACAATAGCATTTCAAGTGTAGACAAGCCCTAAGAGACTGGATTTTGAAACTGGCAACCAATCTATGCTGGAAATGTCAAGACTATGCCAACCGTTCTGCAGGATGGTGTTCTAGGTACAGCAGATAAATTTTTAATGCTCTCCTTAAAGCCAGTACATGTTGCAAACCTTTCCTCTCTGTTAACTTCACTTAACCTGAACATCACATAAAAACCTGAATTATCTTTCAAAACACATGTGGAATTTGCCTTTGGGTATAAAAGAAGTATCTGATCTTTTAATGAATGCATGCTCAGAGACCACTGACTAGCCGAGCTTCCTTTCACATTTTTAATGTTATGCCTTGTGACAGTGCATGAGCAGCATGTCTGACTCATCTCTCCATGTATTTAGTCAGTGTCCTCAAGTAAACAAAGCAATGAGATAATTAATTATGTACCAAGTGACTGACCAATCGATAAAAGGCTAACAATGGCAAAAAGAGTGAAAGGAAGAGATGGGAGAGGAGAAAAGTTGGAAGGAAGGGCCAAAGAAGCCCTTGATCTCAGAAAGGTGAGATGATGTCCCTGCTTCACCTGTCCTGTGCCTCAGAAAGAGGCAAAGACTTGGAGGAAAGTCTTATATTGTGGGGAAGAAATATGTATAAAGTACGCTGTAAATAAAGGACTTGGTGTTGCACTTGCCAATGGTATACCGAGGACTGTTTCCAGTCAGAACCCAATGGGATGGAAGTCTGATTTGTGACATACCTCCAAGTACGTGTTTCCCTTTGCATGCTATAAACTCCATTGTCATTCAGCTTAAACAGATGGCCATATAAAAGACCAGATTCTCATTTGGTGTAAATGACCCTAAACCATTGATGGATCAACTATGGCTTTGTTAGTTACCAAGAAAAGTTTCACCAATTTAACTACATTGTTACATTTTGTAATAGACAAAGCCTAAGTGTCATCGATAAAGATACCTTGATATATTCTAGCCAAAGATCTGGCCCCACAGAATTGATTTTTCTGTGCAAAATGAAAGTCAGTTAAAGTCTGTGTAACTTCTCTGTGAATGAATAGCTGCAGGACAGCATATGGCCAGATCTATTATCTGTTGTTCAGTTTGTTTTTGCAGTGTTCTGAATGTGGACCTCCATCAAAAGAATGATGATGTTATAAAACGTTCCACCACTTTTAATGGTTTCATTTAATGATGCAGCTGGAAGTGAGTGATACCATACTAGCAATAGGGAGGCAATCAATTGCTTGGCATTTTCAATTGTTCCTCAGACAGAAGATAGCACAGGAAACATTGCTCTGTCTCAGACACCAAGAAATCACTCTCCACTTAAGTGAGGGCTGAACTTAGATCACACATGCTGAGAGGGATCTTCAGAGGTGGCTCAGGCTTCCTCAGTGCAGCCGAAGAAAGGTTTTTGCAAAGCTTGCAATAATGTTTAAGGACACTATTCAGCAAAGTAATGGATCGAGTTCTTAATTTTAAACATGTGTTTAAATGATTTGCCAAATCAGAGCCCAAGTCACCTTTGTGCTTTTCTCCTCAGCCTCGGGGGTTAAAATCTGATCCTCTCCTATCTTTATCCAAGTATGTCTTCTCTTTTTTTGTGACTGGTAACCCCACCACAATGTTATGTCTAGGCTTGGGTTCTGTTCTGTCTCATCTTTCATCTTTGAAAATATAGACTAGCACAGCTTTCTCTCTGTTACTGTTCATCTTTGAAGGATGTGTTGGGGAGGGGGTTGTCTTTGGAAACATACAAGCTGTAAGTCATTTATCTTTTTCTACTTTTCATTGCCTCTTTTTGATGAAAAAAATTCAAATAAAAACTAATTAGAAAGGAAATCTGTGAGTGAAATCACCTGACTCCAGGAACTGGCACTTTAAGCATATTTCCAATCTTATCCCCCTCCAGCAGTGTTCCCTGTAAGCTGAGCACTTGGGTGGCCACCCAGGAGAATTTCAAATGCCACCCCGTTGATTAGCAGAGTGCCCACAGCTGGCAGCATGTGTTTCTACTGATGGTGCATATCCACGTGCCTCCATGCACATAGCAGAATTTATTCTGCACATGGATAGAGAAAGTTAGAGGCAACACTGCCAGTCTTTTCTTTGCACAAAAAGGAAACTCTTACTACAGCATTACCAGTAGAGCTGATCTGATAATAGAACTTTGAAATTATTTTTATCTTTGCCTCATAGAAGAAAAAAAAGCAATAATTCAAATTCTTTGCAAAAAAAATTGAGGAAAAAAGTCACTTAATATCAATCAAGTAATTTAATTTCATAAATTTGATCTCAACCCTTTTTATTTAAAAATAATATGTAAAACAAATTTGGAAACACAAAGTTATCTAAAAGTAATGTATTAAAATGTTTAATACCAAAAGTGTAAAAACAGGATTTTAACAATTTGCCTCAGGTTTTATTAGGCAAATTTTTCATCAAATTGATATGATTTTGTGAAAATTTTCAGTTTCTCTGAAATAGCATTTTTGATAGAAAACTTTTTTGACAAAATTTTACTTACCATCTGTTAGTCCTATAGATAACGTAGGAAAACCACAAATGTGCTAGTGATAACCTGTTTCAGCGGCAAATATGTATTCTGTTGCATAATGAATATTAGAGTAGTGGTTGTAATCATACAGCACATTTCATTAATTAGGAACTGGATCCAACGAGATTTTCAGAACCCTGGGAGGGGTGGAGTAGCATCCAACACAGGAGACCCCAATGGACTTTTTTCAGCTCCTTGGAGAATCCATCTGCATGACTCCAACACACCAGTGAAGGAAGTGGTTGCATAGCCATTGTACAGATGAGCAATCCCAGATAAAGAGTTCCTGCGTGACTTGTCCAAAGTCACAATGTAATCTGGCACTAGAACTAAGGAGGTCAGCCTGGTCTCCTGTGTTCAAATGACTACCCTGCACAGGTATGTTTTATGACTTTTTAGGACACACCACTGCAGGTAGAGTGACCAGCTAGCAAGTGTGAAAACTCAAGAGGTGTTCTACGCACGGGAGTGAAGGAGGGAGGGGATCGTCGCATATATCAGATGAAGCCTCTAATATTGGGAGCGTTTCAGTGTTATCAGAACGTCTGGCTGCCCAAGTGTGTGTACGAGTGACAGAGATGGGAGCGAAAAGGAAAGTGTGAAGTTATCATTAAAATACCGAAACCAGCATTTTGAAACATGCTTAAAAACCGCACACGCCCGTGGTGAGAGAGATGGGGAAACAGGAATGATGCCATTGCCGAGCATTCCCAGGGTGAGTGGTAAAGTTTATTTTAAATAGCAATAAAGCAAATACAGTTATGATTGCAGGAGGGAAGTGAGGACGGACGTGTGGAGTCACTCTCCAGGTGTCAGGGGCTTAATCAGGGGCTGAGAATGATTGAGTGGAGGCAATGTTGATCAAGTATAAAGTAACAGCTAGTGCACTGTAGCTTTCTATAAAACATTCTTTAAATTCTGGGAGGAAACAGATGAGAATACAGATGAGCAAAAGAATATGTTAGGGGGAAAAAACCCACGAAAAACGACAACTTCCCAGCTACAGACATTTGGCTTTTAGAGGGCAGTTAACCTGGATCACAGAATGATGCAGACTTCTAGCACCTGGGCTGTGTCTACACTACCCTAAAACTTTGAAATAGCCATGCTGATAGGAATAAGGGGATTTCGAAGTTGGTGGGGTCCTTTCAAAAAGGACAGCCGTCTGGACGAGCCACGCGTCAGTGAGCCGCAGCAATTTTGAAGTGCTGCAGCCGCCCGCATGCTAATGATGCGCTGAATATGTATTTCAGCGCTTCATTAGTAATCTCTGATATGGCCATTTGCATGGCCATTTCGAAGTTTTGGGCTAATGTAGCTGTAGCCTTGATGTTTACATGTGACAGATGGAATTCCTCTGCATTTGCCACTTGTGCAGCAGGGTAAAGTGAGGCAGGGAGCCAGCCTGGGTGGGCCAGTGCTTGCCTTCCCACATACACATGCAGGGAGTGGGAGGGAATAGAAACAGGGAAGATGGAGGCTCGCCTCCATCCCCACTGTTCCAGAAGCATGGCTAGCCCAGTGCAGAGATGGTAATAATTTGCCCTGGGTAAGGGCCTGACTCGGATTACTTCTCCCTGCAGCGATGGCAAAACCAAGAAGCTGTGATGTTACTCGGTCACAGTTTGGGCTTGATCTGCTCCTGAAACAGCACAGTGCCACTGTTCTGCTCACTCAGAGCTTGTGGCAGAGTCCAATTCTATCCCTGTGTGGCACAATCAATCGAATAGGGCAAGATTTTCAAAGGTACAGCAAAGCAACTGCTGGCAGTCACCAGATTTCCAGAAGAGATGAGCATGAGCATCACCCACACACTTCAGAATATCTGCTCTTCTGGCTCTGGACTGAGATGCCTAACTTAGGTAGCCAGGTTTGAAATTTTGGGCCTACCCCTCCCTGTCTGTCTCTTTTGTTCCCATCTGTAAAATGGGAATGAGAACTCCTTCTTAACTCACAGAAAGGTTATGATTCTAAATTCATTAATATATGTTGGGAACTTTGAGATCTTCCCGCTGCCCCCCCGCCACAACTCCGCATGCACAGACACAAACACACACACACACACACACACACACACACACACACACACTGCTAACACAAAACATCAAAGTTACTTTTTAATTTCTGAATCTTCAGAAATATCAATTGTAGCCTGAAATGGGATTTAAATGATTCATACACCCAGTGCCATCCCTCTGCCCAAGGGCAGATTTCACCCTGAAGTGAACAGTACACCTGACTGACTTGATTATCCTTCCAAACAGGTTTAACCTTTCCAGAAAACAACTGCATGATGAACAGCATATTAGGCATGTTGCAAAAATGACCATGTGTTATGTTAATAAGAAAAATGTTTGACTGCGGGAAAAAACCACCCCCATGAGATTATTCCATTAAAGTTTAATGTTTGCTCTATGCTTGCTTTTGAATACAGATCATTTGTTCACTACACCAGCAGTCTTGCAGAATCGTTTGGGTTTTTTTTCCCCTTTAATGTCAAGGCCTCGCTCGTGTTGCTTTCCATCCTCATTAGCAAGCTTACAGTACATTAGGTGTCTGTTCATAAGCTTCCAGCAACAGGAAACCTAATTCAATTTCTTATATTGCGCTTTTCAGAATTGGTCTTTTGTGAAGGTGAGAGTGAAATTTAGGTGAATTATACAGCATTTGAACTCCTTTTAAAGCTGGTCTATCAGAAGCCACTTCCTTGTTCAAAATCTCACTACTCTGTAAGCTGTGTTCTCAGCTGGTGTAATGTCCATGGAACTGCAACCCTGGGCACGAGATAAGAAGCTGGCCCTTTGTGTCTGAAAAATAAACAGTGGTGATGAACCCGATAATCACACTAGTTACTCTGCAGAGGTAGATTATTCAAAATACTATAGCATATGGATCCTCCATTTTCTCAAAGAGGGGGATGTGGAAAGGACTAGAAAACTGAACAGCCATACAGATCTGGATGGAGAGTGTGTTAAAAAACTGGAGACTATGAATGGGCAGGATGCCTTGGGGGTGAGATTGTTATTAAGGGTCTGGTTCTGCAGAGTACTGAGCACCCCAACCCATTGATCTTGAGGGCCTGATCATACAATGTGCTGAGGTGTACTACAGAGTCCCCTCACCTCCCATCGATTTCAGCTCAGACCCACCCAAGTTCAGACTCAAATAGATGTGCCCTGCAGCCTTATTTCCATCCTGGGAAGAACCACAACTTAAAAATGCATTTGACTGTTGCCAGACTAAAATATGCACGAAGGACGTACCGATCTAAGTTGTGAGACCTGCCCACTCTAGAGTAGAGCAGAAGAACCCAACTACAGCCTGATCCTTGTATACCAAAACGGGGACTAAAACTCAACTTAGGTAAGACCCTAAAGACATTGCCAAATGCTAGGACAAGCCCAGGGAATGTTGGCATCAAGTGTCCCTTGACAAGAAGACAGATAGTGTTTTTGTTTAGTTAACCAGGCCAGTTGCGGTTTCCATATTTATTTTTATATGTTCCTGATAATGGAGTGTGACTATCCACTGTACCCTAGTATTATTCAACCTCATTCCCAGTCTATTTTTAATCCTTCTTCATTAAAACTCTCTGCATTCTCACCATCACTTTTTTAGTTTAATGAGCTTTTTTTTTTCTCTCTCTCACAGGCAACTACAGCATATTTGAATACAAAGCCCTCCTTCATTCTCAGATTTGGGTTCTCTGTCCTTTAATACCATAATACCATTGCTGAGTCATTTCCAGATGATCTAAGCATGCACCCTCAGAATCCTCTACATTAGCTTGAACGGAACTTCAAAGAACTTTTCCAGTGCTCCTGCAAAAATGAGTCTCTGTAGTAGATGCCATGGATTACTGGAGGCTCTCAAAGGCTCTCAAAGACTCTGAATGAAACGACTAGTCCATGTATGCTGTGGTCCTGTCTGATGGGGACCAGCAATGAATTCTTCACAAGAAGTTGTAAAATTCCCAAAGAGGATAATTATGAAATAAACTTCTAGTATGGGAGGTTTCACCCCAATCCAGCCAACTAGTGGTCGATTTATACTCTGAAGCACAAGTGTTTATAGCAGTTATAATTGTCTGCCCTTTCTAATGAGCAATGATCCTACTTTTCTATGATTAACGCCCCCATCCAATTCTTTGATAAAAAAAATCTGCATTTTTCTATGATTAAAATGAAAGACTGAACTTCAGTTTCCCTAGCCACAATATAGATAGGTATCAACTGAACCCAATGTTCTACTGATACACAATAGGATCAAATTTAGCCACACCCCAGTTATCCAAATATCTCTATTAGCCACACCATCTGGCAGCTGGAGCCGTCAGCAGCAGGAGATCCAGTGGTCAGTCCCAGGCAGCCTTCACCCCTACGAGTGCCTGACTGCCCAAACCCCACTGCCTGGGACTGTCCATCAGAGCCCCAGCCCCATTAAAAATAAGGGACAGAAAGCTCATTGCCAGTTCTTCTGTTAATCTGAATTTTTGGTTATCTGATCTGGCCCTGCTCCCAGTCAAATCGGAGAAACAGGGTTCCACGGGAAATGTAAAAAACATTAAAAAATCAACCACAAGATGGGCAGGCTGCATGCATTGAATGCTGGTGCTTTCAGTAAAATTTAGTTAATATGTGTTTTGATTTTTTTCACACAACGTAAGGACTAACAATTCTTTGTAAAAATGCACATTCAGTCTTTTTCCATGTTTTTTTTTTTCCATGGCATGTGGATTTCCGAGATCCCCACCCATGAGATTTGCATGGTCTTTTTCTCCATAAGAATTTCCCTAATCCTTTCTGTGAATTCCCACAGACAAATGACTGAGCAACTTCTCTTTGAAAGAAGCATCCCTACTGGACCAGGGATGTTGCTGGACCAGAGAGTGCCAGTTTTACAAGGTGCAATGTGTATTTAAGAGCAGGTTAGCTAAACATCTGTCAGGGATCATCTAGATGGTGCTTGATCCTGCTGTGAGGGCTGGAAACTAGATATGATGACCTCTCGAGGTCCCTTCCTGTTCTATTATTCTAATATTCTATGATTCTAGCAATATTCTCTGCAATTGGCCTACTTGGCAAATAGAATCCTCTGAGAAAAATGTGACATATTGCCTTTCAGAGGTAACTAATTCAGGGATTATATACATTATGCTCTACAAGCGTTGTTCTCAACACCTTGCTGCGCTTTAAAGCTGTGGTGAATACAGTAGGGGTGACAGAAGCTGAGTATAAATAAGCCAGCTCATTATTCAAACCTGTTTTCAGTCATGCACAATATTGGCCTAACAAACGGGAGTCTGAAAATGAGAGGGAGGGTTGTGCTGCAGATCAAATCCTCTCAGACTGATTTCTTGAATATCAGGGAGGTAATTTACCATTCGCTAGTTAGACGGGCAGGCTGGCTGACGGGCAGAGGAAAGGGGGCACATGCCCAGGGGCCTGGAGTTTCAAAGGGGCCCAGAGCTCCTGGCCACTGCCACTGCAACTATAGCAGCAGCACTGGCTGGAACACTCGGCCCCTTTGAAACACTGCAGAATTGCTAGTCCATGCCGCTTTGAGGGCTGAAGGGGAGGGCCCAGCCCTGTGCTGTGGGCAGCACTAAAGTCTCACACCTTTAGTCCCCCCTCGTAGTCTAGGGCAGGCTTCCCCCACACACCTTACCCTGGGTCCCACAATGGCTGTTGGCCTTGCTGTAGATGAACAGTAGAATTTAGCATTTGTATAGCAATTTACATCATTGCAGTGCTTTACGGATATTAAAAACGAGGACAGCAGGAATAATGGGAAGCCTGAGAGGAAATGGAACTCTGCAATTGCTCTATTTGTTTCCCTCCAATTATGGGTATCTTCCCCTCCTCTCCCTGGCTTTAATATTCAGCTTTTCTCTTTGTGCCTCTGAGGTCTTTCTAAAACCAGAAGTTGGACGTGATTGAGAAAGGAATGTAACTAACCGTATAAGCAGCAGCATTTCCTGAGTGTGTGATTTGATTTGGCCTTGGTTCTGTCCACAAATTCTAGTTTTAGCTTTTACTATTTCTTCAGAAATTTAATGTATTTTGAAACTTACTAGTTAGGGTGAAATTGCTTCTCTTTAAATCGCTAGAATTAACAGCTTCCTGTCAGATTACCTAGCCAACAGCATTTCACTGGCTACAATGTAATCCTCTTTGCCATCAGCCAATGCCTTTATAATTTAAAGTACCATTAACAATCATCTCACCCTCTCTAAGAAGAGAACAGAGAAATGGAAACCAATAGCCTACCAGGTTTCCTTTGTCCCTCAACTTGCCCTAATCTCTCTATATTCCTGCTGTAGGTCTGGATGATTCTCATCAGCAGGATAACGTCAGCCACTTTCTCCAATTGCCTTCTCCAACCAAACACACGCCTCCCAAATACATGGCTGATGGGGACCCTGCTGCTATCACCACTGTCATCTCCTCAAAACTCTTCCCCACAAACATCCCTCCACTGGAACAGATTGGCAGAGGGACTATATTAACCACTGGGAGGCAATTACTCCTTCCTCCAGCCCTTGGGCACTTATTTCCTTAAGTGTCAACAACAGTCCCTTAGAATATGCTTCAAAAGGCCATATAACTTAATGGGGGTGTGGGAGGGCAGGTCTTTCTGCTCATGTCTTATCATAGAACTGGAACAGACCTCAAGAGGACATTGAGTCAAGTCTCCTGAACCCACAGCAGGGCCTATCACCAGGCCTGACAGATTTTTTTTGATCTAACCTGCCCCAGACCCTTGGAAGGCCCCCTCAAGGGGTGAATTCACAACACTGGGTTTACAAGACCAATGTTCTAAACACAGAGCTATCTCTCCCGCTGCTTTGGTACTGCTAGACCTCTTACTCAGTCTATGGCTAGTGTCCTGCCTGTGGAGGCACGCATTAAAGAGGAGGATGTGACCTCCCATTGTGAGTCCTCTGCACCCTTCCTCAATCCCGCCTGGGGGGACCCCATGCTCTCCCATTTCCACCCCCACCTCAGATTACCTCTACATAGCAGCCAGGCTCCAGAGCCACTCCAGGGTGCTGCCCAGGTGCAGCACAGCAGCCTGCAGCAGCAGTGGGCTCTCTCCCTCCTGAGCTTGGCTTCCAGGACAGTGGCTGAGTGAGCCAGAGCCACCACCTGCCCCACCATGCTTGGCACACCGGCTGATTGCAGGTGAGTCTGGCTGGGGAGGGAGCAGGGCCATCCACTCCCTCCCCAGGATCAACTTCTGGGAGCAGGTGCTGACTCTCAGCACGGTGGGGGGACCTACTGCCCCAGAAACCGAGCCTGGGCAGGCACAGCCATCACCAGGCACTTTCCCAGGTAACCACAGCACCACATTAATCAGCGACCCAGGCAGTTTGGGTGGAAGAGACTCTGGCCCAGCTGCCTCTTCTTTTCCTGATCTATCTCCACCCCTTCCTCTCCTTGCTCAGGCCAAGTACCACAGGGGCACTTGACCCTCCTTGCCTCTTTGACAAGTCGCCTAAGTGCAAAAGTAGTTTTCAGAGTAGCTGTAGAAATATTCAGCTGAAACATAGAACAGGGCTTTGAGAAATCTGTTGGGTACAGCCATAGGGCACAGCGTATCAGCCTTTCATCCACCTTACCCCCTGCTGCTCTTTGACTGTCTGCCCCAAGTGTGCCCTGGTACTCTTGGCCCCATTAGCTGTTGCTTGGTCTGAATTGCTCAATACTTTATAGCAGACCTTGGAAGACAGAGAGCAGCATAAAGTTAATTGTATTTTCGGTATAAAGTTGTTTCTCAGTGAGTTTTTTCAACAAATTACATTTCCCTGGAGTTCACCCAACCCTTTGTTTTGCCTTGGATGATTGATATGCTCATGTGGTAGAGTCTGCAGCAGAGACTCATAGACCCATAAACTTTAAGGTCAGCTAGGACCATCCAGATCATATAGTCAGACTGACTGCACATTACATACCACAGAACCTCACACATCCACTTCTGAATAGATGATCTAACCTTTGCCTGAGTTACTGAAATCCTCAAATCAGAGAATTCAGGTTACAGATAATCCATCCCTTACACTAGTTTTAATTTGCTAATGATCTAGGCTCCATGCTGCAGAGGAAGGCAAAAAATTTCAAGCATCTCTGCCAGTCTGACCCAGGGGAAAACTTCTTACTGACCCCAGGTGTGGTGATCAGTTAGATGCTGGGAATTTTGGCAAAATCCCAGTACCAGACACCTGGGAATGAATTCTCTGTAGTAATTCGGATTCCTCTCCACCTAATGTCCCATCACTGGCCATCGGGGACATTTGCTTTTAGCAGGCATGGATCGGCTGCATGCCATTGAAGGCAGTCTTATCATACCGTCCCCTCCATAAGTGCATCAAGCTCAGTCTGGAAGCCAGCTAGGGTTTTTGCTCCCACTGCTTCTCTTGGAAGGCTGTTCCAGAACTTCACTCTTCCAATGCTTAGAAACCATCCCCTAACTTCAAGCCTAGCCTTGTGAGTCCGTGATGGCTGACCAGCCTGATTCTGGAGCCACATCTTATCACAGAAGGGTCAGGTATTGGTAGCCAATGGAGAGACGTGGGGCAGTTTTTGCTGCTCTTTTCTTCTTCTTCTTCTTCTCCCCTCATCTGCACTATGGTGGGACCTCTCAAATTGTGCCACCCCTCATGGCTTACCGTTCTCCACTGGGGATGGTCTTGGGCAAGGTTCTCCCAAGTGTTGACACATCCCCTGAAGTAGGACAAGAAATAAAAGCCTTAATTTGCAGCAAGGAAAAATTAAAATAGATATTAGGATAAAACTTTCTTAGGATGTTTAAGATCTGAAACAGGCTTCCAAGGAGTTTGTGGAATCTCCATCACTGAGAGTCCTAAAAAGAGGTTAGCTAAACACATGTCTGGGGCGGTGTAGGTTTACTTGTCCCTGCCGGAGTGCAGAGAACTGAACAAAATGACTTCTTGAGGTCTCTTCCAGCCCTACATTTCTATAATCCTGAGAATGAATTGATGGGATGCATATTACAAGAAGAGAAGTAATCTAGTATTGTGGTATTAGTAAGGTGTGAACATAGATTAATGGAAGGAATCAGACAACAGAAGAGAAGCTGCTGCTAAGTCAAAGTTTAGGCCCAAGTAAATATGTTAGTCTTTAAGGTGCCACAGGAATCCTCATTGTTTTTGCAGATACAGACTGACATGGCTACCGCTCTGAGACTAATGGAGAGAAAAAATGAGTCTCCTCCACAGCCTTAGCTGAGTACGAACTGGATTTTAGCTCAGACTGTAGCAGTTCCTGCACTGAGGTCCCAGGTCCAAGTCTGTCTGTAGGCAGTTACATCAGCTTCTCCACATTGCAAATATAGAGAGCTGAAACAATGGATAAAAATCCAGTAATGAGACTCATCAGCAGACTCAGGCCTGTGTGCCATAGTGAACAAGGACAACTGTTGCTAATGATGTTCAGCTGAGGAACTTAGCACATCTTTATGAACTGCTGTGGAGAGCAGAGATCCCACTGAGATAGCACAGAGCTGCTAATATTGTTTATTGCCCACTGTGTGTTAACTGCTGCAGAAAAAGTACATCTTCTTGACCCCTTGGAACACAGTCTGGCCAAACAGATTAACAGCAACAGAAATACGCCCACTCCAGCTGGAAACACAACAGGCAAACTGATGCCTCACTATTGTCAGTCAGCAAGTTTTCTCATACACCTCCAGAAGGGGCAGGTGTTGGTAACTGTTGGAGGGACATGGAGTAGTTTTTGCTGCTCTTTTCTCTTTCTTCTTCACCTCTCCTCATCTGCACTATGGTGGGACCTCTCAAATTGTGCCACCCCTACACAGATTACTATTCTCCACTGGGGATGGTCTTGGGCAAGGTTCTCCCAAGTGTCAACACATCCTCTGAAGTAGGACAAGAAATAGAGGGCTTAATTTGCAGCAAGAAAGGAAAGGTTTTGGGTCTTTTTGACAAGTTTAGGCATTTTCCACTCTGCCAAAACCAGCAGTGGGTCACTGCAGCAGCTCCAGTGTGCTCTGACAGTGAATGTAAAGCAGAGAGAATGAAAATAATGACACAGAGGGGGAACTCTGTTGTGAGAAATAAAGAGCATAGAGCTCTTAGATATAGGGCTGAACTGCAGGAAAAGTGAGCACGCAGTAAGATGATGCAGCCACCAGGGAAGCCATAAGAAAAGAAGGAGAAGGATCTAAATTGTGTATATTAATTAACTAATAATTAAAGCTCTCAGGATAAGTACTGCAAAAGCCCCAATCTACGCAGAAAGAGCCAACGGACTTGCAAGGAATAAGTAAATTGTCAAAGAGGGAAAAAAAGAAATACAGGTTGAATCTCTCTAATCGGGAACTCTTGCCCAACAACACCCATAGTCCAGCATGATTTGTTAGCCACATATCCACTTATCACAAGTATGACCATGTTTCCCATGGGCCTATAAAGTTTATTTTCAGTCACCAGTCCTGGATCTCAGTGTTTTGTGCTGTTATTTAGCTGTAATTTACTACTAAATTCTTCGAAGAGTCCAGTAAGCAGTGGAAATATTGGTAATGTGCGAGACAATATTGACTTCCCGTGATACAGCAAATTCTGTCTCTTAGTATTGGTTGGGTCCCTAAAGTGCCGAATTGGACAGGTTCAACCTGTAATTATACATAGTATCTGCCTTTAGTGATAAGCTGTAGGTTCTCACTACAGCAGGAAGGTAGAAGTTTAAAATAGAATAGATCTATTTCTTTATGTAACCAGAGGAGGTGTCCTTTACCAGTGCAACCAGTCCAGAGTTGAATGTGGAGGCAGATCTCTTGTGTCCAAGTTAAATTAGGAATAAAACAGCTATGTCTGGGGTGTGAAACAACTCCAAGCTCTATAAGGTCCAGATCAGGTGGATATTAGGTAGGAACCTTTCAGCTCTGACTGACCTAGGGTGAGAAGGAACAGTCACAGCACAGTAATTTGAATATATGCTTCCATGTTTCTTCATTGATTAAAATAAAATTGCTTATAATAGTTATCAATACTTGAGAATGTAAGTTCAGCCCTTTGTAAATTAAAGTGACAAGAGAATGAGTAACATTTTCAAAAGCACCTAACAGACTTTCAGGGACACTTAGGCTCTTAATTGTTGAAACACCTCAAGTTCTTTTGAAATTTTTAAGGTGTTACATGTTAAATATAAGTTGAATGGGACATAGTGTAGAGGGTGTTGCCTGCAATAAAAGGGTTAAAGATAGAAATAGCAGAATGAGTCTACCTCCATCATGAAAATGACAGGGATTCACATGCCTGCCGAAAGAGTTGTTTGGCCCAGGCAAATTACTTTTGCAGGGAATTAAAAGAAAAACCAAAATTCCTTCACTGTGCTACAGTGGACAAATTAAAGTTTTAGTATATATAAAGACTTTTCTCTTCAGGAGCTGACCCGACATTTTCTCTGTCCCCCAAATGCTGCCTTATATCAGCAGAATGCAGCCTCTGGCACAAAGTCAAGTAATCTTTAAAGGAAAAAACCTGCTCATTTGCTAGACAATTTCTCCTGTTGGTTTATTATATAGCTTGGAGTGAGGCTGCCATCTGATGAGGTCTATTCTTATCTGGGTAATTAAAAGCAAGCAACCATATAGGTCAAAACTAATTAACCAGGAGATTAAAAAGAGCTATTTCTGTGTACAATAATGGCATTAAATGTATACAGGTACAAAATTAGTGCAGAGAGCCTATTAAGAAGGAGAAACTCCTTATTTGAGTGGCACTAGATCATTAAAGGAAGTTGCCCAACAGTGTTGACAAGGAATAGTGTTTATTCAGTCACCTATCTGGAAACTCTTAGCTAATCACAGAAGAACTGGAAAAATAAAACATACTAACTATTTGGATTTGGCCTGCTCTACTCTAATAAGCTCAAGGACTAGTCTCCACTCAGCGAACTCATGCTTGGCAGATAGATATAGTGAATGTCTCCAACTAGTTCTTTATGCCTCGTTATTGGTGGACTTTTGTTAGCTGTGTCGTTTTGTTTCTGATGAACATCATCTCTGCCTCCACATTCCCTGGGCTCCAGAGGCTTTTGGATTGCTGGTGGTCTAGTGTTTTGGACCCCCCAGGAAATCTGCGAGTGCGAATGTGTCTGTCTTTCATAGAAGACCATCTTCACACCAAGAGCTTCTTCGTCTAGGTTCCCGGACCTCACTTGCTACTTACCTTTCCAACATGGACCACCTAAGCTGCTGAAGAGCCTCTGGCAGTAGCTTCACAGGGACTCTGGGATGATTTGTAGCCTTTGAACATGAAGATGTGGCTGTGCTTGACAGAGCTACCTCCCAAAGTGCTGGTGTAGTAACTGTCTCCTCACATGGGGTTCTAGTGCTGTGAGGGACACTCCTTTAACAGTCTTCATATAAAAACAAGGATATGGAGCACTCAGTATGGCCAGGGCACCATGAAGACCCTTTCAGCACTGAAAATTTTCCCAAGGGCTGGGTTTCATCTTGCTGTCATGCATGGATGCAGGAGTATTTGGAGAACGACAAGCAATCTGATGGTAGCACTTAGCAACAGACAATATTGCTGTTTTCTGCATACAGCACAACTCTTCTGTAATGTAAGTCCAGTCAACCAAGACAGTGGATGGTGGGGTATCCTCCTCCTCCTCCCAACTATTAATTTATTGCAGGGCAGGGGAGAGAAGAAGAGATAAATCATCTTGATTCCAATTTGATTCCATGTTACCCCTTTCTCCCTGAGAGTGAGCTCTGCATCGGGTAGAAGAAGCTACTGAGGTAAGCCACAGCGAGGACTCTAGCTGCTTTTAGATGCCTTGCAGCCAGGGTTTTCTACCACTGTATCTAAGAATCTCCAATATTATTATTCTCCTCAAAGTAATCTTGCAGGTACCATATTGCAAGTGAGATAAATGGCCCCATTCACTGGTGGGTCCTTCAAGGCTGGGAATGGAGGCTTTCCATAAGACTCCAGAATGCACAGGTGTCAGATACAAAGTACTTCTGCAAGCTTGATAAGATTTTTTTTGAAGAATTGCAAAATCATTAATGTCTTTGTATTTCTCAGCAAGCTGTTTAAATATTTAGAGGGTTGAAACCATGCTAGGATACTAATCTATGTCTGAGTTAATGCAGGGGCAAGCTAGTTTACATTTGCAGTCTTGAGCCATCTGAAGGGATGTCATATTTGGCTGCAACTGAAACTGTTTTCTTCTTTCTGGTCCATAGCTGGAAAACTGTGGACTGTTAGTGGATATTACAGATTACTTGATTGTTAGTTGTAGAATGTTCAGCCTTTGACGTCAGTCAACTGTGCTGCAACAAACTTAAAGGATACACAGAGCAACAGCGCCACAGTATAATGGAAGGCTCAATACACATAAGAAAATAATCCAACCCATCTATTGGTATTAAAGAAGAAACCTTCTAATTTTCTGATCACCAGAGCTGGTCTTCATGTGTGTGTGTGTAATAAATTAAACTTTTTACCAAATTATCTCACTCATTCAGCTCTATAGTTGGTTGGATAATAGTAAGCATATTATTTATGAAATATTTTCCATCCAAATATTTTTTCACAACTACGTTTGTCATTATTTGGCTAGGTCAGCTGAATATCAATGTTCCTTTCACTCTTTTGCATACTGTACTGTCATCCAGAAAAAAGTTAACATAGGCAGAAAAAATTAATTTGAATTTAGCTCCATCTTATGGTCTGAACAGAAGTCACACTCAAAACCTTTCTCTTGATACAAAGGTATGAAATTTCACAATGGTTCCTGCAAATGTTTTATGAGCATTCTGTGCACTTTGATTGGCAACTACACATTTCCTTTTTAATAATAATAAAAAAATCTAAAATTCACAGCAAAACTGAATTTGACATAATTTTAGCCCAAAACCAAACATTGGTCAAATTTGTTAACTGCACTTGAAAGTTTCTTTGCTATTGGTAGAAATTGTTCAAATCCATAACCAGCTCTGAAACTAGCCTCAGTGTGAGTTCTGAGAAGGCTGCAGGGAAGTGACCCCAGGCAGTTGCCAATGCTGCCACCAGCTCCTAACCCCTCCTCCTAAAGGACATACAGGGGGAAAAGAAAGGTGTTTGGGACTCCTTCCTTTTTTCCCCCATGGAATTAGCAGGACCCAACAGGGACTACTTAGATATATGAGGTTCCTTTGCTCTCAGGCCCCAGTGTATTAGGTGGGATTAGGCTACCTGCTGGAGACAGTGGCTGGTCCTGCTTGGCACAGGTGTGTTTGGAATATGAGGATGAGTGTGACAGATCTGGGACTGTGATATGAGGATAGCTATGGGCCTTTCCACCTTCTAATGTGCATAGAGAAAAAGAAGAAGAAAGGAGAAGAAATGTCTCTGTACCTTCAGCCTGCATCATTTCCATGCAGAATAATGCAGGTTATGTTGTTCTGGGTGGTAGGGTTTTATTACCAAAGATGTTGTCATTAGAGGAGCAAAATTGAAATTGAGGCGAAAGAGAAAATTTGAGAAGAGGTTTTACCTCAAACCAAACGTTAAAACCCCCTTTATGTTGCAGTTGCGGGGGACTCCAAATACACATCTCTCTCCTAATGCACCCAGGCCTGCCTCACAGCATCTCCTCCTAATCTCAGTCCCCGTCTCACCTCCAGCAACCGAGCCTGCCCCTGGCTCTGGGTGGTCTATCAGTGGGGAAGAGGGTCTAAAAGTCTCTATGACAATAGAATTATTGGTCAGAAATTTAAGGAGAGTTAAATTTAAACATAAATGGAAAAAATGTTGTTTTCTGCAAGTTCTAAAGGGTTTAGTGGCTTCAGTCCATTCCTGAGGACAGAAGAGTGTCCAAACCACAGATCCCATCCTAACTGGCAGAAATAGAAGGAAAAATAAGGAGTGAGTGAACATGGAAATCAACTTACCTCATCACTCTACAGATGATTCCCAATGAAGTTCAGGCAGTTCAGTGTGCAGAATCTTATGCTGCAAATGCTGTGTCCATTCTGTTGAGGGCAGGCATCAGGGTCTTCTAGCTCCTTTCACTAGGACGAAAGTCACAAATTGGTGTATGAGCAAGCAGAATAATCCATCACACATGTGACACATGGCAACAGCCTAAGAAAGGAATAGTGATGCACAATACTTTGTCAAGGAGAAATAACAAGAGGTGTGTCTGCAGTAAGAAAACAATGAGAATTTCAGCACAGAACAATGCTTTACATAATTGAAGGGAGATAACACCCAACGCTGCAAGGTGTTTTCAGCACCCTAAAAAATGGGTCACAATTATATTTAAAACCCATATTTATGATCCAAGCACTAGGACATTTTATGCAGCTCAACAATTTTTCTTCAGCAGTAAAAGTGATCAGCAATTGAAGAATCCTTCACTTGTGTCCATTTTAAGATCATAAGGTATGACAGATTGGCATATGTCTGTACAAATCTATAGCAAATTGAGAGCTTCCCTTGACAGTGGCACCATCAAAATGAAGACTGTGACTTGCATTTTAAATGTGTCACTGTGGCTAGTTCGGGCTTGCCTACATGGGGAGTTTATCCAGCATTGTGAATCCTAATTAACTGCATATATGGACACATAGGTCCAAATAAGAGCTCCTTCTTCCAAATTTGCTGAAGTCATTATACCAGTTGGGAAGAGTTAATCTGTTTTAAATTCACATCCTACTTTATACTCAATAACTTTTATGCATAGCCAGGTCCTTGTAGACATCAGGGGCATACCAAGGCATCTTACTGTAATGCCAAATGCCTCCATGAAGCAACTAACACAAGACACATTGGTGATGAGTGTCAGAACCTTTGTTAAAGAGATTGAATGGGCTAAAGGAAATAGGTTCTCTCCATTTGTCTCCACGGAGGGTCTGAACTCCAGCAACATGACTGGGACGTTAAAGATGATTGGGGGTAACATGGCAGAGCAAACTCTCTGAAACCTTTTTAAGGCCAAGTTCGGGCCCATTTTGATCCCTCGCCTCACTCAACACTTCCAGACACCAGATGGATGCAGGCTAGGTGTGTGTTCTCCTCGGAGTGAAGATCCCTGGGACAACAGCTCCAAGAAACAAAAGAGTACAGGCCAGATTAGGATCCACTGACCTAACACAGAATAACCCTCAGCAGTAGAGCTGGCCAGAAAATTTTCATCAAAGCTGTTTTCCACTGGAAAATACCATTTTGACAAAGCCACTTTTTCCCCACAAAATCTTATTGAATTTGATAACAAGGCTCCCTTAGAATGAAGCTCCATGGGAACTCTGGTTTCTAGATTAACTGTTTGGGGACATGTGGCACATAAAGCAAGGAACAAAGGTTTTGTGTTGAGCTTTGCAAAACCACAATGACTTCTGCATTCAAAGCGTATAGGGAGTACAGCTCCCTAACAAAACAACAGAAGCCTCTCTGTTCTCCTGAGCCCGCACCCACTCCTTCCTGTGCGTCATGAGAAGAGGTGCTTAAAACTGAAAATTTCCATTTGGTGGGAAAGATCAACATTACAAAATATGTTTTGAACAAAAATAAAGTTTCCCGCAAAGTGGAAATTCTGAAGGAAAAAAAAAATGAAAAGGCAAATTCAAAATTTCATTGTAAAAATTGTTTGCAGTGCACTTCTACTATATGTCATAATGGCTACTTCTACACTAGGACACTACATTGAAGTAGCCTATTTTGAAGTAAGAACATCAAAATAGGCTACTTTGAGATGTGTCGTCCACACATCCTCCAGGACTGGTGCCATCGATGTTCAGCATCGAAGTAGTGATGGGGAACGTTGAAAGGAGCCACCCCAGAAGAAAATGTGGAGCATCCACACACACAAGTGCTCCCCATCGAAATAAGGGGCCAGGAAAGCCCACAGATGGGGTCACAGGGTGGACCAGCCCTTCTGGGGCAACAGCAAGCCACTCCTTTAAAGGGCCCCTCCCAGACACACCAGGCCTGCCCAGCACAAGGTCTGCATTGCACTAGCCACACTCTCACAGACCAATGAACAACAGCCATGGACTCCCAGCAGCAGCAGCAGCAGCAAAATCTGGAAGCCTTCCAGGCTGTCACCCAGGGAGCAAGCGCCCTGCTAGGTGCTGCATGGGAGGCTGCCCAGCAGCTCCTGGGAGGGGGGCCCTCCCCGGAGGCAGACGGGGACACTCCTGACCACCGGGCTCCCATGTTCCTCCTCTGCTGGGTGCTCCGCTGCCTCTGGAGCTACCCAACCAGCTCTGAGCGATGGGAGCAACTGGTCATGGGGGAGTGGGACGACGATATGTGGCTGCTGAACTTCTGTGTGCGCCAGCAGACCTTCCTGGAGCTCTGCCAGCGGCTCACCCCCACACTGAGGCACCAGGACACCCAAATGTGGCACGCCCTCCCCATCGAGAGGAGGGTTGCAATAGCCGTCTGGAAGCTGGCCACTCCAGACATCTATCACTCCATGGGACACCAGTTTGGCGTGGGAAAGGCCACAGTCGGGGCTGTCGTCATGGAGGTAAGGCGGCCTGGACATGCACCCAATGGGGGGTGGGGGGTCAAGGAGGGGTGCCGAGTGTGGGGCTGCGGAGAGAGGGAGGGAGGGGACTGGGTGTGGGGCTGGGGAGAGAGAGAGGTGCCCTTGGTGTGCCTGGGAAGGTGCCTGGGAGTGGGGTTCGGAGGGAGGGGCCTGGGGCACCCTGCACACCCTCATGGGCACTTTTATCCCCTCCCTACAGGTGGTCTGTGCGCTCAATGCCATACTACTCCAGAGGGTCATCCGAGTCGGGGACCTGGACACAGCCATCACCGGATTTGCTGCCATGGGGTTCCCGAACTGCTTCGGGGCCCTAGATGGGACCCACATCCCCATCCTCACCCCAGACTACAGCGGGGGAAAATACATCAACCAGTGGGGCTACTGCTCCATGGTCTTGCAGGCCATGGTGGACAGTCGGGGCTGCTTCTAGGATGTCTACATGGGCTGGGCTGGGCTGGGCTGGCTGTACAGATGACACCCACATCTTCTGGAACTTGGGCCTGTGCCACCAGCTGGAGGTGGGGACCTACATCCCCCAGAGGGATATTCCTCTGAGGAACACCCCCATGACACCTCTGCCTCGTGGCGGACGTGGCCGACCCCCTCCAGCCCTGGCTCATGTGCCCGTACACCAGACACCTCACCACCAGCCAGGAGTGCCACAATGCCCAACTGAACCACACCCGCCAGACGGTGGAGAGGACCTTCGGCTGCCTGAAGGGCCAGCGGCAGTGCCTCCTTGCCCACCTGGACGTCAGTCTCAAGAACTTCCCCCAGGTTGTGAGCATGTGCTGCATGCTCCACAACGTTGTTGAAAGCAAGGGAGAGGCCTTTGTCCAGGGGTGGCAGTCAACACCAGCACAGGCTTCCCCCATCCGGCCGCCGTACCCAGTCGCCAGGCCCACCATGAGGGGGTACGGGTCTACAAGGCCCTGCGGGACTATTTTGATCAGGGGGACCACTGAGCACCTCCCTGGCCTTCCCCAGAGTGCCTCCCACACACTGGCCCCCATTGCACACACACCATCCCCCCACAAGTACACGTCTCAGGTTCTTTGGAAAATAAAACTGTGGCTTGTTGAATACTGCTAAAACTGTCTTATGTGCACAACAAAAACTGGAAGCAATATACAAAAGGAGACAACTATATACAAGGGGGACAACCATATACAAATGGGGGGCCAGCGGATGGCTCGGTCGTCGGCCCATCAATCTGGGGTGGGGGTAGAGGGCCGTGACCCCTGGCGGGTATGGGTCATGCCCCCCCCTTGTCTGTGGTCCCCGGTGCTGCCAGCTGGGGGCCAGGAGGACAGACAGGTACAGCCAGGATGCCTCCACCAGCCAGTCTTCAGCCCCAGTGGGCTCTGGTCCTCGGGGCTGGTAGGCAGGGCAGCAGGTGGTATGGCAGGCAGCATGGCACGTGGGGCTGACAAGGCAGGTGGGGCGGCGGGCGAGGCAGGTGGGGTGCAGGGAGGGCATCGGGTGGAGCGGCGGGGAGGGTGGCAGTGGGGGTAGCGGGGCACGGGAGCTGGGCGACAGCCTCCCGGAGCAACCTGGCTATGCCCCAGAATACGCCCATGAATTCCTGCCACACCGCCCGGCGCCAGGTGGACTCCTCCCTGTCAAAGCGAACCCTTCAGCCACCTCCACCTGCCGCTGGAGAGTCGCCAGCAGCTGGAGGTCCACGGAGGCCATTCCCTGGGTCCGGCGGTGGCGTGCCTGTTCTGTTGGCCTCAGTAGTGTCCCCGGGCGCTGGCAATGCCTGACCTCCAGCGGGCTCTCGGGGACCATGGAGAGTGCCTGGCTGCCTGGGGCCTTGGATGGTGTAGCTGTGGAGAGGGAGGGAGGGGAAGGCTGTAAGTACTATACCCTGACCCGTGTCCCATGCCCCCCGTCCCACCTTGGGTGCTGGGCGTCTGTCCCCCGTCGGTGGGTGTGGTGTCACTGTTGGGTGGCCCCATTGCATGGTCCCCCTGCCCCTGGGGTTAGGCACAGTGCTGTCAATGGGTGCAGGTGCTGACAGGTGCTGATGGCCATGCTGCCTTCCTGGGACCATGCTGTGGCTGGGCAGTTGTAGGTTGGGGTCTTCTGGGGGCATGTGGGGTCCCCAGTCATATCTGGTGCCCCCGCCACATAGCCCGGGTGTGTGTGCCCTGTGGGGTACGTACCTGACAGTCCTCACCACCTAACATCGATTTCAATGTTGAAATAGCCCACGGCGCATGTAGATGCGACGCGCTATTTTGACATTGTACGACCTACTTCGAAGTAGCTGGCTTATGTAGATGCACCCAATATGACATGTCATACTAAGACAATGTAATTGTCAAAATAGTCTATTAATTTCATACTTTTTGATATTTTATATATAGTCATACACAATTTAAGGGCAGGTATTTACTTGTCATATATGCTTAACATACATCTTCCCCTTCATGCTTTCACCACCATGCCTAAGAACATGCTCCTGTACCCTTTCTTTTGTTCATCTCTTTTGCAATACAAATGTTTGTGATAAAAATAATATATAGTGAGAACTGTACCCTTTGTATTCTGTGTTGTAATTTAGATCAACCCACTTGAAAATATAGAGAAACACACAAATATTTATAATAAATTTAGATTGTCATTCTATTATTAGCTAACACTGTGAGTAAAACTGTGATGAATAGCCATTAACTTTTAAAATCATTTGACAGCAATTATAATAATTGATAGTAAAATATAAGAAACTGGTAAGGTATTTTGTGATCTTAAGTGTATTCAATGGTAAAATATTTGCACAGAAAAAATGTAAGTTGCAGCAAGAACAGTCAGGAAAAGACATAATTCCTGGGAGGTTACTAATGAACCCCCTATTTCTCCTTTACACCTCTCCTTATGTTTGTATTCCAACTGATACAGTGTGTGTGTTTGTGTGTGTGAGAGAGAGAGAGAGAGAACACATTTTCAGAGTTTTAACATCTAGGTTCTATTTGCATGGATTCAATATTTACAATTTCAAATAGGTGTTTGGGTCACTATGTTTACTGAACAGAGTTTACGTGCCCTCTAGTGGAGGACAACTGAATATTTTAGCAAAACTAAAGAGCAGCTGTAGCACTTTAAAGAATAACAAAATAATTTACTAGGTGATGAGCTTTCTTGGGACAGACCCACTACTTTGATCTGGAAATTCGGATAAAAGTTAATTGACATGAAGAGAATTTAACAGAAAGATAGAAAAATTAAATGAAAGCAGATGGACCAGCTACCCAGGATGGGGGGGTGGGGGGAAAGGGGGAAGAAAATTACTTACAGCAAGTATCTGTTAAGTGACTTGCCTGAGATCACTGCGAAGATCTCCATGACTATTTTAGGACTGATGGTTTTATAGACTTGCAGTTCAAACCATTAAATTCCCAATCCTCCATCCCTTCATTTGAATTAGCCTCTCTTGTATTTGGGCAAAGGCCGAACATTTGCTCACAGGGGGTGGCTTGTGCCATATACTGCCAAAAACCTACCTTGCTTTTTCAACGTAGTGGATCAAAAACTACATTTTTAAATCACTTTCAACCCCAGTCCAAAAGTACTAGTATTGTGTTCTGCTTCTCTGCGAGTTTGCAAGGAGCTGGTTCAATTAACAGTAGAGCTTCACAATGAAGATGAAAAGATACCATGGTGTATCTAAATGTGCATCCTGTCCATGACAGCAGAAAGTTAGCTTAGATACTCTTCAGGAAGCAGATAACCCCTTTTTCTTCTCTTTTTACCGCACTTATCTCAGTGGGGTTCCAGTTTATGACCAGAGTTCCTACTCAAATAAACAACCACAACTGCACCCCATATTTGGAAAACCCAATTATTTAACTCTTTCAGCAGTATGATCTGTAAATTGTAGTTTCTGTTTTCTTTCTGTACATACAATACCAATTGCAAGTAACCTTTTATATTGCTTTCACCAATTTGTCTTCATTGTTCATGGTGTACTATAAATCATTCTTTAGCAACTGTGGATTTTTAATAGTGTTAAAATTAATGGTTCTAATCTAATCCATGGAGAAGGAAAAATCTGCTTCATGGTGTGTGTGTGTGTTTCTGTTTACAAGATGCACAGCTGCACTTAAACACTCAAAAAGCTGAAGAATTCTTTCAAAGTTGGCTATGAAGTTAATATCTAATATACTAAATTAATTCTAGCCATTATCTTTCAGTGCAGTGGATCATACTCTTTTCCTGGTGTTCATAACACTGGCGTTATCTGTACAGGCTCTATGCATTTACCTCATATATGTTAAAATTTACATAAATTCAAATAAATTCTTGTGTGTCTGTTATGCACTTCAAAATAAGCGACAGGTTTTCCTGTCTGCTGCCATGCTGCTACAGACACTTCTCAATATAAGTGGCTCCGATATAAGTTGTCTCATACTTACACTATTGAAACTTTGAGAAATACAACATAAGAATTCATCACAGTTAAGTCATTCTGTCCTTTAGAAAACAGAACATTAGCTCCCTCCCAGCATCCTCTGTGACTCTTCTCTGTCTCATACTGAACATAGGATAAAAAGGGTTTTAAAAATGTATTTGGGGGTAGGATCATTTATTTACACGTTGCTCAAAATGCTTTACATGTACAGTATGGTGAGTGAGGGTTACATTAGGGTTTAAATGGTCACAAAGGCAAAATTAACTTTCTTACAGTCCCTACACCTCTCTATTTACATAATTTGTTATGGGGGAAATTCCTCATGGCACATCATATTGCTTTAAGTGACAAATTTACAGTCCCTATCACCAATGTATATCCAAGACCATCTCAACATGTCTTGGCCACTAGGTGGAGTGTAAGCGCCCCCCTCCACCGCCTCTAACTACATCCCACCTCCGCAACTAAAGCCCTATGAAACTCTGTTTTTAACTTTCTGTGGGATTCTAAGAAAACTGATCCTCACCCTTGGCAAGTAAAGGAGATCTCCTTATTGAACCATTTTGTGCATCCTCAAAAGCCCTAAAAATGTCTCTTGATTTGTGATTTCAGTGATATGGCTACTTTACCTGCAAAGTCATGTGAAAGGAGGAATATTCACATTTCCGATGATGAAAGTGAATTTTGATACTGAAGTTGAAATTGGTCTAGTAGTTAGGATACTAGCTTGAGCCCCAGAAGACCTGGTTTCAGTATTCTGCCCTGCTACAGACTTCCTACAGCACCTTCAGCAAGCCATGTTGTCTTTTTGTGCCTCGGTTCCCCATCTGTAAAAGGGCATATTACACCGGTGTATTATGAGGATAAATACATTATACACCAGCAAGCACTCAGCTGCTACAGTGATGGAGGCCAGATAAGTATTTTAGGTAACAAGAAAATAACTTTGCTTAAAAATTGGGCTTGAATTACAGATCTGAGCAAAAATGCTCTGAAAACTGAAATCATACTGCAGTGAATTTGCGTAGCTCTGCATTTCATTTAAAAATACCTTGCATATTTCTAAGAAGCCATTTCCTAGAAGAGTGCTGACTTGACCAGCAAATAAATGAAAAAATACTGCCCCAAAGAAATGCCTTCTTAATATTAAGTTCTATTACAGTCCCTCAAAAAGAGAAGCAAACAAAACTCTCACTATCTGCAGATCTCCACTTTACTGAGGGCCATACGAATTCTGTGTAAAGAATTACAGCACAGCATATAATAGTAATCTATGGAGAAGTTCAGTAGAAGTCAGCATATACAATGGAGAAAATGTAGCCCCAATTCACCATGTGTGTCACACCTGAAAATTTAGACTATCACTGGATTACCTGAACACACTGCTGCCAATGAAAACTACACTAACCAATCAATGGAATAATTGGGCTTCTTGTTATTTTGTATTTAGTTCTGGGTATCACATGACCAGAAAGGGACTGGAAAACAGCAGAGCTCAGAGGAGGCCAACACAAGGGATCTGGATCCCGAGCAGATTCATAAATAAGGAAAGTTTAATGCCATGGCATACACCCAGAGTGTGACTTAGTGATTCCTGAGGAACAGACAAGCATAAATCAGAAGAGCACACAGATATTTTAAAGGTGTAAACACCAAGAATTCTTTAATGGGCCATGCAGCTGGATAGCTAGGAGTAAATGGATGAAATTGAGCATTTAGTCAGAGTAAAAAGTAGTTCCACAAGAGGAGGGATGGAATCCCTGGTACCTGGGACTTTTAATGTTAATGATCCATGAGAAGCACAGGGAACAATTCTACACTGGGACCGGGGAGAGGCTCCAAAACAAAATTCAGACAATTTCCACAATTCCACAAATTTTGTTTTGCCCTATAATCAGCTGAAAGGACCTAGGAAAGCAGAAATGAAAAAGCAAGCTGGCATGAGAGAAAAATCATTCTGAAAGCAGTTAAAAATACCCTTCCTCCTACATCACAGGCAACACACGGATGGAATTGTTAGCTGTAAAGACAGGGTGGAAGGTACTACTGCTCCTTCAACCCTGGAGAGTGTGGGCAGTGTGTGCTGCCTTTCTAAAGTGTCAGTTTCCAAATTGTAAACATTACAAGCATGTCGACCACATCATAGTTACAAATGAGAAATCAGTTCCATTGTTGGCTTAAACAATTTCGCTCCAATGTGAAGTAGATGTACCAGACTCTGTCCTTTACAAAAAACTTACACAGCTATGGTGTTTACCTCTAATAATAGTTACGCTTTTAGAGTCTGCCAGTGTTTGACTGCCATTTTACGAGGCATGGTCTCAGAGGGTTAGGTAAGTCAGTCTGTAGCTTCAAAAATAACAAAGGGTCTTGTAGTACCTTAAAGACTAACTCGTTTATTAGGTCCTGAGCTTTCCTGGGTAAGACCCACTTCTTCAGATTATGAGGTAGTTATTGCAACCCAATGTATCCAGGCCCTTTCAGAAGTCCAGAGAGACCTAGGCCACTGCCACCTTTTGATGTCCTTAGCTGTAATAGAATGAGACATAATTTGAATATGTTTTTATTTAACAAATGCTTTTCTAGACTTTTTCTACACAAATGCACTTATTATTGAGGGGTGCACATAAAAACAAATTGAGAAACTTTTCAAATGCCAAAAAAAATAACAAGTGTATAAATTTGAGGCCTACTTCATGTTTGAGGCTAAGGCCAAATGGCACTCCTGGCCCCTGGTCTGATTGGCCCTGGATGTATTTTATGCTGGCTTCTTGTAAGACTGCAGGGTTTTGGGTTTTTTCTCACTTAATTAACAGTGGAGGTAATTTCAATCTTCAGGTGTCCAACGGCTCCCGCATACGGAAAAGTATAATACCAGGTGCTGAGATTTATGTAGGGCTAGGCACAGATTTTTTCTCACTGTAGTCACAAGACTATTGTTGTGGGATCACAAGCATGGCAGCTGCCAACAGCAGGGCAGCAGTAAGGATGGCATGGTATTGGGCATGATCATTTTTAAAGGTGGTACCAGCAAAAAAAAGTCTGAGAACCACGTAGCACCTTTGACCTGTAGGCAGTTATTGCCTCATTTAAGTGTCCATTGAGCACAAACAGGCCAAAATGGATGCACTTGCAGGTGAAAAGAGACCATCAATTGATAAAATATCCTTGGTCAAACTGAGTATGTGAGGAAAGAAAGAAAGAAAGAAAGAAAGAAAGAAAGAAAGAAAAATATTTCACATCTAGGCCTTCTCTTTGCTCATGTAAATCTGACCTTTCATTCCCACTCCCATAATAATGAGTTAATCGAGACTTTCTCTCCTGAGGTAAGGCCCTCCTCTCTCCAGCTGGCTGTAGTCACCCTGGACAAAGGAAAAGATACTCCTATAGTCAGAGTTAGGACTGCCAACTTTCAAATCCCACAAAACCAAACACCCATACTGCACCCCTTCCACAGGATCTCACCCTGCCCCTCTTCTCTCCAACTGGGGACAGAAAGGAAGGGTTCAGGGTATGGGAGAGGGTTCCAGACTGGAGAGGGGCTTGGGATGCAGGAGGGTTGAGGGCTCAGGCTGGGGTTGTGGGGTGATTGGCAGAGCCAGGGATGTGGGGTTTGGGGTGCAAATGGTGCTTCAGGCTGGGAGCAAGGGGTTCAGAATGTGAGAGAGGGTACAAGTTCTGGCTGGGGTAAGGGTGGGCATGAACAACTTGGAGGTAGAAACACATTCCAGGCCGGGACAAGAGGTTGGGGTGCAGGGGGCTGATAGCTCTGACTGCAAGTGTGGACCCTGGGGTGGAACCTGGGTGAGGGGGTTGACTTTCAGGAGAGGGTTCTGGGCTAGCACAAGGGGTTGGGTTGCAGAAGGAGATTGGGACATGGGGTCCTAGCAGCACCGATCTCACTGACTGTACCCTCAGCAGTATGATACAATGCCATGGCAACAGGCCATACTCCTTTGCTGTGATGCTTTTTGTGGAACAGTCACAATCTAACGTCACATCTTACGAACTCAGTTCCCCCTTCTCCTACTGCTTTCCACTAACTGACTTCCACCAATACTTATCAAGCTCGCTTAGCCACACACTTATGGCTACTGACTCTCACCTCTGAGGGCACTCAAGTGCCCTCTCCTTTCCTTCCCAACTCAGCCCCTCACCAAACCTAATTGGTTATTGCATTTGGTTATATTCATTTATTATTAGTTATTTCACTAGGAGGGTGGTGAAGCACTGGAATGTGTTACCTAGGGAGGTAGTAGAACCTCCATCTCTAGAGGTATTTAAGTCCCAGCTTGACAAAGTCCAGGCTGGAATGATTTAGTTGGGTTTGGTCCTACGTTGGGCAGGGGGCCAGACTCGATGACCTCCTGAGGTGTCTTCTAGCTCTAGCATTCTATGATTCAAAGACTTGAGAGGTCCTCTCCACTTCTGCCGTGCTCTCCAAATTGCTCTCCTGGGAACAGACTTGCTCTTCAGCCCTCTCTGCTGAGTATGGTGGAAGGTGTAGGGCAGGGTGGGAAGAAGTGGAGTGATTGGAAGAGAGGATTTACTACTGTGTGTAACAACCATGACTAGGGGGAAAAAGGGAACATATTAAGCAATAATGAGACTGGAAAATGATGGAGATTGGGTGAGGGAGGGGGAAATGTGTTGAGTTCTTGGGGTGGTAATAAAGGAAAATTACATCCCTTTCTTTCATGGACTTTAGATTCTTCATGTGAGGTGTGTGTGACCAGCCTTCAGATGGCAGTACTCTGCATGCCTATCTGAACGTGTGATCAACATTTTCCACCATTCTTAAAAAGAACCAAACCCACACACAAACAGAAAATGCAATGTGAATCAATTCCATTGATACCGAAAGATGGAAGAGCAACTTAAAGCAGGAGTTACATGTCCTCAGCTGCCCTTTACTTGGCTACAATGGTCCCTTCACCAATGAAATTTCACAAATACGCCAAATCACAGGAAAACTCCAGATGACTTTAAATGTAGCAGGGCTGCTACGAAAAGCAGGAAGTGCACTTGTAAGCATGCAAGAGCTGTATGCAGTGTTGCTATAGATATGTTGGGCCCAGGATAGCAGAGACACAAGCAGGGTAAGCTAACGTCTTTTATTGGGCCATCTTCTGTTGGGGAGAGAGGCATGTTGTCCCACCTCTTCTTCAGACTCTGTCTTTGTTGACAGGAAAGCACTCCTGCAGACAATGTGCTCTTTACTTTACCACTAGGTGCAGCGAAGCTTTTGTCTGGGGGGCGGGAGGGCAGGATAGGGGGTGCTTTAAGCACCTGCAAATGACAGAAGTTTTGTTGCTCAATTGTTTTTTAGGTGATGAGCTTTCCTGGGACAGACCCACTTCTTCAGATCTGTCCCAGGAAAGCTCATCACTTAATAAATTATTTTGTTAGTCTTTAAAGTGCTACAGGGCTGCTTGTTTGTTCTGTGAAGATACAGACTAACACGGTGACCTCTCTGTGACTGTTGCTCAATTGACAGTGTAGACAAAGCATCAGAGTTTCACAATGAAATGGGGGCAGGTACAGGAACAGATTGGCGAGTTTGAGTAGTTAACACATATTCCAAGGCACTAATCGAAGTGAAGTGGCCAAATAACTCCCTTCCAGTCATGGCAACAGGGGCTGAGCACAGAGGGTGGTTCTCCTCATTAAAGAAAACCTACACAGCACTTGGGTCACAGTTGCCAGTTTTTCAAGGTGCTGGGGGGAACTCAGCTCAACCCCTGGCTCCATCCCACCTCTTCCTCCAACCCTCATTCCTATTCTGCCTCTTCCTGCCCCAGCTCTCCACCCCTGTGCCTCTTCTTGCCCAGTTTGGCCCCTCCTTCAAGCCAACCATGTCCTCACTCCTCCCCCCCACCCCCACCACCCAATTTACTCAAAGGCTGTGCCAGTGATCATGGAGTGCGGGAGGTGCATGGATGGAAGGAGGGAAAGGCTCAGACCCTCAGGGCCTGCCTGGGGATCAGCAAACATCATTTTTCCCCCCTTGGGTGCTCCCGTCCCTAGCAGCTTAAATTCACAGCTTCACTAGATGCTAAAAATCAAGGACTGAAAGAAGACACCGGATTTATGGCTTATTACAGCAAGTTGTAACCACACATACTCCCAGCTGCCTTCCCCTCTTCCTTTCCTCCTCTGAGTGGAGGGCTGTTATCAGACCCCTTCACCTTGAGTGGTCGCTTGAAATATGTATTAACCACTTATGCTGTTCTCCCTTGTGTTTAGCTGTAAACACTCCAACTCACTCCAATGGAAGATGGCACAGAAGAGTCTGTGTAAGATGAAAACTTGTCTCACTTGTCAGAATTTGGTTCCAATAAAAAAATACAACCTCATCCACCTTTTTTCTGAATACTACAGAGTTACAATAACAGCTTATTCTAGTGTAGGAAGTCATCATGGTCCCATGGTCCATATTTTCTCCCAATCCCAGAACACATCAAACAAATAATGATCAGTTCAGTGCTGTATAGTAGATATGTTAGTGACTTTTGAAACTGGGCTAAAATCTACCAGGGCTGGATGTCCCATTGGAAACTGAGAGAAAATCCCCTTTTCAACAGGATGAAAGTGTTGTTTCTAACCTAGTCTCTGAACCAAAATTGAATATTGCCCACCTGGCACCTCACTCCAGTATAACATTGGGGGTTGGAGGTAAATGAGATGATACATTTGGTGAGAAGGAAGATAAAGGGAATATTTGTCTTTTTTTTTTACATTAATTGTTTGAAGCTACTAGAAGTTTGAAAGGAGTCTCAGCAGAGAGCAATGTGTAGATTAACTGTCCAGAGGTACACAACAGATGTACTTTTCATTATGATCTCTGTGGAGTTTTTTTACATGGCTTTCTCATTTATCTCAGAGTTCCACAGTTTAATATTTATTATTGCTAAATCTGGGTGAAAAATGGGGATGGGGGAAGAGTGAGAATGTAACCAGAGCAGGGTTTTGGGGTGGTGTCAGGGAAGTGAGAGTTTTTCTAAACCTATGATAAGTTTCATGTAACTGTAATCCACTACCCATTTACAGGGTGTTGTGGAGGTGCCGGCTGCAGCTCTATAGCTCCATTTGAGTTCGTGCATATAATGTAAATGCAAATATTTTGCATATATAATGCATATGCAAATATTTTGCATATATAATACATATATAATATAATGCAAAACCTTAGCATGAACCTCATATTGTTTGCAGGTAATACATTCTGCTTATGCAAATGCAGACAGCAGTCACCACAGGCCTGGGGGCAAGATGGGTGGGAGCCTCTGCTCTGGGCCCACAGAATGGATGGAGCTTTGGGCCCAAGGGGTGGGCCTATGGCAGTCAGATCTTAGCACCACCTGGAGGATGGCACTAGGCTTTCCCCTCTAGCCCACAGAGTTGTGAAAAGCAGCAGAGTGATGCTTCCACAGCATCTCAATGGGCTCTGACCACTACTGCAGTAGCAGCAGCAGTAACGAGCAGTTCCAGGCCCTGTTGAAGTGCCAGGCCTCTATGCATTTGCCTCACTTGACATCCTGTCAGTGGTCCTGCCTTATGCCATATAAGTACAATAAGTACAAAGCTGAGGACAGAAATGCTAGGTCTTTAGAAAATGTGGAGGGGGGCAGCTCTGGGACCTCCGTGAAGGGACATGGCCTTGAGAGGGCCGTTTTGTGCAGTGGGGGTTTCAGCAGCAATTTAAAAGGTCTCAGAGCATAGCAGCCATGGCAGCCAGGAGCTCCGGGCACTTTTAAATTGCTCCTTTTGCCCCTCCTCCCCCATCAGCAGACTTGAATAAATATTTGGGAAAGCTGCACAGCACATGGCTAAAAGTTTGCATAAGCACATCGGTCAGAGGAATCTGTTGTGTGCATTGTTTTAGTTTGATATGTGAGAAGTGTAAGGGGTAGTTTCAACTGTCAGGAATCAATGTGCCAGAGTAGGCCCTGAGATCCCCTTAATTATGCATTTTCTTGGTTTTTGGGGAGTGCACAAACTAGATTCGCAAGTAATCAAGCAATTCAAAACTTGCAAACTTTTGTGGGGTACGACTATTGACACACATGTTCACACAAACCTAATTCTATACAGGCAAAGTACCAGTTTGTCGATGTGTAAACATCATGTAAATAAACAGTCTCCCCAGTTTAAGTACTGGTAAAAATGTCTTGTAAGGATCACAGTTATATGCAGCAGAGAGAACGCTTGAAATGTGTTACTGTGCTTCCTTGTTTACTTATTTAGATTCAGATAAAGGAAGTGGTAAGGCTGAATAGCTGACAAGTTTTCTGAGAAGAGACCATTTTGTACTTAGAGGAAGCAGTTGCTGTCTTGGATATTCTTACACCACAACTCAGAAATAAAAAGCAAAAAAAGCAAGACAGTATAACAAAAGACTTGGACATTTGTTAAGCAACTGGATTGTTTAATTTGCTTCAGGTATCCACAAGTAGGAAATCCATGGATGTTTCTTTAACACCACTGGTATGAAAATTCTGTAACTGCTTAGGAAAGAAGAACTGCTGAAATGGATTTACAAAACATTCCCTACCGCTCAGTGGTCGTCACTTGGAGTCCAGATGACCTGGCAGACTACTTCAAGAAAGTAAGTTTTGCTGTGTTTTGTCCTAATATGGAGGAGTACCAAGGCACTGTAACATTTCTGTGCATATCATATATTAAAAACAAAAAACAAAACCAATATACTTTGATACTAGGAGCCAAATTTGCTGTATAAATAACAAGTCTTTTTTTTTTTAATATTCCTGCCCTGGTGTATGAAGTCCTTAAAGAATCCTGAAAAAACATATTCTCAATCAATAGCAAGAGAAAGTGATAGCTTATTAGTAAAAGTATATAATCTTTGGTACCACTATCTAGGTGATGTAACATTCAGTTTGGATCTGTAAAAGTTAAGGACAGCTAAATATAGTAGACCTGATCTTTAACATAGAAACATGTTATATGCAGGTCTTGTAAGGCCTCTCCAATGAGATAATTTCTGTGACTTTCATAGTTAAAGATCCTCATTAATGAGGATGCACACATGAGTTCTGATCTGCACTGAATTGCATTCCTAATTAGGGTTACAAAGGCTTGTTATGTGCTAGGCCTTGGTAGTACAGCACCACAGTACCTTGTCTTTAGTAGAGGGGAGATTCTCAGTCACTTCATAAATTCCAATCTTTTGAACAAGGATGACAGAATAGAAGAGCTATTACGCCTTGCTTAGGTTGACTCAGTATAGTGTTCCGTAGCATCTAGGCTGGGGTTTTAAAGGGGAGCTGGGTGCCCAGATTCAATGAGAGTTCTATGCTTACATCTGAGCTTTGTAACTCCACCTCAGGGCTTTTGAAGTGAGGTGATGACTTGAACCCCTCACGCTAGCCTGAAAACAAGCCCTGATTTTTTTTGAGTGGTGGGGTGGTCTGGCTGAGCTCACACAAACAGCACAGAAGACTTTCTTGTGACCCTGATTATGGGTAAGGAGGGCGGCAGGTGTGCCTAAGGAAAATTACTCCTTTATAGCATAGGTCTAGATGGAGAGAGACAAGTGATAGATGTTCTACCAAAATAAATAGAATAGATTATCCCTCCCCCAGCTCAAAGCAGCTGTTCCCGTTTGTAGAATGTCTGTGTTGATACCTTGAAATTAAAATTTGCCAATAATAAAATCAATAACGAAAATAAGAATTCTTTGGAGGGGCAGATTAAAATATAAAGAGATCTTGCTACCCACTACCTTCCACTTTCTCAGGATATCAGATGACCTTCTTCACCATCCTTCCCATCTCAGGAAAAGCCTATGTCTCATTTCCTCATCTAATCTCTCCTTCTTAGCAAATCAGGCTTCCTACACATCCCCCCCTTCACTGGCTGTAACTTTTGCTCTAGTGCAGTAGCCTAGATATTGCTAGGGCTTTCACACCTTTAGGGCATGTCGATGCCACAGAGTTATTCCGGAATAGTTTATTCGGGAGTTATTATTTCAAAATAAGATATTCCAGAATAATGCGTCCACACTGCAGGGAAGCCTCAGAGTAAGGTGTGATTATGACGTGATTGAAGTAACTACTTTGCAATGGACACTTACTCCTCTCAAAACCAGGATTACATTATTTCCAAACAAATCCTAGTTATTTTGAAATAATGGGTTGTCTAATGTGCATGGACAATCCATTATTTCCAAAACACCTGGGGTTATTTCAAAATAACCTCTCTAGCGTAGACCAGGGCTTAGATTCCTCTTCACCCTGATGAGCTCTTTTAACGTTCCCTTTGCAGAGTAGAGGATTTTGCACACTGGGATGGGGGAGGGTATTAAAAGAACAGGCAAAACTCTGCTGATTTGCCCCTTGCCATCTCACTGATGCTAGGGAAACTGCACAGGTTGTACGTCAATGCTGAGTTTGGTCCATTTTCACTGAATCTCAAATCACTTTATATATTTTCCATAATTTCCCCCAGTTTTCAATGTTTTGTACTTAATTACCACTCTCTGCATGTTTACGACAAATTCCAAACCCAAATTATATTCCAGAAATTTAAACCCAAACCATTTCAGCAAAACAGTTTCAAATGGATACAGGATCAATGGCAACGAAACCTGGGGCAGTTTATCATTTGGTATTGTAATCATGCAAAATGCATGGTTTCTACAGCTTTCACTGGGTTTCGTTTGGGGGAGTTGGGACAAGTTCAAAACCAAAATGCAAAGTGAAGTTCATGGGTAACAAAGAAGCACAGATCAAAACCGAAGCAAACGTTCACTGGAGTGCCTGAGAAGTGAAACCACCAACTTTGCAGTTCTCTAGTTCCAGCTGTTTTGCTCCTGCTTAGCTGTTGACTAGAATGAAGCCAAGATCTTGAGAGATCCTAAATTAGACAGATCTTATCCTTATTGAGAACTAAATTTAAATCCAAGGTCAGCAGATTAATAAGGAAAACACTGTTCTTGAGTGGTTCACAGGGTTTTATATCACCTCACCATTGGCTGGAAACTACTATGTAGGGTGAAATGGCTTCTTGGTATGAGTTACTGATCAATTATGTGATGTATACTGTGATCACAGACTTTGGATATGTGTGCTTATATGCCCCCTGCTACTGTAATATTGAAGAACTCCACACTCTTTAGCATATTAATCCTCAACATTCATGGAAGGTATGGAGTTATGACATTCCCTTCTACAGAGTGGGAACTGAGACAGAGAATCTGTCCCAAGAAAATCTGTGGCAGAGCATGGACACGGACAAGGGTCTCAAACTCTGCACCCTTATTGGTGCTGGCACCTCTCTTTCATTAGTCCTAAAATTTGTATCCTAGAGAGTATAACTGAATATGCTGTTTGTTATAGCTGAAAATATGTCAATCTTCTTTTGAGTCTTAATAATATATTTACTTCAAAATATCCTGCAGCAGTGAGTTCCAAAGTTTGTGATCAATATTTACAAAAGCAGTCATTAAATTGTCCATCCCAAAACTGAGATATGAGGGGGAGCATTTTCAAACACTCTAAGTTAGAATCATTTCCACCACACACCATGTAAGTGAACAGAGATTCAGGTCCCCTGACTCTGTAGCCTTCCAACACATGTAAATCTTTTGATCAATAGGTCTCTTAAAGTAAAAAGATTTCTTCAATATATCCTGTGTTCAGACGGAAGCAATAAAGGATCACCATTAACATTTCATCTCTCAGGCTTCTTTGAAAAAAAGGAAGAAAGTTCACAATTGTAAATTTCTGAATTCACATAAAGCTAAAAAATTTGATTTTTAGCCATTGACATAATTAAGAAAACCATCGAGGTTTGGTCATCCAAAGCACTTCCTTTCACATGTAGAACTGTTGTGAGCGGTCCCCTTGCAACCATTGCCACGGTAGTTAGTACTATGCCAGTGAGGAATTATTTGTAGAATTGGGTCCTTCACCTTTACAAAGTCTAAAATACATCCTGCATCCCCAAATGCTTCCAGAGTTAGGGCCCTTTCCTCTAAATACATGAGTACTAGGACTGTGCTCCTGCAAGTAAAGTTTCCCACAAGTGTTTCCAGGATCAATCCTTGAAATGATACTCAATTAAAAGCTTCAGTCACTTTCCCTGTTCTGGAGCAATATCAAAGAGATACAATGCTCCCCTGCTTGGGGCAGTACTGGTGGCTATGAAAAGCAGACAACTTCAGGAGTGTTGCTAAAATCCAGAAAAGCCCCTACCAGACATTATTTGGAGTGTGCAAACACAGAAAAACAAATGCAAAAAACAAACCAACAAACAAAAAAAGCTTTTTCAACTTGAGCTTTACCAGCTCTGGGCCTGATCCAGAGTCCACTGAAGTCAGTGGAAACCCTCCTAACGACAACTGAGCATTAGTAGGTAAAATCCAACACTGCTCTCTCATGTTATTTCAGAAATGTTCAAAGTTTAAGGAGTGCTCTGTAAACATCCTCAAAGCCATTATATTCTCCTCGCACAAATAATCAAATGTTTCTCTGCCATTGTTGCCTACAAAACACTCAGCGATAGCTACACAGCTGCAAACATAGCTGGTTCTGATCATAATCCTCTGTGACTTCATGCTCCACTCTTGTTTGTTGGGTTAACTTGGTTTCTCATGTTTTGTATTAAATTTATAAACACTTTGAGACAAGGGATGTGCTTTTGTGGTGTGCATGGACAGCAACTGACACAATAGGGCACATTCCAGGTGGGCCCCAATAATGTTCATAATAAAGAGAAAAGAGTGAGCAGATAATGTACAAAGTTACAGATGTGCTACATAATCCTAGAGGGGACATATGACCAATAATAATGCTAACTGTCTGGTGGCTGGGAGCAGGACAACCTTGTTTTGCCCACCATGGCTTTGAACATGTTGCCCCACCTGAGTCCAATATATCTACAGCTTGAAAGTGCAAGGTCAAGTTCATCTATTTTCCAAAGCTTTTGTTAGATGAGGTGATTGTAGGTACTTTGTGAGGCCTCTGGACAGAGTATGGAAGGAATGGTGCACTTTCTAAATGTGTGCAGCAACTGATGGAGCTTTTTCATAAATTTCTCAAGAAACAATTAATGGACAAATAAATAAGGGGCTAGGTGAGCTGCTGTCCACAGTAAGAGGCAATGTAGCTCTGCATCATGTGAGTGGGAGCAGTAGAGGACATGAACTGCAGTGCTGTCTGGACATGCTGGATTTGTCTCGATTAAGACCCAGACACAGCTAATGCATTCTAAGACACTAGACAAAGCTGTGAAGAATTTAACATGTGCTAAGTTGCTTAGCTGGGTAGGAAGGGACTGAAGGATGTGCTTAAAGCTAAGCTTGTACATAAGTGCTTTGCTGAACTGAAGCCTTAAACCACTCTTTTATTTAACCAAGTATGTAACAACAATCTTTTCCCCTCTGTTCACAGTTAAAGTATAAAGACTGTGAAAAAGTCATCAGAAAACACAGCATAAGTGGACAAAGGTTTTTGGTAAGCACAACAATACAATTCTATGTTCCTAATACAATTGTCAGTTGGCTTTCTCTTGGGTTTGTAGTTAAGGGTGTTCCTGATGTGTTTTGTGCAGCTACACAACTGCTAACATATTACAGCCCAGATATTGAAAAAAGGCATTTGGGAACTTACTCCCATTGTTTTCAGTAAGAGTTAAGATGTCTGCATACACTTAAGGATCTGTCCTTAAGATTTACATCCTTGTTTTACACCAATTATCTTTGTTTTTAAATATGGACATTAAACACCAGGACCTCAATGCGTGCATTTAGTTGGCACATACATTTTTCTTCGGTTTTTAAACAGAAAAGGGGGGTTCACAGCAGCACTCTTTGCTTACATTTTCCTGGTCATTTATAGAAAATGTTTGTTTTTCATGCATTAGCAATAACCTACAGCTTGTCAGTTTTCACTGCCTACCTTTGCAGAGCAGTGCAACCAACTTTCCTGTAAAACTAAGCCTCTGCCGGAGACACGTGAGCCAAGGGCTGACATTTTAAGCCCCTATCGTTAAAAGCATTATTGTTTTCTTAAACTATATGTAATCAATAGTATTTTAAATCATCACAACAGGCCACATTCTTCAGGGATGCAATTTGCTGTGGCTGCCCTGGAATTAATGGATCCAATCAGTTTACTCCTCCACTTCATCTGGCACAACAAACCGTATTTCGTATTCATACAGCTGTCGTTGTCTGGTCTTAATTATTGACCACATGTAACTTGACATTTTTGTTTTGGTAAAAACTTCATAATGATCTTTAAAATGTAGCTCGGAGATGAGCCTGATGCTTAATCTGCCCTTGTCTTTGAAGAAAAAGAGCACAAGTCTCACAATTATTGTTGGTCCTTGCACGTGAGCTTTGAAGCAGAGCCTAACTCTCTCCCTGGAATGTTTGCATATTTGCATGTGCAGATCTTTCCACTAGTCAGGATTCAGGTCCCAGTTTTTACCCAACATAAAAAGAGTTTTATCTGTGTACTGCGACTTCCCTCTGGTAAAAGAGAGTGGCTCTAGAGAGTTACACCTTTTCCTCAAACAACATAATCTATATCAGCCTCTTCAGTTTTGAAGATCTGATCCTCTGATAATGTGCGTGAGGAGATCTGCCCATTATAGAAATGGCAGACTCCTAGTAGGTCAATCCTCCACCAGGGTGGGGCTGTTGTTTCAAATGTCAGAGATAGGCTGTCCAGATCTGGTGGTAGAGTGTGGCTGTCATAAAAAACCTTGTTGCAGAGAAAGTTTACACTGTATGTAGATAGGGTGTGGAACATTACTACAAGATTGGCATTCTAGGGAAATGTACTTTATATTAGAGGCCCCAACATGTTAATCATTACATGAAGACCTAGTGACAACAACACCACAAGGAGTTTACAGTCTAAGCAGACAAGATAAACAAAGGATGGGAAAGGAAACTGAGGCACGGAGCGTGCCACCTATTTCTCTAATTAAGAGGAGGATAATAAAGAACTAACTGGGAGTAGATATGCTCACTTTTTTGGTCTCATCACTGGGACTTGAGGAAAATGGAACCAAAGTAATGATGAATTATTAAGACTGCTTGTAACTGAGAATTGAAAGAATTGTAAGGAAAATGGATGTAGACTTGTGTTGTATGCCACTATTGACATGATGGCTTTGTTTGGTGACAAATTGAGATTCCGGTGCTCCATTTTGAGTTTGCAATTGTATTTATACTATACAGTTTTCACCATATTTTAGATTTTTTTTCTTTTTTAAGCATGGATTATTGGTTCTCAGTTTCTATGTATCCCTGCCCACATTTTCAGTTATCATATAGATAGATAGATAGATAGATACTTAGCAATTTTGGTTATTATTATATTTTTAATTATAATTGTTTTCTTTTACTGGACATGACTGCAGACTGGCCACAAAGAGTAACCAGGAAAGGGCAGGTCATCATGCCTGTGCAAATAAGTCAATGGTCAAGTCTGCTCAGTGCCTTATACATTTTATCACTCAAAGATTCAATTACTCACTGTTATTAACTGAAATTCCAGAGTAGTGCAAATCAGTGTGCGGAAGTAACATGTACATAAAGCTGACAACAGCTAGAGCTAGTTGAAGAAAGGAAGTAATGTCACAATTTTTGATCTTGAACATTAAGGACCAGCTCCATAATTCATTTAGATGGGGAAAATTTCACAGAAATTTCATTACAGTTCTTTCCAACTTTTCATTTGTTTGGTTTTGTTTTTCCTTTTGAAATGTCAAGTTTTGAAAATCCATCAAATGTTTGCAATTCAAAATATGTCAAACCATTTTGGATAAAAATGAAACAGAACTCAACTGGATACTGTGGTCTGCTGGATAGAATGAAATCTGATCTACTGTACATTATAGGCCTTGTACTGCTAACGAGTAATATTCATCGTTAGCTCAGTTATTAGGACTAGTATTGGAGAGGAAACATCTTTCTCACACTGTGAAAATATTCAAGATTTCAGAGTGTTTCCATTGAATCTAAATTTCTTGAGCCATACTGGATTCTGTAGGACCTTTCCCACAAAGAAGGATAAGTCAGTAAATTAAGGAACACGAATCTGCATCTGTTGAGTAACATGATATCATCTTTGCATTGCTGGGACCTTTGTATATCCATGGGAGTGAACGTGAAACCTATAGACATTCAATGATAGTAGTGTCTGTTCCTCCACATCTAATTTGGCAGCTTTTGGTGACTGGCAAGGTATGGAAAGACAGCTCTTTAAAAAGAATCTGGCAGGTAAGGCACTCAACTGAGATTTTTCAGACACATTCAAGCTTCTGCTCTGAATCAGAACTAGCCATTCCTCTGGTCGTGAGAAGACTTGTGATGAATGACTAAACCTTTTCCTTGAAAAACTCCCAGTCAGCTATATTAGACACCCATGTTTAAGAAAAGAGGATCAAAGTTCTAGCTCTGAAGTCCTGAGTAATCATGATATGCTTCACAGTAACACCTGTGAAGTTCCTACAGGGTCATGAATCTTTGACTTCTGCATTCTCTCCTGAGTGCTTTGGATAAATAGTCAGTTTAGAGTACGGCATCAGCCCATGCATTTCTGTAGAAATGACCCAGCAGATTCACTGGTTGAGCTCTACGAGGCAGGCAAGAAGCTGCTGCTTTCTCAGTTTCCCCAACCCATATAACTTTTTACCTACTTTTAACTTTTTACCTGCTATATTAGAAAACATTCTGTTTAGTACAAATGGAAAGCAAAAGCATTAACAAGTGAAAGAAATGACAAGAAAAGGTCCAGACAACAGGGCAGTGTGTAAAAAATCAATTGCTCCTCTTTAGTAACTGTCTTTCTACATCTTACAAAAGTCATTAGAAACTGCCAAATTACATTTGGATACCACAGATACTGTTACAAATTAATGTTTATGGGTTTCATGTTCACTTGTAAAACCATACAAGCAACCTGACAATGGAAAAAGTGGCACCATCCCACTCAACAAATCCACTCCCTCATCAGAGTAATAATTTTTACTCTGCTGACTGCCTTCATAGAAAAATCCCACAAAATATATTAAGGATTAGGTCAATATGATTCTCTAGAAATTAAAACTCTATGGAATTTGATAGAGAGACGTGTCTTTCCTACAGAATTTTTAAGCTAAGCTGTTGAATTTAATAGATAGTCACACTTTTGTAATAGACTTCTAAAGGTTCGTTTAAATGTACTATTAAAATGTATGATTCTATAGGATTTTTTCCTGTGAGAAATACATGTTTTACCACATCCCACTAACATTAGTTCTGCAGGGGTAGTGCCAGCTCTGGGGACAGCAACTAGATTTTGTTCAATGCTGAACAAATTCTGCAGGCATATGGAACCTAGTCCCAGTCTGATCCCAGCTTCCTGGTATAATCCAAAGAAGTCCAATGGACTTCATCTGAATGTTCAACTCCCCCAGCATTGGGACTACTCTGGATTATGGCCTGTCTAAACACATGATTTGCACTGGGTTAATTGAAATCCATTTCATACCCAAACAGCCCCAATGTGACTCTTCAAGGCCTGATCTCAAATCAACCTAGCTGCAGCATACGGAGCTGGGAAAACATTTTGCACTGTCAGACGCAGTTAGGTTGACCTGTCTCTGGGTATAGACATGGCTAGGTCAGTAGGAGAACTCTGCTGTTGCGGTAGCTCCTGCCTCTTGGGAGAGGTGGATTAACTCTTCCATATAGTTGTTCACTAAATTTAGACACCACTTATTGCTCGTGATACCTGAGCCAGAAAGATGACAGGGCCGACTTATAGATATGCAGAGGAGTGTGGAAATGGGGCAGTTAGAAAAATCAGATATGTTTTTACTTTCAAAATGGGTAAGATGTGGTCTGATGCTGACATCCATATATGGAATCCCCAAAGACCATTTTACAATCATTTACCACATCCTTTGAAAAGCACATGTAACATGCTGATCTTTCACTTCCCTCCCATGGAGCCAAATTATGCCACTGAGATACTGGACACTGTGGGAGGTAATGTGGACTTGCACCTGATGGAAGGGATGTGCACTTTGGGAAGAAGGAACTGCTTCTCCTGGTACTGTAAGATAGATCCTTGCAGGGAGAAGAGGTCATCACTCCACTTCTTCTCTACCTCTTTCCTTCAGTACCATTTAGAGCACTAGAAGATCATGGAGGGAGCTGTTTCTATAACAGTCATTGGCCTTTGCATAGGATGTGCAAAGGAACAAAGACCAGGCTGCTTGTGTTCCCCCAATCCACCATATTTCATCTAGTCCAGGAACAAGCTAGCCCTTTATTTGTAAGGCTTTGTCTACCCTGGCAACTGATGCGACAAAGCTTTTGCCATTCACAGGGGCTTAACCCTATGCCCTGAAAAATACAAAGTGGCAGCAGCGAGTGCTAATGTAAACACTGCTTTGTCAATGAGGGTGAGAACCAAATTCAGCTCCTCTGGGGTGGAAGTTTTTTTGCTGGCAAAACTCTAACAAACAGTGTTTACAATACCTGACTTTTAGCGACACACCTCTGTCAATGCAGCCATGTTGCTAACAGCTGGAGAGTGTAGCCGTGCCCTTAGTTTATGAAAATAAGTAAATAAATAAATAAATAAAACCCTGTTGCCTATTTCCATAAAAAGAAAGAGAATTGAAAAATCAGTTAGTTTCATGCAAACCATTATGAGCTTTTATCTTAAACACCTGCATATGTTAAAGTTTCATTGTGTAATCTACACTACACTGTCTCTTGTCATCAGGCCTGCTGAATAAGCGGTGGAAAGGGGGCAGTTGCCCAGAGACCCAGCCTTTCAAGGGGGCTTGGAGCTCCAGCCACTGATGCTACCAAAGTAGCAGCAGCAGTGGCTGGAGCTTGTGGCCCCTTTGAATCGCCGTGGCTGTGCTGCTTGAGCTGTGTGCAGCTGGGAAACAGTGGTGGGGAGGTATCACCATGGTCCCAGCAGCACCGAGGGCTGAATTCCCTAGGGCCCACCCCTTCTGCCTTGGCCCTGCCCCTTCTGGGGTGCAGAGTCAGGACTCTTCCCACCTTGCCCTGGGGCCTGGTGTGGCTCTCAGCGGTGCTGTTTGTCATTATTACATCATCTCCAGTGGTGGCCTTAGGACTGTGCTATGCTTTTTCTCACGGCAAGTAACAAATATAGCTGTGTAAAACTACTGAAAAGCTAAAGTGCAAAGCTTGCCTGACTTCTGTTCTCAGCATTAGACTCCTGACCTGGTCAAGACCACCTGGTCCCCATTTCACAATTTCATACTGACATTGTGTTGAGTTTGTATTATCATGTGATTTTGCTGTGGAGGCGTGAGGAACTGGGTGATTTTAAAGGAGTGCAGTTTAGAGTCCTTGAGCTGGTTCTGCCCCAGGCGCATCGCAGAACAAAAAGGAGTGAATGAAATGTGAATCAAAGAACTCTTGAGAACCAAACCCACAGAGCCTTGCCCACCTCTGCTTTCCACAAGCAGGAGGAGCTCTTTTCATTTAAATACAAACACTGTTTTTGAAATGACAACTGTTTTCTTTCTTTTTTAATTGTTGGGTAAGCCCCCACCCCCAATGCATTCTGTAGGGCTCTCTGGGAGAAGCAGAATTTGTGTGTTGTCTGCAATGTGGTGGGTGGGGGGAGCTTGGCTGTGGGCCCCAGAAGGGGAGGGGCTTTGGACAGAAGGGGCGAGCTCCAGGCTAGCTTCCCCTTGCCAGCCCTCACTGCTCCCCAGACTGCACTGAGTGGCACTCTGGTGGCAATTTAAAGGGTCCAGAGCTCTGGCCACTACTGCTGCTATAGTGGCCTAGAACCCCCGGCCCTTTTCAATCACTGGGCCCCATGGCAACTTCTGCTTCAGCCTTGTAAATCTCCACCCACAGTAACACTAAGGCTCAACCCAGCAGTAGAGCACCCACAGAAAGGGCCAGTTTAGGACACAATATGGCAAGGACCTAAGCAAACACCTAAGTTTGAGCATAGAGTTCACATTAATGCTTAACATTAGACACATGCATAATATTTTGATGAATTGGCTCCTACATGCTGACCAGGTACATACCTGTTCTTCATCAGTTTTCTATTTATATTATAGCTTTTTGACACATGAAAGAATATTAAAGTTTATGTCCCACGTGGTTACCTGGACAATTTTGTAACATGTACTATGTGTGTTTCTATTTCAGAACATGTCTGAAAATGACATTCAGAAATTTCCCAAACTGAGCATGCCGTAAGTAAACCCAAATCAAATCACATATGGATGATACCTTAAATGGGTTTGGTTTGTAAGACAAACAGCGCCATGTCATTGGCAGGAGGGAATGAATCTGGGACCTTAAGTGTTAAGGCCCTGTGTTCAATGCATGAACTCAAGGACTGCTGGCTCTCAACAAAGGCTGTTTGCATTGTCTCAGGAAAGGACAGATTCCTAGGGGTAAAAAAAAAGTGAGGGAAAATATGGCGTTTATCACTATTGCATGGAAAATAAACAAACAGAGACAAAAAACTCTGCTGTAGAAACATTCATAACTCTTGATCATCAGTCTCACCTTAGTTTGCATTCAAGTTAATGATAGAACTCCAGTTGACTTCAATGGAAACAATTTGTCCTGTGCTTTTGAAAGTCCTACCTGCTGAGTATGATTTCCTTGCTCAGTTGGATATAGGACTTTCTTTCCGAAGGAAAACAATTGAACCCTAATGTAATGTAGCTCCTTTCTGAGTGTTTTTCATTATGCCCCATCATGTTTAGATGTCTATTAAATCAGATTGGAGTATGTGAATTAAGACTGAACTACTCTTCCTGTGTAGCAGGGGATGAATGATTGGAAGACATTTGAGCCAATGTATATATTTTCCATCCATCATAACAAGTTATCGATTAAAATTGTATGTGCTTTAAATTAACTCTGAGTAGCAGTGAGCTGTGCAAAACCTCAACATGGAAGTGCCTGTTCTGCGTGATACTCCTTATTTTGGTCTTGTGAAATAGTTTGCAGTTATTTGATGATCACTCCCTTTCTTGTACACTGCTGATCCTCTAGGCTTGCCTTCTTCTTGGTTTTTAAATATATATTTGTCTATATTTTAGGGCTTTGGGATTATCTCTTCCAATTCCACTATTATAATGTTGGCCACTAAGGCTATGTCTACATGACAACCTAATTTCAAAACAAGATATTTCAAAACAGCTGTTTCAAAATAACACAACCCCATGTAGCATGCATTTCTAAATAGCACCCAGCTATTTTGAAATAGATTTCCGGACACATAGTGCTATTTCAAAATAGTGACATTAGCACCCATTATGGTTTATCTTGAAATAGCACTATTCTGTCTATGTCTACACTAGCCCCAGCACTTCAAAAGGGGCTTGATAATGACCCTAATCGGAAGATGCTAATGAGGCACTTCCATGAATATGCAGCATTTCATTAGCATAATGGCAGCCGCAGCACTTCAAAACCAAATAGAAAGAAATGGATTTCAAAGCGTGCAGGGTCCTTTCGAAAAGGATCTTGTGTAGACAAGCCACGTATGCTCAAAAGTGGCAGTTTCGAAGTGCCGCAGCCACCATTATGCTAATGAGTTACTGCATATTCAGGGAAGCACCTCATTAGCATCTTTTGATTAGGTTCATTATCATGTCCCTTTCAAAGTTCTGGGGCTAGTGTAGACATAGCCAGAATAGCACTGATTCCTATAACCAAATCAGAATAAGGGGATTTTGAAGTATGTGAGGTCCTTTCAAAAAGGACCCCATGTAGATGAGCTGCATGCGATCGAAAGTGGCAGTTTCAAAGTGCCGCGGCTGCCATGATGCTAATGAGGAGCTGCATAGTCATGACAGCACCTCATTAACGCCTTTCAATTAGGTTCATTATCATGCTCTGTTTGAAGTTCTGGGGCTAGCGTAGACATAGCCTCTGTACCTTAATAGCACCTATTTCAAAATCGGTATTTTGAAATAGGTGTAATTCTTCATAAAATGAGGTTTACCGGAATCGGAATAACATACCCACTATTTTGATTTTATTTCAAAAATAGCATATGCATCATTTAGATGCTGCCAAAGTTATTTAGAACAGCCTACGAGTGACATGAAAAAAATGACAGAGATATAGAGCAGATATATTAGCGTAGGAAGTGAGTAATGCACATAGTCATCCTAAATATAGGAGCTATTGCCAGCCCCTGCCCCCCATGCTTAGTGCTTTGGAAAAGATAAATTATGCCCATTGTATTCTCTTTGTCCACTTTACCTGTAATATTATGTAGAATAGGAGCAAACTGTCTAGAATGGCTGCTTGCACCTCTCTTTAAGGGTCTGAATCTAGCAACAGTGGAAAAAGGCCTGTGAGCACCAATGCTCAGCTCAGAAAAGTGAGTAAAGCAGATGATAGAAATGTTTGAAAATATAAAAATACAACAAAACTGTAGAATGCGTAAGATTCTTACAGAAGTCCTGGAAGTCCTGGAAGTCAGGAGAGATTCCAGAAGACTGGAAAAGGGCAAACATCTGGAAGAAAATAAGGTGATAGGTAACAGCCAGCATGGACTTGTAAAGAACAAATCATGCCAGACCAATCTGATAGCTTTTTTGACAGGATAACAAGTCTTGCGGATAAGGGAGAAGTGACTAGACTATAGTAAGGCATTTGGCATAGTCTTGCATGATCTTCTTATCAATAAACTAAGCAAATACAACTTAGATTGGGCCACTGTAAGGTAGGTGCATAACTGGCTGGATAGCTGTTCTCAAAGAGTAGTTATTCATAGTCTGAAGTCATGCTGGAAGGGCATAACACATGGTTTTCTGAATGGATTGTTGTGGGACGGGTTCTATTCAATATGTTCATCAACTATTTAGAAATTGGCATAGAAAGTATGCTTATTAAGTTTGCAAATGATACCAAAGTGGAAGGGGTTGCAACTGCTTTGAAGGCGAGGGTCATAATTCAAAATGATCTGGACAAACTGGAGAAATGGTCTGAGATAAACATGATGAAGTTTAATAGGGACATACGCAAAGTATTCCACTTAGGAAGGAACAATCAGCCTCATACATATAGAATGGGAAAAAACTGTCTAGGAAGGAGTCCTGCAGAGAGTGATTTAGAGGTCGTAGTGGACCACAAGCTAGATATGGCTCAACAGTGTGATGTTGCAAAAAAAGCAAACAAGATTCTGTGATGCATTAACAAGAGTGTTGTGAGCAAAACATGAAAGGTCATTCATCCACTCTACTCTGCGCTTATTAGGCCTCAATTGGAGTAGTGTGTCCATTTCTGGGCACCACATTTCAGAAAGATGTGGAGAAATTGAAGAAGGTCAAGAGAAGAGCAACAAGAATGATGAAAGGTCTTGAGAACATGAGCTATAAGGGAAGACTGGAGGAACTGGGCTTCTTTAGTTCAGAAAAGAGAAGACTTAGAGGGGACATGTTGGTGGTTTTCAAGTATCTTAAAGAGGGTTACAAGGAGGAGGGAGAAAAATTGCTCTCCTTGGTCTCTGAAAATAGGACAAAGAGTAATGGGCTTAAAGTGCAGGAAGGGAGGTTTAGATTAGACATTAGGGAAAACTTCCTGACTGTCAGGGTGATTAAATACTGGCATAAATTACTTAGGGAGGTTGTGGAATCTCCATCACTGGAAATTTTTAAGAGCAGGTTAGATAGATACCTATCGGGGGGTGGTCTGGATGGCGCTTGGTCCTTCTGAGAGAGCAGGGAGCTGGACTCGATAACCTCGATAACACTTTCAGTTCTAGTGTTTTATGATTCTAAGGTGTGAAAGCGACAGAATAAAAACAAGTTTTTTTAAAAAAATCAGATTGTAACTTACATGCTATAATCCAAATGTCCTGAGCCCTACTACATTCTGTGGGGCTTTTCTGTGGGACAGTAAATTAAGAAAAGTGAATCTGGATATGTTGAATAACCTGGTATCATTTTTGCATTGCTCAGATCTTTGGATGGCTATGTGAGTGAACGTGAAAGCTATGGACCTTCATTGTTTGTAATGTCTGTTCCTCCACACCTAATCTGGGACACAGAAAGTGAGGTCCCAGTGAAAGAAAATCTTGGGGTGAAAGGAGGCTAGGAAAGCTAGCAATTTCTCAAAGAAATGCTATACAAAATACAGCAGTACAGCATCCTGATGCAAAAGGAAAACAAGAATAACAGTAAAAGTCTAGTAGGGATGCTTCAAGAGATCTTTAATGATCCAAAAATTAAAAAAAAAATGAATTCTACAAAAGGTGGAAATATGAGCAAATAAGGATGAGTACAAAAGAATAACACAAAGCACGTAGACACAACTGAGGCTAAGCCACAAAATAAATTATACCTGGCAAGAGACATAAGTGCAATGCACAGAGATTTGTTCAATACATCAGAAGCAAGAGAACAATAAAGGAAACTGTGAGTCTAGTTAGTGGAGGAAAAAGAGCTAATAATAGACCATACCAAGAAAGCCAGGTGCTTAATGCCTATTTTGCTTCAGTCTTCACTAAAATTTTAATTGTAACCATAAGCATAACACAATTAATATTAATAAATAGACAGAAAGCAAATTAAAGGATATTTAGATCAGTCAGATGTTTCAAATTGGTGGACTGATGAAAAGCACCTTAGGACACTTAAGGAGCTAACTAAAGCAGTTTTGGAATCTGGAGAAACCCAAGAGAACAGATATCCAGATAACTGGAGATTGGCCAACATTTCACCTTTCTTTTGAAAAGGCAACAAGGGGACCCAAGGAATTATGAACCAGTCAACATAACTTTGATACCTGGAAAGATACTGTGACAAATTATGAAATAATCAATTTGTAACCATTTCAAGAAATATGAGGTGTGAAGTAACACCTCATACATATTTCTGAAGAACAAATCAAGTCAAACCAGCCTAAATCTCATTCTTTGATGGGATTACTGGCCTGGTGGATAGTGGGAAGCAGCTGATTTTATGCATCTTCATTTTAGTAAGGTTTTTGACGCAGCTCCACATAACACCGTCAAACTGGGAAACGTGGTTTAGATGAAACTACTGTAAAATGGGTGCACAACTAGCCAAAAAAAATATTATTCATCATCAGACTAGGAGGTCCTGTCTGTCAAGTATACATAGGGATCAGTCTTGTGCCCAGTACTCTTCAGTATTGTCATTGAGAATTGGGTAATGGAGAGAAGGGTATACTTACAAATTTTGTGGATGACTCCAGGCTGGCAAAGATTGCAACAATACTGGAGAGCAGGAGTCAAAATCAAAGGGTAGACTGGAGAATTTGTAACAATCAACTAGATGAAATATAGTGAAGACAAGCACAAAGTATTACATTTAGAAAGGAAAAAAGATGCAAAAATAAAAAATAACACTTGCTACGCAGAAGGATCAGGAGGAAGATAGTGGATTGAAATGGAGTATGTGCCAATAATGTGATACAGTTGCAATAAAAAAGTAAGTAACATTTGGGATGCATTAACAGGATCATTGAATGTAAAACATGGAGGTACAAGTCACAATCTGGCTATCACTGGTGAGTCTTCATTTGGATACTGTATTCAGTTTTGGAAAGATTTGGACAAATTGGGGACAGTCTAGCAAAGAGCAATAAAAATGATGAAAAAATTGGAAAACCTCATCTCTGATGAATGTCTAAATAACTGGGTATGTTTAGCCTTGAGAAGAAGATGGAGGTTACCTGAGAATAATCTTCAAATCTATGAAGGGCTAATATTAAGAGGACGATGATCAATTGTTCTTGAAATCCCTGAAAGTAGGACAAGAAACAATTGGCTCAATCTTCAGCAAAAAATAATTTAAGTTAAATATTAGGGAAAGCTTTCTAAGGGTAGGATAGATAAATACCAGAATAGGAAAGCTATGGAATCCCTGTCACTGGAGGTTTTTAAGAACAAGCTAGACCAGGGATCACCAACCCTTCTGAGGCGGAGTGTCGAAATTTGACCTTTTGACCTCTATGTGTGGTCCCAGTGCCAGTGATACTTTTTAAAGTCACTAATAGTCCTACTTATAATGGCTCCATTAATGAATAAATTAAGACTTAGCTTTTTTCTATCTGTCTCACCTTGGCTGTTTAGGTGGTGGTTGGTAGCATTAGTTGGTCTTTTGTTAATCCACAGGTGGCAAGGCTTTGAGCAAGCTCCTGTCTGCATGGGGGACGAGAGGCAGGGCTGAGGTCCCACTTCGCATGCTGATGAAAATTGACTTGTGCCACTCTGGGAACACATGCTGGGGGTTGCTGATCCTTGAGCTAGACGAACACTGTTAGGGATAGTCTAGACATATTTGGTCCTGTCTCCGAATGGGAGGCTGGCCTGGAGGACCTCTCCAAGTTCCTTCTGCACCTACATTTCTGTAATTCAGCCACGATGCTTTCCATTGCTGTATTTCATTGGTTTGTTGTCTGTTTGGATTACAAGTCTTTTATGTCCTTGCCTGCTTACCTGTGTGTAAAAATGCCTAGAAGCCTATGGAAAGAATAAAATAAAATAATTCCACAGTTCCTCTTCTCCACCTTCCACCCTCACCCTCCACCCTTCTACACATACACATTAAATTGCCTTCTTGCCAACACACAATAAACTCTAGTCATTTTTATGCCAAATCATCTCTTGCAGATTATAAGCAACTCTGATTGCCAGTCCCATAGACTGGACTTTGTGGTGTCTCAAATGGTGCAAAAACTTTTCTGGCTTTTAAAATAAAAGAAATCAAAAGCAATTACTTCTGGTCCATGCGTTTCTGTCATGGTTACTTGTAAGTCCACCATTATTGGATATGCAATTATTTCATAATCTTGATTCTTCATCTTTGTATTCTTACAACATAGCTGTGATGTAGGGCAGTGGTCCTGTCCCATTTTACAGACAGGGAAATGAGGCACAGAAAGTCAAAGGCACTTGCCCGAGATCACACAGGAAGTATGGAACAGAGCAGGGAAATCAACATGGGTCTCCTTTAGTTCCAGGCCGGTTTCATAAACAGCAGAGCAACCTTGCCCCACTCTGGCTGCCTATTTACAAGCAAATACAGCCAAGGCGAGACACATAGAAATTCATTCCAGTCTAAGGATGTTTTGACGCTATGAAATGTGGCGGTCATTCCCCTGCTCTTGAGGAAGATATGAGTTAGCATTTCCAATTTCTGGCTTCTGTCAGCCCCTTAGCAAGACCACAATGAAACACAATTATCAGACGAGAAATTCTGCCCCAAATACAGAACATGCACAGGTGACCTAAGAAATCTGGCATGTATTCAGAGCCTGATACTGGACATTTTGACAGCATGTTTAATGTGCTGCAGTTTGTAATGCAGCTGTTTTACCTTGAGAAACCAATTTAACAGATTGTAGGGCAGAATGGGCCAAAGTCTTCTCTCAGTTATTCAGAGTCACTTCTGATCCTACTCATAGATCCCCCTGTTGTACCTGACCTACACTTTCTCAATAGTTCTCTACAAAGGAAGTAGTGCATGATGTATCTACATGACCATAGGTTTGTGATGAGCTATATAGGAATCTTCATAGAATCAGAGAAACTTAGGGCTAGATGGAATCTCAAGAGGTCATCTAATCCACCCCTCTGCATCATGATAAGACTAGGTTCACCTAGGCAGGTACTTTTACATCTTGCTCTTAAACACCTCCAGTTACAGGGACACTGCAACTTCCCATAGCAAAATATTCCAGTACTCACCTATCCTTAAAATAAAAAAGGCTTTCATAACATTTAACCTAAATCTTTGTTGATGCAGATTGAGGGTGGGACAGGGAGTAATCAGCTCAAACGTGGTAAAAAATAGATCCTCCTCATCCTTTTTACACAAATTTGAAGATTCTCCTCATGTCCCACATCAGCCTTCTTTTCTCAAGACAAAACATGCCCAATTTGTTCACCCTTCCCATTTTCTAAACCCTTTATTATTGTTATTACTTTCCTCTGGACTCTCAAATCTGTTTGCATCTTTCCTAAAGTGTGGTACCAAAACTGGACACCGTCTTCAGCTGAGGTTTCACCAACACTGAGTACAATGGGAGACTTAGTTCTCATTTCCTACAACAAATACTCCTGGCACTACATCACTACATTATAGTAGCTTTATTTGCAACTGCTTCACACCTGAGTAACATGAAATTAGAGATCCACTATAACCCTCACGTCCTTTTCTGAGGGATAGCTGCTTATTTCTGCAGTACTGCACTTATTTCACATTTGGCATTTGTGCCTTTGATTTTGCCCTTTTAAAGTACAATACTTTTTTTCACTTATTTTTATTTAGTTTCATCTTGTTGATTTCAGACCAATTCATCACAATAATTTTGAATTCTCATCCAGAATAGTTGAGGCCAACAATTTACTACTGGACATTGGTGTTTAGTACAGGAAGCAAAGATATTTACCATTTTAAAGACAAGAATGAAGATTGGAGGAGGGGTAGTTCTTATTTTTAAACTTTGAGTTCCTTTTTCTGTAAGCAGATATGCAGGTTCATGTACTAATATATATATATATATATATATATGATCTACCCCATCACTAAATGAAGCATGCATTTCATCAAGTCTTCCTGCCTTGTAAATGTTACAGGTACTAGGCCAGATCCTTAGCTGGTGAAAATTGGAGTAGTTCCATTAACGTCAAAGAACTACACCAATTTACACCTGCTGCGAAAATGGTAAAACATTTGTAACTGTCCTACATTTGTCACCCACAGGCCACAGTTGTAGAAACCCAACAGGCTGAGCATGTGGTGTTTCTAAATATGTTCATTTATGCTCAAAGTTTGAAAAGTAACAGGTAATTACTTTGAGATATTTCTGTAACTTTTGCAGTGGTTAATCAGGTTACCACTCTCCTTACTGAGTATTACAGGCAATACTCTGAAAATGGTTACAAAGCAATCTCTTATCAGGGGAAAAAAAAATCTACCTTCTGTGTCATTCAGGCATTTGCTCATATGTCTTCTGGTAACCCACCTTCAAACATAAGATAAACCTTGTTAGAATAATTTTATGAAACCAACTATGTAGCGTGTATACATAGATAGATATGGTATGTATATAGGGAGGAAGGAGTCAGGACAGGAGCATCAGGGGCACAGGAGACAGGGCAGGGGTTTGGGAGCTGTGGGATGGATCGAGAGTTGTATTGCCTGCTCGCCAGCAGATCTTCAGGGATGTCTCAGTGCAGTGGCTGCTCTCTAGGGGCAGGCCTGGGTGGCACGTGCTGCAATTCAGTGCCGCCAGCTGCTCCCTGGAGCTGAATGAACTGGCAGAGGCTTCCAGCCAGGCAAGCCAGGGGAGCTGGGGAGCTGCCCAGCCAGCAACTGTTATGCGGTTCTCCAGGACAGTAGGAATCACTCCACTGGGCAGGCCAAAGTGGCGGGGACCTCTCCCTGGGACAGTGGAGGTGCACTGTCTAGCAGGCAGCTGCTATGCTGCTCTCCAGCTTGTTTGCTGCTCTCTGTGGTCATTCTGGAATATAACTCTCCCTGCTATCAGAGCCCTCCCTTTCCATTTGATGAGAAACTGTCACATTCCAGGCACATCCCATTGTCCTGACACAACCAGTCTGAGTGATGAGTACCAACTAGTCACTGTGTGACTAGTTCTGTCTGGAACATTATGGAGAAGAAGGTGCAGGCAGGCTTTATGCCCATGCCCCCTGCAGTGGACTGCTAGCACTTACTTGTTGAGTACTAAGTGGTCTGCCTTGTACACCTCTCCCAAGGGGTTTTCCCCAGTTCACCATGCATCCCTCTTGTGTGCCTGCCACGTTCTGACAGCAATGGCCAGGCAAAGTTTCTTTCGCTGGTAGGTGTAAGAATCACCAAGCAGCATCCTTGGTGAGTGATCCCACATTGTGTAGAGCAAGTGAGCTGGAGCACTTGAGCAGTTTAGCTTTCCTTCCACCCTTAGTTCATGGAAGAAGCAAAGATAATTTTGGCTGATTGTGTGTATTGTGTGTGAGGCTGTGTAAGAAATTCTGTTCTTCTTCCAAAAAGCTTTTCTTTTCTGGGCATAATAAAACAGTAAAGCAAAACCCAAGAGCATTGTTTCTCTGAAAGCCCTTCAGGCTTTTTAAATGGTAATTAATATGTATTATTTCCGGCTTTATCTTGGTTCTTTCAAGCACCTTAAACTCCTGATTTCGATACCATTGTAGTTTGAGGATGCAGTGATAGAGGTGAACTGTTGTAGGAAAAATCCTTTTGCTTGTTCCTGGTCTCTGATCAGGGAAAAATTAAAGGTGCTCCAGGTATTTATGTATGCAAGGGATACACAACAGGTCTTTGCAAAGCAATTTCCAATATCCAAGGTTAACTGTAAAACATTGTCATACCTACGGCTGCTGGACTGCCAGTATCTTTCCCCCTTTTTTGTAAAATGATATGCGGCACCACAAGTATAAGAAGGCACTAGATAAATCAAATTACACACTATGAAGGCAGTACTGAATGATCCATTGGAAGAATTGCTGGGCTGATAAGGCACCGCAACTACTTCAAACTTTATGTCTTTTTCATATTTTATACCAATTTATGCTCCCTTTCAAAGTAGTTCCATGTCTAACGTTGTAATATTCAATGTAAAATCATTAGGACATTGCAGAATCATGACCCTTCCGCGTTTGTTACAGTAAAACAAGACTTAGAGAGAAGTTTTAGAAATCCTAGTTTTTTCAAAAGCCCTTTTTCTCCTGGTCTTAGTTCTTTGGTCAGTCTGAGATCCTCCTCGAGTCAACATTAATTTGGGCTGCTAGTGTAAGGTTCCTCATGCCATCAGAGGATGGGGTCTAGCTGTGTTCACATCAACCACATCTCTTTCTGTCAACTTGCCCTTCTCTTGCCGGACAGTGGGAGAAGGCTAAGATGCCTTTGTTGGTTCTCTAGCAGAGCCGAATCTCTCTTCAAAAGGTGAAAAATTTCTGCTGAGAATTTTTGACTGAAGCCGTGATTCAGCAAAGTGCTTAAATGAATGCTTAACTTTACTGAGGTCATATGGAGGACTCCTTTTAAATTTGTAATTATACTCGCACACAAATTAAATTATCATACAATCTATGCAAAGATAACATTACAATTGAGACTGCATGTCAGTAACGTACAGTTAAAAATCACAGGGAAGTTGTAATCATTCCTAAATAAGACAAACAGTAAATTGAGAGTTCAGATTACACATAAAAGAAAACCAGTGTAGTTTAAGATAAAAAATGGACAGCTCAGGCATCCAAATAACCTTAACTCTGCCCTAAAGTGATGTCATACAATAACTATGTGATTATGATTAAGGCTTTTCATTACACATTTCTGTCAGGGATGGTCTAGAGGCTCTAGATGGTGCTTGGTCCTACCGGGAGGGCAGGGGACTGGACTCGATGCCCTCTCAAGGTCCCTTCCAGTTCTAGTGTTCTACAAGTCTGTGATTCTATACTGTACAAGATTTTGGATGCCTTTTCTATGTAACCTTAACTCTCCATTTCCATTTTACAGTGCTTAGTTTGAGGACATTATTGTATAAACATCCAATTATAATTATGTTAATATATAACTATATTCTGGTAACATAAATGAAATATAATTTGCTAAGAATTTCCTTGGTGATTTTATCATTTAAAAATATCATCTGAAACATAAACAAAAAACCCAAGGAAATGTTGCATGTGAGATTTAAATGATTTGAATTTATGGAGTATTAACTTGAAATCACTTTTCAAAATGTTAATTTCTAAGGGCAGATTCTCTGGTAGCTCAGACCAGTGGAAGACTATTGTACACTGGTGAATCTAGTCCTCAATTTATAATTCAAAAATTGCTTTATTATAAAAAGCTATGTTGTAAAGGCTTCAGTTAAGTTAAATGAGATGAAGGAGGAGCCTAGTCCCTGGTTTACAGCATCTCAGCACATTAGGAATTTCCATTATTTTCCTGCCTCGGTTTCCCTTGCCTCAATGTGCAGTGAAAGTGAGAGAGCAATGCCACTAGGAGATTCCCTGAACAAGAATACAGCCACAGAACCTTTAAGGGAAAGAAACAAGCCATGTGCTTGTGAGAACTCTTGCTACATATCCTGTCTGCTCTTGCCTCTGACTCATTACAAGGAACAGAACTGTTGCATGCAGATCAGTGATGAAGGAAGAGAAATAGCCCAAACAGTTATGAGTGATGACACAATAGTCCCACTGAAGTGTTTTCCAGGATGTTGACCCTTTCTGTCTGTAGCTTGTGAAATCCTAACAATTAACAAAAACAAATCTTCAATAACTTAACTCAGTCGTAATGTAATTTCTAAAGATACAGCCTATGCATAAATACCTCAATGAATTTTAATTATGTGAAAATTTGATATGTTTTCTTAAGGTAATTCTAGGTAGGTGTTGTAAGTTGGAGGAAGGCATGCTGCTGACTGACTCCTGCAGCGCAAATTCCAAGAAACATAAGGACAAGGTGATCACGTCACAAAGCTTCAGTCCCAAAAGCAGCACTATCGCTTGCTTTATTTTTGCTATTCAGTATCTGTTTGCTCTTATAAATGATAATCAAGGCTCTTGCTTCTACAGCAAGTGTGAGTAAATGCTGTATAATATGTTGGGACAAACTTTCAGGAAGCATCTCTTGATTAATAGAATGTGGTCAGAATAAGAAGTGGGGATCTGAACAACCCTAAATATTGCCATATGGTCAAAATATGAACTGAGAAGCAAGCTTTGTGCTTGGCCTTCTTCAGTATAATGGGATAAACCATCACCACAGAGCTGAACTCTCTGAAAGTTTGAGGAAGTTCAAATACAGCCACATTTTTGGAGGTGGGGAGGGGGGCAGCTGGTCACTCTGCCTCCACATTAGGCTGACTCAAATCACAGGTTTAAAGTCTGCAGCTTTGGCTCTTTCCACTGAATGCATACAAAATCCAATTGCACTGACAGAGTTCCTGAGAAGATCATCACAGATGTGACTTTATATTTATATCAATATACTTTATGTGTTGAACTTGACTACAGGTTGAACCTTTCTAATCCAGCTTCCTTGGAGCTTGACTGGTGCTGGAAGAGAGAATTTGCCAGACCACAGGAGGTCAATATTGTCCATCAGTATTACTAACATTGCCGCTGCTTACTGAGCTCTTAGAATAGAAGTAGGAGTAAATTACAGCTAAATAATAGCACTGAACACTGAGAGCCAGGACTAGAGGATGGAAACAAACTTTATAGGACCATTGGAAGCTTGGCCACATCCATTATAAGTGATCTCCCAGCTAACTAAAACTATGATGGATTATGGATATTGCTGGATGAGAGAGTTCCAGATTAGAGAGGTTCAGCCTGTAGTAATTGTGGATGACTCCATTGTTGGATGCTCAACCTGAGAAGGTTTAGCATAGCCTAATTTTCAGAAAGTGCTGTGTCCACCCTCTACAAGCAGACCACTGCAAGGGTTCTCAATTTGAGTGCCAACAATCGAGGGATCTAAAAGGACCAATCTCTTAAAGTTGAATGTTCCATGGATGTATATGCACGCATTCTCACTAGAAGCAGGGGAAATTGAAGAGGTTTAGACAGGATGTTTCAATGAACTCTGAACCTAACATGATGTTATTGTGTCCGCCCAGCAGAACATGTTCTCTAGGGGCTGAGCACAGGTGAGCACAGGCTCAAATTCTCTCTCCACTATGGATTTTCCAAAATACAGGACTTTGCCTCTACCCGTGTCTTCCGCCCTCTATCACCAACATCCTTGGGACAGATTATACCCGTACCCACAACCTTCGAAGTTAATTAGGCAAAAAAAGCCAGTTTTAGAGGGTTTAGTTTCAACTTCCTTCTGATTCTAAGATGAGCGGCTGGTAGAGAAGGGAGAGAGCATGGTACAAGAGTAACATTTTCGCAAGTGTTGCTGTGTGGTCTTATCCTGTCCTATCACCCAACTACTCCCATATCAAAAAGCAGCGTGGTTTTGGTACTTCCTTCCTTACCTAGCTGCAGACCCAGCTGTCGCTGTGCCTGAATGTTCTATAAAAAGCCTTTCTTGCTAAGGGCACATAATTCTCAGAAAAGCAAGCATACAATGCTTTGCTCAGGTCATTGCTAAGCATTGTAAAATATGAATTATTTGTAGTACTGTGATGCCTTAGGAGTTCTAGTTATAGACACGACAGTCCATTCGGCTTGGCAGCATACAAAATGCAGAGCTAAGACCGTCCCTGCTCAAAAAGTATGTAATCTAAGACAAATAACAGCAGATGCATATGGATGGAGGACTACAAAGACACAAGGAAAGAAGCAAGTATCATTTGTGGACATCATTGGCCAGGGTATACATTCTTCCATTTTAAAAGAATGATAAATAAGGACATATGTTCACATGGTAAAGCTCCAGTCCCAAAAGCAGGTACATCAGGAAGTGTTTGAAGCAGCAAGTAATAAACTTATTCCAGTGTGATGGGATGAGCAACCTGCAATTTTTGCTCTGTAAAAATTTCCTCTGCAGCCAGCATTGGGGTCAGTGTTGCAAGCTTTAAGGTTAAGAATTTCCAGTGTCTATGGTGTTCTGACTGGATGAAGATTATTGGAGCAAGACTAGAGGCTTTGTTTTGCTGAATAAACTCAAAGGCTGTGTCTGCACTAAAGAGTTTTGTTGACTGAAGGAGCCTTCTGTTGACATAACTCAGGGAGCATCTACACACACAAACTGCTCATAGGCTACATCTATGTTAAAATGCTATGTCAAAGTAGCTTATTTCGATGTAGAAACATCAAAATAAGCTACTTAGATGTGTAGCACCTATTCATACTTCAGGGCTGGTGCCGTTGATGTTTAACATTGATGTTAAGATGAGTAACATCAAAAAGGGCCCCCCAGAGAGAGCGTCCATACTCAAAAGAGGCTGTTTTCAAAATAAGGGGCCATGATGTGGATGGGGTCACAGGGCAGCCTAGCCCTTCCGGGGCAACAGCGAGCCACTCCTTTAAAGGGCGCCTCCCAAACACACATGGCCTGCACAGCACAAGGTCTGCAGAGTGCCATCCACACTCTCGCAGACCGAGTCCCAGCAGCCATGGACTCGCAGCAGCAGCAGAAGCAGCAGCAGCTGGAGGCCCTCAATGCTGTCACCGAGGCAGCAGCGTCCCTGCTTGGCGCAGTGCAGGAGGCTTCCCAGCACCTCCTGCAATGGGAGGCCTCTCCAGGGCATGAGGAGGAAGTCTCAGGGGCCCTGCTGTCCCCTCCAACCCTCTGGGTGCTCCGCCGCACGTGGAGTTACCCCACCAGGTCGGAGTGGTGGGATCAGCTGGTCATGGGGTGTGGGACGAAGACCAGTAGGTGCCGAATTTCTGCATGTGCTGGCAGACCTTCATGGAGCTCTGCCAGGGGCTCACCCCCGCCCTGAGGCATGACGACACACGGATGCAGAAAGCCCTGACCGTGGAGAAAAGGGTGGCCATTGCTCTTTGGAAGCTGGCCACTCCAGACAGCTACCAGTCAGTGGGCCATCAGTTTGGCATGGGCAAAGCCACATTTGGGACTGTGCTGATGGAGGTAAGGAGGCCCTGGTGGGGACCCACTGGGGGGTGAGAGGCCGGGGAAGGGGTGCCTGGGGAAGGAATGCCCAGGGAGGGGGATTGCCTGGGAAGTGGGGTGCTCAGGGAGGGGGGATGCATGGGGAAAGGGTGCCTTGGAATGGGGTCTGGGCATACCCAGCACAACCTCACAGGTGCCTATGTCCCCTCTCAGCAGGTGGTCCGGGCACTGAACACACTGCTCTTGCACCAGCTCATGAGGACTGGGGACCTGGACATAGCCATTGTGGGGTTTGCAGCTATGGGGGTTCCCAACTGCTCTGGGGTCTGGATGGATCCCCATCTGCACCCCGGACCACAGCAGGAGATGATATATAAACAGGAAGGGCTACCATTCGGTGGTCCTGCAGGCCATGGTGGACAGCCGAGGACACCTTCAGGACATCTACGTGGGCTGGCCGAGCTGCACCCATGACGCCCACATCTTTTGCAAATCAGGCCTGTGCTGACATCTGGAGGCAGAGACCTACATCCTGCAGAGAGACATCCCTCTAGTGCAAGGCACCACGGTGCCCCCCTGCCTTGTGGCTGATGCAGCCTACCCCTTCTAGCCCTGACTTATGTACCCCTATACCGGCCACCTCAGTGCCAGCAAGGAGAGGTAAAATGGCTGTCTGAACCATGCCCAACAGGTGGTAGAGAGGGCATTTGGCCACCTCAAAAGGCCACCTGAATATGGGCCTCCCCAACCTCCCCCAGGTTTTGAATGTGTGCTGCATGCTCCACAACCTGGTGGAGAGCAAGGGGGAGGCCTTCGTGCAGCGGTGAGTGCCGAAGGCTGAAATGGCCTCCCCCCAGACAGCCGCTGCCCTGAGCCACTAGGCCCACGATGAAGGGGTACGGGTCAGGAAGACCCTGTGGGCCTTCTTTGATTGGGGGCAGAGTGAGCCCTACCCTGGCCTTCCCTGGCAGGCCACCTGCACTCTGCCCCCACCACCTGCACACAGCCCCCCCTGAGAGCACACACCACACAGGGTTTGTGAAAACTGAAGTGGGTTTTACATATATTCTTTAAGAATCAGAAATTCTGTTATAAATCTTTACATACAACTCTCTTTGAAACTATTTACAGAGGGGAGGAACACTACACTAAAGGCGAGGAAATAACTATTTACAGGAGAGGTGGGAGGAGGGAACTATGTACAGGGGTGGGGGAGCCTGGGTGGCCCTGTCCTTGGCCCCTCAGTCTGGCACATCTGGTATGGAGGGGCACAACCCCCACTGGGTCCAGGTCACCAACCCCTCCCGTTGTCGGGGGTCCCCATCATGGCTGGTTGGGTGCCAGGAGGATGGGCAAATACGGCTGGACTGGGCCTGCTGTCCCACAGTCCTTCTCTCTGGGCTTTGGAACAGATGGGCCAGCGGGAGAAATGGCATGTGGCCCAGTGGTGGGGAGGGCAGCTGGTCTGTGATCTGGTCCAGTGTGTCCACAATCTGCTGGAAGGGCTCCATGAAGGACCCCCAGGACTCCTGGCACCAGGCCAAAGCACAGACCTTGAAATCGAGGCAGCACTTTGCCACCCCGACCTGGTGCCGTAGGGTCTCAAGGACCTGGGGGTTGGCAGCAGATTGTGGTTGGCTCTGGCAGTGGCGGCTCGGTGCTGGTGGTGCTCTCTGTCCCAGCTGGCTGCCTCAGCAGGAGGGTCCCAGTGGGATCTCTGGGACCATAGAGACCATGGCGCTGTCGTGGCCCTCAGATGGTGTGGCTGTGAACAGGGTGAAGTGAGAGGACAGCCGTCAGTACTGGGTCCCATCCCACAGCCCACCCCCGCTCCTCCCGTGGGCACGGGGTCCCTGTCCCCAAGCCTTGGGAGTGGTGTCTCTGTGGGTGGCCCTCCTCCAGTGTTCAGCCCTGCCTTCCCCCCACAAGGACAGCCCATAGCACTGTCCATGGTGCTGAGTGCTGATGGGCATGGGTGACCATGCCACTACCCCAGCGCCATGCTGTGGCTGGACTGTGATGGCCCAGAGTCTGTTGGGGGGCGTGGGAGCTCCCCAGTCATATCTGGTGCCCTCACCCAGATCCAGGGGTGGGCGCCTTGTGGGTTACCTACCTGATGGTCCACTGGGGTGTGGGGCTGGCCTCCAGGCTGGACTCCAGCTTAAAGATCTGCTGGGGTTCGTTGGCCAAGGTTTCAAGGGTGGCTGTGGGGGAGGAGGTGTCCTGAGGGTCCAGGATGCTCCTGAGCTCGCTGTAATAGGGGCAAGTGGTGGGGCTGACCCCAGACCAGCCAGCTGAGTCCTGGGCCAGCTGTAACCCCGCCACAGCTCTTTCACTTTACTCTGCCTATAGGCAAGAGTGCAGGCAGCGTGACCCCATGTGGCCAGCCAGGCAAACACATCCACATTCTGCTGCTTGCTCCCCATTATATGGAGCACCTCCTCCTCCCGCCAGAGGCCCAGCAGGTCTCGGAGCTCGGCGTCGGTCCAGAAGGGGCCCTGCCTTTTCTTGCCCCACTGGCTGGATGCCTGGAAGCCCTGGGTCCCCTGGTGGGGGAAGCCCTGGGGGCACTCAGGGGGCTGGCTGGATACTATCGAAGGGGCAATGGATGTCGGGGGCTGTCTGAGTGTGTGCAGGGTGACCACATGTTGCTGCCAGTGCTTTCTGCCACAGGATATCCAGGTCTGTGGAGCTTTAAGGGCTGCTGCACACTGCAATCATAGAGCCTCTCAGGAGCTCGCCAGCCCATCTCCACCTCCCAGCTGATTGCCGCCATGCAGGACCCTGCTACTTCGAAGTTGCAGGACACAGATTGTCTACATACACCCTACTTCGAAGTTGAACGTCGAAGTAGGGCACTATTCCCATATTCTAATAGGAATAGCCACTTCGACGTCTCACCACCTCATGTTGATTTTAATGTTGAAGTAGCACGCGGCATGTGTAGACACAACGCGCACTACCTCAGTGTTGCCCTGACTACATTAAAGTCGTCGGTAGTGTAGACGCACCCATAGACAAAAAAAAGAGTTTGCCATGCCATACTCTGTTTCCTGCACAGACACAACATACCTACCATGTCCACATAAGTTGTCTGAAAATGCTTGCAGAGGTTGGAGGTAAAGTTCTGTATCACACTATAAGGAAGAGAAGGCTGGGGACAAGCAATTTCCTTATCGCTTGCAGCAGAAGGAAGTAGCTCGTGAAAATGCAGAGTCTGTCACTCTGTAAGGGACCGTCTGTTTGGCACAGTTAAGAGGTGTCCTGTAACTTGGCATTTCCTTGCTTTTTAGAGTTTGTGTCAGGGAGATGTCAGACATATCTAACCTGAATCGCCTTTAAACAAGAACATTGTCTGTGAATTTCTTTAAAGGGCAAGTGTCAAATCTGCACAAAAGTCAGAGAACTCCCTACTGGTGCTTGCAGAAAAAAGGAAGGTTGGAAATATTAATGATTCCTGCATCTTTGACCTTTCCCTCATGCACATTATAGCAGGGTGGTTGGCTCAGAGCTCATGACTTCAATTGACTCCATTTTCTAATGTTTCCAGTAAGGATAATAAATATTACTTTGTGCTACCATTTGATACTTGCCTATAAATGATAGGTCACCATGGCTTAATTCACTGGGAGAGTGGTGAAGTGCTGGAACTGATTACCTAGGGAGGTGGTAGAATCTCCTTCTCTTAAGGTCTTTAAACTCTGGCTTGAAAGAGCCCTGTCTGGGATGATTCAGTTGGGATTGGTCCTGCTTTCAGCAGGGGAGCTGGATTTGCTGATCTCTTGATCTCTCTTCCAACCCTAGGATTCCATATAAGGTGACCATTCATCCCATATTGGGCAGGACGGTCCTATATTTGGGACACCAAAAAGGTGTCCCTACTTATTTTAGAAAAGGGACTAATTGTCCTGTGTTTCAGCCCTTTGGGGTTGGGGTTGGGGTTGGGGTTGGGGTGGAGGTGCCTGTGGCTGCTGCTTTCTCGGGGCCAGGAGTGCCCAAGGCTGCCACTCTCCTGGGGCTCCAGGCCAGGAGCACCCATGCCTACCACTTCCCCAGGGCTCCAGGTGGAGGAGCACTCACAGCTGCCACTTCCCCAGGCAGGGGGAGTGTCAGCTTCTAGGGCTTGGTGGAGCCGGGACAAGCTGCTCTGCCCCCCCACCCCCATATCTCCCTGTCCCAGCTATGGTCACCCTAACTCCATGGCACTTTGCATAGTGAGTGATGACACATTCCTTTTCCCTGAATTATTTCCAGTTTCACAGAGTTCCATGAGGTAGTGTTCCTTCTAAGATGAGCCCTTGTGTGGCCGCCGTGGAGAGATTCAAATGCCACCCAGCTAGTTAGCAAAGTGTTCACAAAACCCACAGCCGTCCACAAGTGTTTCTACTGGCGATGCACATCTGCACATGTCTCCATGTCCATAACAAAATGTATCCCATACATGGATGGGCAAATTTGAAGGACCAATGCTGCAAGGTGCTTTGTTGTGACAAAATGGGGTGGTAGATAGGGAAGAAGTCAGAGACAGAAATGCTGAGACTAGGATTTTAAGGTTGGTTGTGTAGTACTGGATACAATATATTAGTTTCTATTTTTTTTAAAATATGATGGTGCTTAATAGCTTGAATTTATTTCAGTTAAACCCTAATCCAACAAACCTGTGCTTGACTTCAGTGCAACTACTTCCTGTGCAAAAAATATGGCCTGTCCAGAAGTCATTACTGAATCAGAGCCATATAGAGGGAAGTACTTCCTGTTCCAAAGGGCTCAGCTATTTAATATTATTGCTTATTTCACATGGAATTAGTGAGTCCTGCTTTGAGGAAAATCAGAGAAGAGGAAAATAAATATAGTCAAACTGATTTTACACCATTGCCGTAATCAGTTAGTTTGGCATTTGACCAGATGCCAAAGGCTGATTGATCTGGTTAAGGTCTATGGTTTAATTGTACAGCAAGATGTCAGCGGGATGTCATTAAAGAAGTCATAAAGACTGCTGCTCTACTTTCTTGACTTTTTACAGCAAAATATTTTATTTCCATAACTGTTACATCTGACACACCCACATGAAAAAAACAGATAGAAGTAGGCTGGAGGTTTTAACTAGGTCTAAATGCAAGTCTGAAAAATATTTTCAGCATTTGTGGGGCTTTCCTAAGGTTATTTCCTGACCCAAGGCACAAGAGAAATTAAAAATAAGACCATGACTCATCATAACTGTAACACTGTCTTTAAAACAAAATAAAATATTCAGGGACAGGTTCGGCACGGCTGTAAGCTAGCCCAGCTCTGCTGACATCTAGAGAGTTGCATCAATTTATATTGGTGTGGTGAATTTGGTTTCATGTTTCAGGGTGCCTCTCAAAAGGCAGAGAATACAAATCTCTCATTCTTGGCTACCAGGGATCCCACAGTTTTTGTTTATATTACAAACAATAGTTGTATATCTGCTCCCAGGTACAATGTCACTTATGTGACCCATCTGTAATGCGGCACATGGGCACCATTGAAAAATTACATAAGGCATAGCATCTCAACCCACAAAATATTGAATACATATGAATATTTTGGCACTGCCTGCAAATGCTGGAGGTGACATAGGCCAAATTATCCTTCCATATCTGCTAGTGGAAAGGACCCATATTAGGTCAATCAGGGGATTGATATGGGAGAGGATAAAAAGAGTCTGGAATACTTACTCATATTGTGATGACCTTCTCCCCTGAGTGAAAGCTGCCACATACTCACTTGGCACCTATCTCATCAGTTCTCAAACTGTGGGTCAGGAATCCAGGTGGGGTCTCCAGGGGTAATGGTACATTTGCTGTGGCCCAAGGATGAAGACAAAAGCCAGGGGCTAAGGCGATATCAAAGCCTAACCTAGGGTTGCCAATTTTGGTTAAATGTATTCAGGAGATTTCATCATATGACACTGTCATGATCATGAGGGTTAGCCAGCAGCCTGGGAGTAAAAGGTTTAACCTCCTTAGCCAGGTGGGTTGGCCTACAGGAATGTAGGTAAGAATTAAATTTTGGCTCCTCCTTCTTCTGTTCTCTGTTCCTTCTTCTTTTCCCAGCCATGAGGGAGAGAGACACAAAATATCTCTCTCCAAGAACAGGCCCTCCAATCTTCTGTAAGTAGGGTACAGTTTAAATAGATCCATTAGGCTATATTGTTTTATGGTCTGGGAAGTGGGATCTGATGTCTGTGCACTTTTTCAAAATCTTCTTTTAATCTCCTTGTAACTAAGTTCTAGGCCCATGGTGGAGACTCCCCATGTGTTTTACTTTGTGACTCTTCCATCTAGTCATGAGGCTTGCAACACAAATATTGTTGTAATAATAAAAGTTCTCTCTTTTTCTTTTTATTAACCTGGTATTGGTTAATGTCCTGGTTTTTACTTTTGGGCTAAGTTTTCCCAAGTAGTCTCTCCCTGTTTCTTACTATTACTTGGGTGGTGGCAGCAAATTTTATCCCCACAATCTAAGGTTTTTAGGATTTTTAAGGGGAAGTTTATACCAAAACCTGGTAGATATGGTTTTGGAGGTACTTTTGCTGGCCCCGACTTCTGCATTTATCTTGCTAGAGTGGGGAAGGAGCCATAACAGACATAAACTTTAATGATTAAGCTTTAATTCCTAGATACTACATGCCAGTTCTGGAGAACTGGCAATAATATGAGCCCTGACACACAACATGAGCTTGGGCTCAGGCTTTGTTCCTCCATGGAACTCAAAGAATCTCCATGAATTCTTGGCCAGCAGTTCTCAGCCAGGGGTCAGGAGCCCTCATGGTGGTGTGGGGGGGAAGGCACAATCAGGTTTCAGGGGGTCCACCAAGCATTAGACTTACTGGGGTCCTGGATGGAAAGCTGAAGCCCTGCCACACAAGGCTGAAACCTGGGACCCTTAGCTCCATCACCCAGGGTGTAAGGTGAAGCTTGAGCAGTTTGTCTTTATGGACTCTCAGTAACTGCCTGCTTGCTACCCCCAAATTGGCCCTAGCTTTTATAAGGAGGAAAAGCTGTTGTGGTGGCACAGGTGAGCTAGGGAGTTCTTAAGAGTATGCTGGAGGCTGGGGAAGAAGGGTTTTCAGAAAGCAAAAGCTGAGAAACTCTGCTCTCTCAGGTATCTTTGCTGCCCCCATCCATTATTCATTTCTTGTTTCCTTTAGATTTCAAGTTAAAAGGTTTTAACCCTTTCTCCCCAGGAACTGGAAACCCAGTTATATACTCTTGCATGTGGTACTTATGAGGTAATATGCCTTGAAGAAGTGGCAGACACATGTCTAAATACCTTAACAGTGTTAGTCTGAAAGAGCAAAAAAAAAAATCAAACATATTTATTACATTAAGAACAAATGTAGTCTGGAGTGGAATTGGAAGCATTGTAGAAACAGGTATATACACAAAAATGCTGTTCTTATATTTCTATATAAATAACAAGCAGCCCTGTAGCACTGTAAAGACTAACAAATGTATTAATTAGGTCATGAACTTATGTGAATAAGACCCACTTCTTCAGATTATTCCATGAAAGCTCACAACCTAATAAATTTGTTAGTCTTGAAGGCTCTACAGTACTGCTTGTTATTTGAGAAGCTACAGACTAAAATGGCTAACCCTCTGAGCCTTTCTATATGTTTGTCTTGGAGGATCTTAATTAATTATTTGCCAATATTCATACACGTTGTGCCATGACCTGTCCATGTCCAGCATCATCTCTCAGCCCCAACCCTTGCTGGTGGGTCACTGGAATGGCTGAGGGGAGATAGGTATTAAGTAATTCATTTTAATGCAAGGTGTTTTTCTGTTTATTTTAAACAGAATTGTCAGCAAGTTAAGTCAAGAAATCAACAGGAATGAAGGTAGAATAAGTTTCTTCCCGAAACGGTAGGTAAACTTTTCAGTTCTCTTTTTTCTTTTGTAAACTAATAAGACAAAACGTTTCAGGATAATTTTCCATTTCAGCTAACAGAAGATCTCCAGGGTTATTTAAGAGTAAAACCAGTCTCAGAAAGCATGATAAAAAAGTGTTTCAATTTCTTCTTTTTACTGTTGATCATGTTAGTCCGGGGTAACCTCACGAAGAACCCAAACCTAGACCTAAACTCAAACCCAAACCTAAACCCTTACATGTAGGTGTCTCTCTCACATTCTCTAACTGAAGAGAGCAGCCCAACACTGAGCCCACTTCACCAGTGCAGATTTTATAAATGTAGTAGGCACCGTAACGTAAACATAAACCACTATTACTTGACCAAATGATTTATCCTATAAACCTTGATAGAAAATCATGAAAAGAACTGGTCCTTGCCAAAATCTACAGATTATCATTCATTTGGGTCCCTGGCTTCCCATTCCCTTACACCTTTTTTTAGAAATTTCCACTTGTACAAAATGACTGTAAAACATCACTATCGTCATTTGAGTAGCATGACTTAACACCCACTTTGCCCATGTGTAATTAACCACCTCTACAAGGCTGTGGAGTTTTTAGGTCAAACTGGATCAAAATTAAGTTCAAACAGAATAGGCCCCAGTCCTGCAAGCACTTAGTTACTTGACTGACTATAATAGAATTACTGACTTAGTTACACTGACTTTAATTAGTTAAAAGTTTGCACAAATGTTTGCAGGACTGACACCTCATAGAACAGGGGTCAGAAAATGAGATGTCCAAACTTCTGAAACATCTCTCTCTCCTCCCCCCCCCCCGCACACACACTTTGTTTAGTTTGCCTCATGTTTCTTCAAAATATTCTAGCCTGGAGTAGGATCATGCTTATGAAACTCCAGACAGTTTGTTTTTCACTTTTTGGTAAATTTACTAGGGAAGAGAGTCAGAATCAAGTTCACTTGTGTAATGGAAGTCTAGCTTTAATTCTGATTGTACCATAGCTTTTAGTAAACGTAAATGTATTTAGTTCATAATAATTAAAATTTGATAAAAAATTATAATATCATTACAGGACCCAGACGCAGAAGTTTGCTGAAAATGCAGGTAAATATGTCCTTGCTGTCTGTCTAGAAACACATACTTTTAAAAAAATTGAAATTGTGATTATTTGCAGGTATAATGTATTTACATTTGTCACCATCCAGTTGTCTTCACTCAAAAGTCATTGTAAATATTGACTCATAGATCAAACTTTTTTCTTTTGCCTTGAGTTTAGCTTTCCAATGAATAGAAGTAATTCAGCTTGGATAATGTCTGTCCACAACTTCCAGGGTTAATTGCAACTTAGTGAGGGTTGAAATAAAATGCCGGTGTTCATGGTTTTCAGCCAAAGCTATTTGTCAAATTGGACCTAAATACACAGATATTTACGGAGAACCCCAAGAAGCTTTTCAGTTGAAAAAGAACTATTCTTTCAAAAAATTGCCAAGCTCTGCACACAAACTTTCCATATTAGCAGCAAGGTAAAGCATGAGGTCAGAGGTTAACAGCTGAGTCAATTCTGAATGCTTTAGGCTTCCACTAGCGTTTAAATCATAAAGGAAAGGATTCATTTCTGGCCTGATTTCACTGCTTTTGTAGCTGGAGCAGCAGAAACAAGGCTGATGAGAGTCTTGGTCGAGCACTAGGAAAGCTGGGGAGCTGTCTCTGGGGCCCCCAGAAGCAGGGAGGTCTCTGGTAGAAGAGACAGAGCTGGAGCTAGCCTCCAGCCAGCCCTTTAGCACCAGTGGGGATGCAAGGCACAGCATGTTAAAAGGCTTCGCTGCTGCTGCAGCTGAGGTATCTGTGGTGACTGGTCCCTTTTAAATCACCAGGCCCCAGGGGAGCTGCCTTCTTCCTCCTACCCCTCCCCCACATCTGTGACCCTGAGAAAAAGTGTAGGTGCTGCAAAGCCTTTGTTGCAACCAAACTCCTCAGTTGCAGCGCTGTACTATAGCCACCTGGAAGAGAGTGATACGGATTTTGTGCAAAGGTTTTATTGCCCAAGTGCCAGTGGAAACACTTTGCTTTCTTTAATTGCTATAACTGGCCTCCAAGGTGGCCCACAATGCCTTCTGTGACTACTCTGCTCATTGGTTTGACCTCAGCAGCCCTGCAGGCGTGTGCCCCTGCCTTTTCAAAGATGGCTTTCCACAGCCACCTGCTGTGCTGCTCTGCTCTGCTGTGGATTACAAAGAGCAGATCATTAAAGTGGGATGCTCCCGCTGTCTTCCACACTGGCAACTGAGCAACAAAACAGCCGTCACCACCCCAACAACAACAGCTTTGCAGTGGGAAGTACTAGCATAAACAGTGCTTTGTCCACAGGAGAGACAAAGCAAGCTTGCCTTGTGGGGGTGGGAGGTTTTTGTAGTATAGACATACCCTAAGAACACAGAGACAAGCAGACCAGGGTGTATGCGCATGTGTATCAGAGAGAGTCAGACTCTGCAGAGACAGGGACTTGGGCAGGGGCTGATGGTGGGGTTTCCCTTCCCCAGGGACGAAGCATGGGAGGACGACACGGGTCACATGCATTTGTGTGGGTGGAAAGGGCCAGCCAGGAGTTGACAGAAAGAGGGGGCTTAGTACTGTCAGCTGGGGTCCACCATTCCCCCCTCACTTATCAGCAGCAGAGGGGGAAAGTGGAGGAAGGTGGCCCCAGTGGCTTTGCTCTCACAGCCGCAGTGTTCTGGGGGAGGGGACGGGACCACACTCGCACTCCCTGGCAAGAAGCAGAGTGATCCCTGGCCAGGGGAGCAAAGCAGCGGGGCCACCTTACTCTACTTCCCCGCTGCTGCCGGTGACTGCGGGGGGGTTGGACCCCTGCTGTCAGCACTGGCCCCGCTAGACCCCAGGCTGCCTTGGCTGTGGGAAGAGTCAGAGAGGGAGTGGAGCAGGGGTGAACAAGGATGGGGAGAGGCAGAGCAGGAGGCAGGGAGAGGTGGGGCCTGGGCGGAGGGGGCTTGTCCTGGCACTTCAACAGGCTGGACTCCCAGGTTCCCCCCAACCAGTCACATCTGCCTCTCCTCGTGCTTCAGTACAGGCTGTTTTTCAGAGCTGTCTGAACTGAGGAGACAGCATGGGGAGACACTCACTCTCTCCTAACACACAGTATCTCCCCCTTGCTCCCCATACAGATACAGCTCCTATCGCACGCTCTCCTCAGCACAAACTTCATTTGCAAAGCAGGTGGCAAACTAGTAGGATGCCCATGGAACAATGGGACTGATCATGGGATGCTCTAACTGACCTATGAGTAGGGACATCCTTAGGATTATGAGGCCCTACGCAGTACTATTAAACTGTCCTCCTCCCCCACCACCCCAGACACCGACAGCCTGGTGGGGATGATTGATTTAGAGATAGGATTTTACAGCCTTCTTCAACACACTAATGAAATGTTTTTAAAGGCAGTTTTAAACTAAGGTCCTGTAGATTAAGACAGTAAATTCGGAAACTGACAGTATGTACCTGAAATTTGCAAATGCTGTTAAATGGCTCCATTACCGTGTGAATGGTTCTTCCCTAGGGTGAGAATTCTGCTAATGTCACTTCTCACTTCTAAGTTAACTAGATCCTCTCTGAGGAAGCAGCACCACAGAATAGGGATAGGAAGAGGCAGACGGGTAGATATTAAGACCCAGTGGTGCTCCAAATTTTTGGGTGCCCTACACAGTTGCCTATGAGTAAAGGAGGCACTGCAAACCTTCCCAAAGCTCCCTGCAGCCATTTGTGCAGTGGGATAGCTACCACAGCACACTGCTGTTGTTGTCATTGCACAAGCTGTTAGTGTGGATGCATTCCACTGACACAAGAAGTACAGTGTGGACATGCAACAGCAGTTTAATAAAAGCAGTATAACTTTGGCAAAAACAACAACAGCCTTGTTAATGTAGACTAGCCCCAGTCACAGGACAACTCATGATACACAAGGGATGTTCAGTTGATACCATTCAATCAGAAGGTCTATGTAAATATGTGCACATAATTCCTGTTGGCTGCCATGGGAGTTGGACATATTCCTTTCCTCTGACAAGCTGCAGGCCTGGGGGAATTCTGCAATTTTCCTACGGCCCCAAATGCAACAATTGGAAAATTTCCCTAGAACTAAATGTGGCCTGTTATTGTAATGCCCTAATGGTTACTGTTTGCGAAGCTTGGTGTCCTTTTACCTGATGAGGTTTTAGTGCTCTGAAGCCAACATACGGTAACAAGTCCCTGGTTTTATTTCCTTACACAGGATGCTGTCAAGAAGAGGAAGAAGGCTGGTCTTCATTTGTAAGAATCAAATTTTACATCACTTCGTACTCAGAGCAGCTTCTCTGTTTCCTTAAGCTCCTTCAGTTCCTGTGCTATCCACTCCCAGCAGAAGGGGACAGTAGAGGATGTTCTGGGAGTTTCAGAAGCACTCAGTGCTGGGCTGGTTCTACTCAATTGAAGTCAACGGGAGTTTTATCATGGACCTCAGTGGGAGCAGAGTTAGCACAATTCTCAGCATTTTTGAAACTTCCACCCTCTGGGTTGGTGAGAAACTGCAGTCAATACTACATCACTTACCAATCAGTGACAAGTTGCAGTAAAAGTGATGTGCTGAAGTCATATAATTTGTACTGTAATCCTATCGAATCTCGCAAGCTATAACTACATGACCTGGGTCCAAAACACATAATTGCTTGTATTAAGGGCTACAAATGCCCTAAGAAAGACTTGCTTTTGTTGTAGGCATCATTAAGGAAGATTGTACCACTGAAAGATTGCCCCAGCTTGATGCATGGAGGCTCCTGCTGCCATCTATTGGATGAGATACAAAACTGAGGTCCTGTACATCATTTGCCAGTTTCTGTAATCTTTAGTGGCTCCAGAGTAACAGATCTGCTATGACAGCCTAGAGGAAGAGGAGAAAAAAAAATCAAATGACTAACTTTCTCTCTCTTGTTAAGCCTCCTCCGAAGTTCTTAGTGTAAAAGATATTTATTTTCTTTCCTAAATTGCTACGCAGGGTTATGCTGTTTTTATGTTGACACACTCAAAATTAAAAGATGAAAGATGCTACTATACAAAAAACACAAATTCATTGTGTTAAGTAGTGTAGTATCTAATCACTGTTTTTCACTTGAATATGGAAGGAAGAAGATGATTACGAAAGCCCAGATGATGAACAGGAAAATGAAGCCGACTATGAATCACCAACTGATGAACCAGAACATGAGAGTGATGATTATGAACCTCCTCCATCCAATAATGATGCAGCCCCCCATAATGTCATATTTCCTGCCAAGTCAATTCCAAGCAACACGGATTACATAGGTAACTATTGCAAAATATACTTTTGGAACGATCAGGCTGTTTTAGGGAACTGATAATACAAGATAGAGCTTTTCACTAGGCATATTTGGGAAGTATCTAAATAAATGTTTTTTTTCACTAAAAAAAGAAACATTTGTGGAAACTCTGGGATGTCTTCCAGTACTACCAACTAAAGAGACAGAAAAAGCATTACATTTTCAGTTCAAGTGTATTGAAGGGACATCTTAAGAATTTGCTGGAGAGAGTCCTTATTAGTTGTAGGCAAGTCAGTTGAGCCCATGAGCAGTCTTACTGAATATATATGTTAAGTTAAGCACATGCTAAAAATGAGTCACTGAGAGAAAAATGCTAGAAGGTTTGTGGGTTTTTTTAATGTTATTAAATTTTGCCCTTGTTATCAGTAGGATCAAGACTGGGACTTTAGTTTGGGATTTGCATGAAAACGAACACACATTTTCTCCCACTGAGCTTAGTTTTACACTATGAAAATAGTACAAGATGCAATACTTATACCTATTTTCACTGTAGCTAGATACTGCTTGTGTGTGGAGTTGACTTAGTCCCAGAGCGTATTGTGCTTAAGTTTGTCATTTTCTAGATCTGATTTTCCATTGGCCTATGCCTGTGTCATCATTTACTTCTGTGCAAAACATTACCACCTGGACTGGACTATTTTAGACGCACTGTGTAATCATGTGAATGAATGTATGAAGACCAGATCAACAGAAAATGGAGCCTGCTTGTGTGTGTGTGTGTGCATGTGTTCGTGCATTCGTGCACGATACCAGAGTTTGATTCAAGTCAAGAGGCATAAAAAGGACACAGAAATTAAAACAACCATTGACAGAGTCAGTACAGAGCTTCAGAGATGTAACAAAGAAAAATTTGATTCTTTACATAATGTAAAAGTACGTAATTTTAAACTAAAAATGGAGATCTAATGAAAAAATAACCTTTTATGTGTGTGTAAATGTTCATTTTGTGATTTTTATTTTTCCTTTTTTTTTTGTTTAGACAGACCCACAACTGCTAGATCATCTCCCCAGCCTCCTATTCCACCACAGCGACCTGGCCCATCCCCCGCACAAGCACCATACGCGGGTAGAGGCGCTCCTGTATGTTTTTTATCTTAAAGAATACTTGATTTTTTTCACAAAAAAGCAGTCCTGTAGCACTGTAAAGACTAAAAAATTTATTTATTAGGTAATGATCCTTTGTGGGTAAGACCCACTTCTTCAAATTTTCAGGTCAGATTGGAGTAGACAATTACGATCCAGGATTTATATAGTTAACAGTCCTACCTTTTCCTGGATTTGGCAGATTACGAATTTGAGTTTGCAAGCCCTTGAGTATGCCATGCAAAATTCTTGTATTCCAACACAAATGAACAAGAAAGCTATATGTGGATACAAGTCAAGTTAATCAGCGGTATGAAGTCTGCTGCATCTGTCTCCTCCTTTACTTGAAAGGCCACAGAAAGAAACTCAGGCATGAACAGGCATATCTGAGGAAACACAGTCTTAGGTTCAGTGACCTTCATTGTTCTCATGAGATATTCAGCAAAACATTCTTCTCCTTGGTCTCAGCCCTGCCACTAGGAATTCGACAGGCTCTGGCACATCAGGTCTCCTTCACGTAAGACAGATGCTCTTCCTGGTCTGCTCATTACTTTTGACCTTGAATTTACGTGCACAAACCTCTGCCTTAAGAGTTAAACAAGACCATTCAAGATACTGCTCCTTTCTCCCCACTGTCCTGCCATGTTCCAGATACTCCGCTCTCCTACCCCAGCCCTGGGATGAACCCTCCCCTAGGTGCTTCCTGCAACAGGTTAGAGAGATGACCTAGGTAATGTTGCCGGTGCAAGAAAAGGTCCTTTACCTTGACAGTATTCAGCCAATAGTTGGGTGGGGACCCTGATGGCCTTTTGCACTCTTACTGGATGCACAGGTTGACAACTGATGTTTTAGTGATGTGTTTGACGACCACAAAGGATAAGATGAAAATACTTCATCTCCCGACTTGCAGATACTTTAAACATTTGTAAAACCCTTTGTTTTTAGATGTCACCTTACCCTCCTCCACCCAGCAATAATGACGTGAATAGAGATAGAAGTGCCAAACCTTTAAAACGTAAGTGAAAATATTTGTCTGGGTTGTTTTGGGCTGAGGTCTTATGCTCATTTTCATGGTCTCCCAGCTAGAGCTGTGTTGGTGTCTCTATCCGCTATGATGGGGTGAACTACTCAGTGCTAGACGGCACTGCCAGGCTGGTGACATTCCCTACAGTTCCTCTCTGTCTCAGGCTCCAGTCCCTCTGTGGTTCCAGGAGCTCCAGCTTCTTCTTCATGACTTGGCCCTTTGTCCAGGTCACACCACAGCTTTTCTCTTCAGGGGTATCAAAATCTTTTGACTTAAAATGGTCACTGCAGACTGCTCTTCACTGTCACTTCTCCAGTATCTCATAGAGGAACCCAATCCCAACTTCTACTCCAGCATCTAACACAGGGGCACTCTTGTCAGTAGCCAAGGGCTGCCCTATTCCACACATTGCTGTTCTCCCCTTAAGCCTCTTTCACCTTCCTGACTCTACTCAAGATTTGCTGGACCAACCACTCTCCTTTCAGGAAGTCATTGCAGACAACTTCCCTGGAAACCCTCCCTAGCTTCTAGGCTTCATACAGGTGCTTCCTTCACCTGCTCAGCTAAGCCTTGTCTCTGATTAATCCTTGCTCCTTGGTTCCTCCTCCAGATATGGTTAATTGGCTTACCTGGTCACTTAACCTCTTCAGTCCTTGTTTGGAGTGGAAACCCCTTCATACACACTTTGCTGACTCCCCCAAAACAATGAACGAATAGTTCCATTGATAATCAAAAATTTACATATAAGCAGTATTATTTTTATTTTGTCTAAGAAGTTAATTTGATTTAAGGATAGTTATTTTGTATATTTTAACAAATTGTGCTTTAATGATTACAAAGGTTTAACTTTTTGACTCTCCAAATCAGCCATAATTAAATAATTAGCCTGACCCCTTTAGGTTGCCTGACAATCTCCTCACATAATTTTGTGCAACTGAAAATTTAAATAAATATCTTAAAATGCTTTAAAAAGCATTGATATTTTCCATCAACATTATAAAAAAGCAACACCAAATTCAGCCATGCTGAACTATTTATGAGCCTTCATTGTATTGCTTACAACTCTAAGAAGGGACAGCAGTTCATGCCAAATAGGATAGAAAATAAATCTGTGTTACGTTGTACTAACACTATATTTTACACAGTCTTTATGTTTAGCCCTAGCTCCTTCTATAGACAGACGCACAAAACCCCCACTGGATCATCGTCCTGGACCACCATTTGACAGCCAAGCAGGAGGTCAGTGTTTGTTTATACTAAGTTCTTTTTGTGCCAGAAAATTTATCAAAGCCAGGCCAAGTGAGTCTCCGGTATTCACAGAAGTGATAATGATTTACCTCAGGGTTTTTATTTTTTTTTTATTTTTCAAATGTTGCTCATTTATTCTTTTCAGGAAAGAGGGGAGTGTTTCCTGACAAGGTAAGAGGACATTTAGTTGGTTCTTCTTCTACCTCGGTCTATTTTAAAACTTATTTATATATTCTTATAACTCTTTCTTGCTGTTTTCCAGCCGTTGACACCACAGCTAAGGTAAGACATTAGCCTCTGGGTGACATACACCATTAGAGTTACCAAATTGCACTAAAAAGCATTTGACCTTTCTTACACCATCTCTCTCTTGTATTGTAGGTCTCTGGGAGAACAGTTAGCAAAGATACAAAAACCTCCCATCCCGACAGCTGATAAATATGAAAGAGGCAATCCAGTCCTTGGAAAGAAGCCACCGCCCGTAAAGTAAACATTTTTTCACTGTTATATTGAACAATTTTCAATAACAATCTGAAAAACATAATATGTCAGTGCTGGAAGAGACATCCCTGCCTAAGAGTGTTGCAGGGATGCCAACATTAGTGGAATGTGAAAAAGCCATGCCTTTTTAAGGGCCAAATGCAACAAACAGGCCTTGCATCATCCAAAAGGCCAAAGTTCAGGCCCAAAGTACAGCTCACTTCAGCCAAGCTCCACAAGGGAAGAGGAATGTTTTCCGTGAGTGTCCCATCAGCTCTAGCTGTCTTCCCAGAAAGCTTTTTCCCATTATCCTTACTGCCAAACTGAACCCCCCACTGCCACATCCCTGTCAGAATATGGTGGAGGGAGAAAGTTTTCATGTCCCCACAACTGGGACAGCTCTGTCACCCTGCAAATCCCTGACTTCATGGTAAAAAAACCTCTCTTTAACAACAGCTGGCCCTTCCTAGACAGCTCCTGGATAAGGCACTATTCACGTAAAAGAAACGTAATATGAAGGCTGCTAACTAAGCAGCAATGAGAATACTAAGAAGAGGCCAGATATCTTCATACAAGTAAATCCTCATCTACAGCAGTGTGGCTAATGGCTCCCTGGAAACAATGAATATTTTCATCATTAAGTTGAAGTGAAAGCAAGATACTCTAACTCAATTTCTGTATGAGGAAGATGACAGATTCAATATTTAATTTGAAATAATGATCATTCATTAAGCATTATTCATTCCCCCTTTCTTCACCTAAAATTAATATTTGATTTCTTCACCTGCTTCATTTTAGGCAAGGCTGGGTACCAGAAAGAAGACATGATGTAAGTATGTTGCAGAGTAAACACCATTTTATAGGTAGACTTATTTTAAAGCATGTGTTACAATACAACTAAAATGCTTGCACAAACTCATAGAGCAGATTAAGATATTCTGGTTCCTTTAAACACTTATGCAGTCCAACCTCAAGGTTACGAAGTTAGGCTTTACAAACTGATTGATCAACCACACATATCTCACTTGTAATCAGAAGTATGCAATCAGGCAGCAGAGACCAAAAAAAGCCAATATTTTACAGCACACTACTGTGTCCAATGTAAACTACCAAAAATAAAGGGAAAGCTTTGAAAAGATTTGACAAGGTAAGGAAATTTTTCCTGTGCTTGTTTCATTTAATTAACATGGCTAAACGCAGCATTTTTCTTCTGCATAGTAAAGTTTGAAGCTGCATTAAGTCAATGGTCTATCGTTTACTTTTGAAAAAAGAACCACAACATTTTGTTCACAGTTACTAAATTTTCAGAGTTATAAACAACCTCCATTCTCAAGATGTTTATAACTGCACTTCTACCATAGCTCTTTCTTAGCACAGAGCTTCACTTTTAGTCTCCCTTCCCCCCGACCCGCCATATACATGAATTTCCTCCAGGATAGTATATGGATATGTTTGAGTAGGTCTACACAGCAAAATTATAATTATTTCAAAATAACAGCTATTATTTTGAAATAACTATTCTAGCGTCTATACAATGCAACAGGTATTTTGAAATAATTTCAGAATGCCAGCTGATTTATTGCAAAATTGGTAAACCTCATTCTACAAGCAACAGCACGTATTTAAAATAGCTATTTCAAAATAGGTGCTGATAGGACAGGGAATAGAGCCTATTTGGAAATAAGACATGATGCATCCAATGTCTCTATTTTGAAATAGGCTCTATGTGTGTAGATACAGTATTTCAAAATAGCTAAAGGCTATTTTGAAATGCAGTTTGTGTCAAGCAGCTTTATTTCAAAATAAGTTATTTTGGAACAGCTCTTCCTGAATAGCTTATTTCCAAATAAAGCTGCTATGAAGACATATCCTTATTTTAGATATTAGAGACATTATAAAGAAAAGGCAGAGAGATGAGGCCCAGATTTTTATTTGTTACGTTTCTTGTGATTTTGTATACCTGGTTTTGGGCTCCCTAACTTGAGATGTCTTAAAGGAACCTGATGATCAAAGAGTGCCAACACCTGCTCTGAAAACTGACAATTCACTTCAGATGAATTTCTGCCTCCTGACATATTTAAGTTTCAAGTTAGGTACCCAAAAATTGATGCATACATACTGCTACTCACTTTTGGAAATCTAGATGTGTAATTTCTTTGCCCCAATACCACATTTATATATATGGTGTTTCACAAAGACAGATATTTCAATGTCCCTTATGTAAATGTAGGCAACCCTACCTGTAGTAGCTGCATTCACTGACTTGCCTCGTTTTGTAAAGAGAATATTTTTTAAGAGTTTTGATGTTATAAACCTCTTAGGCTACATCTACACTAAAGGGTTTTTGTCAACAAAGCAGGTATTTTGTCGACAAAACCTGTGGAGTTTCCATACTAAAATGCTTTCTGTCAACATACCATCAACAGAACTCAGCACTTTTGTTGACAGACTTCTACCTCTCCCCCATGAGGCGGAACATCTTTCTCGACAGAAACTGTCAACAAAAAATCCTTGTGGATGCTCCAGGGGGCCCTCTGTCGCCAGAGAGTGTTTCTGGGACACTGGTCAGCCCGGTCTGCTGTGCTTCCACTTGGCCATTTTGTCAAGACAGCAGCCAGGCAGTTTGGCCACTCTCTGTCAACAGAGTGGATCAACAGAGTGATCTGCTTTTGTGTGTGGCTGCAATCTGTCAACAGAAGTTTTGTTGGAAGATTTCTTCCAACAGCAGCTTCTGTCAACAGATCACTGTAGTGCAGACATAGCCCAAGAGTTCATTTGCCATTTTGTTTTTTTTGCCTCTCCCCCCAGGAAGAAGATGAGCGTAAGTGATTTCAAAACTTCATTTACATTCTCTTTTTCTAAGTTAAAAACCTCAAAGGAAACACTGAACTGATCTATGTACAGTTACTGTTGTAAAACAAATGAAGGTAAGACTGCATAACTTGAGAGACTATTAAAATCTTCAAAAATCTCACAGGTTTAAATAATGAAGTCAAAAATCAGAGGAAGTTGGAACATATCAACAATTTCTTACAATCAGCCCATTTAAGACACCAGTATTTCCTGCACTCATCCACATGTATTACAATTTTATAACCATAAAATTAGTATATATCTGTACAGATATTTTCACAGAGCACCTAATAAGCAGGAATTAAAACCTAGTGACCTCTTGATCTGCTATAATGAGCCAAACCTTGCCTGCATTCTTCAAATATAAAGTGCTATCAACTTCATGTGAAGATAGTCCTGGTGACTCCTGTGAGCAAAGAGATTAGTATTTGGCTCATATAGTAATCCAAGTATTTATGTATAACTCACGATGTCCTCAAGATGCTCTAAATGCTTTAAATACTTTAATGCTTTAAAATAAATATAATACATATGGGACAAACCTGCATAATTCATATTTTCCTTTCCAACTGGCCAAAGTCTAAGGTTGACTATATCCAAGTTTTGGTTTAGCCCATTAAAAATTGAGGCAATTTACATAATTCACATTATGGGTATCCACCTCTATTACCAGTCCAACTTGGGCTGAGAGTAGTGCCAAAGGAGAGCGTGTTTCTCATGCTGTGGACATTTGGCATGGTAGCTCAATTGTTTAATGACCAAAACAATGGACATGATGTCAGAAGACCAATCCTGGCAGAGGAGGAAGAGGAGGAGGATGCTCAGTAGAGAAGTCTCAAATCCAATGGTCAGCAAAACCATGGCAGAGAAAGCTGACTGAGGGACTTTATTTTTAATATAATAGGGGTTTCTAATGAGGGACTATAGCTTATTTAACATTTCAGAAGTGAACAGGAGAAAAAGACAACATTTTTACTGACTTTTCCACTTCTAATATGAATACAAAAGAATAAACCTTCCACCATCAACAATATTCCAAGACTCCCTATATTGTTCTGAGGGGCATTTAATGACAGATTGCACCATGGCTTGTGTCTGATTAGATAGCTCTTTGCAGTAGTATTAATTCACTTCACCCCTTTTCATAAGATGTTGTTATGAGTACCTGTGACCTCATGTTGATATTTTTAGCTCACTCTACATTTCCTCTTCACAGCAATGTCCCAAAGGCCAGTGCCACAGCCGTCTTTGTCCTCCTTCAGTTCCAACACATTTCCTTCAAGGTCTGTCAAGCCGCCACCTAAACACACTTCTTTAGGATCCAAAAGTATGCCTGGAGCATATTCAGAAAGGTTTGTTGCACTAGCTATTGCATACATTTTGTGTTATTACTTGTTAAGGAATGACAGCATACAGGGTGGTGTACAAGACTCAACACATGATAACTCACCAATAATTTTATTATTGAAAGTCCAGATCCCTGGCTCCCCTCTGCTTGCTTTGAGCTGTTTCCACCATCTTAAGGGACCCCCCCTCCACCCCCCCAATAATGCAAAGCAATCACACCTGAGACTTCATGTCTCTATGTAACCCAAAGATAGGGACAATGTGTATCAGATACACTAGAAAACCAAGATAAAGGCTCCTTTCTTAGTTCTATGTTAAGAAAGGGCTATGTTAGGACCTCTTTGGTATGAGCTATAATTACACATTACAGGTTGAATCTCTAGTTTGGCAGTATTGGGACCTGACTGGTGCTGAATGAGAGAATTTGCCAGACCCCAGCAGGTCAATACCGTCTAGCAACATTACCAACACTGCTTACTGGGCCCTTAGAAGACATTGAGGGGTAAATGACAACTAAATAACAGCACAGAACACTGAGAGCCTGGACTAGTGGCTGGAAACAAACTTTATGGGACCATGGGAAACTTGGCCACATCCAAGGTAAATCATTGTCTGGCTAATTAAAATCATGCCAGATTACAGATGTTGCTGGAAAAGAGAGTGCTGGGCTAGAGAGGTTCAACCTGTAATTTGGGGTCCTTCAGTTTGGGTGCCCAGCTAAAGGCATTTATCTGTTTCTCCCATCCTTGTTCTCACTTGTCTATTGAGATTCTAAACTCTGTTGGTGGCAAAAATGGTCTTGTTATACACCTATACAGTGCCTAACTCAGTGGGGTCCTGATCTCAGAACGTGTATTCTAGACACTACTGTTTCATATATTTTTCTCACTAACTTCAACTGGACTTATGGATACGCAGTTCCTGTTTAAAAAAAAGAGTTAGGCTACAGATGTCTAAAATTGGATATTCAAAAGTAAATGTCACTTCTTAAAAGAAGAGCCTTAGAGGATATGATAATACACCCGTTAGTGTTAGAGGCTTTTTTGTGGTATACAGCTAAAGAGAGGATCGTTTGGGCATGGGAGGAAGGAAACTCTTGGTAGTGGATTCTTGGTTAGGTAAAACTTTTCCAGGAAAAGGAGATAAGCTCTGCTAAGCTCATTGTTGTCATTGGTTACTGTCATTTTGCGACTCCAGAGCTGTTGAGAACCTTGGTTTCAATTACACAAATTTCTAACAGAAAGCTGAAAAAGCCTTTGTAGACTTTATAAAAAGAAAGGTTGAATCATTCTGCAAAAGCAGAAAAAACAAAGTAAGGGTATGTCTATATTACACTGCTTTTAGGGCCACAGCTATGTTGACACTACCCTATCACTAAAAGTCAGCGTGCGTGAATGCTGTTTATTGGCGCTTTTGGGGGTTAAGCATCCATGCATGACAAAGTTGTGTTGATTAATTGCATGCAGATATAGTCTAAGCATAGTTACCTGGAAAGCCATTTTGTAAATGGGGTGGGAAGTGTGAACTCAGTCACTGGCACAGCTCTTGTCAAGTTTTTGCACCTCCTGGAACTCAAACGTTCAAGTGAGGGAAGTTCTTCAGCCAAGGACAAAGCTGCAGAAGGAGGGAAGTTAGGGGGGAATTCCAAAAGGAGTAATATATTGGTAGTTTTGCTTCCTATAGCCAACTTATGAGGAAAGGGCTTGGGGAGAGGAGCATAAACTGAAAACCCAAGAGAGAAATAGATTCTAGAGGGAAATAAGGTTCCAACTGTACTGATCCAGAAAGAGTCCCTACAGGAGGAGTAATGCCATAGGCTACCTACCCCTCTGCACTTTATTCCCAGGTGCAGGTTGAGGTAATCCTGGCCTTAATTGCCATGTAAATGTCATAGGGGACAGATCACGATGCCTTTATCAGTCACAGGTGCTAAAAAGAAAGAAGACTGGAGCCTTTTAGGGACAGAGTCTATGTTTGCTTTCATGTTTGCACCACATGTAGCACAAAGGGCCCTAGGTGTGGATCTGTGCCTCTGGGAGCTGTCAGAGTATAAAACATTCAATAATATACTTATTGCTACATATCCTACCTGTGCTAAACTTCAGTTTCATTTATTTCTTTAGCAGTAGTAACAGCATTTCATCCAGTGGATCACTACCTCCACGCCTTCAGCCAGGTTTGTATTTTAGGCTCCTGGATTCTCTCTCCAAATGTAATGAAGTCTTATGGTTGCAGTGCATGATCTCTGTCATGGATGATCAGCTTCTGAATTTAGTAGCAATAAAGAACTGTCTGTCAGATACTGGGTTTAAAGTATGTGTGTGGGTACAGAGGGAGGTGTAGTGCCATCCCACCAAGGCTAAAATGTATTTTATTTTGATATTAGATGCCTTGGTCTTTCCCTTTTTTCCTTCAGTAGCAGCACCATGAGGCTTTCTGAGGTGTACGCTTTAGGCACTGTTTTATCAGAACTGCTGCTTCCAGATTATGACAGATACTTATCTTTATTCAGACCACTTTCAGCTTTAGTTCATTTAGTCTGTATTCAAGGTGGGCATGTTTCCTTGTTAAATTTTGGCAATACTTTCATTTCAGTTAAGGCACTGGCAAAATTTAATATGAACCTTTGCCTCACAAGAGCTGCATTTTATAAGCACGAGTGTTGGAATACTGACAACATTCATTCTGAAGGTCTCGTGATTATATCATTCCAATACTGATTTGTGTGATCGTAAGAAAAAAGGAATGTTCGCTTCATATGTGATGAGAAAGATATTTCCCAGGTGAAAATAAGTTGGTCTCAGCTACATATTTAATTGGTAAAAAAAATACTGTAGTTAAAAATAAGAAATACTGGAAATCAATCTCTTGGCATAAATGTCAACAGTGTTCAATTAGCAGGGAAGCGGCACAAGATTTCCACAAACAGTAAAAAAACCCCAAAACAAACAGCAATTTTCTTTATCTCTCCAGTGTGATTTTATGAACATATAGCAGGGTGACCTCATGGTTTGTAACTGTACAAGTTCAGGTTAGCTGTAGCTGGGATAATTGAAGATACAGTCCTAATTAAATAATTGAGATACAATACATCACCTATAGTTCTTATTTCAAATACATTGTCTTTGAAACATCCATCACTCCTGCATGTCTATGAAAAACCATGGGAATGACCCTCATGTATCCCCTGTGTCCCATTACATAGATATAGGTCAGATTCTCAATTACATTTAGGCTGTGGCCACACGACCCTTCCATTTTGAAAGGAGCAGTTTGGAAGATGCTAATGGGGTGCTGATATGAATATACAGTGCCTCATTAGCATAAAGGCTGCCGTGCGTAATTCAAAAGTGCCACTTTATAAATGCATGCCGCCCATGTGGACGGGAACCTTTTGAAAGGACCCCCTGATTTTGAAAGTCCCTTCTTCCTAAAACCAAATAGGAAGAAGGGGCTTTCAAAGTCAGGAGGTACTTTCAAAAGGCCCCCCTCTACACAGGCAGTGTGTGTTTCTAAAGCTGCTCTTTCGAATTGTGTGTGGCCCTCATTTTGCTAATAAGGTGCTTCATATTCATGTCAGTGCCTGATTAGCATATTCCAAACTGCCTTATTAACATGCTCCCTCCAAAAGGGAGGGGTGGTGTGGCCACAGCCTATGTGTGAGTATAGTTTTCACACACTTTTAGTTCCTTTATGCTGCTCAAGTGGTAAAAATAGGCCTGGGTATAACTGGGAGAATCAAAGACTAAACTACATTCTTGTTTCTGCTCCATAAACTAAGACTTATTGTTCTGTTTTTAATTTAAATTTATTCTGCAACTTTAAAGGTAACATCAATAGAGATCATTCAAGAGGCCCAGCAGATGGCAGACCTCCACTACCAATTCCAAACAGACAGATTGTGCAGCCACCGAGCATGGGGGAAGATGAGGTATAATACAGAGGATGCATGGGGGGTGTATACAGGGTTAAAACCCTCCTCACACCAAATTTCACTTGCCCCCTCCCCATGGCACTTTTCCAGCTCAGTTGGCTCCTGTCCCCCAGTGCTGCGCCTGGGTAGTGGGTGGCCCACCACTGCCTCTACCTGAAGCTAGGAGTGGCCAGCTCCAGCCACATGATATCTTGCTCCTTCCCTGGGCTTGGCTGCCAGGGACAGTGACTGACCACACCAGGGCAAAGGGGCAGTGGGACAAGAATGGTTGCCCCCTGCTTGCCTGTGCAGGTAACTCCCTGTAAGGAGAGCATAGCAGCCCAGGAGATGTGTGGGGCTGTGACATATTCTCCCTTTTAGATTGTGGCACCCACTATTGGGAGATGCCTGTCATCTATGTGATAGATATTCATCCTAATCACTTTGCACAGAAAATCAACTAAATGTGAGACTGATTTTTTCCATAATTGATTTTCAAGTCAGCAGTTATTCTTTGGCATACACCAGTGCTGGGGAACCTACAAACCTCAGGACAGATCCTCCCCTTTACTTAATTCATCTAGCCCCTGGTGAGCTCCACCCCGCATTCCTCTGCTGTAGGGAGAAGCCCTGAGTCTCCGCAAACCATGGGTGGGTGAGTGGCCCACAAATTATTTTTTTTTCTGTGGGTCAATCTCCTATGACAGAAAAAAGATTTCCCACCCCTAGTATACACTGCGGCTTTTGTTGTCAGTTTGACTTGGGATATCCAAACTGTTCCTGACTTGGTTTCCACCAAGCAAAAACGGAGTGAAAATACAGCAAAGCATGCAGTGAAACAATCAGTAACTACAGTAAGTTTAATAGACCATTTCCTGTCTTGCAAAGCCTCCCTGAAGTACTGATGCAGGTGCTTTGGCCTCAATTCTCCTCTCAAATAAATTGACTTAAAATGGGTGAGAGAAGAAAAGTACAGTTCTACTCCATAGTGCTTTGAAGATCACCTCCCCTTAGCAAATGAGTTTTGCTTCTGTATTGAGTGGTCATGTAAGGCAAGTTTGAGTGTGCATATGTTTAGTGCAGGGGAGCAAGCCAGAGCTGTACATGCAGTTGATGATAAAAATAGGAGACCTACCATATCTGCAACTCATATGGACAGACAACAGAAATGTCAAAGGAAGTATAATGTTTACAAAAACCCTCGAGTCCTCATTTTTCTAGTTTCCATGGTAGCCAGGTGGCAGCAAAGGCAAACCCCTTCAGAGAGTGATGGAACTTGACAAGGTCAGGACTAACAATGCTGCCAGCTTTCATCCCTGCCTTTGAAAATGCACCACTTCCCCTCTCCACATTTAAAGTGTTCTCCATTGCTGTGCACATGCATTTATAACGTGACATAAATTAATTCACTGACAGCCAGCTTTCTTCTCTTTTCCTCTCCAAAAATTAAAAAATATATAGTTTCAGGACTCACTGAACACGGAGTGGTATGTTGCAGACATCAGCCGGCAGGAAGCAGAAGCTGCTCTTAGGAAGATCAATCAGGTACAGTGTTCGCAGTTACCCTTTCAGGGATATGGAAACACTTGACACAGTGTTTAAATGGTTTGTGTCCTGGTATGTGCCTTTACAATCTTACTGAAAAAGTGAATGACCACAAATTTTTCATTCCAGCCATTATCAATGTACCTGCAAAATGGGGTGGAATATCCTGTTTCTGTATATCACCACAAGCTCCCTGCCTCAGCACACATGCCCATGCGTTCACACACACACATGTACACAAACATGCATGCTTTTCTACTTACACAACTAAAAAAGGTACATAGCCTGATCAAGCATACAGTATTCAGATTGGCAGTGCCTGATCTACTAAAAACTTGGATCCATGTGGAAAGGAATAAACCTAAATAGGCACCTTTTTCAAACTTCTAACGAAACAGTCCATACATACCATGAAGTCTGAACTCATCCCCTTCCTGGAGAAGGGGTTTATTACACATAAGACAACAAAAAGGATGATCATCTCCTCAGGCCCAGGCTCAGCTGTTCCATAAGGACCATTAAACTCATTCTCTGGGTGAGGGGTGGGCAAAATATGACCCACAGGTCAGATCCAGCCCATCAAGCCACCAGATCTTGCCCGCCAACATCCCCATGGATCAGCGAGTCCCTCAGGCAGGCTCCCTGCCCACCGCCCCCCTGCATGGTATTCAAAGGTTATAGGTGTCTGTGCACTGCATGCTCCTGGACCCTTGAACTCTGCATCTGTGGGCACTCATGCTAGTAATGGGGGAAACAAAACCCAGGAACAGATGTGTAACCCCTCCACCTGGTTTGAGGATACGTTCTTTGACTCATCTCTACCCTGTGCTGGGAACAATGCCATAAGTGCATTTCCCTGTCTTCAACACAGGAACAGTCTGCAAGTTCTCTTTCAATTGAGTCAGGTAACCTAATAGAAACATAACCATAATGAGATACATGGGCTGTCAGCTCTGTAACAACTCTCCACTCCCCATGATTCTTAGGGAGAGAGAGGCAATTACCCACCCCACCAGGACAAAAGATTTCATCCCATCTTAGTAATAGCTGCCCCCATCTTTCTTAATACTCCTGCAGCAGAAGGGGAACTGAAATGTTTGCTGTGCAGTAATGTCTGCAGCCATATCTGCCTAGTGTTGCAAAGGTGATCAAATGATTAGGCCCCAACTGGTTCCAGAGTTATACAAAAAAGAGCAGCCAATCACAGGACTAATCCCCTCTAGTGCATAAAGTTTTAAAGCCAGGAGTTGTGGTAAAACCATTTGTAAATGTAAAATGGAGGAATGAGTGTGGAGAGTTTCATAGGATAGGGAGCTCAGCAGAAACTTGACACTGGAAGGCAAGATCATCTGTGGAAGAAAGAGGCCTCCCAATAGATAATCTGTTTATCCTAATATTACTTAAGACCAGCACTCACTGGAGGGGCCTATTTCATTTCCCTCTCATTCATTCTAATGGAGTAGGCCCCAAGTCAACTTATGCAGCAGTTTAGAATATGCCAAGATTGTCAGTGTAGCAGACATCATCCTGCTTAGCTGTGTACAAAAGTCCCCAAAACACCAAAGAATTTCACTCTTTGTGTCTCTGAAGTCAGTCGAAGTTTCACTGTTGAATTCTCTAAGGCCAGAATTTTATCCACAGGATTTCTCCAAGTATCTCAAAATTAGAGTACTTTTTCTAAAATGAGTATCGCTGCCTCTAAATGAGCCTTTGAAATGAGACATTTTAGATGGCAGAATGCAAAGCTCTGTTTGTGTTTTTCTTCTTCCTCTAAGAAATGGTCTAACAACCATTTCAAAGCTATGGCTGCAATTGTTGTCTTTCTGAACAACTAGAATCCAGACTCAATGTACATAAAAAAAATAAACTCAGCATTGTACTTATGTAATTGCTATGTTGGTCAAAAATACATTTGATTTTCATGTGTGTTCTTGTAGGATGGGACATTCTTGGTGAGAGACAGCTCAAGGAAAACTAATACACATCCATATGTACTGATGGTGTTATACAATGATAAAGTATACAATATTCAGATTCGTTACCAGGAGCAAAACAGAGTTTACTTGTTAGGAACTGGCCTGAAAGGAAAAGAGGTACAGTATGTTTCTTTCTTTGGATCACCCCCTCTCCCTTTATTAGTCTCCAGCAGTTTTACAGGAAGAATGTCACTTCACTGAAGGTATTTCCGATACACACTGGTGTAGCTAAGAGCAGAACCAGGCCCACTGACTCACATTCAAGAAAAAATGGTTGCCTTGTAATACCTCACAACTTCATTGGATGGGTGGGATTTTGGATGAGTGTTCAAATTTCATAGAAACATATAAGATGGGAAGAATGGGACTGGGAGCAAATAGTAGTGCAGGGATAGATAACCTAATGGTACAGAAATTAATTTAAAACTTAGTCCTGGTCTAAATAAATGCTATCACTTTGGTCTGAGAAGTAGTGAGAATTCTGACAACACTCTCCCCACTGCCTTTATTTTTAATTCATAGGATTTTTCTTCAGTGGAAGATATTATTGATTACTTTCAAAGAACACCTCTTCTGTTGATTGATGGAAAAGACCGAGGTTTAAGAAACCAGTGCAAGTTAACCTACTCAGCAGGACATATTTAGAAGAAGGCTTAATTTTTGGAATCAGCAGTTTATCAGATCATGCAAACTGCATAATATTTCCATTTGTGTTCAATGAACTGAAATTATGAATTAAAATTTCTTTTGGATTTAATGAAAAAAAACCTAGAGTTCTCTCCTTTCAAAATGTGTTTAAACACAGATTTGCAAAATACTTCCTACAATGTATTTATTACTCTTCATTGTTTATACACTGCATGAAAACTTTTTGTATGAGTGATACCATTCTCCAACATCCATTTAACAGGTGAAGTGCTCTCCCCACCATAAGTGCAGGATCACATGTGGTTGAAACAGCACACTTTTGCGTTGCTTTCTCACAAAGCAAAATTATGCAAACTACTGTTCATGCTGAGCTGATGGTACTAATTACAGTAAGCAGCAAACTGAAGTCAATTAATGGGCGCATAATGCTTGTACAGTACAGAGTAACTGCTAGTGATTGTTGAAAGATTGTATTGTTTACTTTGACATATTTTCTGTAAGTTGATTTAAAATTAGAAAACTCTTGTGTAAATTGAATCAATAAAAATGCAATATTTCACAGTCCACTTTTCAACTGAGACTTGCACTTCATGGCTACATTTATCATAATGGTAGGAACTATGTGAGTTTTCAGTTTTTAATTTAATAGTCTACATCAGTGCTGGGCAACCTGCAGCCTGGGGGCCACATGGGGCTCACTGGGCTTTCAATGTGTAGCCCATGAAACTTTTTTTGTTACCACTTCTCATACAGCAGAGTTACCAGGTTCTGCTGGTTTCCATTCAGGCATTTTTTTCCTACTGTAACTACTGAAGTGACATACAAGGAAATATGAAGTGAGGTGCGTGCTGATGGTACAAAACACTGTCTGTGAGAGCCAGGCACTCTCTTCAGCCAAAGTGCCACTGCAGTTCAATCTGCACACCTCACACGTTCTGGGTACGCACTCACAATTAACAAAACTACCGTATCCTGGGAGACCATCTTGGTTACGACAATATTTGGGCTCATTGAGATGAAGCAGGGTCAGTCATGTTGTCTACTCCCTAGCCTAAACTGCCCACTGCTGGCCTATATGAGCTATGTTCCCTCTTCTACATGATCTAGACAAAACTTCCATTCCCAAATTGGTCCCTGCAAGTATGCATTTGTCACCCACTGGACCTCTTGACGGATCTCTATTGATGTTACCTTGAAAGTTGCACATTAAATTTAAATTAGAACAATAAGAATCAGTTTCATTAGCGGGTCCTAACCTTGCACCCACTCCTTTCTGCAATGAGCAGACTCTGAGAATGGCAATGCAACTGGGTCTCACATCATCTCATAACAAACTCTTTGTCTATCTCAGTTTCACTACTCTCAGGGTTCTCAAAAACTGTTCCTGACTTTTGTGCAGATCAGATCAAAAACCATCCCACCCAAGATTGCAATGTATTAAAATAGCTCCACAAAGACAGGCAGCCAACAGCTTAGCATCAGGTCTCACCCTGTTTGATTTGGGAATGACATCACATAGCTCAGCCATGAATTGTATTCTCTTGGTATAGGTAAAGAGAAAAGGGATTTTTTCTGTCTCTCAGCAGAAGCCATATGCTGGAGCCCTAAACAAAGCATCTCCCTTCAAATACTTACCCACACTGGCTCTCCATAGTACTTTGTTCCAGAATTACCCTTGCTCACAGCAACTAGAATACTGAAAGCAAGAGCAAGTTTGAAGGGGGATGGATATGATCTGGAAAAGCAAAGCAATTAGCTTACAAAGAAAAATGAGCATCTTGAAAATGTGTTTATTCAGCAGCATGTTGTACAGATGCAAGACGAAAGATTTGAAGAGAAGGATACTGGCATTCAAGAAGAGTTGTTTTAGAAAAATCCTGAGAATAGGATGGATGCAGAAAGTCACCAACAGGGAATTACACAGGAAGATACAGCTGAAAGAGAACCTACTGCAGAGGGTTATACAATGGAAGCTACAGCTATTCAGACATACCTGCAGAATGAACAATGAACAAAAAAATCTAGACCCTGGTATTTGGCATAATGGACAGTTCAAATAGGAGAGGCAGACCCCACGGAGAATGGGTAGATTATCTAGTAGATTGGTATGGCGTTAATCTACAGAAATTAAGCCACTCTGCACTGGACAGGGAGAGACAGAAGGAAATAGTGAGGGAGGCATCGGACACAAAGGCTGTGTCTACACAGGTACAAGTCTTCGAAATAGCCATATTTCAAAGATTGCTAATGAGGCGCTGAATTGAATATTCAGTGCCTCATTAGCATTAGGCCACTTCCGGCCGCGGTGCTTCAAAAGCGCCACTTTCGAAAGAGTGCGGCTCGGTGTGACTACACGGGGTCCCTTTCGAAAGGACCTGCACCTTTGGAAAAATCCCCTTATTCCAATCAGCGAGCCGGATAAGGAGATTTTGAAAGGTGTGGGTCCTTTCGAAAAGGACCCCCCATGAAGCCACGCTGAGCCGCACACTTTTGAAATCAGTGCTTTCGAAGCGCCATGGCCAGAAGCATCCTACTACTAATGAAGCACTGAATATTCAATTCAGTGCCTCATCAGTAATCTTCGACAGGGCCATTAGCATGGCTATTTCGAAGATTTGTGCCCATGTAGACACAGCCCAACAGGCACTGAGCCCATGGTTGTTGATGATGATGGTGATGAAAACCTCCTAATTCCATCTTCAGGAATTTTGCTCCTGTCCTTCAGCACAGGCAACTCCCTCTAGGCCTTTAACTTTAGTGTAGGAATTCCATTCCCAGGTCCACGCACAAACTCATTACCCAGGAAGGGGATAACTAAGCACAGGTGTGGCTGACAAGTAGGCCTGGCATAGGGGCCTATTTCACATTCTTTATGAAATGCTGGCATTGTCTGTTTTATAATATAGACCACAATTGAGAATCAGTTATAAATATGAGGCCCCAGAGTTTTTCCCACTGACTTAATAAATAGTAGGGTTGATCCCATTGTTTGCCTAAGATCTTATATTTACTTCCATTTTCTGATACACTCATAGATTGTGTCTTGCATCTATGTTTATCAGCCTTACCCTTCTCTTAGTATCTTGTAGCTGTCTGCAGTAGGAGGTCACTACAGACAGAAGAGTGGCTTTCAAGAAGTCACCTGCTATTTTACTCATCGCTGTAGATTTTCAGTGAGGGAGACAGTGGTGGAAATGAAGGGTCATGCCATTTCCTCCACTTTCCCAGTGAAGTTTTCTTGACCCTGAGTCCACTGGGGCTTAGTTCTGTATTCCCCCACTCCCTCGTTGCCCCAGCTTTCTGGGATGTGAAACAATGAACTTTCTTGTAGCAATTGCTTCTAACTGTTACCAGTCTGGCCTCAATTCAAATCAGTTAAACCGACAAGAAAGATTTTGTGTCTGATAAACAATGTTCTGACCATCTAGTTTCTCATGCTACTGTTCTCAACAACCCCAGCTATTTAACAAAGAAGCAATTTTGGTAAATATATAGGCTATGGACCAATTGTTTGCCTTTTTATTATTTTAATTCAAGAAAAACACCTACAAAGCAGCAAGATATTTATGAGGTTTTCTCTTTTGCTTGTCTGTTTTAATGTGATGTTTCTCTAAGAACTTTCATCATTCATTACAAACCAAGAACAGAAAACCCTGCTGAAATTTCAATAGCTCAGAGTGAAGCGTTATGAACAGAAGCATCAGCATTGAACTGGATGGAATTATTCAATTCCGCAAAGTCTGCTTTCTGTTCTTCTACCTTCCTTGAAGCAGGAGTCTTCTCAGGATGACTGAAGCTCAAAGTAAGGTCACAGAGCAGCAGTTGGCTTTGTTCTATAAGAAAAAGTACATTCTACCATCATGACATTTATGGTATAATAGATATTATACAGGTGGATTCCAATTTACAGTAGAGCTTTTTTAAAGTATTCATTATTCAACTCTCTGTAAACTAAATGGTGATAATACCATTTCTCTAAGACAGTTAAATACAATTTGCTATTACTGTACTTACAATATATCTTTTATTAGGAAGCTAAGATATGCACTTGGTGAAAAATTAATGTCATCTAGCAGTACCACCAATATGATCCTCTTTTTCTACGGTAAAAGTGATTTATTAATTTTCCACCTCTGGGGACAAATTCTTGTTTTGTTACATAGAAGGAACAACATAGTTACAAAACCGGCATGAATTTATTAACAGGTGGGAAATGTACTCAGAATTAAATACAAGGTAGAACAGATTGCTTAGCATAACTTGTTAAGATATATTTTAAGTTGAAGTAGTCCATTAACAGCTCTCCAGTCATGACGGAAGAAAAGAGGGTGAGGCAGCTGGGGAGGGTTGTTAGTGGGTATGGATAACAGATTGTTAAATAAACCATAACTCCAGCATCTCTATTCAGTTCATGAATTTTAGTTTGTGGCAAAAACAGAAAGACTGAATAGAGACACTGGATATAACCCACCTGCTTCAACTGCCCCACTTCACCCTCAGCCCTTATTCCTTTTCCTCCAGGATAGGAGGGGTTAATGGCCTACTTCTCCTTGAATGGGCACTTGAATTATATGTTCATAAAATCACAGAATATTATGGTCAGAAGAGACCTCAGGAGGTCATGTCTTGCTCCAAGCAGCACCAACCCCAACTAAATCATCCCAGCCAGGGCTTTGTCAAGCTACGCCTTATAAAACATCAAAGGATGGAGAGTCCACTAGCTCCCTAGATAACCCATTCCAGTGATTCACCACCCTCCTAGTGAAATAGTTTTTCCTAATATTCAGCTTACACCTCCCCCATGGCAATTTGAGACCATTGTTCTTTGTTCTGTCAGGAGTCCATGTTAACTACTAGTACTAAACAATTCTATTTAGCGATGACACTCTCAGTACCTTTCCCAGACCTGCAAAGTCTGCATAAACTTGAAGGCTGGTCTGTCTCACCACCAGCGTTTGGTTCCACAAAACATATTACCTCACCCACCTTGTCTCTTTAATATGCTGGGACTGACATGGTTACAATAAAACTGCATTTACCTAATCAGTCATTTCCCTTTTCGTTTAATGACAGATAGGCTTAAAATTACCATGTAACTTCTTCAACTCACTGGACATTTTATCAATGTTTTTAATTGCAGTTTCAAGGCTAAACTGCTGGTCAGCAACATCACTCTTAGACATCTATAGGGAACACAAATAACATCAGAATTGGTATTATATACATGCAATCTTTCATCATTAGTAGTTTTGAATTTTTCACTTAACTATTTTGAAAAAGAGCTTTTTATGAAAAACAAAGACATGCAAAAATCTTTTTAAAATGTTCTAGTTTTTATCAAAAACAAAAATGTACATTTTATTTTTATCTCCACTCAGGGATTACCACTTATTTTTATTTTATTTTTTTCAACTGCATGCAGTAGAATGAAAATAACCCCTGGTTCTATCTCCTTCCTTCCTATTTCTCCACTCTTCAAATTCTTCACATTTCTTTATGCCAATAACTTTTCTTTAACTTTTGAGAAGTTATGGAATGGTGAAGAAAAAGCAAAGTAAAGAAAATTGAAAAAAAGTAGGGGAAAGAATATCCTAGGTGTCATACTAGATTCAGAAAAAAAACAGGAAAGATGGATAGCAAATGTGGGGAAGGAAAAAATAAGTTCTCAAAAAATAAAATGTAAATATTTATTAATTTTTTACAAAATACATTGAAAAATGTTCTTTCAACCCTAAGAAACAACTGGAATTTTTAAAAATATTTTTCCCTTGTTTGACTGTGTCTAATTAGTAACTTTTCTATTTCTAAACTAACTTTCTTCAAAGATACTTAAAATATGCCTACACATTGAGAAGTGAGTCCCTGGCACATTTAAACTTTTTACAATATGACATTTTGCATTATCAGAGTATGCAAAGTAGTATCCAAAGAATGTTTCAATATGTGAAAAACAAATATCTGAATAACTTAGGAACAATTGAATGGCTTTAACTTTTTAGAAAATATACCTCATTGGCTACACTACAATGCTACATCTCCACTAGCATTCCTCTTTCAAAAGAGGAATGCAAATGAAGGAAATTGAAAATGAAAATGAGGCACAGATTTACATCTCTGGTACCTCATTTGCATATTCTTCTTTCGAGAGAAGAAAAGCAGAGTAGACGTAGCTCTTTCTAAAGTAAACCCCCTCTTCAAAAGAAACTTTCTTCTTAAAAAAACACTTCTTCCTAATTTTTTTTTTAAGAAGAAGCGTTCTTTTGAAGATGGGGATTACTTTCAAATGAGCCCCATCTACACTGCTATTCTTCTTCTTTTGAAAGAAGCTCTTTTAAAAGAAGAATATGCAAATGAGGTGCCTGATATGTATATCTGTGCCTTATTTGCATTTTTGATTTCCTTCATTCGCATGCTTCTTTCAAAAGAGGAATGTTAATGTAGAAATAGCCATTTTAAGACGAGGAGAAAAAATGAGAAAATATGGTGCCAAAAGAGCTAGTAATGAAATTGTACCTATTAGCCACAAGATGGAGCCATTACAAAGTTAATATTGGCAAGAGAAATTAAAATATCAATAAAGAGTTGCACCATCTGCACAGATGCTTGTTAGTTACAATTTTTATAGCTTGACGTTTTTTATAGTTAAAATCCAACACTCCGCTTTTATCTCCTGACCAAACTTTTCTTGTTTCTTATTTTAGATTCTATGTGAAAAAAAGCCATTTTCTGAAAACTAAGAACAATAAATCATTAGACAGCAACAAGCAAATTTTAGGAATTTTTAATTTTAACTGCTTTTTAAACTGAGCTACTTCAAGAAAAACAAATGTAAAAAGAAATTTCAGATGCATCTTTTACTTTTTCATTTTTTCATTTTTTTTGTCATTCTAAGAGTATTTATAGCATGTGAGAATCACCTTGGAAGTAACATAGCGACAGAGAGATAGCCATGTTATTCTGTATTCTATCAAAACAAAAAAGCTGTCATGCAGCACTTTAAAGACTAACTAAATAATTTATTAGGTGATGAGCTTTTGTGGGACAGACCCACTTCTTCAGTCTGTCCCACAAAAGCTCATCACCTAATAAATTATTTTGTTAGTCTTTAAAGTGCTACATGACTGTTTTCTTGGAAGTAAAACTTAGTGTAATGATGTTTTGGAAAAATTCTGGGATGTTTCCTAAATGAACAACATATTTATTCCTCTAATCATAACAATAAAACAATAAACAATAAAAACAAACCTAACTTTAATAGAGATGTTTTGTCCAATCTCTTATCCCTGCAGACTGGGTTTTGCTATCATGTAAATGTCATTAACCAGCGACAACAGAGATCCTAAAGAGAGGAAGGGGACAGTATGTCACATACATTCTTCATCACATTGCAGAAACAAATTAAAATGTAGGACAGGGTAACATTGATGGCATTTTTATTTTCATTAGTATAATTTAAAGTAAGTGGATTAGCTTTCTTTAAACTGTTAGCAGTTAAAGACTGAGCCTTAAACTACGGAAAAGGTAAGTTTGCAATAGTCCCAGCCATGATGTCAAGATCAAAATTATGAACATTCTGACACCTTTTATCTAAAAACATTTTACCAAAATGGATAATTATCCTCAGTTTATAGATGGGAAAACTAAGGCACAGAGAAAACAAAACAGCAGAAATGTAGGACTTTAAAGACTAACAAAATGATTTATTTGGTTATGAGCTTTCGCGGGACAGACCCACTTCATCAGATCAATCTCATTTCCAATACAGACTGACATTTATAAGTACGGAGGACCACAAAAAACTGCAATAAAAACGACAAATCAAATACATAGGACTGGAGGATGGGGATATGGGGCTGGGGAATGTTAATTGTCCTCCCTGAGATTAAGTAATTTACCTGTTGTCACAGAGCAAGCCAGTGGAGGAGTTGAGGATAACAACCAGATCTTCTCTACCCTCCTGTTCTAACACCTAAACAACAACTAACTAAACAACAGTCCCTCACTTTATAAGTTTTCAAGTTTTTGTCGCGTATCATCATTGGATAAAGAGAATTCCATGAACTTCTGGAAGCAAAACAGGTCTGTTTTGATGTTCACAAGATGCCTTTATGTTTGACAGAGGCTAAACATCATGAAAAGACCCGGATTTGATCTCCGCAGAATAGCCAAAATGTATATAGCCCTGTTTTGATGGTCACAAGAAACAGGCACTCATGTGATTTAGAGCCCTGTGGGGTTATTTATACAAAGGCTCAATCCCAGCCTGGAAAGACGAATGCCAGTGTTTGCCTGAAGGAAGTCCCTGTGTATGGGTGACAGAGCCCCACTACTTGTGTTTGCAAGAAACACCCTTTATGAGTGTGAGTTTTGAGTGCTCCACACCAGGCACCTGAAGGATGCCTGGGGAGGTTGTCTAGGAGGGTGTCCTATGAAAAGACTCCATGAAATGAAATCAGAGAGGTGCAGATGCAGGGAACTTGAACAAAGCCCCATATCCAAACATACCCAAACTGAGGTGAAGCACAACACTCTGCAGGTCAGCTCCCCAAACCAGGAGCACTCGGGGCTGAATGTCCTGCTCCTGAGGAAAGCTTGGCTTGGACAAAGTAAATGTCAGCAACAGCACTGGGCTGTAATGCTGTACCCTTGGACTTGCCCCACTCTGTCCATGAACTGAAGCCCTGTAGCTCCCCAGCAGACCTGAAACTCCACACACACCCAGGCAGAGACTTGCCCTGCCCCACAACATGAGATATACCTGCTGGCCCCAGAAGCAGGATGTATCAAGTTTTCCTGAGGGCCCAAAGCAAGGCATGATGGGAACTGTAGTTCAGCTGATGGTCCCAGGGAGCTGCTTCAGTAGCTTTGGTGACCTCAGATTTATTTTAAATTAAATAAAAACCTGAAATTTTCACTTAAATCAGATGACACCAAGAGATGTGGCTTTACTGGGAGGAGGGGGCAGAGGAGGGGAATTATCACCAGTATTGCAGAAGAACTAAAGAGGGAGAGGACAGCTAGGTGGGGTAGAGGTGATAACTAAAGAACAGATATCTACAGAAAAGGTTTCATCTCATTGTACTCAGACATTATTTATGCCCGGAACCACACTAGCCTCTGGAGGTCTGGAAGGTGTTGCATGGTACAGCAATTGACTCCTTAGCAATAATTAATATTCTCCTCTCTGCACACTCACAGACGTGTGTATATTTCATTTATTCTGATTTCAACGCTTTGTCAAGACCTGGCTAAGGGTAGAACACTGGTTATAGCAGATACCTGGCTTCCACTGAAAAGGACAAGAATTGGTAGCACAGACATATAAGGGCAGAAAGTACATAGCTAAGAGGGATCAATCATTATTGCAACTGGCATTCAAGCATTCAAGATGAGGCTTTCATCCTTTCATGGCTGCTGTTCTCTGAGGGAGGGATAAAACACAGCTTGTGCCCTGTGTGGTATTTGTGGCCAGTGACACTGCACAATATCTTTGAAGAGGAATGGCTGCCAGCAGTATTGCACAACATACTTCAGTCATCATTGCTGCTCAGTGTTCATCTCCACTGCTGGCTGCCCGCTTAAGCACTACTGGGAAAAGGGATTTTAGGTACCTCATAGGAGAATGAGCCTGTGGAATTTCTTGTGTGTAATTAGACTTACGGTGTGAGAAAAAGGCATTTGTGGTTTATCTACTCTTATATTCTCTCTCTTCCTCTTTCTGCTGTACGTCATTACAAAATGTTAAATTCTAATGGAAGTGTGTGATGTAAGTTGAGCACTTCATGACAGCAGTGATAACTAAAATACAGTACATTATCACGCCCCTTCACTGTGTTGCTGAGGAGCAAGTTAACTGTTACCGTAAATGTGAGAGACAACACCATAAGTTGCTTAGCCTGAGGTTTCTTTGAAGCGGAGAAATGCAAAACAGGAAACACTTCACATGAGTACCAGTTCCGGTATTAGTCTGGCAGTTTACAAAGGTTCACAGAAACACAAGTGCAAGCAAATTAGTCTTGCCCTTTCTATGGGTCGACAGAGAAAAACACAGTGAAGGCATTTTCTGCCTTTCTCTGCCTACAACCAATATGGGCTATCACACTGCCAAAGTATTTAAACCTACAGGCTAAATAGTTTAATAAAATACACAGACAATCCCCCTAAAACACAAAACTAGAATTAAGTTTCGGAGGCATGATCCTGCATAAAATCTGAATTAAAAATTCAACAACTCCATAGATCATTTTCCCCATGTGCAAGTAGAATAAAGCACAAACATTAAAGTACTTTGTAAAAATAATCCTTAAATAATGTCTGATGATTGGTAGCAAGCTAATTACCATTACTGGGTATGATTAGTACGAGTCATATTCTTACAAAAGTAGCTGCCCCCTCAACACTAAACCCAGGGAATAAATCAGTTTATAGTTCACCTGTACTTAACTGAAATATTATCTATTAAAATAAGACAGAAATATTTTTGTTTTACTTTATTAGATAGTATTTCAGAAGGGACCTATGTTTATACTAAATCTTTACGTGACTGTTACCCTTTTGAAAGATTGCTCACATAGTGCAAAAGGCATGATAAGTGCACACAAAAATTATGAGCCATATTTCAAATTTAAACAGTGCTTCAGGGTCATGGTTATGCATAGTTGTGAATTCAATTTACTGTACCTCACCTCAGAGTTCAAACAATCTGAGTATGCAGGAGAATTTAAGCAATTAAGCGTTAGCGTCTGCCTAGAATCTTTCCTCCAACAAAATGGTGAAAGAAGAACTATTCAGACTCCACCATCCTTCTGAATTTCTGCTGAAGAAAGACACAGTGGCAGAACAACTCCTTTAGGAGGATCAGGAAGAAATGAGATCCTGTACAAAGATCATGCATTTAAAATAACAATATAGATTATTTAACATGGGTAGTTCTACAAATGGAGGATGAAATGAGATATACAACATATATCATGAGCATTTCTTAAATAAGGAGTTGTAAAGAGACTTTCATGTAGACTGCTGCTAACTTTCTCTGAACTAAAACAAAGAGAGAATATCTTGCTAAATTGGAAGACACGTCTCACCTTTCATAATTAAAGACTGATATTAATAGAAAATTCTAAAACTCTGCATTTCAGAGATCATTTCATTAATAGTGTTTTACAAATTAATCTTTGGAAGTAATGTATCAGAAAATGTAAATTCAGTTTGTTTCTAATGGCAAGAGTCTGTGTAAATATTGTATAAAAATTAGAACTAGGAAGAAAGATATTTGGACATTGTATATGTTGTGTTTTCTAGCATCCATTTATATGGGGCTACAAAGTTCATTCTGTGACAAAGTATTTAAGTTTGCAAATAAAGCTGGTCTGTATGTTTGAATGATCATCTTTTAAGATTATAAGTATTTTCTTTAATACAGAATTTGAAAAGCTTAGGAACAGTATATATTCTGTTTTATCCAATGTTTATTGTAAACATGTCATTTGCTAATATATCAATGAAGGCTTTTGAAGGGTCAGTTTGCCTTATTAAATTTTCATCTGAAAACAGAAGGGAGTTTGAGGCAATGTCCCAGTCTGTAATAAGGTTTGCCCCTTACATGAAAACTGCTGTGTAATTTCTAGCATGGCTATTCGTCATTGAGACTCAATATTTTCAAAGGGTTACCTTATCTATTGATTTAGTTTTGACTCCAAACAATTCATAGTATAGGGTAGGCTACTCTGTTTGTGTCCTCAAATAACGATGTATTCCATTGAAAAGATAGCAACATTCCATCATTGATTGGATATAAGAAACTTCTGATCAGTTATCCTGACATTAACAAAAAAATCCCCACACAATCTGAAGCTGTGATCGTACCATAATGTCTCCTGGTATGTGGTTCCAATGTCTAGCGTGCTTCCGAATAGTGAAAGGATTTGTATGTAATAATAGTATCTAGAGTCTGAAATGAAGATTGTAGCTCCATTGTACTAAACCGTTTTCAAACACATAACAAAAGTCATTCCCTACTCTGAAAACATTTGTCCATATTACATGGCTTTTAGCAATATGGCCATGTGAACAAAGATGTGTCATTACCAAGTCAGGCAGAGTAGCTGCTGTTTTTCAGCTCGTTTATAAACAAAATATTTCCACTGTTCTCCTGTCAACAATGCTCTCCACTGGCACTAGGTTCAGCAGAACTTCTGTTATTTGGGATGGTGAAGTTAGCAACTCTGAACAACAGAAGTTTTGTGGTTTAATTGCCAATGTAAACAAGTCACAATCCAAGTAAATAACACAAAGGCTATGATTATGGCTACACCAGAAGCATCTGTTGACAGGTGTTTCTGTTGAAAGAGATTCTCCAACAAAATGTCTGTTGTCAGAGTGCAGCCATATGCTAAAGTGGATTGAAAGAGCAATCTGCTCTGTCAACAGAATGGCCACACTGCCCAGACACTCTCTCAACAAAACAGCCAACCAGAAGCACAGCAGACAGGGCTGCCCAATGTCCTGGAGGCCCTGTCCATCTAGGAAGCCTCCCCTAGAGTGTCCACACAGCTTTTTTGTTGACAGAATCTGTCAACAAAGGCACTTTTCCAGAAGTGGGAGAGGCAGAAGGTTGTTGGCAGAAGTGCCGAGTTTTGTTGAGACTATCGACAAAATGCATTTTGTGTGTAGATGTACAGCGAGTTTTGTCAGCAAACTCCAGTTTTGTCCAAAAAAAAAAAATTCAGCAAGCGACTATGTCTGCCAACAAAGCACTGATTGCGTTTGCATTTGTGGCATAAGAACTTTTTCATTCATGGAGAGTTAGCATGCTTAAGTAGCTTCAAAAGACCAGAAGTTTGTTAATGAAGTGCAAGTATAGACACAAAGTCTATGTCTACACTAGACGGTTTGTAAACAAAACTGGCTTTGTTTACATGGAGCATCCAGGTTCCCAAGGCATTCTGTTGGCAGTAAATTGACACAATGCAGCACTTTTGTCAACAATCTTATCCCATTCCCCGGAAGGCATAACGCATCTGTCCACAGAGATCTGTGGGTAGAAAGCAGGGGTCCCTCTATCAACAGACAGGGCTTCCGGGACACTGGACAGCCCTGTCTTCTGTGCTTCCATGACCACTGGCTGCAATCTGTATCCAGAAGTTTTGTCGGAAGCTATCTTCTGACAAAACACTTCTGTTGACAAATCACTGTAATCTAGACATGGCCAAAGAGTAAGAAAAATAAAGCAAAACAAAACAAAAAAAAGAGACAGAGGGATAGAGTGGAAGTGATTTTTTGCTCAGTTGTGAGGATCTCACTGAGCAAAACCACAACTACAATATAAATTTATGATGTGGGATTCAGAGATTTCCTTTAATGGTTTACACAGATATTTTCTTTAACAAGACATAAAGCACAAAGCTGAAAATGTTCCTTCTAATAATCATCAATTCAGAAATCATTTAATACCTCAAAACACTCCACTTCCAGAGTAAAGTGCATAACACAGAGGTTTAATGCTACAACATAATTAAACATCATGGTACATTAGTGCCCATGATGCTATTATGACTTCCTGACATGAAGTGATTCCTTTTAGAAAATAAATAGTTTAAGTCATGCTGTATTTTCTCCATGTTAATGAAGGCCAGGATTCACAAAGTTACTTATGTGCCTCACTCCCTTTGAAACCAATGGGAGGGAAGTGCCTATCCATATTATGAAAGCCACACCAGGAGCTTATCCTTATATTTAGACTGCTAATTGGCAGTTAAAAGGTCTAATTCCCAACCTCAGATTGAGAACTGCCAGCCAGTTTGAACATTAACTCCTTGTGAGAACACCCTGAGAAATATATTCCAAGAAGTAGATAATGAAAAATATGAAGTAGATATTTTGATATCTGGAAGACAACACCAGTCAAACCACTAGTAAAATATCCTGTGGCCTGTGACCTTTCCCACTTCTAAGCAATGTATTTGGCTAATACTGTGATTTCTAAACCCACAGAACATTAGGCTTTATGACCTCACTTGTAATTTCATTTACTTCTGAGCCTCCACTGAAAGAGGTTACATTAGAAATATCCTGTATCTGCATGATATTTGACTGTTTGATTCATATGAACATATTTTTAAAAACAGTTACAGATAAAGTTGTTATGGAGTTCCTTGTATATTTAAATGATACTTTTCAGTTTAGTTATATTTTAAAATAGGTTCAAAAATGTCTGACACTATGGGCTTGTTTACATGCCCTTTGAAGGGGGCATGTAAACAAGCCTGAGCGGTAAATAACAGTGAGGTGCTGTGCTGCATACATACCACTTCACTGGACTAATTCTCACTGTGCAAACTTTGAAGTTGCTAACTTTGAAGAGCCAGCAAGCTGTCTAGCCATGAGCACTTGGAACTACCAGTGCAAATTCAAAGTGCCCTTACTCCCAAAATGTTTTGGAAGTAAGGGCACTTCAAAGTTGCATGGGTACTTCTAAGTGCCTGTGGCTACACAGTTTGCTGGTGCCTCAAAGTTAGCAACTTCATAGTTTGTGTGGTGAGAATTAGGCTAATGAGGTGGTACATACTCAGCACAGCACCTCATTACTATGCGCAGTTTGGGCTCATTTACATGTCCCCTTCAAAGGAGGGGGCTAGTGTAGACGTTTATATATTTAATGCACCTTAAGACAGAAAGATGTAATATTTAATGATAAGTGTATTTTACGTTGAAATTGGCTAATCATATTTTCACTGCTTACTGCACAAAACTATGTAGAACAGAAATAATTGCACTTTGCAGCAGCACTGCTAGCCAAATCTTCATTTTTACCTTGGGCTAATTCAGGCAACCAGCTATGGCTCACCATGATTAGGAAAGACATTCTATTCTGCAGAGGAAACCCTCTTAGTATTAAACCATTGTAAGTGTTGTTTCATTAACAAAAGGAGCACCTCACTCCTCTGAAATTCACTCCACCTTGAACGATACTTATATCTTGTGTTATGTTAGTAGCTCTCTGCCAATCATATCCCTTCTGCTTATGCAGGACCAGAGAAACACCTCAGCAAAAAACTAATAAAGAAACTGTATGTTCCGTAACACAGCCTTTATTTGATTTTGAGGAAGATTAATGATTTCTAACGTGTGAAAGATATTGAACTGATAAACTAGCTTTCAGAAACCGTCATATACTAATTTATGATTAAGCCACCAATAGAGGCACAATTCTTATACCATCCTTTTTTTGACCATTAAAAGCTACTTAAAGAATATTTATGAATGAAATCATTTTTGGATTTCACTACTCTGATCTCTTCTAATCCTCTTCAAGGACACCCATACCAAGGAAGATTATACATTATTTTTCCACTGAACCAACTGACATAGTTAAATCATTATTTAGGTTCTCATTAACTTTAACAATTTTTCTCTTAAACAAGTGTAAGCTTTACACTGGCAAAGGCATTTGAATGTGTAGTTTGACTGAACTTCCTCTGTCCTGTGTTGATTGGCCTTTTGGTCAACTGTTCCCTGCCATTTCTTCACCTCTCACCCTTTCATCTTCCCTTCAATATTTTCTCACCCTTCCTTCTTCTTTCCATGTAGTTTATTCCCTGCTAACTAAATCCAGTCCACCAAGAAATCCCTGAACTATCATTTGCTGCCTTCCAATCTTTCACTTTGATGCTGAGTTCTACCTCTTCTCCATTCTGTGTGTGTCTGGTTTATGCAGTCTGTAACTTCCATAGGGGAAGGGACTGTCCATTACTATTTGTTTGCATAGTTCCTAGCACTGTGGGGCACCATTCTTGTTTGGTCCTTAGGCCCTGCTATAAGAATAATAATAGACAGAGCTATGTTAGTGCTAAAAATAGAAACTGGCAAAGCTATTTGTCATTAGCACTAATCAATATAAGTTTCTCTCTTTTTTAATGGTCATTTTTAGAATTAATTTGAATATTTTACACGAACAATTTTCAGACTAAGGGCTGTTTACTTCAGATACTTGGTATTTACGATTTATATTGTTTAGTCACTTAGCAAAGTCACATAGTATTGTGTCTGCTCTGTGGTCAGACAACAGACTTTTTTAAATGGAAGGGTACTTCTGGAATGAGTTTTTGGCTACTTAGCCTGTGTCTACACTACAGAGTGTACAGAGGAGCAGCACTGACACAGCTGCACCTCAATAAGTATCCTAGTGTAATTGCTATAAATTGATAAGAGAGACCTCTCCATCACCTGCATTAATCCACCTCTAACAAGTGGGTGTAACTATAACAGTGGGAGAAGCCTTCCCACCAGCATAGTTCTGGCCACACTATTGCTTAGGTTGGTGTAACTTACATCGCTCGGAGGGTGACTTACTCATACTTCTGCAAACTTTCAGAATTTGCAAACATTTCCACTAATATCCAGGTTTTTTTTCCAAATACACATGTGCTATGTAACCCTTTGACTGTGAAGTCAGAATGAAAATTCAGCGTGGATCTGTATGGTGACAAGTATCAGAGAGGTAACTGAGTTAGTCTGTATCTTCAAAAACAACAAACAACAAGAGTCTTTTGGCACCTTATAGATTAACTGATGTTTTGGAGCACAAGCTTTTGTGGGCGAAGACCCGCTTTGACTCATGCATCTGATGAAGCGGGTCTTCGCCCACAACAGCTTGTGCTCCAAAATATCCGGTAGTCTATAAGGTACCACAGGATGCTTTTTTTGACGATGGATCTGTAGTTTCTCTGATTACTGCAGTGGGACCGACAACCACCATAGGTACTAAGGCAAGCTGGAGGGGGGCATGGGCAGCACTGTGCCCCTGGAAGGGGCAGGGTCAAGGTCCGTCAGCTCTTAGTGCTATTCAGATGATGGCACTTCTTCTTCCCGCCTCCGCCTTCCAGCTGTATGGAGCAAAGTAGCAGCAGTGCATCCTGAGTTCTGGGCCCCTTTGAAGTGCTGGACCCTGGTGCAACTGGTCCTTTCGTCCTACCCTGTCAGCAGGTTTGGATTACTGAGACAATATTATATTAACAAAGTTCAGGGAAAAAGGGGCATACTTAAAGTAACGCATTGCCAGATCGCATCCAAGCCATGTTCCTTTTTCCTGTAGCAGGCTGTGTTAACTGGGAAAACAGAGAGTGCACTGCCAGTGCACAACTCCTGACCATTGACTCTGGAGGCACAATGCCAACTTCATGTTCTTTGAGTTACGTTCAGGTACATATGGGAGTCACAGTGCTGGGACTAAACGGTGGACAGCCTACTTTGGAGTTAATCTTCTCCCCGTGATTTCTCAGGCTTCATAGCAAAAATGGCGAAATGTTGAGCCATTTTATTATTGTTTTGCACACTTTTAATAAAGAAAGTTTATTGGAAGAGATTTGGCAGGTCCTCTGGGGTTTTGCAGCTCAGCTTTCTAGAAAGCAATAAACATTGTCACAGGGTTCAACTAAACGCACAGATTCTCATTCTCTTTTGAGCCATGATCTTATCTTATATCACATTGAAATCTTACTTAATACCCTTCATCTGCATGGTTAGCCTTCACTGATATTTCTAGCTGTCCATAATTACAACTGGATCTTACCTGGTAGTGGGCAGACATGAAATACCCTCAGTTTAGTGGACCTCAAAGAGAGTTGAGTTCATTTCAGGATTTGTCCCATATGTAATTATTACAACATTCTCATTAAAAAGATATTGTATCCATAGCAATATCAGCACATTCATTGATCAACTGCGGAAAGTAGGGAAGCTTGCTAGGGTCAATGCAATGAGATATGATCTGACTGCAAGTGTTTTCTTATTTGCTAAAATCCATTTTATGCCATAGACGTAATGCCTAGAGACAGGCTAGATAGATTGCCGGTTGTAAAGAACAGAAACTTACAGCTGTTACATGACTTTTTCATTTAGGCTATGTCTACACTAACACACTACGTTGAAGTAGCCTATTTCAAAGTAAGGACATCGAAATAGGCTACTTCGACGCGTATCGTCTACATGTCCTCCAGGGCTGGTGCTGTTGACGTTCAACATTGAAGTAGCAACGGGGAACATTGAAAGGAGCCGTCCTGGAAGGAAACATGGAGCGTCCACACACGCAAGCACTCCCTGTGGAAATAAGGAGCCAGCAAAGCCCCAAGCCTCTTCGTTAAAGGGCCCCTCCCAGAAACACTTACCCTGCACAGCACGAGATCCACAGAGCCGACAACTGGTTGCAGACACCATGCACGCAGCATGGACCCCCAGCTGCAGCAGCAGCAGCCAGAAACCCTCAGCTAAGGGCTGCTGCAGGCGGTGACCATAGAGCCCCACAGGGGCTGAATAGAGCATCTCTCAACCCCTCAGCTGATGGCCGCCATGGAGGACCTTGCTATTTTGACGTAGTGGGAAGCAGATCGTCTACACACGCCCTACTTCGACGTTGAAGTAGGGCGCTATTCCCATCTTCAGATAGGAATAGCGATTTCGACATCTCACCGCCTAACGTCGATTTCAACATCGAAATAGCTCATGGCACGTGTAGATGCAACGCGTACTATTTCGATGTTGTGCCAGCTACTTCGAAGTAGCCGGCTACTGTAGACGCACCCTTACTGCCTTACATTCTTCAGTACATATATCATACCTTTGAATCATTAAGAAGAACATTTAGTAGTCTACCTTAAATTTACAATATTTTAATGTTCTGTTTGGGAAAACAAAAGAGCAGTCCTGTAGCACTTTAAAGACTAACAAAATAATTTATCAGGTGATGAGCTATTGTGGGACAGACCCACTTCTTCAGTTCTGGAAATTCCAGCTTTCAGATTTCATCTGTCCCATGAAAGCTCATCATCTAATAAATTATTTTGTTAATCTTTAAAGTACTACATGAATGCTGTTTTTATTTTGTGAAGATACAGACTAACACAGCTAGCTCTCTGTGATTGTTCAGGAAGGTGCTGTTATGATTTTTTAAATTACAGGTGTAATTGTTTGTGCCATAGGGCCAGAATAATTGGGTTTTGTAAAATGATAAAATAGCCTTCAGGAGGCATAATAGGAGATGCTGAAACAATTCTTCCTCATCAATTAATTTGTGGCATTTCCTTATAATTAGGATTTGTCATAGACTGAAAGTAATAATTAAATTTAAAATATAACTAAAATTTATTCATTGCAAGTACACTCAACCTGGCTGTGCAGATACAACAGTGTCATAAATTCCAAGTACAGGAATGCACTCTGGGCAAGTAATGTGATCTCTGAAAACATGAAAGGTAAAACTGCTGAAAAACAAAAGAAAAGCCACTAAAGGATCTTCATCTCATAACTACAATGTACAGAGTGGAGTGCAAGATGAACAGCAGAAATGTACTTGGACAAAAAGTGCAGGCAATTACTCCAAATGAGAAATTATACATGTAATAAATATCAAATTTAAGTAGTGCCAGTATCTTACTGGGAACCTGTTATCTGCTTCTTATTCTTTTATGACATTATATTTTTTTATCTTGTTTGAAGGGAAATCTCTGCCCACCTCTTATAATCTCCTTTTCTTTAAATACTGAAGATCAGAGTCCAATGGCTTTTCCTTTTATTCAACCAAGAAAACTACACAAAGTTTGGTAATCAGAATTTCTAGAGGTGGACTTTCAGGACACTCCCAAACCATCAATTACTGAAGTACAAATCTCCCCTTCAGTCTGTCTGGTAAAAATCATTGTGTTCGGTAACCACTCCCCCGTTCAGTTCTGTCTGTGTCCGTGTCTGTGAAGAAACCTTCTCTTTGGAGAAAGGCAGCATCATCCTCACATGGCATCAGAATCTGTGGCTGCATTTTCTCTTCATGCCAGACACCTATCACATCTTTTATCACCAAAATGTTGGGTTCTTTATCCAGTACATTGTGTGAAATTATCTCATTAGCGGGCCACTGGGTTGACCTATCTAGCTGCCAAGTCCTTTGGCATCCCAGCCTGCGCTTCACTTGTATGAAACCTGGGACAAATCTTGAGCCTTATCTTATAGGCTACAGCTACACTAGACAGTTTTGTTGACCAAACTCACAGAGCATCCACATTACAAATGAGTTCTATTAACAGTAAATCGATTGAATGCAGCACTTCTGTCAGTAGCATTCTGCCATTCTGCCAGGAGGCAAAACGCCTTTATCAACAGAATCTGTTGGCAGAAGGCCAGTGTGGATGCTCCACAGGTCCCTCTATCAACAGACAGGGCTTCTGGGACACCCGGCAGCCCTGTCTGCTGCGTTCCCTGTTGGCCGTTCTGTTGAGAGACCAGCCCGGCAGTCTGGCCACACTCTGCTGACAGAGCAGATTGACAGAGTGATCCCTTTTGGTGTGAACATGATTTGTCGATAGATCCGTTGACAGATTGCTGCAGCGTAGACGTAGCCATAGTGGCAGAGAACATCTGAGGCCATTGGTCCATGGCTGAATTTAAAATTTTATTTACGTGTATGTTTGCTTATGAACATACACACATATTGATTTAATCTGGAATAAGTCATTAAGTATACATATGTGATGATTTTGTTTGCATTTGCTCAAATCCAAAGACTAGGAATTTATAGGCTTATTTCAATAGATCCTTTTTATATTCTGAATTCATCAGTTTCAGCAATGCTGTAGTCAAGTCAACTCAAGAAGAACAAGCATACTATCAAGGAGGAGGTATAGCTCAGTGGTTTGAGCATTGGCCTGCTAAACCTAGGGTTACAAGCTCAATCTTTGAGGGGGTGATTTGGGGCAAATATATATATATTTAAAATAAAAAAAGGGGATGGTGCTTGGTCCTGCTAAGAGGACGGCAGACTGGACTCAATAACCTCCTGAGGTCCCTTCTGGTTCTATGAGATGTGTATCTCCATTTATTATTATTATTATTATTATTATTATATACTGCAATGGAAAATATAAATGTTTCACTTGTTAACATGTACCCGATACAGTACACAAAAACAGAACTTATAACATTAGGAGAAACAAGACAATCAGTCTTTGTCAGAAACACACCTTCATTCAGTGATAAATAAAGTGAGGTAACAAATAGTGAAAAGGGGATATAGTATGAGCTATACAGACGTACCTCAGTCACATGTCAGAACTTTCTTTTGTCTGAATGTTGTATATTGAGGAATTCAGTCTGCTAAATTGTTTAATTATGTGAGGATTTCAACATGAGAATGGAAAGCTCATCATAGTAATGCACACAAGAGACCTTTCAAATGCCGAAATGTCTAATAAAAACGTAATTCCTTTGCAAAGAAGGACAGACCAAGCTCATTAACTACTCAGATATAAAACTGATATGCAAACTAACTTCATCATATTAATAACATTTTCCCAATGTCCTAAAGTTTACTGATGAGACCCACTGTAGAGAAAAGCATATAATGTGTGCTTGAACGTGTCACAATTAAGCTCCCCTTGAGGTCTCTTCACAACCTAAGATGTCTAGACAATAATTAAAGTACTTATTAGCAACATTTCACATAATATTTGTAATATGCTAATGCAGAATGAGACACAATCCCCTAAACAATTAAGAAGGTGTTCAAGAAGGAACAACTGATGGTAAAAGAAAAAAAGAATTACAAGGTTTAAACTTTGTAAGACAGCAACAGCATCCATAAAAGTACTGTCCACTCCCTCCTTGCCCCTAATTCTAAATAATGGGTCATGAGAGATTTTCTTTATTTCCCTTTTCTTTAAGGACACAATTAAAGCTGGACTCCTTCTCACATGAAATCACAAACAGAATCTATATTCTGACTAAATACGATTTCCAGAAAGCAAGATCTTCTCATTTTATATCCTGTATCTTTTTGTGTTCCTTCCTCTTAACAAGCAGCTGCAGACATAAAGCAATCCCTCGACTTAATACCAGCTGACAGCAATTGCCCATCCCCTGGCTAAATAGGGTGATAAAAGGACCAATGCAATGTCACCAGGCCTATCAAATGCAACCACTCTCACATACTGTCACAGGAAGAAGTGATCTCTTAAGAAAAGCCCAGGCCCAGGTGAAGCTATAACAGATACACCCTCTGCTCCCATACACACACTTCCAGGTGGAGCAGTCAAGTAGCACTTTAAAGACTAGCAAAATAGTTTATTAGGTGAGCTTTCGTGGGACAGACCCACTTCTTCAGACCACAGCCAGACCAGAACAGTTGTGGTCTGAAGAAGTGGGTCTGTCCCACGAAAGCTCACCTAATAAACTATTTTGCTAGTCTTTAAAGTGCCACTTGACTGCTTTTTGTTTTGATGGTGTATAGACTAGCACGGCTTCCTCTCTGTTACTTTCCAGGTGGAGGTGATACTAAGGGTGACCAAATGAGGTAATAGCCTTAGGACAAGCATGTGCTCATAAAAAGCCATGAAGAATTCAGAGTGCAGATGGCTGTGAGAACTGGGGAAGGGCTCCAAGGAGATTTGTGTGGCCTAATGGATGCAAGGACAAGGCTCAGGGCAGGAGTCCGTAGTCAGAAGCTGGAGAGAAAGGGCATACTGGAAGAGAGGGAATAGTGAGCAGGGTGGCAGGCAAGTAGGGGTCCAAGGCAGGGCAGCACAGAGGCAAGGCTGGGGGCAAAGCAGGCTCAGCCACAGAGGTGGAAATGAACACCGAGAAGCCAGCAAACAAGCTGCTGCAGCAGGCCTAAGAGACTGCCATTTAGGCCCCTCTTACCCGTCAGGTGGCATCATCAGCCAGGCAGCAATACTGCCTAGAGATTAGCTCTGCTGCAGGCCCCGATTCCTGACAAATGACCTTACAGTTATCACTGTGTACACGGGTGGGAGAACCTAAGCAGAGCCCAGTATCAGAGAACAATCTTTTCATTTTGTGTCTGTCTCTGTGGATTCGAACACCCCAACGGGCTGGCTTCCTTTATGACTGGAGGGTTAAGTCCTTCAAACAACTGAACAGCAATTACTTTCTCAAGCCACACAGTGTAAGAACAATATTAGGACTCTTTGCTGAAAAGGCTGAGAAAAGGGATCCCATATTATCTCATTCTTCCCAGTCCTCTAGCCCCATTCAGTATTAAGAGCTCATAACTGAATTTTGGCAATTGAAATACCTCAGCTCTCTGCTTATCATTTTCCCGCCTTTGCTTTTAATCCACTCGATGCACTCTAGCAAATGGAGGGAGTGAGGCTTCTAATTTGAAGAGGGTTGAGAGCACTTGCTGAAGAAAAAAATCTTATATTTAACCTTTTAAGGCCTCTGTATTGCCTAACCTGTGAAAATCATTTAGTCTACAGATCTTTTCAATCCCTTTCCCTTGCTTCAATGGCTACCTTTTGTAGCTAATTTCTAAGGGAGTCAGGATTTGATGTCTGAAACATATTTTCTGAGAGAACTAACGTTAAAGGTATTTCCTGACAGGACTATTTTCAGAGTCAATGCTTTAACATATAAAAATAAAAATCAGAAAACGCCCCCTTTTGCAATGTAGCCTTTATTATGACCAACATCCCTCCTTTTCCTAAACGATCAGCATGTCATTATATTTATACTAAACAAAGCACTCCATTCTCAACTTTTATGTATTCTTTGCTTATACTTCTGGCTGCAAGTCCCTAATGGGATTCTACTATTTCCCTAATCTCATTACACATCTGAAATGTAATTCCTCAATAATTCTTCAGTAGTTCCAAAGTCTCATCAGTAATTATGGAGTACTAGAAATTCCTTAGTTGCAGGACTGCCTGGCATTCAGTACAGAAGCATATCCTGTCAGTGTCTGTGCATACCATCCTCACCTCCCAGTGAGGTCAATAGGCTGCACTATAACTAGTAGTCTCTTAACTATTATGCACACACCGTTACTATTCCTCAGAGGATTGACTAACAGTGCTATAAATGTAATAAAAAACCCAAATCATCTGTTTATTCCAAAAAGATGAACACCCAATTCATAAAAAGGACTTTACATAAGAATGACTTACAATTTGCTGCACAGCAGCTTCCCTAATGCATACCTTTATCACATGACCTTAGTCACTGTTCAGAATAGCTCAGAAAATCAGCTTTGTTCATCTGGGACTTTTTCACACATTGCTGAGATCCACTGGCAACTGCTGCTTCTATAACATACAGTTCTGCTGTGGGTTTTTGAAGGTTTTGATTAGGACTGAAAATTTAAGTCTTATTTAGCCATAGACCCTGTAGAATGGAGGCAGCAGCAATAACCACTTCATTGTCCCCCCTAATTAATTAGCTGCATCTGCACACCACCCCCCACCCCTTAGGAAGGGACATGCAAATATGTCAGATCAGAAATGCACATGAGGCATAGATTTAAATATGTCATGCCTCATTTGCATATTCCCATGTGATCTGGCTTCCCAAAGAGACATTTCCAGAAGCCAAAGCAGCCATATGGACAGAAATCCTTCAAAAGGAAATCCTCATTTCGAAAGCACCCTTCTTCCTGAGAAAAATCAGGACGGCTACGTCTAGACTAGCAAGTTTTTTCAAAAGATTTTTTGAAAGAAGGGGGCTCTTTCAAAAGATCTTGCAGAGTATCTACACATAAAAAGCCTTCTTTCAAAAGTAAATCAAAAGAACATGGCACTCCTTTCAATAGCGCTTATCTACACGCCTCCAGCTTCCATCCAGGGCATAGAACACGATCCATTGTTTACAGCCAAGCACTAAGGTACAACCGTATTTGCTCTGATCCATCAGACAGAGACAAACAATTACAAAACCTTTACCAAGCTCTCCTCAAACTACAATACCCACCTAAGGAAGTGAGGAAACAGATTGATAGAGCCAGACGGGTACCCAGAAGCCACCTGCTACAAGACAGGCCTTGCAAGGAAAACGAGAACACCACTGACCATCACATACAGCCCCCACCTAAGGCCTCTCCAGCACATCATCAGTGATCTGCAGCCCATCCTGAACAACAATCCTTCACTCTCACAGATCTTGGGAGGCAGGCCTGTTCTCGCTTACAGACAGCCTGCCAACCTTAAACAAATCCTCATCAGCCACTACAAATCACAAACCAGTGACTCTAGGCCTGGAACCAGCCCCTGTAACCGTCCTCACTGCCAACTCTGCTCATATATCTACACCAGTGACATCATCACAGGACCTAACATCAACTATACCATCAAGGGCTCCTTTACCTTCACATCTACTAATATAATATATGCCATCATGTGCCAGCAATGCCCCACTGCAATTTACATGGGCCAAACTGGACAGTGTCTCCATAAAAGAATAAATGGACATAAATCATACAACAGGAACAGTAATATACAGAAGCCTGTGGGAGAACATTTCAATCTCCCTGGACACTCAGTGGCAGATTTAAGGGTGACAGTTCTTAAACAAAAAAATTTCAGAGATCAAATGGAGAGAGAAATCTCTGAGCTGCAATTTATTTGCAAATTAGACTCCATTAACCATGGATTAAGCAGAAACTGGGAGTGGCTTGCAGCTTACAAAGACAGTTTCTCTGCTTTGGGTGTTGATAGCTCCCCATTAGATGCTGACATTGCTCCTTGAAGGCCCCGAGGAGCTGGTCCCAAACCAGGTATGCCCATGGGGGAAATAGCCCAGGAACAGCAGCCCCTGATTTGGTTGAGGAAATGGAAGTGAGCTAAGTCTGTGTTTTGCAGTCAGGCTCCCTGCTGACCTAGTGGCCACTAGGCTGCCACTTTTAGGGCCCTGGGCTGGGATGCAATGGAATGGGTGAGCCTGTGTCCCCATCAGGCCTGAGTACCTAAACTGCTTGCTGCCCTGCCTGCACAAGGGCGTAGGTGTATAGCCTGTTTATGTGGCCTGTGCAGAGGCCTGAGCGCCTGGACTGCTGCTGCCCTTCCCTGAACTTTGGCCTTGACCTGTTTCCTGCTTGTTAGGCCTGAGCACAGGCCTGAGACCCTGGACAGGCTGTTGCTCTGCCCAGAAGCAGGCCCTGGCCCAGACTTTTAACCTGCTCTGCTTGCTCATAGTGAGGCAGGGTTGCTTCCTTCTCTCCCTGGCTGGGATCGAGAGGCTGGCCTGATCCAGTACAAGCCCAAACGTGGAATTCATACAAAATCTCAGTATGAGGTTTTTTACATATAACTAGCAGAGGTACCCGGTGTTGCTCGGCTCTTTAACCGAAGTAGTTTTTTTTTTAAAAATAAATGAAAAATGTACATGCTTTTTCCATTGATAGTGTTTTTCAAAAATGAGGAAAAAGGAACGCTAGAGTGAAGGTTCAGGGTGAACAGAAGTAGGGGAGTTGGTGGCTTAGGATAGAGTTTTGTGGGGGTTCCGACAAGGGATGGGGGTGCAGAAGTCAAGGTAGGTGGGGAGGTGCAGAAATTAGGGCAGGGCTCTCCGGACAGGGAGCTGGGAGGTGGAAGAGGGTTTGCTAGGGACACCTGTTGTGGTGATGGTGACTCCACTACAGTGGCAGCTCTTCCCAGGAGTGATCCAGAAGCTGGCCAGACTCGGGGGGCTGCCTCCAGTGCCCTCTGAAGGCTACATCCTGCTGTGGGACCAGGCTCCGGGGCCTGCCCCTCCCTCCTGAAGACTCCCACCCCCATCCACAGGGTTGAGGGTCTGGGGACTGCTCCCAGCCTCTGCTGGCCCCCATTTGGTCGGCAGGCTATGTGTGGGGGAGGCTCTTTGAGCTACCTCTAGCCTCCAGAGAGCTCCCCCTCCTTGGCAGCCTGCATGCTGTCCGGGGAACCAGGCCCCAGGGGGCTGCCCCACTCGTCAGCTGTCCCCTGCTCCAGCAGCCATCCTGCAGGCTATCTCAGGGGTGGGGGAGGTGAGGTTCTGGGGGCTGCCATGGCCTCCAGCATTCCCTCCTGTAGACTGCAAGTTGTCAGGGGGCTTCCCCTCCCTCTAGCATCCCCCCTCTGCAACCTGTATGCTCCCCATTGGGGTGGCAGGAGGCTCTGGGTTTGAGGCAGAGGAACTACTAACCCAGTCTTTGCGGCAGGCAAGATGGCAGAGCCCCAGCCCTGGTGGCCTCTCTCTTGGTGTACAGCTGCCCCCCAGTGGCCACTCTCAGTACCACTTACCTCCTGTCTGTTCCTCCCTTTCACCTCCAACCTCCTTCTGTCACCTCCCTTTTCATGTTCTGTGAAATCCTGGGACTTCACACACTTCCCACTTTGCAGGCACAACCAAACCCAGAGCATGGTTTAAGTTATGGTAAGAGGAAGCTGAATATCAAATGTTGTGGTCATATCTCTTACCGTTTCAGAGGTAACGAGGGGTCCTGTGGCACCTTTATAGACTAACAGAACTGTATGAGCATACGCTTTTGTGGGCAAAGACCCACTTTGTCAGACGCAGGTAGTGGAAATTTGCAGAGGCAGGTATAAATAGGCTGTAAATAGTAAATAAAACATTTAAGAGGCATTCTTGAACGAACATAACAGTGACTGAAATATATATGCAGATAAATCAACTTGGTGTGCATTACTCAATAATGCACATTCTTTAATGCATAAACAACCTTATAATATATTTTAAAACCTGCTGTTTTTTGTTTTGCGGCTCAAATTTGACCAAATAGATGCACTTACTGAAGAGCTCAAGAACTTACGTGACTGCTGCTGGAGCTAGTCTCCATAGCATGTGTGTGCATATTTATGCAAGTGCCAATATTCTGGTAAGAAAATAGATTGCACAGAACCCAGGAAATAATGAAAATGAATAGGTTGAGCAAATTATGACCCTTCGTGAAGTCTGTGATAAGGTAGCGGTTTGAGTTGTGGACTTAAACCAGTCTGGGAGACTATTAATTTTGTACTTGTGAAAGAGAAGGTTATGATAACAGACCACATAGTTATTTTAGCATGCTTATATTTACAAGAGCATGCATAATAGCGATCACTCAATCTGTCTCTTAAAGGGAGAGAACAAGACAGGATGAAAAGAATCTGCATTATGTTTCGTGGCACCATGAGAAGTTAATTACGCTTTCAAAAATCTTGGTACAGCCAAGCATCCAAGATGACTGTGCACAAACAAAAACTCCTTTAAACTGTGGTTCTGTTCTGCAAAGATTGTACCTTATTATTCAATAAATATGTTACCTGTAGTTACTCAGCATCATATCTGCTCGTTTTAATCATTAGAATACATTTTATTATGTTTTTTCTCTGCATGACCAGTACATGAGCTGTATTTTATTTTTGCTTGTGCATAACCAACAGAATTATTAATTAAAATCCAGTGGTAGATGGTTTTTTTATTGTTGGTAAGGTAATAGCTAAAATGAACTCCCTGTGCTGGTGAGCCAAAAACAATCCTTTTACTTGCAACCTGGTGAACATGTTTGATCTGGGGAGTGCCTGAGAGATGATAAATATGGAACTCCACATTTTAGAGTCACTTTAGGGAAGAAAACTGCATTTTGAAAGAAATGAACTAAAAATTGTGAAGAGAGGTTGTAACACACTAGTCCAATACTTAGAGTGGGAAAATATCAGTGTGGGATACTCCCTTTCACACTCGGCTTTATCTGTCTTGCCTCAGTACGCATCAGTAAGGGCAGGGCTACATATACCTAGAGATCTGCACTGCAGCAGTTGATACCCTCGGGGGTTGATTTAGTGGGTCTGATAAAAACCTGCTAAACCAACTACCAATCACTCTCTCATTGTCTCCTGTACTCCACCAGAACAAGAAGTGCTAGGGACGTTGCTGGGAGAGTTTCTTCCCTCAATCCCCTTCAGTGGAGACCCTGCAGTAACTTAACCTAACATTTATCAGCTCTAGCTACACTAGTCATGAAATTGGAGCTGCGTACCTTAGGCCAACATTGCCCACAGTATAGATCTGTCCTAAGAGAAAGGATTATAGAATATCATCAAACCCTTTATTTTGAGCACATCACCATACTTTAAAGTAGCCACTACCATTGCATCATCCTAGACTCTTAATGCCACCCTGCATTATCTGAGGTAACAGAATTTTCCCGTAAATAAAGAAATAGACATAGTCAAGTAATATGCTCCACTACCTTGGGAACAATGCCCAGATGCTTTGTATATTGGACAGACTTCTAACTCCCTTAGACAAAGGGTTAATGGGCACAAAACAGACATCAAAACACTCCAGATCCACAAACCAGTTAGTCAACATTTTAATGGAATGTGGCATTCTAATAATGACCTAAAGGTCTGTGTGTTACCGAAAAAGAAAAGAACTTTTGCACCATTCTTCAAAGGGAAGCAGCCGAGCTGGTTTTTATATTCAAATTCGGCACATTAACACATGGTTTAAACCGGGACAGGAACTTTCCTATAGGGGCTCGTCTGCATACTTGGCTTAATCTAATTCTTGACCTCCCCCACCCCTGCCCCTCCACTCTCTGATTTGCTCACCTTGATTATCTTTTTGTGATTTGTCCTCCTTGCTTACTGTTTTTGGTTCTCTGTGCCTTAAATATTGAGTCTGTTCTGGTCTGGCTATGGTCTGAAGAAGTGGGTCTGTCCCACGAAAGCTCACCTAATAAACTATTTTGCTAGTCTTTAAAGTGCTACTTGACTGTTTTTTATTTTGATAGTGTATCGACTAGCACAGCTTCCTCTCTGTTACTACCTTGGGAACACGTGGCCTATCAAGTTACTGCGGTGATACCAAAGAGAGTGTGCTTTGTTTCTTTTCCAGTGTTCAGTTTCTTACTTAGGTTTGCATTAAATGAACAATTTCTTAATTTAGTTAGTCAGAGATTTGTTTTAAGTTGTTTTTTGAAGATTACATCATTTGGCATATACACAATAATAAAAGACACATGCTAATTAAACAACATTAGTAATTAATCAGGTGATTTGATATCGCTTAAAGGATTTAAACATGCACCACAAGAAAAAAGAAGTTTGTACCCAAATAAATAGGGTGTTTTATCACTTAAGAGCAACAAACTTCAACTGTGTTGGAATGAGGTGTTGGGGGGGACTGTGAGCTCCGTAATCCAAGACTCTGAATGAAAAGCCACCTATCTCGTGCAATCTGGAGTGCCTAATTCACACATGCCAGCTAATCTCAACCATAAGAGTAGAATGTGAGAAGAATGGCAGACTCACTTCCTATTGGTGGCACAATGCAAAACAATAATTATTGGCATTGATTTATGATGTCAGAGAATAGGAAGGAAGATAAAAATGCGCTTGTTCAGGATTTGGGTTTTAAGGCACTCCACTTCAGGAGTCCTGAATGGAAATGCATATGGTAGATATGTGCTCTAGGGAACTGATTTAAAAAACAGCATATGTAATTATTGTGCTCTATATGACAAAGGAATGCAAGAAGCCAAAAATCAATAGCCTGAATACCAGAGATGCCCTGACATGCTCTGTCTTTGCAGATGATCTCACTCACAAACTGGAACACAAACCTGACCAACAAACCCTTGATGAAACATGGTCCATGCTGGGAGATGCAATATACGAATGTACCAAATCTGCCTTTAGAGTACGTAAATTTTCTAACAAAGACTGGATCAATGAAAATGCTGACATTCTTAGGACTCTTCTTGAAGAAAAACACAAGGCACATCTGAATAACATAAAGAACCCATCTCAAAGCACAAGAGATCAACTTCAACTTGCTAGATCTGTTCTTCAGAGATAATGCAGATAGTGTATGAACAAGTATTGGGCCTATCTCTGTTCTAATATTCAAAAGGCATCTGATTTGGGCCACTTGAAAACCATGTAAGATGGACTGAAGAAACCACTCAGACCAAATATTACTAGAATTGCCACACTGAAGCATTTAAATGGACAAGTGATCATAGCCAAAAAGCTGCAAATGTCCAGATGGTTGGAATACTATTCAAATCTTTATTCCCAGAAGCATACAATACAACTGAACTTGACAACCGCATCCCAACTCTTCCAGAAATGTCTGACCTAGATATAGAGTCTACAGAGGAGGAACTTTCTCAAGCTCTTGATGCTCTCTCCAACGGAAAAGCGCCAGGAAGCGACAGAATCCCATCTGAAGTCCTGAAGGCAAACAAGGCAGTGCTCTTCCCCTTCCTCTATGATTTACTCCTAAAATTTTGGAGAGCAAGAGATGTCCCACATGACATGAAGGATGCAAACATCATCACTCTCTATAAAAAAAAGGCTACAAGTGTGACTGCAACAACTACAAAGGCATCTCGTTACTGAGCATCACAGGTAAAGCATTTGCCTGTGTCATTCTCAAACACCTGCAAAAACTCACAGATCGAGTCTATCCAGAAACACAATGTGTCTTCAGGGCTGGCAGGTCAACAATGAACATGATTTTCTCATTTCAACAACTACAGGAAAAAATGCAGAGAACAAGGAAAACCATTATTCATAGCATTTGTGGATTTAATAAAAGCATTTGACAGTTAGTAGATCAGGATTACACAGAATATTAACCAAGACTGGCTGCCCACCAACCCTACTTAAGCTCATAACACCCTTTCATGAAAACATGAAAGCAACAGTGCAATATGATGGATCTACATCGGAACCATTTACAATGAACCGCAAACAAGGGTGTGCTTGTTCTTCCCCCACCCTCTCTGGCATATTTTTCTCAGTTCTACTAAATTGCGCATTTCAAAACTCACACATCGATGTATTTCTCTACACAAGATTAGATGGCTCTCTCTACACCCTGGCAAGACTCAATGCCAAAACTAAGGAGGGCTCTGGGATAAGCCTGGTCTGGGATGTGAAGTGCCACAGTTGGTGCAAAGTGTGGGCTCTGGGAGTGCATTTGGGTGCAGGAGGGGGCACAAGAGGGGAAGCAGGGGATTGAGGTGCAGGCTTCGGTCGGGTGGCACTTTCTTCAGTCAGCAGCACAGCGGGGCTAAGACAGGCTCTCTGCCTGCTCTGCATTCCATGCAGCTTCTGTAAGAGGCCAGATTGCCCCTGCAGCTCCTGGGGTGGGCCACGGTGCTCTTTACTGTGCTCCTGCTCAGTCATCACCCCCACAGCTCCCACTGGCTGCAATTCCTGGCCAATGGGATTGGCAAGGGGAGTGCCTATAGGAGATCCTCTCTCCCCACTAGGTGGCACAGGAATGTGCCATGAGGCCAGGGCAGGCAGGGAGCCTGCCTTAGACCCACTGTACCAGCAGACTTTTAGTGGGTTACAACCTTCCAGATTGGCTTCAGTAGCTTCCAGGAGATTGGGCCCACTTACAGGAGACTCCAGGAGATCGGAGTGGTGTAGAAGGGGAAGATTCAAAAACGAATATACCTAGATTAGGGAGAAGGCACAAGGCACCGCAGAGACATCTGTAAGTCTTCAGAGGACTTCCTTGTGTGTTCTAATGTGGGGGATTTGCTAGAGGTAGGTCAGGGTCAGAAAGGCTGTGCTAGGGATGGGACTGAAGCATGTAGCTCTGGAAAATCTGAGCTGTGCAGGAGACCATAGGGCAGCCCCAGTTGCTATAATTTAGGCAACGCCTCATAGCAGGCTGAGTTCTGCCCTGGCCTCTCTAAAACTTAAAGCCATCTTAGTATCATCTCTGTGGACTGAGTTCTTGGTGTACCTCTTGGTGCCACACAGAGTTCCAACCATAGATTTTAGGCCAGAAATCATCTTTATGATTATGATGATCTATTCCAGGGCTTCCCAAACTTCACTGCACTGTGACCCCGCTTCTGGAAAAAAAATAGTACATGACCTCTGGGGGAGCAGGGGGGTGAGATGTCAGAGGACTGAAGCATGAGCCTTCCCAAGGCCCACCACCCTGGGCAGAGGAAGGGGTCAAAGCTGAGACCCAGTTAGCGTCTGTTAGTAACATGAAAGGCCAGAATCAGAATCAGGCCAGGCCAGGCCAGGATCTTGCTGTAATGTTAGCAGTGGTCTTAAACAAAAAAAAAGGGAGCCAAGATCAGGGTCAGGAACCATGCAAGTTTGGGAGCCAAGAGTCTGTGATCCAGAAGAGTTGCAGTAAGGAGCAGTAAGGCAGGGTTCATTGCAAAACCCCACTATTCTACATGACAGTAAGTCCTCAGCAGAGAGTAAGACATGTTCATAGTTACTTTCCTGCTGCTAACGATCAAGGGCATGCTGGAAATGTAGTCCCTTTCCTGATCCAGGGTCAGTTCTCTAGGCAGAGTGTGCCTAGTTCTACCCCCTGAGTTCCTAAACTCCCTCCTGTAACAAACCTCATAAAAACCTATCATAGATGAGCATTTTATCCAGATGTCTTTTGTACACTAATGTGAATGACCCAAACTAAATTATCCAGTGGCAGATACATAAACCAGCTCACAGATTTATTAATTTTGCTGATGATTACAAAAATAAAATCATAAAATAATATGTCATGGGAGCTGGAATACCAGGTACTGTGTAAAGCAAGCTGCACTGAAATTTCAGAGAGAGTAAAGAAGCACTCATGTTATTTGTTGCTTTGATTTTTAATGATAAATTATCAACAGGATCCAAGAATCAGTCTGCTTGAGAGAAAAAGAGTAATGTTATTAAATGACATGCTACAGGGCTTGGGCAAGATTCTGCCTCATCTAGATTCCAGATAATGTCATTGATATTCAGTGTGCTTTCAGGAGCATTTGAGAAGAAGTTGCCGAAGTATCCTCACAGAACGCTCAAAAATTAATTTAGATAATAAGTAACAATGGTGCCATGCTGCCAGCAGGTGGAGATGTTTTGCTGAACTTCCCTGAGCTTGTATCAGAGAGGTAGCTGTGTTAGTCTGTATTTTCGAGAACAACAAGAAGTTCTGTGGCACCTTACAGACTAACAGATATTTTGGAGCATAAACTTTCATGGGCAAAGACCCACTTCATCAGATGCATGCACAAAATCTTATGCTGCAAAATATCCCTTAGTCTATAAAGTGCCACAGGACTTCTTGCTGTTCCCTGAGCTTCTCTTTTACTTAATGCCCTCACTGAAAGGAACACTCAACATTAGATAATTTCTCTGTTTAAAAAAGAAATTCAGAAACATGAATACATCAGGAAATGGAGTTGCCCCTTTCTCCCCTTATTAGGGTAGGCAATTGCATCAGATTCTCTCTTTTTCTGCCTTCTGTATTTTTCATGCATGGAAATAAAATTGGGGCAGGGGGCATGAATGTGAGGGATTAGGAGGCTGGATTTACTTCAAATCATAGGTCTCAGGTGCAAAGAAATTTCGACACGTTAGTTGTGTGTTGAACAGAAACTGGTCTAGGGGGCATTCAGCCAGTTTGTTGTTTTGTGGGGCAGGGCTGAGCACTAAACTACTGTTTTGGATTTACACTCGACAGTCCCACAGTAAAAGATTTGGCTGGAATAATCCGGACTAGTGCTCTGTCAGTGAAAGGATTCCTTTATGGACCTAGGCTATTTGAAGGTTAAGAAGCAAAGACCCTTTGAGTCATTCAGGGGATGAATTTTCAACTGATGCCTCCAACTGCAAAAATAGAGAAAGTAAAACCCATTCTTCATAAGTTGTTTAATAAACAGCTCATTTTGAATAAAATATAAACACTTCGATTTGCTACGATGTTTGGTTAAATAAGATCCATAACTATTGAGCTTGAATCTATATTGATTCTTTTCCAAATGAAAGTAAATGGAAGACAGCAGTAGGCAACCTGCGAGCCGCACGCAGCCCATCAGGGCAATCTGCTGGCATTGTGGAGAAAGAAATGATGGTGTGGTTAGGCCTAAAGCGTGAGTGAGGAATCGATGGCCTGGCTGGAATAGGAAGAGAGAGCTGGGGTCTGCGAAGGGGTTGGGGGGGCATTGAGCTCTGTAATCTGGAAGAGCCAAGTGCGTATGCCTGGGCGGCGACAGATGTGATGGTGAATTAGAAGTCTTCATATCTGTCTGTGGCCTAGTGACATATGGTTAAATGCTCCCTCCTTTTATTTCATATCCAGTGTCACAAAGGACCCCAAATTAGCTGCCAAACCAGCTCATATTTCAGGACCTTCAAATCCTGGGCTTTGTTTTAGCTCAGAAAAGGGAGCATTCATAATATATGGTTCTGGGAATGCTCCCTGCTTTTAAATTTATGTCAATCCCATAAAGTTATTTCTACTAGGGGCTGCTAGATGGCTTATTTCTCTGCTGCAGGGTTATTTATGACAATGTTAACAGATACTGGCTATGAGGCTATGGTGCATCAAAATTACTGTGTTATTCCAGGGTTTTCAACAGGATGAACAAACTAGGGAAAGTGAACATTAATTTGTTGAGTGTTTGTTTATATAAGCACTGGTGATTGCATATGCACAGAAACTATCAGAGTTGCCTGCTTGAGAACATTAAGTTTGCTGACAGCCTCCACACAGACTGGCTATCCAGACTGCAGATTGTGCTTCTGTTCCAAAAAAACCTACGATATATGGCAGTGCAGGGCTCCATTTTTGTTGTATAGCAATAATTTCCAGTTGCAATGTGCTCAGTTCCATGGGGCCCATGCCCCCTAAGTTGTCTGCAGTTTAAGATCTTTCACTGAATCCTGTTTCCTGTGCAGATACTTTTTAGACTGTAAGCGTTTCAACAGGGTTGCCAGATGTCTGGTATTGAACCGGACAGTCCAGTATTTGGGCTTTCTATCCAGTTTAAAAAAAAAATCAAAGAATACCAGACAAATAAATGTCCAGTACTTTTGTGGAGGACATCTGGCAACCCTACCTCAGACCCATTCCAGCCTCAGCCCTTCAGATACTTCCCATTGGTTCCCTCCTGAACCAGCTCTGGCACCCATGTGACACCACATCCCCCACCCTCCCCACTTGGCCCATGCACCTACGCACAGCAGGGAAGGGGGTGGGGCTAAGAGTAAGCATGCGAGTGGGAGAAGTGGAGGGGGCATTCAGGGTATAGGTCAGTGGAAATCTGGGAGAGCGACCACGTGCAGCACGGGGTGGCCAGCCAATGGGAGTGTGCGAACTGTGCCTGAGCGGGGCAGGCAGGAGAACACCAAGCAGGGGCCGCCCACACCAGCTGCAGCCCGTGGGTGTGGGGCATTCTGGGAACAAGCCATCCCCAGACATGTGGGTTGCTGGGGATGGGCACCCCATGTACGGTGTTGCAGTGATACCGCCCCTCATGCACTGCGCCCTACTCTGTGCCCGGGATGTGCAGGAGTTGAAGACGCTGCACCCTGTACATAGGACGCTGTGCAGCCAAGGTGGTCCCCTGCATCAGGGTGTCCTACAGTTGGCTGAGGGCAGCCAGAGGCAGCAGCTTGCGCGTGCAACAGGCTGTTGAGGGGTTGTGTCCTGGGATGTGGTTGTGAGCAGAGCACTGTGTGGGAGGCTGTGGCACACTGAATAGTTCTGCCCTGGAGGAAGATAGTGGGGTACAGCCACCCTAAGCAGGGTGCCCAACAAAGGAGGGCTAGAAAGACAGGGTCAGTTTTCAGAGTGGAGAGAGGTAAATAGCAGCATTTTCCCTAGGATCTGCAGCTAGCACCAGGGCTCTTCAGCATGTTCACACACGCGCTGGGAAAGGGGGCAGAGAGAGTGATGGCAAAGTTTTCAGATGATGCAAAATTGCTCAAGAGCCTGAAGCCCACGCTGGCTGCAAAGCATTACCGAGAGATCTCACAAAAGTGGTTTTCCTGAGCAACAAAATGGCTGATGACATTCAGTGCTGAGAAATGTAAAGCAACGCACATTGGAATATGTAATTCCAGCTCCACATCCAGAATTACAGCTGTGGTCAAAATTGGCTGTTACCATTGGAGAAAAGTATCTGGGAGTCATCAGAACTAGTTCTCTAAAAACATCCGCTCAATCTGCAGTGGTAGTCAAAAACTATCATGAAAAGGGATAGGTAATAAGATAGCAAATACAATTCTGCTATATAAATATGTGGTACAGCCATGGCTGAAATACTGCATGCAGTGTTCATCTCCCATTTTAAATAAATGGAAAACGTACATAGAAGGGGAAAAGATATTCATGATGTGGAACAACTTCTACATGAGGAGATGATAACAAGATTGGGGCTGTGCATCTTAGAACAGAGATCACTAATTGAGGTCTATACAGAAGTCTGTAAAATCATGAATTATCTGGAGAAAGTGATTCAGGAAGTGTTTATTTATCCATTCACATAAGAATCAGGGGCACCTGATGAAATAATTAGGCAGCTGGTTAACACAACGTACTGTTAACCAGTGGAAGTTGTTGGTAGGGGTAGTGTAAAGGCCAAAAGAATAAGTGAATTACAAAACAATAAGTCAAGCTCAGTAGGGTTGCCAGGTATCCAGTACTGAACTGGATAGTCCAGTATTTGGACTCTCTGTCAAGTTAAAATAATCAAAGAATACTGGAAACGTAGATGTCCTATATTGTTGTGGAGGACATGCGGCAACCCTAAATCATTCTTTACTTTTGTACATTACAAAATGTCAAACATAACATTGATTCCAAACAAATAATAAACATTTTTACGATTTGACAGAGAGAGAATATAAGACAAAGAGAAACTCAGTAACAGTCATTTCAGAATCATTCTGTAAAATGTGAAGATCAATATCAGGTCACCTCTAGCCTAATTTAACAGGCCTATCCTTTTTTTTCAGTTTGGTTTGTATAAAGATAAATATAGGTAGTGCAAAAAAAGCAGGCACAATTGTAGCTAATGACCTCTCCTAGTACTGTACTGGTTTGTTTGCAAGAATACAAGTATGAATGGGACAAACAATTTTAGCTTCTACATCATGCAAAGGGCTATTTTGCAAAGAAACACTGTGTGTTAGTTGTTGAAACTTTTTTATGAATTCCCTGAAACAAATGACACTATTCTGAATATTTTCTTTTCTGTGAAGTAAATAAAATCTTTGGTGTTGACAATGCTAATATTATATTTTAAAATATATTTGCATCTCAGTGTTTTGCTGATTTTACGGCTTTATATAAATCCCAGAGCAGGGACTCCCTAAGTTTCACTTTGAAAAAGAGACAAATTTTTTAGGAAGCCAGTGGACACTGTCACTGCTGTTTGTACTACATTGAACTGATGGATTAACGGGTGAAAATATACAAAGATGCTATTTTGAACAAATATTGTGGATATGCAGTACCAATCAAGAAGATTTTTAAAACTGATTTATTGTTGAGTTATTTCATATACATAATTTTCTAGACTAAATATTCATATTGGAGAACGATGTATACATATTTTAGTAGCGTTAGTGCTTTTAATCTATTAGCTATACTTTCTTTCTTTCTTTCTTGCTCACTATTATGACATGCGCAATAGCTGCAAATCTGAAAAGAAAAAATACCCTGTTGCTAACTTTAAAAAATCTCTTTGTTATTTGTCTTTATGGTTATGTGAGATAATGCAAGTGTTTCCTGAACAATGAAGGCAAGTGTTGTAATGAATGGGATCTATCTCAATTAATTGTTGTAAATTTTATTTATACAGAGGACAGCTTAGCTAGCAATTTGAATTTTTATGAAGAAATGATGCATTGTTAATTCTATATTTATGGAAATACTGATCCCAGTTAATACAGCTTGACCAATAACTTAAAGTTATTTAATGTTGCTTTTGTAAAGGTCTCCTCCCATTTAAGAATATTGAAACCACTGGCACCACTTTATTTTTGTGTGCCCATTTAATCATTGAATTTTTAATGGATTTAAAAAATATAAATGGTGTCTTTTCACTACCATGGAAAAAATATTTCATAGATCTGAGTAACAAAAATGACCAGTTCATACAATCTTAAATAGAATAGAATAGAATAGAATAGAATATTTAGTTGCTGGAGGCTTTCTTTGTGAATTTGAATGCCTGTTTTAGGATATTTTTTGGAAGTTGTAAGGTCATAATGGAGGAAGCAAAACAGGAAAAAGTAAGTTCTTTCCTTGTACCACATTTTACTGTGTGGAATACTGTGTGTGTCTATATTAACCAACTGAGTTACAGGGAGCAATCATGTTTGAAAAATAAATACTTAAATGCATATTCGATAGAGGAAAAGTTCATTAAGGAACATTTATAACACAAATGTTTGCTTATCTTTTTAATATGATATTTCATGTCCAAAATTAATATTCTAAAATGTTTTGGAAAACTTAATTACATAAATCAGATATATTTATAAAAATTGGATAATTGTGGGCATGAATCCTGGGTTGAATATTTAGCTATGTGTGTAAAGCATGTTGTTATGGAATGCATACAGAGCCTGCACAGGCTTTAGTTTGATAAAGAGAGGGTTTGACCTTCTCTGGATGCATGTACAAGTTCTATCTATATTAATTAGTGGTATTTGTGGAAGAAATACCTTGCAGTAGAGGAACAATAGTGGGAGTCAGGAGATTAACATTCTGTTGTTAGCTTCAGCAGTGGCTTCCTATGAGATGTTTGGTGATTCACACATAATTTCTCTGTGCAACAAATTATGGTGATACCTATCCACTAACAGGGGTATTGAATTGCTTAGTACACTAATGTTTGAAAAATACTTTGAAAGTCCAAACTTGAAGAGCATATTAAGGTACATCTGTGCATCAAGATAACGTTTACCTTTAGTTACATTTTCTTGTATACGTAGCACAGTTTTCAGGTGACTTCAAAGGTTTATGGCCATATATTTCTTTGTTTTTTCCTGTGCAACTCCTGATAACATGAAAGAGAATTCTGCCCCAGATCCTGGACAGCACACTTAGGTATCTATTTAATAATCAATCTTGAATAGAAAGAAGCATTTGCACTATGAAGTGCAAACATTTTTGTCCAAAAATAAAACTCCTTATGGGAAAGAGTGAATCCCTATTTTGTAGCTGGAAAGAGATTTAAATAATTAGTTAGTGACAGAAAAGGCAAGTGTTAACAGACTTCCATATATTAGTGATTTTCACACTGAAGATAGAAAAATGCTGTTTATCTAAGAAGTTATGCTTAGTACATTTTGTTTTGTTACAATTTTGATAATGTAATTAGGCTGTATAATTGTTACAAATCAATATAGTCAAATAAATATTTTTCTTAATTTTTAAAACATCTCTGTCTATTGGAAAATAATATAATTTAAAACAAACCTTCTCCTCCTTTTCATTAGTATCACAATAAAAAAGAGTAAGAGTTACAGCTAGTAGCCATTGATAACACAAGGGCTACAGTTACACTACAGTGATCGGTGGACAGAAGTCACTGTAGGAAGAGATTTCCTGACAAAACTTCTGTTGATGGAATGCAGCCACACACAAAAGCGTGCTCCACTCTGTCGACAGACCTGTCGGACTGCTTGGCTGCTCTCTCAACAAGACAAGCACCTGGAAGCACAGCAGATAGGGCTGCGCATTCTGCACATTCTGTTAAGAGATGCCCCCTCCAGAGCGTCCACATAGCTCTTTTTGTGGGCAGAACCAGTTGATAGCAGCATTATGCCTTGTGGCTCAGAGGCAGAATGCTGCCAGTGAAAAAACTGAGTTTTTTGACAAACTGTCGACAAAACACATTTTGTGTGTGGACATTCCACCAGTTTTGTTGACAAAACTGGGGATTTTTCATCAAAAATCGCTAGTGTAACCAAAGCCAAGGAGTTGGCTCTGACCTTGTTTGTTTAGGAGGAAAATACATATTGAAGGAACTAAAATAAAAGAACAGAGTGAGAGGTTTAATAATTTATCATTCTGTTCCCTCTGTTTGTAGAAGGATGTGACAGTAATTTATGGTTGCTTCAGAAGAACATAGAAGCTCTTTAGCATATGAAAAGAGTGCAATCTCTCAAAAGCTCTCTGAAAGAATACAGTTGTCCCAAAGGTTTCAGAAGCTCAATAGCTTCAAAAAAGAAGGCAATCAGTTTCACTTCCTGGTGTCAGTTTTAAGAAATTGGACTATCTTTAGTGGAGAGACTTCTATTAATTTCTGTGGCCATTGCTTTGGATTGTAATGTGAGTCAGCTATATACTTCCTGTTATCTCTGTAAAGACATAATTACATCTTTGTGAGCTGGAAAGGACCTCAGGAAGTCATCTAATCCAGTCCCCAGCCCGCTTGGGTGGGCCAAGCATCACTCCTAGCATCTGTTTGCTGCAGGTTCTAAATAGCCTCTGCAAGGATTGAGCTCACAACCCTAGGTTTAGAAGTACAATGCTCACACCACAGAGCTATCCCTCCCCTTCTGTCCTGTTCAGTGATGCTGAACAGATGTAACAGATCACTGAATTTAGTCTGATGGGTTTATCCTTCCACAGAACATACTTTCCTTCTGTATTTCTCAGCATAACTTCATCACAGTAAGACACTCACAGAAACAGAAAATAACTAGCATATGTTGGTCTGAAACCTACGCCACATAAAAGTACACATCTCACTTATATCAGTGAGAGCCCCACATACTTATGTTCAAGTACATACTTGGCTGTGTGCATTTAACTTTCTGATCCAGACTTATTTCTTGCATGTATTTCTTCCTTAGTTCCCTCAAGTAAACAACTACATTAGCCAAAACCAATTTGTTTATTTCAGATCCTAAGGAAAACAGATTTTTACTTGGAGGTGACTCATAATATCATTTGGAATATTCTTTACCAATGATCTTTTACATTTTAGGCCAGTCTGTCAGTTTATTTGCCAAATTGACATTGGTATAGAGAGCTGATTTTTGATTTATTGTGAATTATTTTAATTATTTCCATAAAATAGAGGAAAGCATTTGCAATATATAATGATAAATATAGAGCTTCATTAAACATATATCATTTGCTTTTTCTTGTTCTTCAATATAATTTAGTGTGACAAGCTCACCTCTTCTTAGAAAATATTTTCTAAGAATAGTCTGCCTCATATTAATCATCACAGATTGCAAGAGCTAAAACAATTAATCAAGTACCATGTCAAATACAATGTGAAAGTTGTTAACAATTAACATGCCCCCCCACCAAAAAAAAACCAACAAAAAAACCAAAGAAGTAAGGAAAACGCTTACAAGGAGAAATGTGTGCCTAGTTAAACAAAATGGGTAAGTAGCATGTATTTTTACCTCATCAACATTTTGAAATTATTTTGACTGCCTTTCTATGTCATTGCCATTTTTGATGGTCCAAGTAAGACTGTGTCAGTATTTCTAGGAGATAGTCTAATATGGAGTTAATATTTTTTAAAGGGTAAGTGGGGTTTCACCCTGACAGGTAAATTACTGAGGCTGGTGTGGAAGCTTATCAGTTCTGAGATGTTACACCTTTTGGTTCTCTCTTGTGCCCTTAATTCAAAAAATGACAAAATAATTTACTCTGACAATGAGGTCTATAAAATCTGACAATGAGTTTATTCAGGCCTGAACCCATTTTTGCCTATTGAAAAATAAATGAAGAATTATTTTTAAACAGATTTACATTATGTGTTGACTGCTCACATGACTGAGAACATTTGCAGCTCTCAAATTCAGTGATCCACAAACCACTCATATTTCAGTCCATGGGCTCATTACTAAGCTGCTCCATTGTATAAAGTTCCAGGCCTGCTATCCTCACACAGAGAACAGCCACTGATTTCAACAACCACAGGCTAGGTTATATCAGCAAAATGTAATCTTGTCCACCTTGACATATTTAACAAAAAAAAAGTATATCTTGCTTTTCCAAGATGGATTTTAAATTGTGTCAGAAAACCAATAGAAGAAAAGGAAATTTTATCTATGCAGTAAGTATGCCAGATGACTTCCAAAAGTATCCACAAACACGTGCTACTCTTTCAAGAGGGTGCCTCTGTTACGTATGTTATAGCAAAGGGTGCCATACATGCTTATTAAGCAGAGAATAGTCTTCTTTTAGTGTGTTCCATTGTGTATGTTAATTTCTTTGCCCTTTGGCATTGTTTAGATGTGTTTTGGTTCTGGAGTGGTGTAAAACTGTTAACAACTTTGACTATTATTATTAAATTCAAAGTGCCTGTGATGGTTCATATGAGATCAGACTAGGTGATCATTCTAATTCCTCTAGCCTTTATAATTTATTTATAACTGATTTACTGATTTTTACATAAAATTTTTGGAGGATTAAAACATTGTTTTTAATATTTTTAAATATTGCATAAGTTGTCACTGATCTAGCTTTCTTACTAGCTAAGGCCCAAACAAACTCATTGTTTATTAATTCATTTAAATTGCTCCATGTCCCGTTATTGTTAGGTGTTCTAACGTTCTGTCATTTTCTCCAAATCTGCTCCCAGGCTTTGTCGCAAGAGATGATGTTGAAGAATTAAGTAAAATGATTATTATGTGGAAACACTCCCCCCCACTTATGAAGCCCAAGTTTTATTGGGACTGAACAGCACTAGGTTCCAGGCTAACGCTGACTTTTATGTTTGGAGAATTTGTGAAATTCACTGTTTTAGAGTTGGAAACTTTGTGTTTTCTTTACAGTTAGAGAAGCAGCTTATTTAAATATAAAAGCCCAACTGTACTGTATTCTGTATAAAAACAGCATGCTGGGTGAAGGCATTGGAAGGTTTAATTTTTACACTTAACAACACACCACGGCTACGTCTACACGTGAACCCTACATCGAAGTAGCTTATTTCAATGTAGCGACATCGAAATAGGCTATTTCGATGAATAACGTCTACACGTCCTCCAGGGCTGGCAACGTCGATGTTCAACTTTGACGTTGCGCGGCACCACATCGAAATAGGTGCTGCGAGGGAACGTCTGCATGCCAAAGTAGCACACATCGAAATAAGGGTGCCAGGCACAGCTGCAGACAGGGTCACAGGGCAGACTCAACAGCAAGCCGCTCCCTTAAAGGGCCCCTCCCAGACACACTTGCACTAAACAACACAAAATACACAGAGCTGACAACTGGTTGCAGACCCTGTGCCTGCAGCATGGATCCCCAGCTGCTGCAGCAGCAGCCAGAAGCCCTGAGCTAAGGGCTGCTGCCCACGGTGACCATAGAGCCCCGCAGGGGCTGGAGAGAGAGCGTCTCTCAACCCCTCAGCTGATGGTCGCCATGGCGGACCCCGCTATTTCGAAGTTGCGGGACGCGCAACGACTACACAGTCCCTACTTCGACGTTGAATGTCGAAGTAGGGCGCTATTCCTATCCCCTCATGGGGTTAGCGACTTCGACGTCTCGCCGCCTAACGTCGAAGTTAACTTCGAAATAGCGCCCGGCACGTGTAGCCGTGACGGGCGCTATTTCGAAGTTAGTGCCGCTACTTCGAAGTAGCGTGCACGTGTAGACACGGCTCACGTGTGCATAGCTTCAAAGAAAACAAAAAGAAATAAAAGAAAAACACAAGACATTTATTTTCCAGTGCAATTATTTCAATGTCTCTAAGACTACTTAAAAGGTACGTACCACTGTCTGCATAAGCTATCAACCTTTTTGCCCTTCAAGTGGGGAACTTTTATGTGCTTATTTACACAAAATAAAGAGAGCCTCACTTCATAGTTTTAATATTTTGGGCAACATAACATACTGCTCCACTATCCAGTCCTAGCAGGAAACAATTTCATCAGAAGGAGATGACTTATGGGCTCAGCTGATTCTGAAAAGTTTAGCAAACATGTTATCTCTACAAAAGGCCTGATGTAATGTGTATAGAAGTTCAGTCTGTTCTGTTTTCCAGTTATTACCGATATAACTGTTACCAAAACACCTCTTTAAAGCCTTTTCCACCCCACTGTGACCTTCAAAAGATCACCATTAGATGATGCTTCATCGGGGAAATAAAAATGAATTTTAACATTTAAAGAGAAAGTCCTGCCAGCACGTAAAGGCATTTTTAAATTTTAAAGCCTTTTTCTTCCTCTAATTTTTGTTTATAATAAAGTTTAGAGCTTTAAATTGAAAAAGGTTTCATTACTCATTATTTAAGTATTTAAATATGGTCCATATATTGGACAAAAAATGCGTTTATATTTTAGGGTTAATCACTTCTTGTAAATGGCTGCAAATGACTATTTAAACTAATTAATAAACTACTCAGTTATTCCATTTATGAAGAGACAATATTATATCCTTAGTGCCTGATACAGTAAAGTTAATAGCAAAATTTCAGGGGATCACAGATTTCAAGAGGGAAATAATATAGTGACACAAGGAGGGGAGAGTGAGGCAGGCCACACACACACACATTAAAGATTTAGAAAAAAGTTTCAGAAGTTGTATTTTAAAAAAAAACACTTCTATTAAAATAGTGTTTTATCTATTGTGAAAAGTATCTCTGAACTGAATATGGACTACAGTTAAGTTACTACCTTCAAGTCTGCAACCCAGACAAAAAGCAATTGTGAATCTAGTAATAATCAGCAGAAGGACCGGGTTTTGATTTGTTGGATTACTTACAGTCCACATACAAGTAACAGAGAGAAAGCCATGTTAGTGTACATACTATCAAAACAAAAAAGCTGTAAAGTAGCACTTTAAAGACTAACAAAATAATTTATTAGGTGAGCTTTCATGGAACAGACGCACTTCTTTGTACCATAGCCATACCAGAACAGACTCAAGATGGCCACATGTAAGATGTTACATTCTTTACAAAATGGGGTGGGTGGAAGGAGGAAAAAACAACTTGGAATTTGAGAGTTGAAAAAAAATATATATAACAAATTAAATAAAGAACATATAATCTTAAACCATTGCACAGCAACATCACTTCTGCTGGGGTAGTATAAGCCCAGGGTGTATTCAATGAGTACTTTCTTTCTGCATGCTGCTGTGGGTCTGCAGCCTGGGCAGGATTTCCCCATGTCTCTACCTTTCATGCCATGACATGGGTCCATGAGCAAGTGAGAGTTGGACGAGGTCCCACTGTGCAGGCTAGGCCCAAGCTGTCCTTGTCAACCCCTCTCTCTTCCTCTGTCTCCTTATGCAGAAGTTTCTTTTTTTTCCCCCAATTACAGATACTCAGATTGTCCCATCATCCTAGCCACCATGTGGTACCCATACCAAGGAATGGAGTCCCAAAGAAGTTCTTTCATTTCTTCATGAGTGAACTGCAGGCTGGAAGTGGGAGTGTAGTTATAGTGGGGAGGTTGCACTGTGTTGAACTATGTTTACACTGTGGCCTTAACTTGAAATAAGATACGCAATTTACACTATTTACATAAAATAGTATTTTTTCAATCAAGAAATTGCCATGCTGGTGTAGGACATAGGTAATATAATGGTTATGAAATAGCCACTAAAGCACTCTAACTCTCTCCACACATAAATGTTTTTAATCCATTCACATCAGTGCAGATGCTTTTCACTGGGCAGATTCATGAATTGGAAGATAAAAGTATAGGAAGGGACAACACGGATTGCTACAAGCGTAGCATTAATTATAGGAAGAACAGAATGTTTAGAACAATCAGATTGCTGGTAAGAATGATGGTCAGCATGCTCTTGACACACTAATAGATACAGAAAAGAAAAAAAGATCACACTTTAGGGACCTGGGTTCACAAAATAGCTGAGAAGCTTAATTGCCACTTTCAAAGCCTCATTCCCAGAATCAGGACCCCCGGCAATCGTAAGGCCCACTCAGCTGCCCTCAGTCTCTGCAGGTGCCTAAACTTGCTTGGTGCATTTTTATTTCAATAAAGGTATCTTAAGCATTTGTGCTTTTGCCTCTGAGCATGCACAGTGAAGCTCCATGCCAGCCATCTGGCCACCTAAGGCCCCCCGCCACTGATGGATAAACCAGGCTAGGAGCTCCTCTACCCACCTTATCTACGGAGCCTGATCTAGTGAACTTGCTCAGACCTCACCTCCTGGACTGGGTTCCTGGAGGAAAGCTCGCACAAAACAGCAAGGTGGGGGGCAAACAGGAGCTGCTCCCTTATGCTTTTCAGCTCCCCTAGGTAAGATATTCACCAAGCACGTGGGAAAGGCCTGGTTCTATTCCCCTCTCCACCTGAGGGAGAAAGGATTTACACAGGTGTCTGCTATATGTCAGACACCCTACAGATGGGGCTATGGGTTATCCTGAAGTGGGGCCTTCAGTCTCCTACTCACTCCCTCAGTCAAAGCTGTACCACTGTGAATAATTTAAAACATCCCTGGAGTAATGGGGGACTGGTCTCCTGAATGAGTTCATTGTCTAGCAGGTCACTGCATTCTCATGCTTGCTTGCTCTCTCTCTGGCACAGGATTTCTTTCCTTATTTATCCACTGTGGAAAGGCTTCAGCACTCTGCCAGTACAGTTGTGTGCTGTTCCACAGCACATAGTTATCTATTTAAATGAGGTTTAAAGAAGATTTTTGAAACAAATCCCCACAGAAGTATCCTGCTGTATTCAGATATCAGTTAAAACCAGTGCCAGAGGCTGGAACCACAAACGTTGCACAGAGATGAGTGACATACCAGCTACCTCTTGTATGGCACTTTATATTGCGCAAGTGGAGACACAGATCTTCACCAAACTCACCCAATACGTCAGTGGCAATGATGGTTATAATACCCAGCTCTCTGTCCAGTCCTGTGTTCTAGCCACTTGACGTGTACTGAATTTTTATGCTGTGATGTATTCCTATCCCTGTGCTCAGATGTTCTATAATAACAAGTTGTGATAACATAGAAGATATGAGGCACCAGTCTGCTTTTGTAAGTCTTCACAATCTGAAGTATGGCTTATTGAGGCACATTTAAGGAGATTGTTAATAAGTGCCTGGGATGCATTGTGAGGAACTGAGCCACAATCCTTCTACTGTATATATACACATTAATGGCCCCATAAAAGCAATACCTTGCAGTGTTCCGTGGCTTACTGTAGTTATGAAAACATCAGAGAAGAAGAATTACAGCTGGCTGTAGGGAGTTATTGGATGCAATGATCAACCTGGCGGCATGGCTGTGGAGAAACGTTGTGTGGCAGAAATAGTGGTTCTCCGTCAGTAACAGAATAGCTGCTCTGTACATCTAACAGCTCACTGTTTCTGATGTACTGCACTCCGATTGCGCAATCACTGACTCCCTGCAGTGGATGGAAGCAGTCTATCCCTGCTGAGATGCACTGTGGGGCTTCTGTGCCTATCAGCTATGTTTGCTTGTGTGTTTTTTACCTACAAAGTAGCAAGCACAGTTGATTTTTGTTAATTATTTATATGGCACCAAAGGGCTTGGAAGCAGATAATAAGTCAAATCTCATCCCGAAAAGCTTGAAGTTGAACGAATCAACCTGCTGTGGAAGTGGCACTTATGGAAAAGGCAATGCAGGAGAGGCTAAACACATATCTTGTTGTCCTGGTCACTATTTTTAGTGCATTAGCACCTTAGGATAAGATTTGAGGCCTCCTTGAAGAAGAAAAAAGTTAAGGGACACAAAGGATATGGCCATGAAAGCAAGTTGGATCAAATCAGAAAAGGAGTTGCAGCTGCATTGTCAGAGGTGGAAGACGCTTTGACTGTTACCATACATGAGGGACAGTGATGCAATTTCATTCAGTCAATTACATTTACTTGCCATGCAAATTCTGTTTAGGAGAGAGTACAAGTAGGATCCAGTTTCCATGAACAGCCTTGTGTATCTGCATCAACAGTCTTGCCTCTTAAAATTATTTCCAAATCCATTGTTCTCCACTTGAAGTAAAAGTATTCAAAACTCTTCTAGTTTCCACCTGTGGTTGCTGGCCCTCCCATGCACACCCTTAGCAGAAAATATCCATTTAGTCATTTGAGGTTTTAAGTATTCAGTGTAATTGTTCAGATTTCAACTAGACAAGCTGCGTACTTGAAAGTTCTTTTTCATGTATGTCTACATAAACATTTAATTCACTCTCATTCCATTTCTGCTCACTGCTTTGTTGTTTTGCCATGCGCTACACACAGCTTGGTTACAAAATCTATCCATGTCAAGAAATACAATTCTGTATATCTGGAAATCTGCAAATGTAGGCTAAATAAAAATAAATAAAGGATCATCTGTATTTATCCTAGAAAAAATAATGTAACACTTATTATCTATAGATCACAGTATACTTCATAGTCTTTAGTCTCACATATTCCTGTGATGCAAATAAGCACTTTACCCACGTTGGTATGGGTGGGGAACGGAAACAGGGAGAAGTTAAGTAACTTGCACAAGGTCATCAAGAAAATCTGTAGCAGAGCAGAGAATTAAACCCAGCTTTTTTAAGTTCTAGGCTAGTTCCTTAACACAGTGGTGCTCAACCTTTCCAGATTACTATACCCCTTTCTAGAGTTTAATTTGTCTTGTGCGTTCCCAAGTTTTGCCTCACTTAAAAATTTACAAAGTCAGACACAAAAATACAAAGGTGTAACAGCACACTAATACTGAAAATTGGCTTCTTTTCTCATGTTTGCCATATCATGATCAAATAAACCAATTGGAATATAAATATTAGACATATTTCAATGTATAGTATATAGAACAATGTAAATGAGTTAATGTCTATATGAAATATTAGTTTGTACTTACTTCACTAGTGTTTTTACGTGGACTGCTGCTCCACAACCTACTCTTTTGAAAGAGTTCCCCATGGTGGTGCCCAGCTAGAGCACAGAGATGCCCTGCCCTGCAGCAGCGGGACGCTATTATCTATGCGTAAGTCCGCAGTGGGGCATGCACCCCTGCTGGCAAAGCAGGGGTGACACAGCAGCCAGTGGGCCACTCACAGGCCTGGAGGTCTGGGGCCAGACACTCTGGCTGGCCATGGCCCATGTCAAACCCACAGCGCCTACCCACACCAGCCATCACCTGGCCCAGGGACAGCTCCGGATGCCAGCTGTGTGGTGGGATGTAGGTGGGGCCAGGTTGCACCCAGGGATGGTCCCACCCAGGGGGGGAACCCCTATGCATCAGACACCACAGGCTGCACACACCACACCCATCCCACCTAGGCTCTGGGGTGACAGCGGGGATGGGGTCCCAGAGGGGCAGGGGCATGGGGCCCCGGAGAAGCGGGGGGCATGGGGTCCTGATCAGGGACTGACACACCGTACTTCTCCCTTTCCAGCTGCAGCAATTGAGGGTCTTCAAAGTACGTCAGTCCTGGAGAGCCTCCTGCAGGTGGTGGACTAGGGCCAGGCCCTCCAGTGGCACTGACACACCACACCTGCAGCCGGAGACCACAGTGGCACACAGGGGATGACACCGCCAGCCTCTGCCAGACCGAGCTGACAGAGTGGTGCCTCTGGTTGGAGGAAGCTGACCTGGCCCGGCAGAGGGAGGTGTGGGACTGCCTGATGTCCTGCCTGGAGGGCATCAATGGGAGCCTCCAAGAGCATGTGGGCAGTGTAGCATGGCTCCTAGCCCTCTGTGCAGAGCCTGCTGCTCTGCTCACCCTCCAGACCCCCACAGAAGCCCCTGCTTCATCCCACTCTGAGGCCCCTGCTGACATCCCCCAGTGCTCCCACCTTCCAGTGCTTCCCACCCCATCCCAGTCCCGCCATGTAGCCTGCACCCAGGGAGGGAAGGACTCCCAGGGCTGATGGGGCTCTTGGCCTGCAACCTCTGTCCCCGAGTGATCCTCCCAGTTCAGGTCCCTCCCCACACCTTTACCAATTAAGGTCCCTCCCTGCCCCACAATGTACATAGTTGGTCCCCCCACCCCTCATTGTAAATATTGTGTGTTTGCACAGACACTGAGTTGTGGTTGATGGTTATAAATGGTTGATTGAACACGATTGCTTGTGTCCTGTGATTTCGTAGAGGGGAGGTGTGGGTGCAGTGGTGGTGGTTGTAGCAATGCATGCGGTGGGAGGGGTGGATGCGTGGGTGGACAGTGAGGGGTGGGTGTCAGGGAGTGTCAGTGAGACCAAGGGTCAAGGTTTGCCTGGAGAGCGTCCCTGATCCAGACCCTGTTGTGATTCGCCTGGTGAGTGGTTGTAGTGGCTGGCTAATCAAACCCTGCAGCGGCTTCAGCTGCCCACTCTGGAGATAATGTTGTGGAGGGCACAGCAAGCACCCACCACCTGCAGGACATTGTGCACCCCAGCCTCGAGGCGTGTGAGAGGCACCGCCACCACCCCTTCAGTCGCCCAATGATCCGCTCAACCACTTGCCAAGTCTGACTGAGACGAGTGCTGAAGGCCTCCTGGCTGGGGTTGAGGTGGCCAGTATAGGGTTGCATGAGACAGGGTAGTAGGGGGTATGCCGCATCTGCAACCATGCAGAGTGGCATGATGGTGGTCCCCAACTGGCAGCTCCTGCTGGGGGCTGAAGGTGCCAGTCTCCATATGCTGGCACAGGCTGGAATTGCGGAAGACCCTGGCATCATGCATTTGGCCGACCCAGCCCACGTATCTATCTATGAATCAGCCTTTGTCACCAAGGCCTAGAGGACTACTGAGTGGTAGCCTTTTCAGTTAATATAGTCGCTGGCACTGTGTGGCAGGGCGCAGATGGGGATGTGCATCCCATCCAGGGTGCTGAAGTAGTTTGGGAACTCCAGTGATGCGAAACCCCCAACAACAGCATCCCGGTCCCCAATACAGATGACCCAATGCAGAAGCATCACATTTATGGCATAGACAACCTGCCTGGGAGGACAAGTGCTCTTGTGAGCGTGTAGCAGGGTGTTCCCGGACAGCATCCCTGCAAGCCCTCTCCCAGCCAGCAGCCACCGAGGGTCCCCCGGCCAGGGGGCTCCCTCCTGATGGTGAGGGTGTGCCCCAGGCCTGGCTTTCCTCCATGAGGACTGCTCCAACAGTGGCCTTGTCCACCCTGAACCAGTGCCCATGTAGCAGTAGGAGTCCAGAGTGGACAGTTTCCAGATTGCTATCACAGCATGCTTCTCAAGGGGGAGAGTGGGCTGCGTGGTGGTGTCCTGGTGCCTCAGTGCAGGGGCCAGCCAGTGGCACAGCTCATGAAAGGTGTCCCAGCTCATGCTGAAGTTCCGCAGCCATGTGGCATCATCCCATTGCCCCAGCACCAGCCGCTCCACCAGTCTGAACTGCTGTGGTGGCTCCATGGGCGCTGGGGTGCCAAGGGGTGGGGTGCAGGCTGGTGAGGGGTTCCACATCCCCAGGGGAATGCTCTGTCTCCCAAGGAGAAGGGTGGCCACAGTGACCATGAAGATGAGGTGTGCAATGGTGTCCATGATGTCTGAGTCCAGGGCCAGGGCCAGGGTCTCGTCTGTCATGCTACTGCACTGGGGTCTGTGTAGGTGCTGGCAGCTCGGCAGACCTCAGCTTGTGCAGGGCAGGGGGGTCTCGTGGGGGGGGCAGGCTTTAAGGAAGCGTCTGGCTGTGGGGCCCAGAAGGGCTTGGCAGCCATGCAACACCATCCGTGGCATCTCTGGCTCTGTTCATTCGAAGGAGTGCTCATAATCGTGTGGACACTCGCTTTCAAAAGAACAGAACAGATTTTTGAAAGAGGGGGTTGGACCTGCAATCCACCTTTGGCATGTGATTTTGATTCCTGGCTTTCAATCTTGGCCTTTCAACAATGACAGTGGGATTTTTTGGTTTCATTTCTTTCCATGAAGAGTCCATTAATGGTGACTCAGGGACCAGCTAGGGAGCATTTGCTGCAGAAGAGAGCAAAAAAAAAAAAGTACTTGGCAGCTTTCTCCATCACCTATAGAGACTGAGACACTTTGAGCCTGATTCTTATTGCACTAGTGAGAGTCAAGAATACCTCCAGTGAAAATAATAAAGCTACTACAAATACAGGTCTCAGAAGAAAATCAGGGCTTTAGGGCCTGTTTTTCTGCAAATGTTATGCACTCGCAACTTAATATGAAATTGGCAGGAGCTTCAGCACCTAAGAACCTGTGCACAGAAAGGCCCCAGGTTTATCTAGCAGGACACCCAAAGAGAATAACACCCAAAGAAGATAACTATTTTTGCCAACGTGGACCTAAGCAGGTCCTTTTTATTGATATGTTTGCAGATGTAACAGCATTATGCTAACATATTTTGGAACTAGGTTGTAGGGGTTACTGCTGCATCTCCTGGCTTGAAGAATTGATAACAACTTGAATACATTTTCTACCTTCAGCTCAGTCACTATAACAATTGTTCCAACGCCATGGATCATGCTGTAATTTCAAGACTATGTTATTGACAAATAGAAGCTACAGATGGAAAGGGTTATTGATGTCCTAGTCTATCTCTGTGCTCTTCAGGACTTGTTTCCTACAGCATCACCGCCATTGTGTGTTCAATCTTGGATAAAAAAAAATTCATTCAAGAGAGACTGTTGAACTGAGTTAAATATTAGGATTCTGGCAATCATCCCTCCTTTTAATATTGCCCTGGTACTCCCAGTAGTACCAAAAGCAATTTCTCTCTTTCCTCTGTGTTTATCCCCTTCAAACACTTGCAGACAGTTATTTTATCCTATTTAGTCATCATTTAGCCTAACTGGACATGTTTAATTCTTTTAACTTTCCCCTGTAAATCAATTCTTCCTGCCCCAGGAGACAACATGGTTAGAAGAGACTATTTGCTAGCAACATCCGGGCAGCAGAGGATGCATCTCAGCATCTCTGATTCCTATCACAGCCTTAGGCATGGCAAGATGCAATAGCAGAGATATATAACACTCCACTCCCATTCCCATTATAAAGCTTCTTTTAGATGGAAGCACAAAACCATAATACCCCTTCTTTTGGCAGCCAAATTCCATTGGTAGAATTGAAAAATCTCACCTTTAGGCTGCTCACATAATTCCAATATAGATCTCCTCAAACAGTGACCCCCTCCTCTCTATGCTTTTAAGGGGAGCTACTGTAAAAGACATACCATATTATTCAAACTCTAGAGGGCAGCACAGTATTTTAGGAAACAACCTAGACAAAAATTAGCAAGGAACTTCACTCTAACAGCAGATCTTAGCGGTAATGTACCATTGAGACTGAGATATAAAACAAGTAGAAGAAAAACATTTGGGGGCCATCTATCAGAGTTTTCTGAGCTTACCTGTCTTGTTGCAATGTGCCTCCACACATCTGGTACACAGCAGAATGGTAATCTGAGACCAGCATGGCTGAACTGGAGGTAAGGGAGATGGAGAGGTACACAGCAAAGACTTTGTGCACTACAGGACAGTGGTCCCAATCTGACAACCTCTGCCATTAAGGAGAATGAAAATTTTGGGGAAAGAGAACATCAAGCTGGAGTGGAGGGAAACAATCCCATATTTAGGACCTTCCTTCCAGAGGAGGTTGTGGTTTCTCCTCCCATCCAGTATACCTCACTGGGACAGAGGACTCCAGTTACTAGCAATAGTAATAATAGGCAAAAGTAATGTGGGATTCACTTAGAAATATAGATAGTTGGGGTTGTGATGTCTAGGATACTTGCAAATGGATTACCTGCCAGGTGCAAAGGTTGAAGGATCTTAAGATATATGCACACAGAATCATGTGCAGCGCTGGGGAGGAGTGACTGATTGTCGTACATCTAGGGGTCACAGTGACAAAGGAAAAGATAGGTGAAAGGTCTTAGAAGCCAAATTTAGTTACGAGGTAAGAGAATAGAACCTCCATGTGTTCTTGCTTGATGGGCCAGTTAGATAGGCAGAAGTAAAGAGTCTCAATGGATGGGTGAGATGATGGTATTCAAAGGAGGGATGTGCATTTATTAAGAACTTGGGAATCAATTGGGAAGGAGGAACCTATTCAGGATAGATGGGCTCCATCTAAAGCAAATGGAACATAACTTCTGGGCATGAAAACTTAAAAGTCATACAGGAGTTTTTAAGCTAAGGGCTGTGGGACAGCCACCCAGGCAAAGGAGCACATGGTTTGGACAGACATGTAGCTTAGCGAATTGTTTAGTACAGGGTACATTCAAGTAAAGAGGGGAGAACAGGAGATTACAATGTACAGACAGATGTTAAGCAAAAGAAGTCTCAGTCAATTACTTCACATGGGCTACATCTACACTAGCAAACTACGTCAAAGTAGCCTATTTCGAAGTAAGAACATCAAAATAGGCTACCTCGACGCGTATTGTCTACACGTCCTCCAGGGCTGGTGCCGTCGATGTTCACTGTCGAAGTAGCGATGGGGAACATTGAAAGGAGCCGCCCCGGAAGGAAATGCAGAGCGTCCACACGCACAAGAACCCTCTTTTGAAATAAGGGGCCAGGAAAGCCCGCGGACCGGGTCACAGGCTGGACTAGCACTTCCTGGTCAACAGCAAGCTGCTCCTTTAAAGTGCCCCTCCCAGACACACTCAGCCTGCCCAGCACGAGGTCTGCAGAGCAGTAGCCACTCTCTCGCAGACCAAGTCACAGCAGATATGGACACCCAGCAGCAGCAGCAGCAGCAGCAGCAGCAGCAGCAGCAGCAGGAAGAGGAGGCGCTCCAGGTAGTCATTCAGGGGGCAAGAGCCCTGCTAGGTGCTGCCCGGGAGGCCACCCAGTCTTTCCTGCCAGAGGAGCCCTCCCCGGAGGCAGACGGGGATGCCCCTGACCACCGGGCTACCATCTTCCTCCCTCACCAGCTGCTCCCCTGCCTCTGGAGCTACCGCACCAGCTCTGAGTGGTGGGAGCAGCTCGTCATGCGGGAGTGGGATGACGATATGTGGCACCGGAACTTCTGCATGCACCAGCAGACCTTTCTCAAGCTCTGCCAGTGGCTCACCCCAGCACTGAGGCACCACGACACCCAGATGCGGCGCGCCCTTCCCGTCGAGAGGAGGATCGCAATAGCCGCCTGGAAGCTGGCCACTCCAGACATCTATCGCTCCATGGGACACTAGTTTGGAGTGGGAAAGGCCACAGTCGGGGCTGTGGTCATGGAAGTAAGGAGGCCCAGGCCCACACCCACTGGGGGCTGGGGGGAGCTGGGTGTGGGGTTGGGGTGGGAGAGAGGGAGGGGCCGGGTGTGGGGCTGGGGAGGTAGAGGCACTGGGAGCGAGGGGCTAGGTGGGTGGGGTACCCGGGGAGGTGCCTGGGAGGGGGGCCTGGGGAAAGGGCCCTGGGCACCCTGTACAGCCTCCTGGACACCTGTGTTCCCTCCCGACAGGTGGTCTGTGCGCTTAACGCCATGTTGCTCCAGAGGGTTGTCCAACTTGGGGACCTGGATGCAGCTGTCGCAAGATTCGCCTCCATGGGGTTCCCGAACTGCTTCAGGGCCCTGGATGGGACCCACATCCCCATCTGCACCCCGGACCACAGCGGAGGAAGATACATAAACCGCAGGGGCTACCACTCCGTGGTCCTGCAGGCCATGGTGGACAGTCGGGGCCACTTCCAGGACGTGTACGTGGGCTGGCCCGGCTGCACACACGATGCCCATGTTTTTAGGAACTCGGGCCTGTGCCACCGGCTGGATGTGGGGACCTACATCCCCCAGAGGGATCTCTGCCTCGTGGCGGATGCAGCCTACCCCCTCCAGCCCTGGCTCATGCGCCCGTACACTGGCCACCTCAACACCAGCCAGGAGTGGTTCAATGCCTGCCTGAACCACGCCCACCAGGTGGTGGAGAGGACATTCGCCCGTCTGAAGGGCCCTGGCGGTGCCTCCTTGCCCGACTGGACGTCAGCCTCCAAAACATCCCCCAGGTTGTGGGCGCGTGCTGCACGCTCCACAACATCGTTGAGAGCAAGGGGGAGGCTTTCGTCCAGGGGTGGGCGGTGGATGCTGGCACGGGCTTCACCCAGCCGGCCGCCGCACCCAGCCGCCAGGCCCACCATGAGGGGGTACGGGTCCGCAAGGCCCTGCGTGCCCACTTCGATCAGGGAGACCCTTGAGCACCTCCCTGGCCTTCCCCAGAAGACCCCCCACACACACACAGTCCACCCAACACTCGCACGCCACCCGCCCCAACAAGCACACGCCTCCAGCTTTTTGAAAAATAAAACCTTTTTTTTTTCTGAAACCTCAAAACTTGTTTTGTTCAAAACAGAAACTGCAATGAATATACAAAAAGGGGGACAACTACATACGTGGGGGACAACTAAGTACGTGGGGGCCCGGTGGATGGCTTGGCCATTGGCCCATCAGTCTGGGGTGGGGGTAGAGGGGCGCGACCCCCGCCGGGTACGGCTCACAACCCCCACCATGTCTGCGGTCCCCAGCGTGCCCAGCTGGGGGCTGGGAGGACCAGCAAGTATGGCCAGGATGCCTCTACTGGCCGGTCTTCAGCCCCAGTGGGCTCTGTGGAGCTTGCAGGTGGCGAGGTGGGTGGGGTGGCAGGCGGGGCAGCAGGTGGCAAGGCGGGTGGGGTGGCAGGTGGGGCGGCAGGCGGTGAGGTGAGTGGGGCGGCAGGTGGGGCGGCAGGCAGTGAGGTGGGTGGGGCGGCAGGTGGTGCAGCGGGGGGCCTCGGGTGGAGCAGCGGGGAGGGCGGCCTGGGGGGTAGCGGGGGGTGGGAGCCAGGCAACAGCCTCCTGGATCAACCTGGCTATGTCCCAAAAGACCCCATAAAGTCGTCCCATGCCGCCCACCGCCAGGTGGACTCCTCCCACTTAAACCGCAGTCTTTCCTCCGCCACCTCCGTCTGCCGCCGGAGAGCTGCCAGGAGCTGTGGGTCCACAGGGGCCATCCCCAGAGTCCGGTGGTGGCAGGACCGTCCCGCTGCCCTTGTGGGTGTCTCTGGCCACTGGCGGTGGCTGACCTCTGGCGGGCTGGCGGGGACGATGGATGGTGCCTGGCTGCCTGAGGCGTCGGATGCTGCAGCTGGAGAGAGGGAGAGAGGAAGGGGAAGGCTGTTAGTACCGTGTCCTGGCCCGTGGCCCATTCCCCCACTCTCCTCTTGGGTGCTGGGTCTCCGTCTCCATTGGTGGGTTTGATGTCCCTGTTGGCTGTCGGCATGGCATTGTCCCCCGGCCCCCGGGTTAAGGCTGAGTGCTGTCCGTGGGTGTGGGTGCTGACAGACACTGATGGCCGTGCCGCCATCCTGGGACCATACTGTGGCTGGGCGTTTGTGGGTTGGGGTCTGCTGGGGGTGTGTGAGGCTCCTGGTCGTGGCTGGTGCCCCCGCCCTGTGGCCCATGGGTGTGTGCCCTGTGGGGTACGTACCTGGCTGTCCATTTCTGAGGTCAGGGGAAGCCCGGTGGGCGGACGCCCGGTTGGTGCGCTGGGAGGGGAGATTGATGAGGAGCACCCCCTCCTCGCTGCTGGATCCCTCCTCCGCTGTCCCAAGGGGGGCGCTCCTCGGGTGGGCCCCAGGGTGCAGGGCTGGCCTCTGGGCCGCATTCCGGCTCCGAGGCCTGCTGGGGCTCATCGGCTGTGGTGACAAGGGTGGCCGGGGGGTAGGAGGTGTCCCGGGGGCCCAGGATGGCCCTGAGCTCCCTGTAATAGGGGCAAGCAGCGGGGGCTGCCCCAGACTGGCTGGCCAAGTCCCGGGCCCGGGCGTACCCCTGCTACAACTCCTTCACCTTACTCCGGACATGATCCGGAGCACGGGCAGGGTGACCCCTGGTGGCCAGGCCCTCAGCCAGTCGAGCAAACACTTCTGTGTTCCACCGCTTGTTCCCCATCACGTGGAGCACCTCCTCTTCACCCAGGAGCCCCAGCAAGTCTTGAAGCTCAGCCTCCGACCAGGAGGGGCCCCGCCTCTTTTTGGCCCCCCGCTTGGCTGCTGGTGGTGCCTGGGTCCCCTGAGGAGGGGAGCCCTGGGGGCGCTCTGGGGGCTGGCTGGATGCCATGGTGCTGGGTGCTCGGGTCGGGGTCTGGAGAGGGTGTGCAGGGCTAGCACGTGCGTGTGCTGCTGCCTGCATGCTATCAGCTTCCTTCCACAGGAAATCCAGGTCCGTGGTGCTTTAAAGGCTGCTGCGCGCGGGGACCATGGAGCCCCGCAGGGGCTGGACAGAGCATTTCAACCCCTCAGCTGATGGCCACCATGGAGGACCCCGCTATTTCGAAGTAGCGGGACGCGGATCGTCTACACACACCCTACTTCGACGTTCAACGTCGAAGTAGGGCGCTATTCCCATCTTTGGACGGGAATAGCGACTTCAATGTCTCACCGCCTAATGTGGATTTCCATGTCAAAATAGCACATGGCACGCTTAGACGTGACGGGTGCTATTTCGACATTGTGCTGGCTACTTCGAAGTAGCCGGCTAGTGTAGACGCACCCATGATTGCAAGAAACTAAATATTGAAAAAGTTTATAAATCCTTGTATACAAATGCTACAAGCCTAAATACTGAATTGGGTGAACTAGAGTGCCTACTACTAAATGAGGATATTGATGTAATAGACCTCACAATGCCTAGGTGAAAGGATGATAAGCAATGGGACACAGTACACCAGTGTACAAAAAGGAATGACAGAGTAGGTTATTCTGGCTGGGGAATTTCACGATATGTGAAAGAAAGCATACAGTCAAATACCATAAGCATTAAATGAATCAAATAGAACCACAGAATTGCTATGGATAAAAATTCTAAAAAATAAAATATTCTACATATAAAAAATAAGAGGACTACCATGGCTAAACAGGGCAGTCAGACAAAAATGATGTATTTTTAAAAGTCGGAAGCCAAATGCTACTGAGAAAAGCAGAACGGAACACACTCTGGTAAGTCATGAGTGAAAGTATAATTAAGGAGGCCAAGAAAGATCATTAAAGGCAGCTAGCAAAAGACACCAAAACTAAGAGCAATTTTTTAAAAGTAAATCAGAAGCAGGAAGCCTGCCAATTAGTGGAGCCTGTGGATGGCTGAGCAGCTGGGGGAGCAATAAAGGAAGAAAAGGCCTCAGTGGAGACTCTTAGATGACACCACATGTTGGTGAACCGTCACCAAGGCTTTTGTAAAGGGAACTCATCCCTCACCAATCCATTAGAGTTCTTTGAGGAGACCAATAAATACACAGATAAGCAGGATCGCTGGATACAGTGTAGCTTGACTTTCAGGGACCATTTGCCATGATCACTCACAAAAGATTCTTAAATAAAGTCGGTGGTCATGTGATAAGAGGGGAAGGACCTCTCATAGATCAGTAACTGCTTAAAAGATAGAGATAAAAGGGTAAGATTATTAGGTCAATTTTCATGGTGGAGAGAGGAAAATAGCAGTGTCCCCCAAGGAGCTGTTTTGGGACCAATGATGTTCAACATATTCGTAAATTATTTGGAAAAGGGGGTAAAACTGGGATGGCAAAGTCTGCAGATAATACAAAACCATTCAAGATAGTTAAGTCCAAAGCAGATGAAATTCATTGTTGATAAAAGCAAAATAATGTATATCGGAAAACAAAACCTCTACTATACCTGGGAAATGACAGAGTCTAAATTAGCCCTTCTGTCAGAGACAGAATGCGAGGCTAGATAGGTCTTTTGTCCGACCCAGTATGCTTATTCTTATGTCAATGTTATGTTATTTTTTCACAGATGTGAATGCAGTGTCTGACATTATGTTCTTATTGTTCTAGGTAGAAAAACTATAAATAGTCTGAAAATCCAACTTCTACCAATTCATGTACGGGGGTAGAGCGTACTCACTGCGCAGTTAAAAAACTGTTTGTTTCCTGCTCTATTTCTTTCCATGTGCTACTTACAACACATGATAATTCCTCCTAGAGTCTCCTACTTTGGTCCTAATCCTGTTTTTACTTAAGTAAATAGCAAATTTCCCAATAAGATTAAGGACACAGGAAAGGTCTCTTTATGAACATTGCAAGTTCAAGCCTGCATAGGACAGAGGCTGAAAGACAGAAGCAGTTTAGTAATGGCATTTTGCTAGAGTGACTGAGACACAAGAAACAGCTCCACCAAAAGAGAAATGTTAGATTTGTAGATTGGGATTTGGAAAGGAAAGTTCCAGCTGTAACATCAATAACAGCAACCTTTCCTTCCACACAGACCAGTTTATCAACCCAAGCTTCAGCCTGCTGGCCCTCTACATCTCTTACAAGCCTGCTGTGTTGTGATGTAAACACCAGTTACGGGTGTCAATATTCTTTTCAAATAAAAGTACCTTTATCTTGATGTCTTTTCTAATGTGCTGTGTTTGTGGAGGTGGATGGCACTGGCCAAACTAGAAATCGATAGGGCAAACCCTCTAACACATAATACACCAACAGTCTGCTTGGAACAGGTGCAAGAGGCAACTTGGCCAAGATATACATAACCCTTCCCTGACATAAGATCCAACATTCAGGCTCAGGAGACAAAGAGGATATGTCTCTACTGCGGTGTAAGCCCAAACTAAGACTCAGGCTTTAGCCCAAACCAGCACAGAAATGTCGCAAAATCAAAGTTCTACAACCCGACGGGGTGGAGGGTTTAAGCCTGAATCAAACCAGGCTGCAGGATCCAAGCCCTATTGCTTTGCAATGTAGATGCACTCACCCCTCATTTGAGTCAGTCAATAATACCATGACTAATTTCCTCTATCCAGCTAGAGGGTTATGCCTGCATAACTATACCTGTATATCTGATAAACATTTCCTTCCATAAGCCCTTTTGATTTATTTGGTATAAATCTGCAACCATATTCGTTCTATCAGAACTTGTACAGCTTTCTGTCTTGGGCTGCCATCCTAGTTCGTTAGGGTCAGGTTGTGCAAATATTTGAATAGGAGACAACATCAGAGTTGCAAGAATTTGCACTGATGAGTCAAATTTCTTCTGTGTTACTGTGTTCCTCTTCTATGCAGTTGGAAAGACACTACCTTGGGGTTGGTACTGCCCCCATCCAAAGAGGGCTAGTGAAAGTAATCTTTAGAAATTCAGATCCAGGACCAATGGATGCTGATGTGTGTCATACTAAGCCCTATGGACCTGTATTTTATTCTGGAGTAGAGAACTATGTGTGATATGCTCATTATCCACAGGAAGGAGAAAAACACCAACAGTCACTGCCAACATACCATGGCTTGAAATTATTTCTTGATCCAAATCTGGCAATTAATTCAACCTTCTGCATGTGTGCAAGGAACAACACCCAATCAAACTGCGCACATCCACACTGCAGTAAAGATACCCATGAGTGACAGATGTCAGCTGACTTGTGGTCACAGGGCTAGGTCTGTAAAGCTATAAAATTATACTGCATTTGTTCAGGTTCCCAGAGCTCAGAGCTCCAGTTCAAGCATGAATGTCTACATTTTAAAGGTGAGTCTACACTACAGAGCTCTGTTGACAGAAGAGGCCTCCTCTCAACAAAGCTAGTGAGCGTCCACACTACAAATGCATTCTGTCGGAAATCTGTTGACAGAACGCAGCAGTTTTCCCCACAGAGTTGTCTTGACAGCATGAGGCACAGCGCCTCTGTTGACAAATTCTGTAGACAAAAAACTAGTGTAGATACTCTGGGGGGCCCTCTGTCAACAGAGAGGGTTTCCAGTTCACCAGGCTGCCCTGTTTGCAGAGCTTCCAGTTGGTTGTTCTGTCTAGGGAGAGCTGGGCAGTCTGGCTGCTCTCTATCGACAGAGGAAGTTGACAGAGGGCGCCTATGTTAGGTGTGGACGTGTTCAGTAGACAGAGGTTCTGTGGGTTTTTTATTGCAGTCTTGTCAGACTCACTGTGGTTTAACAACTAATGCTGCCAAAATTGCTGTGCACCCTGAAACAATAGGACTGATTCAGTATGTGACCCACTAGCTTGGTGCATTAGGATAACAATGCTGATTAAAATTCACTGTGGAGAGAGTTCCTCAAGGCACAGAATACAAAACTGGGGTTTTGATCACATTCGTTCCTGGGAGCACGCCAATTAACACAAAAACAAATAAGTAAAAGTTTAAATTGCTCACAGGGATTTTTCTTGAATAGGATAAGCCCTGTTCAGCTGGGCTGCAAACACCTTTTGCCTTTCATAACGTCTGTTGTGGCGGCTTCCTTTTTTGTTGATCTGGTTACAATAAATCCCTTTTTATTTAGTTTGTTTGGGATTGCGCTCCAATATTTCCACATGTAACACAATGATCCAGACCAGCCTTTGCTGCTGTCAAAGGATCTCTCTTATGAGGTAGTTTAATCTTCAGATGTGATGCCAAAGAAACTTAAACAAGGTTGCAAAAGAATAAAAGGAGGGTTAGGTTCATGGCAGTACGTGAGATAGGTAGATTTACCAGCTGATCTGTGTTGCCTGTAAGCCCAGTGCTTGGGCAGCCACCCAGTAGAGATGTGGGTTCCGCCCAGCTGGTTAGGACAGGGTGCAGCCTGTGTTTTATTAGTAGTACAAATGCACACATGCCTTGGTGCACATAACAAAATTTATTCTGCCCATGGATGGAAAAAAAATAGAGGGAACACTGTAAATGGCACACATTGTTCTTTTGCCCTGCTGGCTTCCATCCTCTGTTTACTTCCTGTGAGATTAAAGACAGCAGACACAATGGGTCGTTTTTAACTCCAGTGATTTCAGCTCTGCTGGTCCTTGTTGTAATATATAGCTTGTACCGTTGCAGTCTAAAGCCAGTCACTGACATCTAGAAGCTTGTCTCCTCTGGGAAGTCTAGCTCAGATCTGAGTTACAGCATGCTCCTACAGGCTCTTCTTACAGAGCAAGCTGAAGTATGTTCACCTCAAAGGATTCTTGGTCCCCTAAATATATCTCCGTTTCAATTTCAATAGGAACAAGAGGAGGAGGAGGAGAAAATCTCCTTAACCTGACAGGCCCGATGTTCCAGAATAAATGGTCATCATGTTTGAAAGGTTAGAAATAAACACCAAACTGTGAAATGGCTGAGATAGTGCAGTTAGAGAAGTTGTTTGTGAGGTTTCATTATACTTTATTCTTGGAGAGTTCCATATTCTAGATGGTTTGTGTTGGTCACTTACACAAACTGAAAACACCCATGGTGACATATTAACAAACATATGCAATAACGTTACACCAGCGAAACATACCACACAAAATTAGCCAATACTGGGTCATTTCAATGGTTTGCTTGCTGAAAACCCTACTAATCCGGGGTCCAGTTTTGTCTGACTGGGACACTTCAGTCCTGCTTTGGGACAGATTCAATGTGGCGCAAAGTTTCTGTTGAGCACAGTTTAAGCAGAGACTGTCAAGTAACTGGTTATAATTCCCTGAATATCTGTCTCGGTGCTAGCCCTAGTAGAGGTTTAAGCAGACTGAAGGCTTCTCGGACATTTGCAAGCTGGTGGACAGAACTTAATGGCATATCCAGTAAAGGGTAATAAGCTAGGCCTTCTCAGGGCTCCAGGGGGCCTGGGACATTTCCAGCTTTTGAGGCTCCTGGCCATAATAAAAATAAAAAAAATGATGACCATGAAAACAAGATAAAGCAGCAAAAAAGGGGGAGAGAGAATTCAGTATTTTTAATTTAACAAAAGCTTCTTTGTAAGCTTTTTATCTGATCAAATGCCAAAAAATGAATAAGTGTCTAAATTTGAGGCCCCCAGTAAGCTAGAGGCCAAGGCCAAATGGCCCTCCCCCTACTCCCTGCCGATAGCCCCGATGATAACTGTAGCACACTGAGCTCCAGACCCTTCTCTGCTGCTACGTTGAGTTCTTCAGGAGGGTGAGCTGTATTAGCTTTGTGTTTGCTGAGGCCTCATCCATGGTGTGGCTTGTCTCCAGATGCAGAGTAACTGACCACTTTGGACTACCTGACATGGGAGTACAGCTTGCCAGGGAATTAGGCCCCTTGTTTTCACTCCCAGCTCAGAGTGAAGAAGGCGCACAGTGAGCTATATAACTACAAAGTTCAGATTGTTAGCATGTTTTAAACATTAGATTGTCTATTACTTTGAGGAACAGCAAAGGAGCATCACCAGCCCCAAAATTAACTGAAGAACGTTAAGTCAGTGAGCAACCCAAGCATCACAAAGAAATTCACATTTAGTCAATTCTTGACTAATTCCTTAATGTGCCCAAATGAGGCCCAACCTGGCAGGGTGGAGTGGGTGTCAGCTTATCAGCTTCTAGATTCCTGCTGGCTTCTCCCTCGGCCTTAATGTTCTTTTAAGGTAAAATTGACCCATGGTCAGAGGCTCCAGACAAGGTTGCCTCCATTGTAGACTCAAGGACCATCTAGGCTAACCCTCTGTTGAGGGGCAGTATTTGTGTGTCCAAATCATCCAAGACTGGGCCTGCTGCCATTGGGGGCAAAAGGGACAGTTTCACAGGGGCCCTTTTTAAACTCCCCAGCAGTGCTGCTCCTCTGCTGTGCATGGCTATGACCGGGGGCAGGGGCAGTGTCACAGCTGAACAGAGCTTAGTGCTAACTACCCTAGGTCCCGCCCCTTCTGCCCTTAGGCCCCCCCCCTTCTGGGGGCAGGGAGCTGGGCCCCACTCCCATCTTGCCCCAGGGTCCATGGTGGCTGTTGGCCCTGCTGTCCAAGACAGATTGCAATCCAATCTCTTTTTGAAAACATCCAGCGAAGGCGCCTCTGCAGCCCCTACCCCGCAGGAAGTCTGTTAGATTGTCCTATTGGTCATACAGGAAGGAAGGTTTGTTTGTTTGTTTTTTCCTGAGATTTTAATCTAAAACTTCTGTGCTGTAGTTTGGTCCACTGTTCTCCTGCCTGGAGTAGAGAGAGATCCTGAATAGAGCCAAGGTGCTGGAGAGCCTGTGTCCTCTCTGCTCACCAGGAGGTGGCACCATTCTAGTCCAGTATAGGCCAGCCCTGGGAGGAGTCTCAGAGGGGCTTGGGTAGCTGTTGTGGGTCACAGGACAAAATTATACAGATGCATTGAAATGATGTGGACATTCTCTTATTTAACATGAGCGAAGATTCTATCATGGCTGATGTTAATAATTTACGTGAACGGTAGGCAGAGTGAGATACAGCAGGAATGCGTAGGTCAGAAGCTCATTTGGTTCTCAATGGTGTGAGGAATCTTGTAAATGGGGAAATGTGACCCTCAGCTCAGAGAGGATTTTGATTCAGAGTAATACAGCTTCAGGAACAGGGATTATCTGGTTATGCATTTATGACTCTGCAGCATGAAATCACTGGTTTCCTTTGCATAATAAAGACCAGGAAAGGAGCAGCTTGATGAATTTAGAGTTCAGAAAAGTGAAGGATGAATGTCTTGAGCTAGGCGTAGTCCAGGCAGGCATGGTGCAAGCCTCATCACCCAGTGCTACCATCTCACCCCAATTTATGAGCTGGAACACAACAGCTTTTAAAGGGCTGCCAGCTGTACCAAGTGCTTGGTGGCTTTGTAAATAGAGATACAAATATGAAAGCACCAAAAACTTACCTTCACTCTTTGATCTAATTGTGGTTTTAAGTTGGATGACATATACTGACTGACACACTGCATCTCCTTGGTACCTGAAACAGGTGGTCCAGGGTTTGATCTCTGCACCTAATATGCAGGGTCTGAACACAAGGGCATGTGCAGAATGCTCCTTCAGGGCTAGACACATTGCCTGGCATATGCAATGGCAAATTGTATCTTCTTAAACCAAGGCCCCTCACTTCATGGGGCATATTTCATACCTGGAGGAGGGCATGGAGTGTTTTCACTGACCCATTCACCTGGCATTTCTGATGACCGCTTAAACCCACCAGGCAAATTGAACCTGAAACCTTTGGAGCTTAGTGCATCAGTCTCTACACTTTCAACTAAAAGCCAGCTACTGGTCTCTTAAGGCTGTAGAGGCACCTCATTCTTTCTCTGTGTGAGCAGTCTAAAGTGCAACTACATGGGACAGTGAAGCACACACACAGTAGGCATGTGGGTTACAGCTGCACAAAGGCCCAGCCTGTGAAGACTGACATGAATCAGTATGGCAACCCTGTAAAACACAGTAGCACTGTGACCAGCACCAGTACTTTTTGTCTTGTGTTCGCTCCACTGCTACAGGCCCTGTTCCCTGGCTCATACTGCCAGAAGCCAGCTTAAACCAGAGGTGGATCCTGCACACTAGGTAATAAAAGGCTGTAGATCTTGTCCTATATGCTGTTATCTAACACCAATTGTAATTAATCATCACCACCCTGGAAACCAAACAAGTAGGGATTTGAACTCTCCCTTTATTATTTTTTTTTCAGTTTCCTTTTAGCTGAACTGCACGGCCTTTGTTACACCTGCTCAGTGCCCCACTCAGCACAGTGTTCTGTACACATGCACATGAGCTCCACTGCCTCATACAGGGAGAAGAGGGAGCAGAGATACCCTGGCAGAAAAGCAAAACCTGAACACGTGGTGCTGTTACGAGCATACAGGGTAATCTGCTCTTCAGCACATAATCCTTGGCACTTGCTTATTGGTCTTATGTTCTAGCCTGTTGGTAGCAAAAGTGAGATCAGTGCCTGTGAAACTAATGGGATACCCAAAGGTGCATTGCCTAAGGTATATGCTCCCATCACTATCAGGCAGGAGGAGAAGGGGCATACTGCTCCTTAAGAGCAGCAGTCAGGAGTTATGCTAAACAAACTTGCTCAATTCTCCAAAGCCATGCCACTCTGTGACTCTAGGACAATTCATGGATTCTCTGTCTGGTTATTACTGTTTCAGTACCTCCCTTGCTCTATGATACTCAAGGCTTGGGCCTTTCTTTTATTAGCATTGCAATGAATTAGCATTCTTATTTATAGTAACAGAGCGATATCATCTTAATGGTGGATATGTTGCAATGCTCACCCCTGGATTTTTTTCAGTGTTGAGGACTCTAGAGATATTTACATGTACGTCTGTTTAGAGCTTCCTTTTTACTGACACATGCTTGTTTGCAGTGTTCCTTCTTATTTTTTCCATCCGGGGCAGAATAAATTTTGTTATGTTCACCAAGGCATGTGTGAATGTGCACCACCATAGAAACACATGTTGCCCACTGCTTTGCTAATCAGCTGGGCAGCACCTGAATCTCTTCTGGGTGGCTGCCCACGCGTGTATATTAGAGGGAACATTGTTTGTCTGTAATATTTAAAACATAAAAACACCCTCCCGCATCCGTTTTAAAGAACAGAATTGTGATACAAGGATGCCTTGAAAGAGTCAGAGAATATGTAAAAGGATGAATGTTAAAATCAGCCATATTCTCAGCTACTGTCAATTGGTGCAGCCCAATGGACTTCAGTGGAGCAGCAGCAATCCACCTCAAGTATCTAATCTCATATCTTTAAAACTCATTGTAAGGCTTTTATCCAGACTCACCCAGAAAAGAAGAATCTAACCTGGGTTGAGGTCTGGCACATGACAATTCAGGACAGACTGAGTTTTGTGCAGCTGAAGAATCAGGCTCGTCAGAAGCAGTTTCAACCTTAACCATGCAGGGGCCAGTGCCTTTCCATAACAGCCAATACATTTTCAGTTCTTTATCATGTATAATTCACTTCCAATGCTGAAATGGCATTGAAACTGGCCCTCTGGTTAGCGTAGTATTTGTTGCGAAAGCAGGAAAATTAATGAATACTCTGTTCAGCATTTTACTGCAAGCTTGTGTGCTCTCAAGAGTTAACTATTATTTACACTGAAGCCAATATGCAGGAAGATTTCAATGAAGAGTTTGGAAGGGCCATGGAGTTTTGGCATTCTGCACAATGTTATGGGTTGGCAGCCACTCCTGTGTGCGACACAGATTGCCTTCATCATCCCTTATGTTTATCCTATAAACAAGAAAGTGCTCCACACTGTTGTCCTGAAAAAATATTAGCTGAAATCTAAAGCAGATCAATCCTGTTTAAGCCATCCCTAAGCATGCTGTCTACCACGCGTGCTTTTGTTGTTCATTTATTTGTTAATGAAAACCAGCAGCAGATGCTAAATCTTTATTGAGCACCATCAGCACTGAGGGAAGACATTATTTCTGGATCCATGGCCACTTCAGTACTTCCCCTAAGTACAACCTGTTGCTTTTCTTACCATGGCTCATGATTCCAAGCCCCTGATAAAGACCTGATGGGAAACTGCTGTCCTTCTGAGGAGTCACAGTGGGATATGCAATTCCTGGTTTTGCCTGTGATTCAGAATCCACATTAAGACAATAAGCACCACAAATCACTCACATGTGATGATGGTCCCTTTGTCAAATGAGTTTGCAGAATTTGGTCTAACTCCTAGCGCAGTGATTCCCAACCTTTTCACTAGTGTGAATCACCAATCACTGCCCTAATCCATTTGTGTACCCCCCGTCACCCCCAAACCATTTGCTGACCCCGAATTACCCCCCTAACCATTCGTGGACCCCCATCAAAGTCAATTCTAGCTGCTACATACACTTCATTAAATGAAAAAGGAAACCACAACATAGATTTTTGGACAGCAATTGGTAACATTATTGGAAGATATTTAACTTAAAAATAATAATTGTAACGGCAATTTATTTAAAACTTATTTTCTATGATCATTTTTATTTATCCTTTATATTTTTCACGGACCCCCTACAATGCCCTCACAAACCCCTCAATGGTCTGTGACCTAACATTGGGAACCACAGTCTTACCATGCGGGTACTTAAATCCAGTCTAGGACTGTACATGCTGTGTGCTTTGCTAAACTGGGATCCCATTAAGTAGCACTGAGGACAAAAATGGAGAAAACTACAGATCTGAGACTATTTGAGACCCATGTATGTGTAACCCGCACAACTATATGTGGTTAACTGTCCCATGTAGTGGTACCTAGACCACATCACAGAGCAATTATAAGCATCCTCTACAGCCTGAGCTAAAAGGCAGCTGGCTTTTAGCTCAAGCTGTAGCAATGCCTGCACTAAGCTCCAGACATCCCAGCTTTGACTCTTGTCTGTTGGCAGTTACATACACACACTTAATATACATACCTGTAGCATTTCTGCACAAGAAGCTGTGGTGGTCTTGTGAAAATGCACATGGGTCTCTAGCCACTCTGTATTATTCTTGTTGTTTTTTTTAAATTAGGGCCTCATTGCTCCTGGATATTTACTTTCTATAGTATCCAAATATCCACTGAACATCTCCCAAACACTAGGAAGAAGGGTTCTTCAAAATCAAGGCACCCTTTCAAAGTAACCCCGGCTACATGGCTATTTTTAGCTCAAAATCAGCAATTTTGGTGGGTTGGGTGGCTGCCATTATGCAAATGAGGTATTGAATATTCCTATCAGCTTCTTATTTGTATTTTCAAATAGCTATAATTTACATGTCCCTTCCCAAAGGGAGGAGTAGTGTATCCACAGCTTTAGAATTAGATTTGCCAATTTTGAAATAAACCAACCGCTATTTTAAAATTATTTCAAAATACCGGTCGCATTATGTAGAGCTAGAATAACAGTTGCTATTTTGAAATAACTTTGCTGTGTAAACCTACCCTAAGACAGTCACATTTATGCTTTTGTCTTCATTAATTTCTGTAGAAAACTAAATACTAATTCTAAACTTACTATACAAAGTAATTTTTCCATACTCCTTTTGGAACAGAATATTTAACCTATATACCTCATTGGCTACATCTACACTAGCCCCAAACTTCGAAATGGCCATGCAAATGGCCGTTTCAAAGTTTACTAATGAAGCGCTGAAATGCATATTCAGCGCTTCATTAGCATGCGGGCGGCCGCGGCACTTCGAAATTGACGTGCCTCGCCACCACACGGCTCGTCCCGGCAGCGCTCCTTTTCGAAAGGACCCCGCCTACTTCGAAGTCCCCTTATTCCCATGAGCTCATGGGAATAAGGGGACTTCGAAGTAGGCAGGGTCCTTTCAAAAAGGAGCCCCGTCGGGGGCTACGTCTACACGTGCACGCTACATCGAAATAGTCTATTTTGATGAATAATGTCTACACATCCTCCAGGGCTGGCAACGTTGACGTTCATCTTCGACGTTGGGCAGCACCACATCGAAATAGGCGCTGCGAGGGAATGTCTACACGCCAAAGTAGCACACATCGAAATAAGGGTGCCAGGAACAGCTGCCGACAGGGTCACAGGGCGGACTCAACAGCAAGCCGCTCCCTTAAAGGGCCCCTCCCAGACACAGTTGCACTAAACAACACAAGATCCACAGAGCCGACAACTGGTTGCAGACCTGTGCATACAGCATGGATCCCCAGCTGCCGCAGCAGCAGCCAGAAGCCCTGGGCTAAGGGCTGCTGCACACGATGACCATAGAGCCCCCGCAGGGGCTGGAGAGACAGCGTCTTTCAACCTCTCAGCTGATGGCTGCCATGGCGGACCCCACTATTTCGATGTTGCGGGATGCAGATCGTCTACACGTGCCCTACTTCGACGTTCAACTTCGAAGTAGGGCTCTATTCCCATCCCCTCATGGGGTTAGCGACTTCGACGTCTCGCAACCTAACGTCGATTTCAACTTCGAAATAGCGCCCAACACGTGTAGCCGTGACGGGCACTATTTCAAAGTTGGTGCCGCTACTTCGAAGTAGCGTGCACGTGTAGACGCGGGCGGGAGGAGCTGCGTGGCGGCGAGGCGCATCAATTTCGAAGTGCCGCAGCCACCCGCATGCTAATGAAGCTCTGAATATGCATTTGAGCGCTTCATTAGTAAACTTCGAAATGGCCATTTGCGTGGCCATTTCGAAGTTTGGGGCTAGTGTAGACACGGCCATTTTCGTTCAAAGCTTTTCTTTGCTTGCTCACATCTTAAATGCAATTACACACAACAGTTTGGGTTGACAGACAATCTTTGAATTCTTTTTGGTGATTGTTCCAAACACATATTATTTTCTCTATGAATTTGTTTTCATTGCATCTAAACTGATTGATTACAAGCTTAAGAGTCCTATTTCAGACAATTTGGCCACATTAAGAGGCATGGTACAACATATTTCTTAGTTTATAGGAAATGCAGACGTTTATTAACTGTGCTTACTTGGCAGTTACGTTAAAACCTGTCCACTGGGTATTAGTTTCTCTTCCATAAATCAGTTTTTTTTTTTTCTAACAAGGAGTCAGTTCTGACTGGTGTAAACATGAATCTGTGTGCAGTATATACATTATTCATTTGTTCTCTACTTTATATTTTGGCTTCCCTCTGCCTTGTAAGTTCAGCCTAGGAGTAAGTTTATTGTGTACGTTATTTATTAAGTTATAAGAGAGTGACAGCTGCACCTGCTGGCAAACTGGCATGATTTCATTTTATTCTCTTTCTACATGAATGGTTTGCAAATCCCATATGATTGCACATGCAGTCCACCAGATGAATACAAATGATGAAGTATTTGGTCTCTCTTTTCACTTTGTATAGTCTTCATGACCAAAAAGGGGAGAATAGGCTATGATAAAAAATGCTTTGCAAAGTGTAAAGCTACTTTGCTTCATTTTTACTGAAACTGAATTGTTTGGGGTTAGCTGCTACCAGTGTAGTAAATAAGTTCCTTCATAGTGATAACGTATATTCTGTCCTATTTGATGCTGATGAAATAATTTCCTTTCTGACGAAGCTGAAAATATTGTATATTTTATATCTGTATAATTTTTTTCCTAGAGAAACTAAGTATTTATTTAGAATTTTGTCTTTCATGACTGATATAGGACCACAGATTTTCTATTCACATGGTCAGAAGATAACAATTACGACATTATTTGTTATAAATAAAAGTAAACTACACTAATTCCACTAATCGGTGATGAAGTGGATATGAAAACACCAAGAAGTAAGTTTAACTAATATTAAAGGTCATGTTCTCAAAGGGCTGCTTTTATTGTTAGACATGGTAAAGTTAAACATCTGTAAATTAGCACACCTGGATAACTTGCATTCAAGAGTTCAAAAACCCTGACTTACAGTCTTCTTCAACTTCCCTAGTGTTACTGATGCCTAATCAGTAGGTTGCCCTGACATTTTTTCTTTAGCAACGCAAGCTCCCCTCTCTCTGACTGTCATATGCAAGATTTGTTTTACACCTGAAAAATCCTGATTAAACAATAACTCTTAACTGCTGCACAAGTAGTAACTTCAGTCCCCAGCTGCATCTGACAAAAATCTAGCAACAGAAAGTGGCAAAAAAGATAGATAGGGGCAGCAAAGTCATTTGACCAAAAATGGATTGCGAGATAGTGGTGTATAAATTAGGGAGTCATGGAAATGAAAGTTCTGTATGATTAATGGCAGATATGTTAATGAATAACTGACAAAAAAGGGTTCATGCCTCTGCATTATAGTTACTTAGGAAGTAAATTCGTTTACTGAAGCCATAAAACTATTGTTTTTTATTTGCATAGATTTGTCTGACTTACTAAAAATCACTAATGCATTTTACAAGCTTCTTTCTTTTTCTTTCTTTCTTTCTTTCTTTTCTTCAGAACAATTGTCTTGTGCTTCTGATCCATATGTACCTATAGGCTGTAATGTGCACATGAGAACATATCTGGGTGAAGGTTCGGAGAAGCTAGAGTTGTTTCAGATGCAAAGCCATGTAAATTGGAAAAATTTGTCCTTTTTTTCTCCTGATAACTTTTCTTTTCTTTACTAAACTGTCATTTCAGTATGGCTGGGTCTACATGTGCCCCTTCCTTTTAAAAGGGGCATGTTAATGAGCAGGTTCGGAAGATGCTAATGCGGCGCTGCAATGAATACGCAGTGCCTCATTAGCATAATGGCAGCCACAGAGATTTGAAAGTGTGGTTTTTCGAATCGCATGTTGCCTGTGGAGGTGAGACCTTCCAAAACAACTAGATCCATTGCTTACAGTCAAGCCCTTAGGTACAATCGCATTTGCTCCGATCCTACTGACAGAGACCGAAAACTAAAAGATCTTTACCAAATATTCATAAACCTGCATTACCCACTAGGAGAAATAAAAAAACAAAATTGACAGGGCCAGATGAATACGCAGAGACCAGCTATTCCAACATATGCCCAAAAAAGCCAAGAACAGAACACCACTTGTCATTACCTATGGTCCCCAACTCTAACCACTGCAACACATTATTAAAGACCTACAACCTATTCTTAATCAGGATGCCATACTCCAGAAGGCCCTAGGTGACAGGCCTGTTCTCTCCTACAGACAACCTCCCAACCTTATGACGATTCTCACCCACAACCACAGTTTATACCACAGGAACACCAGTCCTGGAACTTTTCCTTGACAACAAAGCCCATTGCCAACTTCGTCTACATACCTATTCTGAAGATACTATCACTGGACCTAACCAGGTTATTCACAGAATCAAGGCACATTCTCATGTTCCTCAACTAACATCATATATGCCATCATGTGCCAACAAAGCCCAGATGCTTTGTATATTGGACAGACTTCAAACTCTCAAGAATTAATGGGCATAAAACAGACATAAAAACACTCCTGATTCACAAACCGGTCAGCCAGCATTTTAATGGAGTGGGCCATTCTGTTAATGACCTGAAAGTTTGCATCTTACTGAAGAGGAATTTTCACACTACTTTGGAAAGTGAGGCTGCTGAACTCTCTTTTATATTCAAATTCGACACATTAACATGTGGTTTGCACCAGAATGGGAATTTTTTAGATCATTTTAGGGGCTTTTTTGCATATTTGGCTTAATCTAATTCTTGACTCCCTGCCCCCATTCTACCCCTCTACTCTCTGATTTGCTCACCTAGATAATATTTTTCTGATTTGTCAACCTTGATTACTGGTTTTGGTTCTCTATGCCTTTAAATATTGAGTCTGTTCTGGTAGGGCTATGATCTGATGAAGTGGGTCTGTCCCACGAAAGTTCATCACCTAATAAATTATTCTGTTAGTCTTTAAAATGCTACTGGACTGCTTTTTTGTTTTGATAATATATAGACTAGCATGGCTTTCTCTCTGTTACTATTCTTAATGCAAGAACATATAGGGTATTGCTATTTTTTAAATTGGCATTCTTAATTCCATAGATAGTGTAGGTACATGGTACTGTTTTCTCCCATAATGTCAGTCCACAGTATTGATATGTGCCAGATGGTCTAATGGGCAGGTTATGAGCCATTCTGAAGGGTCCTGAGGAGCACCAATTTCCATAGACTGTTCAGCATGATGGCATGGTATCTGTCAAGATGTTAGCTTTCATGCACTAGCACTGGAAATATGATTAGGATGGGACAGATGAGCTGTGCCCCTACCCCCAAATCCCTTTGCACCCCTCACAAATCTAGGCTGGGTCCCACATAGAGTTGCCAACTTTTCCAAATATGATGATATTGCCACAAATGTTGTCCACTCTGTTGGGTCTGGGACAGTTGCCACCTAGCCAGAGATGAAGGTAGCTATGGAGCCCTGGGCCATTGGCAAGACCCAGAGCTGTAGCACAGCCTACAGGGCCAGTGGCCTGGATTCTGTGGATGATGGGCTTCAGATGCCATGGGGATGACAGGTGATGGGACCCTGGGGGGACATAGGGCTGGCAGAATCCTAGCAGGACCACCCAGAGGTTGGAACACAGGGCTGGTGGAGCTGGTAGTGGGGCCAAACCCTGTGCCAGGGGACTCTAGGTAGAAAAGTGAGTGGAGCTGCAGCACTCCTGGTACCCTACTTCCCACACTTATGCTCTACTGTGGCTCCACTGCAGAGTATTTAATGCCTTAGATAAGGGTAATTGGAGATACACATCTCCTAAAGCTGGAAGGGACCTTAGGAGGTCACCTGGTCCAGTTGCCTGCCCTCTTGGCAGGGCCAAGCACCAGCCCTGACATCTATTTGCCCCCATCCCTAAATGGCTTCCATAAGGATTGAACTCTCAACTGCAGGTTCAGCAGGCTAATGGTCAAACCACTAAGCTATCCCTCCCCCCTCTTCATAACACATGGCGATACACATCTCATAGAACTGGAGGGACCTTAGATTCACACAAGGCAACTGCCAGCTGCTTCTGGGCTTTTTGTTGCCCTTGATTTTTGTTTTTTTCTTTGCATGTTGCTCATGTCACAGAGTGATAAAAAAATATAGAGCTGAAAAGGATCTCAAAAGGTCATGTAGTCCGACTTCTGGCATGGAGGCAAGACCAAATATTCTTAGGCCATCGCTGATAAGTATTTGGGAATAAGAGAATTTCGAAGTGTAGGATTTAATTTGAAGCACCTGCATCTATACAGCCAGTATGCATTTTGAAAGCAGCACTTTTGGAGCATGACTGGCTGCCATTATGCTAATGAGGTGCTGAATATGCATGTCAGCGCCTCATTAACCTGTTCCAAAGTACCTCATTAACATGCCACTCCCAAAAGGGAGTGGCACATGTAGTCACAGCCTCTGTGTTACAAATTTATACCTTGTTTTCAGACTGAACCTCTCTTGCTTCAACTCCCAGCCCTTGGAGCTCTTTCATAATATCATTTTCTGCTAGACTGAAGAGATCATCATCATATTTTTGATCCCCCGGTAGATATGCCAGCTCTGATCAAGTCACCACAGAGTCTATTTATATATGGATTTTTTTCTTTGCCTTTAATCATTTTCTTAGTTCTTCTCTGAACCCTGTCTAGTTTATCAACATTCTTCAATCACGAACACTAGAACTGAAAACAGGATACTAGGAAGGTCAGACGCGTAGCATATATTGAGGTAATATAACCTCCACACACCTATTCGATATTTGCCTGTTCATGAACCTGAGGGGATCACATTTGCTAATTTGGCCACAATATCATGCCAGGAAATCATCTTCAGATGATCATCCATCATGATTCCAGAGTCCACTAACTATGATGAAGTCCTCCATTTTCTAAGTATGGCATAAATTCTTTGTTTCTGGATGTGTACATCTACATTTGGCCATATTTAAATGCATATTATTTGCTTGCACACTGCTTACAAAGTGCTCTATAGTCCTCTGTTTCAGTAACCTATTGTTTCTGTTATTTACCAACCCCAGTCCCCACATCTTTGTGTCATCTGTAGATTTCATTAGTAATGATTTTATATTGTCTTTGAGGTGACCGACAAAAATCTTAAATCAGAAGTACCGAGTACAAATCTTTTTTGGGATCCCATTAGAAATAAATTTGCTGTATAATTTGCAATTATATTCTGAGACTGATTACGTTAGTTGGGGTTTAACTGGTCTGAAATAAATAGGATGAAATTCAATGTGGACAAATTAAATTACTCCGCTTAAGATGGACCAATCAGCTGCACTGCTATAAATGGGAAATAACTGCCTAGAAGAAGTACTACAAAAAGGGATCTGGGGTTATAGTGGATTACAAGCTAATTATGAGTCAACAGCTTAAATGCTCTTACAAAAACAAAATGCAAACATCATTCTGGGATGGATTAACAGTAGTGTTGTGAGACATAAAAATAAGTCTTCTGCCTTACTCTGTATTGGTTAGGTCTCAACTAGCGTACAGTAAAAGTTCTGTTAGGTGGCATCTGAATTACTGGCACATTTGGTTAACCTGCATGCTGTGGACCAGTTACCCAGCAGGTTAACCAGCAGGTTACTCAGCATTCTGAGAATGAACACCTTAGTTGGGTTTAATTTAATATGTGCCATGTTAATTTTGTGACATTCTAGTTTTTAATCCAAATGTTGCACACCCTGTCGTTGGACACTGAGCTAAACAGGAGGATCAGAAAAGCGGCCACAACTCTGTCCAGACTCAGCAAGAGAGTGTGGAATAACAACAAGCTGTACACTCACACCAAAATGCAAGTCTACAGAGCCTGCATCCTCAGCACCCTCCTTTATGGCAGCGAGACTTGGACCCTGTATGCCCGCCAGGAAAAGAGGCTGAACATCTTCCACTGGCGCTGCCTCAGGCTCATCCTTGGAATATCATGGAAGGACAGAGTGACCACCACCGCTGTCCTCGAGCAAGCTGGAATCCCAACCATGCACACCCTCCTCAGGCAGCGTCAACTCCGCTGGCTTGGCCACGTCCACAGGATGAGTGATGGAAGGATTCCAAAAGACATCCTGTATGGTGAGCTAGCCTCTGGCAAAAGACCTCCCGGACACCCCCAGTTGCGCTACAAATATGTCTGCAAGAGAGACCTCAGAGAGGTAGACATCGAGCTGGACAACTGGGAAGAACTAGCAGACGACCGCAGCAGATGGAGGCAGGGGTTACACAAGGGCCTTCAGAAGGGCGAGATGAAGATCAGACAGCTAGCAGAGGAGAAGCAAGCGCACAGAAAGCACAATAAGGACTTGCCAGACTACATCTGCAAGAGATGCAGCAAGGACTGTCACTCTCATGTGGGTCTTCATAGTCACAATAGACGCTGTAAATGAAGTCCTCAATTGAAACTTTAAAGGGCGCGATCCATAGTCTACGCAGACTGAAGGATGCCTACTACTGTTGCACATTGCAATGTCAAATGCCTCACAGAAGTCTAAGTATAGACTTCAACACTACTAAAGGTGTAATCCCCTCAAAAAGGTTTTCAAATTAGTTTGTCTGGATCCGTTTTCCATAAACCTATATTTACAGGCAATAATTATGTTGTTCTTCTTCAATCATTTATTGATTGAATCCCACATGAGCTATTCCTTTATTTTGTCCAGAACTAACATTGACTGATAGAACTATAATTATCTGGAGTGATTACATTAGCTTTCTTCCAGTGTTATTGAACAGTTATTTCAAAAGAACTATCCTAGCACCTACATAACACAATGGCTATTTCAAATTAATTTCAAAACAGCAGTTGGCTTATTTCAGAATTGGAAAACCTCATTCTATCTGGCTGTGTCTACACTTGCATTCCTCTTCCTCTTTCACACAAATGAAGGAAAATGAAATGCGAATGAGGTACAGATTTACATATCGTCACCTAATTTGCATATTCTTTCAAAAGAAGCCCCTTCAAAAGAAGAAAAGCAGTGTGGACATGGCTTTTTCGAAACTAAACCCCATCTTCAAAATACCCCTTCTTCCCATAAAAAAGGGGGAAAGAGCCCCACTCTTTCAAAACGGGCCAGAGATAAAAAAATCTGGCACCATGAGGATGACTCTTTTGAAAAGAAGGGCCTACAGAGCATCTACGCAGGCTTTTCTTCAAAACATCTTTTGAAAGGAGGCACTCATCCTGATCCAGGAGCAGTAGAGGGCTTTCAGAAGAAAAGCCACATTCTTTTGATTTCAGATCAAAAGAGTGCATTTTGTGTGTGGACGCTCCGTATGTTCTTTCAAAAAAGGGCCTGATTTGCCAAAACAACTTGCTTTTGCAGACGCTGCCAGACAGAAAACAATTTAGTGGCAATAAATCATCAATAGTTAACATCCAACATAACCAAGTCAGTGGATATCTCTCTGAAAAGGCAGCTGGCTTTTGGCAGAATATGACTCACAGATATTGGGAACAGTTTGTTGATTTATTGAGTTTTTTTTTTTAAGAAAATAGCCAAGCGATGGCTGGCATTTATAATCTTACGTTAATGGACTTAGGTCCCTTAAGTGAAGGAAAGAAGTGGGGAAAGAGTAGGGAGAGGAAATATTTAGGTATCGTGTACTTGGTAAATTGAAATAATTGCACTAGCCTGCCTTTACTGCCAACAGGTCTTAAGCAGGACCTACAGACCTACAGAAATAAGAGCCAGGCAACACAGCAGACAATTGAAACTTTAGGTCTCAAAACCAACATTTGAAGACTAGAAAAAATTGGCAAAAATGATGTTCAAGATTTCAGGGAGCTTTTGCCTAGGATTGCCATGTAAGAAGATGACACCCCTGAGAGGGAGTGTATCTGTATCAGTATCTACCACTCACAGGCTGTGTCTACATGTGCCACTTCTTCCAGAAGCAACATGGTAATGAGCCATCTGGAAGATGCTAATGAGGCAGAGGTGTAAATTTTGAGGACGAGGGAGCTTCCAGAAGGAGGGTTTCCTTCCAGAAGATCCCCACAGGCCACATGTTTGCACATGTATTCTGGAGTCTGGAAGAGCTTCTTCCGGACTCTGAACCACATGCTCATATACTAATGAGGTGCGGGAAATTTACATCCCTGCCTCATTAGCATCTTTCGGATGGCTCATTACCGTGCCGCTTCCGGAAGAAGTGGCACATGTAGAAACAACCACATTGTATTAATGTGTTATAGTGCATTAATACAATGTGTGTTGGTAGATACTGATTCAGATACACTCCCTCTCAGGTGCGTCCTCTTTTTTCAAAGGTGAAATATGGTAACCTTACTCTTGCCTCAGGACCATACTTCCATTGGTTTACCTTGGTTTGAAAAAAACCCTCTGCCTAGGAAGAGGATACTGCAAATATCCTAACCCCTCCCCCCACACACACTTTATTTATTTATTTATTTTGTCCTCGCCTCCTTTCCCTTGCATGTCTTCACCTCCCTCCCTGGTAGATGACCACAAATAGTATAATGCTTATCTTAGAGACAGGAGGAAGCCCAGCAAGCTGTCTTCTGGAGCTCCAAACAAATGTCTTTCAGTTGATGGGTCAGCAGGAAAGACTTGTGGAGTAGGAAACTAGGTCCTCTCTTCCCTGAACCCCAGGATATCACTGTCTGTGCTTCACTGACCTGGGGATGAGGAGACTCATATCTCAGTTCTTCATGCCTCAGAGAGCAGTACAGTAGCTAAACTTTCTTTAATAGGTGTTTTATAGCTGCAGAAGCTGAATAAGAATCAGTTGGGAAAGGAAAATTTATTTTTGGCTTTAATTAAGTAACAATTTAATATACTGTAGTCTGAACACTTTACATAGTGTTGCTGTATAATGAAAGAGAAATGCTTGTCAAGCTGATTAGCTGTCATTGATTCTGTTCAATTGATTCCCTGTAGTTTTTGTTGTTGTTTTTTAACAAGACGATGCCTTTGTGCTTTTTTTTTCAAACACAGAAAGCCTAGCACACAGTTATATTTTTCATAGGCTACTCTAAATTTCTCACTCCTCCTAGGATAAACCAGATACAGTAATTTCCCCTACTGTTAATATCGAGTCAATATTTATGAAATGCTCATCTAGAATTTCCAGGCTTTTTTATTATTCTTTATTTTAAGCAAATCTCTCTTCAAGTCTGGACCCTGCTGGAAGCTGCAGCCAATCAGCCCTAGAAATCTCACGGTGAGTTTGCTGCATTTCTATAACACCCACTTTCTGTAAAGAACTTGTGGTGGCAATGTTAACAGAATATTCTTTTATTAAGTGGGAAAGAGGTAAGAGTGAGAGGATAAAGAATTACCACAATATAGATGTTCACAGAAATAGCCTAGCAGGAATATTTGACAGAGGAGATTTCACCCAAGCTGTGAAAGCTAATTTTGTTCTTGTAGATTATCAAAATATCTGTTATTAATAGTGAAATAAAAGGCTTCTTAAGTGAGTCTCTTTGTTCCGTAATTAAATTCTTTAAGGGAAAGAGAGAAATTATAGGTATGACTCACCATTTAGGTACCAATCACATTATATAGCATCCCAGGCTTTCATTAAGCCTGCTTTGATAACTCCATTTTCACAGTATTATAGAATTATTGCTCTTTGAGACATGCTATATTGCTATTAAATATCAGCTTTCCATATGAGCATTTCAAAATATTTTACTTACAGGTTGCTGAATTAGTGATTTGCTAGAAGACAAGTTTCTCAAGAATGAACAATTGTCCTGCCTTGTCCCGCCCTATGCTACTGTGAATATTAGTATATTTAATTTGTAATGCAGACATCTAGAAATCCCACTCATGGAGCAGGACTCCATCATGATTGCTGATATGCAAACAGAATAAAAAGATGGTCTTAATGAAAGAGCTTTGAATGAAATATAAGCATGAGTTTTATAGTGAATCCCATGATACTTTTTGGAGGATTTGGGATCAGCACTGATTCAGTTATGTTCTACCTCCCTAAAATTTAAGTTTTAGTAAATAGTGAATGGAGGGCTCATTCTCCAGACATTTGTGATTATAAAACCAAGAGTCTGGGAGGCTCTAAAATAATGCTTATAGCTCATCAGTTCCTCCTGGAGTAGCTGTTGTCCCAGAACAACTGATATCTATAACTGTGGCTCCATCTTGAACACACTACGTGTTGCATTAATAAACCCAGTCTCTGAATTTTTTTTTTAACTGAAGCACAGTCCAGGCCTCCTCCTGCAAACTGAAAAGAATGATTATCAAATGAATTGTCTTGTGGTGACCTTGTGAATACCAATACATCCCTTCATTAAAAGACTGGGTGTATTTTGATGAGGTAGACTATCAGAGAATTCATACCCGTGTAATGATTTCAATCTGTGGTGTATGCCAGTAAAACTAAACAGGTTAATAAGGGTAATCTTTAATTATGGTGGGAAACAAACAGTGGCCCTTCTAAGGTGTGCGCTTGGAGGCCAGAGATTCAGGGCCTACCCAACGATTAGCAGGGCACCCACAGCCAGCAGAATGTGTTTCTACTGGTGGTTCACATCCACATATGCCTTGGTGCACATAAGAAAATTTATTCTGTTCATGGATGGAAAATGATAGAAGGAACATTGGATACAAAATGATATCAGACTAGCTAAGACATAAATGGTAACAAGAAACCATTCTATACATACATTAGAAGCAAGAGGAAGACCAAGGAGAGGGTGGGACCTTTACTCAGTTAGGAGGAAGAATAACAGCAGAAATGTGGAAATGGCAGTGGTGCTTAATGACTTCTTATATTAGTTTTTAACAAAAAGATTGGTAGCGATTGAATGCCTAACACAGCGAATGCCAGGGAAGATGAGGTAGCATCAACGGCTAAAATAGGAAAAGAACAAGTTAAAAATTAGACAAGTTATATGTCTTCAAGTCAGAGAAGGCTGACAAAATGCAAGCTCAAGGATTTATCTTTGAAAAGTCATGGAATAAGGGTGGGATTCCAGAAGACTGGAAAAGGGCAAATATAGTGCCCATCTACAAAAAAGGGCAATAAGGACAACCCAGGGAATTACAGGCCAATCAGCTTAACTTCTGTACCTGGAAAAATCATGGAGCAAATAATTAAGCAATCAGTTTTAAGCATCTAGAAGATAAATAAGGTGATCAGTAACAGTCATCATGGGTTTGCCAAGAGCAAATCATCAGACCAAACAAGCCTTATTGATGGCAGTGGAGGGGGGCTGAAAGACATGGTTTACCTTGACTTTAGCAAAGCTTTTGATATTGTCTTACTCATAAGCAAGGGAAATGCAACTTGGATGGAGCTGCTATAAGATGAGTGTATAATTGGCTAAAAAAACATTCCCAGAGAATAGTTATCAGAGGATCACAGTCAAACTGGACAGGCATAATGTGTGGGGTTCTGTCGGGATCCATTCTAAGTTAAGTTCTGTTCAATACCTTCATCAACAATTTAGATAATGGCATAGAGGACAAACTAATGAAATTTGTGCGTATTACCCAGCTGAGAGGGCTTGCAAGTGCTTTGAAGGATTGGATTATAATTCAAAATGATCTCGACAAACTGGTGAAATGGTCTGAAGTAAATAGGATGAAATTCAAAGTGGACAAATTGAAGTGCTCCACTTAGGACAGACCAATCAGCTGCACAGCTATAAAATGGGAAATAACTGCCTAGAAGAAGTACTGTAAAAAGAGATCTAGGGGTTATAGTGGATTACAAGCTAATTATGAGTCAACTGCTTAAACACTTTTACAAAAAAAATGCAAACATCATTCTTGGATGGATTAGCAAGAGTATTGCAAGTGAGACATAAAAATAATTCTTCTGCCTTACTCTGTATTGATTAGGCCTCAAGTGGAGTACAGTAAAGGTTCTGTTAGGTGGCATCTGAATTACTGACACATTTGGTTAACCTGCATACTGCAGACTGGTTGCCCAGCAGGGGCTGGCTGCCACAGTTGCCGAGATATCGGTTACTTGGCCGGATCTGGTTGCCATGACTTCCACAGGGCCAATTACCTGGCTGGAGCCAGTTGGTGCAGGGTGGCTGCCTGACCAGGGCCGGCTGCTGTGGCTGCCATAGCTGCTGCAGGTCTGGTGACCCAGCCTGGCCTGTTGGAATGGGTCCAGATGCTCACTGCCTGGCTGAGGGGAGTTTGGGACAGAGCAGGTCTGGTGGCTAACCCCAGCTTCTTGAATATCTAGCATATTTTATTATGCAGCAGCCCCAGATCCCTGGCTGGATCCTAAAGTGTGTACTTGAAGAAAGATGTGAACAAATTGGAAAAAGTCCAAAGTAGCGCAGCCAAATTTAATAAAGGTCTAGAAAGCATGATCTGTTCTTTCAGTTCTATAATTGTATAGCCCTGTAACTGCCTGGTGCTTCTGCTCAGGAACTGAGGAATTTTCTGACACAGCTTGTAGATGTGATGGGAGAATGGAGTTTCACTAGATGAGGAAGGATAGTGGGAGACAACATCCTCTCCGTGTAAACACTGAACTAAGATCTAGAAGTTAATTGATTTTCATGTCTTTATTTTGCAAACCAAGTCCTGCTGTACAGTAACATCCGACACTGCTTTGTCACTAACTCTGGTTAGTGCTTTCCATTCTGTCTGCAGAGACAAAAATCTTAGACTGAACAAGTAATGGGTCAAGACCTCATATAGATATTCTAATACAAATGTGCCATTTTTATTGATTGTGTTTACTGGCCAAGATCCTGATCTTGCAAACACTTACTCAAATCATTCTTACTCATATGAATTTTTACACTGCAGACAACGGAATTATCTTATATGACTAAGGGTTACAGGGTTTAGCCTTCTAGTAATGAAAGGCCTCTGATCCCCATTCTTGCCACCAGTGTGTACAGAACCAAACAGTTGATATGAGAATGTATGTCATTGCTTAACACCAGAGCCGTTTAATATCAGGCTAATACCATACAATCCGCTCTCTTCTCTGAATTATAATCGAGAGCATGGATGTGAATGCAAATATGTTTTACTCTTTATCCTGCAAAACACCTCTTTGATTTATACCCATTGTGATAGACTGCCACTATTGTGCTGTTTCTATCGTAGATCAGTTTTATCTGTTGCTGCCAGCTAGGCTCAGCCTGAGCTGCTGTAATGCACTAAGGAACAGTATTTTTTGCTTGCATCACTGAATTCCCTGTAGGTTCATTTTTCCAGGAAAAAAAAAACATGTCCAATATATATAATATTTTAGACATAACTGCAATTAAAATCCTTAAGTATTATCCATGTAACCAGATGTTAGCCGGTGGCCAGGTAATGTGCAGTGAGGTACCAACTATGCTCTTGTTACCATCCGAGTCTTTAACTGCTAGAACACTGGGCTCCTTCGCAGCGGGCAGCCTGGGCAAAGCTGACGGATGCCCCAGGGTCCTAAACACCTGAGTCTTTTACTGCTACAGCAGGGAGCTCCTTCGCAGCAGGCAGCCAAAATTGGCTGATGGGTGCCCCAATGGTAGCACTAAGAGCCTTTTCACACCCGAGACTTCAGCTGCTAGGACGCACTGTCCCGTCACAGCGGGCAGCCAGGATTGGCTGACGGGTGCCCCAGGAGTCTGCCCCATGGAGGCGGCACAACTCTATGCTAGGCTCTTAGCGCTGTCACCTATGGCCAGGCTGTGGTAACCAAACGGTTAAAGTTCTTTTTATTGTGCTGGCTGTGTTGCAGTGACAAAGAGTAACAGCAGCCAGGCTTAGATCTTAACTAGTTACAAGTTTATTAAGCTACAGTTTATGAGCCTGCGGTTACAAAAGGCTTTTGTCTACTTCTTATATGCTACCAGAGTACAGGTGTTAACGGGTCACATTACAATCCAATACAACGACATCTTAATACAACGACATCTATCTATAGAGCTCTAATTCTTTAACTGTGTACACCAAAAGGAGACCTTAATGTGGGTGTATCTTACCCTCCTTGCATCTCTCGATACCAGCGTAGCCAAGCCAGGATCGGTCACTCAATTCCATGGAAAGACGAATACGAGGTTGGGCGTCCCCAGTTGCGGACCTCGGGAGGCAATCACCTGACCCGACCAGCAGGTAGTTGGTGAAGATGCACTCAGAGTCAGAGTGCTGTTGGGCCCATCTTTATACCCCTTGGGTCATGTATTCTCTTTCTTATCTGCGGTATCAGATCGTACTGGTCTGCCTTTGTGACGCCAGTTGTTACAAGGGCAATTCTTACTTAATTTGCACTTGTAAGACAGGAGATAAACAATTTTAGGAGTACAGGACATTCTTTTGCAAGGGCGGAGATTTCTCTTCTGGGATGGCTGTGTGGGTGCATCACTCCATCAATGCCTGCCAGGGTAATTTCCTGAGGCCCTCCTATTGACAGTTGGCCTGTTAGCCTTTTATCTGTACTTTCTGTTTCTCAGGGTCATGATGAACTAGCACATCTGGGCCTCAGTGGGAAACATCAAAGAGTGTGCCATCAGCAGCTGTTCTGTGCCCTGTGTGCTTGTGGGGCACCTCAGGAGGGGCAGCAAGTTGGCTTGTAAGGGGGAGACATTTGTCTGGCTACATTCCACCCCCGATGCACCACACTACATCCCAGAACACAAGGTGGTGGTGATGCCAGCACCTCTTGCCCTCCTTGGAGAAATCTAAAAGTACCCAATGATCCGATCAGTATATGGGGAATCACGGAACTGGCTAGGATCACTTTTCAGCTCCATGTATTGGATTTGCGTGGAGGACATAGCCACATCAATTAGCCATCTAACAATACACAACGTTATACAAAACACAACTACTATGATAAGGACAATCAAAATAGTGGTTACAATAGAATGCAGGAATGGAGTAAGAGAAAATCCTAACTGTTGGACTAACCATTCTAACCATGAGATTTTTCCAGTCTTAACTACAGCATGCAGGATTTGGACTGCATTTTTGATAGCAGAGACATCTTGCTTGATTTGTCCTGAATGATTAACATAAAAGCAGCAAGATTGATTTATTACAGCACAGACACCTCCTTGTTGGGCTAAAATGGCATCCAAAGCAATTCTATTTTGCAGAGCAAAGCGAGCTACTGATTGGATTTGGTTATTTAAGAGATTTAAGGCATCTGCGGTGTGATTAAGAGCTATTTCTAGCTGACCCGAGATGTTAACTAAGGCTTGCTCAAGTTCAGCGACTCCCAACCAAGGAAAAAGTGCACGGGTAAATTAGTGGAAGCCTGTGGGTCATTCAACGAGGGGATTAAGGGTGAACTTTCTTTTGGACCGATGCAAGAAGCTTCCCAGGTTGGTTATGCCAGGAGCGGTGATGCGGGGGTATACAGTTAATCCCCCGGGTACTATGTGCCCAAGTGAGCATCGTCCAGTCCAGTTTGTTGGTAAATATTTATAGTCTTTTTCCCCACAGATAAAAAACAATCCAGGCTGTTTACTGAGGATAGGAGAAAAGGGTCCCTTATACCATCCTTCCACGTCTGGATCAAGCCTGGGGGCGTGATATAGGGCACAATAGTGATCACTGGTAGTGGAACAGTGTAGGGCAAGCAGTAGATCTTGCAAAATTTGGTCTGGCTGGAAAAGGTTAGTTTTAGCACACTGATTTGGTAACAGAGTGCTAGAATTTACAAGGATGGGGTTATATATATATGTCCTGTGTTAGGGAGGATGAAAAGGGAGTTGTTATACCAGGCTCGACTTGCAGGGTATACATTAAACTTTAAAGGGACAATTGCGGCGTCCCCAATACCAAACAAAACCCTGTGACCTAAGGAGACATTAATGACATTTCCCCAGCAATTTAACTGTATTTCCTCTTCTTCTTGTGAGTAAACATCCCAGATCCCCAACTTTTTATCGAATGAGACCAGGTGGGTGCACTGGTGGTCACCCAGGCTTCCCAGCTGGGGCTCAGCATCCCCTCTGTTCTCAAAACAAATGGGATACATTTCTTTAGATGACCCCATTACATATTCCATTGGTTGCCCCCTATATTGTACGCTGCCATTGTCTCGGCTCCCCCCCAGAGTTATTATGGGAGCTGCCGTCGGACCATTTTGGTCCCCACCGGAAGACGTCGCTCTTATTCCACCAGTCATTTAAACTGAGCGGCACAAACTCATTTCCAGGTCCAGCAGGGGAGTTTTGGGCATTGTGGGTATGGGGAGAGTGGTGAATGTGATATACCTTGACTTTAACAGAGCTTTTGACCCGGTCTCCTACCATATTCTTGCCAGAAGGTTAAAGTATGTCTTGGATAAATGGATCACAAGGTGGCAAGAAAGCCATTTAGATTGCCAGTCTCAATCGATACTGATCAATGACTCAGTGTCTAGTTGGTAAGAACAAGTGTAGAGTCCAGCACTTAGGGTGGAAAAGTCTCATGCACTTCTACAGGCTGGGGACCTTTGGGCTAAGAGACAATTCTGGAAAAAAGGACCTGGGCATTACCGTGGATGACAAGCTGAATAACAATGTGCCCTTTTCTTACCAAAAAGGCTAATGAGATATTGGGTTGTATTGCCAGAAGGTTGAGGCATGTGATTATTCCACTCAATGCAGCACTGGTGAATACTGTGGAATACTGTGTCCAGTTTTGGGGTGCCCCCTCACTACAGAAAAGCTGTGGACAAATTGGAGACAGTCCAGTGCAGGCAACAAAAATTATTAGGGTCTTGGGATCCATGATTATGAGGAGAGCCTGAAGGAACTGGGCTTATTTAGCCTGCAGAAGAGTGAAAGGGAATTTTATAATAGCCTTCAACTATCTGAAGGAGGGTTCCACAGAGGATAGAGCTAAGCTGTTCTCAGTGGTGGCAAAAAACAGAACAAGGAGCTATGATCTCAAGTTGCAGTGGGGGAAATCTAGGTTGGATATTAGGAAAAAACTGTTTCACTGGGAGAGTGCAATGGATTGCCTAGGGAAGAAGTGGAAACTCAATCCAAAGAGATTTCTAAGGCCTGCCTTGACAAAGCCCTGGCTGGGATGATTTAGGTGGGGTTGGTCCTGCTGGGGCAGGCTGATGCATTAGGTGATCTTCTGAGGTCTCTTCCCACTTATATATTCAATGACTTGTTTAGGTGCCTAAATAGGGATTCCAGTGCTTAAAGCTGCTTAACATTGAAAAATATGCCAAACTTTGCCAAATTTGAATATTTTGGCCAGAATAACAATATTAACAAATTGTGTAATTAGAGGCCTTATTGATGAAACACTTCAGAATTCTGATTAGCTAAAGAAGATTATTTCTCCATTATTGTACAAGGGGATCAATCTCATCCTCTTAGTTAATAAGATGAAAACAACATTCAATTAATAAGCTTTTAATAGTCATCATCTATTTTCATAGGTTTACTTGTGCTCTTTTTTCTTCTTTCTTGTTTGAACATTTGGTGCCTTCCTTATTAATTCAGTAGCAACTGGATTTCATCTGTGATACTCATTAGGAACAGCTACAAAAGTAATTTTTAAGATAGACAGTTTATGTTAATTCTGTTATAAATATATTCACATAGTTTAATTAAATTAAAAATAGGATAAAATTATTGGTAGATAATTAATAGATTCAGATGGAGAAAGATCTTTGGAATAACAATTTTAAAAGTGTCACTAGTATTGTTGCTGATTTATTTATATGAACTTCTAAAGTACCCCAATATGCTAAAATATAATAGCTGTATTAAAGTTATAACTTTTGATACCCAGTGGACAAGTTTTTCAGAAGTGAGTGCCTGAATACATATTCAGATATTTATAGCTGATCCTGCTCTATTGAAGTGAAAGGGAGTTTTACCATTATCTTGAACAGAAGCAATATCAAGCTTTTAAAGAGTGGCTTGCTTTCAAAAGCATTGAGCACCCAAAAGCTCCCAATATCAGTCAGAGCTTTGCCACACTAAAAACTAAAGAATTTGTCCCTATGGCATGTGCAGTCTGTGTGATTCTAGCCATAGAACTGGAAGGGACCTTCAGAGGTCATTAAGTGCAAGCCCCTGTACTCACAGCCGGACCTGTCACCATCCCTGATGGATTTTTTAATTCTGATGTATTTGCCCTAGATCTCTAAACGGTCCCCTCAAGGATTGCACTCACAACGCTGGATTAGGCAGGCCAATGCTCAGACCACTGAGCTATCCCTCCCCCCGTGATCCATTATGGAAGAATATGTAATATCTGTAGCACTGAGCTGGAAATGGCTTTTCCCAGCCTGTGACATTTTTCAAGAGTTCAATACTGGGCCAAAAAAATCAAAACCTTTTTTTTTTTTGAGAACTGACATTTCATTCAAGTTCTCTTTTGTTTAAAACATTTTCCAAATTTGTCAAACTCCTAAATGAAAATTGAGAAAATGTCAAAACAAAGCATTTGACCATTTCTCCCCAAAACATTTTAAAGTGAGAAGATTTGTCTAAACTGTCCCCATTTCATAAACAAAATTTGGTTTTCCCAAATCAGCATTTGAAAACCCAAAACATTTTGTTGAGATATTCCTGATCCGCTGTAACTGTATGGCCACAGAGATTCACAAACTGCTAGGACCCCATTTTCAAGCAGGTAACTTTTTCAGAGAACAGGACAAAATATCTGCTTCACAGGCTATGTCTACACTTGCCCCCTTCTTCGAAGGGGGTGTGATAATCAGCCTGATTGGAGAATACTAATGAAGTGCTGCAATGAATATGCAGAACTTCATTAGGCTAATTCTCCCTGCGGCAGTTTCAAAGTGTCTATCTTTGAAGTGCCAGCATGCTGTGTGGCCGTGGGCACCAAATGCCTTTACTCACCAAAATTTTGCCAGCACCTACATGGCATGATGGCACTTGGAAGTTTAACACTTCGAAGTTGCCGTGGAGAGTATTGGTCTAATGAAGGGCTGCATATTCATCACAGCACTTCATTAGTATTCTCTGATCAGGCTGATTACCATGCCCAAGTGTAGAAATAGCCACAGTGTTCAGCCCCCAGCTCTGGATCTATGTTGGAGAAAAAAATCTAGAGCTTCCAGGAGCCTGACAATGAACCCAGCTCTTCTGCACTGTACACCAGCAAACTGTACTGCCTGCCAGAAAAATATATATAATGGGATTTATTCTGGAAAAGAACTTGAAATCCAGCCAAGTGTGAGCACCTGAAAGTGGGTTGTTTGCAATCATTTACATTTGACCGTTAAACAGGTTATACTAGTAGTGTTAATATCATTTGTGGACTGTCATCGGTGCTTAAAGGCTTTGAAATGAGGCATTCCTAGATGAACCTGTCTATTTTTTCCCCCAACACTGAGTTATCACTATAATTAAATGTGCTGTGCATTGGACGTTTGTTCGTGACGTGTTTTTAAAAGCCTCAGATGTAGGAATAAAATCATGCAGTACATATCCAGCCTTGTGTTGTCACTTGCACCTGCAGAAGTGGATAAGCAGAAAGATGTGACCCCATACCAGTGTTCTCTGTAAGATGAGTGCTTGGGCAGCTACTCAAGAGATTCAGATGCCACCCAGCTGATTAGCAGAGTACCCATGGCCACCCACAGCAGGCATCATGTGTTTCTATTGGTGGTGTACATCCACACAAACCTGGGTGAACATAATAAAGTTTATTCTGCCCATAGATGGAAAAAAATAGAGGGAACTCTGCCCCATGCATACACATAGGCTGTGTCTGCATGGGCAAGAAGCTTCAAAAGAGCCATGCTAATGGCCATTTTGAAGATTACTAATGAGGCGCTGAATTCAATATTCAGAACCTCATTAGCATTAGGATGCGTCTGGCCTCAGCGCTTTGCAAGTACCTCTTTCAAACGCCCGTGGCTCAGCACAGCTACATGGGGGCTCCTTTTCAAAAGGACCCTGCACATTTCGAAGTCCCTGAATGGAATCAGGGGATTTCAAAATGTGTGGAGTCCTTTCAAAAAGGACCCCGGTGTAGCCGCGCTGAGCTGTGGGCATTCAAAAGTGGCGCTTTTGAAGCACCACGGCTGGAAGAGTCCTAATGCTAATGAGGTGCTGAATATTCAATTCAGTGCCTCATTAGTAATCTTCGAAATGGCCATTAGCATGGCTATTTCAAAGATTCTTGCCCGTGAAGACACAGCCATAGTGTTTTCCAAAATACCTATTCCTTGGATCCAAGTGTTTGGCATGGGTACACTTAAGTATAGGTAAAAGCAAGTCTTCAAATCATGGGATTAACCCCAAATTTGAAATTCCATTCCTAACATAGATTTATAGTTCTTATGATGGTGAATCAAAACTTGACAATAAGAACAGAGCATAATCTAATCCACATAATCTGCCTGAGTCTGCAGGCAGCCTGACAAAATAGCTCTCAGAGGTGTGAACTGGCCCAGGCATTTCAATGGCTCTTAACTCAAAAACCCATTGCTCTGGAGACCCTACCACCACCGTCCCTACAGAATACTCCATATGCAGGTAGACAAATGCATATTGGGAATCTGGTCATCAGCTAAGTAATCTTCACTTAGATTTCAGGTAGTATCCAAGATAGCGCCTGAATATCATTTTAAAATTTCTTTGCTCCTCAGTTGAACCACGAAGTAGTACCTTTCCGATTTGCAAACAAGCTTTGTGGAGTGGGCAGGATTCTTTCAGACATGTTTTCTCTGTGATTACTTGCTCTGTCCATCAGGATGTGGATGTCTGAGGTGTTCATCTGACTCTCTATCAATCCGTTATGGTGTAGAACTGAAAGCAAATAAACAGAGAAGCCATTTCTACATATGCAGGATCTTCCAGAAGATGGGCACCTTCTTCTGGAAGACCTGTGGAGCATCTACACATGTAAGGCACTCTTCCAGAAGGAATCTCGAAGAAGGCACCTCATCTTTCAGATTCCGTAGTCCGCTGTGGAACCAGGAAGAAGCAGTCCACCATGGCAGTGGCCTGAGGGACAGCAGAGATGCTTTAAGCGACACCAGTGGGGCTCTATGGTCTTCAGGTCCTGCAGCTTTTAAAGCTGCAAGGATTCATAGACCCCGTGGCAGGGAGCTAGAGTGTGAGACAGGCAGCACAGGCAGGGCTGCCAGACATACTCACCTGAGGCCCTGTGTCATCCACCGAGCCCTGACACAGAGCTATGGCCAGCAGACCAGCATCAGGCACCAGGCTCCCAAATGGAGGGCCTTCTTATAGACTAAGCCAGTGCTCCAGGACCTCCTGGGGCTCTGACAGGATGAGGAGGACCTCCGCAACAGCAGCAGGCACTGGAGGAATGCCCCTGCCTTCGCATGCCTTGCACAGGGCCTGGCTGCCTGCGGCCACCTCTCCTGGACCCCTGAGCAAGTGCAATGCGAGGTGAAGGAGCTGCGGGGGGGTACGTGTGGTCCCAGGACAGTGCCCGCAGATCGGGCCATGCACCAGCCAGCAGCCCCTTCTACAGGGAGGCACGGGACTGCCTGGCAGCAGATGATGCATCACTATCCTGGGTCACCATGGAGATGGCTACACCCCAGCCCCTGCCCCACTGGAGGGGGAGGAGGGCCCTGCCACTGTGGACGTCCTATCCATCATGGAGTCCTCAGATGGCTCCCTGGTCATCAAGCTGACCTCTGCCACCAGCAGCCAGGCCCCCTCCAGTCAGGCATCACTCAACCTGTTCACAGCTACCTCGGGTAAGTGAGCGCCATGGCAAAGCCCTGGGCAGAGGGTGGGGCACATCCAGGCCCCAGTGCAAAGCTCCAGCCCTGGATGCCCTGTCCCTGGTCAGGGCCCAGGACACGCCCATGCCTGCGGGTGACATCTGGCTCCCTCCCCAGTGGAGGGCCCCCTGAGTGTGCCGAGAGGCCCTCATTTGGCATGGCTGCACCCAGCCAATCTGCTCCCCAGGTGGAGATCTCCCCCCACCCCCACAGCAGAGCCCCCTAGCCTGCAAGCCCATTGCTGGGGGTAGGCCACCACATACAGTGCCCCTGCCCCAGCACCATGCCCCAGGGGCCAGCATGGTGAGTGCATGGGGGACTGCATGGCACCATCCCCTGGGACACAACCATCCCGTGGGTCCAGGGTGGGGGTAACCACCTGGGGGACAGGGGTCATGCCACCCAGGGTCCAGATGCTGTATTGACATGCTCTCCTTACAGCGGCATCATCCAAGGGCCAGGGGAGCCAGACGAGGAGCCAGGAGCCTGCCAGCCCCACCCAAGATGGAGGACCTAGTGGCTCACTAGCTGGGCCTGGAGCAGCCCCAGTCCCCACAGCATAGCAGCCACGGGTGTGTTGGACCAGGTGCCGGGGCTGCAAGGCCAAGACCACGGCCTACACTGCAGCCCTCCGCCACCAGGCTGAGGCTGGGCCGACTGTGGACCAGCCATATCTGCCAGTGCTTCCAGCCCCATCAGTGCCCCACAGGGTATCGTGCACCTGGGGTGGGAGGGACACATGTGGGCATCGGAACTCACAGCCCTCCACACCTTCCTTCCACGAGGGCCCCCACCATCCCTGTCCCAGGCCCCATCCCAGTTCAAATGCCCCTGCTTCCTTACCCCCATGTATATAGTTAGTCAGTTATAGGTTAATATATGTTACTTTTATTATTTCCTAGTTACTATTTACATTTTTTTCTATTGCTCTATGTTATGAGTTAATGGCTGTGTCTACACGTGCCCCAAACTTCGAAATGGCCATGCAAATGGCCATTTCGAAGTTTACTAATGAAGCGCTGACATGCATATTCAGCGCTTCATTAGCATGCGGGCGGCAGCGGCGCTTCGAAATTGACGAGCCTTGCAGCCGCGCGGCGCGTCCAGACGGGGCTCCTTTTCGAAAGGACGCCACCTTCTTCGAAGTCCCCTTATTCCCATGGGAATTGTATTGACAATTCCCATGGGAATTGATTCGATCTCAGACAGGATGTTGAGAGAAAATTCATTTAACGTTGTTGTCAAACTTGATAACCTTTACTCCCACTCCAGCTAATCTCTCTCTCTGGCCATTTCTATACATGCCACTTGTTCCAGAAGATGATCCTACGGAAGATGAAGATCATGTGGAAGAGCGCACCTACACATTCACAGGACTTTGTGGAGCTGGGGCTCCCCCAGTGCTTCAGGGTGATCAACGGGATGCATATCCTCATCAGGGCCCTGAACCAGAGTGACAATACGTGAACCGCAAAGGGTACCACTTGGTCATGCTCCAGGTGGTGATAGACGCCTGCAGGTGGTTCATGAACATTTACTAACATTCCCATGGGAATAAGGGGACTTCGAAGAAGGTGGCGTCCTTTCGAAAAGGAGCCCCGTCTGGACGCGCCGCGCGGCTGCAAGGCTCGTCAATTTCGAAGCGCCGCTGCCGCCCGCATGCTAATGAAGCGCTGAATATGCATGTCAGCGCTTCATTAGTAAACTTCGAAATGGCCATTTGCATGGCCATTTCGAAGTTTGGGGCACGTGTAGACACAGCCAAGATGTATTTACATTTTGCACCCCCCCCGTCCATGATTATTGTTGGGGAGAGTAGTGGAGTAGGGGGCATGTGAAGTGTGCGCATGAGTATGTGTGTGGGAGGTCATATGGGGGAGGGTGGAGGGGTTAGTAAATGTTCATGAACCACCTGCAGGCGTCTATCACCACCTGGAGCATGACCAAGTGGTACCCTTTGCGGTTCACGTATTGTCACTCTGGTTCAGGGCCCTGATGAGGATATGCATCCCGTTAATCACCCTGAAGCACTGGGGGAGCCCCAGCTCCACAAAGTCCTGTGAATGTGTAGGTGCGCTCTTCCACATGATCTTCATCTTCCGTAGGATCATCTTCTGGAACAAGTGGCATGTATAGAAATGGCCAGAGAGAGAGATTAGCTGGAGTGGGAGTAAAGGTTATCAAGTTTGACAACAACGTTAAATGAATTTTCTCTCAACATCCTGTCTGAGATCGAATCAAGCTTAGTAACTTGAGTGAAATAAAGTCTAGACATCTTGTTCTTTAGGTGAAATAATACCATTTCATCTTTCTAAAGACACTTCAAATAGATTGGATGGAATAGCTGCCAAAATATCTTTACTCTGAAAGACCCGCAAGAGAACAGAGCACCAACAAGCTCTTTGATGTTTATTATCAGGACATCTATCAAGACAGGAACTAACCACAATGATATTGCCCCCATTTCCAATAAAGCAGGTATAAAAATAAATCCATAGATGAAAATAACTGGCCAAAGCTTTTTAATTAAACACAAGCAATTTATTTCCAAATCAGCAATCATTTTTAGCAGGCCATAGCATTTTAAAATGGCACATTTGATTTGTAGCTCTTCTAATTTTTGTATGACCAAAGAGTTTTAATGAAAGGATTAGTCTGTGAATCTCAGGCATCTTGTCTCTTGCCTTGACAAGTAACTGAATTAATATGTGCCATTTAATCTAATTCATAATTTCTATAATACAGAGAAATGTTGTTTGAACAACATTTCTTGTAGTTCCACTTGCATTCAAAAAGGACCTGTATGTGCTTGAAAGATGTTATCTACTTTCATTGTTGCTTTTCAAAGTATTCCTGTATCCTCCACCAAATGGAAATGTTTACCTTCTGTAATAAGTTAAAGCCCAGGAGCATTCTTCAACAACAGTGCACTAAAAGAACTACTTTCTCGTTTCTCCATTGCAGAAACCCATCAAAAGTCTGTGCTCGTGTCTTGTTGCAACCAATGAGAGCCAGGAACATTCAGCAACCCTGAAACCAGGCAATAGCCTAACCTGGGCTTACACTAACACCATCAAAATATATAAAACATTTAGGCTATCTTACACTAGAGAGTTTGTCGACAAAATCAGGGTTTTGTTGATAAAACTCGTGGAGCATCTACACACAAAATGCCTTTTAACTCAACACTTCCCCTGACAGCATTCTGCCTTTCTGCGATGAGGAATAACACCTTTGTTGACAGTTTCTGTCAACAAAAAAGCCGGGTAGATGTCCGAGGGCCCTCCCGTTGACAAAAAGGCTTTTGGTTCACCGGGCAGCCCTCTTTGCTGAGCTTCCACTTGGCCGTTCTGGCAAGGGAGTGGCCGGGCAGTCTGTCAACAGAGCAGATTGCTCTTTTGATCCACTTTTGTCTGTGGACGTGATCTGTTGACAGAGGTTTTGCCTGACAATCTCTTCTGACAGTAACTTCTGTCAACAGATTGCTGTAGTGTAGACATAGCCTTAGATACATGCTAGAAATGGCTATAGATGGTGTTCCCAGAGGTGCCCCTGACCTGCTGTGCGACCTTCGGCAAACCGTTTTCCTTCTCAACCTCTGTCTTTTCTGTGTATTCAGAAAGCTTCTTGAAGCAAGAACTCTTTAAATTTCTGTGCAAGTCTCAAGGATAGGTAGGGTAGTCTGTATTTCCAAAAAAACAATGAGTCATGGACAGATATATTTGGGCATAAGCTTTCGTGGAGAAAAAACACTTTGTCAGGTGTCAGACATTTTGATATCTGACAAAGTGGTTTTTACCCACGCAAGCTTATGCCCAAAAGGGGGGATTTTGTCAGGGAGAGGGTGTGATGCATGTGTACCCACCCACTGGGCCTGGGGAGCAGGGGCAAGAGGGAAAAAAGAAAAATGTAAGGGGGGAAGGATAACTCAGTGGTTCAAACTTTGCCACAGTTGTGAGCTCAATCTTCCAGGGAGGGCTTTCAAAGGTCTGGGGCAGGTTAGATTGGGGTGGGAAATTGTCAGAAATGGTGATAGGTCCTGCTGTGAGTACAGGGGACTGGACTTGATGACCTCTAGAGGTCCCTTCCAGTTCTGTGAGATAGATATAATCTAATCCTTAAGGTGCCAGAGGACTTCTTGTTAAGTTTCTGTACAGCATCATGCAAAAGGGGTTCTAAATGCAGGGAGCATCATAATGCAAATAGTTCAAAAACCAGAACCCCAGGATGTTACAGCCTAGTCCTGCTCCCATTGAATTGCAAGTTTTTCCATGATGCAGGATAGGCCCGTAATGTGTAATTTTCAGAACAAGCTTTAAAGTTTCAGGGTCATGAAGTTGAGAAGCAAGAAAATCTCAGTTGTCCCTTGACAGTGCTGGTTTCAGCTTTGTCACAATCTCAGAGTTAGGAGATGGAAATAAAAAACTATTAACATGAACTGCCAATCTTGAGGAAACAAGACCAGATGTTGCCTTTTATATACCCAAAGCAGCACCCTCCGAGTCAAAGGGTGCATCAGGCGGAGCTGATGACACAGCTGTCCCAGAACCTATAAGTATTAGTCAATGATTTATGTGCAGAAGCAAAGGCAGGGAGCTTAACACCCTCTTCTACATTATGTTTCCTGGTTAAACTCATTCAATATTATCCCCATGAGTATGTTTCCAGCCAGTGAATTATTTTCTTCCCTTCAGCTCAGTGCTATGGTCTTTGCTGTCAGACACGCGACGGTGATGCAGTTCCCTCCAGTGACAGGATTCAGACCATTTCTGTACCTTCTGTCAGCCTTTCCAGAAATGACCTTAACAATTACCATTATTAACCAAAATTGTGGCCCTGTCCCCAGCTCTGTTCTTCCCAACCCCCTGCCCAGCCCCATTCATTTACTTTCTACCCACAACCCCAGTCTTGCATTTGCTTCTTCCCCCAGGCTCCAGGGACAGCTTTAAGCTCTCTAGACCCCAGCAGAGGATTTTTACCGGCAGCTGAACCTCCACCCTGCCCTCTCAAAGACAGGAGGAGGAGCACAGCAGCCTGACATCTGAGGCAGTTCTGCCTGCCCGGGGGATGAAAGGGAAGGTGGAGGTGCTGCCGCAGCAGCCAGACACACTCCTGTGTTTGCAGTAAACACTGGGCAGGAGGTGCCTCAGCCTCCTGCAACCAGAGCTCAGTAGCAGCAGGCAGTGCAGCAGGCAGTGTGAGGGAAGGAGCGGAACTAGCAGTAGTGCAAGACGAGGCCTGCCCATGAGAAATGGAGGGACAGGGAGGGGTAGGAGGGCACTGCTGGCCTAGGGCTGCTGATAGGTGTGGGCAGGGACCTAGGCTAGTGACATAATCCACCACTGCTGTGCTCACTGCACACCAGCTGCCTCCTTCTCCTCCCCACACAGTAAATGAGGCAGCTCAGCCTCCGGCTGCACAGGCCCTCCAGCTAGCCAGGGCACAGTCCCATAGGGGCCTGACTTGAATGTGCATGTCTCTTAAAGAAGGGCAAAATCCGAGCAAAATCAGCGGCTACCTAGTGCTCCTAAACTGCTGTTGGGGGAGGAGTAGGAAGTGTGGGGCTCTGGTCCCGCAGTGCATGACAGGCATGTGGAGGAGTTGGACAGACAGGGGATCCATGGGGTGCAGATGGAGCCCCAGTTGACCACATGCAGCCCACAGGGCACAGGTTGCTCATCACTCTCTTAGAGGGTAGCACTGGGGGAAGACAGAGGGGGCAAGGTGATCGTGCACTGCTGTGAACCAGTGAGGTGAAAGAGGGCCATTCATTCAGCCCATCCCCTTTTCTTGGTTGCCCATCACTGCTCTGTGGTGTTACAGGTACTCTATGCCTGTGGTGTCTTAGGCAGTAAGGTAAGAGATCAGTCATATGTGGTAATGAACTGCATCTTATTTTTTGAGACAACTGTTTGGGAATGAGTCACTTTGTCCAGGTAAAATTTAATTAAACGCAAATCCTGAAAAAACCAGTGGCTGGCTGTAAGCAATAATTGATTTTTCAGACAGTGACAGGAGTGGAACCCAAGGTCAGCTATGACTCTTACAAACCAGTCATTACAGACACTAACAGCTGTTTTTATTTTAAGGGATCATGGCTACGCCACAGAAGAATGTTATTATCTGTGAGGCCCGTACTTAATTACAGAATAAGTCTATGTTCTAATTGAGGAAAATATGTTTTCTGGTATGGTAGCTATTAATTTTTATCAGTCAGGTACCCTGAACGTTTAGAGATCAACCAAAATTATTTTGTTTTAGTTTTGTGCAAGGAAGTGACATATTAATGTGAAGATATTTTTTCATTCAGACTTGAAATAAATCTTAAAACCATATCACAACTCTTTGAACAAATACTGTCATTATTTTATAGAGAAGAAAATGATGATAATCTCTGACATACTTAGATACATTCGAGTTCAGCGGAGTCTCATGGGATTACATTTTGTTTCCTTCCATAACCATAAAGGCTTTGGCATGTCACAGAAATGTAAGGTCTCTTCAGTCATTTCATTTTACAAGCAGTGGCCTTGAGCTTATCCTCAGCCTTCCAGAGAGATTCAAGCAACAAAACCTAAATGCACAACAACACTTCCTAGCATGGCACATAAGAGAGCTAAGACCATGAAGGTGAGGTTGCAGAGAATGTGTAATGACCCCTGGTCAAATACTTCGTAAGAGCTAGAGCATCAGCTGGTGGAAACTGATGAAGTAAACTGACTTTAGCTGAGAATCTGGACCCATAGTTATAAAAACTGTGCCGATTCAAAGGAGGAGGTAGATTTACCACAGGGGTAATACAGACCTGCTCCCCCATACACCTAATATTTTGGGTAAATAGTCTCTACCAGCTTGGGCTATTTTCAATATGAAGTACTGAACATTAGGTCTACATGTCAGAGAGATTGCCATGTTAGTCTGTAGCTTCACAAATAACAATAAGTCATGCAGCACCTTTCAGGCTTACAAATGTATTAGGTTCTGAGCTTTCATGGGCAAAACCCACTCATAACCTCATACATTTGTTTATCTGTAATGTGTCACATGACTGCTTGTGAACAGGTCTGCCCCAGGCTGACTGAAATTATTTTTTTTTACAAATTACTGTAATTTAATGTAATTTCATTTGAGTTAAATTACAATTAGATCACAGGTCTCCTTGTGGTTTTGGTTTTGCTCTTTTTGAATCTGTTAAGGTCTCAATTAGCATAAAAATACAATTGTATTCTTCAATCGTTTCATATTCATGCCTTCCTGAAGTAAGATTCGTTGCCTGGATGCCAGCTTTTAATTGTTAGTGAATGAATTATTGAAATGATTACAAAACCATTAGAGTTTCTTGAGGTTTGTGCATCATTACTTCTCTTTATATCAGTGATTCCCCTGCTGTTCTTCTAGGTAACTAGTTTTTCTGTCTCAGTGGAAAGGCCAACTTGTAATGAGAACAAATGGTAATCTAAAACATGGTCATGGAATAAAAAGTAATGGTAACTAGGCTGCACTAGGGATGCCTCAAAGTGTTTAAAGAAAATTATAGAAATGGATAATGCTAATTCTTAATAGCAAGTGTCCAGGATGTTTTAGAATTCACTTTGTTTTCCTTCTAATTTAGTGTCGCAGGGTGATTTCTAAATGCATGAGCACCTGCACTGGGTTATATATATAAAACCCACATACTTTGTGTGCTTGTTTAATATATATAATATAATATGTTTATATATATATGTTTATATATATTAAACAAGCACACAAAGTATAAGGCACTGTTAGCTTGCCTTCCACCACAGAAAAAATATGAAATCACACTGCAAGTCACTATCACAAAACTTCTATAATCCACCAATTCGACCTCTTCTGTAATTGCCTTGAAAAACAAGCTCTGTGGGATAACCTAGCAGTCACCAATTAAGAATTTTGACAGTTTTCAAATTAAATAATGTTAAACTCTTATTTCTGATTGGTAACTCAGAACATAGTGTACACTCATGAATATAGTACTAAAGTATTTAAATATCAACTACTACGCTGGCAATATTAGCTTGAATGTATGTTTTATTATTGTAACGTGTATGCAACAGTAAAATGTCCTCCTTGCTTTGCTCCACAGCAACCAACTGTTTTTCATCTAAAATCAGTTCAGCAAAGTGCATACCATATTAAGTCATTTTAATCACTTTGGCTATGTCCACATGTGCCACTTCTTCCTGAAGCAGCATGGTAATGAGCTGTCCAGAAGATGCTAATGAGGTGCAGATGTAAATTTTCTGTGCCTCATTGGCGTATGGGCACGTGATTTGGAGTCCAGAAGAAACTCTTCTGAGCTGTGTCTACACGTGCACGCTACTTCGAAGTAGTGGCACTAACTTCAAAATAGCGCCCGTCGCGGCTACACGCGTCGGGCGCTATTTCGAAGTTAACTTTGACGTTAGGCGGCGAGACGTCGAAGTCGCTAACCTCATGAGGGGATCGGAATAGCGCCCTACTTCGACGTTCAACATCAAAGTAGGGACCGTGTAGACGATCCGCGTCCCGCAACGTCGAAATTGCCGGGTCCTCCATGGCGGCCATCAGCTGGGGGGTTGAGAGATGCTCTCTCTCCAGCCCCTGCGGGGCTCTATGGTCACTGTGGGCAGCAGCCCTTAGCCCAGGGCTTCTGGCTGCTGCTGCGGCAGCTGGGGATCCATGCTGCAGGCACAGGGTCTGCAACCAGTTGTCGGCTCTGTGTATCTTGTGTTGTTTAGTGCAACTGTGTCTGGGAGGGGCCCTTTAAGGGAGCGTCTTGCTGTTGAGTCCGCCCTGTGACCCTGTCTGCAGCTGTGCCTGGCACCCTTATTTCTATTTGTTCTACTTTGGCGTGTAGACGTACCCTCGCAGCGCCTATTTCGATGTGGTGCCGCGCAACGTCGAAGTTGAACATCGACGTTGCCAGCCCTGGAGGACGTGTAGACGTTATTCATCGAAATAGCCTATTTCGATGTTGCTACATCGAAATAAGCTACTTCGATGTTGGCTTCACGTGTAGACGTAGCCCTGGACTCCAAAATGCACATGCAGACATGCGGCCCACGGGGATTTTCTGGAAGGAAAGCTTCCTTCCAGAAGCCCCTTCTTCCCCAAAATTTTGAGGAAGGATGTGCTTCTGGACGGAGGGTTTCCTTCCGGAAGATCCTCTTGGGCCATGCATCTGCAGGTGTATTCTGGATCTTCTTCCGGACTCTGAACCACGTGTCCATATGCTAATGAGGCATGGGAAATTTCATTCGTGCCTCATTAGCATATTCCGGACAGCTCCTTACCATGCCACTTCCGGAAGAAGTGGCATGTGTAGACATAGCCTTTAAGTAAAAAATATTACTGTGTGCTTCAACATTTTTCTTCTGTGTGCTGTGCTCCGAGGACTATTTCGCTCCTGCTGTTGATTTCCAAAGGGATTTTAAAAAAGAGGGAGGGATGCAACAAAGGGTGCTTTATCCCACATAACATTAATTACTTTGTCACCTATGAGAAACATGCAAGCGAGCCAGCCAGCTCCTGTGGCTGATACATCCTTGATCTTTCTGCTGAGTTTAGCAGCCCAACAGAGCATATCCAGCAATGTTCCCCACTACCCTCTAGCACAACTGCAAGTATGCGCAAGATCCATGGATGTGACAAAGGGCTACTTCCCCATTTTTGCAAGCAGAGTATCTCCTCTCTATGCCAGCAACAATCTGTCTTTAATACAAAATTGCACTTGCCTTTCATGACAAGCTATTGAGGATATATGTGTGCAGCTGATTTCAGGTTTTCCAACCAACTATGTGAATCGACCAACAATCAATCAAGCAGCTACCCTAATTTCCTACGTAGAGCATGGTATTGGGGCAGCCACTTTGTGCAGGTGTGAATGGATCTCAGTAAACTAAAACATAAATGAAGGAACTGGTGCAAAATCAGCAACTACCCTGAATAGTCCCAGAGCTGCTATTTCTCCCATGACTATCAGTCAAGCTAAACTCTGTAGGTCTCCTACACTGCAGCTGGGGCCTTGCCTCCCAGCCCTGATAGGTAGACATGTGCTAACTCTACTTGAGATAGAGTGCTAAAAATATCAGAGTGGGTCCCAAAATCACAGCCCAGGGGCCATCTATAACCCAACGAGTTCCAGAATCTGTCCCATAAATGGCTGCTGGCATATGCGTCCCAAGTGAGGAGTCTATACTCCTCCCCCCACATCCAGCCTCTGCTCTGCCTCTACCATTCCTCTTCCCACCCCTGCTCTGACCTTTCCCATCTCCCAGCTCATCTCCAGTGAGATTGGGAGATGGTGGCAGAGTGAAGCAGGCTGCTGCATAGCTCCACTCCCCTCAGCTCCCACGGCCATGGTGAGTGTGGGGGGACATGACCCAGGTCCCCTGGGCTAACCTGAGTATGTGGGACTATCCTGTCTGTAAAAGAGATGGGACAGCCACTGCAGGATGCCCCCACTCAAAGGGCAAGGGCCAGGGTGTCTGCACTGAACACCCTAGGGACAGGGCAGCTGTACACATGTAACTGTCCATAGGCAGACTCAAACCTGGGACCTCTGGATTTTAGTACAGGCACCTCTACAGCATGAGCTAAAGGCCAGCTGACTCTCATCTTAGGCTGCAGAGGGCACTTATTCTTTCTCTGTGATGTGGTCTAAGTACCACTACATGGGACAGTTAACCACACATAGATGTGTGGGTTACACATGCTCCTCCACTGGGCCACAGGGACATGCTGGCAAAGGCACAGAACTAGTAGCCAAAAGCCACTGTAACTTCTCTGTGCTGCTGGTGGTGGCGCCAGGGGCTCCCAAGTGCTCTAAATGGGGGCAGCAGGTGGGACTGGGGGATGCATGGGGAGGGAGCATGCAGGAGGGGCCAGGAGATTCATATCCGGGGGAGAGAAACATGTGGAGCCACCTCCCAAGCCCTGCCAGAGAGCGCGCTCGCCAGCCTACGAGGAAGACTTGAGGACTGGCCCTACAGTAAATTGAGCTTGAGACCCTGGTGTAGATGTTGCTGTCTGGGCACTGCGCATGCTGCCCACCCAAGTAAACCCACCAAGCCCCGGGCCTGAGCTTAGGCAGCAGGCCATTACTCCACCCATGCCGCAACAGTCACACTGCTATTTTTAGCTCACAAGCTGAAGTGAAGCTAGCACATGTCCAGTCTGGAGGCATGCTTCTATTTGTTGCATATACATACCCGGATTCCGAGCATCACACACCGCATGGCTCCACAATGTTCACTGCAGCAGCCAAAGTAGATTTGAGATCATAAATTACAATACCTCTCCACAAGCATAGCTAGTCCTTGGCCACGTGCTCTCTTACAAAGACTATTTGGTTCACACTATTTACTGTAAACAACCAGAACTCCTCTGCCGACAATTACTGCACTTATATCAATAGTGTCTGTTCTGCAACAGCTGTTCAAACATTTGTTAAATCACTTCACAGCAAATAACAACATTGCACCACTTGGCTTTTCCTTGGTTAACCTTAACCAGAACAATATTGAACATACATTGAAAACCATATGCTGCCTGCAGATGGATTCACAAAAAAAAAAAAAAAAAAAAAAATGCTTCACCTTAGCTTGGGACATTGCCCTGCAAATCCCAGAGGATGCTGGAATGTTGTTCTATGCACAAATATGTCCTCAGTTATTGGCAGTATGAACTGTATAATTTCATTCATCTTCAAAGTTATTTCCACATAAGACTTTGCTGGGTCATGGGAAGTGGGGGTTGGGCTCAGCTCTGGGCCACTCAGAAGGGGCAGCGCCTCAGGCAGAAGAGGTGGGGATAAGAGAAGCCAGTCCTCAATGCCCTCCCTCCCCCAGTCAACCCCCAGTGCCACCCAGACTGTTCTGAGCCTCCCCCAGTCACCCTCTGCACCACCCAGCCTGCACCTTGCAGGGCTCCAGGCGTGAATTAAAGGATCCTGGGACTCCGGCTGTTGCTGTTGCTTTGGTAGCAGTGGCAGCAGCCCCATGGAGCCCCTGGCCTTTTTAAATCACTGGGTCTTAGTGAGCTTCCTGCTTAGCATCCTGACCTGTCATGGAGCGTGGGGGTCCCCAGGCCCTGTACCCCATCCACAGTCAGATGTGACTCTCATTCAGCAGGTAAAACAGAATGTTAACTAGTCATCAGGAACACAGCGTAGAACAGACTTGTCAGCACAGAAACCATAGGCAGTCAGTGCAATTCATCTTGGGGAGAGGGGCCAAGAGGGGTCCCTGAGCTGGGGCCTTGGCCCTCCTTCCTCCCTGCTAAGTCAGCCAGGATTCCCCAGTTCAACTGCCTAGTCCCAGCTGAAACCAGCCGGGCCCTCCTCCCTCCTTTGTGCTCTTTCCCAAAGAAGAAAGGTGTCATCTTGTTGCTTAGGTTACAAATGGCATGGATCCCCATTGCTTACATATGAGAAATCGTCACACTGAAACGCCCATCGCCAACTATGCACTGAGGCTCTGCCTATGGAAACTGAGGCACTCACCTCATCTTACTATGAAACACAAGCAACCTCAGCAGGGAAATAAAATCCTTACATGCCCTACTTAGTCACACACCCCGGTTGGTGGCCCTGACATAAGATTACCAAAAATACTGCCCCCCTTCTTGGGTAGTCAAAGACATACTCGTAAATCCATGGTCATCCATTTATCATTAACTGCAAAAATCCCACAGGAGTCAGTGAATGTCCAGACCACACCGAGAAAGGCACAGAACAAAAGAGGAGAGAAAGGCTGTCTGCACGGAAGAATTTACAGTGTAAGTAAACAAGTCTGGGAGGAGAAACAGCCGCAAATGGCCAGTAGCAGCTTATGGCAGAGGCTAGAGCAGATTTGCAATTGCTTCACTACTAATCTAATCATTCCCTTCTCAGGAGCCCACACTAAGTCACTGAGAAAGTGGCACAATTTTATGGAGGTATTCAGTGTTAAACAGCTTTGGAAATAAGGCTTGAACATACTGGGCTAATTACTAAGCTACTGTTAAGTAAAAGCTTACTTTTCTTTCCCCACTTCCTATGGAAGGGAAGAGCTTGTAATCAGTCAAGAAATTAACTCATCTTCCTTAGCCTGCAGACACCTATTTCTGTGCCCACGCTGCAGAGCTTCAAGGCCATATTACCCTTGTGAAATTTGCCACTGGGGTGATGAAATCAACTAGAAAACCCCACTCTACAGCCCTCAAATCTGCCTGAGAACTGGGAGTACTGTGAGAGGCTTTGGGCTATTGCTTCAGCCATGCAGAAATACCTCCACACCCACTCTCTGCTCTGGGGGTTCAGGGAGAGCTTCTCCCTGAGTTTTCTCCTGGGAAAGAGTGTATTAAGTCTCATGCATTAATGCTGAGGGAGGCACACGGCCTGTTTCCTGGCACCTCTGGCTGCTCACCTCATCAACTACCACCTCGCAGAGCCAGGTCAGAAAAGTCTCCGTATCATTACTGCAAGGTGAAATTATGACACCCGTTTTCTTCCTTTCTTGCCCTGATACATGGATTTGCTGGGCCTCTGCTGTATTCCTGGGAGTGTTCTTGCCAGTTCAATGACCCACCACACTACCATCTGCCCAGTCAGGAGAGCTTTGTCTTCCCTTCTTATCCCCTCCCTGATGAGTCTGTACCTCAGAAAGTTTAATTATCAACTGGTAGAAATTTCCAAATATCTTTACCTTTCTTGTGATTTTTTTCCCCACTACGAGCACATGCTGTAACCCATTTATAACCCGTAGCTCTGCCGTGAGCATCCACACCCACTACTAGTGTCCAAAATGTCTCTTTCTCCCCACAGCATTGCAGAGTTGTCAATTGTGTTCCAAATGTCATGGATTATCTATTACATGAATCAAAGGGTGTAGTAAAGATAGTGTGGTTGTAAAACAGTTAGCACCTACTCTGCAAGACAAGCAAGTTACAGTCTTGATTTGCTTGGAATCTACTGCTGATTTATTTTTTCAGCATGATGCATAGTGCCATAAAATACAGTGTCAGGTGAAGGCTAGGAGTGAGTATATAATAATCTGTGCCTTGTATGCCTATTTTATACACCCTCGGGCAACAATTAAAATGCTATAGCAGTCATTTCACAGTTAATGAGAAAGAGAATAAGAAATCTATAACTCAGATATCAAACATGGGAAAACAGTGAGTTCCCTTGTTCTCCTTTCCTTTTTCTGCAACGTACTCAAGTGAAGTACAAATCACAAAAGCTTATGCCTTAATAAAAATTGTTAGTCTTTAAGGTGCCACTGGAATTCTTGTTGGTTTTAATTAGGGCAATGGTCACATCATTTTGGGGGCTTATCTTGATTTCAGTAGATCATTAGAAGTTGGATGAATTAAGGCCTAATCTTAAAACCCTTACTCGCTTGAGAATCCCATTCAATCAATAGGACAATTGCTTTCTTTAGTGGATTTGCTCATATGAGGAAAGGATGCAGGACTGGGCCTTTAAAGCGTCATTTAGGATATGCAGACCCAGCTGCAAAAATAACAATTGTGCCTTTAATTGTTCAAGGGAAGTACAGACAAAGATGGATATATTGGTAAAGAGAAGCAGCTTCTGCAGCATCTCTTTGTACTCCATAATATTTTCGTGTCTACATTGTGCCTTCTTTCATGTATATACCACATTCTATTTATTTTTCTGTCTCTTTTGGGTCCTACAGATTATTTTCTTAGTAGAAGCAATTGTGTTCTCTGCACTGAATGCAGGAAAAGAGCATTTGGAACATGCAAACTTGGCACATGGCTAGAGTCTGGCTAGTATGGAATTTCATGGCAATTCATCCTTTGTTTCACATGCAACAAAGCAGAATCATACTTTTAACTGTGCATTACATGCCTAGAGCAATGGTAGAATGTCTTGACCCTGCCGGGATATAGGGCTAAAAGAAACTTGCCTTTGTTTTAATGCAAATGAGAAAATTTATTTAAAAAATCTGAAGACTAATTGTGTGTAATTGGAACTGGAACATTCTACTAGAAACTTCTAGCTCTTATTTATATAATATTACTGGAAGCATCTTGAGATGTGGCATGTAAGAAACTTCAGAAATTATTTGTTTGATCCATGCAACAGACTGAAGCTCATGTGCTTCTGCTACTAACTTTATTGTGCCGTTACCCAGTCACTGACAAATGTTAAGTGAACTGCATGCAGACCAGCCCTACACTCCAGCAAATTTATATTTGATTTCCTATTGATTACAGTAGCAGAAGGATCTTACTCATAAATTCTCCCTGCTCAGTTTATCTATATGCAAAATCACTGATGTTGTAATTTTTTATTAAATATTTGAAAAAATACTGTGAGATCCTTAAATAAGAGTCACTGTAGAACTGCAATGTATTATACAGGTTGAACTCTCTAGACTGGCACTTTTTCATCTGGCAGCATCTGTAATCCGGCATGATTTTAGTTAGCCAGATAACAATTTATCATGGGTGTGGCCAAGTTTCCCATGGTCCCATAAAGCGGTGGTTTTCACCTGTGTAACGTGACACACCGGTGTGTCATGAGAACCATCCAAGTGTGCCATGAAATTTCATCAACTTCTCCTCACCATGGCTCTTTGCAGAGCCACAGTGGGAGGAAAATTGATGACCCCACACCAGCTGGAGTTTAATCAGCAAGGCTACCTGAGTCCCAGCTGGCATGGGATTGTTCAGTTTTCTCCCATAGTGACTCTTTGCAGAGTCACTGCAAGGGGAAATGCTGACCCTGCATGAGCCTGTCCACACTGTGAGGCAGTTAAAATGCTGCTTCCATTCCTGAATGGGCTGGCAGGGAATTTGCCCCCTACCTCTCACTGTTGTAGCAAGGGAGAACGGAAGCTGGGTAGGAGCCTGTTAGAGCCTGGTGGGGGCGGGAGGACTGGCCCAGACCACCGGCCACCTACAGGCGCCCCTCCCGGATCCAGGCCAGCAGCAATGATGAGGGCTCAAGTGAGGGGGCCCACGTCATTGACATCCCATCTGGCCCATCCAGCCCAGCCCCCTCCAACTGCACCTCACCTGAATTCTCGGAGTGACCCACAGGTATGTACTACTCATATGGGCAGCTGTGGGGCTGGGGAGGGGGAGCACAGTCCTGTGCTGGGTGGCCGCAGCCCACTGACAGGGACATCAGTCCCAGGACACAGGCAGGCCAATGGCCCTGCCACCCTGGCCCCAGAGGGCTCACGTGTGGCACCCAGCCGCATGCGGGCTGGACAGCAGCATGGGCTGCCAGGCCACAGAGGGACAGAGGGTGGCAGAGAGGAGCCAGTGCTCCCACAACCCAGAGAGGGAACCCTGAATGCAGTCTGTGCAGGGCCCCCCGGGATGGGGTGGGAGGGACAGGGCAGTCCAAGGGGTCCCTCAATGGGACTAATGGTCAGTTTCTCTCCCCTTATGTCTCCACATCTCCAGCAGCCAGCAGCTGCACCAGCCCCACGATGGGCCTGGGGAGTCCCACCACAGACAGCGAGGGGGAGAGGCCCAGGCCTCAGTCCGGGACAGCGCAGGGCCGCCACCGGTCACTCCGCCGGTGCCACCAGGCTGGGGAGGAGGAGGCAGGGGACATGGCCCACACAGCTGCCCTCAGGGAGCTGACGGGTGTCGTGCGGAAGTGGCTTGCCATGGAGCGGCAGGCATGGGACCGGGTGGGGTCCAACTTGGACGCCCTCACGCAGCCTGTGGTCAGCCACCTGGCCCCTGCCGCCACTCCATTGCGGGTCACCACCGTCCCCCACACCCCCATTGCCCGCACGTCCCCTCCCCTCCCCCACAGAAGTTCCCCCCTCACCCCAATCTTCCATCCCCCAGCCTCCCTCACAATGGCCCCCCTCAAGGAGGCCGACCTCAAGGACCTGCTCCCTCCCCACCTCCCCCCGGCCATCCTTATCTGCCTGGCCCACACCCTGCTGGCCAGGGCTGGCCAGATGGAGGCTGAGACCCCGGCCTCCCCTCCCCCCCACGCTGAGCCCAGCACAGGCATGGGCACCGTGCCCAAGCCACGCCCCTACCTTCCTGTGCCGCCGGCCCCAGCAGGGCCCCCAGACACGGGGAGGAAGGAGCAAGCGCAGGCAACGGGGCTCCTGGCCATTGAGCCCCGTGGAGGGGTGAAGACCCCCACCCCAGCTCCCCATTACCCCCCACACATGTAAATAGTTTCCCCTGCTCCCCATTCACCCTCCCTCCCACATGTGTATAGTTCCCTTAATAAATGAGGAACACAGTTTTGTAAGTAAATAGTTTATTTTTATAGTTTACCCTGTGTCTCATGTGCATGTGTGCTGGTGGGTGTGCACGTGTGTGTGTAGGGTGTGGGTGGGGGGGAGCATGCAGGGTGGGGGTTACCGTGGCCCCTGCTCAAAGGCCTGGCCCAG